>NC_082714.1:127095823-129495823 GCF_030144855.1 Hypanus sabinus
CTGAAGATGCTGGAGCAACACAAACAAAATGCTGGTGGAACTCAGCAGGCCAGGCAGCATCTATGGAAAAGAGTATAGTTGACGTTTCGGGCTGAGACCCTTTGACAGTCCCGACGAAGCATCTCGGCCCAAAATGTGGACTGTACTCTTTTTGTGTGGATCCAGCATTTTGTGTGAATTCCAGATAAATTTGAGACAGCGTGCCACTTAATTGGGCCAGGAGGCTGAACAGTTTCTAACTAACATTGGATGTGTGTACCTGAGTGAATGCTAGACACTGCATTGTGCTTAGAGCGAACAGATGTTAAATAGCGTCAGTTGCATGTATTTGTGCTCAAAAAGCAATGGTTTTTGTTACTGATAGTTATTGAGAAATAACTGATAGTTATTGAGGACAACTTAGAACTGTTTTGCTCACTGTGGTCTCAAACATTCAGCCTTGGAGATGCTAGAAATGGCCAGGAATGAAAATGAAAAAAAATCACTACTTCAACAAGTTAGGAACTAGGAAGAATTTGAAGGTATTGACAATCACCTTGATTGTTACAATGAAAATGAAGAGTTGTAGGATGGAATCATCGAGAGGATTGTATGGTCAGTCCATTATCTGCACTAGGTGTCTGTGCTGATGTTATTCATTTACAGTCCATCAACAGAACATGGCACTGTATACTACATGAATTCCTCCATCAATAACTGTTAGGACTATAGACAGTTTTACAGTACTGTAGTAGCATTGATAGTGTTCTAATTTGTTCTGTTTTTCATCTATATGCATAATTCGTTACTCAGTTAAACAGTAATTTTTCTTTTTTATACCTATTTAACTATTTCCATGTAACAGTGGCTTATTGGGGCAGCTGCTTAACTGGGCAAAATATGCGGGTCCTGATGTATCCCAATAACTGGAATCCATTGTACTGAAAATTTTGAGGTCTTTAAAACAGCCCTTGCCATTCCAGTAGCCGAACAGGTTTCTGATCTTGATAAACATTTCTCTGTTAAGTTACAGAGCTATAACAGAGTGAGAGTTTTTAAAAAAATTTTGGCATTGATGTCATGGAGTAAAATGGGTTACAATGTTGCATCTATTCTGTACAGACTACTAAAATACATTGAATCATAATATTTAAATAAGATTTAGAAATTTGCTCTCTATTTTATAGCTTGGATATACGGTGTATTAATGTATCGAGATAGTATCCCCAATCCAAAATTAATTTCCATTGTGTCAGTTGACCAGAGGCATATTGAAGAGCAACAGTGGTGGAGAGATTCCTTTCCCTTGGTGTCAATTCATTATGTGTTTTTAGCCCTGAATGCTTTCTTATTAATATGACTAGTAATAACATAGGTTATAATTAATATCAGAATGGTTTGGAAAATGGAAGCAGAATGTGAGTAATTTTGGATATATTTATAGATGTAGGGGGCAAATTGCTTTCAGATAGACATTTTTCTGCATCAATGCAAAGATCCAATTAAAATAATTGGATGTTAATTAAAGAAAACGAAGAACTGTCATAACTTGATTGTGCAGCATGTTATTTATCTGTTTCGGCTTGAGATTGGTTGGCCCACAGATTTGTTGACCAGGTTAGAGTTGGAGGTACAACCCATGGCATCGCTCTTGCATCCTGCACTTGGTCGGTAGGATGGAATGCCTGGTGTTGTAAAAAAAAAGGAATCAACAATCTTTTTCTTGTGTGCAACTTGAAGTAAGTGGTTTTGAGCGATGTTTAATGAGGCTCACAAAGTAGAGCCTGGAAAAGTTATTATAAAAATAGAAGATACTAGAAACTCAGCAGATCATGAAGCATTTGTTGAAAGAGAATTAACCATCTTGAGTCCGAGATCTGTTATCAGGGATATCAGTTGGATTGGGATTTCATTAAGGGATAAAGACCACATGCAAGTAGATGTGAAGTTTAAATTGGCGTCATGGTCAGCCCAGATAATGTATTCCTGTGCTCTACTGTTCTCTACTCTTGAATTCAAATACTTCTTTTAATTATTTTCTGAAAATTTTGTTTGTTTCATGGTATAAACAGATGACCGAGGAAATTTAAGTAGGATCTTAATGAATATTGCTATACTTGGCTCTCTAAATGAAGATGCTGCATCTAAAACGTCAAGGTGCAAGCCCGAACTGAACAACTGTATCATCAAGGTTGGATGTTACTGTGGTGAATGAAATGCATCAAGCAGATGTTAGAATATACCAATCCCAGCCTGTTTAAGAAATTAATACCATCAGTTTGTTAATGAATATTGCCTATTTTATAGCACTAGTCTTGTCTAGTTAGCAGGCATACTGTCATTCTCAGTCATAATACAAGGTTCAAAAGTTAAAAATAAATTTATCGTTGAAGTACATGTATAGAACATAGAAGAGTACAGTGCAGGAACAGGCCATTCACCCCACAATGTTGCACCAAACCACCTAAAAAGCAAATCAAAAACACCAAAACACTTAACCTTCCTACCAAGACCATGTCCATACTCCTCCATCTTCCTTACATCCATTTGCCTATCAAAATGACTCCTAAAAACCTCTAATGTATTTGCCTCTACCACCATACCAGGCAGCACATTCTGGGCATCCACGACTCACTGAGTAAAAAAAGTTACCCCTCACATCCCCTTTGAACCTACCTCCCTCTCACCTTCAGTGCATGGCCTCTGGCATTAGACATTTCATTTCAACCCTGGGGAAACAGGTACGCTTTGTCCACTCTATCTCTGCCTTTCACAACCTTATAAACTTCTCTCAGACCTCCCCTCAACCTCTGAGACTTCAGAGAACCAATCCAAGTTTATCCAGTGATATAGCACATGCCCTCTTCAGCACCCTCTCCAATGCGTCAACATCCTTCCTACAGTGGGGTGACCATAACTGTGTGCAATACTCCAGATCTGGCCTAACCAGAATTTTTTAGAGTTGTAACATAACCTCCGACTTTTGAACTCAATGCATCACCAATAAACCATATACAACTCTAAGATTAATGTTCTTGCAGGCATGCTCAATAAATTCATAACAGAATCAATGAAAGGCCGCAGCAACTACATTTTGTGTTCCATCTCAAAAGTTGCAGATTAAAAATCCAGACCGTTACTTCCAACAACACATCTCTGTAATGACATAAAAAATTAAACCCAGGCTTCTCTGGCCCTCAGAGGTGAAATTCCATGCTACCCTTGCATTTTTAAAAGCATAGAGGAGTTATTCCTCAGTATCTAAGCTAATATAGGTTGTACAATCAGCAAAACAAAAATACACTAAATCAGATTATCTAGGCAATGTCACTTTTGTGCTCAAGGGAGCTTCATCATGTCCCTTCATTGCAATACTGACTACACTTGGGCATATCACTTGCTGTGAGGTTCCTTCGGGCATCCACATCTTGTGTCAGTTTCATTATTGGCTACTGTGTTTACATTACAAAGTGACTACAGATCAAATTAATCTATTCTTTATGAATTGCTTTGAAAGCAAAGAAGCTCACCAGCATCTTGTTGAGATTATTGCACACAACCAAGGGGCAGAACAGCCAATATTTGCACTTTTGGTCTCACAGTCCATTCTCTTTAGTTTAAACAGCTAACTTGGAAATAAACAATGGTATTTCTCTTCTTTAATTTGCATTGCTTTGTTTATTTATTTTAGTCTACTTAGAGGGCACAGATTACAACTTGTAACATTAAGAATATGGAAGAAGGAATGGGACAAATGTAGTAAATGATGATCGTGATGCCATTAACTCATTGCCTTGACTAAGAAAACAGTGTGGCTGGAGATTGGTAAAGATATGTTTATTATTTCTGATGGAATTTATTTTATTGGAAGGACAATAGCTTTCAAATACCAAATATGTTCCTATCAAATTCTGGTGAAGATTGAGCATGTAAAAGCATTTTCCACTCTGATGTAAGATAATCAAGTTTCAATCTCTTCTGCAATATTAAATGTCAGCTGTCATATTTGTTCAAATACACTGCATGCTCCTGTGCTGAACTGAATTGCCAGTCCAGTTATGTGGTGATCTGGGCTTGAGACAAATCAGAAATTGACTCAGGTCCATGGTTTTCAAAGCTAATGTTGCCGGTTGCTTTATTGCTTGTATGCACAAAGAAGTTAAAAAGAAAATGGCTGATGTTCCATGTAAATTCAATCATACCTGAAGGATTAAGCTTGCTCAAAATTCTGATCTTTTGCCAATGGGTGACAACATATTAATGTTTATTTACAAAATTAAATCACAGCTCCAGAAAAGCGAGAGGCAACCTGAGACAAGGTGCAGACTACTTCATCCTTTCTAATTAATGTTCTTCTGTGTATGTTCTGTCTCTTTTTGCCTAGGACAGACACAAATCAGTCTGCAACAGAAAATGGAAGACAAAAATCAGACTGTCCAAGATGCACGTTTTTCTGTGCTGAGCACAGTTATTGTCATAAGTCAGCTTAAAGTCATTTTCTCAGCAAGACTTTTTGGTCTTTCCAAATAATCAAACTGAGCCCAGTTTAGGTAGTGAGCTACAATATTAAGATCGTCGAATGTGGTTTGCTGCATCTTGCCAGCTGCACCACCTGGTGACCTCTGTATGAGTTGGTTGGGATTGCAAAACAAGTGATAGTGAATTGGAAGCGTATTTTTGCCTGGCATTCTTTGTGGCTTTGATACCATCCAGGCAGATTTTACCACAGTGCTTGCTTCCTTGGAATGTAGTGCGTGTTGATCCGGGGAGAGGCTTGGGTTGTGTGGTGGCAAGGAAGCAAGCGGATCTCTTGTAGCCTCCAGAGTCTTCAGTCTCTACTCATCTTCCTTCAGAAAAGTATCAGTTCATTGTGAATAAATTATACTTACTGAAACTACTCCATTTATTAACCATTTGTTTTTCTAACATCATCATATTTATGTGACGTGTATGAACATAGTCACTGTCCACAATTGTTCTTGGCAAATTTTTCCTACAGAAGCGGCTTGCTATTACCTTCTTCTGGCCAATGTCTTTACAATATGGGTGACCTCAGCCATTAACAATATTCTTAGGAGATTGCCTGGTGTCAGTGGTTGTGTAACCAGGACTTGTGATGGACACCAGCTACTTATCCAACCATCGACCACCTGCTCCCATGGCTTCATGTGACCCTGATCGGGAGGCTAAGCAAGTGGTACAGCTTGCCCAAGGATGATCTGCAGGCTAGCGGAGAGAAGGAGTGCCTTAACCCTCCTTCGGTGGAGATTTATATCTACTCTGCCCCCTGTTTTTCTGACAGCTTGTGCAGTTTGTACTTCTGGTTGGAATATGCTCACAATAATGTATCCTGTATGTGCGGTGCAATGGGTATACTCAATACACATTTGCTCTAATACTTGTTCATTTACTCCAATATTCTATGACATGGACTTCAGTGAATCCTAACTTCTGAAGCACTGTACAACTGGCATAAATAATACTCACAAGAGAAAATCTGCAGAAAGCAACACACACAAAATGCTGGATGAACTCAGCAGACCAGCCAGCGTTTATGGAAAAAAATACAGTCAACGTTTCAGGCCAAAATTCTTCGGCAGGACTATATGCGCTATCCATAAATAATACTTCATGACTAGCACATGTTACCACTAGCATATTTCTACCCTGTGTTCTCTTACCCTGTATCATTGTCAGAGTGGTACAAGTCGAAGTGGTGCCAATGTCTTGTTCTTTTAAAGATATTTCCCACTTAAGCCATTTTACGCAATAGAAATAATTTATTTTCCTATTTATCTCCCACCAAGGCTGGGCATTAAATGTTTCTGAGGAAAATGGCACAAGATACCTGGGAAGTATAGGCTTCATATTGGTCACTAAAATGGCAATCTCATTTGTTCACACTTCTGATCTAATGTCCCCCAGATCTATCCTTCTGCCTCACTCATCTTTCTGATTATTGCCGAATGTTGAATCAATATTTTTCGAGTATAATGAGAGCCCATTTCTAGACCTTTGTTCCCTTCCAGCTTCTGCACGTGGCACTCTGAAAAGAATTGTCTGATATGTATTTGCTGTTACATCTTCAATTTATATTACCATCAATATACACATTATAATCCATCTAACACGTGTCAACTGCCTGCATGCCCATGTATCTTAAGACAGTCCCCATTCTATTTGCTGCCTGCTCGCGTACAGTATCAGAGTGGTTAGAATCTGGAATGCACTGCTGGGGTTGAAGCTTTTCCAATCAGGGCAGAGTTTGGGTGTGAATAGTGGAGGCAGATTCCACCATGATGTTTGATAGGGAAAGGAATAGTATTTGCAAGGAGACTGTACATGGCTGCAGAGAAAGCTGTGATCCTCCTGCATAGAGCCTGCATTGACTAGAGGTGATAAATGGCCTCTTTTTTTTTAAAAAGTGATGAAACATTGGTAGCATTTTAGGCAAATTTTAATTGGCTCATTTTACCAGTCTGAAATCTTAATATTTTCATAGTTACATAGCTATGTGTTTTTTCCCACAATTATCACATGAATGTTTTAAGGAATGCACATATTTCATCAACCCTTTTTATTTTTTTTTAATATAAGATGTGTTCAAAGTTATTCAAGCAGTCTCCAGAACTGCTTGCATTTGTTTTGTGTAAATAAACCACACATCAGCTGGGCAGTGTGCCTTCAGAAGGCTAAAGAGCTCTGTTACCTTGGAAGCTCTTGAGGTGACAATTAAGATGGTTCACAACAGTCATGCAATAGGTGCGGTTACTTGCAGTCTCAAAAAAACTGGGAGAGAGAAGTGTAAAAGGGATGGTTTGGGAGAGAGAAGGAGGTACAGATGGTCAGGCATATGCACTCCTCACAGCTAATCAATATATGATGAGGACGTGCTTGCGTTTGCTTCTGCTTTTCTCCTTTTCCTATTGATCCTTCTGCTGGTCATCTTCTCTAGCATGTTGTTTTTAACCCTCTTCCCTCCCCACCCCCCTTTTTTGTTTCTTTCTGTTTTTAAATACTTCTATCTGATCGCTTTGCAATCACTTGTGCCCCAAGAAGGACCGCAGGTTCTTCAGATTATCCGTGTAACCAAATTGCCTCATCCCTAGAATGCTAGTAAATCCTGTGACGCAATTGATATAACATGGCATAATTCATGTTTGCATCAGGGAATGGGTTTAATTTTATAGTAGATTCCTGGAGAATATACATTGAGGTGCTTCTAGAGACATGATAGCGCGTGCAAAAGAAAATGCTGAGTTAAGATAGGCACCAAGAGTGGGAAATAACTGGTCCCGCTAAGCTCCTCCTCGTGGAGCCTATTTGCATAAAATTCCAAGTAAGCAATTAAAATGCAGAATTTCATGTAAATTATACATGTAAATGAGACTTGTGGGTAATGTGCTGTGCTGCTTGTATAGCCATATCTTGTTCCTCTCATTGTGCCTTTGTTTCACTGTAGGGAGTTTGCTCCAAGAAATAATTAAAGCATTTAGAATGGCTGATGTCAATGTGGAGCTTGTGACTCTTTTCCTGGGCAGCACTGGTATTATTTCATGTGTTTGTTCATAAGTTTTTAATTACTTCTAATTGAACACACAACTAAAACCAATAAAATTAAAATGAGCCATATATACTTGCCACTGCACTGACAGGCATGTTTTGGTCTAAAATGTGAAGTAATGACCACCAAGAGCCAAAAGTATTGCCCTCATCTTCAAATACAGAGATGGTCAAAAATGCTTCAGCATCTGGTATGTATTAATGTTAATGGAACCCGTGGTTATGTAGAATGAAATGAGCAATGTGAATGTACATTGTTCTCTGAGTTTGTGTGATTCTGGCATGAGTTCCTGGCAGCCCTTACACAGACTGATAAACCTAGCTGTAATTTGAGTATGAAGAGCTGGCAATACTCTGCAATCCAATATCCTTGTAGGGAATTGACAACCTCAGACAATAATTAAGCAGGTTTCCCCTGTCTAGTTGTATTATCTATGTCAATGGAATAACAGCTTTCAATTTTTTCCTCTATTTTGAGGTTTCAGCATTGATTTGTAATCAAAGAAAAGTTGTTTGGCAAGTTAGAAGGAAGTTGTCTTTGAGGAACAACAAAAATGCTGGGTTTGCACATCTTTATGCAACACTGTTTATGCTGAATATGTATTGAATGGTTTTAATGCCTCATTTCCATTGTGGCTATAAATTCTAACTTAAGCTGCATAATGCAAACTGGTGAATGCTGAGTTGTAGAATGGCTCCTCTTCCTTGATGTCAATTTAAAGGGGTACATTCTTCATGCACATATCTCTCTTTCACTCTAAAACCAAAATGTTTGACAAAAAAAATGTCATGTGTAGATGTTCTATCATTATATGTTACGTGTTAAATCAAAAGTAGTTTGCCAAGTAATTTTTCATGAATGTCTTTTAAAAATGACTCAATATTAATGATTGCTGGTGTAACCCTCACATTGGGCTTGTATACAAACTTGGCTCGATAGCTAACTTGGCTAACAGCCATGTGACTTAGCAGTGAGAAGGCCACCTTTCATAAACAGTATGTCTGTGGTTGGTGCACTTAGGGGTTCAACCAAATAGGAATGTTGTGACGCTCTGATTAAAGAAACTTCAAAGTGTATAAATACTGTCTATACACAATTATTGGTCACAAGAAATAACAGATGGTACATTACATAAAATTATAAAGCATATAGACCAATTTCAGTTTAAAAGTACAGTTAATAGGAAAGGAAAGAAAATACAAGGGTCCATTATAGTTCAACCAGTTTAATGTGCACGTAACTTTGGAGCTCATATTGAAGTAGTCAAGGGTGTATCTCTTACATGTGCGCTGGACCCCTGGTCAGTGTGAAAACACACGCCACATTTTTGAACCCCCCCAAGACAAAACACTCTCTCTCCTCCCCCCCCCCCCCCCCCAATTCATCTGCACAGAGCACTTCTTGCAAGGCGTCTCTCCTTTCAAGGGCATTCTTCAGCATCTTTGTTTCTGTCCCGCTCCACAGCTCTCGCTAAAAGACCCCAAACCATACTATTGCCCTTCAGAAAACTCTTCCCCACAGCTCTCTAGAACCTTTTCTCACATCCCAGCCTGATTGGCTAACACACATTTCTAAGCTGCACAACATGGGTTTTTATCTTACCCAAGGCTAAAACACACTTTCCAGCATGGCACACTGTTTTTACAGAAAACTGCTAATATAAACTACCACAGAGCATAGCAGGGAAAATCCTAACCAGGGCATTACACTAGTATTTCTGATACCCTGTAGTTTACCTTTAAACATCAATAGATTGGCACGATACCGTAATGGTTAACACGATGCTTTACAGTACCAGGGACCCGGGTTCATTTCCCACCATTGTCTGAAGGAGTTTGTATGTTGTTCACGTGACCATGTGAGTTTCCTTTGGGTGCTCTGGTTTCCTCACACAGTCCAACAACATACCAGTCGGTAGGTTAATTGGTCATTGTAAATTGTCCTGTGATTCGGTAAGGGTTAAATCGGGCTGGGTGGCTCAGCTTGAAGGTCTGGAAGGGCCTGTTCTGCACTATATCCCAATAAATAAGCAAACAAACAACTAAATTAACGTATCAATTCAGTGCTGCTATTACAGTGTAGTGTTGATGACAACATTGTTAATTTCGATTTTGCTGCTATGAGATAAATAAAACACTAATGGTCTGGAGCCTCTGCGATTCTTTCAGAGCTTCCAGAGGAAAGCTCTCGAGCACAGTACACATCTTGGTTGTCATAGACCTTCTGGGCCAAAGGGCCTGTTTGCATGCTGTTTAATGCATTACAGTAAAGGTTGCTACTAAAGGCTGTCATTTATTCTGGACAATTGGCTCCCTGGGTTGAATGTTAGGTTTTAAATAAAACTGCGCATTTACAGTAAATAGTGACAAAGTGTTTTGTGGGTTTTGTTGTTCTTTTTCTGCTCAGTGTTGAACATGTCTTACACCATTGCACCCCATTGCAGAATTGCTTGAAGAACCAAAAGTTTACAGTGCATAAGGCTCAAAACACTGTAAGGCTATGGAAGTTAACCTTGGGCATTGTGGGAATCTGGAAGAAATTTCAGGGGCCCTGACAACGATAGTTGCATCATCATAAGCCAAGAGTGGGGTACCAGAAGACTGGAGGGTAGCTAATGTTCTGTCTTTGTTTAAGAAGAGCTGCAAGTTAAAAAAGAATATTCTGAGGGATAGAATCTACCAACATTCAGAAAAGCAAGGACTGAGTGCACAGGGAACCTTGTGTCAAGAATTTAACTTTTTTGAAGAGATGACTGAGAGGATTGATGGTATGTATCTCTTACAAGGCCCTGTGTAGTAGGCTGGTTTGGACGGTTAGATCCCATGAGATCCAGGTTGAGCTAGGCACTTGTGTTAAGTCCACTGTTGCTTGTCATCTATATTAATGATTTCAGTGGGGATGCAAGTGGCATGGTAGCCAAGTTTGTGAATAGCACCAAAATTGGTGGTATCCTAGACAGTAAAGAAAGTTATCAAATATCACAATTTGATTTTGAACAATTATGAAAGTAGGAGAAGGAATGGTAGATGGAATTTAATTCAGACAAGTGCAGATTGTTGCATTTTTGGAAATTAAACCATGGTGGGTGACACCAAAATTGGTAGTGTGGATAGCGAAGGCGGCTAACTAAGATAACTACAGGGCATCGAAAAATCTCAGAAATGGGTGAGGGAATAATGGATGGAATTTAATTCATGCAAATTCACAGGAATGCATATAGGGAAGTTAAATCACAGTGCACGGATGGATCCTGGAGAGTATTATAGAATATAGTGGTACAAGTTCATAATTCCCTGAATGTAGAGACACAGGTAGACAGGATAGTAAAGAAGGACTTTGGCATAATTGCATTCATCCATCAGGGCATTAATTACAAGAGTTGGGATGTCATGTTACAGTTATAAAAGAGCCTGATGAGCCTGCTCTTGAAGTATTAAGTGCAGTTCTGGTTGCCCAGCTATAGGAAAGATGTCATTAAGCTGAAACTTTTGTGAAAAGATACACAAGGATGTTGCTGGGTCTGGACAGCTTGGGTTGTAAGGAGAGATTGAATAGACCAGGGCTATTTTCCCTGGAGGTTGAAGAGTGATCATGACTGGCAAAGATAAGGTGAATGATCTCAGCCTTTTCCCAGGGTAGGACTTTCTAAAACTGGAAAACATGGGTTTATGGTGAGGGGAAAGATTTTAAAGGGACCTTAGGGGTAAGCTTTTCCACGCAGAGGGTGGTGGTTATATGAAATGAGGTGCCAGAGGAAGGTGCAGAAGTGGGTACAATTACAATATTAAAACACAGTTAGACAGGTAGTGGATAGGATAGATTTAGATGGACATAGACCAAACCCAGGCAAATGTGATTTGCTTCACATGTACCTTAATCGGGACGTTGAGATGGGCTGAAAGACCTGGTTTCATGCTATGTGACTCTGACTTAAACTGGATAAATATTAACAATTTCACAACAGGCGGCTTAGAACAAAAGTTGGTTGTGCATGCTGCTTTTCCAACCATGGCAGAACTGAGGATGATTATGGATGGGTTGCTATTGTATGTGATAGCTTTTAATTTGATCTGGTTGCTTTCCAATGAAACTGTGAATTCACATCAGCAGTTGACTGTGTGAATTAATGTTATCAAGACTGCCATGTCCCCTGGTATTCCATGGAAGAAAAGGCAAGTTCTGCAAGGAATATATAAGCTAAAACCTGGTCCAAAAGAGTTGTTAGCAAAATATGTTGAACTACAAGGTGTTGTGGTAGGTATGCAGCCCTAGGGTTTTTCTGTTACACTAATTTAATAGCTATTTTTTCTTGAGCTTGTGAACAAATAAATTCTCATGCTCCTCCTAACTGTTGTTATGAACAGCTATAATAAACTGTTTACAAAAGCATTTCCGTGAAAGTATCGTGTACTGGGCCATGTCTCCTGAGTTGCTTACCCACCAACCTTATTGTGCATAGTTAAAATGCCAAAACAAATTATCGTCTAGTAAAGTATAAAAGGAGCATATCATGAATATGAAATTGCTGCCCTGTATGCTGTACAGTGTAATTATTTGTCATGAGAAATTGCAGAGGATTATGTTAAAGAAAGAGTTCAGTCAAACAAAAAACTCTGTTTATCTTCAATGCAGAAAGAACATCTTGGTTGTTTTTGACAATTGTAATTTATGTGGACAAATGCCCTTTTCATTTTGTCAGCTGCGCCTCAGTATGCGCGGTCAATACAATATGTTCTGTGTTTAAAGTTGTCTACCTGGTTTATTTATGGCTTACAAGTACTGGAGTCTATGCAAAATCATTTTTAATAATGCCAAGGATTAAAATTCAAGTTGTCTCAAAAGGAATTCCAAACAACACAATGGAGTTATGAATAAGCTAAGTTTCCTTTGGTATACCTTGAGTTTTCTGTAAATAGTTGCATGTTAAAAACATTGACCTAAAAGTTGGATTGTGCTGCCAATTCATTTCCTGCAGTTTGTAGTTTAGAAATTTTGGTATTGGTAGGTAGTATATTGTAGTCACATGTACTGAGATACAGTACATGGCATCCAGAGAGATTATGCCTTACATAATTACATCTAAGTAGTAAAAAGAAAACTGAGTGCAGAATATAGACTTGCAATTATTAGTTTTTTTGGTGGTCCAATTGAATCAGGAGTGAGAGAGAAGGCAACTCATATATCCATGACTGAGATTTACAATTTCAGCATTTTCCAGTGGCCCAATCTAATAGCGATTCACTAGCAAGGGCAAATAAAAGTAAGGTGGGTACAAGCGGAATGGCCATTGTGTGAGTGGACCAGTGTTAGAGAGGGTGAGGTACCTATCTGGTAAATTTCTTCTTCATTATTCTTTGTCTGTTAGTGTAAAGCTAGAGCAGTGAGCACAGCTCCATGGTTTGTATTGTGTTCTTTGTGTGAGATGTGAGAATTCAGTAAGGACTTCAGCCTCCCAGATAACCTCATCTGCACCAGATACATCAAGCTGCAGCTCAGCGATCTTTGGTTCATACGGGAAACTGAGGAGGTGATAAGACAGGAGCTATAGAGAGTAATCAGCCCTAAACTGCAGGAGACAGGTACCTGTGTGACTGTCAGGAGAGGAAATAGACAGCCAGTGCAGAGTAACCCTGTGGCCTATCCCCTCGATGATTAAGTATACTGCTTTGGATATTGTTGTGAATGAACTACCAGAGAGAACCCGCAGCAACTGTGTCTTTGGCACTGAGTCTGGCTCTGTGATTCAGAAGGGAAGTGGGGAGAAGAGGACTGCAGTAGTGGTAGGGGATTCCATAGTTAGACAGGAGATTCTGTGGATGCAGTTGAGACACCCAGATGGTAAGTTGCCTCCTTAGGTGGCAAGTTCACGGACATCTTGGATTGTGTCTATGGCATTCTAAAGGGGGAGGGAGCAATCCAAAGTCTTGGTATGTATTTGCAACAATGACACAGGTAGAAAATGGAAGGAGATCCTGAAGAGAAAATTTAGGGAGCTGGGTAGAAAGCTGAATAGCACAACCTCCAGGGTAGCAATCTCTGGCTTGCTGTCTGCGCCATGTGTAGTGAAGGTAAGAATAGGATGACTGGGCAGATGAATGTATAGGCATGGAATTGGTGCAGGGAGCAGGGAGTCAGATTTCTGGATCATTGGGATCGCTTCTGGGGAAGGTATGACCTGTACAAAAGGGACAGGTTACACCTGAACCCAAGGGGACTATCTTTATGCACAAAATGACGAAGGGTCTCGGCCCAAAACGTCGACAGCGCTTCTCCCTATAGATGCTGCCTGGCCTACTGTGTTCCACCAGCATTTTGTGTCTGTTGCTTGAATTTCCAGCATCTGCAGATTTCCTCGAGTTTGGACTATCTTTATGAGCAGGTTAGCTAGGGGGAGTTAAACTAATTTGGCAAGGGTATGGAGAACAGTCATGGGGCTGAGGATGGGGGAGTTGGTATGCAAGCAGAGGCAGTATGTAGAGAGAATAAGAGGAAGGATAGACAGATGATAGGGTAAAATTGCAGTCAGTGGGATGATTTGCAATGTAACGGGTCAAAATTGCGAAGAGTGATTGATACAGGTCTGAAGGCGTGATATTCGAATGCACCCAGTATACAGAATAAGGTAGATTGTCTTGTAGAGCAGATAAAGATTGGCTGGTATGACATTGTGGACATCACTGAGTCGTGGCTGAAAGAAGGTTAGAGTTTTGAGCTTAACATCCAAGGATACACATTGAATCAAAAGGATAGGCAGCTAGGCGGGGGGTGGGGGGGACACTGTTTCATTGTTAACAAATGAAATCATATCCCTACAAAGAGCTAACATACGATCAAAAGATGTACAATTGTTGTGGGTAGAATTAAGGAACTACAGATGTAAAAATACTGTGATGTGAGTTATATACAGGCCTCTGAAAGTAGCCAGGATGTCGGCTATAATGGAAGATAGAAATACATGTCAAAAGGGCAATATCACAATAGCCACTGGGGATTTCAATAATCTTTGGAAAATCAGGTTGATGCTGATTTTGGGTCCCAAGAGAAAGTATTTGTAGAATGCCTGCGAAGTGGCTTTTTAGAGGAGCTTGTTGTTGAGCCCACTAAGGGATCAGTTATTCTGGATTGGTTGTAATTTAATGAACCAGATTTGATTAGTGAGCTTAGGAGCAGTGATCATAATATGATCAAATTCAACCCTGTAATTTTTGAGGGCGAAGCTGAAGTCAAATGTATCTGTATAGCAGTGGAGTAAAGGGGATTACTGAGTCATGGGAGGAGGGCTGGCAAAAGTTGATTGGAAAGAGATACAAGCAGGGATGACAGGAAAACAGCAGTGGCTGGAGTATCTGGGAACAATTCAGAAGGTACAGGATAGGTACATCCAAAGGTAGAACAGCACAACTGTGGCTGACAAGGGAAGTCAAAGGCAACATAAAGCAATAGAGAGGACATATAACAGAGCAAAAATTACTGGAAGGTTAGATGATTAGGAAACTTTTTTTAAAAAAAAACAACAGAAGGCAACTAAAAAGCCATAAGGAGGGAAAAGATGAACTATGAAGGTGAGCTAGCCAACGATATCAAAGAGGATACCAAAAGTTCTCTTTTCAGATATAGATATATGAAGAATAAAAGAAAGGAGAGAGTAGATGAAAGACTGCTGGAAAATGATGTACAAGGAAATGTCAGATGAACTGAATAAGTATTTTGCATCAATGTTCACTGTGGAAGATGTTAGCAGTATGCTGAAGTTCGAGAGTGTTGGGGACAGATGTGAGTGCATTTGCTATTACCGGGAAAAGGTGTTTGGAAGCTGAAAGGTCTAAAGGGAGGTAAGTCAACTTGACCAGATCGAGTGTACCCAAGGTTCTGAGAGAGGTCATTGAAGAGATTGTGGAGGCATTAGTTATGATTTGTCAAGAATCATTGGATTCTGGCAAGGTTCCTGGGGACTGAAACATTGCAAGTGTCACTCCACTCTTCAAGAAGGGGGGGAGACTCCGGACAGGAAATTATAGGCCAGTTAGCCAAGCTGAGTGGTTGGGAAGATTTTGAATTCAGTTGTTAAGGATGGGCTTTCAGGGTGCTTGGAGGCACATGGTAAAATAGGTCAAAGTCAGCATGGTTCCTTTAAGGAAAAATCTTGCCTAGCAAAATCTGTTGGAATTGTTTGAGGAAGTAACAAGCAGGATAGACAAAGGAGAATCAATAGATGTTGTGTACTTGGATTTTCAGAAGACTATTTCCAAGGTGCTGCACGTGAGGCTATTTAGCAAGATAAGAGCTCATGGTATTATAGACAATCGAGGCGAGAAGACTGCAACTAGTGGGGCACTGTCTACGCCACCCTGAGCTACCTACCCGACTAGTCATCACATGGGAGCCCAAGCATGGGAGGATGAACCTTGGGCACCCTCCCAAGACTATGGTCAACATGCTCCAAGAAGATAGCGGCATGGCTAATGTAGATGAACTGAACACACTGATGAGGGAGAGGGAGGAGTGGAGAGTCCATCATCATGCCGGACGTCAGCCCCCTAGGCCTGAGTCGATGTAGTATTAGTAGTATTACAGACAAGGTAATTACTTGGATAGAGCATTGGCTGATTGGCACGAGCAAAGAGTGGAAATGAAAGAAGCCGTTTCTGAGCCGTTCCGTCTCGCTGAGGGGAAGAAGGTAAGGTCGCTAGGTGCTTTTTAGACTTATTCTATTAATTCAGTTCAGGTATGGGGGAGACAGTCAGAGTAGTGGTGTGCTCCGTATGCAGTACGTGGGAAGTCAGGGTCAACACAGTTGTCCCTGATGACCACACCTGCAAGAGGTGCGTCCAGCTGCAGCTCCTATCAGCCCGAGTTAGGGAGTTGGAGCTGGAGCTGGATGAACTATGGATCATTCCAGAGGCAGAGATAGATAGGAGTTATCAGGAGGTAGTCACACCAAAAAACCAAGAAGTAGGCAGATGGGTGACGGTCCAGAGAGGTAGGGGGAGCAAGCAGAGAGAGCAGAGCACCCCTGCGGCCATTCCCATTAACAATAAGTATACCGTACTGGATACTGTTGATGGGGATGAGCTACCAGGAATTAGTTGTAGTGGTCCTGCCTCTGGCACAGAGGTTGAGCCCTCAACTAGAAAGGGGAGGAGGGAAGAGAAGAGAGCGATAGTTTTAGGGGATTCTATAGTTAGGGGGGCAGAAAGGAGATTTTGTGGGGCAGATCGGGAGTCTCGGATGGTATGTTGCCTCCCTGGTGCCAGAGTCTGGGACACCTCAGATCGGGTTCAGGCTATTCTTGAGAACGAGGGCATGAACCCAGATGTAGTGGTCCATGTAGGGGCCAATGATGTAGGTAAGGTGAGTGAGGGGGTCCTGCTTAGAGAGTTCAGGGAGTTAGGAGTGAAGCTGAAAGGCAGGACCTCCAGGGTGACAATCTCGGGATTGCTACCTGTGCCATGTGCGAGTGAGGTGAAGAATAGAATGATTATGCACATTAATACGAGGCTGAGAGCATGGTGCAGGAAGGAAGGGTTCAGGTTTTTGGATAATTGGTCTTTGTTCCAGGGACATTGGGATCTGTTTTGAAGGGACGGTCTACATCTGAACCGGAGGGGTACTAACATTCTTGCAGGAGTGTTTGCCAGCGCTGCTCGGGGGGGTTTAAAGTAGATGTGCAGGGGGCAGGGATCCAGATCCAGAGGGTTGGTCAGAAGGAGCATGGGGTTAAATGTGTAGAAGGTTTGTGTGATCTTGAGAAGGTCATCAAAATTCAGGGTGCAATTAGCCCGATGGAAGTTCAAGGAGCTGGGTTAGGTACAGTAGACAGTGTTTTAAGCAAAGAGAGGAGGAATGGGCTAAGAATTCTATACTTGAATGCACGTAGTGTCAGAAATAAGACAGATGAGCTTGAAGCTCAGATGAAAATGGGGAACTACGATATTGTTGGGATAACGGAGACATGGCTGCAAGGGGATCAGGCCTGGGAATTGAGTGTACCAGGGTATACATGCTATCGTAGAGACAGAAATATGGGAAGAGGGGGTGGGGTGGCCCTGTTGGTGAGGAATGAGATTCAGTCCTTAGCAAGAGGTGACTTGGGAACAGGGGAAGTAGAGTCTGTGTGGATTGAGCTGAGGAACAGTAAGGGTAAAAAGACCCTAATGGGTGTTGTGTACAGGCCCCCAAACAGTAGCGTGGATATTGGGTACAAGTTGATTAGGGAGTTAACATTGGCATGTGCTAAAGGTAATGCAGTCGTTATGGGAGATTTCAACATGCAGGTGAACTGGGAGAATCAGGTAGGTGCTGGACCCCAGGATAGGGAGTTTGTGGAGTGTCTAAGGGATGTATTTTTGGAACAGCTTGTGCTTGAGCCAACCAGGAACGAGGCTATTTTGGACTTGATGATGTGTAATGAACAGGAATTGATAAGTGATCTTGAAGTAAAGGAGCAATTAGGAAGTAGTGATCATAACATGATAAGTTTTTATCTACAATTTGAGAGGGATAGGGGCAGATCAGAGGTGTCAGTGTTGCAATTAAATAAAGGAGACTACGGAGCCATGAGGGAAGAGCTGGCCAAAGTTAAATGAGCGGATGCCCTGGCAGAAAAGACAGTGGATCAGCAGTGGCAGATATTCTTGGGCACAATACAAAAGATGCAAAAGCAGTTCATTCCGATGAGAAGGAAGGATTCAAAGAGGGGGAAGGGGCCACAGTGGTTGACAAAGGAAGTCAGAGATTGTATAGCATTAAAGAAAAAGAAGTATGACAGGGCTAAGATGAGTGGGAATACAGATGATTGGGAAAGTTTTAAGGAACAGCAGATCTTAACGAAAAAAGCAATACGGAGAGAAAAAATCAGGTATGAGCTCAGTCTAGCCAGGAATATAAAAGGGGATAGCAAAAGCTTTTTTAGCTATGTGAAGAGAAAGAAGATAGTTAAGAACAATGTTGGCCCCTTGAAGAATGAATTGGGAGAAATTGTTATGGGAAACAGGGAAATGGCAACAGAATTTAATGCGTACTTTAGATCTGTCTTCACCAGGGAGGACACGAGCAATCTCCCAGATGTATGGATGGGCCAGGGTCATAAGATATCAGAGGAATTGAGACAGATTGACATTAGGAAAGAAACTGTGATGAGTAGACTGGTAGGACTGAAGACTAATAAATCCCCGAGTCCACATGGTCTGCATCCGAGGGTTCTAAAAGAGGTGGCTCAGGAAATTGCATTGGTAATCATTTTCCAATGTTCCTTAGATTCAGGATCAGTTCCTGATGATTGGAGAGTGGCTAATGTTATCCCACTTTTCAAGAAGGGAGGGAAGGAGAAAACGGAGAACTATCGCCCTGTTAGCCTAACGTCAGTTGTGGGGAAGATGCTTGAGTCCATTGTTAAGGACGAAATAGTGGCACATCTTGATGGCAGAAATAGGATTAGGCCGAGCCAGCATGGATTTACCAAAGGCAAATCATGCTTGACTAATCTGTTGGAGTTTTTTGAGGGTGTAACAAGGATGTTAAACGAGGGTAAGCCAGTGGATGTTGTGTACCTAGATTTTCAGAAGGCATTCGATAAGGTGCCACATAGGAGATTGGTGAGTAAAATCAGAGCTCATGGCATTGGGGGCAGGGTTTCAACATGGATAGAAAACTGGTTGGCAGATAGAAAGCAAAGGGTAGCAGTGAATGGGTGTTTCTCGGACTGGCTGGAGGTGACTAGTGGGGTACCACAGGGCTCTGTATTGGGACCACAGCTCTTTACGATTTATGTCAACGATTTAGATGAGGGCATTGAAAACTATATCAGCAAGTTTGCTGACGATACTAAACTGGGTGGCAGTGTGACATGCGAAGAGGACGTTAGGAGAATACAGGGAGACTTGGATAGGCTGTGTGAGTGGGCAGATACTTGGCAGATGTCATTCAATGTGAATAAATGTGAAGTTATCCACTTTGGAAGCAGGAACAAGAGGGCAGAGTATTATCTGAACGGTGTAGAGTTAGGTAAGGGAGAATGCAAAGAGACCTAGGAGTCCTAGTTCACCAGTCAATGAAGGTGAATGAGCAGGTGCAACAGGCATTGAAGAGGGCAAATGGAATGTTGGCCTTTGTTACAAGGGGAACTGAGTACAAGAGCAAGGATGTCCTTTTGCATTTGTACAGGGCCCTGGTGAGACCACACCTGGAATATTGTGTACAGTTTTGGTCTCCAGGTTTAAGGAAGGACATTCTGGCAATTGAGGAAGTGGAGCGTAGATTCACTAGGTTGATTCCTGGGATGGCAGGGCTGTCTTACGCAGAGAGATTGGAGAGATTGGGCTTGTACACGCTGGAATTGAGGAGATTGAGAGGGGATCTGATTGAAACGTTTAAGATAATTAAAGGATTTGATAGGATTGAGGCAGGGAATATGTTCCAGATGTTGGGAGAGTCCAGTACCAGAGGGCATGGATTGAGAATAAGAGGTCAGTTATTTGAAACAGAGTTGAGGAAGAGCTTCTTCTCCCAGAGAGTTGTGGAGGTGTGGAATGCACTGCCTCGGAAGATGGTGGAGGCCAATTCTCTGGATGCTTTCAAGAAGGAGCTAGATAGATAACTGATGGATAGGGGAATCAAGGGATATGGGGACAAGGCAGGGACTGGGTATTGATAGTGAATGATCAGCCATGATCTCAGAATGGCGGTGCAGACTCGAGGGGCCGAATGGTCTACTTCTGCACCTATTGTCTATTGATTGGCTGCTGGTGACTAGTGGTGTTCCACGGGGTCAGTATTGGGATCGCTTCGTTTTACATTTTATGTCAGTGATTTGGATGATGGAATTGATGGCTTTGTGGCCAAGTTTGCAAACGGTATGAAGATTGGTGGAGGGGCAGGTGGTGTTGAGGAAGCAGGGAAGCTGCAGAAGAATTTAAGCAGATTAGGAGAATAGGCGAAGAAGTAGCTGATGGACTACAGTGTCGGAAAGTGTATGGTCATGAACTTTGGTTGAAGGACTAAAAACGTGGACAATTTTCTAAATGGGGAGAAAATTCAAAATTTCAAGGGACTTAGGAGACTTGTGCAGGGTTCCCTAGAAGTTCAATTGCAGATTGAGTTAGTGGTAAGGAATACAAATGCAATGTTAGCAGTCATTTTGAGAGGACTTGAATATGATGCAAGGATTGGTCAGACCACACTTCATGTATTGTGAGCAGTTTTGGGCCCATTATCTAAGAAAAGATGTGCTGGCGTTGGAGATGGTCCAGAGGAGGTTCACAAGAAAGCTTAGGGGAAATGGAAGTGTTAGCGTATGAGGAGCATTTGTTGGCTCTGGGAGTCATGGGAGTTTAGAAGAATGGGTGTGGGGGGGATCTCATTGAAACTCATTGAATATTGAAAGGTCTGGATAGTGTGGATATAGGGAGGATGTTTCCTACAGTGGGGGAGTCCAGAACCAGCAGGCACAGAAAGTGGTGAATATGTGGAATTCATTGTCACAAGCAGCTGTGGAGACCAGGTCATTGGGAGCATTTAAGGTGGAGGTTGATAGGTTACAGGGAGAAGGCAGGAGAATGGAGCTGAATGGGAAATGGATCAACCACGATGAAATAGAGGAGCAGACCCACTGGATCAAAAGTCCTAATTCTGCTCCATGTCTTTTGGTCTTATGGCCTAGTTACCGAGAGAGTGCAATACAAGTAGACAAATAATTTGCAAGTATCATGTTGAGATAGATTGGTAGTTCAGTAGCTCATTTTGTAGCATATGTGAAGTCCATTCAAGTGTTTGCTAACTGTGAAATAGAAGCTATTGGGTCCAGTGGTTCATGACCTCAAGCTTTTATATCTTCTGCTTGAAGGGAATGGATGGAGGAAAGAATAACTGAGGTAGGAAGGTCTTTGCTTTGGTAAAAGCTGCATTTCTGAAGTAGTGGGAAGTGTAGGCAGTCAATGGAGGAGAGGTTGGTTTGCCTGATGGGCTGGACTGTGTTCACAACTCTCTGCAATTATTAGCAGTCTTGGCCTCTTGATTGCATTTGCTTAGTCAGCTCTCAATTGGGGTTTGGTCAGGTGGGCAATTGAAGACACCGAGGACAACAGCAACAGGGCAGAGGAGGTGGGATGGGAGCAAACATAGAGGAAACCACTTTAATTAAAGTATAACAGTATTGGAAGGCTTGGGTTACTGGCATCACACCAGATACGTTCAGGTCTGTTAATGCCAGATGTGTCTCAGCCATCCATTTAAAGTTTGCTTTGGTGCGAGAGGTAACTGGCTGCCAGGTTCCTCTGTAGAAGAATTTTGTATAAGCATTGTAAAAAGCATGCATTGTTTGTTGCTTGATATTACTGCAGAGGACCATGAGTCTCTGTGCAACTGCGGCATGTGGAAGAGCTGGAGCAAATTTCTAGGAGTAACTTCATTTGCATTATCCGCTTATGGATGAGGTCAACAGTCTCTGAATCCAGACAAAAAGTCTTCCTGCTCAACCAAGTGATCTACAGCTCAAATGAATTTCTTTGCTGCTTAGCCTGTGTGTAGTATAATCTTCCTATGATAGACCATGATCAAAACCAACACTTCACCTCATAAACCTTAACCAGAGCTGCACCATCTTAACCATTCTCTTCAGGTATTGGGCAGTTTCAAGCCCAACTTCCTTCAATGTGCCTTTACTGCAAAGTGACTGCTCAGGAGCACATTTTGAGAAAAGCAGGTAAATTGCCTGTTTTATAATTTACACAACTGTCTGTGTGTTTTGGGGAGTATGAGTGAAAATTGTCAATTTCTCTCCTGATTTTAATTTAGTTCAAGTGATATTTTGATTTTAACCCACCCAGTCCCATTGGCCCAAGTGCCTTCTTACAGATGATAGAACCCTAATGTATTTTTAATGGCAAATTCAAACAAAAAGTGCAATTGCTCTGAAATTACTTGGCTGGCCAGCCTTTGAACCTTGAAGCTAGACTTTCTATCAGTTTCACTGTTGCTGAATTGTATCACTATGTCCAGAACTCTGAGGAATTACTCTGGCAGCAGACAAAATGTGATTTAAAAAAAAATAAATCCTAGGATAATGCAGAAAAAATAGTCTGCACTCAGCACAATACCACAGTGGGGAGAGAAAGGAAGGAAACTCACTTATCGAGCATTTACTGAGAGAATTCAGCTAACCTACATGTTTTTTAACAGATTCTGGAAGTCTATTACAAATTGATCTGAAAATGCAGTGTTTCTTCAAAGGGAAGACGTACACGAGCATAGAGTCAGTGGTAGATTTGTATAAAATATTGAACAGACCACAGTTAGTATTTTGTGATTTTGGTTGATGCGTGTTTGCAATGTTAATAAAATCCCAAAACATGCAGCTTAAATCAAAAATAGATGAATTTGGCATAGAATCACTGATTTTCATGCAGGCATTGATTTTCAATGATTCTGTTTTATTTCTCTGTTCTATTGTGAATGCTTGCAACAAACTGAATCTCATGGTCATGTATGATGACATACTGTATATGTACCTGATGATAAATTGAATTTGATTTTGAATACACTTGGTCATAACATGGTAACTCGAGGTTGGTGGGCAGTTTTCGCCTGGTGTACTGGATGCTGATGGGATTGTTTGAGAGGTCTGAGGTTCAGTAGTCAGTGGCATAGGTCATTAATTTAAAATGGAAACGGGGCCTGTGGCCCAGTCCATCCTTGCTGACTAAGATACTCATCTAAGCTATTCCCTGCATTTGATCCATAGCTTGAAACGTTGTTATTGTTTCTACCTTAACCACTACTTCAATGTATTACTAATCACTACTACCATGTACCCAACATCTTCTGTGAGAAGCCATTGTCCCTCAGCCTCCTTTTATGTCTTTTCCCTCACCTTAAACCTATGCCCTCTAGTTTTTGATTCCCCTTACCTTGGGAAAACAGTGATGTGCATTCACCCTATCCATATTCCTAATGATTTTATACAATTTCCAACATATCCAACAGTTCAACGAATTAAGTCCTAGCATGCCCAACTTCTACCATAACTCAGGCCCTCAAGTCCCTGCAGTATTTGCATAAATCTTCTTGGAACTCTTTATGTACGGTTTGTGTGACTATGTATTTCTCTGAAGACACAATATTCAAAGGCACCTTGTTTCATATACTTTCCATTAAAAAAAAGTGATGTATACAAAATTCCAAAGTGTCAACAACTAACTGGCCTGTTGCAGGATTCCATGTGAAATACACTGGTTCACACCAGGTCTGCAAGTGACCTGGTGACTTCTAACTGTCCAATGAGAATCTAACAGAGCTATTGCTTTAATCTTGGATATAAAATAATCCTGTGTAAGTATTAGTTGATGAAAGTTTAATATGCTTGTGAAATTGTTTGCCATTTGTGTCCGTTATGATATGATTTGCTAATATTCATACACAAGGCTGTAAGACCTGAAAGATAATTCAGACAGTAGAAATCAAGACCAAAATTACAAAAATATCTTTACTGCAAAGTAGAAGGCACTGTAATGTCAAAAATATATTTATTTTTTAATTATTGTTATACAGTGCAGAATAGGCTCTTTAGGCCCTTCAAACCGCACTGCCCAGCGATACACTGATTTTAACCCTGGCCTAATCACAGGACAATTTACAATGATCAGTTAACCCACCAACTGGTAGGTCTTTAGACTGTGGGAGAAGGTGCAGCACCCGGGGAAATGGGAAGAATGTACAAGCTGCTTCCAGGCAGCAGGGGAAATTGAACTGGTACTGTAAAGCGTTGTGCTAACCACTATGCTACTGTGCTGCTTACTGTATTCCAGTGATTGTTCTACAGTCATAATTAGTCAAGACTGGAGATGGATAAGCAATATCTGCATGCAGCAGGATAAGGAAAATATTTGTATGAAGAAAACATGGGCTGCTTTAATATATTTTGCGTACTAAAGACTGTATTTTAAACAAACTTGGACTAAACTGACCATAAATTAATTTTAAACTCTTGCCAGCAGCAATTGTGAGAAGTACAGAAATCGATGTACCAGATAAATGAATCTGGATAAACGTTTGCAGCTTCTGCACCTCCACCATCGACTTGTAGATGTGGAAAGGAAAGGTTGAACAAAGAAAAGAATATAAATTCAGCACTTCCAACTGAATCAGAATCCCTCAAGGGGCAAAAGAAGCGAAGATTTGCAGAGAATTTATTGCCTAGCAGTTGAATTGTGTCTATTTTTGATGCACTAGAACATTGTCCAAATGTGTGTGCAGTAATTTGTGATGTATAAGATGTAACCTACCCAGGTCCTGATGCAACCACACAAATTTCAGAGGAGTAGCTTATACTTTTCTGTGCAGCTCTCAGGAAAATGTGACAACTCTTAAAGGTAGACGATAACAATGCACCTTGCTTACACCAGAGGCTATATGAAAATCTAATTGTATTTCATTGTGGTTACAGTGGGCTTTTCGAATTGATCTGCAGTGAAGATCTTGCACTGAATCACCATAAAAATGATAGGGAACCAGTTATGTCCAACTATCTTCAGTTCTATTTTTGCTGAGTAAGAGGAGAGGGCTTCTGCTTCTCAGTCACCAGAACACTATAGAGAGCAGGAGAAGCGGCAGTTCACAGAAGAACAGGAAAGGAGGTAGATAGGAGAAGGGCATCTGTTCAGAGACTGTTGCTTCAAGGGATATGCAAAATAAGATGGACTAAGAAGGGATAGACTTGGCACAAGGTGCTAGGGTCTGATTCAAATCTGGTGTGAGAGCCTGCTGGAGGATGGGTAGGTGCACCTGCACTAACCTAGAGGACTTGGATTGGAAGTACAATGTGGATGTGCAGAGATTTGTATTACAATGTCAAGCCTGCCTGGATGAATGCATGAAATATAAAGTATTGTAGATGGTGCCATCTTTGTGCTTTTCCAGTAGGATATGTGAAACGCAGAGGTGTTGATCTTCACTTTGGAGGTTATGTGCACCTCTCAGAGGCTCAGCTACATTGCCATCCTAGTGGTCTGCTTGAGGTTGTTACTGTATTGGAGGCATAGACAGAAGCTACTTAAATGTTGACCTTGCTGGAATTCGTCCTCTGCCGCAAAGAAAACATGGACACTGATATGCCACCTCAGTGTCTGATGTAAGTTGAATGCAGATTGTTAACCTCTGGATACAGGAATGCTGCCCATTCTCAGCTTGTAGATCTTGAGGCTAGTAAGATTGAAATGTTGCTAGAGTGGTTTTGGTGCCATTGTGTGCCTAGTCCCCTGATGAATGGTCTAATCTGCAGATCCATGAGGCTGACCTCTTCTCATTATAAGATTATCAATTCACCACCCATGAAGACCTTTCACCAATGCCTCATCTTCAATCACTGCAAACTCCACCTTTGATTGACTATGGACAACATTCAAGGAATACTTCATCCAGGAAAAGAGTTCATTGTAGGTCATTGGTGATGTATTTGTAGATTGGAATGAAGAGGTGTAGTTACACAGCAACCACAGAATTGACACTGAATTTGGGTGAGGATGTCATGCCCACCTGTTCAGGTAGACAAACATTACAATTTCGCAATTTCAATATTTTATTTTTGTAACGTCATTATAAATTAATTGACTAGCACTGTCATTGTTGTTAAGTTGCCTGAGCTATTCCAGCTGTTTAATGTGCTCTGATTGAGAGTACATTCATCCTTCAGTGCACAAAGGTAAGCAACACCATTCATTGTGCAGCACGGATGCATTGCAAGGTTGATAGCCTTGTGCATTTCATGACAGCTTGCTCAAAACTTTCTTGATGGACGTTGATGTTTTTCCAATAAAAATGATTGTCTCACTGCAGTAGAGCACACGTTGGTGAAACAAGTTGATTCGTGCCATAGTTGCAAAGTAATTTTGGGAATGATTGAGTATGATTGCCAATTGGAAGCTGAGATTCTTCTCCCCATGCCTGATTTTCACTTACAGTGTGTATAATGGCAATCTTATAGAAGGCTTCTCTAGGCAGCCAGGTAATATGAGCAAGGTCACAGGATGAAATAACATTTTTGCTTTATTTTGCCCAATCTCAAGGAAGCCCTTTATGTGTGGGATTGAAATCAGCAGGAGGTAGATAATAGTAGCTTAATTAAAATTGCCTGCATGGGCAGAAAGTGTCATTTTACACTGATCAGATCTAGTGTGAGCTGAGTGAGTTCTCTCAGCTGTTAACCTTCACTTGTTCATTGGGACGTTAGATTTAAAGGATCTATATCTGTAGTTCCATGGGGGTTTCCTATCACTGAAATGAGTGTGCACTTTATTAACCCTTAGTGCAACTCTTCGATAATTGGATTAATATATTGCAATGTATATTATTACATATAATTGCATTCGTTACAATGATAAGTATCCCTCCTCAGTGTTGGATCAGTAGTCTGATGCATTCAAACTCTTCACTTCTGCTTATTTCACCCACCCTAAAATGGATTTCTTTTGAGAAAAGTGCAATGTAAGTGGAGCCAAGAGATCTTTGAATGAGGTGTATTCAGCAAAGAATACAGCATTTCGCACATGTATTTAAGTAATTAGGTTAGGGATGCATTTATTATGATAGACCTTCAAAACAGCATGCAATGGAATATGGTGTGACACCTGGGCTTCCCAGATGAATATGGACTGTGTTGGTTATGGTTAGACTATGGAGAAGGTAACTTTTCTTTTGCATTGGGTTGCATGATTTCGTGTACTGCTTGGTAGAAACATTTATAGAGTTGCAGAGTCATACAGCACAGATCCAGGCCTGTTGGCCCATCTTATCCATACTGAACAAATTGGCCATTTTTTGTTGCACTCCATTGGTGAATGAGGCTATTGATGTAAAGCTGGAATAGCTCCTGGAATCCTTCGTTATCCTTCTGTTCTGCTTTCCACCATTTCCCTGTAGGTTCCAAGTATCCATAATGGCTATTATCTGTGGTTTGCAGAATATCTGGAGGAATTCTCCCTATTAGGTGGGATTATACTGTAGCCTGCCTGATGCAAATAATGAAATCTTAATGAAGTCTCATTTTGAGAAATTCTCCAAAACTCTTCTGGTGCTTGCATGCCTCTGGATCTCAGCATGTATAGTTAGAATGTGAGGAAGTGTCAGAAGCCATATAAGCAGAGAATGCTTCTTTTTTCCCCAGGATTTATCCTTCAGGCAATGTTGGATGGTGGTTTGCACTCTCACAATAAAATCGTCATGGAAACTGGCAGGAGCTGTGGTGTTCACCATCGAAAAATCCTCATGCACCATGATCAGCTGGATACTGAAAGAATGGGCAACTATACTATCAGTAAATAGGTCTGGTTATTAATTTAAACCTTGTAGCCAATGACTGCCATAATCATGGAAAGCCTGAAGTGCTGGCAAAACTAGTGGCCATGATGCCACATTTTCCACTGATTAATTTTATTTTATGAGTGCATCATCCAGCATAGTGATCTTTTTTTTTAATGTGGCTTGAATATACAGATACCTGGAATGATATTCATGCCAGGAAGTTGAGAGTTAATGTCACATGGACTTCCTGTGGAAAGAGCAGTTCAAGGATAAGAACATGGTCAAGGTATATCCCACAGGTTTACAGACTTTAAAAACTGGAGCTTGCAACATTTGTCTCCACACTGGTGCAAGCAGAACATCTGTGAACATCTGTGCATAGATGAACAATATGCTGCCTCCCGGCCCACTGTCTCTGCAGTTGCACTGTGAGGTGCTCCAAGGTCACTAGCATGTCCTGTTAAACAGCAAAAAAAAGCAGGTCTAGCTGAGATCATTGTTCTGCTTCTGAGATTGTCATTGTGTGGAGTTTTTATAGGCTAAAATGTGCTCTGCAGAACAAGTGATGTTACTCGGTCTGTACCTGATGCTGAGAAAATGCCAAATGTACCAATGTGTGCCACCTCATGGGGGAAAGTCCAGTTCTTGGCATGAATTTATCTGGAAATGGCCTCTAATTTGTAGAATGCAGCACAAGCCCCTTTCTCTGGACATCTATACTGTTAGATCTACATGTGCTGTGAGACAGAACATAGAACGGTACAGCACAGGAACAGGCCCTTCTTCTCACTATTCTCACTATGTTGTGCTAAACAAAATATATTAATAATAAAATATCCAACTAAACTCATCCCTTATGCCTACACAATGTTCCTATAGATGACCTACAGATGATGCTGGAATTGAACTCTGAACTTTGACGCCTCAAGCTGTAACAGCATCGTGCTAACTGCTACGCTATCATGGTGCCATTATGTCCCCTCTGAGTGGAGCAGTAATATTGTCCCTGATTAGTATTGCAACACCCCTCCCCCACTTTTAATTTCTTCTCTATCTTCTTTAAAACATCAAAACCGTGAGACATTTAAGCACATATTCCTGTCTCTCTCTCAACCAAATCTCTCTGTAATGGCCACAACAAAGTAGTTCCAAGTACTGATCCATGCTCTTAAATTCATCACCTTTACCCATAATGCTCCTTGCATTAAAATACATGCAATTCAAACTATCCATTCTATTGTATCTATTACTGTGCTCCTGTCAGGCCCTGACATCTACCCTCCTCTCTGTTCCTCCACTTTCTGACCTGCTGCTTTGGTTCCCATCCCCCTTCTGAATTCTGCATCCATAAAATAAACGGTCCGTAAGTTGGCACTAAACCTCCACATTGTCAGTTACTATATGAATTATCTCCAGAGGAATTTTTATCCAATTATTTCCTTTGTTCTAACTTTCATCGTGATGGTGGGTTGTGATGCAGGGTAGGTAAACTTTCTTGATTATCTGGCATCTTCAACAAATAGCTTTCCCCTAGTCAACATGTGTATTAAATTGCCAAAAGGACGGAGAGGCGGGAGGTTGTTTTATAATTTGAGCCTAGACCTTGCCATTTCCCTTTACTTCTCACTTGCTGATGCCCCAATGCTTCACAGCACCATGTACTTAAGCATGTTTGTGACAATTGTGAGGAAGGTGAATTGTATGATGGCAACAGAACAATTTTGCTGGAGAGGGGTAAATGATGTAAGCCAAGTTTGGACAACAATTTGACAGCTGCTGGGAGAAAAAGCCGGCTGGGTTACATAAATTGGAGCAGGTTTGAGTCGGAGCATTTTATAAAGCTCAGAACCATGTAATCAAGACAGAAGAGAAATAGCGTGGAGCACAATATCAAATTGTGGCATTTGGTCGAGCTGGAACTAATGACTCGGACTGAAAAACAATGTTCTTTTTGTGGGGTATGGTGGCAGTGAATAAAAGATTCCTTTCTAAACCACACACTCTGAACTTGTACTGACCTATTTTTCAAAAACAGTGCTAAGACTCTTTTTTTTTGGTTTTGTTATTTTTATTTAACTTAATGCAGCAATGTTTTAAATTAACTAAAAATGCTGAACTTGTAATCAGATTTTCGTACCTCTTCTGGGACCATGAAGCGTCCAGATTTAATCAACATTTTGTTAATATTGGCACTGAGAAGAAGACAGCATCGACATTAGTAAGATTATGTTCCGACCACCACTGATCAATGAATTGAACAATAAATTTCAGAAATGCCGTGAGGCCCCAACATTGTGTTGCTGTGCTTGTTTTGACCCCAAAGTGCTCTCAATTAGTTCTTTGGTCTTCACATTTCCAAGTTCAATAAGCAAGGTTATTGTCCTGGCCAATGCATTGTTCTAGTGTCTAGCTGGTGTTTTTTTTAACACGTTTCACCTGACAGAAGCTGGTGAATGGGCAGTTTAACATGAAATGTTATTGAATATCTGCATCCAGCTGACTTCAACCTTCACATATCTTTGTGCGACTTTGGAAGCACCCATCGTCCTAAAATGTGAAGTTTGAACATGAAAACTGTGGCTTTTGTCACTTTTCCACTGGCAGATGTCAGCAGGACAAATATCTCTCCTGTGAACTCTATGTTCGATATACTAATGCCTTCAAATTTAATTATAAAGTTCCACATTTCTGCTACACCCATTCCCAGGCAGAAAATAAGCCTGCTTGCCCTTGACTGTTCATTGTCTTCAAGAAGGATGCAAACACTTAGCAATGTATGATTAATTGAAGCTATACTCCTAGTGCTGAAAATTATTTTGGTTTGGAGTCCATACTTTAGAGTCATAATAGGCTCAGCCAGCTCCATGATGGGCACAAGCCTTCCCACCAGTGAGGAAATCTTCAAAAGTCGTACAACGGAAGTTAATTGTCATATTTCAAAGTGGGTCATCACAATTCCAGGGCACCACTACAGGAGTTCCTTGGGGGGGAGATATTTCCAAACCCTAAACAGCCTCAACTTCTTTATCCATTTATGAATTTCATCATAGCACCAGAAGTGGGAATGTTTGCTGATAATTGCCATAGTGTTCAATTTCATTCTCATTTCCTCAGTAACTGAAGCAGTGCATGCCTGCATGCAGCAAGGCCCAGCGGACAGTTAGCCAGCAAGTGGAAAGTAGCATTCATACTACAGAAGTGCCAGCAGAGGCAGTGTCCAACAACCAAGAGCATTTTCATGACATTCAGTGATACAGCTATCATTGATTTCACCCACCGTCACAGATTTGCCTAAATGACCACCATCCTGTTGCACTCACATCCATCATCATGAAGTGTTTCGAGAGGCTCGTCATGAGGCATATCAAGACCCTGCTGCCCCCCTCACTAGACCCCCTGCAGTTTGCGCACCGTCCCAACCGCTCAACAGATGACGCCATTGCCATCACCCTCCACCTGGTCCTAACCCACCTGGACAAAAAAGACACGTACGTTCGGATGCTGTTCATAGACTTCAGTTCAGCATTCAACACAATCATTCCTCAGGAACTGATTGGAAGCTGAGCCTACTTGGCTTTAACACCTCCCTCTGCAACTGGATACTAGACTTCCTGACTGGGAGACCTCAGTCAGTCCGGATCAGGAGCAGCATCTCCAACACCATTACACTGAGCACGGGGACTCCCCAGGGTTGCGTGCTCAGTCCACTGCTGTTCACTCTGTTGACCCACGACTGTACTGTAACACGCAGCTTGAACCATATCATCAAATTCACGGACGACACGACCGTGGTGGGTCTCATCAGCAAGAACAATGAGTCAGCTTACAGAGAGGAGGTGCAGCGGCTAACGGACTGGTACAGAGCCAACAACCTGTCTCTGAATGTGAACAAAACAAAAGAGATGGTTGTTGACTTCAGGAGGGCACAGAGCAACCACTCCCCGCTGAACATCGACAGCTCCTCGGTAGAGATCGTGAACAGCACCAAATTTCTTGGTGTTCACCTGACGGAGAATCTCACCTGGTCCCTCAACACCAGCTCCATAGCAAAGAAAGCCCAGCAGCGTCTCTACTTTTTGCGAAGGCTGAGGAAAGTCCATCTCCCAACCCCCATCCTCATCACATTCTGCAGGGGTTGTATTGAGAGCATCCTGAGCAGCTGCATCACTGCCTGGTTCGGAAATTGCACCAGCTTGGATCGCAAGACCCTGCAGTGGATAGTGAGGTCAGCTGAGAAGATCATTGGGGTCTCTCTTCCTGCCATCACGGACATTTATGCTACACGCTGCATCCCCAAAGGAAACAGCATTATGAAGGACCCCATGCACCCCTCATACAATCTCTTCTCCCTCCCGCCGTCTGGGAAAAGCCTCCGAAGCATTCCGGCTCTTACTATCAGACTATGTAACAGTTTCTTCCCCCGAGCTATCAGACTCCTCAATACCCGAAGCCTGGACTGACACCTTGCCCAACTGTCCTGTTTATTATTTATTGTAATGCCTGCACTGTTTTTGTGCACTTTATGCAGTCCAGTGTAGGTCTGTAGTCTAGTGTAGCTTTCTCTGTGTTTTTTTTATTACGTCGTTCAGTCTAGTTTTTTGTACTGTGTCATGTAACACCATAGTCCTGAAAAACGTTGTCTCATTTTTACTATGCACTGTACCAGCAGTTATGGTCGAAATGACAATAAAAGTTGACCTGACTTGACTTGAGATGCCCTTGACTCTAATGTGTAGCGTTCACAAAGGACGCTGCAACTCATCTTCTGGACGAATCCAACAGCACTCCATACATCAGCAGCCAAGAAGAACAAAGGCAGGAGGTGCATCGAAGCATGACAAGCTGCAGATTTCTCTAAGCCATTCAATGCCCTGATGAGGAAGTAGACTGATGGTCTTTTGTCATTACTGTGGCTAAATCCTGAAAGTCCATATTCATCAGCGATAGAAATACCTTCAACACATGGATTGAAGCAGCCTGCTTCCAACCTCTCAAGGACAGCGAGAGATGAGTAATATGTCTTTTGCAACAAAACCCAAGTTCTGAAAAACAAATAAATAGCAAGTGAGAATAGATGCATCTAATGAAATAAAGTGTTATATTCATTCTTACAATAATAAGATATCCCTTTTCCTGGTCTGTTTTCTTAAAATTTAACTTCAGCAATCTATATTTTTTAAGAAATAAATTCAGCTATAATGTTCCCAAATCATTCCTAAAGTTACACAGGTGGTCAGGTACTGTTCCTCCATTGTGTAGAGCACAATATAATTATCCTTCTTTGAAATGACCTGGTACGATACGCTGATGATGTGGTATCTGTCACTCTTGTTAAAGTATTCGTTGTGTTTTATCAGTTTTGTAAAGTAGACCAGTGGGACTGATGTCTTTCCATTGCGTACCTATATTTATGATCATAAGAGCATACAAATTAGTAGCTGGAGGCTGCCATCTGGCTCAATAAGGTCAAGGCTAATCTGGCAATGCATTCCCCAGTAATTTTCACCTTTTGATTATCACAAATTTATCTGTGTCTGTCTTTAATATATTTCAAAGCTCTGATGGAAGGAATTTACCTCATTTTTTTATTTGACCTGAATGAGCAATCTCTTATTTTTAAGCAGTGTCTGCTCGTTGCAGATTTTCCCGTAAGGGGAAACATCATCTCCATATTCAACCTGTCAAAATTGAACAAGGGCTGTTGACTGAACCACTATCAGCTGTCCAAGAGTCTAATAATAAAAGTTAGCAGAATACCTTATTGAAAATAAGCTGTTACTTGAAATTGAAAGTTTACTGCAAATTTAAAGATTAAGACTATGATGCCCTTTCTCTCACCTCTTTTATACTGTGAACTGAGCCCACCATAAATTCACTGGTGGTCCAGTGACTTCTAGGCATTCGCCACATCGTATTCCTCAACTACAATACTTAGGACTGAGGTTAAACATCACTTGCTTTTATCATCTGTAATTGTAATTTCTGCTTTGATCTTGTACCAAGTTTCCCACCCTTTCCTGGCCTGAGCAAATCAGAATTCATTCCAAACTGCCAACCCTGTCATTGTCTCCCTGATACTTTCATTGGTTTTGATTCGAATTTAACATGGTAATTGCAATGTAAGTAAGAGATGACAAAATACTAGAAGCATCTCTACAAAGTTGCAGTGGAATTGCTCATAAAGTAGGAAATCATTAATTCCAATGGAGTCATATTTCAGGTGGAAAAATATAATTTCAAAACTTCTATCACTTACCACCCTTCCCTCCCTCTTTTAATCAATATTTGAAAGCCTGAGTTAACTATGTTGCTGTTATTCAGTAAAGAATCCAATCTTTGTGGTACACTTTTTTTTTAATGAAGCAATTCTGATCATTCCATGTTAAAGAATTATTCAAATAGATTTTGGCTAAATGTTGTTTTGACAGCTTAACATTTCCAAAGATTTTGGTTATGTATCTAGACATTCTGTGGCCCTATATATCATAGATTTTGCAAATGATTTTTTAATAATAGAGAACGAGAGATCAATCATCATAGCCCCCTTCTCACAGCTTGGATGTTTATGGTTCTCTTGAGGCATGTTGCGCTGTTGAATATTGGTAACTTTCCGTGTAGGTGGTCTGTAAATTAGCTTTAAAGCCACCTGACCATGTCAATGTAGGTGTAGTTCGTTACACTCCTCCTGCAGGTGTGGCTACTGTCTAGGTCAGCAACTGGTTATATCATATTTGTTGGACTGTGCTGATCTAGGTGGCATACAACCCAGGTTCATCCATAGCTTGAACTAGATCCTGGGATGTTGTTTCAGATCCCGTCTTATGCTTTGCTTGGCACCTTATCCACTCTTGTTATTGTGATGTTGGCTTCCTTTTATGATGTGTGTGTGTGAATCAGTTGTTGGCTTGCGTTATAGCTTGGCCTTACAGAGAGCATGATTTGTCTGCATAGTTGCCTTGGGCTCGTCTGCCATTCAGTAGCTTGACTGGTGGTCTTAAGTCAGTCTAAAGAGGTGTGTTACAGAGTGACATTGAACAAGGCTTGCTTCAACCTTTATGCTTCTGGAATGATGAAGGGACCTCATTGACTGTTTGGACTTGGTTGTTCTTCTGTTGTGGCTTGGGAATGAGATCATAATAATGAAATTGCAACATTATGCAAACTCTCAAAATTTTTGAAAGATAAAATAGGTTCCATCCATCACTCAAATTGCTCAGTAATCCCTTATTCTGTAGATAGGATTTAAATCACTGTGGCTCAAACCCTTCATCCTTCTGATGAATGGGGATTTAGACTAATAATCTACAACCGAGATAGTGTTTTTTTTTAGTTTTGAATAAATCATTTCCACTGCATCCCAGTACACCATCATCTTCTCTTTCTCTTACATTTCTAATCTTTCTGCATACAGTCTTCACCAAATGATCTGTTCTTTGTAGATGTCAGTACAGTATATATGTAGTTGATTTACATCACAGGGTTCATTTCTCTGTAACCTCTGCAGAGTAATAATCCTTGTGTCTTTTTGTTATGGTCGTTCAGACCCAGCCAGTAGAACACCATCCTTAAGTGGGATGTCAATATATCTTGCTGGGAGTTGTATTTGCTTCCTCTTTTTACGTTATCTCAAATCACTTATTGAGAAAACTAGCATAATTTGTTGCCTTTATTGGTCTCTGAACTTATTCAGTTTTGTTGGTGTCACATTTATTGAGTAAATGTGTAGATTTAGGTCTCCCATCTTTTTTTTCATGTGGACTGTCAAGGTAAACTATCAACAAGTATTTATTTTTCAGATTGGTATTTCAGACAAAAGTTATAACTTTAAACCCTCAAGAGCAATCATAGTAAGCTTGATTGTGCTAACTACGTTATAAAATATAAATTTGCTCCAGAAGTCAATGATCACATATTACTGGTTGTAAAGATAAGAATGAAACCTTTTGCATCCATATATGATTGCTCACAGCAAGACAGCTACATCAGCATGACTCATTTTTTTACAACCCGTGTGTCTTATTATTTATTGATTGACATACAGCATGGAGTAGGCCCCCACAGCCATCCCCCAATTTAATCCTAGCCTAATCACAGGACAATTTACAATGACCAATTAACCCTCTAACTGAATGTGGGAGGAAGTCCACACTGTCACGGGGAGAATGTACAAACTCCTTACAGGTAGTGGCAGGAAGCTGCAAGTGCCGTGGGTTTGCCATCTTGTACTGGGTCTGCTCCCATGAACATTGCTATGAAATGATCAATTCTTTCCCTGTTATAGTGTAACAGGCTTATCTCAATTCACACCCCAATAAATATATAGTCTTTCATGTACTGTAACCATGAATAGTTGGCATTTTTTCACACTTCAGTCAAGTTTATCGTATCTTCTGACATGTGAGAAATAAAATCCATATTGGATAAACCCTAAAAATCTGCTCAGTTTTTTGTATCCTTTGGTGATTTCAGCTCAATAATAGCTGAGAATTTTTCTGAGCTGAAACTTCTTCTGGGCTTGGGTTAAGTATATCCAGTTTGTGAGCTAGTCAGAGGAACTTCCAACTTCCCCCTTTATGCTACATTTGTTAGCGAGCCGGGACTTTCTTATTCTTTCTATTGATTCTTGGACTTTGTTAGCCACTTTAAAGCTCCTTCCAGCTAGTCTCCTTCCCCTCCCCACCTGATCTTTTTATTCTGGTATCTTCCCCTTCTCAGTACTGAAGAAGGGTCTCGGCCCAAAACATCAACTATTTATTCAGTTCTATAATGCTGCTTGATCTACTGAGTTCCTCCAGCATTTTGTATGTGTTGCTCTGAATTGCTTTTGTTATGCACACACTTGGTCCCTGTCTTTAGCTTTGAAACTTTCATCTGCAGATCTGCTGATTTGATTTCTGTTTAAGGTATTTCCTTAATGTTCTGAAGATCTTGTCAGAACTTTTGTTCTGTGACTCATTTATTTGGTCCTTTTCATCTTGTCCAGAACAGTCCCAGTTATTTATACTGAGGATCTCTGAGGATCTAACCTGGTCCCAACATATCGATGCAGTCATAAAGAAGGCAAGACAGTGGCTATACTTTATTAGGAGTTTGAAGAGATTTGGCATGTCAACAAATACACTCAAAAACTTCTATAGTGTACCGTGGAGAGCATTCTGACAGGCTGCATTACTATCTGGTATGGAGGGGCTACTGCACAGGACTGAAAGAAGCTGCAGAAGTTTGTAAATCTAGGCAGCTCCATCTTGGGCACTAGCCTATGAAGTATCCAGGACATCTTTAGGGAGCGGTGTCTCAGAAAGGCAAAGTTCATTATTAAGGAACTCCAGCACCCAGGGCATGCCCTTTTCTCACTGTTACCATAAGGCAGAAGATACAGAGGCCTGAAGGCACACACTCAGTGATTCAGGAACAGCTTCTTCCCCTCTGCCATCCGATTCCTACATGGACAATGAAGCTTTGGACACTACCTCACTTTTTTAATATACAGTATTTCTGTCTTTGCACTTTTTAAATAATCTATTCAATATACATAATTGATTTATTTTTTTATTTATTATTATGTTTTATTTTATTATGTTTTATTTTATTATTTTTTCTCTCTCTCTCTGCTAGATCATGTATTACATTGAACTGCTGCTGCTAGGTTAACAAATTTCACAACACATACCGATGATAATAACCCTGATTCTGATTCTGACTCTGTGCATTTGTGCTGTGGGTTGAAATGTTTGCTTCCGGTCTATTCTACAGGATATATCTTTAGAAGACATAGCAAATTTTGAAAATGGGAAATAGAAATCCTGATGCAGGGTCTCAGCCTGAAACGTCAATTGTTTACTCTTTTCTGTAGGTGCTACCTGGCCTGCTGGTGTTCCTCTCGCATATTGTATGTGTTGCATGGATTATAGAAGCCAAGGACAATGACATCACCATTCTGCTATTCCTTTTCTGATGGAGGGCTAACCCTGCTGTTCTGAGTATAGCCTGGCTTGTCAAATACTTCATTATGTCTTTGATTTGTGTCAGATTTCTAAAATCAACTGTACAGTCAGCCCTCCTTATCTGCGGGTGATTGGTTCCGGGACCCCCCGTGAACCCAAAAAAGGCGGATGCTCAAATCCCTTATTTAACCTGTAACAGGATGCAAATACAAGATGAATGTTCCTGTTTCCTTTACAACTGTTCGAATATTCATATCCTTTCATCTGCTAACTCTGAAAGCAAGACTAGTTGTGACATGAGGGCAGTCAGCAGACATTTAGTGTAGTTTCAAACTCACTTTATACAATAATTTGGTTCTGGGAAATACTGAGGCTATCCCGAAAAACCTTTATGCATAGAGTATTATTCTATATGTTGAAGGACTACTGAAGCAAGCTTTATCTCTCATGTGTGATGATAATATTCCATATAGAATTTGCCTCAGTAATTCACAGAGATATTGTCTATCCTGAGATTACATAAGAACTTAAGAAATAGGAACAGGAGTAGGCCATCCGGCCCATCGAGCCTGCCCTGGCATTCAGTAAGATCATGGCTGATCTGTCCAGAAAATCAGCTCCATCTTCCTGCCTTGTCCCCATAACCCTTAATTCCCTTACTATGTAAAAACCTAACTAACTGTTTCTTAAATGTATTTAGTCCATTAGAAAAAAATACTTATAATTTATTTACAAAAGACAGGATTAAATATATAGATGCTTTTAAGATGAAACAATTGGTTATTAGGGGAAAGAAATAAATATACATATTAAAATTATTACGAACTCCATGGAGCATGTGGAGATCTTCCAACCACCAGGCATTCTTTCTTTCTTTCTTTCCTTTTTTTTTCTATGGGGCAGTTAGGGGGGAGGGGTTAAGGGGAGGGGGTATGGGTTATATACATTGTTTTTTCATACTTTGTAATCATTTAAAAATGCAATAAAAAATTATTAAAAAAAAAAATGTATTTAGTGAAGAAGCCTCAACTGCTTCCCTGGGCAGAGAATTCCACAGATCCACCACTCTCTGGGAAAAACAGTTTCTCCTCATCTCTGCCCTAAATCTTCTCCCCTGAATCTTGAGGCAATGTCCCCTAGTTCTAGTCTCACCTACCAAAGGAAACAACTTTACTACTTCTATCTTATCTATCCCTTTCAAAATTTTGTATGTTTCTATAAGATCCCCTCTCATTCTTCTGAACTCCGGAGAGTTATAGTCCCAGGTGACTTAATCTTTCCTCATAGGTTAACCCCTTCATCCCTGGAATCAACCTGGTGAACCTCCTCTGCACTGCCTCCAAGGCCAGTGTATCCTTCCTCAAGTATGGAGACCAGAACTGCACACAGTACTCCGGGTCCAGCCTCACCAGTACCCTGTATAGTTGTAGCATCACCTCCCTGCTCTTAATTCAAACCCTTTAGCAATGAAGGCCAACATTTCATTTGCCTTCTCAATAACCTGTTGTACCTGTAAGCCTCTCTTCTTCACACAACTGTTTTTTTTTAATTACTTTTAAACCCCTAACTAACCCATTTAATGATCACCTTTACCTCCCACATTCACACCCTCATAGCTTTTTCAGCTCTTTGGCTCATCCAATCCTTCCCAAAAATGCTCTTGGCTTCTGAACTTGTTGCCTGGTTATGGTTTGCAGTGACAGTCCTTTCTACTTTGTATGAATTCTTGGTGTGCTGTGAAAGCAGATACAGTATTTTTGTATGTAGCTCAAATCAAGAGTCCGATTGGACTAGAGTAGTAATGGTGTCAGACTTAAGCTTAACTCAAGCCACAATGCATAGAGCTGGAAACTGAGAAGCTTGTCCAGACCGAAATCTCCCTGTCCCCATGAATTATCTTAGGTGCCTACAGGGCAATGTTTTGATGCATCTTTCTATTATCTTTTTGCTATCAACATGACTTGTTATAAGTCTCTCAGTCTATCACATAAAAACGTTATGATTCTTTATGTTGCCTGGCAGATGGAAAACTGTGCAGGGTGAAGAGAACTTCAGATATGCAGCAACAGACACCAGTGTCTTCCATTCAGCTATATGCTGACAGCTAGAATTATTTGTCACTTCTACAATGGATAACAAGGTTTCAGAGATTTGCTGTTTCCAGTAAGGCATGAAAAATCTAATTTTATTTCTCCATGTTGGAAAGTAAAGAAAGAAAAACAAGGTCTGAGCTACTTCTGATCCACTTGCTCTCTTTTTCCTTGAGACCTAGCCTCACCCTGAGAAATTGTAAATAAGTACACACTTTTTTGAAGCAGCTTCCAGATGAGGTAAAGTCCTTAGCTGAGGTACTGTTGTGGGAAAGCAGATTCATGGTGTTGGTAAATGTGACAGAAGACACTGACTGCAGGTAAGCACAGTAACAATTTATTTACAAGACAGACGGTGAAGCACTCAACCAAACACCTAAGTTAAACAAGTACTTAGCTAAACCCCCTAAGATACAAGACAATGGCATTCAATAACCTTTCAAGCTAAATTCAGTTACAGATATTTATACAAATGGAGCACCCAAAGTGGCAGGACAAAACAAACACTAAATATACACATTTTGGCAAATACTTTTCTAAATTGTGTGCACGGGCCTTCTGTTTATTGTTTATCACTCACTATTTATTGTTTCCATGGTACCTTCATCTACATAGTCCAGGATGACCCGAGAGTAAAAGAAACTGCATGGTTGCTATATGCTAGATTTAAACCCCACCAGCGCAGTGACATCAACAGCAAAATGGAGGTTCATGGGAGCAGCTGCAATACTCCTTAATGAACAGGCCAGTCCCCGCCTCCCACAAGGGAGTGGATTCGATGAACAGTTAAGTTCAAAAGCTTTTGCAGGTACTTCTGGTAAAATTTTGCTATGGATCAAATTAGATTGTTGAGTGCAGATGGATCAGCCCTTGTGGCCAGATGTACTCTTTTGATGACAGTGTGCTGAAACAAGATGTCCTTTAAGATCAAGCAATATAAACTATATATCTCTGACCCTCAGAGTGAAGTTTACTCTTAATCTTGTGTTGGGTCTTCCATTTGTCTCTACAGAGGGAAATACTGAACTGACATTCAGAAGTACTTAATGTTAGTCTCCCACTGCAATGCGAGCATTGTGCCTCAGTTGCATATAAATAGAACAATGCCTGTCTTTTCTTCGGCTATGTAGAACAGTCCATATTCCAAGGATACACTGGGAACGTTCCCCAATTCTTTCTGCGCTACACCAACAATTGCATTGGTGCTGCTTCCTGCACTTGTGCTGAGTTCATCAACTTAACCTCCAGCTTCCACCCTGCCCTCAAGTTCACTCAGTCCATCTCAGACACCTCTCTCCTTGTTCTTGATCTCTCTGTCTCCATCCCTGGAGTCAGACTATCTACTGATGACAACCAGACTGTCATGGCTAGCTTAACCATAAGTCTTCCCACCCTTTCACTTTTAAAAATGCTATTCCCAATTTCTTAGCTGCTCCATCTCCATTGCACCTGTTATCAGGATGATGCTTTCCATTCTAGAATATTTGAGATTTCCTCCATCTTTAAAGAGTGGGGTTTCCCTCATTCTACCATCAATGCTGCCCTCACCTGTATCTCTTCCATTTCACAGCCCATCTTCTAGACCAATAACAGTGTTCTATTTGTCCTTAACCGCCACCCGATGAACCTCCACGTCGAGCATATTATTCGCTGCAACAAACCCAAAATGCTGGAGGAACTTAAGCAGCGGACAAGGAAATGAACAGGCACAGGCCGAGACCCTTCTCAGGACTGGAAAGCAAGGGGGAAGATGCCAGAATAAAAAAGGTGATGGTGGGGAAGGAGGATAGCTAGAAGATATTAAGTGAAGCCAGGTTGGTAGGAAAGGTAAATGGCCGGAGAAGAAGGAATGTGATTGGAGAGTAGAGTGGTCCATAGGAGAAGGGGAAGGTGGAGGGACACCAGGGGAGGTGAGAGGCCAGAGTGGGGAATAGAAGAAGAGGGAAGGAGAAGGGATATTTTTTTATTGGAAGGTGTAATTGATATTCATGTCATCAGGTTGGAGACTACCTAGGTGGAATATAAGGTGTGTGCCTCCACCCTGAGGGTGGCCTCAACATAGCACAAGAGGAGGTCATAGACCAATGTGTCAGAATGGGAATTAAAGTATTTGACCTCTGGAAGTTCCATTTTTAACAGATGTAGTGGAAGTCTTCAGAGAATTCTGACATGTCTCACCAATGGACGGGAGGCTACGTCAGGAGCACTGGGTACAATAGATGCCTCACCTGGAAGGACTGTTTGGGGCCCTGAATTGAAATAGGGAGGAGGTGTATGGGCAGGTGTAGAAGGGATAAGTCATGGAGGGAGATTAGTGGGGAGGAACAAATGGTCAATGGAGTCATGGAGGGAGTGATTCCTGTAGAAAGCGGAGAGTGGGAGGAAAGTAAAACTATGTGTGGTGATAGGATCCCTTTGGAGAAGGTGGAAGATGCAGAGAATAATGTGTTGGAGGTGGAGGCTCATGGGGTGGTAGGTAAGAACAAGAGCAGCTCTATCATTGTTAAGATCGGGTGAGTGTGGATGTACAGGAAATGAAGGAGATGCAGGTGAGGGCAGCATCAATGTTGGAAATGGAAACCCTGTTCTTTAAAGAACAGTGAGATCTCTGATGTCCTGGAAAGGAATACTGCATCCTAGGAACAGTTATGGTGAGGAAAAAGCAAGTGAGAAAAGGGAATAGCATTTTTACAGGTGATAGGGTGGAAAGAGGGATGTAGCTGAGGGAATCGGTAGAATTATAAAATATGTTGGTCGACATTTTGCCTTCAAAAATGGACATAGAGATCAAAAAAGGGAATGGAGGTGTCAGAAATAGACCAAGTGAATGTAAGGGCAGGGTGGATGTAAGAGGTGAAGTTGATGAAATTGATTAACTCAGCATGAATGCAGGAAGCAATACCAACGCAGTCATCAATGCAGAGGAAGAGTTGGGGAGCATTACTGGGGGAAGCCTTGGAAAATGGTCTGTTCTATGTACTAATGAAAAGGCAGAATTAACTGGGGCCCATACATTTGCCCATGTCTACTCCCTGAGTTTGGAGAAAGTGGGAGGAGCTGAAGGAGAAATTGTTGAAGTTATGCCAAACAGAGGAGGGTGGTAAAGAGGAGAACTGATTGGTTCTTTTATTGAGAAATATGTGGAGAGCTTTAAGGCCATCTTGATGGGGGATAGAGTGTATAGGGACTGGACATCCATGGTGAAAATAAGGTGGTCAGGGCCAGGGAATTGAAAATTAGTGAGGAGATCAAGAGCATGAGAAGTTCTGCAGATGTAGGTGGGAAGGGATTGAACCAAGGTGGATAAAATAGAGCCAAGGAATAAGAACATGAGTTCAGTGGGGTAAGAGCAGGCAGAGACAAATGGTTTACCAGGATGGTCCATTGCATCATTCTCTATAACTTTTGCCATCTTCAGCAGGCTCCTACATTAAACAAATCTTTTCCTTGCCCCTCTCTCCACGTTCCACAGGGATTGCTCTCTACATGACTCTGTTTTCATTTGTCCTCCCCACTGATCAGCCTCATTTTATTTCCTCTGAAAACAGAACAAGTGCTGCACCTATCTCTACATTTTCTCCCTCACAACCATACAGAGCCCCAAATAGTCCTTCCAGGTGAGGTAACACTTCACTTGCAAGGCTGTCAGCGGTTGTCTGTTGTATCTGATGCTTCTGCTGTGGCCTCCTCTATGTTGGTGAGACCCGATGTAGATTGGGGGCCTACTTCATCAAACACTTAACACGGAAGGTGGGCTTTTCTGGTGACCGCCTATTTTAATTCTACTTCACATTCTGACATACAGGTCGATGGTACCCTTTACTGCCATGATGAGGCCACTCTTAGACTGGGGCAGCAACACCTCATTGTCTTTCTGGGTAGCGTCCAACCTGATGACATGAACATCGATTTCTCCAACTTCCAGTAGTTTCTCTCCGTCTCCATCTTCACTCATTTTCAATTTACCATTCTAGCTCATCTCTTACCTTTCTATTAACCTCAATTGCCCATCACCTCTCTTTATTACCCCTCCTTTATTCCTTTTCCCCATTGTCCACTCTTCTCTCCTTTTTGACTTCTTCAGCCCTTTACCTCTTACACCTATTACCTCCCTGCTTCTCGCTTCAGCCCTATTCTTCGTCCACACATCTTCCCCCTCACCTAGTTTCCCCTATTGTCTCTCCTTCCCTTCACCCCAGCTTTTTATTTTGGCTTCTTCCCCCTTCCTTTCCAGTCCTGACAAAGAGTCTCAGTCGACTATTTATTACTTTCCATACATGGTGCTTAACCTGCTGAGTGACTCCAGCATTCTGTGTTGCCCTGGATTTCTAGCATCTGCAAAATCTCTTGTATTAATAATAGTTGTTTATCTTATGATAAAATGACTTGAAAATGAAAACTGCATTGCATGTACTATTCCTTCCAGAAAAGTGGCATTATTTCAGTCTCCATTACCAATCATTTTGAGCTTACTCCACTTTTCTAAAAGCTTTCTAGTTATTAGAATGCTTTGAGGAGAAGTCTACTTGTACTCAGCTGAATGTGAAGTTAAATTCTCCTCATCCAAAAGACTGAGCAATGATCTTCTGAGCGGAGGTCTAACACCAAAGAATTCTACTTCAATGTGCATTTTAAAGGAACCCACAACCTGTATATTAAAAAGATTTATTGCATAGAGATCATTTTCAACAACAAGCAACCCTTTGATTCCTAACATGAGGGGTGATTGATAAGTTTGTAGCATAAGGTAGAAGGAGATGAGTTATACAGCTCTCGTTACGTGCACATGCAGGTCAACTCTTTGAGTGATTATGCAGAAAGTTTGAAGTTAATAACTCATCTCCTTTTACCTTAGGCCACAAACTTATCCATCACCCCGACGAGTTATTAACTTTCTGCGTAATCACTCAAAGAGGTGAACTGCATGTGCATGTAATGAGAGCTGTGTAACTCATCTCCTTCTATCTTAGGACACAAACTTATCAATCACCCATCTGTGGACACTTTCTGGAGGTCCAAGATCTGTATGCTCCATGATCGCTGGACTAAATGTGTAAATGTGGGAGGGGACTATGTTGAAAAATAATTCTGCTAGGTTTTCTAAAATCGACTCCTCCTACCTTGGGCCACGAACTTATCAATCACCCCTCGTAAGTATCCAATTTAATTTTCAAGTGGTTCTATAAATGGCCCAGAATTCCTGTGCCATGTTGGTGGGAGGTGGTTCCTCATCATAAATTAAGGTCTTGGGCACTAAAAACAAATCTCAGGGTTGCATGTGGTGACATCTATGTACTTTGATAATAAATTTACTTTGAACTTCAAAAGATCAATGCAGTTTGGTGACATATAGGCATGCAATAATCAGACTAACCAATAACTCTTAAAAGGAACTTTTGGAAACATCTAGAAAAACATCTAGAAAAATAGTCTGGTGTATCTACATAGGGAAATTTTTGTATGAAGAGGAGAAACATCCCTGATCCACAAAATACTGACCAGTCACCCATTGACCTGTCCATTTCCACCATTGCCAGACATATTGATTTGATAAATAAAAATTGGCGGATATATAGAAATATGGAAAAGAAAGTGAATGAGCACATTTTGCCAGCTATGAAAAAGTATATTGATCATTAGAGTAAAAAACACAAAATGCTGGCAGAACTCACCTCCCATAGATGTTGTCTGGCCTGCTGAGTTCTGCCAGCATTCTGTGTGTTTTATTTATTTCCAGCATCTGCAGATTCACTCGTGTTGCCTTTGAGCATTAGAGTGTTTATATAGCCTAGAACACATTCCCTTTTAGAATGTCCCACTGGCTTCCCAGCTTGATGTGCAATTACTGTTGCTACAGATACAAATGAGGTAGACAATCTGCAAAAGAAAGATGATGTAAAGAACAAAGAGCAATTAATCTGAGTTCGAGATATTGTTTAGGGATGGCTGTTGACAGCTCACAGGTAGTCATCCTGGATTGCTTTGAGCTATTCTATGGGATCTTTTTGCATCTTTCCACACCATAAGCACATCAATTTAAAGTTGTTCCAAATGATTGCAGTGAATTGTCAGAGTGGACTATGTACTCAAGATTTGGATTGGTCTTGAACCTTCCAACTCAGGTGAGTGTGCTACTGCTGAGTCAACCTGTAGAGCTGAATATCCCACAGGATGTATCAAATGTCCTACACAAGGTGAATAGTGCAATCTGAGGAAGCTTAATGCTAGCTTCATATTGATTTTGGCAACCAAGCTTTTCAGTCTTCCAGCCACGTGGTAATTGCAAGGGACAAACTCTGCAAACAATTTTTATTATAGAAAATATGTTCTCCAAAGCATAGATAATGGGCAACAGCAGGCAAAGGAATCAGCTATGCATTTGGGGCTATCTACTCGCTGTCAAATCATGCCTGTGTGACTATGACCTACATCCTTCAGAATTTTGCAAGTGAAATGAAAATTATAGTTAGGTAGATAATATATGGAAATCTCTGAAGAACATTTCCATTTGCTGCAAGACATTATTGCTCTAAGGCGCCAAAACGGAACCCACTTGGCTTTTGTAGAGCCGACTGGGACTGTCAAGTAGGTTATTGTGAGTTTCTCCCCGCCTCCCAATCGCAGCCATTGTTCATTAACAGGTATTCATGAATGTTCATTGAAGCCTCCAATGTCTTGGTGCGTGATCTTTTGTCGGTAACATTAAACACTTATAAACTAGTTTCAGTGCATTGCACAAAGTCACTGAGTATCATTTTCATTGATTTTAGTGGATTGAATTATTGGCAATGTAGCATATTTAGCTTACTGACTGGGAATGAATTTCTAGGCACAATCATTGAATATATACTTTCCATAAATATAATTCAAAGTAATTCCTGCAAGCTAGGATAAATGAACAGTTCAATTGAAGTGTAGTGTTCTCTGCCATCATATTTCCAGGGTTACAAGAAATACTGTGAATTTATTCTATTTTTTTACCAATACTACAGAAGTAATAGAATCTGTTGGAAGCAAGTTGAACTGCCTTGTGCTTTCAGTGTTTTTTCTTCGTGCCTTCTTTCCTTGTGCACCACCAGTGAACAGGGTGTTTCTTCATATATAGTGTGAAGTTTTCTGAGAATGCAGTGTCGGAGCTTATTGATATTCATCCTGCGTTTCTGTCTGTGTAACTAGCTTGTAGCTATTGTACTCTGCAGAATTGTTCAGTGTGGATTAATTTTGTTGACTGCATTTAGTCAGGAGATTGGTGGAAAGGATGAAGTTTGTCAGACACTTGCTTTGGCCATGTTGGTGAATTAAGGGCAATAATAGTGAAATGTTTTTATTGATAGTATTTTCTAGAAGGTTCCACATCTCCCTCTGAAGGATGTGAAGTTGGGAAGGATTGCTAAGGGAGCATCTTGTAAATGCACTGCCCTGATACAACAGCAGCTTCTGTCTTAAGCTAAAAACAGAGTTATTTCCGATCATGAATGATGCTTAGAATGTTGTTGCTCTACCAACTATTTACAGAAACAAATTTTTTCTGAATGGAATTACAGATAGGATACGTGGGTGTTCCACAGTGTGCATTGATTGGGAAAGAGGCCATTGGGTCTTTCCACAATATCTTGAACAGCAGTGAGGATTCATTTGTGTCTTCACCATAAATGGAACATAGGAATGAAATAATGTTGCTTATTACATTTTGTAATCCTACTTCTATTTTATTTATGGATTTTGCTTGGACAAACTGTTGTGGCCGATCAGTGTTCTCCAAGGGGGAATGAGCCTTATTAAAATAGGAGCTACATGTGCAATGCTACAACAGTTCTTTTGGCCTCCAAATGTTTGCAGTAGTTCATCCAGAAGCTGTAGCGATTGATCTGCACCCTTACTTAGTACATGTTAATTAACAATTTTTTATTCTGTAGTTTAAATTGTAATACTTCAACATAAATAATCACATTTTAAACCATGCATGAATAAAATGTCTAACCTAATCTATCAGTGGTGCCAAAGAAAATCAGAAGAATAATGATTATCTCCTGCATTTCTGCTTAGCAGTTTCTCCTTTAGTTGGTGGATTGAATTGCAATGGATTAAATATATTTAAATAATTAAAAAATAAATAATTGCTTTCCTCATACTTGAAATGTTTCACTAGTACAAAATGAAGTTACTTTTTTAAAAGAAATAGGCAAAAAATTAATGTAAGGACTGTTCAAATGTATGCTAACAGCCTATTTTATAAGACATGTTACTACAATTGTAAAAATTTCTTCACATCTCATGGAGCTAAAATACAACTATCTGCTGAAATAATATTCAGTACTCACAAAGAAAAATTACAAGTACAGGTTTTTTTTGAAAGGTGTATGCATTAAGAGCCAAATGCCTAGAAATTTAATCATGTAATGCTGCCTTTTATAAGTGACTTGCATGGCAAGATGGATGTTCCCCAGAGTGTGATGGCATTAAAAGAAAAGCAAGGGCTCAAAGGGCCAAGTGGTATACTCATCCTCCTACTTACTACATGCAATGAGATTAGGGAGTTTTCTTGTTGAATTACTTCTCTCCAGAAATTTGACCAGTTGCTCTCCTTGGTGATTTGTACTTACAAATCTTATTCATTGTTGAGCACATGCAAAATGATATCATTACTAGTGCAGTGCTTGCCAGTCTGTTGCCGGAAGTGATTGGATATCATTGTAGCAAGGTGGTCCCGTCATTTCTCACTCAGAAACCCGGCCAATGTTTTGTAGCAGTGTTTGCTCTGCAATTGTCTAAATAAAAAGAAGGATCCTGAGCATGCCCCAGCTTGGTGCCTAGAAAGATGACTTCAGTAAGGCACCCTTTGTTACTCAATTACCAACTCTCTTAAGACTATTCACCAATCTTCTTGTGCCATATCAGATCTGATATTGTAACAATGTTCTAATCACGTGCCCACTGATCAATGACTTGCCAATAAATCAGTAATTTATTAGAAGCCAATATATAACATGACCCTGTGCCCAGTAGCCCTCCACCCTTCCCTTACTCTGTCCTTTCCATGCTCCACGTTTAATACAAGACCACTTCATTAACCTTTGCTCCCAACCATTCTCACACAGCAATTGATCAACACAAGACCTGCAAACACCGAAGAAATATGCAGAGATAAATGTCTGAATTGGGAGAATTATTATCATTCTCTAAATATACATTCTTTAGATAAATTTGTTAAGCCATGTGCTTTTTAATACTGTAATTTGTATTTTAAGATCTTGCAGTTATGTATTAAATGTTTAGATCAATGGTGCAATTGAAAGTCCTGGAGCCTTGTGATTAGCTAGCTTTCTGAATCTGTTAGCAATGAAATCTCTGGATGTTTGGCCACAGATGATAATAAAGCCATTTGTGCACCAAGTCCCCATGGTAACTGCTGATCCCTCTTCAGGGAACTGCTTGAACTTGGTGTTGTTTTTGGTTGCTTCAGACATTTCTGTTACCATAAATGGAAAATGAGAGAAGATAAATTGTATTACATGCTCATATCTGCATTAATTTTGGTATATTTACAAAGAAATTGCACCTGCCCTGGTCCATAAGCTAGTTTTGCTCTGATTTGCATTAGATTTTGTAAATTATGCTCTGTTTCTTGTGTCTTCGAACAGAGCAGATCCTTGCACAATTAAATCTACCTTTTCAACATTTATATGGAATGGTTTTTTTAAAGTTGGATTATTGTCAGAATCAGAATCAGGTTTATTATCACCAGTATGTGACATGAAATTTGTTAACTTAGCAGCAGCAGTTCAATGTAATACATAATCTAGCAGAGAAGAAAAAATAATAAATAAAATAAAAATAATAACAAATAAACAAGTAAACCAATTACATATATTAAAATGTGCAAAAGCAGAAATACTGTATATTAGTGAGGTAGTGTCCATAGATTCAATGTTCATTTAGGAATCCGATAGCAGATGGGAAGAAGCAGTTCCTGAACTGCTGAGTGTGTGCCTTCAGGTTTCTGTACCTCTTACCTGATGGGCATAGTGAAAAAAGGGCATGCCTTGGGTACTGGAATGGATGCTGCCTTTCTGAGATACCTCTCCTTGAAGATGTCCTAGGTACTTTGTAGGCGAGTACCCAAGATGGAGCTGACTAAACTTACAATCCTCTGCAGCTTCTTTTGGTCTTGTGCAGGAGCACCTCCCCCCCCCCCCCCCCCCCCCCACCATACCAGACAGTGATGCAGCCTGTCAGAAAGCTCTCCATGGTACATCTGTAGAAGCTTTTGAGTGTTTTTGGTGACATAGCAAATCTCTTCAAACTCCAAATGAAGTATAGTCACTGTCTTGCCTTCTTTCTAAGTGCATCGATATGTTGGGATCAGGTAGGTTCTCAGAGATTTTGGCACCCAGGAACTTGAAACTGCTCACGCTCTCCACTTCTAATCCCTCTTTGAGGATTGGTATGTGTTCCCTCGTCTTACCCTTCTTGAGGTCCACAGTTAGCTCTTTCTTCTTACTGACACTGAATGCCAGGTTGTTCCTGTGATACCACTCAACTAGGTGGTATATCTCGCATCTGTATGCTTGAATGTTGAGCTACATTCAACGAGCAGCATCTTGACATAGGTGTTTATATTGTCCAGGTGATCTAAGGCTGTGTGGAGAGCTATTGAGATTGCATCTGCTGTAGACATATTGTGTCAATAGGCAGTAGGTCCAGCTTCTTGCTGAGGCACAATTCATTCTAGCCATAACCAACCTCTCAAAGCATTTCATCACCATAGATATGAGTGCTAATAGCCTTGCAACTTAAGAGAGTTCACCCTCCTGAAAGGTAACCTAACTTCGACCTCCAAGACAGAGATCGCAGGGTCTCTGGGTTCGGCAGTGACCTTCACAGATGTAGTTATATTCTTCCTTTCAAAGCAAGCATAGAGGGCATTAAGCTCATCTGGTAGTGAAGCATCGCTGCCATTCATGCTATTGGGTTTCACTACATAGGAAGCAATGTCTTGCAAATTCATGCCAGAGTTGAAGTGCATTTGATGTCGCCTCCAACCTCACTCAGAATTGTCTCTTTGATCTTGAACTAGCAAGTTATACCTGGTTTGCTTGTACAGACCTGAGTCACTAAATTTAAATGCCACAGATCTAGCCCTCAGCAGATGATGTACCTCCTGGCTGATCCACGACTTTTGGCCAGTGTGATTGAATCACTGGAGACCAAGTGTAGCAATACATATAAGACACTGATATATTGCATACAGTATCATTTGCCATACCAACATTTTATTTGTTGCATTCAAATCTATTCAGGTATAAGCAACTTCTTTTGTGAAGAAAGTAAAATTAAGAAGGATGAAGATATTTTGGATATTTGATTTTTATAATGTATGTTTATATATCTAATATAACTTGAAATAATGTTCTCTTGCAAAGAGCCTTTTAACTTATTATCACAAACTTAACATTAGCTGAAGGTTCTTGATACAAGGGTTATACATATCAGCAAAAAATAAGATCATTTTTAAAAATAAATACAATTCTACTGAATATATGACTTGCACCCTACAGTACAAAATGTTGTGCAATAGATTTTCATATTCACTTTCTGCGTAGTTTTTTCTTGCGTACTTATTTTCAATAAAATGTGTCCAAGTTCCATAAAAGACAAAATTATCCACTCCGCTTACTGCATAGGGAGCCAAGCCAAAAATGTAGCCAGTGTTTTCAACTAAATCCATGTGAGGGTGCCCAGTGGCTCTCAGATACATTATGTACCAAGACCTTATGTAAAATCAACGTTGGGTAATAAAACTGTCAGCTGAGAGCTATAACACTTTAAACAATGGGGATTACTCACCTGAATAGCACTGAGTAATCCTGTCAATTTTAACTGATGGAACACTGTACATAATTTCTTGAATGAGTCAGTATCTACTACCTGCAAGGAATTTGAGAAATGTCTGCTCTTTCTTCAGGTTATTGTGTTCCTAAGAAATCTGTGTTATCCAAAAAGAGGAAGTGTTCCTTCTAATTTCCCAGCTACACTAAATCCAAACTCTTTGAAATATAAAGATGTCAGTCAGTTTTTGATAGGTTGTCATGGTCATAGAGGCCCTTCAGCCCATCTAGTCTGTGCCAAACTATTATTCTGCCTAGTCCCGTTGACCTGCACTTGGACCAGAGCCCTCCATTCACCTCCCGTCTATATATTAAATAAACCTTCCCTCAAATGTTGAAATTGAACCTGCATCCACCACTTCTGCACTCTCACAATTCTCAGAGTGAGGAACTTCCAGCTTGTGTTCCCCTTAAATAAAGGGCAGCACGGTAGAATAATGGTTAGCACAAACACTTTACAGTACCAGTGATACAGGTTCAAAAATTCCCGCTGCTGCCTGAAAGGAGTTTCTCATTCTACCCGTGACTGCGTAGGTTTCCTCACGGTGGTAGATTAATTGGTCATTGTTAATTGCCCAGTGATTAGGCTAGTATTAAATTGAGAGATTGCTAGGTGGAGTGGCTTGAAGGGCAGGAAGAGCATTTTCTCAATAATTACAAAAATAGATTTCACATTTTACCCTTAATCTATGATCTCTAATTCTGGTATCATGCAACTTCAGTGGAAAAATACTGCTTGCATTTACCCAAGCAACACCACTCATAATTTTATAAACCTCTAAAAAATCTCCCCTCATTCTCATACATGCCAGTGAATAAAGCTCAAAGTACAATGTGTTATCAAAGCATGTATCTGTCACCATATACAAACCTATTCAACCCTTCCCTATAATTCAGGTCTTCATGATCCAGCAACAGCCTTGTAAATTTTCAGTCTTATTGATATCTTCCCTATAGGTAGGTGGCCAGAAGTGCACAGATACTCCAAATTAGGTCTCAGAAACATCTCATACAACTTCAACATAACATACCATCTTCTGTACTCAGTACTTTGATCTATGAAGGGCATTGTGCCAAAAGCTTTCTTTACAATCCTATCCAACTGTGGCCCCACTTTCAAGGACTTATGGATTGATATTTCTATATCCCTCTGTTCTACCACACTCCTCAGTGCCCTACCTTTTAATGTGTAAATCCCTGGTTTGTCCTCCCAAACACCTCACATTCGTTTGCATTAAGTTCCATCTACCATTTTTCAGCCCATTTTTCCAGCTGTTCCAGATCCTGATGCAAGTTTTGATAGTTTTCCACACTGTCCACTCCACCCCCTGTCTTGGTGTCATCCGTAAATTTGCAGATCCAGTTGACTTCATTATCATCCAGATTGTTGATGTAGATGACAAACGACAACAGACCCAGCACTGATCCCTGTAGCACACCAATTGTTAGATAATACTGGTTAAAGTAAGCAACACACACAAAACGCTGGAGGAACTCAGCAGGCCCGGCAGCATCTATGGAAAAGAATATGGTTAACGTTTTGGGCCAAGAACCTTCATCAGGACTGCTGAAGGGTCTTGGCCTGAAAGGTTGATTATACTCTTTTCCATAGATGCTGCCTGGCCTGCTGAGTCCCTCCAACATTTTATGTGTGTTGCTTGGATTTCCAGCATCTGCAGACTTTCTCTTGTTTGTGACTGGCTAAAATAAACCAATTTCAGCGTATTCGTTATTTTTCACATTTAAGTTTCTGAGTGATAGGATTAGTGGGAGGTGAGCTATCATGTATGGCCTGCAATGCAATGAAAATAACATTTTTTTTGTTTGCTTGGCATCATTTTTTATAGTTTGAGTGGAACAATTTTGTCATTTCATTTTTATTAAGAGTATCTCCTGGAGGATGAATTCTCCAGGAGGTGGTGGGAATGAGTTTGTTTTTCATCTGAAGTAGATGTCATTTTAAAAAAAGTTGATTAAATAACAATTTGATACAGAGACTGTCAACAGAGCTATACTTTTTTTTAATTTTCGCTTTGCCTTCTACTTGAGCTTCAATGGGTATCAAAAGGTGATTACTTCAGGGAACTGCACTTTGGGGTAAAAACTGCTGCAGTCATCAGCATTGTTCAAGCCATCCTTTTGTGTCTGGGAGTAAGAGATACAGAGGCCAGTTTTACTCTAAACTCTCACAATTTCAATAGTACTATAATAACATACTTCAGAAGTGAGGCTAAAAATTGAGTGAGGAAGTAGCCTGTGCATCCTGTTAGTTTTCCAATAACATTGTTTACAAAAATTTATAAAATGGTAATGACATTATCCAAGCATATCTTGGTTTATTATCATCACATGTGCGAGAGATACAAGGAATAACTTTTGTTTGCATACCACCCAGACAGATCATCCTGTGCATAAAGTACATAAAGATCGTCAAAAGAAAACAAGAATGCAGTGTGCTGCTTTAAGAAAATGCAAAGTTGCTCTAAAGACAATTTGTCTGTGCCTGCTGGTACATGTTTGGCCAGTTGTAAGAAGATTATTACCTTTAATTTTAGGGCCTACTTGTGTTCATCAGATGAAGGCTTTTATTTTGATACTAACTGGCACATAATTCCTAATCTGATTGAGGCTGCAGAATGGTCATTATTGGAAAATGTAAATACTTCACTGGCTTGGAACATGATACTTTTTTGGCATTCGGCACATAAACCATCCTTTGTTGAATTGAATTGAACTGATTTTATTTCTTATATCCTTCATATACATGAAGAGTAAAAACCTTCATGTTACGTCTTTGTTCGAATGTGCAAATTATAGTAATTTGTAAATATTATGTACAGTAATATATGCAACAGAACAGTCAGTATAGCTTCGAAATACAGTTGTGTCAGCATGAGTTACGCAGTCTGTCTGATGACCTGGTGGAAGAAGCTGTCCCGGAGCCTGTTGGTCCTGGCTTTTATGCTGCGGTACCGTCTCCTGGATGGTAGCAGCTGGAGCAGTTAGTGGTTCGGGTGACTCAGGTCCCCAGTGATCCTTTGGGCCTTTTTTATGCACTTATTGCTGTAAATGTCCTGAATAGTGGGAAGTTCACATCCACAGATGCGCAGGGCTGTCCGCATGACTCCCTGCAGAGTCCTGCACCAGGCAGTAATACAGGCAGTTAGGATGCTCTCAATTGTGCCCCGTAGAAGTAGGATTTGGGAACCCATCCCAAACTTCTTCAACCGTCTGAGGTGAAAGAGGCACTGCTGTGCTTTTTTCACCACACAGCTGGCGTATACAGACTAAGTGAGGTCCTCGGTGATGTGTATACTGAGGAACTTGAACCTGTTCACCCTCTCAATGGGGTTAGCCTGTCTCCATTCCTCCTGTAATCCACAACCAGCTCCTTTGTTTTTGTGACATTGAGGGGGAGGTTGTTTTCTTGACACAACTGTGTCAGGGTGATGACTTCTTCTCTGTAGGCTGCCTCATTATTATTTGATATTAGGCCAATCAATATAGAAACATCTGCATATTTAATTAGCAGATTGGAGTAGTGGGTGGCAGCACAGTCATGGGTGTACAGAGAGTAAAGGAAAGGGCTTAGGACACAGCCCTGAGGGTCAAGAAGGGCAGATGTGAAGGAGCCCACTCTTACCACTTGAAAGGAAGCCCAGGATCCAGCTGCATAAGTGAGGATGAAGGCCGAGGTCTCTGAGCTTCTTGTTGAGCCTAGAGAGAATTATGGTGTTGAATGCTGAACTGTAGTCCAAGAACAGTATTCTCACATAAGCATCCCTCCTCTCTAGATGTGTAAAGACAGTATGTAGAGCAGTGACTATTGCCTCATCTGTCGATCGGTTGTGTCAGTAAGCGAATTGTAGGGGTCCAGTGTGGGTGGTAACATGCTGAGGATGTGGTACTTGACCAGCCTCTCAAAGCATTTACTTACTATTGAGTTGAGTGCAACAGGACACTAGTCATTCAGACATGTTACCTTGGTCTTTTTAGAACAATGGTGGATGTTTTGAAGCAGGAGGGCACTGTACACTGGAAGAGGGAGAGGTTAAAAATGTCTGAAAACATATATGCCAATTGTGCTGTGTATGTTCTGAGTACCCGCCCTGGGATCTGGTCCTGCAGCCTTGTGGCTGTCCACTCGCTGGAAGCCCCTGTATACTTCAGCCTCAGAGACGACCAAGGCGCAGGTCACAGCGGGAGCTCTCCCTGGGAGCTCAGTGTTGGCAACATCAAAGTGAGCGTAAAAAAAGATTTAGCTCATCTTGGAGAGATGCAGCTATGTTGGCAGCCACATTACATTTAGCTTTGAAGCCTGTGATGGTGTGCAGGCCTTGCCTTAAGCTGTGTGTGTTGTTGGTGGGGAGTTGTGTCTGGCATTGTACTAGATGACTGGAAAATTGCAAGTGTTACTCCGCTATTTAAGAAGGGTGGGAGGCAGCAGAAAAGAAATTATGGACCTGTTTTCCTGACATCAGTGGTTGGGAAATTGTTGGGATTGATTGTTAGGGGTGAGATTACAGAGTACCTGGAGGCACACTTCAAGACAGGCCAAACCCAGCATGGTTTCCTAAAAGGAAAATCCTGCCTGACTAATCTACTGTAATTCTTTGGGGAAATTAAAAGCAGGGTAGACAACGGAGATGCAGTGGACATGGTGTACTTGGATTTTCAGAAGGCTTTTGACAAGGGGCTGCACATGAAGTTGCTTAGCAAGATAAGAGCTCATGGAATTACAGGGAGGTTACTAGCATGGATGGGCCATTGGCTGGTCGGCAGAAAACTGAGAGTGGGAATAAAGGGATCCTATTCTGGCTGGTTGCTGGTTACCAGTGGAGTTCCACAGGGGTTAGTGTTGGGACCGCTACTTTTTATGATGTATGTCAATGATTTTGACTATGGTCTTAATCGATTTGTGGTTAAATTTGCCCATGATACAAAGATAGGTGGAGGAGCCATTAGTGTTGAGGAAACTGAGAGCCTGCAGAGACTTAAATAGTTTAGGGGAATGGGCAAACAAGTGGCAAATGAAATACAATGCTGGAAAGTATATGGGCATGCACTTTGGTGGAAGTCATCAACAGGAAGATTATTATTTAGATGGGGAGAGAATTCAAAATGCAGAGATGCAAAGGGACTTGGGAGTCCTTGTGCAAGATACCCTAAAGGTTACCCTGCAGGTTGAGTCATTTGTGAAGAAGGCGAATGCAATGTTGGCATTCGTTTCTAGAGGAATAGAATATAAGAGCAGGGATGTGATGTTGACGATCTATCAGGCACTCATGAGACCACACTTGAAGTATTGTCTGCAGTTTTGGGCTCCTTAGTTTAGAAAGGATATACTGACATTGCAGAGGGTTCCGAGAAAATTCATGAGAATTATTCCAGGAATGAAAGGGTTACCATATGAGAAACGTTTGGTAGCTCTTGGGCTGTATTCCCCGGAGTTCAGGAGAATGGGAGGGGGTGGATCTCATAGAAACATTCCAAATGTTAAAAGGCCTGAACAGATTAGATATGGCAAAGTTATTTCTCATGGTAGGGGATTCTTGGACAAGAGGGCATGACTTCAGGATTGAAGTACTTCCTTTTAGAACTGAGAAAAATTACTTTAGTCAGAGGGTGGTAAATCTGTGGAATTTGTAGCGACGGGCAGCTGTGGAGGCCAAGTCATTGGGTGTATTTAAGGCAGAGATTGGTTCTTGATTAATCAGGACATCAAAGGGTATGGGGTGAAAGCAGGGGAGTGGGATGACTGGAAGAATTAGATCAGCCCATAATTGAATGGCGGAGCAGACTCATTGGGCTGAATGCCCTACTTCTGCTCCTATATCTGCCTTGATGACTTTGCAAAGATCGTAGCTGCATTTCTTGAGTTCCTGCTTGTGATCCAAGAATGATTACAGTGTCAGTGAAGGTTGTTCTACTTTTCTGTCTTCCAGAGCATGTAACTCAAGAAATGAAATAACTTTGTGACCAGTAGCCATGGACCTAAAGGATGTACAATTTCATTCTGCAATTGTATAATCCAAAGAAAATAGATCCACCAGAGATATTATTTGTTCCACTAGGTTCCACCTCACTCAGTCTGTCAGACTTCAGTAAATATGTATTTGCCAGCACATGGATTATTGGTTCAGCAGAGGTCCATTACAGAATTTCATTGATTCAATTCCACTGTGTCAGATACTTGCAGAAAGTTTAACAGATAAATGGAGCTGATTATGCCTTTTCTTTTGTTATTTTGTAGAGATTTCAGATTATTATAATGTTATTAGAATTTGGTTGCTTGCTTCACTGAATATTCAGCAGGAGTGAGCATATCAAATTGCCTGATGGTGTGTTGTAATTGTGACTACTTACTGTGGGACCTGCAAGACTATCAGGTAACATGCATTACTGTTTTTTGTCAGGTTTACTGAGTAACTCCAAAGCAGTCAGTGACAAGTTGCTGAGCCTTGCCACAATCTCTTGGCTTATTCTAGTGTGGAAACATGGATGACTTATTGTAAATTCACTTATATCTCTGTATTTCAATTCACTTTTCAAGTATTGTCATAAAGATATTTTGAAATAAATTTTCTTTTCATGCCAAACTCATTCTATATTCATAAATTCAGTGTTCTGACAACAGAATCCTAGATGCAATTACTATGGACTAGAGACAGGTGGAGGATGAGAAACAGATGCATTTAACACAAAAATAATCCCCAGCTGACCTTTATGATCCATTTGTTTTCAAATAGAATTTCCTGATCATAGTTAATTGACAAATTTGCCTAAGTTAACTTTCTTTATAGAAATGTTGTGTTTTAGTAAAGACAGTTGCTTTCACAACAGTTCTTCGTGGAATCAATTTGATAGGTCCAAGCTAATTTGTCTTGTCATGATATTGGGGATCAGCTGATAAGAGTATGTGATGGATAGAACTGTTCAAGGACCAAACACATTCAGGTTTTCCAACACAGTGTTAGAATATCGGATCACAGTTCCTTTCAAGGAAACTGGCTGATTTGGAAGAAAAACATCTGAGATTCACAATATTTATGTATCTGTATTATCATGGTTAATTTAACAAGTACTTTTTTCCAAATGAAAATAAACAAAGAACCTCTGTTAATTGTAATGATATCCTTCAGATATCATCAGAAAAGGTGTTTGCATAGAATCAGATAAAACAGCCCTGGTAGTGTTGGTGTAGAGAGCATTTCTTTGAAAATGGTAACACGGATTGACAGGATCATGAAGAATGCATATAGCATGCTTGCCTCTATCATTCAGATTATTAAGTACAAGAGCTGGGACATTGTGTTCCAGCTTTACAAGACATTGGAGCACTACATATAGTTCTGCTCACCCTACTAGTGAAATGGTGTTTTTAAACTGGAAATCATCCAAAAAAGAATATGAATAAGTTACCAGGACTGGAAGGTGCAAGAAATAAAGGGGGGGGGGGGGCGGGTGTTGGATAGGCTAGGTGTATAAGAGGCCAAGGGTGACCTTTTAGAGTTTTGTAAATGAAGGGTATAAATAAAGTTAATAGCCACAGTCTGTTTCCCAAATAGAGGCAGACATAGGTTTAAGGTGATAATGACCTGAGGGCAAAATTTTCCACATGAAAGGTAGTATATACATGGAACAAGATGCCAGGGGGAATGGGTGCAATTATTATGTTTAAAAGGCATTTGGACAGATCTGTGGATAGAACACAGTAAATATGTGCCACAAATTTGGTCAGCATGGTTAAACTGGGCTAAGGGGCCTAGTTTCATGCCACATAGTTTTATGATTCCCCAAAACGTTCTTTTTTTAAATAGTAAATTGAAAATGCCCAGGTGCTGGTAATCTAAAATACAAATACAAATTGCAGGAAGTCAGTATTGGGTCTCGAGGGCTGAATTGTACTTGGATGGAAGAAAATGAGCTATTTTCACATGCATTGGGTTTTGTTGGTGTGGTGTAGGAATCAGTGATGGCACCCAGAGTGAGATAGTCAATTAAAGTTGTCCTTGTGGATTAAATAGAAATATTCTGTCAAGCAGAGACCCTGCCTGTGTTTGCTTTCTCTACAGGAGATGACATCTGAATGCAAAATATTAGATTGGAAGGAATGCAAGTGATTTGCTGTTCCACCTGGACAGAGTTTGGGTCCGAGGAAATTTGGAAATGGTGGGGTAAAAGGAAGACGTTGCACCTCCTGCTGTTACATGGGAAGTGCTATGGTCTGAAGGTTAGGACTATCCCACATAACCTCAGGAGAAGCAAACCTACTTCTTATTTCCTCCCTTCCAGGGGTGCAGACACATCTTTCAGATGAAGCAGCTTATCTCTTGCTCCTCTCCCAACTTAATACAGTGGATTTGGTTAACTGGGGCTCTTTAGGACCAGTGCATTTTGGGCCAAATAAGCAGTTGCCCTAATTAGTTGAAGTTTCATGGAAATAGTTAAAAATTTATATAAAAATGATATTATTGTTTAACTGAGTAACAAATTATATATTTAAATGAAATACATAACAAGTTAGAAGACTAACAATACTACTACAGTATTAAAAAACTGTCTTAGTTCTTAATAACTGTTGACACAGTAACTCATACAGTGTATGTTGCTGTGTTCTTTTTATTGACTGTAAATGAACAAAATCAGTGTAGACACCGAGTGCAGGTAATGGATTGTCTTCATACAATGCTTTCAACATTTGCATCTTCCAAAACTTCATTTTCATCATAACATTCAAGAAGATTGTTAAATTCCTTCAAATTCTTTGCAGTTCCTAACTTGTTGAAGTAGTGAATAGTTTTATTTTCACTCCTGGCAGTTTCTGTCATTTCCAAGCCTGAATGCTTGAAACTGCAGTGATCAAAACAGTTCTTCATTGTCTGTCTTATTTCTCGCCAACTATCAGTGACAAAAATCACTGCTTTTTGAACACACGCAACGGATGCTACTCAAAAACTGTTCACTTAAAGCATGCTGTAGTGTCTAATGGCCACACAAGTGCATGCAACTGATGCTAATTAGAACCTGCTTGGCAACAGCCTTCCATCCCAATTAAGTGGCATGGTGGGGAATCCAGCTATTTTCTATAATAGTTTTTGTTCTTTAAGAGTTGTCCCAAATAAGTGGCTGCCCTAATTACCGATAGCCCAATTCACCGAATCTACTGTATATTAAATTCAGTTTTCCTGATATAGTTTCTTGTACCCTGGAAAATAAACAATTGCAGAGTGATCACTCTGCAGAGACTTTCAATTTAGTTGTACAACTAAATATTAAATCAGAAAATAGAACATTGTTTCTAAAACTGCAGTAGTTTACATTGGTTTTATTTCAGCTGGTTGGAGCTGCATTCCTTATTTGTTCTGATATGGTTATTTGTGATATGCTTGCAATTTACAGATGGCAATAGTTGACTTACTCTAATTGTTCTAAAAATGATGACAGATCTTCTTTTATGCATTGTTATTAAAATGCTTTATAAACAGGATATACCTCGTCTATTTTATTTGGAACTCTAAATAAGGCTTCCTGTGCATTCTCAAACCAAATATTAATTAGGTGGCCTTTTTGTTGAGCCCCTGTGCTCTGTGCACAATGACCATTTTATTGCATATCATTTCTGTTCTCCTTTCCAAGACTGACCCTGTCTTACCTTGACCTTCTCCACTTGGGCAGGCCAAAAGCAAACTAAAGGAACAATATCTCATATTCTACCTGAGTAGCTTACAATTCAATGATATAAACCTTCTTTTCCCAAGTTCAGGAAATCCACACCCACTGTGTCCTTCCAACTCCATCCTGTCCACCTAGATTCTCTCTTCTTTTGTTCACCTTTTTCATTCCCCAACCCCACCTTCCATAAATTGATTAAATTCTACCACCATCTTTCCATCTGCTACCTGTACATCTATCTATCCCTTGGCTTAGTTCTCTCTGAACTAATTCTGCCACCTGGTTCCACTCATTACTCTGTTTTTCTCTTCCATGACTCATCTCCCCACATGACCTCATCTGGCCAATTTTTGTACCCTGTTTCCACCCATCGTTCTCTGCCTCCAAAACGCTCCATCCTCTAACACACACAAAATGGTGAAAGAACTCAGCAGGTCAAGCTGAGACTCTACATTACGACTGTAATGGAAGGGGTCAGAAGCCAGAATAAGAAGATGGGGGGAAGTGGGGGTGGGGGGGTGGTTAAGGTTGGGGTGAGATCAAGTGGGGGAGGGGTGATGATGTGAGAAGCTGAGAAATAATGGGTGTAAGAGGTATAAGAATGAATCTGATGGGAGAGGACAGTGGATTAAAGAGCAGGAGGTGGGGAGCATACCCAGTATCTGCTGAATTTCTTGAATCAGTTTCTCTTCTCTATCCTCCATCTAGCTCAGTTTGCTCCTCATATCCTGACTAGTTACACACATTACTCACCAGCTCCTGATTTACTCACCACTGTACACCGACTACCTCTCCTCTACCGTACACTCTGAGTTCTGGTGCAAGGGGCTGTCCAAAATATTGACCGTGTTTTTAAAATCCAGATTCCGGTATCTGTACTCTCCTGTGTCTCTATTTATGATTAATTGATCATTGGATAGTTATTAATAGCAAGACTTCATCTTTGGATTATTGGTCCTAGCCTCTAAATTACTTCAGACATCCCACCCTGCAAAAACTCATTTCAGGGAGGTAGCACCATCAACTTGCGAGAGACTCCCGGGAGAGGTGGACTGTCTGCAATAGAGTAGCTTCTTAGCAGCCAGCCAGCTTGTTCAAATAACATTAGCTATGCTAATAAATAAACAAATGACACCTGTTAAACTCACCTCAACATGTCTTTTACAGTAATATAACCCACCATCGGCAAGAGAAAAGTCACTGTTGCAAACTGTTATTATTTTTGACCCCTATGAATTAGACAGGGGTAGACTTTAGTCTGAGGTGAAGTACGTTTTATATTTTCTTTTTTTGGAACACTCTGCCATGTCTCTCTTTCTATCTCGCTCTCTCTCTCTCTCTCACGCACGCACTCTCTCGCTCGCTCTCAAAAAAATCGATTTCCGGGATACTGTATATCAGGTGTAAGGGAGCTGCTGTCAATATGCTGGAGACTCCCGGAACTTCCAGGAGAGGTGGGATGTCTGTTACTTATCCAGCAGGTTATCCACTGCACCAGCTACTGTGGTTTTCTTGGCCCAACAAATGTTGTTGCAGTTTCCTTTGAAAATGACTGCATTCCATCATACTGTAGCGGTGTGCTACACGCAGCACTAAAATAATGACACGGAGTCGGTAAACTGCAATTAAAGATGATTTTATTCGAATTTCACAGCCTTGCTTTACAGCCTCCCTCATCCCGCCCTCCCCGGGCGTGGATGCTGTAAGGGACACGTTCTCACAAAACCCCCGCAGGCTTTTTCCCTTTGGTGAAGCAGACCTGGCGCCCTTTTGGGACTGGCCTTTGTGCCGGCACGCTGGCTATTTGTGAGCTGGTTCGAGTGCGCTAGGAAGTGGGTCGCCACAATACAATGGAACTGAAGGTGGCCATGAATAACTTGAATAGTAGTGTATAAACCAGGTGTAAGACCCGGTTCCTGTGCTGACTATGATGAACTGATAAATGAGACTTTGGGCCTACTTCCTAACCGGAAGACCACAATCTGTGATGATTGGTGATAACATATCCTCCTCGCTGACTATCAACACTGGCACACCTCAGGGGTGTGTGCTTAGCCCACTGCTCTACTCTCTCTATACCCATGACTGTGTGGCTAGGCATAGCTCAGATACCATCTATAAATTTGCTGACAATACAACCATTGTTGGTAAAATCTCCAGCGGTGACGAGAGGGCATACAGGAGTGAGATATGCCAACTAGTGGAATGGTGCCACAGCAACAACCTGACACTCAACGTCAGTAAGATAAAAGAGCTGATTGTGGACTTCAGGAAGGGTAAGATGAAGGAACACATACCAATCTTCATGGAGGGATCAGAAGTGGAGAGAGTGGGCAGTTTCAAGGTCCTGGGTGTCAAGATCTCTGAGGTGGTCCCAACATACCGGTGTAGTTATAAAGAAGGCAAGACAGCAACTATACATTATTAGGAGTTTGAAGAGATTTGGCATGTCAACAAATATACTCAAAAACTTCTATAGTTGTACCATGGAGAACATTCTGACAGGCTGCATCACTGTCTGGTATGGAGGGTCTACTGCACAGGACCGAAAGAAGCTGCAGAAGTTTGTAAATCTAGTCAGCTCCATCTTGGATACTAGCCTACAAAGTACCCAGGACATCTTCAGTGAGCGGTGTCTCAGAAAGGCAGCTTCCATTATTAAGGACCAACAGCAGTCTGGGCATGCCCTTTTCTCACTGTTACCATCAGGTAGGAGGTACAGAAGTCTGAAGGCACACACTCAGCAATTCAGAAACAGCTTCTTCCCCTCTGTCAACTCATTCCTAAATGGACTTTGAAATGGACACTACCTCACTTTTTAAAATATACAGTATTTCTGTAATTGCATGTTTTAAAATCTATTCAACGTATGTATACCGTAATTGATTTATTTTGTTTATTATTATTTATTTTATTTATTATTATAATTTTTTCCTCTGCTAGATTATGTATTGCATTGAACTGCTGCTGCTAAGTGAACCAATTTCCCGTCACATGCCGGTGATAATAAACCTGATTCTGATTCTGGTACTCCAGGCTGCTCGGGGATTTGGATCTGAAGACTCAATTTTGGTTCGGAATGTTGCTTGCTTCAATTGTTTGCCTGATTTGTGTTTTTTCTCTTTTGCACATCGAGCGTTGGTCTTTTTTTTCATTAATTGGGTTCTTTTGTGTTTCTTGCCTTGTGGCCACCTGTGAGCAAGCAAATCTCGAGGTTGTATAATTTATCCATTCTTTGATAATAGAAGTACTAGAATTTTGAATCTTGAGTCAGTAAGTGCATCATGTCGGAAATTTTCATACTTTCTGAAATCAACAATCTCATCAGATGTTGCTCCTAATTGTCTGTGGGGGAAGAGGAAATTAAGTTAGAACAATAAAAGCTGTGAGATTTTATTCCATCCAGATCATGTACATGTTGTAGCCGGACATCAAAATCAAAATCACATTTATTATTACTGATGAGTATGGGGTGAAATGTGTTGTTTCGCTGCAGCATTTTAGTGTAACAGCATAAAATTACTATAAAGTACAAAAATAATGCAAAAGAAATTCATCAGAGTATGCCCTTTTAAGGTGAGTGGAGGAAAGTATAGGGGAGATATCAGAGATAATTTCTTCTACCTAGAGGTGCCTGAAATGCACAGCACTGAGAGCGCTGGTTGGGGCTGATGTACTGGGGACATCTGAGGGAGATCTTTACACAGATGAAAGAATAATGGAGGCTATGTAGGAGGGAAGGATTCGTTTAATCATGGAGTAGACAAGAAGGCCAGAATATTGTTTTTTTTAAAAAGGAGCAACTCAGTAATGCTCATGAGTTCACAAACCATTCAGAAATCTTGCGGTGAAGGGGAAGAAGCTGTTCCTGAATTATTTTCTGTGGATCCTCAGCCTCCTGTACCTCCACCCCAATGGTAGTAACAAGAAGAGGACATGTACTAGACGATTAGAGTCCTTGGTGATGAATGCTGCCTTCCTGAGGAATCACCTCTTCAAGATGTCCATGATGGTGGGAAATGTTATTATCTTTATGGAGCAATCTGAGTCTACGAACTTCCGGAACCTCTTGCAGTCCTGTGTATTGCAGGCTGTAATGCAGCCAGTTAGAATGCTCTCCACCATTACCTCTATAGAAATTTTTAGAGTCTTTGAAATACTGTATATACTTATAAAGATTGATATTGTATTTATGTTTACTTTCTGACTCAAAACCAAAATATTGTTTCATTTAGTTTGATACAAAAAAACTGCTGAACAGAAAATATTTTCCTTTTAAAAGTACCTTTCCTCAGGAGTTTAGTCCTGATGAGAACGATAGGCAGTTTCTTCCTGGACAGCGCCCATTAAATGTAATTTTTGGATTCCTTTTGCCAAAACAAGAGAAACTGTGCAATATAATTTGAAGGACTGGAAATGTCAGAATAAGATGGAAATAATGGGACAAAGTGGGAGTAGCTGGACTGAAGGAAATGGAACTGAAACTGAACATTACTGCCATAGTAAAATAAATGTTTAGGACATTACTCAAAAATTCTGCTAATCATGTTAAACGACTATACCAAGTTATTTCTATCACATATTAAGAGCAGTGGTATTTAATATTTAACTTGCTTCATAAGTGCACTTTATTATTTGTTAATTTATTTGTGGTAATATTACCTTATGTGTTCTGTGTGAGATATATGTATTGGCTTGTGCAACTTGGGGCACATGTTCTTTTGTTTGGTGGTTGACATGAATATGGTTAAATAATAATAAATTTGAACTTGAATTCTCACCCTACTACTTTGCGCCAAAGAGCTGGGGCTTTTCTTTTTGGAACAAAGGAGGATGAGAGGTAACTTGATTAAGATGTATCAAGTGATAATCGTAGATGACGAGTGCCTTATTTCCAGGGCAGAAATGGTCAGTATCGGAGGACATACTTTTCAGGTGATGTCAATTGGAAGCAGGTTTTTTTTTACACAGAAATATGGGTGTGTGAAATGCATTGCCAGGGGATGGAGACAGACACATTGGGAACATGTAAGAGACTCTGGATAAGCACATAAATGAATAAAAAATGGAGGGCTAATGGGGAGAGAAGCATTAGATTGATCTTGGAGTATGTTAAAAGATCAGCACAACATGGTGGGCTGACAAGTCTGTGTGCGCTTTACTGTTCTATGTTCTACTCGATTCCAAGAACCCTATATTAGCAATATACTGATCAATTAAATGCCATCTTTGACCTTTTACCATAGTTTAAGCAAAGAACTTATGGGTAGATTGGATCTTGGGGTAGGGGGGCTAGGTGTGGTTTAAGGAAGGACCACAGCCAACTGAACGAAAATGAGACATTCAATTTGAAAAATTTTGTCACAAAAATTATCCAAATTTATCATTAAAAACAAGTTTTGCAAGCCCCTTGACCACTTACACAGAATCAGCAAGAATTTGCTCTTGCTTGTGGACCTGAAATGGAGAAGAAACTACTTCTGGATCAGGTTTAGAAGTGAGTAATTTTGTTGTTTAAAGAGATAACTCTTTGTGTCCTTGATGTTCCAAAATCAATTACTCTTTTTTTTCTCTTCTGTGCTCACTATCCTTTCTGCATAAAGAATATAAATCGGTAGAAATACAGAGCAATGCTCCATAGAGTCAAGCTGATATTGTATAAATAGCATGAAGAACCTATGGAATTCAAAGTGTGGTTATTAAGATATCATTATGACTCATGCTATCATCTTTGAGTTTCTGTGATGGTTGCAGGACAGTGATTTGACAGTATGGATAACTGGAAAATCTCAGTAGTAGCACTGTGCCAGTAATTGAATGCTGAGATTGTCAAAACACGGAATTTATGAATATTAACTTCAGTATAGACAACAAGACAAAAGTTTTGAAGCTGCGAATGTGCAGCAACTTTAAAAACAAAGTGGCAGAAAGGAACTGAATTTAGAATGGGTATTGTTTCCACTTCAGAGATGAAAACAGGATATACTGTCAAAGTCCATTATGTTGTCTCCAGAAGTGCATTGAACAACATTGAATTATTAAGCGCTAATGAATGAGTAGGTGCTCTATTAGTAGAAACAAAATCTCTTTTCCCCCTTGGAGACACTGGCGAAAGTGATACAGGGAGAAGAATGCAGAACACTGATTGTTACTTACATTGCTTGGAAAATATTCTCAATCAAATTGAGTTTGCTTTGCACAATTTTGTTGTGATCATTTTGTGAAAATGGCTTTGTTCCTCAGTTCAGTATTCATTAACGTGCATGAATATTCATCTGAAGTGGATATCCACTCTGATCAAAGACCTATTTGGAACCTTCACTTACAGTTCACTAACTACTGCTGTTGCTAGGTGGAGAATCCACCTTGAAGCATTCCCAAATGATGCTGACTTAAAATGTACACATGGTAATAGCCCATTAATCTCACAACTCCAACCAATCCTCCACTGTGTCTGCAAGCCTCCTCATTGAATCTTGCATTCTTATTAGGATTGTTTTAAAATTAAAATGTAAATTTACATATTATTCATTGGGATTCTAAGCTTGTTGCGAGATTTCTCCCTTTTGTGCAGTCGTATGTGCTTTCACCTAATTCCCTTTAATTTCTGCAAATCCCCTCTTTTGCTCAGCATCTCTCCAATGGATTGTTTCTCTTTTGCAGTTGTCTGCTAATTGACATGAGCTCCATTCAAACTGATGGTTTAAATACAGATTTTGCTCTTTAAAGGACATCACAGAATAGTGGGAGAGCTGAATTAAACCAGTAAACATTTAGAATATATGTTAGTGCTTACATTCTAATGAAAATTTAGGAAGTCATATTTACAAATCATTGAAAATTACTGACACAGTAAATATATAAACAGACAAGTGGGCTGAAGAAAGCCGCCAATGGTTATTCAGAAAATAAAGTAGCAAGCATTTACATTCAAAGCAGGGAGGTAGGGAGTCCTGAGGAAGTGTTTGGCCTGAAAAGTCGACTGTTTATTCATTTCCATAGATGCTGCCTGACCTGATGAACTCCTCGAGCATTTTGTGTATGTTGCTTTGGATTTCCAACATCTGCAGGTTTTCTTGTGTTTGAAGAGGTTTGATGGTTGTTTTTACATCGGGGGGGGGGGGGGGAGCGGGGAGGGAGAAACAAATTTGGGCAATGTGGAATAAACAAGTATGTTTTGGGCCTCTGGTTCATAACATTTAAAGCGAATGTGACCATTGAAATATTATATATAAATCAATTCAATCCCATAAATTGTATTGCATTCCACTTTTTTTGTGGTGTTACACATATTTCACATTGGCTGGGAATTGGTGTCCTGCAGAAGACATGGATTAAGTGGATAGCCAGAGCCTTTTCCCCAAGGTGGAAATGGCTAATATAAGGGGGGTCATAATTTTAATGTGATTGGAGGAAAGTATATTGGGGAAGTCTTATGTCTTAAGTCAGAAGTCTTAAGATTTTTTTAGAGAGAGTGATAAGACCATAAGACATAGGAGCAGAATTAGGCCATTCAGCCCCTTGAGTCTGCTTCACCATTTCATCATGGCTGATCCCAGATCCCACTCAACCCCATACACCTGCCTTTTCCCCATAAACTTTGAAGCCCTGACCGATCAGGAAACTATCAATTTTCACTGTCTGTGGCAGAGCATTCCACAGAGTCACTGCTCTCTCACAAAAGAAAATCACCCTCACATCCTTTCTGAGATATGGGGGCCAAAACTGTTGACAGTACTTCAAGTGCAGCCTGACTAGTGTCTTTTAAAGGGTCAGCATTATCCCATTGCACTTATGTTCTATTCCCTTTGAAATGCATGCCAACTTTGCATTTGCCTTTTTTACCATAGCTTCAATTTGTAAATTAACCTTCTGGGGATCTTGAATGAGGACTCCTAAGTCCCTCTGTACCTCTGATGTTTGCATTTTCTCCCCATCTGAATAATAGTCTGTGCTTTTGTTTATTTTCCCAGAATGCATTATTATGTATTTCCCAATGCTATACAGTTGGCCCTCCTTATCCGGGAGGGATTGGTTCCGGGACCTCCCACAGATACCAAAAAACATGGATGCTCAAGTCTCTTACATAAAATGACGTAGTATTTGTATATACCCTACACACATCCTCCCGTATACTTTAAATTATCTCTAGATTACTTATAATACCTAATACAATGTAGATTAAATGTAAAAAGTTGTTATACTGTAATGTTTAAGGAATATTGACAAGGAAAAAAACTACATGTTCCTGTCGCTCACAACACAAGCAGCAAATGAACAAGATGCGAGGCGAACAATGATCAAACGACAAGTAAAACTTTTAATCATCTCTAGATTACAGAATTTATTAACCTAATACAGTGGAAATGCTATGTAAATAGTTGGTACATTGTTTTGTTTAGGGAATATTGGCAAGAAAAAAATCTGTACATGCTCCTCTCACTCACAGCACAAGCAGCGAAAGAACGGATTTGTGAGGCTGTAGCGCTTTACATAGCCAGCCAGCCAGCCATCCCTTACTAGCCTTAAACTCTTTACTCTTGCTCTCATCAACGCTGTCACAGTAGGGTTCATAGAGACGAAGAGCTTTTTCACGTATAATTTGGCCATCGACAGGGATATGCTTCTGTGACATGTCCTCTAGCCACTCGCTTAATGCTTTCTCAGTCTTCGCAAGCACTTTAGCATGAACCAGAGAGACCATTTTTGTCGCTGTAAGGGCAGCATTAACACTTACATGAATTTCAGCTTCTTTCTGCTTTATTGTGCAAATGTTTGATTCGTTCTTACCGACCTAACGGCCCACTTCGGAATGCGACATGCCACTTTTCAAAAGATCTAATATTTCTACTTTCTTGGCGAGAGATAGCACTTTACGCTCCCTCTTAGCCTTTGAGAAATTGCTTTGACCACGTAATTGCTTTTTAGGAGCCATTTTTTCACAGGAACCAAGTAGCGAGCGAACAATGCTTGAAAAACAAGTGCTGGAAGAGCACTTGCGGGTTTTCTCGATTCGCGGTTGGCTGAATTCGAGCACGGGGAGCTCATGGACTGGATACAATCTGCCACTTCTTTGCCCATTCTTCCAATTTGCAATCTCATTGCTTTCTTAACACTGCTTACCCCTCCACCTATCTTTGTATCATCTGTACACTTCGCCACAAAGCCATCAATTCCATTATCTAAATCTTTGACAGAAGATGTGTAAAGTAGCAGTCCTAATACTGACCCCTCAGGAACACTGACAGTCACTAGCAACCAACCAGAAAAGTCCCCCTTTATTCCCACTTGCTGCCTCCTGCTGTCAGCCATTCCTCTATCCATGCCAGTATTTTTCCTGTAATGCCATAGGGTGTTATTTTGTTAAACAGCCTCATGTGTGGCACATTATCAAATGCCTTCTGAAAATCCAAGTAAATGACATCTACTGCCTCTCCTTTGTCCACGTTGTTTGTTACTTCCTCGAAGAATTCTCGCAGATTTGTCAGATTAGTGATACGTGTTTGGAACGCACTACCAGTTTGGTGATGGTGGAGGGAAATACGTTAGGGACATTTAAGAAACTCTTGGACAGGCAAATTGATGATAGAAAGGTGGGGGGCTATGTAGGAAGGAAGGATTAGATTGATCTTAAGTCAGGTTAACAGGTCAGCACAGTATCATGGGCTGAAGGGACTGTAATGGGCTGCAATATTCTATGTTCTAAATCCTATGAAAGTGGGCAAAATAATACATGGTATTGGGCTGCTTTAAAAACAGAAACATGTTCTAAAATGGGACTTGAGGTTTTCCCCACAGGACTTCATTCAACTGAGTACAATTTCAGAGGGTTCAGTAAAGGGTGTCAGCAGTTTAAGGGTATTCTTCACAGCAGTCAGCTACCAACAACTCAGACAGTAACTACTATGAGGGAGAATAAAGGAAGAGGGTACAGGTTCATAGGCTTACAGAATGTCATTTTGAAGACCTGATGCTAAATATCAAGGCCAGGAGTGGTGTTTTGCATGTCAGGTGGAATTGGAGAGACAGTGTGTGATGTTGCAAGAGATCTATCAGGGCTGTTGTCAGATTATCATAACAAAACATGGCAGGGATAGACTAATCCATTATTTAGAATATCACAATAATGCAAGAAATTTCATGACCTTACCAGATAGGTCAAGATGAGTTCAGAATCAAATTTAACGTCATTGGCATATGTTGTGAAATTTGTTGTATTTGCGGCAGCAGTACAATCCAATACATAATAATACAGTAAAAACCTCTGAATTATAGTAAGTATATATATTAAATAGTTAAATAAGTAGTGCAAAAATAGAAATAAAAAAACTGGTAATGTAGTGTTCATTGGTTTAGAAATCAGATGGCAGAGGGGGAGAACCTCTTCCTGAATTGTTGAGTGTGCGCCTTCAGGCTTTTGTATCCTTGTCCTGATGGCAGCAATGAGAACAAAGCTTGACCTGAGTGATGGGGGTCCTTAATGATGGGAGCTTCCTTTTGGAGGCATTGCTAATTGAAGATGTCCTGCATACTACAGAGGCTAGTGCCCATGATCGAGATAAATAAGTTTACAGCTTACTTTGATCCTGAACAGTGGTGCCCCAATACCAGACAGTAATGCAGCCAGTTAGAATGCTCTCCATGGCACATCTGTAGAAATTTGTGAGTGCTTTTGGTGACATACAAATCTCCTCTACAACCAGAGGTCATGATACATATTGGTACCAACATCATACGTAGGAAAAGGGAGGAGGTCCTGAAAACAGACAACAGGTTGATAGGAAGGAAGTTGAGAAGCAGGACCTCCAAAGTAGTAATCTCGGGATTACTGCCTCTGCCATGCGACAGTGAGTTTAGGAGTAGAGTTAGATGGAGGACATATGTATGGCTGAGGGATTGGAGCAGGGGGCAGGGATTTAGATTTCTGGATCACTGGGACCTCTTTTGGGGCAGGCGTGACCTGTACAAAAAAGATCGGTTGCACTTGAATCCGAGGGGGTCTAATATCCTGGCAGACAGGTTTGCTAAGGCTATTGGGGAGAGTTTAAACTAGAATTACTGGGGGGTGGGAACCAAACTGAAGGGACAGAGGAAGGGGCTGTTGGCTCACAAATAGAGAAAGCTTGGAGACAGTGCGAGAGACAGGATAGGCAAGTGATAGAGAAGGGATGTGCTCAGACCGATGGTTTGAGATGTCTCTATTTTAATGCAAGTAGTATTATGAATAAAGCAGATGAGCTTAGAGCGTGGATCAGTACTTGGAGCTATAATGTTGTGGCTATTACAGAGACTTAGATGCTCAAGGGCAGTAATGGTTACTTAGAGTGGCAGGCTTTAGATGTTTCAGAAAGGATAGGGAGGGAGGCAAAAGAAGTGGGGGCATGTCACTGCTGATCAGAGATAGTGTCATGACTGCAGAAAAGGTGGAAGTCATGGTGGGATTGTCTACTGAGTCTCTGTGGGTGGAAGGTAGAAACAGGAAGGGGTCAATAACTCACTTGATGTTTTTTATGGACCACCCAATAGTAACGGGGACATCAAGGAGCAGATAGGGAGAGATTCTGGAAAGGTGTAATAATAATAGGGTTGTCATGATGGGAAATATTAATTTCCCAAATATTGATTGGCATCTCCCTAGACTGAGGGGTTTAGATGGGGTCGATTTGTCAGGTGTATTCAGGAAGGTTTTCTGACACAAAATGTAAATAAGGCTACAAGAGGAGAGGCTGTACTTGATCTGGTATTGGCAAATGAATCTGGTCAGGTGTCAGGTCTCTCATTGGGAGAGAATTTTGGAGATAGTGATCACAATTCTATCTCCTTTACCATAGCATTGAAGAGGGATAGGAACAGACAAGCTTGGAAAACGTTTAACTGGAGTAAGGGGAAATATGAAGGAATAGGCAGGAACTTGGAAGCATAAATTGGCAACCGATGTTCTCATGGAAATATATGGCAGAAATGTGGCAAATGTTCAGGGGATATTTGCGTGGCATTCTGCATTGGTATATTCCAATGAGACAGGGAAAAGTTGGTAGGGTACAGGAACCATGGTGTACAAAGGCTGTTGAAAATCTAGTCAAGAAGAAAAGAAAAGCTTACGAAAGGTTCAAAAAATTAGGTAATGCTAAGATCTAGAAGATTATAAGGCTAGCAGGATGGAGTTTAAGAATGAAATTAAGGGAGCCAGAAGGGGCCATGAGAAGGCCTTAGCGAGAAGGATTAAGGAAACCCCCAAGGCATTCTACAAGTATGTGAAGAGCAAGAGGATAAGACGTAAGAGAATAGGACTAATCAAGTGTGACAGTGGAAAATTGTGTATGGAACTGGAGGAGATAGCAGAGATAATGAATACTTTGCTTTAGTATTCACTACAGAAGAGGATCTTGGCAATTGTAGGGATGATTTACAGCAGAATGAAAAGCTTGAGCATATAGACATTTAGAAAGAGGATGTTCTGGAGCTTTTTGAAAGCATCAGGTTGGATAAGTCTCTGTAACTAGATGAGATATACCCCGGGCTACTGTATGAGGCAAGGGAGGAGATTGCTGAACCTCTGGCAATGATCTTTGCATCTTCAATGATGATGGGAGAGGTTCTGGACGATTGGAGGGTTGCAAGTGTTGTTCCCTTATTCAAGAAAGGGAATAGAGTTAGCCCAGGAAATTATAGACCAGTGAGTCTTACTTCAGTGGTTGGTAAGTTGATGGAGAAGATCCTGAGAAGCAGGATCTATGAACATTTGAGAAGGCATAATATGATCAGGAATAGTCAGCATGGCTTTGTCAAAGGGAGGCAGGTCATGCCTTACGAGCCTGATTGAATTTTTGAGGATTTGACTAAACACATTGATGAAGGTAGAGCAGTAGATGTAGTGTGTATGGATTTCAGCAAGGCACTTGATAAGGTACTGCATGCAAGGCTTATTAAAAAAGTAAGGAGGCATGGGATCCAAGGAGACATTGCTTCATAGATCCAGAACTGGCTTGCTCACAGAAAGCAACGAGTGGTTGTACACGGGTTGTATTCTGCATGGAAGTCGATGACCATAACTGTGTCTCAGCGATCTGTTCTGATCTCATCGTGATTTTTGTAAATGACCTGGATGAGGAAGTGGAGGGATGGGGCAGTAAATTTGCTGATGACACAAAGGTTGGGGGTGCTGTGGATAGCGTGGAGGGCTGTCCGAGGTTACAGGGGGACATTGATAGGATGCAAAACTGGGCTGAGAAGTGGCAGATGGAATCCAACCCAGGTAAGTGTGAGGTGGTTTATTTTGATAGGTCAAATATGATGACAAAATATAGTACTAATGGTAAGACTCTTGGCAGAATCAGAAAGATCCTGGGGTCTGAGTCCACAGGACATTCAAAAGATGCTGCACATTTTGACTCTGTGATTAAGAAGGCGTACAGTGCATTGGCCTTCATCAACCCTGGTATTGACTTTAGGAGCCGAGAGGCAATGCTACAGCTAGATAGGACCCTGGTCAGACCCTACTTGGAGTACCGCGCCCATTTCTTGTCACTTCACTACAAGAAGGATGTGGAAGCCATAGAAAGGGTGCAGAGGAGATTTACAAGAATAGGTTGAGTGAACTTGGCCTTTTCTCCTTGGAGCATCAGAGGATGAGAGGTGACCTGATAGAGGTGTATAAGATGATGAGAGGCATTGATCACGTGGATAGTCAGAGGCTTTTTTCCCAGGGCTGAAATGGCTAACATGAGAGGGCACATTTTTAAGGTGCTTGGAATAGATACAGAGATCTCAGGGGTAAGTTTTTGATGCAGAGAGTGGTGAGTGCATGGAATGGGCTGCCGGCAACGGTGCTGAAAGTCGATCTGATAGGGTCATTTCAGAGACTCCTGGATAGGTACAAGGAGCTTAGAAAAATAGAGGGCTATGTGTAACCTTAAGTAATTTCAAAGTAAATACATGTTTGGCACAGCATTGTGGGCCAAGGGGCCTGTATTGTCTTATAGGCTTTCTATGTTTCTATGATATGCTGGAACTTGAAGCTGCTCACTCTTTCCACTTCTGATCCCTTTATGAGGACCAGTGTGTGTTACCCTTCCACGATGATAGCCTAGACTCTAACATTGAGCTTGGCACAGGTGCTCAGTTGCACACTCCGTTGCATAAGTATGCTATTAATCGTAAAGCATTACTGTATCCATGCCTCTTTAACCTGATCCCTTCATTGTAATTCTATCCCCTACATCAGCAGTGCAACAGTCAAATTCCAAAGGTAATGCAATGTCATTCATCACATCGATTTAGACAAAACTAGTGAGAAGTGGGTGAGGCAGGGCAATTGCAGGTACAAAGTGAGACTTTCCTGCAATCCATGGGGAGAAGGGGCTGTCTTGCCTCAAATCACCTAAAGAGCAACTATGAATGTATTGACATTGGATGCTCACAAGTGGTATGGACAATATATCCTCTATGATTTAATGAACACTAAAATCACTCATTACTGATTGTCCTAAAGGAGATTTCAGTGTAACTTTTGTCTCTGTCGGGCGTCATAATAGACCATTTGTATTCCGCTCCCTATAACGAAGATAACATGGATTAAGAGAGGGTGGAACAGGATTGTACGGAGAAATGATGAAGAATACAGACTTTGTTTCATTTATTGTCTCACAGCCCTACCTCTGAGACAGGCACTGGAAGGGAAGAATGGCTTTGGTTACAGGGACATGGGAAGATGCACAAGCAGTTTTTAGTTAGGTGTAAGGAATCTGTGTGGGAACTTGTTGGAAGAGGCATCAATATTGCCACAGAGGACAGAGGCCTATGGTTGGGAATTTCATCACAAGGCTGACTGGGGAAATGCAATCAGGTGATCTGTGTGCTGTTAAGCTCGTTTCACTAAAGGAGGAAAGGATGAGATTGCTGGAGTCCAGTTCATGCTCTAGCAGGATGTTGTATAGGGCCATGACCCCTAGAACAAGAGAGCATGCACAATTCTTCATTGAAGAAAAATACCAATTCTGTTACAAAGCATCTATTGTTTAGGTGTGAGCTGCTGAGGAAGTAAAAGCAGACACGTTCTTTTTAATGCACATAGTTTCTGTTTAAGGTCTGGTGTCCTATTGCATTTGGACAGCTTGAAGTTCCAAGAACATCAGGAGTTCTATGTGAGGAGTAAGATGCCACCTATGAGCAGCTTGTTGCTGTCTAAGCAGAATTTCATGTAACTCCCACACTTTGACAGGGGCAAAGGCGTACCATCAGTGGGTGACTAACTGTTCTCCATGAATGAAAAGAGTAGCAGAGTGACTGCCTTGTGTGGCAGGGTGATGTCATGCATAGGGAGAAACTCTAAGTAGGAAGAGGTATGGCATGTGGGAACAGAAGACCATAAGATCAAAAGACATAGGAGCAGAATTAGGCCATTTGGCCCATTCAGTGTGCTCTGCCATTCAATCATGACTCATCCTTTCCCCCTCCTCAGCCCCACTCCCTGTCCATCTCCCCATAACCTTTGATGCTGTGTCCAATCAAGAACCTATCAAGTTCTGCCTTAAATACACTAAACAACCTGGCCTCCACAGCTGCCTAAGGGAATAAATTCCACAAATTCACTACCCTCTGGCTAAAGAAATTTCTCTGCATCTCTGTTTTAAATGGACACCTCTCTATCCTGAGGCTGTGCCCTCTTGTCCTAGACTCCCCCTCCATGGGAAACATCCATTCCACATCAACTCTTTCAACATTTGAAAGGTTTCAGTGAGATCCTCCACATTCTTTTAAATTCCACTGCGTACATCAGAGCTATCAAACTTTCATCAAATGGTAGTGCTTTCATTCCTGGCATAATCCTTATGAATTTCCTCTAAATATCTCTCTTGAGTGCAGAAACAGAGATGTGTACTACCTCCACTTATCCAACTGGGAAGACTGAAAAGCAGGAACTAGATGGATGTGATTCAGAATCTGTTAGCTGCTTTGCCATTGGAGGTGAATTGGTTCAAGTCCTTTAAAGAGTTGATATTGTATGGGTCAGGATGTTGAGGTCACTGGTTACAAGGTCATCAAATCACCTTTCACTGTGGCCTCTGCAGCAGTGTGCTGCCTGCCATTCCAGGCATCAAATGGGTGGAAGGAGCAATCGGAAACCTGCTTATCTTGGGCTGAAGTCTCTCATGGGTTATAAAAGTTACCTGTATTGACTGAAAGGAAAGTAAGCGGTCAGACTGCAGCCACAGAGGAGTCAGTGTGATAAATCAGCAGAACATCAAAGCTCACAATTGTGAAATGGGGAAAGTAGCAGAGATTACAGTGCAAACCCAGATATTAAGAGTTTTCATTCTTGCATTTATTTTCGATGTTGTAAATCACTTTGAACATCAAGCACTTCTCAAACTCTTCTTCATTTAAAGCAAATCACACCCTTCATTCAGTAGAAATAAGCAACACTGATATGGCAGCTCCTTCAGTCCCTGCAGTGTCTGGCACAGAAACATTGCTAATAAACCACTGCCAATGGTGTCATCACTAAGACATCCAATGAATGCATATGTTGGCAGAGCTAATCCCATTACTTTTGGACTTTGGAGTGTATTGAAGAAGACTGCAGCGAGTTATGAAGCACTCCCATTTCTGGCGTCCCAATGTCAATGAAGTTTCACTTTAAATAGGGCTAAAAGCAAAAATATAATGTGGTGTGCACCTTACTGTACCGAATCCATTCCTTGACTTAGACCTTATCAACTGCAATTGTGCATAATTTAAGTTTAATTTGAATTTCTTGAGAATGCTGTTTATATGATGTAATGTGCCTGCAATGCAGCTACTAGTAAGATTTTCATTAGACTTGTGCATACATGCACTTGTATGCATGACAAAAGCCTTTGGCTTTTGGTAAAGATGAAAGTGGGTGCCATTTGAATGGTGTCATCATGCCATGCATGTCTCATGCTGGATTAACATTAAGCATGTGAAGAGTGCAGCAGAGTGCCCTGTTCACTTTTCCTTTGGTGTGAACTCACCAGGAAGTAACTGCACCTGAGATCTATTCTGGAGAAAGACTATTTTTGCATAGCTGGTACATTAAATAAAAGCTGATTAATGTAGTTTCTGGGCCTAATTTTATGGGGTGAATATTAGAAGAGATCATAATTTTTTGAATCAAATAGAAACCTATGTAATTATGTGATCACTCGAGCTGAGATATTGACTGTTTTTCAAGATATTGACTGTTGGTTGGTCTTCTGATGGCTGTAGAGGCCAATCTGAGATCCATGTAGGAAGATTCCCTTAATGGAGAAAACCTGTGTGTGACTTTGTTGAATATGTGGAGGCTGATACACAGGCAGCTACCATAAAGTCCTTGGCAGATCTTGGGCGCAGGGTCCTGTAGCACAGAAGGCAAGACGACTGGTGACCCTTCATTGTGGTAGCCTTCCTCCAACTTCACTGCCATTATGATGTGTCATCATCTTCTGCCAGCTCTACCATTAAGGTCCTGGTTGGATTGCTGTTTGGCTGAAATTCCCCCTTGATCTTACCACTAACTAAGCATTAGACGGCTAAATTTCAAATTGCCTCACTCTTGGGATCTCAGGAACTCACAAGCCTACACCAGACAAGGTGATGATTTTCAAAGAAAAAAATAAAACCCTATTAAAAGTATGTGAAGTAATGAGAGGTTTTGGCTTTATGTATTGCAGGAAAAATCTGAAGTAAAAAGCATAATGCTGCACACATTCACTAGAAGAAAGCCTGGTGGAAAGGTGCCTGAATACAAAACAATGCATCAAACTCTAATGAGCAGCAATTGATTTAATAAGAGAACCTTAAGATTATGAAGGGATGGAACTGGGCAGTTACAAAACATTATTTAAGATAATTTGGGAATATAGAAGAAGGCAATGGATTAATTGAAGAGAGGAAAAAGAGAGAACATCTAGATTTGCCTTTTCTGAAATTCTGGAGCTGCTTGAGGCCCAGTGGCAATTCCTTTGTCAGTACAGAACATGACATTGAAGATAACTGAGCACCATCATACCTCATTTCGTGCAGGTGTATGCATCTGCTTGATTCCACATTACTTCAGGGATTGCAGTTAGGATGGAGAATCTCTTCTCCATTTTCTGTTGTCACTCTTTTTGCAATTGCTGTAGGATCAACTCTTCCAAATATTGCCAACGTCTACGTCCTCCTCATGTCCCCACCTCTTCTGCCTGCATTTCTGCTTGAAATATGTAAAAGTCAAATTTTGTTCTGGAACATATACTATTTATTGACATTTGTGTCAAGCTAACTTAGACATATCCAAGGCCAACGTTAGCATTATATAAATGCAAATATATTTTGTTCCTTCATGCATTCAGGGTAGGCCTTGTATAAACACATCTCTTTAAAGAATTATATATTTCTGAAGACCTCTTTTGTTCTTTAACTCTTTCCTCCTCCATTTCTTACAACACATTCAGTGAACGATAAAGGTTTCTCTCCTCTCATTTTGCTAGTAGTAGCACGTGAAGTGCTTCAATAGATAATAATTTTCAAAGCTTTTTCTTAAACATAAATTTGTATTCTCTCAAGAACATTCTCCTGTACATTTCTTTCTTTATTCATTAGATTATTAAATGGCCTAGAAGCTTAACAACCTCAAAAGTCTCCCCTTTTAGGAACATATTCTGAAACTTACTATTGCTATTGCTTTCTCAGTTCTGGTTCTATTCACTTAGTCCATTTTTCCATTTCACTCAATCTGATTTTTATTTACCATTGCAGCTTTGCAACAAAAGCCGGCAGATTTCAGAATGAGAATCACGTTTAATAGCACAGGCATATGTCATGAAATTTGTCATTATATGGCAGCAGTACATTGCAGTGTGTTGGCGCGTGGCCAAGTGGTTAAGGCATTCATCTAGTTATCTGAAGGTTGCTAACTCGAGCCTTGGCTGAGACTGCGTATGTGTCCTTGAGCAAGGACACATAGCTCTGTGACGACACCGGTGCCAAGCTATATGAGACCTAATGCCCTTCCCTTGGACAACATTGGTGGCATGCAGCTTGGGCAACTGCCAAAAAATAACCCCTGGAAACTCCATGGTCTATTGAGACTAATGGAGGCCTACACATTGTAATACATAATAATCATTATCATTACGTGTTGTGTCTTATGATGTTGGAAGTGGTTTGAAGTGGTTTGCCATTGCCTTGTTCTGGGCACTGACCCCCAAGATGGGAGTCTCCAGATATTATCAATAATCTTCAGATATTGCCTGGCATCAGAGGTCGCATAACCAGGTCTTGTGATATACACCAGCTGCTCAAGTGACCATCCACACCTGCTCCCATGGCTTCTTGTGACCTTGATTGGGGGGCTAAGCAGGTACTCCACCTTGCCCAAGGGTGATCTGCAGGCTAGTGCGGAGAAGGACAGCCTTACACCTCCTTTGGTAGAGACGTATCTCCATCTTGCCATCTAACATATTAAAAACTGTAAATCACACTCTGAAGTACATATATGTTTTTCAAAAGTTAAATTAAATAGTAGTGCAAAAAGAGGAAAAAAAGGGTAGAGAGGTAATGCTCATGGTTTCAATGTCCATTCAGAAATCTGACAGCAGAGGGAAGGAAGCTATTCCTGAATCATCGAGTATGTGCCTTCAGCCTCCTGAACCTCCTCCCTGATGGTAGCAATGAGAAGAGGGCATGTCTTGAGGGATGGGGTCCCTGAATGATGGATGCCACCTTGATTTGAATACAATTATTGGATCAAAGACACAAAAGAAAGTACGTTCAATATGGGTGAATATTGAGAAAAGGATTAAAATCTATGTTGCATAGCCATATGAACCTTCAGTTTCAATAACTAACACAAAAAAGCAATTACAAACTCTTAGTATCACTTGTTCCATAAATCATATTGAATTTACCATATCAAGGACTCTCCCTTGACCAGGAGGGTAGTTCTTCCAAAATTTCTGTTTCTTTCTCCATTTGCAAAGGGTGACCTTGAATTTAACGGTAAACAAATACTACCTGCAGCCACTGAGATCAAGAGAGCCTTGTTCTGAAAAATATGTTGGTTGAGATTTTTTTGACAGGCTAATGCAGGATGAGCATAATAGAGAAAAAAAACAATTTAAATTCAGTCCAGACTTTTCATTTAATAATGTATCCAAAGTAAGATTGCAAATCACGATTTTTGCAGTAGCTGCTCTCCTTTGCATTGGTTATGATGCTGCAACTCATTTCCATGTATCCACGATATACCTCAAACACCAAGGGAAACCAGTGCTCAAAGAGGGCAGCAGTGGCCATAAACAAAAGGGTTGCTGCTAAATTATTGACAACTCTACAAAGCTGTTACGCAGAGTCATTTTTCCGTGCACATCCAAAAGCCAGGTGATCTATTGCTGAGGTTCTGCTCAAAGTTTGATATTGATTGACAGCTTTGCACAAGGGTAATGTAGTGAAAGGGAAGAGGGAGGGTGAGAGAAACACTCAAAGAGGACACAAGACTAATGAGATGCAAGCTGTCAGTTACCAGAACATCATACAAGATATGGATCCAGTCTAAAAGTCAATGGAATTATAGGAGAATAAAAAACAAAGGATTGAGCAGAGGAACATATGATCTGTCACAATTAGCTACAAATATGTATTTTACTGAAAATATTCCTCTGCCCAAATAATCTTCTGCCAGTATTTGATGGAAAGGAAAAAGCAGATATTCTGTATTTAAGTGTCACTACTCAGACTTAATGTTCTATCTAAAGAGAACACAACAGAAATGAGCAAAATAAAATTGTATTTGCTTGGTGCTTTTGAGCTGTTTCCTTTCTCATCTTCAGCCTGAGGTTTAGTTTTAAAATGTGCACTTACCTCAGGTTGTATTAAAGGTCAGTCATAAGCAAGCCATTACAGAAATGTGGAGAGCAGAGGAATTAAAAAATATGTACTTATACCTGGTATTCAGCCTCTTAACAAAGACTATTCTTAAATTTAAAGAACTTTGATTTTCAATACCATTAGAAACTGAAAGCAATGTACTGCATAAATTACTGATGTAAAGATGATCTTTAATATAATCATAAGACTATGAATTGAATTGACTTTATTTCTTACATCTTTCACATACATGAAGAGTAATAATACTTACGTTATGTCTCCATCTAAATGTGTAATGTGCAATCATAGTAATATATCAATCATAGTCTGTCCATAGCTTGAGATATAGGAGCAGAAATAGGCCATTTGGTCCATCCAGTCTGTTTCGTCATTCAATCGTGGCTGATTTATTAAATCTCTCAACCCCATTCTCTTGCCTTCTCCCAATAAATGTAACTGTATTGTCTGGGATTATAAATAGACTTCAAAGAATTCCTGTCTGCTCAGAATCCTCTGCCAATGGAAATATGCACATGAAAGCTAAGTTCTGTAGACTCTAGAGGCACTGTCTTGTACACAGGTATCAACTTGGGGAGAAATGTTAGAAAATCTTTATAGCTGGCAGAGATCAAAAAATAACTAAAACAGATGGAATTAAGTCTACCTAATGTGTTCATTTACATGCAATACCCTGAAGGATTTTGTTAAGTAACAGTGCATATTTTAGTGCAGTATTAATCCAGAAATTGCTTTAAAAATTTTCCATCATGAATACTTGGTCAACATCGCCTCACATTTGGTGCAATATCTTTAAAATGCAGTATAATGCTAGGAGGAATGTTTAAAATGTCTGTAATAAATTAAATAACTTTTAGATTTTTAAATAATAAGAGTTATAACATCAAAGACAGGAAGAGAATTGTGAAGTACTACCAAGCAGCCTGAGCTGCGTGTAACTCCGACCGGAGGCAACAGCAAAGACGAGATAACAAGGATGGTTTATCTCGCAGAGAGATGAGCTCGGTCTTTGATGCTCTGTTTCACATTGTGTATTAGGTTTCAATGCTCTCTTGCTGTGGAACAAGGAAGGCCAGATGCAACAGAAGACTAAAACAGCATGAAGTTAAAATCTGACTGTGCACTTCACATGTTAACTGAATATTATGCACAAGGGAAAACAGGCTTTGAGATTTGTAAGCATCTAGCTGTTGATATACAAGTGTGGCTTGGTCAGTAAAGGCTTCTGCACTCTTGGCAGCTCAAAGAGAATGGTTTGTACAGCTAGAAGAGTCAATTACCCACAATTATACATTATCATTTTCCCTATTTTACTTAAAACATAACAATTTGTTCTAACAATAGTGTTCCCTTGTTGCCTCTCAAGCAATGAAGAATGTCTTAACAGCCAGGTCTAAAATGTTGAACCAGAATCAATACTATTTTTGATGATGTTACATTGGTTTCCTTTGATTGATGGGCAGTCATTTCAGTTGTTCTGCATTCGTCTTCCTCCCCTGATATTTAGTTTGCTGGCTTTTCCCTTTCTACGCCAAGCTTTACACTGGTCCAACAAACAATCTAGTCCCATTCCACTCCTTTTATGCTGCTTTTCCCAATGGTTCCCAACATTTCTGGGTATCTGTCTACAATCACTTAAATGATGGAGCATTGAATTCAATGATTCATGAAAGGATGAAAAATGTGAAAAACACATATAGCAAAAGGAAATTTTAAAAAGTCAAAAGAATGTTAAGTATGTATTCAGCGCTTCCTAATTGACTCTGATAGAAATGGAGGCATGTGAAAGAGAAGAGTTCTAGGCTAATGATACCAAGTGATTTCCCTTGTGGCTCCTTAAGTGATCTCTTTGTCCCAGGTGGAGGATGCCAACCTGGGATTCAGCTCCTCATTACTATTAAAATGATTCTGTCAAAGCATGGCCATACCAGTTTTAGTTTTGAATTTCTAGCTTGCATAAGGAATGTCCAAACTTAATTAGCTTTTGCAAGCAACTGCACAAAGTGACCAAGTGTATGCCATTAAGAAAGGAGGGAAGAATAAAGTTCAAACAAATCCCTACAAGTCTGTTGAGTGGTTCACTTCAGCTTCTTTCAGAAAAGGTGTTATATTTCACAGTGATGATCTTTCTTCTGGCTTCCGGTACTGTGAAAATGCAAAGGAGAGGATGGTTTCAAAGAATGTTCAATTCATCTAGCTACTATATATATTTCAAAGGAGAATTTTTAGACAAAGACATAGACAGTGAAAAAATCAATTATTTCTGTTACTGCCTTTAGCTCTCATGTTGTAGAGAAATAATGTAAATTTAAATGTTAAGTCAAATTTAAAGGTTCATTGCCGTATGTTCTATATCAAAATAAATGCATATCACTGGATGTCAGTCACTAATTACTTTTCTGTTAAAGTGAACCATATCCTCATCTTTTTTATGTTTTAATTGTTCAGACAATACATCCTGGCAGCCTTATTTGTCTGTATAATAACCTTGCAGCACTTATCACGGACTTTCAGGAACTTGTGCACAATAACTTCCAGCCTTCTTCCTGACAGGCCTTGTGCTCTTTCCCATGATCCACATGCAATTTAATTGTTTAAAATGAGGATACTTCCAAATACATAAATATCAGAATTGCTCTGATATCTTTTGTGGCAATAATTTCAGTAAGTTGCACATGGATAGTCTATACATTACTGCATATGAAAAACAGTGGCCAAATAAAGGGATTTTCTGTGACACAACCATGGACATAAAGGAAGACCTTCCACATTTTATTGACAAAGCCCATTACACAAACTTAGGGTGGAATGAGAAGGGGTGGGGGGTTGGGGATAGTGGGGTTGTCAGGGGAAATGTATGGCCATGTTTTGTTTCAGTGGGTTGTGCTCTGCAGTGTAAACCAGCAAATGAAGCTGATACCATGAGTCTAGTTAGAAGCAACACAGCTGAACACTGCAGCACTTGTGTCTCAGTAATGCCCTAATATGGATATTGTGGTGGTGGAATTGTGAAAATGCCACACTAATAACCCCAAAGCACAGACTAACAGTCCAGAAACTTGAGTTCAAATCCTACTTTGGTAGTGATAAGAGTAAAATTCAGATTAATAATCATGACTGAAATAATCATAATGGAATCATGCAATGAGGAATAAGCAATAAAAGTTGGAATTGACCAGTTAGATGCCTGGAAAAGAAATATTATTTGCACTACCTTATTGGCTTAAAAATAGTATCTCATATTGTTTCAGTGTTTTCTTTAAAAAAAAGATCTTGGCATTATCTGACTTGAAAAATAGAACTCTACCAATGACTGGTATTCCTAGCCTGATTTGTGTGTTGTACCACTAGGACAATGTTTACATTGCCATTCTGAGGTTAGTTGATACTGACAAAGAAAGTTGAGCTAGCTTTATGCTAGAAAGAATAAGAGTATTCCATAAGTTGTGGCTGAAGGAAAGTTTAACATCAAAGGATATACTTTGCATTGAAAGGACAGGCAGGAAGGCATAGGTGGTGATGTGGCTCTGCCGGTAAGAGTTGGAATTACATCTTTAGAAAGAGGTGACATAGGGCAGAGAATGTTCCATCTCTGCGGGTGCAGGTAAGAAACTGCAAGGTTAAAAAAAAAACATCATATATAGGCCTCCAAATAGTAGCCAAGATATGGGGTTGAGATAGCAAAGGGAGCTGGAAAAGGCACGCAATAAGGGTAATGTCACAGTTGCAATGGGGAACTTCAATACGCAAGGAGATTGGGAAAATCAAGTTGGTGACAGGTCGAAAGAGAGGGAATATGTTGAATGCCTGCAACATGTTTTTTTAGAGCAGCTTGTGTTCAAGCCTGCTTGTGAAAAAGTCATCTTAGATCGGGTGTTGTATAATAACCCAGATCTTATTAGGGAGTGTAACATAAAGGAACCATTAGGAAGCGGTGATAGTAATAGATTGTATACATACTGCAATTTGAGAGGGAGATGCATAAGTCAGATGTATCGGTAACACAATGGAAAAAAGGGAATTACAGAGGAATGAGAGAGGAGTTTGCACAGCTGGATTGAAGGGGGATACTGGTGGGAATGACAGCAGAACAGAGGTAGCTGAATGTTCTGGGAATAGTTCACAAGATGCAGGATGGATATGTCCCAGAAGAAGTTCTCAAATGAGAGAGGTATGAAACAGTAGCTGACAAAGGAAGTTAAGGATTCCATAAAAGCCAAGGAAAGGGCATATAATGGAGCAAAAGTGAGTGGGAAGTAGGATGACTGGGAAGTTTTTAAAATCCAAAAAAAGTAACTACAAAAGCTATAAAAAGGGAAAAGATGGAATATGAGGGCAAACTGGACAATAATATAAAACAGGATACTTAATGTTTTTTTCAGTTAAATAAAGAATGAAAGGGAACTGAGAGTTGATATTGGACCACTGGAAAATGATGCTGATAAGTTAGTTATGGGGGACAAAGAAATGGCAGATGAACTTAATAAGTACTTTGCTTTAGTCTTTACTAGAAGGCACTAGCAGTGTGCCAGATGTTCTTGAGTGTCAGTGAGCAGGAGTGAGTGCCATTGCTATTACAAAGGGAAAAGTGCTGGCAACTCAAAGTTATTAAGGTGGATAAGTCACCTGAACCAGATGGACTACATCCCAGACTCCTGAGAGAGGTTGCTGAAGTGTTAATGGATGCATTGTTCATGATCTTTCAAGAATCACTTGACTCCGGCATTGTCGCGGAGGACAGGAAAATTGTAAATGTCACTCCACTCTTTAAGAAGGGAGGAAGACAAAAGAGAGGAAATTATAGGCCAGTTAACCTCACCTCAGTGGTTGGGAAAGTGTTGGAGTCCATTAATAAAAACGATTTTTCAGGGTACTTCGAAGACTAATGATAAAATAAGTCAAAGTCAACATGGTTTCAGTAAAGGGAAATCTTACCTGACAAATCAATTGGAATTGAAGAAATAAAAAGCAGGGTGGACAAAGGAGATGTAGTGGATGTCATTTACTTAGACTTTTAGAAAGCATTTGATAAGGTGCCTCACATAAGGTTCTTTAACAAGATAAAATCTTATGGCATTACGGGAAATATACTGGCATGGGTAGGGGAATAGCTGACAGGCAGAAGGCAGTGAGTGAGAATAAAGGGGGTGTTTTTTGGTTGGCTGCCAGTGACTAATGGTATTCCTCAGGTGTCAGTATTGGGATTGCTACTTTTCACATTGTTTGTCTGTGACTTAGATAATAGACTTGATAGCTTTTGTGGCAATGTTTGTAGATGAAGATAGGTGGAGGAGTAAGTAGTGCTGAGTGCTAATAGGTAGTGCTAATGCCATTGCAGTAGGACTTAGACAAATGGGAAGAATGGGCAAAAAAGTGGCCGATGTTGGGAATACAGCGTTGGGAAATGTATGATAATGCATTTCGTTAAAAGGAACAATAGTGCGGACTATTATTTAAATGGGGAGAAAATTCAAACACCAGAAATGCAGATAGATTTAGGAGTCCTCGTGCAAGTCTTCCAGTAGGTTAATTCATGGATTGAGTCTGTGATAAAAACGGCAAATACAATGTTAGCATTTATTTCAAGGGGTGTAGAATATAAAAACAAGGGGATAATACAAGCTTTATAAGACACTAGTCAGGCTGCCCTTAGAGTATTGTCAAAGTTTTGGGCCCCTTATTTCTGAAAGTATGTATTGTCATTGGTGAGAGTCCAGAGGAGGTTCACAAGGATGATTCCAGGAATTAAGGGGTTTACACATGATGAGCATTTGTCAACTCTGGGCATGTGCTCACTGGAATTTAGAAGAATGCGGAGGGATTTCATTGAAACCTATTGAATGTGGAAAGGGCTAGATAGGGTGAATGTGGAGAGGATATTTTCTCTGGTGGGGGTATCCAGAACTACAAGGCACATCCACAAAATTGTGGGGTGACATTTTAGTACAGAAATAAGGAGGGTTTTTTTTAGCCAAGAGTAGTGAATCTGTGGAATACTCTGCCACAGACTGCAGTTGAGGCCAATCCAAGGATATATTTAAAGTCGAACTTGATAGATTCCTGATTGGTCAGGGCATCAAAGGATATGGTGAGAGGGCAAGTGTATGGGGTTGATTGGGATCTGGGATCAGCCATGATGAAATGGCTGAGTTCACTCGATGGACTGAATAGCCTAATTCTGCTCCTATGTCTTATGGGTTTATTCCATTTTTTGCATCGATTTACTTATGTTTATTCCAGTTTAATTTGTAAGAGGGAATTCACCAGGGTATCTGTAGTACTAGCGGGAAGACCTGAGAATGTAAGGTAAAGGAAAAAATAGGTAGTAGAGAGAGAAAAAAACAAATCATGCCCACCTTCAAGGTGATAGGTGGTAGAAAGGAAGATGGTGGATGAGTAGGTAAGTATCCGTTTCTCATTCTGACAAAAGATGTCTTTAATGAATTAACTTCTTCAAAAAGATTTCATTGATAGCTTTAAAAAACACTGGTTGGGTAGTTGAATATATAGTTTCATGTTGTCTGTACTAACAGGAGCACAGTATCAAAACCCATGGAAAATGATCTACAGTGTTGTGTAGGAGGGAAAGCTTGAAAATAATGTGTTTTTGCCACAAAATCCACAGCTTTAATAATACAAGTCTATTTGTGTGGATAAGGGTAAGACTTAAATTTCCATTTCCAGTGTGGAACTGACATGAAATTTAGAATGAATGTGAGTCTTGTCAAAATCAGATTGTTTGAAAGCATTGTGACTGACAAAATGGCATTTGAACACAACATAGTTCACATTCCACTCCTGATCTTACTCCCACTCTAGTTTCTGCCAACCAACCCAATCAAGATTCAGTCTCTGTTTTACACCAAATCAAAAAACAGCAATGAAGACTCTGCAAAGCTAAAATAAATGCAACCAAAAATGGTGGTCTCGTAGGTCAGGTAGCAACTGTAGAGACTGGGAAACACCAGTTCTGCTTCCCTCCGTACAGAAACCATCTAGCCTCTAGAGAACACATCTCTTCGTGTTCTCCATAGTGATGTTTTACCTGAGTTGAAGAGAAAGATTTGCAGAAGCTGTTTAATGTATTCAGCATTTTTGACGCTTGCTAACAGTTTGCATGTTCCATGTACTGCAGAAATGGTAGCATTTCCTTGCACTATGCCAAGGAGAAATGACGAAGCTTTGAAAGCTTCCTCAAAATAATGCATTAATTAATTTATGTTATCTGCTACAACGTTATTGGTGCCTGGCTATTTATTAAAGAATCTGAGGCTCAGAATTCAATATGTTTCGGACTGAAAGTATTCACCACAGTCCAAATATTTTGCTTAGAGTAAAACAGCAACATTCTCATTTCCAACCCCCTTTGATATTGTGCTTATTTGGCAGGCGGGATTAAATATCTGAAATTCTGCAAGTGATAGTTTAATTATGCAACATCTTGAACTCAAATTTCATGAAACCTGACTCTGCATGGTGCAGAAAGAATTAGTGATGAAAGGCTTTAGTCAAAATCAAACTGAATCGAAGTAAAAAAAGGAGAGTACATCAAGGCTTCATGCTAAATTCCTAAGGAAAATCCAGGCAGAAATCTCATGAATTATTTACACCAGTTGGGCAACGTGAGGCTGACCGGCAGTAGTTTGTTGCATTTTTTCGGTGTGAAGAGAATAAAAGTAACTCTAGAAATATGCCTTGATTTCTCTTCAAAATGTGTTCTTAAAGCTGCAGGCCATCTGTTAAATGTTATCAGAAATTCTCATCAAATACTGCTATCTTTATAACATTGTACACTGATGCTGTTCTAAATGGTTCCTCGACACTTTCTACAATTGCCTGCAATCCACATTTTTGTCTCTCAAATTGACTATGACAGGATGTAGCCTGCTGTGATTCTCACACATGAAGTCTTGATACCTGATCTCACAGCCCACGTAGATCAGCAAAACCAGGGTCTGCCAACTCAGTGAAATCAGGTTCCCTTCATTCTAATGTTCTGGTGACTTTATAAAATTCTCATGCAGGGTCTTGACCCGAAACATCGACCACTTCCTTTCCTCTATTCTGCTGCGTTCCACAACCATTTCGCTTCTTTTTGCTTCCAATTTTGGCATTTGCAGCTTCTATTGTGCCTTTCTTTACAAAGTGTGGGCATAAATTGCTGCTGCTATTGTTCAGATGTGAGGGTGATGAAAGGTATTTGAGCGTTCTGTTAAGATAGTGGACCTCGCCATTAAAATGTGATTAGTCTTTGACACACAGGCAATCCATTTTATTGGTTTTATGCAGGCTTTTAGGTTATAATGGAAAATCTGTTATCCCAATGCAGTGATTTTAGGATGAAACATCAAAGCACCTTCTTTCATACTTTCTTCAAAGATTTTGAGCAGTTTCTATATTGATCTAGTTTAAGTTTTTGCCACTAACTACATTTCTTGCAGATGTCAGGCTTCTCATGGCCTTCCAATAGATTACCCTGGAACCTTGAATATTCCATGTCTCCCTCAATGTTAGATACCCATTTTAGGAACACAGTAAACGACTTGTGTGTGGCTCATTATATCGTTACTAAGTGATGCAGAAATTAAATTTTTTGATGGTGTATTTGACATTATGTTTCTCATTCCTCATTGGTCAACGGTTCAATTTAATATCAGAGGATGTATAGGGTATACAACCTGAAATTCTTACTTTTTGTAGACATCCACAGAAGAAAAGCCCCAAAGAATGAATGACAGAAAATACAATAGAACCCCAATGCCCCCCCCATCACGCACAAACTGCAGCAAAAGCATCAACCCTCTCCCTCCACCCGCCCACCTCAGCAGGAGCATCAGCGCCTCCACCACCCGCTATGCAAGGATAGCAAAGCCCTCAAAGAGACCATGATCTGGAGTCCATCAAAAAAAAAGTCCTTCCCAACTCTTCGACATCCTGTGAGTAAAAGTCGCCTTCTGGCGCCATCTTGTCAATAATTGCTTAGCCAGTGACAGTGATAGTTCTTGCAGGAGTTGTGAGTTACAACATGAAAGCTGGCGTGAACAATGTCAGACATTGGTCTCTGTGTGAAGCGCTAAACTGAGACTCTGCCAATTTTTTCTATAGATGCATAAGATCTTGTGATGTGATTTTGAGGAACATTATAGGTTAACTCAGCCCTCCTAGTTTATGTTTATCCCTCAGCTGACCGTATAAAAGCGAATCAGCATGATTGCATTCCTACTTATTGGAGCACATTGTGTGCATACTTAAAGTCATGATCTCTTGCACCACAGAAATCACCTTTCTGTTGACAGTTTTTCCCATCTGCTCCAATACTATGTGATTGGTTTATGAATGCATCCTTCTCTGTCTTGCATATTTAACTGTATTCCTAAATGTCCTTTAAATGTAGTAATTGTGTCTGACTCCGCCATCTCCTCCGGCAGCAGATTTCAAATATCAACTACTCTGAGAATTTAAAAGAAAACTTTCCCCTCAGAAGACCTTTCAAGCTCCTTCCTCTCACCTTAAACTGACATCCTCTTTCTTTGTTCCACTACCACGTTTTCTATATTACAGCAGTAATATTTTCAATGCCCTCCTTTGCCTGTTACATACTCTGAGACACCCATGGCTTTGAAAGTTTGCATTACAGTCCTGTCTTGGTGCTGCTTTCTTTCAGGACATTTTGGAAATGCCTCCCAACTTGAATTGTTGAAAAAAATATCTTTGTTTTCTTCCATTGTTTGACGATTTTCTGTCCATGGGTTGCTATGTTAAACTATTGTAGATCTGCTGTCTGTTTCTTTCATTTTCTCTTTCACTTCAATTCTGTATTTTTGTCTCTTTGAGTTCCCTTTTTACACTCTTGAACTAAACTCTCCCTGGCTTTTAACATTATCGATCTTCTCCTCCCCGCTTTCATTTTGTCCCCTTTCTCAACCTACCTCTCACATGCTCTATCTCATTCTCTCTCTCTCTCCTTCTCTCTCTCTGCCTTCCCTTAAATTCTCTTTTTTTCCATAGAATGATTCCCCCTCCTGTTAGACTGTTCATGGTAACTTATTTTTTACTTGTTCTACTTCTCTTCTAATATTTATATCTGTATACTTGTAATGCTACTCTGATTCCTTCAGCATCAACAAAATCTATCTATCTCTCCTCCTCCCCATCCCCCTCTTCCACCAACCCCCTCACCCTCCTCCTTCTCCTCCTCCCCCTCCCCTATCTATCTGTGTCTATCTCTCAGTTCCTCCCCCTGCCACCTTGTTCTGTGTTGCCTCACCCACATCCCCAACACCACCTCGCCTTCGCTCTTCCATTAATTTGTAGTCTTATCCATTAAGGATCAGCACTGCCAGTACACAGGTATAATTTCCTATTGAAACCCTGTATTTAACTACTGCAGGACCTAAAATACAGGACAACAATTGGAAATTTACTTTTACATTTAATTAACTGCATTTATAAATAACAGTGACTTTGTTTTGGTATCTTCTTTAGCTTTCATTTTAGTGGTGTTCAGGGTCTTTATGCAAGTGGGTGTGTTGATGAAAACTGTCGGAGCAAAGAGAACATTAAGATTGATTATTTTAGTGATAACAGCTTTTTTTTGATTATTGAGTTAGAGAAAAGTGAGTAATGTGATTTCGATGGTTTCAACTGTGTTGGTTGTTTGTGGCTGATTGGGAGCTTTTCTATCTGTCTTGTGATCGGAATAGTTTAATCAATGACTCAGATAAAATGAGTGCATTAGAGCATTTTATAGCACGTGCAGTATGCCTCAGCACTCTGCCTTATCTAAAAAAATCAAAGTAATTCTTGCTGGCTTTGTCAGTGTGACATTTTCGTTTCTCACAGTAGTTTCACTAATGGTCTTTGAGAAATTGCCTAATTAGTGCCACATTATGGATAGCTGTGGGCTCTCATCCATTGGGGACTGGCTTGGGACTGGACAAAGCTCATTACAGATCTACAGATATGATTAAAAAAAGGACACTGTTATATCTGCTGGCTGAGTTGACAGGACCTGTGGTTGAAACAGTTGTATTCAAAGTCACTCTACCAGCAGTGATACAACTAAACAATCATTTTTTTTGAATTGCCATGTAAGTGGTTTGCTCTCTTACATTCCTGATTTCAACTGCCATTGAATGCTGGAGGTCTAAAAAAAAATTCATGCTCGATGTTTTTGCAATTTTTCTACAGTATATTGTAGCATAAAAGAGTGCTCATCGTGGAACCAATTAGATGCAATTGAATGGAAAAGCCATTGCTTTAAAACCTTTTTTTTTTAGCAAATTGATGCTTATTTTTGCCTCTTTATAGTAAATGCATAAATCTAGGTACTTGAATTGCAGCTGTTGTGATGAGTCAACCAAGCACGATTCATTATGAAGATTGCAACTGAATTTTCCAGTATTGGCTGCTGTAATGGGCTGGGTTGATCAGACCCAAAAGGCCCAAATAATTAGCATGTCCAGGAAATGTGGTAGTGAATGGACAAGCACAAAAAAGTACCTTAAACCTAATTTATTATCATAAAACAGAAAGCACAAATAAACCACACTAAACACTAAGTTATGAAATTTCCCAAAAGGATTTCAAGGCTCACACTCCACTTGATTGTTGCTGTTGGAGGAGGACTTGGTTGTCGCTGTTGTCAGGGGATCTCCTAATACCAGCTCGTTAAGTCAGCTTGGGTCCAACCAAGGCACCAATCGCAACCCCTCAGTCTAGGTGGAGTCCCAAGAACCAAGTGAAAGGTACTTCAATAAATAGGAGTTCAATCCACATGCATAGTGAGACAACAGAGACAGGCAAACTATTTGATCTTTTGTTCTCATACCATTAACTTAGCATGGTTTCTTTCATTATAACAACTCATGCGTTCATTGACATACACCTTGATGCCACTGTGCCTGAGGCCAGAAAGAATCCAGTTGCTATTAGCAAATATCTAACAAACCTACAGTGTTTAGCTTGTACGGACACATTATATGGCTGCAAGCTCACAGAGATAAAGTATCCTAGGAGTTGTTCAGACTTTCATCTAATATTTTTACAAATTATTAATACACTACAACACAGCTGTCTGTGACTATTGAATAAATTGAGAGCAACTAGCATTATCTCCCTAATATTCTGCAAAATCCCAATTTTGCAAATCACTGCTTGATTGTTGATGCCTTGGTGAGGAATGGATGAATGTACTGGCCATTGTATTCTTGAATCAGGCTCCATGATATAAGCATGTGAACTTTGACTTCTCAGGCCTGACCAGCTTGGGTAGTTCATGAAACATTTAGTACCAGTTTTGCCTTTTGAGAACATGAAGCATTGCTAACTTGTGTAGCCAAAGCACTGTTCTTCCTCTCCAATATGAAACTGTCTCTTTCTCCAGTTTATTTGTCCAGCAGTGTGAACCTTCAGCAAAACTAACTTAACAATAATACGGGAGCCGAAGCATGTTTCTAAATTCTGGATCACTGCAGTATTGTCTGACTGTGTTTAATCAGATAAACTTTCATTGATGGTATTTGAAGTTCCCCCCAAACAGTCAAACTACGGAACCCCAAGAATGTTTGGATTGGTTAATTATATAAGGAAGTACTCTTTTACCTTCATGCATCCCCACCCCCACTCAACCGCACTCTTCTAGTCAAAGAAGATCTTTTATGATACAGAACATAACTTCCTTCAACCCTGGAGTATTTTCAGTGACCTTTACTTGTACAAGGGCTGTTAAAATCAAGGCATATAAAAGTCCTGAATAAAATGAATCTGACATTAACTTTGTGTTGATTCAGTCTCTCAAGATGAAAAGATTGAGATGAAATAGTCATCGTTTTATGTGCAAAAGTCATGATTGCCTATGAGATGCACGAGTGTCAATATATTCTTTGAGTGTTTTTAATATTTTTCATGATTATATGGCAGATGCTGACCTTTTTAAACAATGCAGGTTACATCAGCAGTAGACATTTCAGTTTTTTCTTCCTTATTTTTTTCTCTGGTCCAATTCTCTACAATTTACACTTTCCATGAAATGTCAAACCAGACTTCTTTTCCCCTTTTAATTCTAAAATTTTATTGAAAAGAGAAGTGCTTGTGTTTTGAAATATGTATGAGAAACTGGTCCTCGGGAAGTACTTTCTTGTTCTGGAAATGAATCCTTTTTATTTAATGGCCAATTCTTTTTTGCTGTTTAAAACACTGCTTTAAATTAGCTTTGATAGTACATTGCAGATCATTAGTTTGATTTAATATGCCCTAGAGATTGAGAGGTTTAAAGAGACAATGATCCACCATTGTTTTGGAACAATATATCATTGTAGATATCCCACTGAGTAAAGTAGAACTGGCAAATGATTTCTTTAAAAAACCTGGATAACCCAGTGTGTAGTATGGAATAGTATGCTAATTCTGTGCACATTCTGAGTTACAGTGTTAACTGCTGTGTTAGATGTGCGAAGAGTGCAGCCCAAATATGATCCTGTTGATGAGTAGAAGTAGTGCAATCCCTCGAGTTGAGTATGATGTTCTCCTGAGGCACTGTCTATTGATGGGTAATCAGGTGGTGGTAGAGGGCTGACCAGGATCCACATATTCTGGCTCAGTGTGGGCAAGAGTAAGGACTGACTGTGTTTGTGACTCAATCTTTTGGTTACTTAGTCTCTACTTTTGCACCTGTTGCTTGTTCTTTGCGGCACAGCGGAGGTCCATCTCGTGGTGCAGCTCCCCCTTGAACAGATTTACTCTGGTTGTCTCTATCGAGTGCATTGTCTCCCCAGTTTTTAGATGTAATGTTGAATTTCTTCAGGCTGATTTAGTTGCTATCTTTGAAGCATTTTCTTTGCCCACCAGGGGTTCACTGACTGGGAGTAAAGGGCCTGTTTGCAGAGAGGCAAGTTGGGTATTTGAATGACATGACCTATGCATTAGAGATGGTGTTGCTTTATTGCGATGGAAATGCTGTTCATGTTGGCCTGCTCCAGTATACTGGCGTTAGTACATCTGTCCTTCCAGATGATTCTCAAAATCTTTTGTTAGAATCTTTGATGATATTGTTCTAGGGTTGGCGTGTGGCCTAGTGGATAAGACATTGGTCTAGTGATCTGAAGGTCACTGGTTCAAGCCTTGTCTGAGGCCGCGTGTTGTGTCCTTGGGCAAGGCACTTAACAACACATTGCTCTGCAACGACACCAGTGCCAAGCTGCTTGGGTCCTAGTGCCCTTCCCTTGGACAACATCGGTGGCGTGGAGAGGGGAAGGCTTGCAGCTTGGGCAACTGCTGGTCTCCCATACAACCCTGCCCAGGCCTGCACCCTGGAAGCCTTCCAAGGCTCAAATCCATGGTCTCATGAGACTAACGGATACCTAAAAAAATTGTTCCAGTGTCTATTGTAGGTGGTTCATGATTCATCTCTATACAGTAATGTAGGGAGGATGACTGTTTTATAGACCGAGATTTGTTTGGGCCTGTAGAGCTTGGACTTAAAAGACTCTTTTCCTTGATCTTGCATTGGCTCCACTAGCACTACTCAGGTGGTGGTTGACCCGAGTTGATGTCTACTCGTGAGGAAAGAATGCTGCCAAATTCAGGAAACTGGTCTACATCTTCAAAGGTGATATTGTCAACTTCTATGGAAGGTTGCATAATCAGCTGTGGGGCCTTGTGACTTTCTTTTTCTATTCAAGTCACGACCCAGAGCCCTTTTATACTTTAGTAAAGGCATTCAAGATACATTGCAGGTCTTCTTCAGACAGGGCTGTGACGGCATTGTCATCAGCATGCTAACACTCAATGAGGGTGTGGTGCTGACTTTGTTCTAGGCCGTGAACAGATCATGGTTGAAAAGCCTTCTGTCCATTGTATACATGCCTGGGATTCCCTGTGGCAGGTCTTGCTCAATGAGGGGAAAGATGGCAAATAAGGTGGATGCAAAGATACAGACCTGTTGGATTCCTGTCTTGACAGTGAAGAGTTGATGGGCCACTGTTGATGAGCACATTGAAAGTCATTTTATACGTTTTGGTGTACAATGTGAATTGCAATTTCTAATCACCTCCAACTTCTCACATTTTCCATAAATGAAGAAACATATTTTCTTAGTATTTTGAAACTTACATTTATACTGTCATGCCCTTTGTTGATCTTTTTGCAACATAATGTGGGTAAACAAGTTTATGCTTTGACAATGGAATCATATTTCTCCCTTTAATAAGAACTGTTCATATAAAGAAAGGGTTCATCTATCCCACCTCTTTGTAATGAACACATAATATAATTGATAGTTGCATTGTTGGAAGTACTGTCTTTATGATGAGATGTTAAAAGGAATATTTGTGTTTTCTTTGAAGTGATTGTAAAAGATCTTGTGATGCTATCTGGCAAAGGAGAATTCCTACCAATATTCAGTCACCTCAAATTAATTCACTCAATTGGACTGCCTGGGCATGTCATGACTGCTGTTTGTTTGATCTTGTGACTGTAATTCCAAGTAGCTCATTAGTTTTAAAGTCCTCTAGCTGCTTTATAAATGCTCATTATTTTTGGACAATCATCTGCAGCTATTCATCTCAAAGTATTACCTTGACTATTGCTATATCCTTCCTATTCAATTCTGCTTTACTCATTGCACACACAAAATGCTGGAGGAACTCAATAGGCCAGGCAGCATCTATGGAAAAGAGTGCAGTTGATATTTGGACTGAGACCCTTCAGCAGGACTAGAGGAAAAAAAGGTGAGGTCGGAATTAGAAGTTGGGGGAGGGAAGGGAGAAACACAAGGTGATAGGTGAAACTGAGAAGGAAGAGGGGTGAAGTAAAGAGTTGGGAAGTTAATTGGTTAAAGAAATACAAGGCTGGAGAAGGGGATATCAGTGGAGGACAGGAGGCCGTGGAAGAAAGAAAAGGGGGAAGGAGCATCAGAGGGAGGCAATGGGCAGGCGAGGAGATAATGTGAGAGAGGGGCGAGGGAGATGGGAAGCGTTGAAGGAGGTGGGGGACAGGAGCATTACTGTAAGTTCGAGAAATCGATGTTCATGCCATTAAGTTGGAGGCTACTCTGATGGAATATAATCCTGACAGTAGAGGAGGCCGTAGATTGACATGTTGGAATGGGAAGGGGAATTAAAATGGGTGGCCACTGGGAGATCTCGCTTATTCTGGTGGACAAAGCATTGGTGGTCTGTGAAGTGGTCTCCCATTCTACATTGGGTCTCACTGAAACACAAGAGGCTACACCAAGAGCACCGGACGCAGTAGATGACCACAACAGACCCACAGGTGAAGTGTCGTCTCACCTGGAAGGACTGTTTGGTGCCCTGAATGGTAGTGAGGGAGGAAGTGTAGATGGAGGGAAAGATGTGCTTGGTGGTGGGATCTCATTGGAGGTGATGGAAGTTGCGGAGAATAATGTGCTGGACGCGGAGGCTGGTGGCATGGTAGATGAGGAGAAAAGGAACCCTATCCCTAGTGAGGTGGCGGATGGAGGGATGAGGGCAGACATGTGCAAAATGGAAGAGATGTAGTTGAGCGCATCATTGTTTTTGAAGGAAGGGAAATGTTCTTCTTTGAAAAATGAGGAACCTCCTTCATTCTGGAATGAAAAGCCTCATCCTGAGAGTGGATGTGGTGGAGATGGAGGGATTGAGAGAAGGGGATGGCATTTTTACAAGTAAAAGTGTGAGAAGAGGTATAGTTCAGGTATCTGTGAGAGTCCATAGGTTTATAATAGACATCAGTGGATAAGCTGTCTCCAGAGGTAGAGACAGAGAGATTAAGAAAGGAAGGAAGGTGTCAGTAATGGACCAGGTAAATTTGAGGGCAGAGTGGAACTTGTTAATTTATTTTGCTTCAGTGGCTAAAAGTGGTAAAATGCTATATGTATTAATAACCCTGTGTGTGAGGGGGGAACATTCATCTAGTTATTAGACTCCTATTACATTAAAAGACTTTTAAAACTTGGGCTAAACAATGCAAATATGAGCAATGGCAAAAACATTTTTTGCAAACATTTCGATCCATTAATTTGAATCCTGCATGATTATCATCATTTTTCCAGTCTTCTATCCTGCTGTTTGGATCCCAGCAATTAGATCAGTGCTAGTAAGTAATATTGATCCAGCAGCCTTTCAGTGGAAACAACATTGGTTTTGCTCTGATGCTAAGTCTGATGTGATATTTCACATTCCGCTTGTTCTCATCTTTCAAGTAAGAAGATCATAGTTACACTAAACTGATGAGTTATGAGTAGGATGCAGGCATTCTTGAATTGTAATGTGTATGCACATTACAGCTGAACATAAGGTAACCTGCAAAAGTGGATTCTTCAGAAAGCAAGTTCTGTTTTTAGTAGGAACACTGCCATAGTTAGTCAAGATGATTTGGCAGTGAATTGATTTACTCCTGTGAATAATAATACTGTGTTATTGACAAGAGAAAATCTGCAGATGCTGGAAATCCAAGCAACATGCACAAAATGCTGGAGGAACTCAGCAGGACTGATGAAAGGTCTTGGCCCAAAATGTTGACTGGTCGCTCTTTTCCATAGATGCTGCCTGGCCTGCTGAGTTCCTCCAACATTTTGTGACTGCATTATTGAAGTTAAATTGGATTTAAAGATCAAGTTGGGTAATTGCAAAAATAGTAGCTGTCTGGCCAAGACTTGGAATAAGAGGTGAAATTGAAGTTATTGTCAGCAGAGTTGTACTTGATCACTGATGTCTTGAAGATTCGCAAGTATTCTGTTACTTCCATTGTGTGCAGTTGTTGCATTCATTTATTTACAAACTACAAAGAATCCTAATTTATTGGAAGATGAAAAGATTTACATCAATGCCATTTGATACAGCGAGGATCTATGGTGGTGTCTCTTTTCCATTTGTTAAAGATTGCAATGTTAATGCCTGTTCTCTCTCTCACTGAAATTTCAATTTGTCTGTGTGCAGGGCATTTATAGAACATGAATGCAATGGGAAAGGAATAATTAATGTATTAGGCTGTAGCTTTGAAATGAAATTGACTTACTTAGTGAACTGCACACATTCTTGATGGAATACTTCCTGCAATCTCAAGGGCAGTCTGTCTTGATCTCAAGAGATAATGGACATTTCCTTGAAATGTGCATTTCTTTTATTGATGATCTGCTCAATGGCAGGATGTATGAACATCTAGCAATTCAGTCCAAATAAGGATATTGTGTTATGGAAGACGATACACATTTCTACAACTGGCTGTTTTTACACTTTTGAGGATAGAATAAACAAGGGTCCTTCTGTTCCATAGCAATCATCAATGTCCTGAAGTTCACAATATAGGTCCTACTCTTGTTTGAATGTTCAAAATGCATCACCTCACACATTTGGAGTATCTTAAGTTGAAAAATATTTGCCATTCTTCAGTCTATCTCCTTAAAATGTCAAAATCTCTTTGCAATTCATTACAACCTGCTTTATTATCAACTAGTTGAAAGATTGACCTTCAAAGGTTCAAAACAGTTCAAAAGTTCATTTTATTGTCAAGGTATACATGTACAATACAACTCTGATGTTTGTCTTCTCCAGGCAGTCATGAAATACAGATGGAGATGATGAGAGAAAATACATTAACTCACCTCCTCCCAGCAGGAAAAAGAAAAGAAACAAAACTTGCAGACCCCAAATTCCCCCTGCTGAAAAAGCAGCAACAGTAACAATCCCCAATCGCAGGAAAAAACTGCGACAATTACAGTCCCTGACCCCCTCACCTGCAGAAAAATAAAGACAATAACAATCCCTGAATACCTCACTCAAGGAAAAGAACGACTTCAACCATCCCACTTGGCTTCTTATCGTTGAGCCTATTCAGAATCCACCTTACCAGCTCTGTCTGAATCCAGTGTGGTCTAAACTTCCAGATCATCCTGCTTTGTGTGGGACCTTACTATAGAGCAAAAACCCAATATCACTGCCTTACGTACATCTATTCCCCAAGTTGCCTCTTTGAAAAATTCTAAAAGACTTTTCAGAGATAAATCCCATGCACAAAACCATGTTTACTCATCCTAATGACTATCCAAGTGGAGGTGGATCTTGCTCCTTAGAATTTCCTCCAGTAACTTTCCTACAACTGAAGTTACACTTGCCAGACTGCAGTTCCCTGGCCTATCTACCCTTCTTAAACCTTGCTGTCTATCTCCCAAATCAGTTGAAAACTGTGTGTTTATTCAAGTCTTAACGTGAAAATAGAAAAGTTATGGAATGAGAATACTAAGGGATCATTAATGTACAACACCAGCTGTGAAATTATAGTGGTTGGAGCATATAGGCCATCCCTGGGTAAAGATTGCCCAGCCTTTTATGGACATATGCAGGTACAAATAATCACCCATATACAAGGGGTGATTGATATATTCATGGCCTAAGGTAGAAGGAGTCAATTTTAGAAAACCTAGCACATTTATTTTTCAACATAGTCCCCTCCTACATTTACACACTTAGTCCAGCGGTCATGGAGCATACAGATCTTGGACTGCCAGAAAGTGTCCACAGATGGATGATTGAAAAGTTTGTGACCTAAGGTTGAAGGAGATGAACTATGCAGCTGACATTACATGCACATGCAGGTCAACTCTTTCAGTGATTAGGCAGAAAGTTTGAAGTTAATAACTCATTTCCTTCTACCTTAGGCCGCAAACTTATCAATCACCCCGATGAGTTACTAACTTCTAACTTTCTGCATGTGCATGTAAAGAGAGCTGTATAACTCATCTCCTACTACCTTAGGCCATGGACTTGTCAATCACCCTTGCTGTGGACACTTTCTGAAGGTCCAAGATCCGTATGCTCCACGACCGCTGGACTAAGTGTGTAAATGTAGCAGGGGGACTATGTTGAAAAATAAATGTGCTAGGTTTTCTAAAATAGACTCCTCCTATCTTAGGCCACAAACTTACCAGTCACACCTCATACTATTAGATTCAAAAGTCTGACACACAAATATTTCATTCCTAAAGGACGCATGACTAGTTTCCTCTCTCAACCTCTTCCTCCCCATTTTTAGTAATTGTTCTTTTTTGGCAGTCTTATGTTATTTTAATACCTTTTTTTACAATATTCTGGAAGTGTGGTTAGTGAATCAACAATTTTTGTATAATGTTTGACTAATGGACAAAATTGTCTTAAGGACGCCTGCAAAAAAGAACCCATTTATTATCTAGGAACAATTGGTAATTGAGAAATGAAGTGAAATTAGCCAGTCCATTGACATTTTCTAGAGGAACTCCTGCACAGTCATTGAAGGTGGGCATGCAGGTACAGCAGGTGGTGAAAAAGGCAAATGATATGTTGGCATTCATATCAAAAGGATTTGAGTACAGGAGCAGGGAGGTTCCACTGCAGTTGTTCAAGGCCTTGGTGAGACGGCACCTAGAATATTGTGTGCAGTTTTGGTCCCCTAATCTGAGGAAAGACATTCTTGCCATAGAGGGAGTACAGAGAAGGTTCACCAGATTGATTGCTGGGATGGCAGGACTTCCATATGAAGAAAGACTGGATCAACTAGGCTTATACTCACTGGAATTTAGAAAATTGAAGGGGGATCTTATTGAAACGTATAAAATTCTAAAGGGATTGGACAGGCTAGATGCAGGAAGATTAGACAGATGTTGGGGAAGTCCAGAACGAGGGGTCACAGTTTAAGGATAAAGGGGAAGCCTTTTAGGACTGAGATGAGGAAAAACTTCTTCACACAGAGAGTGGTGAATCTGTGGAATTCTCTGCCACAGGAAACAGTTGAGGCCGGTTCATTGGCTATATTTAAGAGTAAGTTGGATATGGCCCTTGTGGCTAAAGGGATCGGGGGATATGGAGAGAAAGCAGGTACAGGGTTCTGAGTTGGATGATCAGCCATGATCATATTGAATGGTGGTGCGGGCTCGAAGGGCCGAATGGCCTACTCCTGCACTTATTTTCTATGTTCCTAATCTTGATGAGTTATTTTGTGACCACTAGTGCATTCCTACTTTCACTACTTTATGTCTTTGAAGTCTTCTCTTCTTTGACCACTGCTTCCAATTCTTTAAAATCTTCAGTCCTCTTTGGTGCCTTTCTTTAGGAATGAAATAGTATTTGTTTGTCTGACATTTGAATTTAATAGTATAATGGGAAACATCCTTTAAATGTCACACTACACAATTGAGATTCATTTTCTTGAAATAGGACTGAAACACTCTGTACAAGTAGAGAACAAATGTCGTTGAGAATATATGGAAGACCATAGATTAATTTAAAAGAATTTAATTGACTTTAAAAATATAAAGCATTTAGAAGTTTATTACAGATGTGTAATAAATAAGAAATAAAATTGTGCTGAAAATACTCAGCTGGTCAGATTACAGTTTGTGAAAAGAAAAACAGTTAATTTCAGGTTGAATACTCCAGTGACAAGCTTTGATTTTCATTCTGTAAATATGTACTTTTATTCGCCATTTTTAGTTTATTTCTGGATATTTTGAGAACATTTCTGATTTTGGAGCATGCATTTTTGCAGATAATTTATTTTGTAGTTGTATGTCAAAAATGGCGATCACTATTTCTCTCCTTTCAATAACATAAAATGTCTTTGATTATGTATATTCTCAAGCAATTTCTTTTCTTTCTTATCTATAGGTGTATATAATGCATGCAAAATAATATTATAAATCTTGAGACATCTTTCTTCCAAAGTTTGAGAGGAGTGCAGTCCATGGCCAGATTGTAATATGACATTAGCAAAGTCTGTTTCTTTGTTCCTGATCTACACCTGGAATTTTCTAGACTACATACGTCATGCCCCTGAACTTTCCTGTCTCTGAAGGTTCCTGTAGTCTATAAGTAAGATACTCAGCAGAAGAAGCACGACTGAGGAAAAAAATTATGTCTTCTGTGGGTCAGATCATGGTCTGCCTCATGCTCCCAAAAAGGGCTTTCCCAATTTAAACAACAATCAGGATTTTAATGTTTCAGAATGTCTTTGACATTCAAAAAATTTGTAAATTATTAGAACATTGAAAATGTTTTCTCCCACCCTCACCCCCACCCCACAGTTGCTGTTCAACCTGTTAAATTACTTCAGCAGATTGTTGTTACTCTGGATTCCAGCATTTGCGGTCTCTTATGTCTCTCTTAAAAACTATTAAAATGAATTAAATAATAAATAATAACTTTAATTATTTATAAGTATTTCTAAGCCACACATTTAAAAAAAAGAAAAGAAAGGAATTTACATTTTCCTTGCCCTTTTTCCCACTTTCCTACAGTCTCCAAAAAAGTCTGGATTGAGTCTAATTTACCACAAGTTTAGAGAGTAGATGACGCATTGTAAATGTTTGGGAGTGTCACCAAGTAAAAGTTTAATCAGAAGACTCAGGATAAGACTATACCTGCTGGAGTTCAGACAGAAACTTTGATGATTCTGTATTCTTGTGGGAGTTCCAAAACTTCATGGCATATATACTCAGAAATGGCAGCATTCATATGGAAAACCCATCAAATGTCTTCAAAGGAAATTTATTTGTAAAACCCTCTCACTTGTACAGGTGAAATTTCAATTACCACACCTTTCCAGTGCAGAACTGAGAAATCCACAATGGATATGAGGTGAGGTTCTATTTAGAGAAACTTAATGAGAATAGAAGGATTTGTTTATTTTTCAGTGCTAAAGAAAGGATGAAAAATATACCCCATCCCATCCACCCCTACAAAATAATACCAGAGCAATTTGTTTTGGCTGTTTGCACAATTAAATCAATCTGTGAATGGTATGTTTACTCTGCCTAGCTGGGAAGTGTCTGTTCACCAATAACAGATTTTTATAGTGTAAGTGCAACTTTCTAACCTGAGAGGATTATAGAAGAAACAGAACCAAAAAAGAATAAATGAGCATTTGCAATAATTTGAGATACAACACAAGTAAAGACAATGGATAGTATGGGAGAGCTGGACTTACCTTTAAGTTGTGTCTTTACATCTCAGAGTACACTACAACTAAATAAATGCTTTTGTATGGTAACAACTGCTATAGGAAACAAAGTAACCAGATGCACACAATGACTGTGTACATTGCAAGTGAGCAATATGACCATTGAGTCACCCTGTGGCATTGGTTATGTGGTAAATATCAGACGGCTACAACACTGCTCTTCAGAATGTTGCGATGGGATTGGAGGTGGAGTCCCGTGTGGAACCCAGATGCTCCATTTGTGTATCAATCCACTTGGTATCTCATCAAACTGCAATGATGACAAGTCTGCGGAGTGGGACAAATGTAGATGTTTCTGACACAGGCACCAGTGCTGAAGCAGGGCTGAGGTTGAATACTACCAGAGACTCGGAGAGGACAGCACAGAAACAGGCTCTTTGCATCACTGAGTTAAGGCCAGCCATCAACTGCCAAACTACAATGAGCGCCTGGTGGTCTGCCGAGGCTTTTTGAAGGACAATTGGGCATAATTTCTTCCTGTGATTTCAGCAAGTACTTGTGCTGCTCTTCTGAAAATCTATGTCAGTTCAGTGCTTCTGTGTTTGCACACGCAGTACCATATGCAAAAGTCTTAGGCACATATACATAGTTAGGTGCCAAAGACGTTTACACAGTGCTGTACTTGTCAAAGTGGAGCAGAGAGTGAGTTTTTAAATCTGGCAGGAGCAGAGAATGCTGGGAATGGTGAGAGTGGAGTGCCGCAGGAGAAGTGTGGGACAGGCGGCAGAGAAACAGTGCCGGCGCAGGAGAGGTTGGCATGGGTACAGACACTCCTAGCCCTGAGACACCAGACAATGTAAGTTGTTTCCAAACAATTGGTTTACTGAAAAGTACTGGATGTCTTTGTAGTGTTTCCCACTCCCGACACTCTCCCTTCCCCTTTTCCCAACCAAGATTCCCTCTCCCTGCCCACTTCCCACTCTCAGAATCAGGTTTATCATCACTCACATATGTCATGAAACTTGTCATGAAACAGTATACACAGAGCTCTCTCTGCTAGCTTCAAGAGTCAGGATCTGGGTATAATCATGTAAATAAGCTACTACCTGCTGTGTATTATTACTGCAGCTTCAGCTTAACTGTAGCAGAAATGCTGTTGATTCTGTGCTCGGAACATATGAGCATTATTTCATTTAGCTAATAACCCCATTTTCATGTATCCCTCTTCATGGCAGATATTTAGTTTTTTTTTGGGGGGGGGGTGTCAATCAGCCTGTTAAGTGGCCAGATGCTTTGTCTGTAAGCTGGCTCACACCCAGTCAGCAAGACCTGGGAGTGTTCAAAGCAACTCCCTTTTGCTCCTGACTTAAATTCCTTTTTTTATGGCCTTGTTCTTCAATCTTATAAATCAGATCAACTTAACACTTGGTTGGTTCAAATCATGAGCTGCTTTAATCCACAGCAGGCAAAAGGTGTAGATCCAGGGAAGTTTGGCCAGGTGGATTCAGAATTGGCTTGCCTGCAGAAGGCAGAGGGTCGTGGTGGAGGGAGTACATTCAGATTGGAGGGTTGTGACTAGTGGTGTCCCACAATGATCTGTTCTGGGACCTCTACTTTTTGTGATTTTTATTAATGACCTGGATGTGGGGTTAGAAGGGTGGGTTGGCAAGTTTGCAGATGATACAAAGGTTGGTGGTGTTGTAGATAGTGTAGAGGATTGTCAAAGATTGCAGAGGGACATTGATAGGATGCAGAAGTGGGCTGAGAAGTGGCAGATGGAGTTCAACCCGGAGAACTGTGAGGTGGTACACTTTGGAAGGACAAACTCCATCCCCTCCACATTCACCCTATCTGATCCTTTCAACATTCAGTAGGTTTCAATGTGATCTCCCCGCATTCTTCTAAATTCCAGTGAGTACAGGCCCAAAGCTGCCAAATGCTCCTCATATGTTAACCTCTTCACTCCTGGAATCATCCTCATGAACCTCCTCTGGACTCTCTAAAGTGTCAACTCATCCTTCTTGAGATATGGTGCACAAAACTGTTGACAATACTCCAAGTGAAACCTGACTAGAGTCTTCTAAAGCCTCAGCATTATCCCCTTGCTTTTATAATCTATTCCTCTTGAAATAAATGTCAACATTGCATTTGCCTTCTTTACCACAGACTCAACCTGTAAATTAACCTTCTGGGGGTCTTGCACGAAGATTCCTAAGTCCCTCTGCACCTCAATGTTTGAACCTTTACCCCATTTAGATAACAGTCTGTACTATTGTTCCTTTTACCAAAATATATTATCATACATTTCCCATCTGCCAGTTTTTTGTCCATTCTTCCAATTTGTCTAAGTCCTGCTGCAATTGCATTGCTTCCTCAGCACTACCTCCCCTTCACCTATCTTTGTATGATGCATGGAGTTTGCCAAAAAAACAGCAATTCCATTATCCAAACCACTGACAAACAATGTGAAATGTAGTGGTCCCAATACTGACCCCTGAGGAATGCCACTAGTCACTGGCAGCCAAGCAGAAAATGCCCCTTTTATTCCCACTCGCTTCCTCCTGCCTGCCAGCCCGTCCTCTATCCATGCTAGTATCTGCCCTGTACCGCCATAGGATTGCCCTAGCCTTTCTCCTAACTGGCCTCAGATTGTTCCAACAGATGTCTTTGATGTCCACAGAATTCAGTGAACCAGTGGTATCTCCCAAACTTTGTGTCAGCAGTTGGCCTCTGATGCTGGTAACTCAGGCACTCTTGACCTAGAATGCTGAATGGAATGAGAGTAAGTGAGCTCTCCGGCAAGAAGCAGGGAACAATTAAATGTTCCCAAGTTAGTGTTCACAACCACTTCTAGGCTGGGCTGTGACCCTGAACCACTGCTAGAGCCTGAGCCAGGCATGTTTGTCTGAGTCAGCACCCTCAAGCTGAGCTATACCATGTGTCGCAGCAATCGTCTGTAGTCTCACCTAGGCCTAGCACTACTTTAAGCCACCTTTCGGGATTCTCCAGGCTGAGCTATCCGTCCGAGCCGCTGTCCAAAGTCTGATCCAGGCTTCTGTGTCTGAGCCTCTGCTCCCAGTTTCTCCCAGGCCTGGCTGTTCAGATGTCACTTCCCAGATCCTCTCCCAAGCTAGGCTGCTGGGCTCGTAAGTCCATATGCCACTGCCCACTGGTACAGGATACAGCATCAAATAGCTTGTTCTTAGGAGTGACCCGGTGAAGCAAGCGAGATAGAGGGTAGGGACTTGCTGGCTGTCAGGGATGTTACTTTAGGACGGGTCCTCCATGAGTCAGCCTGAGGTCTTGCTTCCGATCAGACGATCACATCCAGGGCTGGGCTGGGAAAGGAGACATACTCCAGATGGCATGCTGTTGGCAACATTAGGCTGCTTGCCAGTTATTGGCAGATCTGTCCCCATTTTTAAAATATCTTCCGGTAAAAAAACAGACATTGTTCACAGATTTGTTGTTGGGTTTTGTTTGTAGTGGTCCCAGCATATGTTTAATGGGTGTCTTGGGCCTTCACGTCTCCCCACTAAACATGTGGTTCTCCTGAGACGCTGTTTCTTGCCGAATTCCCAAGTTCACATTTGTTTCCAGAATCACATGTTGGATCTGGTTTATCATCTTCTCTGAAAGAAGGGGAAATTTTCCTGAGCTGTGATAGTTGTAGTTTGACTCCAATCTGTACTTGGAAGCTTAATCCTTTTTGATGTTAATTAAGTATCTTAATATTTGAATTGATTGTTATAGCAGTGTTGTTACAATGAATTGAATTGACTTTATTACTTACATCCTTCACATACATGAGGAGCAAAAATCTTTACATTACGTCTACATCTGAATGTGCAGTGTGCAAATTGTATTAATAAATATTATGTTCAGTAAGATATGCAACAGATCAGTCAACATAGCTTAGATATACAATTGTGTCAGCGTGAATTAATCAGTCTGATGGCCTGGTGGAAGAAGCTGTCCCAGAGCCTGTTGGTCCTGGCTTTACTGCTGTGATAGCATTTCCAGGATGGTAGCAGCTGGAACAGTTGTGGTTGGGGTGACTCGGGTCCCCAATGATCCCTAAGGCCCTTTTTACGCATCTGTTGCTGTAAATGTTCTGAATAGTGGGAAGTCCACATCTGCTGTGGCGCTGGGCTGTCCACACCACTCTCTGCAGAGTCCTGCGATTGAGGGAGGTACAGTTCCCATACCAGGCAGTGATACAGCCAGTCGGATGCTCTCAATAATATGCCTGTAGAAATTCCTTAGGGTTTGGGGACTCATGCAGAACTTCTTCAACTGTATAAGTTGAAAGTGCTTTTTACACCACATGGCCAGTGTGTACAGGCCAAGTGAGGTCCTCGGTGATGTGTATACCGAGGAACTTAAAGCTGTTCACCCTCTTAACCCCAAATCCATTGATGTCAACAGGGGTTAGCCTGTCTCCATTCCTCCTGTAGACCACAACCAGCTCCTTTGTTTTTGTGACGTTAAGGGAGAGGTTGTCTGCTTGATACTGCTATGTCAAGGTGATGACTTCTTCTCTGTAGGCTGCCTTGTTATTAATTGAGATAAGGCCAATCAATGTAGCATCATCTGCAAATTTAATTAGCAGATTGGAGCTGTGGGTGGTGACACAGTCATAGGTATCCAGGAAGTAAAGGAATGGGTTTAGGACACAGAGGTGAGGGAGCCCACTCTTACCAGGTATTTTAATTAACAGTTACTAGAAGGTCCCCAAATTCATTCTCTAGTTACTAATATACTTTATTTATTGAGATACACTGCAGAATAGGCCCTTCTGGTACTTCAAGCTGTACCGCCCCCATTTTATCTTGGCCGAATCACGGGACAATTTACAATGACCAATTAACATTCCAAACTAGTTTATGACCTACAATTAACCTAGTTATAACCTACATGTTCTGTAATTCTTTTATGGGTGTTAAAATGAAATGTATCTAATTTGCTTATTTATTCCAGATCCTCCATTGAGATGTCAGTGGTGTTCTATCTCTTTTGAGTACACTTCTTCATATTCAGGAAATTCCTTGTTTGCTTGACAAGAGAATTTCTCTGTCACAGCTGCCAGGAGCAACTTGTGTACATGCTTCAATCTTACTTTTAATGGCCGAAGATCTCTATTTAACCCTGTTCAAAATATGTAATAATCATTAGAGAATAGCATAAAAATAATTTCCTTTAAAAGCTTGCCATCTTTCACATCTACTCCTTTTTAAAATTCCAACTTCTTACCGAGTCCCATTTTAAATTTTGAATTTCAAAGGCATTACTTAAAGGCTTAACTAGAACTCTTTATATAGAACTCCAAAAAAATATATTTCTGCATTGCTGGATGTCATCAGAGATTGTGTAATACCTTCATCAATAACCTTCTCAAATGATGATAGTAATAATAATTACTTTATTGATCCTGAGTGGGAAATTATTGTATTGTTACAGCAGCAAGATTTAAAAACACACTTAACAATAATAATATATAAAAATATTAACTAATAATATATACAATAATAATTTACCAATGTGCAATAATGTGGAATACTGTGCAACAAAAATGTACAAAGTAATAAAACAAAGACGATTGTACTTTGTTGTGTTTTCTCCTGTCGCACAGAGATGATCTGTGCATTTGGTAGGAAATATTTTCTGTAACAATCCTTGTGTAGTGTGTCAAGTGGGAACTTCCTCTTTTTAAGCATTTGCCAACAAATTCCTTTATTATTTTACCTACGGCAGCTTAAAGCCATTAGATCTGATCCGTTTGTTGGTTTGTTACTAGTGTGGTGATAATCAGTGGGTGGTTTCTTCAGGGAGGAATGCATCAAATTTTTATTGTGATGCTAATGATTGTGTTGATGTGAAATTCCACACATTCACAAAAAAATGCCATATAAACAAAACAATGTAGACAAAAGCATTTAATATGATCGTCCCTCAGAAGCTGGTGGGTAAACTGTCCTCATTGGGTCTCACTGTCTCTCTCTGTAATAGGATTTTGGACTTCTTGGTAGAAAGACAATCAGACCTTGTTGGCAGCACCATCAGTAACTCCATCACAATGAGCACCGGTGCCCATAGGGCTGTGTGCTCAGCCTGCCACTGTTGACGACTGTACTGCTAGGTCCAGTTCAAAGCAATTCATCAAGTTTGCTGATGTAGACCTCAATTGTAGGCCTCAACAATAACGCTGATGCGATAACATACAGAGAGGAGACAGACAGAGCAGCTAAAGTGAAGTGAGCACAACAACTTGAGTCTCAATCTCAGAGATTGTGGGTTTTAGGAAGGTGCAGACTGATCACAGCTCCTCTTTGGAGAAACACAAGTGTCTGGGAGTGCACATAGCAGACAATTTCACTTGGTCCCTCAGCACAACCTCTTTCGTCACAATAGTATCTCCACTTTCTGAGGAGATTGAGATGAGCGAGACTTTCCCCCCCCCCCCCCCCCCACATTCATTTAATGCCCAGTTTTTACAGGGGCATCCTTGAGCGTGTCCTGACCAGCTGCCCCGCCATCTGGTACGGGAAATGCAAAGTATCATACCACAAGACTTACAAAAGAATGTAAGGGCTGCACAGAGGATCACCAGGGTCTCTATTCCACCCGTTTGAGATACTTACCAGGAGTACTGCATATAGAGGGACCTTGGCATTGTCAATGAAACTTCCCATTGGTCCAACAACCTCATTGACTCCCTGTCATCAGGCAGGAGGTACCGTAACATTAGGACAAGAATTGTTAGGATGGGAAACAGCTTCTTCCCCCAGGCAATAAGACTACTGAACTCCCCAAACCACCCAGGTTTCACCATGTATGAAGTGCCAGTAGCGTTAAATGATTTACTTTTTAACATGTGTTGTAAAAGTTTTAAAATGTATTTATGGCAATTTCCCTTCCTGTGCGATGAGTTATAAGTACTGTGTGGTGCACCTTAGTCTGGAGGAGCATTGTTTCGTTTGTTAGCATTCGTATATACGGTTGAAATGACAATAAATTTCAACTTGATATCCTTACCAACCTGCACAGAAAGAGAATGATGCAGGTCCAAGAAAAGAGCTGTGGAAATAAAATTAAACAATGAGCGGAGATACAATTGAGAGAATGTTCTGAATGGAGGAATGTGCTCTAGCACCAAAGATGCTCCAGATAACTGCAAGAGCCCCTAGTAGTTCAGAATGATGGGAATCTACATCCCAAAGTTACCCTTTGTTATTTTTGCCTGCAGGAGGTTCTAGTCCGTCAGTTCGAGATGACATGTTCACACGGTCCCCATCCACTTATCAAGTAATTCTACCTTGCCACCTTCTAAATTCTGTTGAGAGGTAGTACTCCAGGTTCACTGCAAACATTTAGAAAGTAATCCTCTGCAAGGTGTTTCAGAATGTTACATTAATTCAAATGTTCAGCCACTGTGGGATACTTATAATTGCAGGTGACTTTTGTTGACGTGGTATGAAAATTAGAGTGCAGTTATGTGGTTTTAATGTGCATCCTCTCCATTTCTTGCATTTGCTTGCACAAGTTTAAATACTCTGATAGTAATTCATTTGCAATTTCACTTTTAACTTTAACCTCCAGAGTTCTCATTTCTTCTAACAGCCTGAAAATTGCATTACTATATTTTAATGTAGTTAAAATAACATGATTTGTCACTGTAGCACTGCATTTGAAGGTCCCATAAACAGAACAACCTTCAATTGTGTGGCTTGCAGAAAAGATCCATCAAGTTCTTGTGTGTAGTGCCACACTGTGTTAGTTTCTGTGCATGTTATTGTTTTGATTTATTATACGTTCTCATGGCATGGCAGCTGTGAATTTGGCCACCAGCCCTTGAAGGGACATTTTGCAACATAATCAGCACTCTTCCAGCTGTTTACTAAATAGATGTTGTCATGATAAATGTGAAGTAGGAGAGAGTTCTCAAGGGTAAGACAGAGCAGGACAAGCTGATGAAGAACTGTATCCAAGGAAGGCATGAACTTTATGCAAGAGGACACAGACAGCCTCTGTTGCAAGCACAAAGCCTTCTGATCATCATCAGAGACTGCAATCAGGCTTATTTGAAGAAATATTTGTCCAGCTATTATCAACATATAACATATAGCACAAGGGGTCTCAATACACTGGACCACTGCTATACTACCAGTAGGAATGTTTAACGTTCCATGTCTAGACCTCATTTTGGGAAATCTGATCACTTGGCTTTTCTTCTCCTACCTGCATACAGGCAGAAACTGAAGAGCAAGGCTTCAGAGATAAAGACAACAAAGAGGTGGTTGCTGGAGACAGACAAGCAGCCACAGGATTGCTTCGAGTCAGTGGACTGGGCCATGTTCAAGAACACATCTGTGGATCTGAATGAATACAACATGGTTGTCATGGACTTTATAAAAACAGGCATAGAAGAGTGTGTCCTCACAATATCATTCAGCATCTGCTCCAACCAGAAACCCTCAATGAACCATGATATTCACAATCTACTGAGGGCCAGGTCAATGGCATTCATGTCTGGCGACCAAGTAAATTACAAAAGGTCCAGGTACAATCTCCAGAAAACCATTACATGTGTGAAGTGGCAATTCTGGACCAACTTGAAACATTTAAGGATGTTTGACAGCTCTGGCAGGGCTTGAATGTTACTACCTCCGACAAAGCGAAACCAAGTGATGTAAGATGACAACAAAGGCTTTGCCCCCTAATGAGTTCAATGCCTTCCATGCTCACTTTGGCCATCGAAACACGGTGGTAACTTAATGAACTCTCACAGCCACCTACGACCCTGTGACTTCAGTCTCTGAAGCTGACTTGAGTGCATCTGTCATGAGGGTGAACCCACAGAAAGCATCCAGCCCATATGGGGTATCTGGCCAAGTACTCAATCAACTGGCTGGAATGTTCACCGTATCTTTAACATCTTGTTTTGGCAGACAGAGGTGCTCAGCTGCTTCAAACAGGCTTCAGTTATACCAGTACCTAAGAAGAACGTGGTAACCTGCCTCAATAACAATCATGCATTTGCACTTGCGTTCACAGTGATGAAGCACTTTGGGAGGTTGGTGTTGAAGCATATCAACTCCTGCCTGAGAAGTGAATTGGATTCACTCCAATTTGCCTACCGTCACAACAGGTCAACAGCAGATGCCAATTCAATGGCCCTTCAATCAGCCCTGGAACATCTGGAGAATGAAGATGCTTACATTAGGATGTTCTTTATTGGCTACAAGCCGGCATTCAATACTATCATTCCTGAAAAAGTAATCAATAAGCTTGAAGGTCTTAGCCTCAATCCCTCTTCGTGCACTGGATCCTTGATTTCCTCACTTACAGACCCCAGTATGTTCAGATTGGCAGCAACAGCTGCTCCACAATCTCCATCAGCCCAGGTTCACCACAGTGCTTAGCCTTATATTCTACTCACTTTATACTTATGACTGTGAGGCTAAGTGCAGGTCCAATGCCTTATTCATATTTGCTGATGACACCTCCTTGGTTGGATCAAAGATGGTGATGAATCAGCATGTTGGAGGGAAAATGAAAATCTGCCAGTATGATGCCAGAACAATAACCTCTCACCCAATGTCAGCAAGACTAAGGAGTTGATTATTGATTTCAAGAGGATGAAGTGGAGCTCCATGAGCCAATTCTTATCAGGGGATTAATTCAGCATAGTTCTGATGTGTTTCACTTATTGAACTTCATATGTTTTTCGTGTTTGGAATGGCTATATCTATCAAGTCAGCTGTTCTTGCTTGTTTATCCTATAATATATCTAGATATTTATTGCATTATGGATTCTCTTATCTGTAATAATGGGTTAGTCGTAGGACTGTCTCTGAAACTGGATCAGGCTTGCTTACTGTATATAGTATGGTGTGATGTCTTTTATGAATTTATATCTTAAAGCAAGATTTTGGTGGATGATGTTTACCACTTGATTGCACCCGTGTAAGTAATCAGATTGAGTTAAACTGCTACAGGATCACACTACAATGCAGTGTTTCCAAATGTTTTTTAGCCTGATGTCCCCCTAAAGCACTTTCATACTTGCTAACGCCATTGCTGAAGCAGCTTCATACTTGCCATTGTCACTCTTAGGCACAGTATACTTTCCAGCACCCCAATAGTGTAAAAATATATCTCACATGAGAAAAATGATACTGCTTTAAATCTTTATTTGTCTTTACACTTAGTTTGCATGGTACCTGAGTGCTCTACAGCAGCTTTGACATTAAAGTGATCCTTGAGCTTGATGGTTTTTAGCAAGAGTTGAAATATCTCGTTCAAGTTGTGACAGCAAAAGCCTTAAGTCCCCGTACATAACAATGTCCAAGCAGTTTCTGTTTCTTGTGAGTATGTGGTTCACTGCATGGAAGTCTCTACCAACAAGGTAGAATGATGGAAATGCAATGAAGAGCAGATTGGCTCTACTCCAAAGACCAGGAAACTTTGTATGACAGTGTGGCCACATACCACAAAAGCTGGGATTTTTGAAAAACATTTTTCCTTTTTCATCATTCTGAATTTTGATAATTTCTTCTTGCAAGCTCTCTTCCTGGTTTTTCACCTTGCAAAGAATCAGAATTAGGTTTATTATCACCGGCATGTGTCATGAAATTTGTTAACTTAGCAGCAGCAGTTCAATGCAATACATAATATAGGAGAAGATAAAAAGTAATTAAAAATAAATAAATGAATAAATAAATAAACTGCAGTGTACATATATTGAATAAATTAAAAATTGGGCAAAAGCAAAAATATATATTTAAAAAGTGAGGCACTGTTCACAGGTTCAATGCCCATTTAGGAATTGGGTGGCAGAGGGGAAGAAGCTGTTTCTGAATTGCTGAGTGTGTGCCTTCAGGCTTCTGTACCCCCTACCTGATGGTAACTGTGAGAAAAGGACATGCTCTCAGTGCTGGAAGTCCTAAATAATGGATGCTGCCTTTCTGAGACACCATTCCTTGAAGATGTCCTGGGTACTTTGTAGGCTAGTACTCAAGATGGAGCTGTCTAAATTTACAATTCTTTACAGCTTCTTTTGATCCTGTGCAGTAGCCCCCCCCCCCCCCCCCCACACCATACCAGACAGTGATGCGGCCTTCAGAATGCTCTCTACGGTACATCTGTAGGTGTATTTGTGGACATAAATCTCTTCAAGCTCCTAATGAAGTATAGTTGCTGTCTTGCCTTCATTATAACTGCATCGACATGTTGGGACCAGCTTAGATCCTCATAGATAGTGATGCTCAGGAACTTGAAACTGCGCACTATCTCCACTTCTGATCCCTTTATGAGGATTGGTATGTGTTCCTTCATCTTACCCTTCCTGAAGTCCACAATCAGCTCTTTTGTTTTACTAATGTTGAGTGCAAGGTTGTTGCTGCGACACCACTCCGCTAGTTGGCGTATCTCACTCCTGTCTGTCGTCTTGTCACCACCTGAGATTCTACCAGCAATTGTTGTATCATCAGCAAATTAATAGATGGTATTTGAGGTATACCTAGCCACACAGTCATGTACATGTAGAGAGTAGAGCAGTGGACTAAGTACACACCCCTGAGGTGCACCAATGTTGTTTGCCAGCAAAGAGGAGATATGATCATCAATCCACACAGATTGTGGTCTTCTAGTTAGTAAGTCAAGGATCCAATTACAGAGAGAGGTACAGAGGCCCAGGTTCTGTAACTTCTCAATCAGGATTGTGGGAATGATGGGAATGATGGGGTTAAGTTCTGAGCTATAGTGAACGAACAGCACCCTGACATATTGTCCTGCTGTCCTAAAGCCGTGTGGAGAGCCATTGAGATTGCATCTGCCTATTGTGGTGATAGGCAAATTGCAGTGGGTCCTGGTCATTGCTGAGGCAGGAGTTCAGTCTAGTCATAACCAACCTCTCAAAGCATTTCACCACTGTAGGTGTGAGTAGTACCGGGCGATAGTCATTAAGGCAGCTCACATTATTCATTACTCTTCTTAGGCACTCGTATAATTGTTGCCTTTTTGAAGCAAGTGGGAACTTCCACCCACAGTAACTGGTTACTTACCCAGTCCAGAATTACCAGTTCATTCAAATTCTTCAATTGATTCTGAAAATCCATCTTCAGTGATTACAGGTGTCAGCATTACTCTTGAAAATCACTGTCTGTGAAAGAGAATGCCATACTTTTCATGTAGGTAAACTGTGAGAACATTCTTCTCCCAATATTTTACTTACATATTTACACTGCACTGCATTTTTGCCTGGATTAAATTGAAATTTTCACCCTACATTTTCATATTTAGAATGCTCATTTTGTCATACAGATCGGCTAGGTATGCCACATCTTCATGTAGATAATCCACTTGCTTCAAAAAGGCAACAATTATACCAGTGCCAAAGAAGAATAATGAGGGCTGCCTTAATGACTATCGCCCAGTAGCACTCACATTGACAGTGATGAAATGCTTTGAGAGGTTGGTTATGACTAGACTGAACTCCTGCCTCAGCAAGGACCTGGACACATTGCAATTTGCCTTTCACCACAATAGGTCAACGGTAGACGCAATCTTAATGGCTCTCCACACGGCTTTAGACCACCTAGACAACACAAACACCTATGTCAGGATGCTGTTCATTGACTATAGCTTGGCATTTAATACCATAATTCCCTCAATCCTGATTAATATGTTGCTGAACCTGGGCCTCTCTACCTCACTCTGCAATAGGATCCTCGACTTCCTAACCGGAAGACCATAGTCTGTGCGCATTGGTGATAACATATCTTCCTCGCTGACAATCAATACTGGTGCACCTTGGGTGTCTGCTTAGCCCACGGCTCTACTCTCTGTATACAAGTGACTGTGTGGGTAGGCATAGCTCAAGTACCATATGCAAACTTGCTGACAATACAACCATTGTTGGGAGAATCTCAGGTGGTGATGAGAGGGCGTACAGGACACCAACTAGTGGATTGGTGCCTCAGCAACAATCTGGCACTCAACGTGAGTAAGACGAAAGAGCTGATTGTGAACTTCAGGAAGGGGAGGATGAAGGAACACATACCAATCCTCATAGAGGGATCAGAAGTGGAGAGAGTGAGCAGCTTCAAATTCCTGGGTGTCAAGGTCTCTGAGGATCTAACCTGGTCCCGACATATCGATGTAGTTATAAAGAAGGCAAGACAGCGGCTATACTTTATTAGGAGTTTGAAGAGCTTTGGCATGTCAACAAATATACTCAAAATCGCCTATAGTTATACCATGGACAACATTCTGACAGGCTGCATCACTGCCTGGTATGGGGGGCTACTGCACCGGACTGAGAGAAGCTGCAGAAGTTTGTAAATTTAGTCAGCTCCATCTTGGGCACTAGCCTACAAAGTATCCAGGATATCTTTAGGGAGTGGTATCTCATAAATGCAGCATCCATTATTAAGGACATCCAGCACCCAGGGCATGCCCTTTTCTCACTGTTACCATCAGACAGGAGGTACAGAAGCCTGAAGGCATATACTCAACGATTCAGGAACAGATTCCTCCTCTCTGCCATTCATTCCTAAATGGACATTGAAGCTTTGGACACTTTTTTAATATACAGTATTTTTTGCACATTTTTAAAAATCTATTCAATATATGTGATTGATTTACTTGTTTATTTATTATGTTCTGTTTTATTTATTACTATTTATTTCTCTCTCTGCTAGATTATGTATTGCATTGAACTGCCGCTGCTAAGTTAACAAATTTCACGTCACATGCCGGTGATAATAAACCTGATTCTGATTCTGAGAAGTTCAGTCTTGTTTCCCAAGCTCTTATCGACTTTGAGCAAAAAATTCAACCACAGTGTCAAAAAGATCAAAGAAATGTTTTAAGCAACTGCCTTTTGACAGCCAGTGCACTTCAGTGTGAAGAAGCAAGTGTTCAAAACTCTTCGTGGCGAATTTTTTTATTTAATGCATAAACTTTAATTTTGTTGATAGCAGATATTACAAGAGACATCCTTGAAAAATGTGAGAGTTTTGGCTATGAGATGTTGATGATAAATTACACAATGGATTTCAAGCGGGCTTGGATTTTTTTTCCCTGAATGCCACAAAACCAGCATGGCAACCTGTCATATATCGTGCTCCATCTGTTGCACAAGAAATCATGTTCCTAATCAGAATACATTCATCCTCAATATACATTTTGAGCTAATCATAGATTGATTCTTACTGATATTTGTTTTTAATATTTTACAAAAGAGAATCTCTTCATATTCATTTCCAGTTTTGATAAGTTGTACAATGCCATTACCAATGCCTCATTGTCTCACACAATTAGCTCATCCAGTAGTATCCCAGTTCTGTTATTAGGTGCACCACTTTCCTTGATAGTGGAGATTGAGTGACATCCTTAATGCAGCAAATTTTGAGAAATAGCAGGGATTATCAGCAGTAGAACAAAATTGTGTGTGAGTGAGGAAGCTGAGACTAACTATGGCCTTGCCTCCACGGACAAACCAATCAAGGTTCATGGGTGAGGCTACACGTGAGCTTGTGACAGACCATAGACCTTATCCGAATCAGAATCGTTATTACTGAATTATGCTACATGAAATTCGCTTTGTGGCAGCAGTACTGTGCAAAGATGTAAAATTGCTATAAATTACAAAAATAAATATTGCAAAATAAAACAAAATAATGAGGCAGTGTTCATATATACATGGACTGTTCAGAAATGTAATGGCAGCAGCAAAGTAGTTTCTGAATTGTTGAATGTGGATCTTTGCATTCCAGTATCTCCTTCCTGATGATAATAATGACAAAAGGGCATGTCCCAGAGGGCAAGGATCCTGAATGATTGATGCTCTCTTCCTGACATACCACCTCTTAAAGGTGTTGTCAAGGGTGAAGAGTGTTGTGCCCCTAATAGAGTTGGCAGGGTCTATGAGCCTTTACCTTCTGTGCATTGGAGGTTCCATCCAAGGATGAGATGTAACCAATCAGAACGTTTTCCACAGAACATCTATATAAATTTTCAAGAGTATTTGGTGACATACCAGATCTTCTGAAATTCCTAACAAAGTAGCACTGCCAGTAGGGCCCAGGATAGATCCTCTGATAGATCCCAGGATAGATCCTCTGAGATGCTGATGCCCAGGAATTTGAAGCTGCTCACCTTTTCCATTGCTGATCCCTCAATAAGGACTAACATGTGACCATCTCACTTCCAATTCCTGAAATCCACATCAATCTTTGGTCTTGCTGACGTTGAGTGCAAGGTTGTATTTGTCATACAACTCAACTAGATCTCATTCCCGTACCCCTTCTCTACATCATCTGAAATTCTGCCAACAATAGGTGTGTTATCTATGAAAGCATAATTGGCAATTGCGCTACACACACAGTCTGAATGTAGAGAGGCTAGAACAGTGAGCTGAGCAGGCATCCTTGAGGTGCAATTGTGCAGATTGTCCGTGAGGAGGAAATGTTATTACCAATCCTCACTGACTGTTGTCTCCCGATGAGGCAGCCAAGGCTCAAGGCCAGTGCAGGGTTATCCTTTAAGTAGCATTGTTTAGTGAGAAATTGTTTAGTTTAGTAAAAACTGTTTATACAAGCCAGTGGTGTGGAATATCCTGAGGATGATATTTTAGGTGTTGTTTGACAGTTGACATAACCTGGATGAGTTCTGTGCCAGATAAGAGTGCTGGGGGGAATGAAAACTCTGCCAAAATGTTGTGGGGCATTTCCTGACTGATACTGAGAAACCTAGAAATGTTTGCAATATTGATCTACTCTGGCGTATTGCCTATTTTCCGCTGAGTTGCAGTACTCTATGCCTAAAGTGTGAGAAGGAACGTTAGATAAATATGTTCACCTTTAATAATGCTTTTAACCTTTCTTTGCAATTACATGCTAACTGGAAGTTTTTGTTTCCAGTTTGTTGCATTCCTATTTTAATTTGACCTTTCCATTCATTCTGGAGACCAGTTATTTCCTTCATATTTATTTTTCAAACTTTGTAAAAAGATCAATTAATTTCAGTAATGCTTTTTAATCCTGAATGTGACTGATGTTCTCCCTTTATCGTTGGTCTTGTTATGATCAACTATTATTTGTCCTGGTGTTAACTGGTACTTAGATGCTTAGCACCACAAGTAACTGCTCACAACCAAAATGCTGAGGTGCTACATGAAGGACATTCTTCCTAGATGGAAAAAAAAAGAGAAAACGGGATGTATATCTGATATCATTTTTGCCATTGTTTCTATTCTATGGAAACTATTACTCGGTCTCAGTTTGTTTTTATTTTTTAGAATGTGGATATCCCTGTATCTGCTGGCAGCTCATTCCCTAATTGCCCCTAAACAGAAAAGATAGCCAAGAGGTTAGCTGATTAGTGGTTTTGAGTCATCGTTACTCCAGACTGGATAAGACAGACAGATTTTCTTCCCTTGAGGGATTCAATAAATTGGAAGTTTATGTTGCAACAATCCAATAGTTTCACCATGGATTGTTACTGAAGCATGCATTTTAGTCCAAACTTAGGGTCCCTCCGAAGTATGATTTTGAGTACCCTATAAACAGTGATTTCTGCTAAATTCAGTTGCTTCAAATTGCAATCATAGTTAAAAAGTAAATTCAAAAGTACATTTATTATCAAAGTATGTATGATATATACAACCTTGAGATTTGTCTCCTTACTGGCAGACATAAAAGAAACATAGAAAATAGGTGCAGAAGTAGGCCATTCGGCCCTTCGAGCCTGCACTGCCATTCAGTATGATCATGGCTGATCATCCAACTCAGAACCCTGTACCTGCTTTCTCTCCATACCCCCTGATCCCTTTAGCCACAAGGGCCATATCTAACTTCCTCTTAAATATAGCCAATGAACCGGCCTCAACAGTTTCCTGTGGCAGAGAATTCCACAGATTTACCACTCTCTGTGTGAAGAATTTTTTACTCATCTCGGTCATCAGGTCTCGTTGCATCTCCCCTTTCCCTAATCGGCCACCGTTCAGATAATAATCTGTTTCCCTGTTCTTGCAACCAAAGTGGATAACCTCACATTTATCCACATTAAATTGCATCTGCCATGAATTTGCCCTAACCTATCCAAGTTACCCTGCATCCTATTAGCATCCTCCTCACAGCTAACACCGCTGCCCAGCTTCGTGTCATCCTCAAACTTGGAGATGCTGCATTTAATTCCGTCGTCTAAATCATTAATATATATTGTAAACAACTGGGGTCCCAGCACTGAGCCTTGCGGTTTCCCACTAGTCACTGCCTGCCATTCTGAAAAGGTCCCGTTTACTCCCACTCTTTGCTTCCTGTCTGCCAACCAATTCTCTATCCACATCGATACCATACCCCCAATAACGTGTGCTTTAAGTTTGCACACTAATCTCCTGTGTGGGACCTTGTCAAAAGCCTTTTGAAAATCTAAATATACCACATCTACTGGCTCTCCCCTATCCACTCTACTAGTTACATCTTCAAAAAATTCTATAAGATTCGTCAGACATGATTTTCCTTTCACAAATCCATGCTGACTTTGTCTGATGATTTCACCTCTTTCCAAATGTGCTGGTATCACATCTTTGATATTCGACTCTAGCATTTTCCCCACCACCGATGTCAGACTAACCGGTCTATAATTCCCCGGTTTCTCTCTCTCTCCTTTTTTAAAAAGTGGGGTTATATTAGCCACCCTCCAATCCTCAGGAACTAATCCAGAATCTAAGGAGTTTTGAAAAATGATCACTAATGCATCCACTATTTCTTGGGCTACTTCCTTAAGCACTCTGGGATGCAGACCATCTGGCCCTGGGGATTTATCTGCCTTTAATCCCTTCAATTTACCTAACACCACTTCCCTACTAACATGTATTTCCCTCAGTTCCTCCATCTCACTAGACCCTCGGTCCCTTATTATTTCCGGAAGATTATTTATGTCCTCCTTAGTGAAGACGGAACCAAAGTAGTTATTCAATTGGTCTGCCATGTCTTTGTTCCCTATGATCAATTCACCTGTTTCTGACTGTAAAGGACCTACATTTGCCTTGACCAATCTTTTTCTTTTCACGTATCTATAAAAGCTTTTATGGTCAGTTTTTATGTTCCCTGCCAGCTTTCTCTCATAATCTTTTTTTCCTTTCCTAATTAAGCCCTTTGTCCTCCTCTGCTGGTCTCTGAATTTCTCCCAGTCCTCAGGTGTGTGGCTTTTTTTTTGCTAATTTATATGTTTCTTCTTTGGACTTTATACTATCCCTAATTTCCCTTATCAGCCACAGGTGCACTACCTTCCCTGGTTTATTCTTTTGCCAAACTGGGATGAACAATTGTTGTAGTTCATCCATGCGATCTTTAAATGCTTGCCGTTGCATATCCACCGTCAACCCTTTAAGTATCATTTGCCAGTCTATCTTAGCTAATTCACATCTCATACCTTCAAAGTTACCCTTCTTTAAGTTCAGAACCTTTGTTTCTGAATTAGCTATGTCAGTCTCCATCTTAATGAAGAATTCCACCATATTATGGTCACTCTTTCCCAAGGGGCCTCGCACGACAAGGTTGCTAACTAACCCTTCCTCATTGCTCAATACCCAATCTAGAATGGCCTGCTCTCCAGTTGGTTCCTCAACATGTTGGTTCAGAAAACCATCCCGCATACATTCCAAGAAATTCTCTTCCTCAGCACCTTTACCAACTTGGTTCATCCAATCGATATGTAGATTGAAGTCACCCATTATAACTACTGTTCCTTTATTGCACGCATTTCTAATTTCCTGTTTAATGCCACCCCCAACCTCACTACTACTGTTAGGTGCCCTGTACACAACTCCCACCAGCGTTTTCTGCCCCTTAGTGTTATGCAGCTCTACCCATATCGATTCCACATCTTCCAGGCTAATGTCCTTCCTTTCTATTGCGTTAATCTCCTCTCTAACCAGCAATGCTACCCCACCTCCTTTTCTTTCCTGTCTATCCCTTCTGAATATTGAATATCCCTGGATGTTGAGCTCCCATCCTTGGTCACCCTGGAGCCATGTCTCTGTGATCCCAACTATATAATATTCATTAATAACTAATTAATAATTATTAATCAATAATTAATAACTTGTTACGAATACTCCTTGCATTGACACACGATAGAAACCCAATAGAAACCATTTTAAAATACTGTCAAATACTCAATGTACAGAAGAAAAAATAAATTGTGCAAATAACATTTAGAACTGAAATACATGAAGCCAGTTAGTTACAAGCCATAGCCTCAGTTCAGTGCAGAGACAAATATACCTTACAGAGCAGCGAGCTGAACATCCCCTCCAGCCACAATACCCTGACCTTTTCAATCTGGCCCACATTTAAATCAGCCAAACAACAGATCGATCCTGTTATGTTTTGTAACTTTGCTGGTAGAAGTGAGTCTACCTTTGTTCTTTACCTTAAGTGAGGCACGCACGTATCGTGGTAGTGTGATGACATATGCAATTCACGTATTTAAAGATAACCCATAATGAATTACTTAAACAAAGAAGAACACAAATCTATATATATATATATATATATACACACACACACACACACACTCAAATATTACTGAAATATTGAATACACAATACTCTTCCCTGCTTAGCTACAAACTCCAACTCAATATAGGATGCATCTCAACTATATAACTATCTACACAGTTTACTATATAATATATCCACTATACAGACATTCACAGTATATTCAATGCTTCATTTGTTCCATTCAGGCCTAAAGATTTAATCGCTGCGGGAGCTTTCTTACTCTTGCAGGATTATGTCTTTCTGACAGGGGGGGGGGGGGGGGGGTTCCTTTGCTTGGCAGGTGAGACTTGTGACTGTGAAAAATTCTCAGGTTCTGGGGCTTCCTATCATTAATATCATTTCCACAGGTACAATCTTTTCTCTAGTAACAGTTCTTACTTGGATATCTGCAGACTTCAGTTTAGTATCTTTGAAGTACCATTCCAACTCATTTTGCAGAGTGACTGAAACATCTGAGTCAGTGTCCAATTTCACTTTAATTAATTTGCTGCTCACGTCTGGTGTAAGCCATGTTGCTTTTCTGTTGTGAGTTTTCACATAGTAAATCTCAAGGCTACATAGTCCTATGAAACTCTCATGATCAGATTTTTCATCAAAAGCATGCAGATTCATGCTCTTTCTGAATCTGCAACTTGAGTTTTTATCCTTTTCTCTTCCCTATGCAGTTCATTTATTTTAGTCAGCCTGACATGATTATTACCAAGCCTGTTCTGCCTTTTTAAAACTCGGTCATGTCTTCCCTCACAAAGAACATGGGTTATGCTGCTTTTTTAAAACTTGACCATCACATTGCACTTCAATAAGTCAGTAGCTATCTCAGGCTATACTTTAAAATACCTCATTGCCACTTTTGGGTTTTGTAGGTTCAAAACATTAAACTAATTCAAAGGTAAACAAGAGAGCCAAGAGATGTGAGTCTAACTTTTCTCTTCACGTGTATCACATTGTAGCATGATGATGTATGCAATTCACGTATTTATACATATAATTTGTAATGAATTATTTTGACAAACAAGAATGTTTAATCAATGAATATATATACAAGATTACTCAAATATTACTGAAATATTAAATACACAACAGATCCCTGCTGTCAGACTCAGGCACTGCTGCTTCAATCTGCTTTCAGACCTGAGACCTGCCTTGATTTGACCCATACCTGACTATTGCACTTAAATTGGTTAAACCTCTGCTTGTTCCTTGCCCTCTGACCTGGGTCCTGCTACCTCAACTCTGACCAATCATCCCAGCCCCAGTTCATCACTATGGATGTTCCCCAGGGCAGTATCTGAAGCATGCTAAGCTGCTTCAACAGTTACCTTCCTTCTATCACGTAACAATGTTTGATTATTTTGCAATAATTGATTCCTTTTGCAAATGAAGCGCGACAGCATGGTAACATAGTGGCTAGAGTAACGTTTTATAGTGGCAGCAATTAGGGTTCAATTCATGCCTCTGTTGGTAAGGAGTTTGTACATTCTCCCTATGACTGTGTGGGCTTCCTCTATGTGCTCCAGTTTCCTCCCACATTCCGAAGGATGTATGGAGCAGTAAGGGTTACTGAGATGTGAGCGTGCTATGTTGGGAGTATGGCGACACTTGCGGGCTGCCTCCAGCATATACTTGGACAATGTTGGACATTGGCACAAACGATATACTTCATTGGATGTTCCGATGTACATGTGACAAATAAAGCTAATCTTTATTATCTTTCGCTTTATGTTTACATGCAGCAAGACTGATACAGCAAGTGGGCATATGCAGCTAAGTGTAGTATTTATGTCACAATGGAAAAATGTCCATCTCCAAACGGACAAGGACTGATTATTGTCTCTTGACATTCAATGGACTTGTCAGTGTTGAATCACCCAATTTTAACATTCTGTGATTCATCATTGACCAGACACTTAACTGAAATAGCCTGAAAGATGTCATAACTGTAAGGACAGATCAAAGACTGGGTATCCTATGAGTGACTCACCTTTTGGCACCATGTAGTCTTTATGTCATCTACAAAGCACAGATCAAAAACAAGATGGAAGACTCTGAATTTACTTGGATGAATGCAATGTTAATAACTCTGTGAGTTCAAAACCATGTCGAACATAGCAGCCTGTTTGATTGGAATCACATTTGCCATCCTACACATACATTAGCTCAGGGATCAAGTGCAGTGGCAGCAATGTGTGTGAACATGCCGTGCCTTTCTCAGTAGGGATAGTCTGCGCACACCATCTGAATGTATGACTTCCCCCACCAAGGACTACAAGGGGCTTCAAATGCATGGGTGAACCATCGTGTGTGTGTATGTGTGTGTGCCATTCAAGCCATACATCCCGACTTGAAAATAAATTGCTCTCTTTCGTCGCCACTGGTTTTAAATCCTTAAACACTACCACCAGCAGCACTGTAGGAATAGCTTCACAAGTAGGATTTGTAGTTCTTGACCACTCCTTGAGGACAGTTAAAGATAGGTAATAAATGTTGGCCTTGCAGGCATGGTCACATTGCAAGAAATGTCTTCTGCAAAGTTTGTTTCACGTTACTGCCTTAACTGGGTCCAAAAGTGGCACTGTATTTCTTAAAACAATGTCAAGTGGCCTTATCTTTACTTCATTTCGATAAGATTCTCTGTCAAATATATTTACTAGATTCCTTCACACACGGCTGTTCTCTAATTTACATCTATATTAATCCTAAATAGAGACTCCTCAGGGTATCACACTTGGGTTAATAAAGTGGACAGATGACATTTACACAGGATTAATGTAACACTCCCCCCTGAGCAATGGTAGTGTAACAATATTTATAATGTCTGTATTGTGCTTTATTTGTGAATTGTTTCTTTTCAACTGACTGGAAGTCTTGTAATTTTTTATCTGATGATCACATTGTTCATGTGGGTCTTGTCTAATCAAAAGATCTAACCTTTTTAACTTCTTCAGTGTTCATTTGTAGGCATCTAGCTGGAGGCTGGACAATTTTCTATTCCTGCCTTTTGATTATTGCATTTCTAAACATGGCTTGTTCTTCCCATGAGTCCTGCTTTTGGAACTGTGCCCAAACCGTCTTTCTTTCCTATTTGTCTGAGCCAGACACATGCTCTCTCTTTGTCTAGATTACTAAAATGGTAAATTGAGATTGTTGTCTGGTTATATGATTATCTTAGTGTCTCTAGTGAGGTGTTATCTTTGAGTGATTTGTGGGAATATCATAATCCACATAAATATTACCTTTTTAGTGGAGTGCAGAATCAGAGAGAATAATAGTTTCAATTCATTTGAACTCATTGGAATATGCACATTAAACCAGTGAAGAAGAAATTTTGGACATATCGGGAAATTCTTCATGCAGGAAATGGAATAAACTTGTTGGTAAAGATTTTTACAACTTTGTGTTTTCAAGATGCTTGATGGCTTAGTGGGTCAATGCAACAATTGAGTGACCAGGAAGGTTGCAGGTCCAGTCCCTAGTTAGTTGCCTTACTGAGCTGAAGCAATGTTATAAACATTACAGGAACACTTATCCTTGGAGCTCCTGTTCAGCTGAGAGGTAAGTTGGCGAAGGTTGCTGTTCTTTAGTTAAATAAACAGGCAAGTGTGCAGACACCTCTGGGACAAAAGCAGGATCAAGTCTGGTTGTGATAATCAGGTCTTTTATGACAATATTATGTAATTCACTTCTGAAGAATAGCATTCAGCTGAAAATCAGAGGGCTGCAATTGCTCAAGGGTGAGTAATCATTGACAAGTGAAAGTAAGGTAAGACTTGCATCTTAAAAGATGTGCATGCAGTACTGAGAAAAGTAGGATTAAGCCAAGCCATTCACTAGCTCTGAAACAAAAGCAAATTGTGTCTATATAATTTTAAATAAATGTAATGTGTGTGTGTATATGAGGGAGAGAGAAAAAGGAAATCAATCTTCTTGATTGTTGCTGCAGATACTTCTTACTGAAGTACTTTCTGTCATTCCAGAGCCTGCATTTTGACAATACATGTGTAACTTTGTGAAATTGATTGATCTCTTGACAAGGATTTCAGCAAAGAATCGGTCCTCCACCTTTGAATTTTTCATTGGTTCAAAGTGGTGCAATCTATATACTATAAATTAATAAACCTGTTTACTGTAGAATGTTTGAATCAAGGTTCTATCAATATGTATATTGTAGGAATGGCTCTGAATATTTATCCTGCGATGTCCTGAAGATGGGTCTCAACTTGAAATGCTGACAGTTTACTCTTTTCCATAGCTGCTACCTAGAGCTCCTCCAGTATTGTGTGTGTGTTGCAAATGATCAGAGGTCCTGTCGAGTGCTTTTCTTTAATCCTCAGTTGGTCGGGAAGCATCTGGTGTGTGAGAAAATGTTCCAGGTTGGTGTAAACTAGAAAGGGTGATTCTAATTAATTATTCACTCAGTACTCAATTCTGAGAAAAGAAAGTAGTTCCAATGCAGTCATCAATGTATGGGATTAAAAGTAAGACTGACACTAGATTTTTCATACCAATGCCTCGAAAAGACAGTGATCAGTTCGATTGAGGCGGATTTGCACAGTGACAGGAAGTGGGTGAAGCTGTAGAAAACATCGTTCAATGTGGGAACAAGCTCAGCCAAGCAAAGGAAGATGGTGGTGGAATGGAGACATTGGGCCTGGGTTTGGGTCAGTGCAGTGCACACATGGCAAGGGCAGCAAACTCCTGATGTCCTGGTCTTGGATGGAGGGGTAGGGAGATAAATGTTCTGGATAAAAATAAGCCAGGAAATCAGGAAACTGGAAACAGTCAAGGTGGCTGATTGGTGTCACTGATGTAATTGGAAAGAGACAATAACAAAGTCAAGTTCAGAATAAGTCCAAATACAGGGGAAAGGGTCAACAATGTTCTGTGTGAAGATTCCCAATCAAAGAAAATGCAGATATGGATAAAGTTAAGTTAAACATCATGTGGGGTTAGAAATGATTGTGGTAAGATTGAGAGAGCATGAAGACTGATAATTTGAGAAGAAGAAAAGGAGATTCAGAGGGGATAATGAGGGCAGTGGTTGGACGAGCGAATAGATGAGGTGAAAAGGAAGGAGGTCAGGAGGAGTACTACAACTCAAGAATTGCTGAAGTTAACTTTATCTCATGTTTTCCACCATGGTATAACAGAACAAAGGAGATACCTTGTGCACTAAATATATGTGAAAGGATATTTTCTGCAAAAACAACAGTAATCTTTTCAAATCACTTAGAATTCTTCCTGTGTACATTTTTTGAACTACTTGATAATTCAAGGGGAAAAGTAACTGTTGACCACACTACTTGCAGGAATCATCTGTTTTACTGCTTGAAAGATGTACAGTAGAAAGTGGTATCTTCTGCTCCTGGTTGAAAACCACCATAAATTTGCATTTCCTATTATTTGAATTGAATTGACTTTATTATTTACATCCTTCACATACGTGAGGAGTAAAAATTTTTACATTGCCTCTCCATCTAAATGTGCAATGTGCAATTTATAGTAATTTGTAATAAATAGTGTGTACAACAGGACAGTCAATACAGCCTAGAAATACAATTGTATCTGCGTCAACTAATCTGTCTGATGGCCTGGTGGGAGAAGCTATCCCAGAGCCTGTTTGTCCTGGCTTTTATGCTGCAGATGAGAAATGAAGTAAAATAATTTTGTGTAGGGAACTTCATTGTGAAGTTAATGAATTATTTTGCCATAGAAATGGATCATATTATAAGACCTTAAAATAGTACAATAAAACTCAATCCTAGAAATGAGTGACTTTCACTGCAGATGAATAAATTGTGATGCAAAAATTAGATGAGATAAGTTATTAAACCTTTTTTGCCCACTTCACAACAACACTGGACCCAAATAAGGAACTCTAAACTTGTTTTACGATCTCAAGAGGATGATATTCTGAGGAGTAGATAGTATTTTGTCTGGCTTAATGTTATCCTATGTAGCCGGGGTTAAAAAGAACAGTGAATGCTGCTCCAAAATCCAAGAGCCTGACACCAACAATCCGACCGCACCCTCCTCCAGTTCCAAGAACCCTCAATGTAGAAAGCAGAAGACTGACAGACTGATCGAAGAATGCACTACGATTATTCTAAAGTAATTTAATATGATTAGCAGTGATCCATGGACTTTTGGATGAACACCACATCAAGGGCTGCTCTTGTTATCTCTTCGTCTCCTAGCCCGAAGGGTCCTGGGTGGTTAATGCTGGCTCGCGCAATGCCTTTAGAAATGCTTCATTCATCGCATAAGGAGGACCCCAAAGGCAGGAGAAACAAGAGGGACAGACATCTGCTGCATGTGTTTCCCCAGTATGTGGTACATGCAAAAATAAAATGAGTGTTTTTCTCTAATAGTTGATGGATTTCATTTAGTCTCAATTATACTTAAGCTATAATTATACTTAATTATCTTATCAAGCTTTGAACTTCACATAAGACTTCAACAGTTTTTGAGAATTCTTAGTGGGAAAAGTATGAAATTTGGTGGAATCAAATGAGCAAAACTCATGCAGCCAGGAACTGATGGTGTGCTGCAGACATTGTATTTTCAACCCCATTGCAGATTTATCATGAGGGGCTGCCGAGATGAGTACATTTTCTGGGGACTGATGAACTTGCTGTTTCAGATGTATTTTTTAATAGTTTCCAGTGTTTGCGAGCTTTATGGAATCCCTCATATGAGATATTGCTCACAAAATGTACGTGAACCCCACCAATTTTCCGAACTCATAAACAGTTTGCAAATGGAAGCCGTTGGTGTAGTAGCCGCTTCTTTGTCAGCGCAGTATAGAAATGCTGAAGCTGTAAGGATCAGAATCAATTTTAGGTCATTCTTGAGGAGCAGTTATGCGCTCATCATTGCTGCCACATAGGAAATGAGAAATTTTGGAGCATGAGAGTGCTAAGTGAATTGGGCAATTATCTGTGTCTAACAGTGTCATGCCAGGCTTTTGAATCATTGTACGCTTAACAGTCTTTTAAGCTACATGAGTTTTTCTCAGAATGTGCGTCATTCTGATTTTTGATCACTTTTTTGAAAAAATGAAATTAGACTACAGGTATCTAGCTCTGGTGTAAAGAATCTGTTTAATCAAATATGAAGGAAACATTTGCAAAGTTGTTTCCAATTTTCAAACTGTTCTTGTGGCTTTAATGAAACATCATCCCCTATCTAATACTAGAAATGCATACTAGTCTTCTGGGAGAACTTGTTGGTCCACAATTTAGCTTGGCAACAGGATATGCTCATTACTTCTCAGTCCTTTGTAGAAGTAGTTTCTCAGAAACTTACTGCAGTTTTAAAATTTTCTAAAATTTTATTGAGACACAACGTGGCCTTCGAGCCACACCAACTAGCAATACCGCAATTTAATCCTAGCCTAATCATGGGGCAATTTACAGTGACCAATTAACCTGCCAACTGGTAAAGCTTTGGACTGTGGGAGGAAAACGGAACACTTGGAGGACAAAACATACAAACTCCTTATCTAAGGGAGTCCCTTCAACTTCTGAAATTGGGACAAAGTAGAATAATTCCACATAATAATAAAAAAAATGTGAGTGCCTCAATAGGTCAGCCAGCATCTGTAAAGAATGAAAAGTCAGGCGAGAAAGTAAATGTGTTTTAAGTTGCAGAGATGGGAGGGTTGAAGAAAGCAACGAAAATGCCTGTGATAGGGTGACCATTGCCACCTAAGTAACAGTAACTATAATGTTGGCATCTAAAGATCAATTCCAGAAGGAAAATGAAACAACTTGATAAAGAAAGGTACAGCAAAATCAGTGGAAAGCAAAAAGGTGTGGTGCCTTGATATAATTAAATTCAGTATTAAGTTCCAAGCTCTGTAGTGTGACCAGCTGGATGATTAGGTAAAGCTCTCAAGTTATGTTGGGCATTATTGGAGCAATGTTAGCAGCCAGAGATAGAGATCAGAAAGATTGAGCATTAAAGTGAAAGGCAAATGGAAGCTCAAGGCTGCCAATGTGGTCAGAATAAACATGTTGTATGATACTGTTTGCTGAAATCAAAGAATAGTTCATCATCTCCTGGTTTATTATGTTCTTGCCATCAGACTTTCCATCAAAGTCATAATTAAAATAATTGTTACCTTGATAACTTTGGCCCATGTTTAAACAAATAATCTGTTTTCTCCACTTGCATCACCACCCACTCTGCACTCTATTCACACAAACTAAAACATGTTTTGTTTCTCACTTTTCCTGTTCTAATAAAGCGTCCTTGACCTGAGGTATTACTTCCCTTTCCCTCTCTTTCTCAATTCAAAACTCTAAGATCAAAGTACATTTATTGTCAAAGAATTTGTATGTCATCATATACAAACCTAAAATTAATTTCTGGTGGGCATACACAGTAAATCCAAGAAACACAACAGAATGAATGAAAGTCCGCACCCAACAGGGACAGACAACCAACGTGCAAAAGGCAACAAACTGCAAATACAATATTATAAAAAGTAAATAAATAAGCAATAGATACTGAGATCATGAACTGAAGAGCCCTTGAAAGTGAGTCCATAGGTTGCGGGAACAGTTCAATGATGGGATGACTGAAGTTGAATGAAGTTTTCCCCTCTTTTGCAAGAGCTTGATGTTTAAGGGGTAATAACTATTACTGATCTTGTCTACCACATTTTCTGTTTTGATTTCAGATTTCTGGCATTGACAGTTTGTACTTTGCTCAAAATGATTCCAGAGATGGGATAGATACGTGTCTTAATGTTTATAATCTTCATAGACATAAATATAAACCTATTTCCTGATGTCAAGCAATTTAAGATCTTTTAAATTAAAATTTCAAATATTGGCATTGGATTTCACATCACTCAGTATGTTGAGGCCTTCCAGGAGTACTGCTGAAGTAAAATGTGCTGTGATTATTTTTGGGATAATTTCCTTGCTTGGTATCCTATTTCTGCATGCCATAATCTTGGGATTTTTATTGGCTTCAGGTGTTGGATTCAGATTGTCAAATCAAGTTTGCAATTGTTTTCTTGATGTATTGATTGAAAGGCTTCTCTTTGTTGTGTTGTTCTATTTGTACAAGTTGAGCAGCATCACCAAAGTTAAAGCGATGGGATGATGGGACTTTTTTTGTTGCAATTTGAATGTAGTAAACCCATGCAGTTAGAATTCACTTTTGGTGATGTGATAGCAAAATAACATGCTGATAGTGTTTTGGTAACTTCAGACTCAGAGCATAAATGACAATAATCAGGTTCAATGGAAACGGCAAATCTGTTTTTAAATATCACGGGCCAAATCTTCCACTCACGAGACTCACCAGTTGCCTGCCTGACTCCTACTGTTTCTATCTATGCAGCCCTGCAAAGTCTTCCCTTGGAAGGGGAGCTCCCAGCTGATGACTTGATGCCCTTTGGGACTCTATGCATATGGCCTTCTCCAGAATGACTTTGGCAACAGGTGAAGCCCCAAAGCTCCAAATATTCAAAAACACACAATCTGTTAAAAAAAAGTATATTTTCTCTTTTACATTAAAGTGGTGAAACATGCCAACATGCTCATGCACATGCTGTTAAACAGTCTAAATTAATTTGGAACTAACTGAATTACACTAAATAAAAAATGTCTGCTAATTATATTAAGTTAGCCGTTTATTCCTGATCATTTCAATGGGTTACACTACAGAAACTCTGAGTTAAACTAGTAGAGGTTCAGTGGACAGTTTCCTTTGTCTTAATCTGTGCTGTCAGCTTTCGAATAGATCTATCTCAGTGCATGTGAACGGGGTTTCTAGTGATGCTTGCAGAGTACCCTACACTTAACTGGGGAAGGACTAGTTTGCTGAAATTCCAAACCCTGACATCCATGAGCAGGGCCTCAGACAGGATATTCATTTTACTACTGAATTGTAATTGCTAGCATTTGACAGTCAGCAAAGCTGGAGGTAGGTCTTTACCAGCTGTAAACGGTCTCATTGATTTTAATAGTTGTTTACATGCTCTGGTCATTCAAATATATTATCAAACACTATTAAAAATGGAATACATAATATTACTACCTTACTGCCTGTTATGCCACTGGCATTTAGGACAGCAATGAAGGTCCTCCATCTCTGTCTGCCCTTGGCCAACCTCAGATGTAGAAGGATTCATTACTGCTGTTTCAAAAACAGTTTTGTTTTCACAGTCAGGGTTGTTAGCCCTGAGGGGAACCCTCGAACCTGGAAGAACAGTAGACCACTCTTATTCTGATCTCCACCGTTTGACCTGTTTGGCATGGGTCTACCAAGAGTCAAAGAATAAATCCCTGACTCCAGCCTGCATAACCCTCTGGTTCTGGCGACCCACTTTCTGCGCAGGGGAACCGGCTCACAAATAGCCAGCGCGTGGGGAGAGACGTTGGTAAATGCACTTCTGACATCATTTCCGCCCGGAGAGGACGGGCGCTAGGGATTAAGTGCCAGCACCGCGAAGTTTGTATAAACTAGTCTCAAAACAACTTACCGACTGCGTGTTGTCTCTAGTTCTGTATGTAGTACATCGCTACATTGGTGACCCTGACAGTCCAAACAGGATTGGACCAAAGATGACCGACTCTTCATTTGTTCACGCAGTTTCGCTAAAACTGCCGACTTTCTGGACGCTGCCCAGACACAGGGTACAGCACCATATTCCGACCCAGGTACCACCCCTCCACGCCTGCGCATGAAGGCTCCCCCAGGAAAAGCTCCGCCTGGCAAAGGAGGAGTTCAAGAGGATGGAGGAATTGGGGATCGTACGGAAGTCCGACAGCCCATAGGCCTCCCCCCTGCACATGGTGCCCAAAGCAGCCGGGGGTTGGAGACCATGCGGCGACTACCGCAGACTGAACGAGGCTACAACTCCAGACTGCTACCCTGTGCCACACATACTGGACTTAACAGCAAACCTGCACGGGACAAGAATATTTTCCAAAGTAGACCTTGTCTGGGAATACCATCAAATCCCGGTAGACCCTGAAGACATCCCCAAAACAGCACTCATCACCCAGTTCGGCCTGTTCGTGTTCCTCTGAATGCCATTCAGCCTGCAGAACGCCACACAGACATTCCAGCGGCTAATGGATGCAGTGGGACGCGACCTGGACTTTGCGTTCATCTATTTGGACAACATCCTTATAGCCAGCAGAAGTCGCCAGGAGCATCTGTCCCACCTCCGCCAGCTCTACTCCTGCCTGATATCAGCCTCACGATCAACCCGGCCAAATGCCAGTTTCCTCCCTTCAGCAGCCCGTATCATGCACCCTTTGTACACCCCGATGTCGGGTAAAGGCAAGGACAATACTTGGGACGAGGAGGCCGCGGCTGCTTTAGTTAAAGCCAAGGAAGCCTTGGCAGATGCCACGATGCTGGTGCACCCCAGAATGGACGTTCCGACCTCACTCACGGTGGACGCATCCAACACAGCAGTCGGTGGGGTGCTGGAGGAGCTCATCCAGGGGCGCTGGCAACCCCTGGCATTCTTCAGCAAGCACGTACGACCACCCGAACTCAAATACAGTGCTTTCGACCGGGAGTTGTTGGCACTGTATCTGGCAATCCGGCATTTCAGGTACTTCTTAGAAGGCAGGCCATTCACCGCATTCACAGACCACAAACCGTTGACCTTCGCATTCACGAAGGTGTCCGATCCCTGGTCGGCTCGCCAGCAGTGACATCTGTCCTACATCTTCAAGTACATGATGGACGTCCAGCATGTCTCGGGAAAGGACTACGTCGTGGCGGACGCACTCTCCAGACCAGCTGTCCAGGCCCTGTCCCTGGGGGTGGACTATGCAGCACTGGTGGAGGCGCAGCAGGCAGACGATGAGATGCCCAGCTACAGGACCACAGTCTTGGGTTTGCAGCTGCAGGACTTTCTCGTAGGCCCAGGTGAGAGGACCCTCCTGTGCAACGTGGCTACCGGCCAACCTCGCCCCATCGTCCCGGCAGCCTGGAGGCGGCGAGTTTTCGACTCCATACACGGTTTGGCGCACCTATCTATCAGGACAACCGTCCGGCTGGTCTCCAGCAAGTTTGCGTGGCACGGACTTCACAAGCAGGTCAGTAAATGGGCCAGAACATGCGCGCAGTGCCAAACAGCCAAGTTCGAACCCACCCACTGGAGGTTTGACCACATTCATGTGGATATCATGGGCCCCCTACCAGTGTCCCGAGGAGCACGGTACCTCCTAACTATAGTAGACCAGTTCACGAGGTGGCCAGAGGCGGTCCCACTCACCAACACATCTGCCGATTCTGCACCCAAGCACTGACTGCAACCTGGGTAGCATGCTTTGGGGTACCAACCCACATTACCTCCAACAGAGGCGCCCAGTTCACCTCCAGCCTGAGGTCGGCTGTGGCCAGCCTGTTGGGAACGCAGCTGCACCACACAACTGCCTATCACCCACAGTCGAACGGACTAATGGAACGCTTCCACCGTCACTTGAAGTCGGCTCTCATGGCCCGCCTGAGCAGATCTAACTGGGTGGACGAGCTTCCCTGGGTCCGGCTTGGATTTCGCACAGCGCCCAAAGATGATCTGCACGTCTCGTCAGCCGAGTTAGTGTACAGCGCACCCCTGGCCATCCCAGGAGAGCTCATACCAGCCCCAAGGGGGCAAGAGGAAGAACCCGCAGCAGTCCTGGACAGACTACACGAAAGGCTTGGCAACCTGGCCCTCGTGCCGACTTCACAGCACGGACGGACCCTGACCCATGTACCCAAAGACCTGCAAAACTGTAAGTTTGTGTTTGTATGAAGGGGCGGACACCGGGCACCGCTACAGCGGCCATACGAGGGGCCGTTCAAGGTGATCAACAACAACAGGTCCACGTACGTTCTGGATATTGGGGAGAAAGAGGAGGTTTTCACGGTGGACCAACTCAAACCAGCCCATGTGGACTTGGCGCAGCCAGTCGAGGTTCAGGCACCGCGGCGCAGAGGCAGACCTCCCAAACAGAGGCTGATCCAGACTGTGGACATTGGGGGGTGTATCGCCAGTTCTGGGGGGGGCGGTTATGGGGCGACCAACTTTCTGCGCAGGCGAACCGGCTCACAAATAGCCAGCGCGCGGGGAGAGATGTTGGTAACGCACCTCTGATGTCATTTCCACCTGGAGAGGGCGAGCGCTAGGGATTAAATGCCAGCGCCGCGAAATTTGAATATTGTGTCGTCTAGTGTCGTCTCTAGCTCTGTATTAGTACATCGCTACATGGTCATTGAGCCCAGGTTGTGATCTTCCATAAAATAAAAACAAGTTATTTGAATTCAAAATGCTAACTAAAGTTAAAACAGTGATAAATTCATAATTACAAAGAAAAAAGTCCTGTCTTGAACTCTGTGCTAGATGTGCTTGGTACAGGATTTGTATGCAGATTACATGGAGGAATCTCAGCAAGGCAATGCTCTGCCACTGCTGTTGTTTATTGCATTTCCACTGGCAAAGTGATCTGACTATTTCCAACAGCTGAATGTCTTGCAGGCAAAAGTCAGCACAATCTGTCTCATTGTTTTTTTATAAATGACTTGGATAAGTGGATAGTGAGCCACATTTGAAACTGCTGATTATACATGTATGGGCAGAATTATAAGAATGCATATCAAACATAAAATTCCAAATAGAAATTGGGAGATTAAGGAAATGAGCAAAACCATTGCAAAACAATTTCAATGCAACCAAGTATGAGGTTATCTTGGTCATAAAGAATTAGATTGGTGGAGATTTTGAATTGTGTCAAGCTAGAAATGGTAAATGTTCAAAGAGATTGGGGTGTCAGTGTACTCCAATAGAATCTGATGGATGGGTGGAGAAAAGGTTCAAAAATTCTTCTTATGTAGGCATATAGAATATATTGAATATGGGCTGTAGAGCAGTTATAAAAGGCCAAACCAGAAAATGGTGAACTGTTTTAGAGTACAGTTTTAGAAAGGATATATTAATCCTGACGGGAGTATAGTTTACTGATAGACGTCTGGATTTCTGGGAATAAATTACAAAAGATATTGCGCAAATTGTGGTAATTTCTCTGGGATGACTTGATTAAAATGCTTATATGTTATGCTTTAATACTGTATATTAAAGGAATCGGGGAGTAGGAAATTTGTGAACTTAATCTATTGGTTGGGGACCATAGATTTAATTCTTAGCACAAGTTGTCTCAGGTAGAAAACACTTTATGCGAAGAGTAGTAAGAGATGTGAGATTCATTTCTCAAAAGGGCGGTTGCTGTCAAGTAATTGTTAAAATATTAATTCTCAGACTGGGTTTTGGTTAAGCAAGATGTGAAGTGATATGGGACCAAGATGGGTATATGCAACAACTAAAATCACATTGAATGCAGGTCATGTTTAAAGGATCAAATGGCCTGTTTCTATGTACTTAATGAATATTTCAAAGCTCCTTGCAGGAAAATCCAGCCTACTGTCAGGGCAGATTGAAAGTTCTGACACTTTAATTCATTAGAATGAAGTTGGAAATTCCAGACATTTTCCCATAACTCGACCTTTGTGGAAATGCAATTCTCACCCCCCATCTCCCCTCACCCTGTTTCATCAAAATGGATCATGGTCAGAAGCATTATCCAGTCTGGAAGAGAATTTATTTGCCCTTCCTTTTCTTCCTCAGTCCTTGAGTTTATAATCTCCAAAACCAGACGTTCTCTCATTGCTATCACTTTCAAGAAACATCACTGTCTCTCCAGTTAATCGAAGGTGTCACACTTGTTGCCTTCCCTGACAGATGTGAGGAGAGAAAGCAAGCAGTAACAGACTGTTTCATTTGTTTTAGAAAATGGATTTTGTTTCTTTCCTGTGATTAAATGTTAAAATGATTTGATTATAAAGTGTGTGACAAAGTTATTGTTAATAGCTTTTAAAGAAGTTATCACATACTGTATTTAGGCAGCGCCGACACAGTTTACAATGTTATATGCTGGGAAATAGGATGAAGTAGCTTTTGGTGAAATATTTTTGTCTTTGAAATTGGCTGTGGAAATATTTTGACTTCCATCCTTGAAGCAGTAAGCTGGCAGAGTGATCATTCCTCCCTTCAGAAGTGAATAGCAAATAAATTATATATTGAGAGCAATGTAGATAGAAATTATGGGTTCCATAATGAGTGGGTGATCTGTTGAAAGAACTTACCCATTGAATGAGAGCACCAAGTGAAGTTTAAGAAAAAGCTACATGAATGGGAAGAACTAAGCTGCAGTGTTGGACTGTACTTTCTGTCACGTACTGTGTTTACTCTACACAAGAAGACAGATATTGTGCCAGAATATGATTGGTATTTCCACTTGCGTCACAGACTGCTACATGTTCTGTACATGCTGTGAGCCTGAGCATAGCAATCATTAGGTACATAGCAGTAACAATGCATGTTTGACATCGTATTTGTGTACTTCAAACCCTTATGGGCATAATGGAATTGTAGCTTTTAATAAGAAAATGAAAACTGGCTTGAACCTAACTTAAAGGTGCAGTCCCTACCCAAATTGTCAAATCTTACTGATTAGATCAGAAATTGAGATCATGTCCTGTATTTTGGTTGGTAGCCTTATCATTTTAGTGCCTCCTCAGGGTGTTCAATTCTGACTTCCATTATATCTAACCAGATGTGTCTTACCTTGGAATTTAAAGTTCCCCTTGTGAACCAATGCTTCAAGAATGTGAATTAAAGCTTTGAAGAACAGAAGAAATACAATAACACAGTACAGAAACAGGCAATGCTTTTACACCCATGCTTTTTTGCCTGTCCAGTATCAATCATATTTTGCTTAAGAAAAAATTCTTTCCATTCAGATGCTATTTCAAATGTCTTGTTTCATCATGGGAGAACGAGTTTGACTATCTACCCTATGCTTTTCTCTCATAAGCATATATATTTCTGTCAGGTCAGCCCCCACCCCCCTCCCCCCCAAACTCCTTTATTGCAGGGAAAGCAAGTCTTTTTTATCAGTTGTATGATGCCACCTGATCAGTTATCAGTTTAATTCCTCCAGCACTTTGTGTGTTGCTCCAGATTCCAGCATTTTCAGTCTTTTGTGCCTCCTCCTTATAGTGTGCAACCAGGGATGGACATAGTACTCCCAGTGCAGTCTATTGAGCGTTTTGTAAAGTTTCAAGAATCAGCCCTATGTCACCTAGTGCCTTCTCCATAGTTCCATAAGACAAAGCTGATTTGATCTTAGGTTCAACTTCATTTTCTTCCCTATACCTCCCTGGCTCTCAGGAACAGATAATTTCAAAAGTTCGCAGTCATTTTAGCAAAACAGTTCTTTCTTGTTATTGTAAGTGGTGACTCTGCATTTTAAAAATATGCCTCCTAGCTCTGGATTCTGACAAGGAGACACATCCTCTTAGCGCATGCACTATGAAGCTACCTCAGAATTTAATGTGTCTCAATATTATCATCTTTCTCGTGATAGGTTTTAAGCAGGTTAAAAATGTTAGAAGTCCGGGGTGGTGGGTGGACTGGTAAGAATTGGAACAAAAGATACCGCGTGAGATTGACTGAGAGATGAAATGATAAAAGAGTGATTACACAAAGTGATTGGGAGTGGCAGACAAACAAGGAGGCAATTGCAAAATCATTACCAGCACCTGCAATCTTGGAAAAAATAGCAGTGGCTAAGATTGGAGGATTGCTGCTGAAATAGGGAAATGGGGTCATTGCAAGTGAACTTAATCATGCCTGATTTTGATGCCCTCTGTAAAAAGCATGCACACTCCTAGAATAATAATCCAAAAGAAAGGTCTATGAGACAAGAAAAGAAGTGAGATAAGAAAACAAATTTAAATAGGATTATTTAAGCATAGAATATTTCCTCAGTCTTTGCACTTACAAGGTGCGTGGAATAAATTGTAAGCTTGTGTTTATTTCACTGAAGTAAGGCTACAATCATGCTGACAGGATTAAGAGGTTTTAAAGGCTTTGAATGCATGGTTCAATTTTCTTTTAACATCATTTGGAATAAAGTTAAATTACATTGTATTGCAAAACTGCTTAGAGAAGAGCTGAGACCTTTGTTCAGGATTATTGAATGAACGTACTTTACCAGCTTTGATTCATTTTTCCTAAAACTGTAAAGTAAAGCTGGTATTATATGTTTGAAGAGTAATTCTTGTACTGCAGGCATTAGTGTGTTTTCCCCCCTCTGTTTTGCAACAGCCACAGTCAAGTTTCCCAAACGCTGCATACCCTGTGGGGGAAATCATAGTTCTAAAGTAATATGTAAAGTAATTTACCCAATGCAGATCCAATTATTTGTGTCTTGCTGCTGACTTCCTCCAAGATTTGTTTTCCTGAGAGTTTGGCAATTTGTTTTTGATGGAATCTGCACAACAGCAAAGAATAAGCCATTAACAGATTAACAAAGGGGTTAAGGGAATATGTTTTCTGTTACAAAGCAGTCAGGATATATAAGTACAGTGGATTTTGGTTAATTGGGACATATCAGGACCGGTACATTTTAGCCCATTTAAGCGACAGCCTCAATGAGCTGAAATTTCATGGAAATAATTAAAACGTTTTTAAAAAAAGACCAAGTGCCATGTAACTGAGCAACAAATTATATATGTTAATGAAATACAGAACAAATTAGAACACTTCTATAGTATTATAAAACTATGTATTCGTTCCTAATAGTTATCCATAGAGAAATTAATTCTGTGTATGCTGCTGTATTCTTTTGATTGACTGTAAATGAACAAGATCAACTGAGGTACTTAGTGTGGATAACAGAGTGCCTTCATACAATGCTGCTGATGATTGCACCTCCAAATCTTCACTTTCATTGTAACACTTGATTGTCAATACCTTCAAATTCTTCATAGTTTCTAACTTGTTGAAATAGTTTGATTTTCAGTCCTGGCTGTTTCTGGCATCTCCAAGCCTGAATACTTGAAACTGCACTGCACAAAACAGTTCTTAATTGTCTTACTAATTACTTCCTGCCAAGTATTAGTGACAAAAATCACTGATTTGTTTAATACAAACATGAACAAGTGATGCTATTTAAAAAAAGTGCTCCAGGCATGGTGTAGTGTCTAATGGTCACACAAGTTCACGTCACGTGACTGACGCTAGCTTGAAACTGCTCAGCAGCACTCTCCTGTCCCAATTAAGTAGCATAGTGTCCCAAATAAATGAAATGTAATAGCAGTTCAAATCACAGGGCAGACTGGAATGGAATGAGTTTCTTTTAATTATCCTCCAGTATATTTCAGTTCATAAATGTATCTTCCTTGATCTTGCCTCACATTCATCAATTCTCCAGGAAACTTCAGCTGACTTGGTCATAATCTTCAAAATTTGCAGACGGAGGGGGAAGTAAATGAATAGTATAGTCAGTTACTAATGTGAGATCAGGATCCCAATGGTAGACTGAAAAAACATGCCTGAAAGTCCCAGTTGAATTACAAAGAAACAGGATTCACGGGCATTGTGGAAGCCTGTTTCTGTAGGAATGGTGCACAGAGGAGATGGGTCACTTTGAAGTGAATGGAAAATCCCAAGCATACGATTCAGATCTGTGTTGCATGAAGTTGGAATCCACCATACATGCTCTTGGTCCACCATGCATTACAGGTTATAGGGGAAACTTGACCTGAGATCTTCAGGTATCACGAATCACACTAGGTTCCTGATTTTTGATCACGTTTTGTCCGTTGAAGCCATTTTCCATTGCATAGCCCACACTAAATATTGTGCTATGTGATTTACTTTCTAAGCAAATGCCAATACAGTGTTGTGTTACAGAGCTGCTATTGGAGAAATCAGAGTAATAAGCCTCCTTTCTGGGTTGTCTTTTAGAATGTTTTTTGCCATCTCACTTGCAGTGTAGCCTTGCCAGTTCCAAAGCAGTACCAGGCTGCAAGATATCACTTTCCAGCAGAATAAAGCTAAGTAAAAGATTAGTCTAATCTGACCGAATTAATGAAACTGATGTATCGAGGGAAATTAAGTTCTGTATGTACGCTCAGACCATGTATTCTGAATTCAGCTCAGTGCCCAGCATGATATCAACTATAAACCTAAACTTTTGGGAGAAACATGGATCTGAGCATTAACACAAAAGGCAGCTGATTAGTAAATCCAATCACGTTACTGTGAATATTTTCATTCCTTTGATTAAAACATTAGATAAATGATTAGTTGAAGAAAGAGCACAGATGGTGTAATATGATTTCCAAAAAAAATTGTGTATTAGTGAAACCCGATCACTTGATTTGCTGATAAATTTTGGGGATTTCCATTATAAAAGTGAACATAATCATTTATTTAGTTGTACAGAAATTGTGAAATATGGCATCAGGAATTCAGAATTATTAAGGAAGAAGTACATTCGTCCATTCATATAGTACTAAATCTAAATTAGTTAAATAAGCTTGTGGACAGGATGAATTTTGAAGAGTGACCCGAATTCTTCTCAGCTAAAACATTGTCTCAAACATCTCAGACTGTATTTCAAATGGAATTGAATCTGACACTCCTGTAAAATATATTACTTAATTCGGTTGTTTGCAATAAGGTTTGTCTTGTAGATGTGATAATGACTGCAATAGATTTTGCCATGATATTTTCTTTAGGCGATCCTGCTTAAATGGTTATGGGATGAGTGTTTTCTGTCATGTAACAACTGTCAGGGAGCTTTTGGTGATTAATAAGTAGTTGACAGAACATCCTGCTGACATGGTTTTGTTTAAAGTATTTGAGAAAATGGTCAGAAAGTGAATAAGAATTTCCTACTGTAGTAATACTTTATTTTGGTATTTCATTAAACAAAATAATTGGAAAATTAACTTTAAAATAATGTTGAGCATGTGTGATCTGTTGAAAATGTGGAAGGTTTGAAAGTGGGGTTAAGAGTTAAACACCAGACAAGTGAATTTGCAATCCACATCACTTCATTTTGCAACATCCTCAATAATTAGGCATCCACAGGAATTGATTTGAATCTGGTCAAAGTCTATATGGAAGGAAAAGGATTCTAAGGAATCTAGTCGAATACCACCAGAGTACATGAGCTGTATTGTATTGATTTTTAAAATTCAGCAGTCTTACTCAGACCAAACTGCTTTTTATGTGTGTCAAGCAATACACAAGATAAATACGAAGCTGTGGACATGGGTGAATAGTAACAGCAGGAAAAGACATGGGTAGCTACTTCAAACTGGCTTCATTGGCACATTATCTGTCAGTTGAGTATGGTCCTCTGAGCTTTTCTTTTCTATCATAATGGGGTTATAAAAGGGCCCCCTTTTGACTAGAACTGTGGATATACAGAGAGAGAAAGAACATTTCAACAATCTTCTCCTCCCCATCCCTTCAACAAAGTAAGCCTTGCTGCTCTATTGATATTCTTCTATAATTATTGTCGATAATTTTAAAATGTTGACTTCATAATTTTGCCGCACTCTTATAAATATTAAATGACAGGACAAGCTGACCCTGTGATAACTGATGACTAAAACAGTATAAGTGAGTGTCCATCTGTATGATAAGATTTGGATAAAATGAAACAGCTCAGTGAAGGCAAAGTGGAGAGTAACTATGAACCTGCTGTATGTGGGCGTGTTGGCTAATTATTGTTCCCACCCACTGGAACTAGGCAAAAGAACATTCACGAGCGTTTGTCCCATTTAACTTCAATGATTCACGTTTCACATTTTCAATAAAAGTTTAAAACTTGGGTTTCAATTTATAATGCATTATCACAGTTTAACAGTTCTTTCCTAATTTTATACTAATACAGGTCCGTGTTATTAATTTTCAAGCACTTTATAAACATTCTGGTTGACAACAAAATAATTGTTTCACAAACATGAGGAAATAATTGTTTGGTTGCATTGAATTTCATATGCTACAGTTGACTGAGAATTACATTGAATGAGACAATTATGACTTATGACATAAATTCTTAATAAGATGAAGAGACTAACACACTATGAGGATTCGAAACATTTCTTAACTGGTGGTATGAGTCCTAATCCAAAAGCATTGCAATTGAATTAATTTGCAGGTATTTTCAGTAAGTTGACTTTAGCATGATGTTAACTGCAACAGTTTTTTTGTTACAGATTGTGGTAGCCTCAATAACATTGCAACTCGACATTGAAGAACCTGTCTCCTTTCTAGTGAAAGTACAAATTACAGCTGTACAACATATCATGAATGATGCCATTAATTTTATTAACAGATTGAATTTCTTGCTTTAGTAAAGGTCTAATGATAACACTTATATTTTAACCCCATGTTCTGGAACATTCAAGTTTTTACACTTAATTTTAATCCACTGAACAACACCCAATAAGCTTCATTAAAGTTGGTTCATTGTGATACTCATCCAGTCCATGCCACACTTGAGCCCACTATTTTAATAGACATGATTTGGGCAGTCGTGAAGGAGTGAATAAGATAGAGTATGAGATACTGTTTGAACATATGAGTTTTGCACTTTAATTATGTCTTATTAGTAAAAGCTCTGAACTTGTACCAGAGATAGGTGCTAATGTTGGCCAGGTGAGGGCAGATTCCTGCTGAGATCGAGTAAAGGCTCTGAACTGGTTGTACCACAGACGCCTGCTAATGCTAGCGAAGCGAGGGCGGATTCCCGCTAAGACTGAGTAAAAGATTCTGCAATGAAATGGAATGTGAACCAGGAGTTTAAAATGGTACACTTTGCATCTAACCCCCTCAGTTTGGGATGAAAGATTGATGGGGACAGATAGAGAAAGACAGTGAAAGGTCACATGGAGCAGTGATAGAATTCCATTCTTCATTTACATCTCTAGGCCATTTATCAGATGAAGGAAGCCATTGTCGACATTAACAGCTGACCTTCCTTTATTTAGTTACATGTAGCACTATATTTACAATATTTTGCTTTAAAGTCTTGATTCTGTTTAATTTACTATTATTCATTTGTCTCTTTATCCCATGCCCCGCTAGTTAAATTATGCAAACATGATTTCAGTCCCTTGTACCCTAACAATTTGAATAGTGTCGCAGATCTCATTAAATACAATGTAAGTGGTTTATTGATTTTCAGAATCAGAGTCATGTTTAATAACACTGGCATATGACATGAAATTTGTTATTTTTCAAGAATAGTACATTGTAATACATAGTAATAACAAACATAAATTATAATTTTATATATATGTAAACCCTCCAAGTCCCTTCACCTCCATGTACCTATCCAAATGTGTGACAGTAGAAAAGTGTGTATGGAACCAGAGGAGATAGCAGAGGTATTTAATGAGTGCTTTGCTTCAGTATTCACTACATAAAGGATCTTGGCGATTGTAGGGATGACTTACAGTGGACTGAAAAGCTTGAGCATGTAGATACTGTGAAAGAGGATGTGCTGGAGCTTTTAGAAAGCATCAAGTTGGATAAGTCACCAGGACTGGATGAGATGTACCCCAGGCTACTGTGGGAGGCAAGGGAAGAGATTGCTGAGCCTCTGGTGATGATCTTTGCATCATCAATGGGGATGGAAGAGGTTCTGAAGGATTGGAAGGTTAAGGATAATGGGGAAGCCTTTTAAGACTGAGATGAGGAAAAACTTCTTCACACAGAGAGTGGTGAATCTGTCGAATTCTCTGCCACAGGAAACAGTTGAGGCCAGTTCATTGGCTGTATTTAAGAGGAAGTTAGATATGGCCCTTGTGGCTAAAGGGATTGGGGGTATGGAGAAAAAGCAGGTACAGGGTTCTGAGTTGGATGATCAGCCATGATCATACTGAATGGCAGTGCAGGCTTGAAGGGCCGAATGGCCTACTCCTGCACCTATTTTCTATGTTTCTATGTTGTGGATGTTGTTCCATTATTTAAAAAAGAGAGTAGAGATAGCACTGGAAATTATAGACCAGTGAGTCTTACCTCAGTGGTGGTAAGTTGATGGAGAAGATCCTGAGAGGCAGGATCTATGAAGATTTGGAGAAGCATAATATGATTAGGAATAGTCAGCATGGCTTTATGAAAGGCAGGTCATGTCTTATGAGCCTGATTGAATTTTTTGAGGAAGTGACTAAACACATTGATGAAGGTAGAGCCATAGATGTCGTGTTTATGGATTTTAGCAAGGCATTTGATAAGGTACCCCATGTAAGGCTTATTAAGAAAGTAAGGAGACAAAGGATCCAAGGGGACATTGCTTTGGATCTGGAACTGGCTTGCCCACAGAAGGCAAAGAGTGGTTGTAGACAGGTCATGTTCTGCACAGAGGTCAGTGACTAGTGTTGTGCCTCAGGGATCTGTTCTGGGACCCTTTCTCTTCATGATTTTTATATATAACCTGGATGAGAAAGTGGAGGGATGGGTTAGTAAATTTGCTGATGACACAAAGGTTGGAGGTGTTGTGGACAGTGTGGAGGGCTGTCAGAGGTTACAGGGAGACATTGATAGGATGCAAAACTGGGCTGAGAAGTGGCAGATGGAGTTCAACCCAGATAAGTGTGAGGTGGTTCATTATGGTAGGTCAAATATGATGGCAGAATATAGTATTAATGGTAAGGTTGGCAGTGTGGAGGATCAGAGGGATCTTGGGGTCTGTGTCAATAGGACATTCAAAGCTGCTGCGCAGGTTGACTGCAGTTAAGAGAGCATACGGTGCATTGGCCTTCATCAATCGTGGGATTGAGTTTAGGAGCTGAGAGGTGATGCTGCAGCTCTATAGGACCCTGGTCAGACCCCACTTGGAGTACTGTGCTCTGTTCTGGTCGCCTCACTACAGGAAGGATGTGGAAACCATAGAAAGGGTGCAGAGGAGATTTACAAGGATGTTGCCTGGATTAGGGAACATGCTTTATGAGAATATGTTGAGTGAATTCAGCCGTTTTTCCTTGAAGCAACGGAGGATGAGAGGTGACCTGATAGAGGTGTATAAGATGATGAGAGGCATTGATCATGTGGATAGTCAGAGGCTTTTTCGTGCTAAAATGGCTAGCACGAGAGGGACGGTGGTGGAGGTAGATACAATAGGGACCTTTAAGAGACTCTTCGACAGGTACATGGAGCTCAGAAAAATAGAGGGCTGTGGGTAACCCTAGGTAATTTCTAAGATAAGGACACGTTTGGCATAGCTTTGTGGACCAAAGGGCCTGTATTTTGCTGTAGGTTTTCCATGTTTCTGTGTTTCTAAGTGCTGCAATTGTACTTACTCCATCACTTCCTCGATCAGCTCATTCCAGACATTCACCACCCTCTGTGCAAAGAGGATACCTTTCTAAGTGCTTTTCCCATTGCCAGTCTACTTATATGGCCACTTTCAGCAAACTGTGCACTAGTCGTCAGGACCTTTCCACTCATCATGTAAGTTATCTCCTGGTTTGACTGTCCAAGATTAATCACCTTACACTTACCTCAGTTGAAAGCCATTCAAATAAACTTTTTTCAGGCTTCCAGCTGGGTACAGGTATCGATTATAACTGATGTTTCAGTGACAAACTCTGCCATCTTCTTCAGGGTTGATGCCTGGGCAAGTCTAATGTGGTGATATTTATACCTCTGTATTCTGTCTCTTCTGATTGGGTAGTCCTCTTCCAATCAGGTTTCCGCTCCCCTATCTTGTTTACAATTGAATTCTAGTTCTTACTTAGAGTGAGACCTTTGGTTTTGTTAAAATTCTTCTAGTTTTTTTTCCTTTTTTGTGATTTTTTTTATTGAAGTTCATCAAACAAACATTTCCATAATATTTCAGACATTGTACATATATATCTTATAATCATATATATCACAAAATCTCCACAAAGTATTTATCTGGGGTATACACTTCTAGAAAAGAGTGGAAAGAAAAAACAAGCAAAGGGAAAGAACTATGTACAAGCAGGGAGTGATCTTTTTTTTACACCAGATTCATTGATTTGTGAGAATAAACTCAGGCCTTCTCCTATTCTAGTTTTTTTTCAATGGCTTCCTTTACCAGGCAGTCCCAAAAGCCATTGGTGTGGCACAGTAGTTTTGTGCCATCAAAGTCAATCCCAAAGCCATTGCGAATGCAGTGTTCTGCTACTGTCGATTTCTTCGGGTAACCTAAACAGATACACCTCCTGTGCTCCTTGTTGCAGGCTTCCAGCATGCGTCCCATCTGGCTGATAAATGCACTCTGCATTTGCAGGGAATCCTGTAAATGCCAGTCAACCTATGTTTAAGACCACCTTTGACTCGCATGAGCTGTGACTTGAACTTCCTTACAGTTTTGTGGATGGTATTAATCCGGTATTTTTTCAGATCCTTTTGGAACCTGTGTCAATATATGAAATCCATTAGCTACTCTTCTGCCCATTTTCTTAACTAATCAAATTCCCACCAATGACTGTAAGGAGTTTGGATGTTCTCCCTCTGACCATGTGGGTTCCCTCCAGGTGTCCCAGTTTCCTCCCACTGTCCAAAGACGTACCGGTTGGTAGGTTGATCAGTAATTGTAAATTGACCCGTGATTAAGCTAGGATAAAATTGGGGGATTGCTGGGCAGCACAGCTCGAAGGGCTGGAATGACATACTCTGTGCTGTATCTCAATAAAATTAAGTTCTCTTTGCAGTTTATTGTAACTTCCTTCACTATCAATAAGACTTCCTAATTTAGTTTCATCAAACTTGCTAATCATGGCATGTATATTAGATAATGAATAACAGAGTTCCAAGTCTTACCCCTGGGGCATCTCATGACTCACAGGCCTCCAGTCAGAGAATTGGCCTTCAGCTATAAGACATAGGAGCAGAATTAGGCCATTGGGCTCGTTGGATCGAGTCAGGTCCGCCATTCAATCTTGGCTGATTTATTATCTCTCTCAACTCAGTTCTTCTGCATTCACCCTGTAACTTTTGACTCTTTTACTGGTCAAAAGCCTATCAACTGCCATTTTAAATATACCCAATTAATTGCCCTCCACATTTGTCTGTAGCATTGAATTTCATGGATTCACCTCCCTCTGGCTAAAGAAATTCTTCCTCATTTAAATGGGCATCCTTCTATTCTGAATCTGTGCTCTCTGGTCCGAAGGTCCCCAACTGTAGGATACATCCTCTTCATGTCCACTCCGTCCAGGCCTTTAAATATTCAATAGGTTTCCATGAGATCCTCCTTCATTTCTTCTAACCCTCAGTGACTACAGGCCCAGAGCCATCAATCGCTCCTCATACATGAACCCTTTCATTCCCAATATCATTCTTGTGAACCTCTTGACCTCTTCAGTGCTAACACCCTTCTTAGATAATGGTCCAGAATCGCTTGCAATACTCCAAGTGTGGTCTGACCACTGATTTTTAAAGCCACAGCATTATATCCTTGCTTTTATATACACGTCATCTCAAAACAAATGCTAACATTGCTTTTGCCTTCCTTACCACCGATCCAACCTGCAAGTTAACCTTTAGGGAATCGTGCATGAGGATGCACAAGTTCCTTTACACATCTGATTTCTGAATTTGTTCCCTGTTTAGAAATAGTGTATACCTTGTTCTTTCTACAAAAATGCATGACCATACACTTCCCTACACTGTATCATCCTGTGCTTCAAACATGACCCTATCATTCAGCTAATTCTAAACCCATTTAGCGAGTTCTACCTGATTTCCATGACATCTAATCTTTCAGATCAGCCTTTCATATGAGACCTTGTCAAAGGCTCAACTAAAGTCTCTATACAACATCCACTCTCTACCTCCATCTATCCCCTTACTTATCTGTTTGGAAAAAGCCAAAAGATTAATCAGATGTGATCTCCCAAGCACAACACCATACTGACTTTTCCTGATCAGGCCTTGAATATCTCACTGATGGCCAATCTTGTTCCTCTGAATTTCCTCAGATTTTCTCTCCAAGTGAGGTCAGGCTCATTGGCTTGGAGTTCCCTGGCTTTCAATTTGCTCATCTTGAACAGTGGACATTGGCCATCCTCCAGTCTTGTGGAACTTTGCTAGTGACTAACAATGAGGCAAATATCTTTGCAAGGGTCGGTCTTCCTGACCTCCTTCCCTGAATCTCTTAAGCTGTGGGGTCTGCTTGGTCAGGCCCTGAGGATTTGTCCATATTATTGTGCTTCAAGGTTGCAATACCTCCTTCCTTGTAAATACTTATGATCCAAGATCTCACTATACATAAACCCCATTTCTCTGGGGTTCATGATATTTATAGAGGTGAAGTATTCATTAACGATCTTGGCCTTCTCCCTTAATTTCATACATAGGTAGGCCTGATGGTTTTTAACAGAACCTAATATCATCCTTTAACTGTTAATGTAACTGAGGAGCCTCTTGGAATTACCTTTAATATTGCCCATCGAATCCATCTCATGTCCTCTTTTTCCCGTCTTGATTTCCCTCATAAGCTTGCTCTTAAATTTGTTCTGTTCATCAGGGGATTCATTTGTATCCAGTTTCCTGAATGCAATGTTTGCTTGTTTCTTTTTCCTGACCAGAGGCTCAATATCAGTCAAGGTTTCCTGATCTTCCTATGATATCCTTAATACATTTTTATATTTTTTAATTATTTAAAATAATCTGAGCATGTTTTATATGTTTAAAAGCTGTTCAAAGGCCTCTGAGAGAAGCAAGTTATCAAAAGGATATCGAGGCATCCTGGGGGGTTGGGCCTCAGGATCTGCCACTGGAGACCTTGTCTTTGATTGCTCTCTGTTCTGTCTCAGCGAGAAACATCAGCCAGACCTCAAGTGTGATCAGACTCATGGACCCAAAACAAAAGCAAATTGAGCATATTTCACTATAGTATCTGTAGCAGTGAATTTTAATATAAAGGCAAATACTGCTGAATGAATTCAAAAGAAATACAAGCTTTGATATTCTGATTGCCAGTGAGGTTAAAAATTCCTCTTTAATTTGTTGTTAATGTCAGTACATTTTTTAAAACTTTGTATATTAAAACTAAAAAGTGTTTCCCAGGAATGTGCATTTTTCAATTATTGTATGTAGTTTCTTATATTTTATTTTAAGTCTGTTGGGTGAGGCCTAGGTAAGCATGTTCAATATTTATTGCTCCTCCATAATTTCCAGTGAAATAACTGTGAACTGTACATTGCTTTTGTGAAAGTGCACTTGATGAGTAAGTTCCAGAATTTAAACTAAGTCTTCATGAAGGGATGGTGATATTCAGGTCAGGTAGTGTGCAGCTTGGAAGGAAGTCTGGAGTGCTGGTGTGTTCCTGCAGCCTGCTGCTCTAAATAATAAAAAGTTTTGAATTAGGATGATGCTTTTGAGATAACTTTGGAGATAATTAATTGCCTTTAACTTTTTAAAGGTTCTGTTGTAGCAATACATTAGCTATAGAGAGGGTGAGTGTTTGGTGATTGAAAGCAGGCAAGTAAATGACTTTATTTGGATATGTTGAGTTACTTGTGGCCAAATAATTTGGTATCTGAGGAGCATTCCATCGGCGTAATATGGGCAGTAGTCATCTACGACGAAGGGAACATTTGGAAGAAATATAACTGCGGTTCAGCCATCTTTATCCTGATGTGTCAAACAGAGACTTTGAGGATACTTTTAGGAACACTGAGAAACACAATCATAGAGAACAGCAACCACTTCCTTAGAACCTGTCAGTGGGGTAATGGTGCATAGTCAAACCAGTTGAAATAAACCTCCATTCATATTTGAGATTAAATGCTGTGGATGGTCAGGTTGCCCAAGATTTGATGCAGTTGGGAGGACAATCTGTTCTCCATACATAAGGTGCAGGGAAATGAAATGTATTCCATTCTCTTGATTTGCAATCTCTTATACATTTGGTCCCATACAGCTGCATGATCTAAGTTGACCCCCCCCCCACCCCCACCAACCCAACCGACTCCACAGGTCTGGCAGCACACATAAAATGTTGGAGGAACTCAGGAGGCCAGGCAGTATCTATCGAAAAGAGAAAGCAGATAAAAGGAAGGGGAAGGGGCACCAGAGGGAGATGATCAGCAACTAAGGAGATGAAGAGAAAGAGGGAAACAGGAATGGGGAATGGTGAAGGAGAGGGTGGGGGGCAATTCCTAGAAGTTAGAGAAATCGATTTTCATGCCATTTGTTTGGAGGCTACCCAGACAGAATATAAGGTGTTGCACCTGAGTGTGGCCTCATCGCGGCTTTAGAGAAGGCCTTGGAATGACATTTCAGAATGGGAAGTAGAATTAAAATTCATTTTCTTCCAAAGCTCTTGCCTTTTGTCCTGTTTCCAAATTGGAACACTATGGCAGGCTATAACCTGTGGTATGTGTTCGTGCTTCTTTTGCATGGCTAGATCACAAGAATTTTTTTTAACGGAAAATAAAACATAAATAATTTGCTGATAGCTGTACTGTACTTAAATAAATCTCTTGTGACACAATTCAGCAATGAGATATCATTAGGCAACCTTGACCTGTTTGTGAAATTGGTGACATTCAGTTGGACTTATCTTAAACATGCCCATATTATCTGTTTCTCCTTCTACTTTGCCTGAGGTAAGACTGGGATCTGTCTGTTCCGATGCTGTTTTTAAGCAGAACATTAATTTTGTTTAATTTGATGAAATATTTAATATTTTTCAATGCAAGGTCTAATCAATCAATTAGTTGAGATATTAATAGGATCTAGAGTCTTTAAGTATCCACATCATTATTATTTAGTGTGTTCCTGATAAAGCTTTGTTCAAACAGTGCTAATATTCAACCAGCTTTGAACCAGCAATTAAAAGTTTAAAGAGAAAAAAAAGGCAGTCTTTCTTCCGCTGTAGTGCTCGTTGTATAGATATTAAAATCCAAGTTTTAATTTCATGCTTATTTAATATTCGTTATTGACATAGTTTGTGAATTACTTTTCTAGCTACTATGGCTGTGTAATCTTGAATTATCATTTGCTCATTTTAAATTTGTTAAAAAATTATTTATTAATTTAATAGTTTAACTTTTTCTGTTACTGTTGAAATTTAACTTTTTTTCAAAGATATGTAGTAATGTTTATGGTAAGAGAAATTATTTCTCAATCCTCTTTGTGTACCATAAGAGCAGACTCAGAAGTAAGAAATATAAAGTCTAACAATAGTTAATTGTCACTTGGAGATACTAATTCAAAGTGGTTCGGAATCTGGCATTATAAGATGGGGAAAGGAGTTGACCCCGTTAAGTGTGTCCATTGTATTAAGTGAAGGAAATAAAATAAATATCCAAGTTAAGTAGTTGGAGTCATATTTCACTTCTGTTTCCTGATGGGACAGTAGTGGCCTCCAGTAAATTAGTACATGTGATGTATTTTTCATGTTGAAGAGATAAATGATATGTTTCAATGTGCTTTGTCATTGTTGGAACATTACTGATCTGGGCAGTTGACCACTTTAAAGAAGTAAATTGACATCATAAGATGTATTTATTTAGAGCCTGAGCTGAAGCCATGCTAACTTCAATTAGTTCCGTGAGGAAAGTATCTGAAGAACTATTGGGACACCGAGTCATTCATGCTTGTGTTTACCTGGTTTGGCTGAGGAACACCAAACTTGCCAAAACACTCTGGCACTATGGCTTGAACAGTATCGAGTACTTCATAACCCAGTGAGGAATCCCATCCCCCAGTAGCTGGCCAATCCCTGCTGGCGGTTTTGACACTGTAAGTTTGACATTCAAAAGTACTTGTAAATGAAATTGTTGTATATAATCAACTGTAACTTACCTCTCCATTTGCCTCCTAATCATGAGCCTCCAGTCACTGTTGATATTAATGGCTTTTTTTTAGCAAGGGCATTTGAATTCACGGCAGAGCATTTAATTATATTTTAAATTTTTCATCCATATTTTAATTATAATGAAAGAAATTTGTAGGAAAACCCTTAAGTATGAGCTTTCTTTGCATTTACAAGAGTTAATCAATAGTTACATAAATTTAAGCGTATTAGTGTTTTTACATAGTTTTATAGATACTTAAACTAGAACATTATGATGTAAGAGCAGCTATTACTTGTAAAAGATTGTTTTTTCGCAGCACCATGCGAATAATGTAAAATATGACTATCACTAGAAGCGCATCCAGATCTGAAATCCATAATGTAACTTGAACATTGCATTCAAATGAACACCAATTGTATTGATTATATGATGGACAGCTTGCCAAATATTGGTGAAATGAATGTGCATATCAATTGACCATATCAAATTAATATCCTCTATTCATCTCCCTGCGTTTGTTGGAAATCTCATTTGACACTGTGTTAAAATTACTTTGAAGTATCTAACACTCCAGAGGAACTTATAATGCAAGGTCGTTGAAGATCAGGTTTTCAGTTGTGTACAGATTTCCTCTTGTCTGTGATTTCTCAGTGTTATTGACCTCTGCTGCTTATAAACAAATGTATTTGCCAGCACTTCACTGTAGTGCACCTGCATCTGATGAGATCAGATATTTTTCTATAGCTCATTGTATTGGTTATCTATAAGTCCAGTTATACTCTGACTGTAGTTTAAAAATATATTAGTAGAATAATAATAAAGGGATTATTATTACTTCTGTAATTACACTTATGAAAAAGGTCTGTGTAAAACTAAAAAAGAATTGGTAAAAATAATAAAAGATCCATGAACTTAGAAGAGCATTATATCTGTGTTCACAGAATTAAGGAGGTGATGGTAATCCAACCAATTTGGGACTTGAGAGGCTTTTCTTTTTACTTACCTGTGTGACTCATATCATTGTAACAATCCCACTTTGTGCTAATTGACAGATGGCTCTACCCAGCCTTCACCAGCAGAGGCTACAGTATTGATTGCAGCAGTGAGATGATTGTCAGATGTGTCACAATTTTATGAGCCAACGACCATTTGAGTTATTTTCAGTGATGAGCCAGCTGTTTTAAAAGTGCTGTCTGAACTGGGAAAATAATTCAAATTGGATTCCTCAGTTTGAAATTTATCGAAAGCAAGTAGAAACTGCAGAAATGTCAAAAAATGTTCCACATGAACAGAAAGGTAAAAGATGTTTACTGTTTCTGTTGCATTGTTGGAAAACGTCTATTTTTTTCTGTAAAAACAATTATCATTATAACCTACCTTAGTATTCTTCTGTTGTTCTATGGAGAAGTCTACAAATTATATTAAATCTGTTGCTGATGTGAACATTAACTGAGCAGTCAATTTTAATTTTGCTTGGCTATTGAAATCTTTGTTTAACTCCTTGTTATTGGCTATTCTCTAGTTATCTCCTTTACAAACAAAACCTATTTTATTCTGAGTTCAGTTACTTCAGCAAGTTGCTCTCTTTCCAGCTGTTCTAATTACATTCTAGCAAATATGGTTCTCTATACTGTATAATTGGCATGTAAATTGCACATACTCCTCCATTTACATGCCATAAGTGCAAAATTCATGTAGAAAAAGATTAGAAATTTTGCCAAGAATCCATAACCACTATCCTCAGAATAACATTGAGGCTAATCAGTCAGGACCTTGTTACTTCCCTCCTCCTATTTGTCCACTAAGGAAATGATTGGAACCAACTTGAGCTTGCATCTTTTCCTGTTTTCTTGATAACCTTCCATGTTCATCTTATTTGTCTCCAGCTCATTCATTTTTCTTTCCCTTAAATTACTTTCTTGCCTCATCCTTTTTCTTCCTCCTTGTCTACTCTATCCCTGGCTCTCTTCCAAATCTCAAGTACTGGTTCTGACTTGGTAACCAATGCCTTACTTCCAACTTCCCATTGTGCTCCAAAGATACTGATTGCGCTGTCACCTTCATGCTTATTTTATTCAGGAATCCCTTGTTTTAATCTGTTTAGATATGCAACTCCCCAATAATACAATTGCAAAATACCTTTTACTGAATTTAGTTAATGAAGTACTTGTCTATACAAAGATAACCCATTCCTCTCATCCATCACATGCTTGTTGCTTCCATCTCGTCTATCTACGTGATAAACTTCACGACTCCATCTTCAGAAAGGTTAACAATGTTGGAGCAGTTTTTTGAGGGCTTAGCACATATATCAACTGACTTCAGCCACTACTCTTCCCATTTTAATACGAATTGTGGAATAAATCGAAAACGCATCTCTGAACAATGGGTCCCTAAGGACTGTGAACCAAGCTAATTGGAAGATACCACAATTATTTGGAAGACCAGACAGTGTTGATTTGAATTTGTTACTTGAATGTCTGTGGTGTGGTTGCAAAGAGGGGTGTGTGTAGCTTATGTGCATAGGAAGCATTGTGGAAGAATCGTAAAAATGCATTTGCCCTTGGAGCCTTAGCACAAGTAATGTTGTGTAATGTTGGGTTGAGGTGTGTGTGTGTGTGTGTGTGTGTGTGTGACTCTCCCGTTCTCAAAATTTGTTGTTTTGCCATACAATGCTTAATATAAATTGCAATAAGAAAGACACACACACAAATTGTCATATCCACCAACTGTGGCTCTCCAGTGACTTTGCTCTTGCTCTTGCAACTATGTACTATGTCAAGGATGCTCGCCACCCTGACCATTCCCTTTTCTCTCTTTGACTGACCAGACTTAAGAAGATCTTTATCAAAACTGCTATCAGATTTCAAAAATAATCACTACTTGTTTCTACAAAAGCTAATCAAAATCCTACAAAAGGTAGGGGATTTGGCCCTGTACCTCATGAGTAAATCCCTCTCAACTACATGAAATGCTGCCATAGTAAAGAAGCATCCATCATCAGAGATCCTCACCACCCAGACCATGCTATTTTCTTGCTGCTGCTATCATGTAGAAGGTACAGGTGCCTCAGGACTCACACCACCAGTTTCAAGAACAGTTACTACCCTTCAACCATCAGGCTCTTGAACAATAAGGGATAACTACACTCATTTGATTCTGTTATATTGTTACTTCATACTCATTATTTATTACTATTTATTTATATCTGGATTTGCACCCTTTATTTACAGTAAACAGTTCCTGATGTTTACAGCTTACAGTTACTGTTCTATAGGTTTGTGAAGTGTGCCCACAGAAAATGAATCTCTGGGTTGTATATGGTGATATGTATGTTCTCTGGTAATAATTTTGTACTTTGAGCTTTTACATTCCTTCCCCAGTCCTGTTGTCACGTTCTCAGACTCTTAAATCTATTATTTAATTCTCATTGTCATTTTAGTATTTTAGAATACGTTACATTCTTTGCTTCTGTTGTCGTGCTCATCACTGTTTTAATTGTTGTTATTATCATGTATACTGTTTAATCTGTGAGCTTCAGAGGAGCGTGGAATTTCATTGCAGTCTGGTGTAAATGACAATAAACCATTCAGATCTGATCCGCGTACCTTCACGAGCTTCACTAGCTGGTACATTAGGGAGAATTTAAACTAATTTGGCAGGGGGATGGAAACCAGAGTGATAGGGTTGAGGAAGGGAAAAACTAACTTTCTTTCAAAGTTGTCCCTCTGACAGTCTGCACTTTTTAGTTTCTGTCCTTTCATGTTAACTGGCAGTTCAAATAGAGCTGCAATGCTCTCCCTTTCTATACCTTTACCCTTTGATATCCTGCAACCTTGGCTTTGCTCCTCCCAATGCCTGTTGTCCATCAGTAACAGTATTGAAAACAGCTTCATTTGCAGTATCTACACTGACATCCTTACAGATCCAGTTCACCACCACCTGTGAATCTTGGCACTTCCTTCTTAATGATGAAATCCTCTGTAAGCATAAATTACACATGTTGGAAATCTGAAATATAAACATAATTCTGGTAATGTTTGAGTTGGCCTGCATCAATAGATAGAAATAGTTAACATTTGTCACTAATCTCTCATCGGAACATCTCTGCAGAAGAAAGGTCATTAAATCTATTTGTCACTCTTGACCAAATGAATAATTTCTTGTTCTCAAGTTCATCTTATGAAATTTTCAGATTGCTCGTCCAATCTCCAGATTTCTGCCACAAGCTATATCGCACAAATGGCCTAACTGAAGTTAAACCAGGCTGTTCGTAATGAAAGGCAGCATCTATAGGAAGAAGCGCTGTCGACGTTTCGGGCCGAGACCCTTTGTCAGGACTAAATGAAAGGAAAGACAGTAACTTCTCTTACTGTCTTTCCTTTCATTTAGTCCTGATGAAGGGTCTCGGCCTGAAACGTCGACAGTGCTTCCCACTGTAGATGCTGCCTGGGCTGCTGCGTTCCACCAGCATTTTCTGTGTTGTTTGAATTTCCAGCATCCGCAGATTTCCTCGTGCTCGTAATGATGTTGCCATGTCTGATCCTAACATAGCTATGTAACCATACATCCTGGCGCACCCTGAGCTTCTGTGCTGCTGAAGCCCCCATCCTTCTCTATGCTCTCCTGTACTTTTGGTCGCTTAAACAGTCGCTATTTTAATCACTACAGTTCTGCTGTTATGCTCTAAGTGTCAAGGCACAACCATTCCTGAATCTATGTTTTACCTTTTGTTTTCCCCTTAAAGCAGTGTTTTAAAACCTATCTCTAACCAAGCATTTGTATGTAATCGTCCCTCTCTATTTTAAGTCTTGTTCATTAAAGCTGCTGAAAAGCACCATGGCGTGTTTTGGAATGTTGCAGACCCTATTGTCTCACAATATACTGGACCCCTTTTTAACTTCAGTTATTGTCCACATTCAAGTTGAATTGTAAAGGTCCTGATAAGATACGTATGGAATGATCTGTTTCAATGGCATGCAAGCAAACAACTTTTTTACTGTATCTTGGTACTTGTGGAAATAATAAACCAATACCAAAAAGCAGTATGTCCACTTGAATGGAAATGGGGAACAAAATACTATTAATTTTTTTGGTCAGAGTGCTGCAAGAAGAAATTTTGGGTTTACAGTACTTTTATCTCTATATTTCAATGTAAATTAAAGTAAATTTCTGGACCTCTTCCCACTGTGCCTTGGATGTCTGGAAACTAGAAGCTGAATTTGTCAATGAAGGATTTGTATTTTTAAGAAAATATACCCTCCAGAGAAGTTCAGCTCCAGATAAATGCATATGGAACCTGTAAACTATTGTTTCAATTGATGCCAGTTTCAGTTTCTGATGCAGTCCAGGGCTTTGTGTTGCTTTCCAAAACTATTAATTGTCTTAGTCAATAATTTTTCTGATATGCTGCCAACAGAGAAAATATGGCAGGCAAAGCATTTGGATGCATTTGGAATGGCAGAGAGAAGGCAAAGGAATTGTAAATGACAAAGATTTACTGATCTACAGATCCACTTGAGAAGGAAGTTGGGGTAAAGGAGAAAACAAAAGGATCGAAGTGCAAATATAAATTGATGTTCTGCTTTTTTAATGCCTAGTATATTTCAGGACAGCACAGAGCATGTCTAGCAAATGGCTTATTATCAGGTGAGTCAGGTAGGAGTTTTTTGTGTGCACAATCCTACAGAATAAGTTAACATGAGAGGAGAAAATAAAGCCCGAGTTCTTTTACAAGCTACCAATAAATAGCTGTCAATTTTCCGAAGAGCCTATCTTGAAGTTGGTTGCTATCACTGCAATAAGCAGAATTAAAATATAAAAGCAATCTTTAGTATTTATTTCATTTAGTTATATTTGGGTATGGGGTGAAAAAAAGAGAGGAGGATTGTGGAAAAATTGTCAGGAATGAGAAAAAGGGAGCTAAGTGGCAAAATACCTTCCCTTCATTTGCTTATTATAAGTTTGTGAGGAGATTGTGGGAACCCTGAAGAAGAGGAATAGGACTGACGGGAGATGGGGTGAGCAAACATGACAGTATGTCCAGGAGGGAAATATGCTAAGCTAGGTATTTAACTTACACAGTTTCAGAAATAAAACAACTGCAGGCAATTTCTGGAATAGACCGCCAATATCTAAAGCCAGTTTAAAGCATGATTGGCAAAAGGATTTTACAGCAGAGATGAAGTGAAGGGAAAAACTGATGAAGCCAGAATAGGGAATGGAAAGAATGTGCGATTTATCATTTTTAGTTGAAGCTTGTCTTTTTTAGCATGTTGATGCTTGCCATTATTTGCCCCTGTTAATGCATAGTTTTTCATAAAATTCTATTGTAATTTTTCCTGTAAATGCCTTCAAGAAAATGAATTTCAAGGCCATAATTGGTAACATAAATGCACTTTGAACTTCATGACATTTGCATTGCAGCCATCAGTCTGGAGGAAAACTAACAACTCAGTAAGTGCAACTATTGCTACAATTACAGAGTTAAATGAAGTTGCTTAATGCACTTAATTTTCTAAAGAGAAGCTGAGTGTAGTTTTGAGTTTCTTTTGTTTGTAAAATTGCTACAACACACAAAAGGAAAAATCAGAAATACCAGGCCGTATTGAAAGTTATGAGCATTCATGGACAGGATTTATTTTATTCTGAGCAGCCACTTGAGCACAATTCATCTGTCTGGCTCCAGTGATTGCAATTAAGCAGCATGGACCCGTGTGCAGAATGCATGTTTAGTATCCATTCTCACTGCACATTTTTCCAGTTGAGAGATCTTATCATGAATCTTGAATTAGAAAGGGCTGCAGCTTGGAAAAATAACAAAACTGCAACTCCTTTATTAGTGCAGCTCTCTCATGATGTGTGGCTGAATTCTCAGTGCAGAATCTTTGATATTCCTGGCCAATTATGTACAAAATACATCTTGGGGATGTTCAAGAAATGATTCTGGGTGTCCAAGGGGACAACTTTGTGCATGAAAGATAGAGGCACTCTTAGAAAACTCTGTAAAGCCTGCTAAGGATTACATACACATTGAATTTTAGAAAACTCCAGAGAAATTTGAGTACCATAGCTTGAAAATCAGACTAAAAATTTACCAATTGTGCAGTTATATGCAGGAGAGGCAAGGCTATTTAGGAGCTATACTGATTTTAGGCTAGAAGCTTAATTCTTAATAATGTAAGTTGAGCATCACATTTCAAATCTAAGCACCAATCTCTCTGTAAAAGGTGGACTTTTTGAGACCAGTCTTCACGATGGATGTAAAAAATATTATTGTCAGACATTAGACGGAGTTAAATTGTACCACAGAGGGAAAATTCAAAAGGGTGAAGAATGGAGGATTGAAGGTGCTTTACTTAAATTGGTGGAGCATTTGGAATAAGTTGGACAAACTCATGTCACAATTAGAGACTGGTCGGTATGACATTGTGGGCACCTCTGAGTTGTGACTGAAAGAAAGCCATAGTTGGGAGTTTAACATCAAAGGATATACGTTGTATCAAAAGGACAGGCAGGGAGGCATAGGTGGAGGTGTGGCTCTTTTAGTAACAGATGGAATTACATTTTTAGAAAGAGGTGACATAGGGTCAGAGAACGTCGAATTTTTGTGGGCAGAGTTGAGAAACTGCAGGGTAAAAAAGAACATTGTGGGAATCAAATATAGATCTCCAAATAGTAGCTAAGATGTGAGGTTGAGATTGCAAAGGAACATGGATAAAGCATGTAATATGGTTAATGACACAATTGTAATGGAGGACTTCAATATGCAAGGCGACTGGGGAAATCAGGTTGGTGTCAGATCACAAGAGAGGGACATTTATTTGGATTTTCAGAAGGCATTTGATATGGTGCCACACACGAGGCTGCTCAGCAAGGTAAAATCCTATGGTGTTACAGGAAAGATAGATAGTAAATTTGCATGGCATGGATAAGGGAATGGCTAACAGGCAGGAGGCAGTGGGTGGGCCTTTTCTGGATGGGCTGCTGGTGACTAGTGATGTTCCACGGGTCAGTGCTGGGAGCACTACTTTTAACATTGTATGTCAATGATTTGGATAATGGAATTGATGGCTTTGTGGCAAAGTTTGCAGATGATACAAAGATAGGTGGGGGTGTAGGTAGTGCAGAGGAAGCAATGTGATTGCAGCAGGACTTAGACAAATTGGAAGAATGGGTAAAAAAAGTGGCAGATAGAATACAGTGTTTGGAAATATATAGATGATGCATTTTGGTAAAACAAACAATAGTGCAAGCTATTATCTAAATGTGGAGAAGGTTCAAACATCAGAAGTATATTTGGACTTTGGAGTCCTCGTGAAAGTTAATTTACAGGTTGGGTCTGTGGTAAAGAAGGCAAATGCGATGTGGGCATTTATTTCAAGGGGAATAAAACATAAAGCAGGCAGGTAATGTTGAGGCTTTATTAAACACTAGTCAGGTCACACTTGGAGTATTGTCAACAGTTTTGGGCCACGTATCTCAGAAAGGATGAGTCATCACTGGAGAGAGCCCAGAGGAGGTGGACAAGAATGATTCTGGGAATGAAGGATTTAACATCTGTGGACCATTTGGCAGCTTTGGACCTGTACTCAGTAGAATTTAGAAGAGTGTGGGAGATCTCATTGAAATCTACTGATAGGGTGGATAGGGCGTGGGTGTTTCCTATGGTGGGGGTATCTGGAACTAGAAGGTGCAGCGTCAAAATTGAGGGACGAACATTTAGAACAGAGGTACAGAGGAATTTTTCTTTTAGCTAGAGAGTAGTAAAATTGAGAAATGCTCTATCACAGATGTGGTGGAGGCCAAGTCTGTTGGTATATTTGAGGAGGAAGTTGATAGTTCCCTGATCGGTCAGGGCATCAAAGGATATGGTGAGAAGACAGGTGTATGGAGTTGAGTGGGATCTGGGATCAGTCATGTTAGAATGGTGGAGCAGACTTGATAGGCTAAGTCTGCTCGTATGTCTTATGGTCTTATCAAGAGCCATCTCTCTGAAGACAAATCCCAGCCATTTCTTAATGGAGCAAATTGTCTGCTCTGTAAAAACTCAAGTGCATTACTATGCTCTTCAAACAAATATGTATATTGTAATGTTAATTACAAGTTAAGACATACATAAAATTATCCAATTAGATACTATAGACAAGCATTGCAGCAAGGCTCATAGACCTGTTTTGATGATTTGTCCCTAAGTATAACATCAGTTCTGCCTGAAGTCTGAAATTACCTATGCCCAACCAGCTGCAGACTGGGATTGGGCTGAAGAGGAGAAGGTTAGCTCGCAACTGAGAAAAATCAAGACTTTGCGTTGAGTATTAATTAAGTGACTGTGGGGAGCTGGATATCAGATTCTCAGATAGCCTTGGCAATTCAGGAAGGTCACAGGGTGGTTGATAGGGTCCCAAAGGCCTTGGTGTTTGTGTTAGGCTCAATGGGCATGGAAAGGGATTAAACATTGGATGCTAGATCAATGGAATAGGTTTACTGTGGGCTAGAAAGGAGGAGGCTGTATAATCAACACTCATTGAGAGGCACCTTCCCAAGGTCCCAGTGCACGCTATTCTACCTAAATGTGGTTGTAATCAAGTGTTCAGTGATGATCCCATCTGAGGCAACTCAGTGTAAGTTTCCCTGCAGGGCCATAAAATGAGCATTAAAAATGGAATTGTATTATCCAGGTATTATGAGGTAGAAATTATATTGGGTTACAAAAGGTCAAATTTCCAGAATGAATCAATGTGGCTTGGATACCTCCACCCTCTAACTCACCCCGCCACACCACCACCCCTCTACTAATTTATCATTTCCTGTCAGTCAGTTAATGTAGGCACTCCTCTCCACTTTAGTGATATACAATCAATCTATCTCTTTAAGCTATCATATGTATTTATATTTATTTCATTTTTAAAATTATTTTGCTCTTTATCTTATTTTTCTGCTGTATCAAATCCAGAATAACTATTATTTCATTCTCCTTTACACTTGTGTACTAGAAATGACATAATAATCTTGAATCTTGAATATGGTCATTATGTTATTTCACTCTTGAGGAAAACTAAATTGATCAATAAATCCAAGATATAGTATTGAACTTCTAGACATAATCTTCATTCATTTCTCTCTACACTGATTCTGCAGCATGGTGAGTGCGCCCCATCGTAGTTTATGGAACAAAGCAAAGTGAAAAGGAATAGAAACATAGAAAATAGGCTCAGGAGTAGTCCATTCGGCCCATTGAGCCCGCACCTCCATTCAGTATGATCATGGCTGATCATCCAACTCAGAACCCTGTACCTGCTTTCTCTCCATACCCCCTGATCCCTTTAGCCACAAGGGCCATATCTAATAGGTATGCATGTCATTACATTCTGAATACTCTGATACCAAGTGATATACTAGAAGAAAATCTAAGTCCCCACCTCAGTCATGATTTAGTGATTCCCATTAAAATCGTTGACTTGCAAAGGCGAAGAGTCAGATCTGGTTGTCGCTAACTCCCAGGCCCAATCCTGCATGAAAAATACAGAGAGGCCATTTGGCTGTTGGGCTGAATTTTTAATAAGTGCTGATGTTGTTAATGTAAAACTGGATGTAGTCAGGTCATCTCCCCTCAGTGTATTTACTGCTCCGAATTTACACACCTGTGCTGAGTGACTTTCATTGGATTGATTGTAGCCTCTCCTGCTTTTTGAGCCTTTGAAGCTTGTGTGACCTGGAATCAAAGTCAGAGATTCCCCCTGACATTTGAATCTATAACGTGTTTGTGCTATTGTTTTGAGTTGGCCAAAATTATTCTTCATCCTTTTAGATTACTTCCATACACATAGATATTTTGCATGTAAATGTTGATACAGGTCGACCTTCACTAATCTGGCACCATTGTGACCTGAGGAATGCCCGATTAGTGAAAATGCCGAATTACAAAAGGATCACATTAAGCTATAGCTAACCGTCTCATTATACCTTTAAAATATCATGTATATCAGTACATTAGATAATAATGAAACAGAAATATTAAATGAGTAGCAAGTGAAATTTTAATAAAGCAATATACTGTACAGGCCAGATAAAATAAAGGGTACAGGTATATGTGCAGGGATCAATTTGTACAGAAAAGTTGAGCATTTCCGCTTCGTAAGTGAGACAATTAATATACCTTCAAGCAAAGTTACATGTCTGCAAGTGTGGGGTTGTAAGGATCATCCACATCTTCATCTTGGAAAATGAGTGAAGCATTAGGCACTGGTGCCTGAAACTGGCACAACATTGTACACCTGCTCGGGGCTTAATTTTTCATCAGAGACTAACGGCGAACTCGTCAACAAACTCTGCTGCTGCTTCCTTGTCTGCTGAATGTTTTTCACCACACACTGCACGAAACTGTAAGCCATGACGCTGCTTAAACCAATGAACCCAGCCTTCACTATAGTCACACTCATAATCTAGTCCTAGTGCTTCATGAAATACTTTTGCTTGTTCCTCCATCATAGCTCTAGATAGTTCATCACCTTCACTTACAGGAAGATTAAACCACGTTATCAGCACTTTATCTAGTTCCGAACTTCTTCTGTTTTTCATTGTTTTTCTTATGCACATCTGTTTCTTTGAACCACTATCAGCAAAAAAAGGTAGCAGTTTTTCTTTCTGTTTCTTTATATCGTACACTGTGGACAATGTTCCAATGTTCCACAGCTTTTCAGTGATACACCACTGTCCAGTTTTTTCAAGAGTTCAACCTTATCTTTAATGGATAATGTGCAGTGTTTTTGCTTCACAGCCATAATTGCAGGAAAACAAGCAGGAATCGCCTATCTGTGTTTACAAGAGTGCGCCAACACATGAACAGATCTAGCGCAACCAAAACAATGCGCAGATTGGTATGGTGGCCCGGGAAATTTGAAATTACAGTTGCGCGGAAAATTTGAAATCAGTGCTGGATTATCGAAGGAATTACAGGTAGTCGGATTAGTGAAAGTCGACTGTATTAAAGAAAATATTTTGACCAACAGAGAAAAATAGGAATAACATGACATGTATTCCAATTGTAGGAGTTATGATATCAAATACTAAACCTTTATGTAATCAGAACTGAATCCACCCAACTGTTAATCCACTGATGCTCTTGTTTCTGAAATGTACCAAAGTTGCAATGCTACAACATCTTTTTAGAATGAGTATAAGATTACTAATAATGCCTCTTGAGGTTTGATTGAGTTCCAAACTTGTAACTTGGCATAATCTCTGATGCTCAGTTGAAGTGATTTTGTAGTTTTTCGATTACTTTGTGAAATAGAGCATCAGTTGTCTTGGCAAGTAAGTTTGCCAATATCATTCAAATATTTGGTCCTACTTCCTCTAAAATTACTTTTTTCTATTTCCATACAAGTTCGTGTTAAGCATCACCCTCCACTTACACTCAAAACCATCTCCATTCTTTCAGTGTGTGAATTGAAAGACTTCCATTTTCTGTTGTAACTATTGAATTTGCTATTATAACTGGACTGGAACTGGAACTAGACTGCCTGTATTGACTACCTTCCACTTTAGCAGTTCTGTGTCTTGTCTTTTAACTTGCATCAAATTGCAAGGTGTAAAGCATCAACAGCTGAGACAAAGAGCCTCTGGTTTATTGAAGGTTTCTTTCTTCACAGACGGTTTTGGCTTTTGGAGCTTTCTGAGCACATTGTTACAATCCAGAGATAAGTTAGGCAAATGATACAACCATTAAATAGGAAATAAAAATCATTATTGTTTACCAACAAATTTCTGTGTTATTCTTGCAATAATGCCAAAAGTCAGCCCCAAATCATTGGGAAACCGAAGTTCGCCGCATGCAAGAACAAACAGATTATGAAACCAGGTTGGTTAAGATGTGGTTATTGTTGGAGACTATGTGATTGGGGAATTAGTAAAGGGATAAAATAAGGAACACATAGGTCAATAAGAAACACCAGGAATGATGGTGAAAATGAACAAGATAGAAGTGGAATGAATCAAAAGTATTGAAAATAACTTTTTAAGGAAAAGCCACATTTTTGAGAGGAGGGGAGGGGATGGTGATGGTTAATTTACAAACTCAGATTTTAGATTTAAAAAGTTCCTCTTGCAAAAGTTTTAACGTGTACTTGAAGCATGTATGAAATTTCCTTTAGTTGCTACCTTGGGAGGAGAGTAACAAGAAGTCTGATGATGTTATTAGTAGTCCTGTCCTTAACATTTTGGAGGGAAGATTTGAGAAACCGTGTATACCCAGTGTGGCTTAAGTCTGCATTCTGCCACGATACATAATGTCAACACTGAGCAATTAGCCCGTGTTGAATGAAAATGTTGCTAATTGTCTTTAAACAGTAGACCAGGATACTTGCTGTTGTATTGCTTGGGCTCCCAATAAGGACCCTGTACAATTATTTACGTGAAAGAAACAAAGGCTTTTTTTAAATCCTTTATCTTTGTCATTAAATTTCCTAGAGGGCTTCCGGTTTAAATAAGTAAGACAAAAATAAAATGTTAAGCCATAGGCCAATTTTAAGTGTGAATAATTAAAATCTCTAAAATTCCTGTATTATAAACCATATATGTTGTGCTGTGGCTTTCTTTTACTTGGATAAAATTGCACATTCAAGAAAGATTGCTGCTCTCAGCAGTTCCAGATCGGTCGGGTCCTCCAGGAATTCTATTTCTACTGCATCATCATCTTGTGCTTCTAATTTTTCTCTTCCTCTTGATATCATGTATCCATATGCATACAAGGTCAGATGCCTTTGTTCCAAATAAATAAACCATTATAACAAAGGCTGGTGATTTCAGAATGCTGTAATGCTGTTACAAAAATAAGAAGGAAGTGAAACTTGCAATGTTTTCGTTGCTAATTTTCCAATACTAATCTAATTAAAAAGAAATGATCATTAAATGTAAATATGAATTTACAGCAGATAAAAGAATTTTGGAAAAAAGATGTATTCTCCTTGCTGTTCTCTCCTCTCTCCTTCACAGCTAAAGGCATTAACTACTTTCCGTGGTATGGCTTCATAGTTACTAGTCACCCACTGATCCTATCAAAATAACTATTATTCGTGTGTGAATGTCAGCAAGTTGTTTGACTCCAGGAGCCCGATCTTGCTATTCACATCCAACGTAGGTTGCTGGATTGTGATCAGAAGTAGTCCCTCGGTGTCACAGTCATGCGTTAGACTGGATTATGTGCTTGACCCCTACACAAGGTCTGGAAAATAGAAGCTTCTGATTGCTACAACAGTGCTACCAAATGTATTAAGCAGATTAAGCAAGAAAGCCAATCCACAATCTCCTGTTTGGGTGTTGCAACATACCCTGCAGGATACACTCTTAATGAGTGTGAGTGAGAGAGGAATGGATCAGCCAATTGGCCTAACTTTGCTCCTATTTCTTATGGTCTTTAAGCTTTGCTTGTAGTGGCCTTGACACTTGGTTGCAGTTTGAACTTGAGAAACGTATACTAACGCTAATCCTGTAGCTAGGAGGAGAACAGGTGTTGAGTTGAATTGAATTTATTTCTTACATTCTTCATGTACAAGAGGAGTGAACATCTTTGCATTATGTCTCCGTCTAAATGTGTGATGTGCAATCATAGTGATTTATAGTAATTTATAATAAATAGAATAGTTAACATAACATGGAAATGCACTCAAATCAGCATGAGTTAATCAGTCTGATGGCCTGGTGGAAGAAGCTGTCCTGGAGCCTGTTGGTCCTGGCTTTTATGCTGGGGTACTGTTTCCCGGATGGTAGCAGCTGGAATAGATTGTGGTTGGGGTGTCTAGGGTCCCCAATGATTCTTCGGGCCCTTTTTCCAAACATGTCTCTGTAAGTGTCCTGAATCATTGGAAGTTCACAACTACAGATGTGCTCGGCTGTCCACACCACTCTCTGCAGAATCCTGTGATTAAATTCCTACTGATTTAATTCATTATACTGCAGTCCCTTCCTCCAACCTCACATGAAACATTCAGGTACATGGTGACTCCCATTAATTTATTGCTTCTCTTCATTCTATGCCCCCTTTCCACACCCCCACCCCTGCAACATCTCACAAAACCCTTTGGATGTGTGGTGTGACCTGTGTAGATTGATCTAGGCAGGTGATATTCCACCTTCCACTGGATGAATGGATGTCTGCATGGTAAAAAATCTCTAGCCTCATCTCATATTGTGACCACCTAAGGAGATAATAGAATATTATTTTGGGGTTAGTTAACCTGTGGTCTCAACTATTGCTAAGGAGTTCCAAATTATATTCAATTAAAAGAGCATTCTGAAGGAAATTACCTTAAACATACTGGGTTGTTGTAAGAACCTATCTAATTCACTAATATTTTTTCGTGAAAGATATTTGCTGCACTTGGGCTGGCTATTCCCAGAACAAGGCCTGTAAGGGATGGATCGTAAATGACAGCTGTGCCCACAACCAATAAATTAATAAAAATAATATGCAGATAGACTCAAAGTAGAATTAATAATCTTTCAAATACAAGAGACTTAAAATTTGCAAATGTCAGAAATCAAGTGGATATTATTGAAATGGAAAACAATACATTTTTTTGTTTTTTTTTTAAATATGCTTTGCTCTTAACTGTTGGCTCCTTTGCATCTGTTTCTTTAAACTGGCTGTTTTTTTCACTATCAGAAAATCAAACATAATTGGCAGTAATTTATACTCAAATGTCACAGTTTTAAATCAATATATTTTTCTGCCTTCCTTTCTGTGCCTGATTTGGCAGCAAATTTACACACGGTGACTTACTTCCATTTTGCTGTTAATTTTATAATTATTTGCCCTGATTTGAGGAAGAGCACTGTTGCCTCGTCTTGTTCACTAGATTTTCATGTGCCTGGTTGCCTTAGTTCTCACTTTTTGCAGACTGTAGGAAAATATATATAATTCTGATTAAATTAGCATTGGTGAAAGCTACAATATTTTTCTTCTATAACAAAACAATAACATGTTAGAATTTAACAAACATCTACTAAATATCTGCCATACTTTTTCCTATTTATCTGTGAACCTTTGGGTCAAAATTGTGTAGTATTGAGAAATGTATGTTAAAACAGGCTGTGCTAGTTAAATGTGCTGATTTCTTCCAGGGCTGAGTGAAAATGTTCACCTTGTATGCAGAATCTCTGAACATAATTTTGAGAGTGTACAAAGTACACTTTAGCTGTATAAACTCATGCCTTGTCAGTTCTGATTTGGAAGTACTGCTTCAAGTAATACTGTTGAAATGGAACACACAAACTAGCAATGATGGCCCAAATACAACTAGAAATGTTCATAACTAGTGGAAAATAGAGCTTTCTAAAGGGTAAATCCTGGTAGGTAGCAATGTCAGAGACACTCATGCACGCTGACCCATTTATACAACCGGGAATGAAGTAATCTGATCTCAATCTTGCAGTTAGTTGCCTGGTCCATCCTTTAGAATACTCCAAGGAAAACAGTAAATGCCTGACACACATGAAATCAGGCAGCATATGTGAGTGTGAACAAAGAGACACAGAAGTCAGTGATATAGAAGTCTTTATTCATCACAACAGACGCTCTTGACAGAGGCTCTCAAACCCTGAAGTCCATCACATTTTAATACACTTAAAATCCGAAGTTAACAGCAGGTGATTCAATACAATTTCAATAGTTACAATTGCATTGTTTACTTGAGTTGACAAATGGTTCCTTTAAGACACTAGTTGAAGCACATTGTAATTGATAAGACACCTCTTTAAGGTCAAACACTTGTGGTAGAAACTAATTAACACAATTATTTTAAAACCTTTTGATGACAGAGAGCCAGACACCCAAAATTAATGTTGTCAGGGTTGTCTCTGAGTACTCAAATATAAGTAAAGCACACAAAAACTATTGATTGCCTATACCTGTGACCCCATTAAGTAACAATGGCATTCTGGTTTGCCAACATGCACTCAAGTCACAATAGTACAAATAATTTAGCCCATGTTGCATGGTTTGATGCAGGCTGATTAACAACCCCAATGTTTCAATGCTTGGGTCTTGCATACGCAATCTCTCAGTCTGTGGAGCAGCCTGTGCTTTTAACTTCAATTTGCTGCTTGAAATTTACAAAAAAACTGAAAGCTAATTGCTAACTTCCTGAATTATTTACATTTACAATAAGAAACGAATCCTGGTTCTTGTTTGACTTAATATCTGCTATTCACATAACTCCGGAATACTCCCAAACATACACCGCCCTCACTCTCTCTCACTCTCTCTCCCCCACTCTCTTCCCTTTTCCCTCTCCCCTCTCTCCTCCCTTCTCCCTCTCTCTCCCTCTTCCTCTCACCTCTCTCTCCCTCCCCTCTCCCTCTCTTCTCTCAGTCCTTTCTCTCCCCCTCTCCCTCCCTCCCCCCACTCTCCACTCCCCACTCTCCCTCCCCTCCCCCCTCCCTGTCCTTCTCTCCTTTTCTGCATTTGTGCATTCCATCCATTCGGTGTGGTCAGATGTAACACAGCAGGCTGGTGTTCATCACTCAGGGTTTCTGTAATGACACTATTAATGGGTGGACTTGATCTCTTGTCCTGTCGGTGAGGGTGGTGAGGAAGTGAGTTATATGGTTTAACCTGAGCCCAGTGTTTCCACTGGGTGTCTCGCCAGGCCTGTGCACAATCACGTGTAATTTCTGCAGAGCACCCTCTGTGGTTCTATCCTCCTCTCTTTTCAGGCTGCTCCCGTTCCATGACTTGCTCACCCAACTGTGGGACGTCTGCTCTCCCTCTGGCTCTCTCTAATCAACAATATGTTGCTGCTGTTTTGTTCAGTCCTTCAGTGTGTTACCCTGGTTACGAGGTCCTTGACATCTCCATGTAATCTTACTAAATTGCCTCTAGTAGTTTCTTTCTGTACACTTCCAATATCTGTCATCTAATTTTCTTCAGTTGCTTTCTTTGCCCTTTGACCTGCACATTCATTCCCTGCCTGCTCCTTACACTCCCCATTCTTGTGCTTCTTTACTTTAATTGCTGCTACCTCTGTAGACAGCTGCACTACTTCAAACAGCTCTTCGCTGTGCTTGCCCCTACCCTTGGAACCTCCTGATATGTTTCACGATCATCATCCCATATCTTACCCCTGCTTGGAGCTGCTGTCTCTCTGTGAGCCCTGCTGTCTGCTCTGGGGATCACACACCTTCCCTGTCTCTGTCCTGTCCATGTTATTTCTCCGTTTCCTGAACCTATGAGAGCAACTGCCTGTCTTACTTAGTCTCTCTATCCCAGGGCATACGACTGTCCTCTCATTGTTTAGGCACACCTAGAAATCTACAGGATTCCCAACCTCAATTACCTGAGTTTCACTTCCGTCTGCCCTCATTGTTCCAGCCTTGGTGCTTGTAATGTAAATCACCTCCCCAATATTGGGGGAAGGGAAAATCAGTTATCGATACAGACAACCCTGTGTCCACTAACATTTCACATTGCCAGCTCCATAATAAGCCCTTAAAGTACATCTGTGGGTGATCAGTGCTCAAGATAGAGGCTGGCGCTATCTGTTTGTATGATTAGAGTGTTGTCCTCACTGTCTCCATAATCTGGCAGCAGAAATCAAGAGAGGGAGGGTGCTGCAGTGGCTTCGGCCTAATTTGGTGAGCGACTTTCACACCTTCCTCCTTTTTTAGGACACTGCCTCCAAATATAGCCTGAGAGTTCTCAGCTGTAACGAATCATTTCCTTCACCTTTCCACATCTGCTATGGAACTCCCTTGTCAGGTGCCCTGGTTGCTGGCACACTAAGCAAGTTTTCTACATCTGAACAGCAGCTATAGTCACCTCTCCTCCCTCCTGCAGTCTATCTCCCTGGCCCACGATACTATCGCAGAGGAGGTCAATCCCACCGGTATCCCCAAATCTAAAGTTTCCTGGTGGGCTGAGCTCAGGCCTTCCTTCAGCATTTTCAGGAGGACTGGATCATTCCTCCCTGGACTATCCATCCCTGAATACTCTTCATACACTTGATATTTATTGTCTGCATAATCCATCACAGGCTCATCAGTTCTCTGAACTACTGGCACTATCGTACCCCAGTTACTCTCACCTCCCTCCCAGTCACTTCCTCACTTCCCCCTTGAAGCAGCGATATTGCTCTTCACTCCCTGGCATTCACACTAGTTGCCCACACTGCATCCTGCACTCCTGAAGTCATACTGTCCCCATGTTCTGAGGGCATTTCACTTTTACTGACATGTGTATATCTTTTGGGGTCATCGTGTGAAGCTCAATCATTTCTTTGCCCTTGTGCCAAAATTCTGAATTCCCACAAGTGACTTTATGTGAAGGAGCTCAGCCAAAATGCTGTGCTTTTCCCTGGAGGAGAAAGGCTTGTGAATGGTTGCAATCAAGGGCAAAAAAATGGCTCAGATTGTCAGGATTCTTGACCTGACATTGTCTGACCTCAACAGCAGATATATCTGGGTATAACCTCTCCTTCAAATATCCCGACACGATACAAAATGTAAAAGATGGATAAAAATTAAACAGTACCTACTTAAAACCCCAGAGTATGTATTCTGCAATCTTCCACTAATGTGCTGCTGTTCTCACAATGCCTGTTGTATTCCTTTCCATATAAATGTCTGCTACCCCAAAGTTTCAGACTAATTGTAAAACCCACAAACACACTCACAAGCAAGTATGCTGCTATAAAGTTCTCCTGAACAAGCATATATGCACCTTTCTGACATCCTGAATGCTTAGTAACCACCTTTCCCAACTGGCGGCCCTTTTTCACCATGCTACACAAAACTCACTGATAGCTCGTCCCTTACACAAACACACATGCATGCACGCACACCACACTTTGGTATCTACCAGTTCAGTCCTTCACTGTCTTATTTGATACTTCAAGATCCCACGATCATTGACTTGAACAGATCTAAGTTTGGGTGCTAGTTAAGAAAAAAACTTCACCCCCTGACACTGCTTTAGTCACTGGCTCATGAACACTTTCCAGACAAACCCCCAAATGTTGTGATTATGAAGTAAGTTGCTGGAGAAACACTGAAACTGATGATATGGAAGTCTTCATGCATCACAACAAGCAGGTATCATTCTGGACACACTCTCAGTAGAGGCTCACAAACCCAAAGGTACATCACATTTTTATACCCTTAAGATCAAAAGCAACAGCGGGGGTTCAATGCAATTTCAATAATTACCATGACATTGTTTACTTCAATTCTTTGGGTTGATAATAGTTCCTTTGAGACACATAGTGGAAGCAAGTTGTAATTGTTAAGACCCTTCTGAAGATCCGAATGACTTTGGGAGAAACTAATTAGCCCAAATATTCTAAAACCTTTTCGTAACAGAGAGCCAGGTACCCAAAATTAATGTTGTCAGGGTTGTCTCTGAGTACACCAGTATGATAAGTACACAGAAACTATTGATTGCCTATACCTGTGACCATGTTTGATATGCTAAGTGACAACATCTGTCTGGTCTGCAAGCTTGCACTCAAGTCACAATAGTGCAAATAAATTAGGCAGGTTGCCTGGTTTGAGGCAGGCCAATTAACACAACCCCATTGTCTTAATGCTTGGCTCTTGCCTATGCAATCTCATAGTCTATGGAGCAGTCTGCTTTTAACTTCAATTTACTGCTTGCAAGTTACAATAAGATCTGAAGGTTAATTGCAAGCTTCCTGGACTTACATTTACAATAGAACTGAAGGCTGGTTTTTACTTGCATTAGTATCTGCTATATTCACATATCTCCAGAATATTTCCTAAGAGTGGAGAGAGAAAACAGAGTACTTACAGCTTTGTCTTTTTTAATTTTAGATATCCACAATCTTCAGTTTTATGATTTCCTTTACAATTCCATAATTGGCTTTATAAAGGCAATTTTCTGGAACAGTATCCTGGGTGAATATATTGAACGTGTTTGCACGGGTCTTCATCCTTCCACTGCCAGTTAATTTCCCACAGTTTAGTTTTTCAGATCATGTCTACACTCTAGTTTCACAACAGGAGTATTAAATATATGCTGCGCAGTGTTTAATTTCACTGCTGTGCATTGTCATATCATATGCAAATAATTTTCCCATCATGCACAATCAATACTTGGCAATGCTGTGCAGAGTATGATTGAATTTCAAGGCCATTGTCATCTCATTGGGCTGTGGTCACCTGGGCTTTTGATACCCTCATGTTGAGAGATGAGTAGGTCCAGATGTGCAAATCATTCATTGTGTTAACACAAGTTCAAGATTCAAGGTTGCGGGGTTCTTCATGAAAAATGCTGATGGAATGCAGCAGGCCAGACTGCATCTACAGGTCCTGACGAAGGGTCTCGGCCCGAAACGTCGACCGCGCTTCTCCCTATAGATGCTGCCTGGCCTGCTGTGTTCCACCAGCATTTTTTGTGTGTGTTGCTTGAATTTCCAGCATCTGCAGATTTCCTCATGTTTGGGGTTCTTTATGAGATTGCTGGCCTTTTTCTGGTACATTCTGGCAAGTTAATAAAGTTTTTTCAAATCCTTGACTTTGTACGTGACTCCATGGTGTACCAAGTAAGTTAGTAAATGCAGTGTCTTCTGAATTGTCTGATCTAATGATCAATGACTCTGTTATTTAGAATGAATAAATATGTGAGTGCCCAGATTAGCCCAGTATTTTGATAAATTCTAAATTAACTCCCAAGAATAAAAACATACAAATATTGTCAATATACCTTCTCTGTTGCAGCATTTAAATTGACTTATTTCTTTGCTGACTATAAAAATGGCAACACATTTGAGGGATGCCTTTGATTCTATATTTATTTCCTATTGATCATTATGATGTGAGCTGAACGTAGTAAGGGCAGTGGTGTGCTGAGTTAAGTTTAAAGCTGCCTAATGGGATTTATGCACCTTGAAAGGATGCATAAAATAGCATGTGTTAGGTGCACCGACAGTAACTAATTACTAGAAGGCACATAATATTCAGTTTTGTATGCATTAACTGGGATTGTTGTTTAAGCTTCTAAAGGTCACTCTAATATCTATAGAAATATTTCCAATATTTTCATTATTAGTTGTATGTATGCAAGACACAGTGTTACAGTTAATGGCTCACTAAACTTGCTGAGCATGAGACTAGGTACTTGGTTTCAGCATCCTTCATTTCTCTTATCTTAACCTCAGTCCCAATCTGCATTTTGGTGTCTCAGCAGAGCTTCTGTCTGGCTCGCTTCTCACCGCTGCAAGGCCAAGTAGACTTGACATTCATCCTATTGCCCTGACACTGAACTTGTGCACCAAACTAAAGCTAGTGCTCAAATTTTGATTTGATCTTTTCAGAGAATATACAATTTCAAGAGATAAGTGGGCTTCAAGTGGAACACTCTGAACACTGAGTTCAAGGGTCTCTTCTGCTGTCTGCTCTTAGGTTTAGCAGTGACATATAGTGCAAACGTGTCACTGAATGCTGGACATGCTTGATATCAGATTGTTGTAATTATTATTAATTGAAGAAGCAAGGGCAAAGTGGACACCGAGAGGTTGAACTGTGATGACAGAAGCCTGATGTATGAGGCAATGAATAACTTGAATAATGGAAGTTGTCTAAGTAAAACAGTTATGTTCTTCCTTCAAGTCTGCTGTGACCATGTAGCCTGGATTTTTCCAGTGCCAGCAATCTGTTTTGGTAGCAAGTATGTGTGAATGACTTATCCCATCAGAAATGTTCTCTGTGCTTGTTCCAATACTGCTTTATGGTAAATTGGGCCAGTGCTTTGAAAGTGTTAATCTCAAACAGATGGGAATTTAGGCATAAATTCATGAGAATGTTAATCCTACACCTCAACCCTGTACTACTTGACAACTTAATTTCCTGAAGATTGTGGCACATCAAATTGTTTCAGTTGAAGTCCACATCATCTTTTCAAGAATGCTTAGGAATGGATAAAAAGATTCTCATCGTAGCAGCAAAATTCACTTCCAACAAAAAGAAAATTTTCTCAAGGTTGCCTGCAGACACTGATCATTTCCCTATAAAACCTGCCCTTGCATAAATCAGGTCTGCTGTTGTGTACTTAACAAAGAATCTAGCTCTGATCTTATCTGCAAATTTCCATGATCAACAACACATCAAAATGTTGTGAGAATTACGCTACAATCAACTCTCAAAGAACTCTGATGTTCAAAAATGTTTCTTTTCCATCATAAAAAAATTGTTATGAATAGATTTTATAAGCTCTAATTTTTAAAGAAAAAGGAAACAACAAAAAGCTAGGAAATTTAAATTAGGAAGTTAAATCAAGTGACATAGGTGACAGCAGTGCTTCACATCCAGATGAGCTCAATGCCTCCTAAGCTCACTTTGACTAACAAAATATGGAGGAGCCATCACAAACTCCCACAGCCCCTGATGATCCTGTGAATTCAGTCTCTGAGGCCAGAGTGTGAGCTACCTTCAAGACTGTGAACATGTAAAAAGCATCTGGCCTAAGTGGGGTACCTGGCTAGGTACTAAGGACCTGCTCTGATCAACTGTCTGGAATGTTCACCTAGATCAGGGGTCGGCAACTCACGGCTCCGGAGCCGCATGCGACTCTTTCGTCTCTGTGCTGTGGCTCCCCGTGGTTTGTTAGTTTTTGAAATGTAATTCGAAATTTGAAGATTATGGTGATCTTGTATAATCTAAAAACGTTGTGGAGACCCCATTTCCTGGCACATCCGAACCGGCTCACAATTAGCCACCGTTCCGGCTAAGGGAGATAGCCTACTGGTGTTTGTGAGTACGTGTCTTTTGGAGCATCCGCGCCCACGGGGATGGGTTGAGGGAGGCTTTAAAGCAAGGCTGTTTAGTTCAAATAAAGTTACCTTTGACTGCAGTGTCTTTATTTTAGCGCTGCGTGTAGCACACCGCTACAACGTGTTTTTTATCGCTATTAATATACATCACCACTGCCAACGCCTGACACCCGCCAGTGCGCGCTTTCTTTTAATTCTTCGATCCAAGGTAGGCTAACTATGGAGTAACCTTCAACCCAACGACTTTTTTTCGGAGTTCAAAATGTTTTTGTTGCATGCAGAAATGTAATTTTGTTTTCTCTGCAGAAGTTCATCAATTTCATAAATGCAGCACATTATAGTTTGTTTATACATAGCATAAAGGCAAAACAAACCGTTGTATGCAGTGTTATTTCATTTTAAATGTCAAACGGGTTTTGTGGCTCCCAGTGTTTTCTTTTCTGTGGGAAATGGGTCCATATTGGCTCTTTCAGTGGTAAACGTTGCTGACCCCTGACCTAGATCTTTAACCTCTCGCTTTGGCTGTCTGAGGTACCTACTTGCTTCAAGCAGGTTTCAATTATACTGGTGTCTAAGATGAGTGTGGTAACCTACCTCAATGACTATCATCCAGTAGAAACATAAAAACATAGAAAACCTGCAGCACAGTACAAGACCTTCAGCCCACAAAACTGTGTCAAACTTGTCCCTGCCTATGCTTTTTACCCTATATCTTTCTAAGTTCCATGTAGCCATCCAAGAGTCTCTTCAAAGACCCTATAATTTCCGCCGCCAGCAGCCCATTCCACACACTCACCACTCTCTGCATAAAAATACATACCCCTGACGTATCCTCTGTACCTACTTTCAAGCACCTTAATACTGTGCCCTCTTGTGCTAGCCATTTCAGCCCTGGGGAAAAGCCTTTGACTATCTACAATGCCTCTCATTATCTTGTACATCTCTATCAGGTCACCTTTCATCCTCCATCACTCCAAGGAGAAACGGCCGAGTTCACTCAACCTATTCTCATAAGGCATGCTCCCCAATCCAGACAACATCCTTGTAATTGTCCTCTGCAACCTTTCTATTGTTTCCACGTCCTTCGTACAGCGAGGCGACCAGAATTGAGCACAGTACTCCAAGTGGGGTTTCAGTTATTACCCCTCAACCATTAGGCTCTTGAACCAGAGGAGATAACTTCATGCAACTTCAATTGCCCCATCATAGAAATGTTCCCACAACCTATGGACAAACTTTCAAGAACTGTTTATCTCATGTTCTCTATTTTTATTGCTAATTTATTTATTATTATTATTATTTCTATTATATTTGCACAGTTTTGTTGTCTTTTGCACACTGGTTGAATGCTTGTTGGTGTGGTCTTTCATTGTTTCTGTCACAGTTCTTATACTATTATGGATTTATTGATTATGTTTGCAAGAAAATGAATCTCAGGGTTGTTCATAGTGACATATATGTACTTAGATATTGACATTGAACTTTGAAATTTTGAAAATCATTTCCATTTAATCAAATCAAAAGATATATAAATTACCTCAAACTTGCCTACCCTTCTCATCGCCATTTTGTCCATTTAGACAAATGGATTCAATGAATGGGACAAGTCATCTTTGATATGAAAAATCTAACATAAGGTTCGAAGGTTCATTTTATTGTCAAAGTATGCATGTACTATACAACTCTGATATTGATCTTAACCAGATAGTCATGAAAAAAGAAAAATCATGGGAGTGGTTGAATGAAAAGACATGAACTCCTCCCACACAAAAAGAAAAATAACAAAATTCATAAACCCCAAACACTCACCCCTGTCTCGCACAAACAACTTACAGATAGCCCCCCTATAAAGAAGAATAGTGATAATAGCATCAAACCCCCAATCTCTCCCTCACACACAAAACCTATCAGATCATCCAGATAGAAAAACACCAAGAACATCTGACCCCAAATCCCCAAAAAGTAACATATTGCTCACCCGCCAATCGCCAACAAAAAAAAGCATAGAAAGTTGAAGACCAATATAAATTAGTCTAATATTCACATAAATCTCAGAATTTTGAAACTTCCTTCATTCAGCATCGAGGATAGCAGCCGCGCATACTCAGTCCTTCGTGAAGAGCGACCAGCATGCCAGGTCTGAACTTCACCAAGTTGGCTACCAACCACCATCAACCCCGTGGCCTTTGTAGAGAGCTGCCGCTGACCTCCTTCACGTTCACCCCAATGCTTCAGTCTTCCTTGATGCTTTGAAATGGAGTTGGCATGACCCTGTGCCTTATCTCTGGTCTTCTCCACAAGGCAGTTTGTGCTTGTGCTCTTGGTCCTCTCCAGGGATAGTGCAGTGCTGGGGAACTACAGAACTTTGAGCTTCATTTCTGATTTACGGCTTGACTTGACAGTTGTGCAGATGTTTGGACTTCCTATGTTTTGCACATGCTTGCATCAGAGCGCCAAACATTTGTACATTTTGGAGCAAAAATCTAACAGTTTTATTTGACACTGACAGCTTTTTAGACAAAATCTTTGACTGTTGTACAAATGGTACAGCAATAGCTACAGTATATACCATCAATTAAAACAACCTGTAGCATTTAAATTCTCAGCAGTCTTTGCACCAATAGTTCTATACTGTATGCAAATTAAAAAAAAAACTCTTAAGCGCATTGTCAAGATGTGGCTTTTTGAGATGGTGGGGAGTGGCAGAAATGTCATCTCCCAAATTTTTAAGCCAGAGAATGATTTTATGCAAGGCTGTCAAGGAATACTGATCAACAGCAAATTAATGAGCTTAAGGTTCAACAGTCTAATAATTGAAATGAAACCATCTCAGTGGGCTGAATGGCCAATATGTATTGCATTCTCTGATATTAGTGATACTTTGAATTAAAACTCTATTAATAATTTGTATAGACTTTTTCAACCCCTGGATACTTACTGGCATCTAAGAATATCTTAACGAAGACCTCCTTGCATTGTATTTGGAATCAAGGAATGGATTTTGGCAGCATGCCAAGTTCATTTCTCTTCTTGGTACAAGACTCAGCTCATCTTCTGAAACCCCTGTGTATGCATCTACAAATGGATACATTAATAGATGTTCACGATGGCCTTTTATCCTCAGAGAAAAATAGCACAGCAGGTTCCATGTAAGAAAAGTAACAAATGTAAATTCAATTGTACACAAGAACATGAGAAATAAGAGCAGGAGCACACTATCTTGCCGGTTAAGCCTTTTCTGCCATCTAATAAGATCATGGCTGATCTGGCCGTGGACTCGGCTCCATCTATCTACCTTCCCCCCATAACCCTTAATTCCCCTGCAATGCAAACGTCTGTCTAACTGTGTTTTAAGTATATTTAATGAGGTTGCCTCGACTGTGTTTTGGGCAGAGAATTCCAGAGACTCACTACTTTGAGAAAAGCAGTTTCTCCTCATCTCCCTCCTAAATCTATTCCCATGAACCTTGACGGTATGTCCCCTGGTTATCATCTCACTTTCCAGTGGAAAAACTTTCTTGCCTCTATTTAATCTACCCCTTTCATAATTTAAAAAAATATTTCTATAAGATTCCCTCCTCATTCTTCTGAATTCCAGCATATATGATCCCAAGTGACTCATCTCTGCACATAGGCAAAATCCCTCATCTCTGGAATCAACCAGCTGAGCTCCCCTGTACCACTTCCAAAACCAGTATATCTTTCATCAGGATGAGGAGATCTGCAGAATCTGGATATCCCAGCACCACACCATCTGCTGTATGAACTCAGCAAGCCAGGCAGCATCTATGGAAAGGAGTAAAACAGTCGACTTTTCAGGCTGAGATCCTTCATTAAGACTGAAATAAAAGATAAGAATTTAGAGCAAGAAGGCGAGGGGAAGGGAAGGAAAAGTGCAAGGTGATAGGTGAAGCTAGGAGAGTGGAAGGGGTGAGGCAAAGAGCCGGGAAGCGGATAGGTGAAAGAGATAAAGGATTGGACAAAGGGGAATCTGATAGGAGAGGGTAGAAAACCATGGAAGAAAGAGAAATGTGAGAAGAACCCCAGGGAGGTCTTGGGCAGGTACAGAGATAAGGTGAGAGAGGGGAAAGGGGATAGGGAATGCTGAAGGGTGGATGGTGTAGGGCATTACTGGAAGTTCGAGAAATCGATGTTCATGCCATCAGGTTGGAAGCTATCCAGCCAGAATATAAGGTGTTGCTCCTCCAACCTGAGTATGGCCTCATCACAGCAGTAGAGGAGGCCATGGACTGACATGTTGGAATGGGAATGGAAAGTAGAATTGAAGTGAGTGGCTACTGGGAGATCTCATGTTTTCTGGAGCACACAGCGTAGCTGCTCAGCAAAGCAATCTATCCTGGTCCTAGTGTGGCCTTTTGTATATCAGTGAGGCATAGATTGGGAGGCTGCTTCGCTGAGTACCTACGTTCCTGACTCAGACACTAAGCCAACTGGCTATAGTTACTCGCTTTTTTGCTTACGTCTTTTTTTTTATCAAGGTGTGACATTTGCTGTTTTCCAATCCATTGGGACCTGCCCAGTCTCAACAGACTTTCGGTATATTATCAAAAGAAAGAACTACTATAAATGTCACTATTTTTGTCAGTAGTTTTTTCATCACCACCTCTTTTGTGACCACAATTGTAACAAGGTCCTACCTCACATCACATCCATAACACCTCTCTTTGGTGAATTAGATGTATCCTACCCCAGGAAGACCAACACAAAATAGTTTTTCCAAAATAGGACATTCCTCTTTCTCACTTTCCAAGGGACCTCAAAGTTCAAAGTAAATTTATTATCTAAGTACATATATGTCACTATATGGAACCTTGAGATTCATTTTTTGTGGGCATTCCAAGTAAATACAAGAAACACTATCAATTCAATGAAAGACCACACCCAAAAATGTTCAAAAGATATCAAACTGTGCAAAAACAAGAAGAAAATAATAATAATAATAATAATAATAAAAAAATAAGCAGTCAATTCCAAGAACATGAGATTCTTGAAAGTGAATCCAGAGGTTGTAGGAACAGTTCAGTATTGGGTTGAATGAAGTTGAGTCAAGTTATTACCATCTGGCTCCATATCCTGATGGTTGAGGAGTATTAAATGATACTGAACCTGGTGGTGTGGGCCTCGAGGCTCCTGTACATCCTTCCTAATTGCAGCAGTAAGAAGAGAGCATGGCCTAGATGGTGGTGGTCCTTGCTGATCGATGCTGCTTTCCTGCAACAGCGCTCCATGTAAATGTGCTCAGTTGCTATGTCCATGATGGACTGGGCTGTATCCACGACTTTTTTAGGGACTTCCATTCAAGGGTATCGATGTTTCCATACCAGGCCATGATGGAACTGATCAATACCTGAACATCAGGAAATCTCCAGGAAGACCTTCTTTGTTGCTGCTGCTGCTGTGAGGTCCGGTACTCTGCTGGGAAGAAGAGGCCCCCAGTCCTTGGGGTCGCATTGCCAATGGCCGTTGGCGGGGCCGTCTTAATACGCTCGGCAGAGGATGGTGCCCGGAGAAGCTGTGCCGGAGGGGATGGTCGTCAACTCGGAGGTTCGACGGACTCGGAGTCCGCTGCGGTCAGGTCGCTTTCAGTGTGTGCTGTGTCTGCAAGGCTGGTTTCGACGGAGCTTTCATTGTGTGCTGCGTCTGCGAGGCTGAGTCGGGTGGCGCCGTGGAAGTCCATAGCGGGGGTATTCCCTTCTGTCGCCAGCGTGGGATGGCGATTCTGTCAGTACCCTGGGGACTTATGGAAACTGTGTGGTGATTTCTTTTGAACTTATAGTCCTTTAACATCTTTGGACTATTTTTACTGTGCCCATGGTCTGTTTTTTTTTTATCAATTATGCTATTGTTTGCACTGTTGTAACTATGTGGTTTTGTGCAGGTTTTGTAGCTTTAGTTTTTGGTCTTGTTTGTCTGGTGGATTTGGAACTCCTTTCCGGGGAATGCGCTAAGACAGTAGCGCGATATTAATATGCAGCAGCCTCTCCGGACTCTGGATTGGGGTTTGCCAAACATTATGTGGATTTTCTGGTGGTGTCTGTTTTGTCATGTGCTTTGTTGATATCATTCTGGAGGAACATTGTCTCATTTTTTAACTGCATTGTATTTGTGGTTTCTAAATGACAATAAACTGAATCTGAATATACTCTCCACAACACATCTATAGAAGTTTGTCACAGTTTCAGATGACATGCTGGATCTTCGCAAACTCCCAAGAAAGCAGAAGTGCTGCCGTGCTCTCTTCATAATGTCACTTAAGTTGTGACCCTCTCCACTGCTGATCCCCTGAAGAGGACTGGCTCATGGACCTCCAGCTTCCTTCTCCTGAAGTCAATAATCAGCTCTCTGGTCTTTCTGATATTACATATCCCGTAACTGGGTGTCTTACCAGCAAAGATAGAGGTGTCCGTTGGAGTCTGGTGATACGATTTTCAACAGTATTTATTAGTAAAAATATACAAAAATAATATCAATGCAAATATACAGATAATATACGTCAGCAATACTCAACCTTAAAGTGCGGGTATCGTTGTCTAGGGGATAATGAATTGTCAGATGGAAATATAAAGTTCAGTTCAGTTCATGCAGGCTGCGGTAGTTGTTGGTTGCTGTGTTGCAATTGTTGGAGAGAGAGAAAACGTGTGAACAGTAATAGCTATTATCTTGCCAACCTTCCTTTACGATTTTGATCCGTCGATGCATTGTTGTTGTGGCCATTCATGTATGACCCCTCCGGCAAGGGTGGGGACACACACAAGCCCCCACCGGTCTCGCTACAAAACACTGTGAGTTAAAATTTACCGACCCTTCGTTCGGTCTCTGATCTCCCACCCTGTCTCTTGGGGGGTTCTGATGCTCACTAGCGTTTCTCCTGGTGCATCTGAGGAGTGTCACCCCAGACCTCAATTTTATCCCCACTCACGGGGTCTCAGGTGTCAATCAGGTTTGAACGACGTAACCCATCAAACCAGCCCACTCTGGCTGTCCCCTGAGGGATTTCAATGAATAGAACAGTACCAAGTAAACAATCCTTCTCCAAAAGACAATAGCAGTAAATCAATGGCTTTTGTCAGTAGGAGACATTCCACCTTAGCTGTGTCTCTCTCTCATTCTCTTTCATGAGCTGTTATCAATAACAACTGCCCTGGCAGATTTCCTTTTGTCTCTCTTACTTCCTTGGTAGCAGCATCGAAACAGTAGTGATTTGCAATTCTCCAAAAGGAGGGGGCAGGGGCCACTCTGCACCCTTCTGCCCATCAGAGTTGTTCATCCTTCGTAACACTGACATTGGGTGAGAGTTTATTTCTATGGCACCACTCAGGCAGATTTTCCACTTCCCTCTTATATGCTGATTTGTCATCACCTTTGATTTGGCCAGTGATAGTGATGTCATCAGTAAACTTAAATATGGCTTTGGAGCTGTGCTTAGCCTTACCATCATAAGCATAAAGCAAGTAGAGTAGGGGACTGAGCACTCAGTCGTGTGGAGCACCTGTGCTAATGGAGATTGTGGCTTCATTTACTATAGACCCGCCCCCACCCCATTTCCATTCCTTATAATATATAATTACAAAACCTTTTACGATCCGCTTTAATATTTTGTGCTATTTTACAAAAGGGCCGAAGGATCATTGGAGATCTAAGTCACTCCAACCACAATCTATTTCAGCTGCTACCATTCGGGAAATGGTACCCCAGCATAAAAGCCAGGACCAAAAGGCTCTGGGACTAACTCACTCTGATTTGAGTGTATTTCTATTGACTGTTCTATTTATTATAAATTATTATTAATTACTATGATTGCATATTGTACATTTAGACGGAGATGCAATGTAAAGATTTTTACTCCTCATGTATGTGAAGGATGTGAAAAATAAAGTTGTAAATTCACTTCTTTTATAATCTTCCTTTACCTTATTGCTTGCCTCAGTTGTAAACAACAGTAGACACTGGAGAGTGTGACACCATTTTTTTAAGCACCAGACAAAACAATTTTATAAAATATTAAAACTAAAATATTATAAAATATTAAAACTAAAATATATTGTAAATCAGGTTTTTTTGTGTAAAGATTTTCATTCAGTTTCTTCTGTAAATGATGGGCTGTTGTTGATTGGACTTCAGGAGTGCATGCAATATGAACCTAAGCACCAGTTCTGAGTTTTCTTCAGTGCCTGTTTTGCCTGCTCCATTCATGGACCAAACAATTATTCCCAAAGAGTGAACACAACCAAACACCCAAATATCAATTGCATCCCCAACTACTAATGAACTGACCTAGTTAATGTTGCCCCACCGAACAACTGGCTAGCTGGTTACCAGCACCATCTGACACATTTTTTATTGTTGTAATAAAACAACTGTGGTAACGAACCGGGTCAGGTCACTGATCTCTCAGTGGGTGAGCATCTGGGGGATAATGACCACCGCTCCCTGGTCTTTAGTAGTATGGAAAAGGATAGAATCAGAGAGGACTGAAAAAATTTTAATTAGGGAAGGGCAAATTACGAGGCTATAAGGTGAGAACCTGTGGGTGTGAATTGGGATGATGTTTTGCAGGGAAATGTACTATGGACATGTGGTCGATGTTTAGGGATCTCTTACAGGATGTTAGGAATAAATTTGTCCCGGTGAGGAAGATAAAGAATGCTAGGGTGAAGGAGGATGACAAATGAGATGGAAAATCTTGTCAGGTGGAAGAAGGCAGCATACATGAGGTTTAGGAAGCAAGGATCAAATGGGTCTATTGAGGAATATAGGGTAGCAAAAAGGGAGCTTAAGAAAGGGCTGAGGAGAGCAAGAAGGGGGCATGAGAAGGCCTTGGCAAGTTAGGGTAAAGGAAAACCCCAAGACATTCTTCAATTATATGAAGAACAAAAGGATGACAGGATTGAAGGTGGGACTGATTAGAGATAAAGGTGTGAAAATACGCCTGGAGGCTGTGAAAGTGAGCGAGGTCCTCAATGAATACTTCTCTTGGTATTCACGAATGAGAGGGAACTTGATGACAGTGAGGACAATATGAGTGAGGTTGATGTTCTGGAGCATATTGATATTAAGGGAAAGAAGGTGTTGGAGTTGTTAAAATACATTAGGATGGATAAGTCCCCAGGGCCTAATGGAATATTCCCCAGGCTGCTCCATGAAGCAAGGGAAGAGATTATTGAGCCTCTGGCTAGGATCTTTATGACCTCGTTGCCCGTGGGAATGGTACCGAAGGATTGGAGGGAAGCAAATGTTGTCCCCTTGTTCAAAAAAGTTAGTAGGGATAGTCCGGGTACTTATAGACCAGTGAGCCTTACGTCTGTGGTGGAAAAGCTGTTGGAAAAGATTCTTAGAGATAGGATCTATGGGCATTTAGAGAATCATGGTCTGATCAGGAACAGTCAGCATGGCTTAGTGAAGAGCAGATCATGTCTAACAAGCCAGATAGAGTTCTTTGAGGAGGTGACCAGGCACATAGATGAGGGTAGTGCAGTGGTTGTGATCTACATGGATTTTAGTAAGGCACTTGACAGCGTTCCACACAGTAGTCTTATTCAGAAAGTCAGATGGCATGGGATGCAGGGAAGTTTGGCCAAGTGGATTCAGAATTGCCTGCCTGCAGAAAGCAGAGGGTCATGGTGGAGGGAGTACATTTGGATTGGACGGTTGTGACTAGTGGTGTCCCACAAGGATTGGTTCTGGGACCACTACTTTTTGTGATTTTTATTAACGACCTGGATGTGGGAGTAGAAGGGTGGGTTGGCAAGTTTTCAGATGACACAAAGGTTGGTGGTGTTGTGGTTAGTGTAGAGCATTGTCGAAGATTGCAGAGAGACATTGGTAGAATGCAGAAGTGGGCTGAGAAGTGGCAATGGAGTTCAACCCGGAGAAGTGTGAGGTGGTACACTTTGGAAGGATAAACTCCAAGGCAGAGTACAAAGTAAATTGCAGGATATTTGGTAGGGTGGAGGAGCAGAGGGATCTGGGGGTACATGTCCACAGATCCCTAGATAGGGTAGTTAAGAAAGCTTATGGGGTGTTAGCTTTCATAAATTGAGGAATCGAGTTTAAGAGTCGTGAGGTAATGATGCATCTCTATAAAACTCTAGTTAGTTCACACTTGGAGTACTGTGTCTAGTTCTGGTCACCTCACTATAAGAAGGATGTGGAAGCATTGGAAATGGTACAGAGAAGATTTTCAGGATGCTGCCTGGTTTAGAGAGTATGGATTATGATCAGAGATTAAGGGAGCTAGGGCTTTACTCTTTGGAGAGAAGGAGGGTGAGAGGAGACATGATAGAGGTGTACAAGATATTAAGAGGAATATTTAGAGTGGACAGCCAGCGCCTCTTCCCCAGGGCACCACTGCTTAACACAAGAGGATGTGGCTTTAAGGTAAGGGGTAGGAAGTTCAAGGGGTATATTAGAGGAAGTTTTTTTACTCAGAGAGTGGTTGGTGCGTGGAATGCACTGCCTGAGTCAGTGGTGAAGTTTAAGAGACTACTAGACAGGTATATGGAGGAGTTTAAGGTGGGGGTTTATATGGGACGCAGGGTTTAAGGGTCAGCACAACATTGTGGGCTGAAGGGCCTGTATTGTGCTGAACTATTCTATGTTCTATATGTAATTTCTATCCCATTTTCCGGTTTTCCCGGGTCCATGTGTCTTAGACTTGGTCAAGAAAACATGAAGTACGTCATGGTCTACTATTATAGCCCAATGAAGATATTTGAGAGATATATGTTCTGCACTCCCCATTTTCCCCAAGCTTCTGCAGTCAAGCTCCACAACATCTGTTAATCTCTGGACTGACAATCGTGGCACACTGATAACTGTCTATTTTGAGAAACAAAACACCCCAACATCCAGCACCCATCTCTGGACATTGACCAATTAAGCTGATGATATGTTACATCAGAGAATGATATTTTGCCTTTCTGAGAGAAAAATGCATCCAAAATGCTGAAAATACTCAGCTGATCATCTAGCACATGAGGGGAGAGAATTGATTAACATGAGAATTAGACTTATTGTCAGTCTTCTGATATGAAAATTGTTGTTTTTCAGCTGTAGTACAGTGCAAAGTCATAGAATTGCTGTAAATTACAAAATAATTAAATAGCCAGGCAATGTTCATGGACTGTTCAGAAACCTGACAGCAGAGGGGAAGAAGCTGTTTCTGAACTGTTGACTGTTGGTCTTCAGGGTCCTGTACCTACTCTCCGACATTAGCAATGAGGATATGGCCCGGATGGTGATGAGTCTTTAGTGATGAGTGTTGCCTTCTTAAGGCACCACCTCTTGAAGATGCCCTTGATGACGGGGAGGGTTATGACTGAGATGGAGCTGCCTGTGTCTACAGTCCTCTGCAGCCTTTGTGATCCTGTGCACTGGAGCCTCTACACCAGGACTTGAGGCAGCCAATCAGTATTCTCATTACCTATAAAAAATCTGCTAGTTTCATCAACTCTCCTCAAACTTCTAACGAAGTAGAACCACTGGTGCGCCTTCTTCGTAATTACATCAGTGTTTTAAAAAAACTTTAATTTATTTTTTCTCGGCACACATACAGTTGAACCTGCTGAGTATTTTTTTAAAAACATAGAAAACCTACAGCACAATACAGGCCCACAAAGTTGTGTTGAAGATGTCCTTACCTTAGAACTACCTAGGCCCTCTGTTTTTCTAAGCTCCATGTACGTATCCAGGAGTCTCTTAAAAGACCCTATCGTATCCGCCTCCACCACTGCCGCCAGCAGCCCATTCCATGCACTTCCACTCTCTGAGTGTAAAACTTAACCCTGACATCTCCTCTGTACCTATTTCCAAGCACCTTAAACTATGCCCTCTTGTGTTCAGAGAAAAATCCTCTGACTATCCACACAATCAATGTCGTTCATTGCCATACCACACTGAGATGTAGTTGGTGAGTATGTTCTCAATGGTACAGCAGTAAAAGTCTGTCAGTATCCTGGGACAGAGGTGAGCTTTCTTGATGCTCCACAGGAAATAAAGGCGCTGTTGCACCTTTTTGTTCAGGATGGAGGGGTTCAAGGAACAGGTGAGATCCTCGGAAATGTGGACACCAAGGAATTTGAAGCTTGATACACGCTCCACTACAACTCCATTGATGTAGCTGGGGGCCTGAGTGTGGCTCCTAGCATGCCTGAAGTCCACAATGATCTCCTTGGTCTTCTGGGTGTTAAGGGCCAGGTTGTTGTCGGCACACCACGCGGCCAGGTGCTGGACCTCATACCTGTAGGCCGTCTCGTCATCCCCTCTGATCAGACCAGCCACCGTGGTGTCATCTGCGAACTTGATTATGGAATTAGAACCATGTACAGGAACACAGTCTTAGGTGAAAAGGGAGTACAGAAGAGGGCTCAACACACAGCCTTGAGGCACGCTGGTCTTCAGGGTGAAAGTGGAGGAGGAGAGATTATCTGACTGAACAGATTGGGGTTTGTTAGTCAGAAAGTCCAAGGTCCAATTGCAGAGGGATGAGCTGATACCAAGCTGGCAAAGTTTGGCGATCAGCTTGGAGGGGGTGTCACAGTATTGAATGCCGGTCTAAAATCAATGAATAGCATTCTGACGTAAGAGTTGGGGCTGTCCAGGTGGGTCAGGGCAGAGTGAAGTGCCGTGGAGATGGCATCCTCTGTTGGCCTGTTGGTGCGATAGGCAAATTGATGGGGGTCCAGGGTAGTGGGCAGACAGGATTTCAGGTGTGATAGAACGAGTCTCTCAAAACACTTTGCAATGATGGGGATGAGTGCAACTGGGCGGAGGTCATTCAGGCCCGTGGCAGTGGAATGCTTTGGCACTGGCACGATGGTGGCGATTTTGAAGCTTGTGGGGACAACTGCCTGGGCCAGGGACAGATTGAAAATGTCCGTGAAGACCCCGGCCAACTGCCCTGCACAGACTCTGAGCACACAGCCAGGTATTCCGTCCGGACCAGCTGCCTTCCGTACATTCACCCTGCTCAGGGTGGCGCAAACATCAGAGGTGGAAAGTGAGAGAGGCAGTTCACCAGGTGGGAGATCCGCTTTGAGGGTGACCTCCTTGTTCTCTCGGTTAAAGCGAGTGTAGAAGTAATTGAGCTCATCAGGGCGGGAAGCAGAGCTGGAGTGGGGCCCAGTACTAGGTGGTTTGAAGTCTGTAATGACCTGTTTGCCGTGCCACATGCGCCAGAGGTCCGAGGAGTTGAAATGCTCCTCGATTCTCTGTTTGTTTGTGTGTTTAGCCTGAGAGAGTCCCCTCCTCAGGTTGGCCCTGGCTGAGCTGAAAGCCTCCCGGTCTCCAGACCTGAAGGCTGAATCTCTGGCTTTGAGCAGGAGGCAAACCTCTCTGTTCATCCATGGTTTCTGATTGGGGAAAACTTTTATTTGTTTTTGTGATGTCACTCTATCTACACACTTGTTGATGTGCTCAAGGACAGAGTTGGTATATAAGACAATGTTAATCTGAGAGTCTGTGGTGTCATGGGCAGCAAACGCTCTCCAGTCTGTGTGCTGGGATTGGTGCTGAAGAACAGAGTCAGCACCCTCCAGCCAGATCTTAAACTCAGTCCCATGACTGATGAATGCCAATGCGCCATATGTCTTAACCACAGAGTGAACCTGCATAACAGCTTTGAGTGTCCTATTTCGAGACTTTTTTTTTGTTTCAGATATCTAGTATACTTTAGTTATGTGTCATCTTTTGTTTATTTGTTCTTCCACCTTATTATTGGATTTTGTTGCTGGGCAGATAATTTAATTATGTTTTTACCTCCAATTCCATATTATTTTCCAAAAAAGATGGGTATTTGTAGGTCGATCATTTTCTGTATTCCACTGAGTAATGCAGACAGCTGCTGCTTAATACTTGCAGGCATTGGCTTTGAGTATAATCTTTCTCATATGTATTCTTTGGTGTCCTCATTATAATTAGTGATGGCCAATATTTAGACAATTTTCTGTCTTTTCATTTTTCTCATTCTTCTGCCAATTTTCTCCCTTTCCAGTCCCCTAATTAGTGTTTGTTTCTTGCTGTACAGAATTTAACACTGTCTTCTGGTATCTTGTCCACTTTTTAAAAGCTAAAATATTTACCTAATAGTGTTTTCTTAAATTATCATTTCCCCTAATAATGATGCAGAACTCCAGCATGGAAGCACACATAAAAATCTTTAATTAAGCATCATGCTCTTACTACTGTCTCAAGAATGTGTGCATGTTTTTATGATCAAGGTCAGCTCTGTGGTAAAGAACATTCAAGCACTGTGCAGCAAATCAGTTGGAATGCCATTGTCTTGTCAGTCATGTCTTCCTTCGATCATCAAGATCACAGTGTTGGGGCAGAAGAAAGGAAATTATCTTCAAATAAATCAGAATGTCTGTGTTTCTTGCAAGATTGCTCTAGTCAAAATGGTACAGAAATACTGAATTGGAAACTTTGTAGCAGAAGGTTGGTTACTTATGTAATATCGAGCTAAATTCATGCAGAGAAATATAAAATGAGAACAAAATACCGTCAACAAAAAAATATATGTGTAAATTGATACTGATGTTACTACATACTGTACTTGACAAGGGTGCATTTAGTATGGCCGCCACATAGCTTTTGGCTTGCCACCTTATTCTGGGCCACATTCAGATTGCATTAAAATGATGTACAGGCAATTATCTGAATATTCAAATACTTTTATGAAGGAAGGGCTTGTTTTTCAAGTGAATGAATAATGAATGGTTTTATCCTGTCCAGAGTCTGGTTTCCTGCAGTAGTGAAAGCTTTCTAAAATAAAACAGAATAAAAACTGCTTGTGTATTTTGTACTTTAAAACTGTAACTTCAAATTTGGAAATTTGTGTGGAGAAATGCTTTTCACATTTCTTAAAGGATACAATCAAATAGTCAACACTTAACCATTGTAAAGCTTTGAAGCTGTGTTTTTATAAATGTGTTTTCTTAAATAAGCATTAAAGAATTTTGGATAATTGCCAAATCTGATTTGCGGTAGTAATTTGAGTTTTTAGATAGTGAAATGGTTAATCAATCAATAATTTAGCTATCGATAGCAACGCTATGAGAAGTTGTTTTTCAAAATTGATTTATATAAAGCACCAAGGCTGCAGAGGAAATTACAAAATGGACATCTTCAGCTACATGGTCAGCCATTACAATAGGAAAATGTTATTTCTCCAAGCTCAAGCTCTTCCTCTTTTAAGTCAAGGGTACTGCAGTGCACTCAGGAAGGTAATTGGAAATCTGTACACAGAAATTCAAGGTCATTGAGTTGATTTTGAAAAGAAGCAGTCAGCCAAAATAACAAGGCTCATTTTCTTTTAGTGGGGAGATTAAATTAACAAAGCTCTTGTGTTTGTTTTGAAAACCTTTGCTTCATAATTCTTATTTCATTGTCAAATATCTATATTAGCAATGATGGTGTTTAACATTCTATGTATGAGTGTTCACTACAACCTCGATCAATGGGAAGAGAATGTATTTTGTAATATGAACCTAATATTAAACATAAAGTTTTGGTGCACTTAAAATGAGCTTGTTATCTTCTCAATTCAGTTTTACAATGTTTAACTATTCTGAATAATTAGTGACTATGCATATTAGGATTTGAGTCTATTCAGTGCTAGAAGGAATAAAATGATAAAGCATTTCAAAGGAGATTCAAAAAAAAATGCTGGACTCAACCACTGTTAGTTAAAGGATTCTGGTTATAGCAAGAATTCCGTCCTTCCCTGCAAGTTGGGAAGGATGTCCCCTAGTCAGAATGAAGAAACACTGTAATTCCATTAAATTAGATGTTTCAGACAACATGCTAGGCTTAACCCCCATTGTTATCCCATGATATGTCCGGCTCTATCAGCAGACCCACTGACAATGTGATATACTGTAAATCAGTGGCCTTAGAAATGCTTAACATGACAAGACCACAATGTACCAGCCCAAGTCTGAACAAAGAAATCTACTGATAATGATTGACTGCTTCTTTCAGTACTACATATTGAACGCTTATTGGAAACCTCACCAATGGCATGGGGGTACTCTTGCAGGACATTTCAATGTGTATCACTCAGAAGTTTAGTAATATTGTCACTGTTTGAGTAGACAAGGTGTAACACATGATGATAGATCCAAGACAAAGGACAAAGCCTACTTCATCTTCTGAATCTGTCTGTTGTTTATATACCTCTCTCTATACCTCTGTAATGTCCTGTGATGTCCCATTATCACACTGAGGAGAATTTGCATCATATTCTGGATCACCATCATCAAGTTAAACAGGATAGATTCTGAACTTTTTTTGGAACTCAGCTAGTTTCTTTGAAATATGTTTGGCTATCAGAATTGAATTGATTATGCTTTGAGGGGCTATCCTAGAGAACATGTATCACAATCCCAAGTAGCAGACACAGCAAGCAGTACATGACAACAACCTTGCCCTCAATGTCAGTACGTCCAAGGAATTGATTGTGGACTTCTTGAAGGAAAAGTTGGAGGAATACACACCAGTATTCCTCCACACATCAAGGGGTCAGAAATGGAACGAATGAGAAGTTTCAAGTTCCTGGGCGTCAACATCTCTAATATCTTGTCTTGGGCCCAACATATTGAGGCAATTATGAAAAAGATATGACAGCAGCTATATTTCATTAGTTTGAGGAGATTTGGTCTGTCACCAAAGAGTCCAGCAAATTTCTACAGTGTATCTTGGAGATCATTCAAACTAGTTGCATCACCATCTGGTATGGAAGGGCCATGCACATGATTGGTAGATACTGCAGAGGGTTGCAACCTCAGTCAGCTCCATCATGGGCATTAGATTCCCCAGCATCGAGGACATCCTCAAAAATTGGTGCCTCAAAGAGGCAACATTAAACACCCTCTTCACCCAAGACATGCTCTTTACATATTACTACCAGCAAAGAAGAGGTATAGGAGCCTGAAGACACACACTCAGTGTTTAGGAGTGATTTCTTTCCCTCACCATCAGATTTCTGAATGGACAATGAACCAAAGAATACTACCTCACTATTTTTGCTCTCTTTTTGCACTCTTTTTATTCTTATTGTAATGATAGCATTTTTATGCATTGCATTGTACCTCTACCACAAAACAATAAATTTCACAACATATGCTAGTGATATTAAACCTGATTCTGATTTTGATGCTAAGCAATTTGACATTCAAGAGATCTTCTGTCACAAGAGTTCATGACATAGCAATCTTCAGTTGAACATCTAACAAAAGCTCATTCACGGTACCGCATAGAGCAAGTGTTAAAGAGAAGGCTGGTTGTGCTCTTAATCTTTATTAGTGATGCACCATCAATAACTCACTCTGAGACGTAAAGGCGAGATATTGGCTTTTATTGGCTGGAAGAAGGACCACCATACTACATCCTGGAGACTGAGAGGCCAGGCTTAGGCCTTAATCGCCTTTATACAGGGGTCTGTGGGAGGAGCCACAGGAGCAGTCAGCGGGGGGCGTGTCCAGACAGGTATATGTAGTTCACCACAATTAGCCAAAGTGTTACTTGTATGATTCACGTTGATCGCCTTGTGAGGTCCACCATCATAGTAATCATATTTGTAAATTTGATTCACTCTTATTTTCAGAAAAGGCTACTTGTCTATCCAGTGCACACTGCTATGAATCTTAGCATGATACAAGCTGCAACACTTAAGTTGGGCAATTCAATACTGATCGATTGATATTTGGAAACTTATGCTTCAGATCTTCAAGGATACACTATCTTCCCACTTCCTGAAGAGCCATCAGGGATGCACGGTAATTGCCTTCCTCAATAACAGCACCTAAATCCCGTGGCTAATGTAGCAAAGAGCCTTCTCTGTAACCCCAGTGAAAAGGAAGAAATTCAAAATGAAATAGCAGATAATTACAGTGGCCCAAAATCTCTCAATGTGCTTCGCACTTACCATGTTACTTTGAAGTGCATTTATTATTGTTGGATACATAAAGTGCTAAAAACAACCAATTAATATCCTGGCTTGCTCAAATAGGGAACATATGAGGGGTGATTGATAAGTTCATGGCCTAAGGTAGGAATCAATTTTAGAAAACCTAGCACATTTATTTTTCAACATAGTCCCTCCTGCAGTTACACACTTAGACCAGCGGTCATGGAGCATATGGATCTTTGACCTCCAGAAAGTGTTCACAGCAGGGCTGATTGATAAGTTCATGGCCCAAGGTAGAAGGAGATGAGTTATACAGCTCTTGTTACATGGACGTGCAGGTCAACCCTTTGAGTGATTATGCAGAAAGTTTGAAGTTAATACCTCACCTCCTTCTACCTTAGGCCACAAACATATCAATCACCCCAATGAATTATTAACTTATAACTTTCTGCATAATCACTCACAGTTGAACTGCATGTGCATGTACTGTATAACTCATCTCCTTCTACCTTAGGCCACAAACTTATCAACTACCCCTGCTGTGGACACTTTCTGGTGGTCCCAGATCGGTATGCTGCAGTGTGCTGGTCTGTTCATGCCTCCGCATGGCCATGTGCAAACTGAGAATGAGCTGGAGAACTTAGTATCTGCCCTTGCTGGGACGAGCAGCAAGAGCAAGACCAGAATGTAATAACCTTCAACTTTACACCAGCCAAGTCCAGGATGTGCTCTGCAATTCAATTGATTAGAAGCAAATGTGAATGTGATTTTGTATTTTTAACATTTTAATATTTTAATTAATTTCTATCTTATAATTTCTATCTTTTTTTATTATTTAAAGGTACTTTAAGTATCACTTTTAGGCAGGTTTCTTTATATTTGAATGTCACTTGAGGCCATGTTGCAACCTGTATATCACTATGAAACAGTCACATCAGTGAGGACGATGGTTGGTTGAATCATGGTGAGCGTCAGGGAGTGAACACTGGCAGTGTCACATAGAGTAAGTGGAGGTACTGGAATAGTGCTGGCAGTGAGCAAAACCCATCCCATTATATTTCTTTTGAATAGAGTGAGATAAGCAACAACGATTACGTGGCTGAAAGCAAGTCTGTTGCAAATGGTCTGTAGAATTGTCATTGTGTTCTGAAGGAACACAAGCAATAGAAATTACAAGGAATGCTGTTGAGATTATAATAATCAAAAATAGCTGAGTGATCAGATGATCATATACATAAGCTCAGAGACATTGCACATGCATAGAATACTTGAAAATCAGGAAGAGAAACAGTTTAACACCAAAGTTTTCAGAGTCTGAAGGACTGCAAAGGAGAGAGGAATTTAAGCAGAATGAGAAATCTACAGATAGAAATGAATTGTAATGGTGATGAATTGGGACGGAATAGCAGAACTTAAAAGAATACATGAAATAGATTGACACTAATAAAAGTAGTAGTACCACACCCAGTGTCTCTACCCCAGTCCTGACAGTACACATTTTCAGGTGACCTTTTTGACCAAAATCTGCAGAAAATTATTGGAATATTAATGGGACCGATTTTTAGTTATCATTATTTTTTAGTTATAATTAATTTATGTTGATTCAAATGAATGGAAAGAGGGATGGTCATGTACAAGGTTAGCCAATGTCTGAATGATTCAGGTGTTGTACTGTGTGCTTTTCAACACCTTATTCAAATATACCATTTAGTCACTAATAATGAAACCTTATCATGATGTATAAGCTTTCTGAAAGTAACATAATTGAAGGAAATAAATAGGTTAATTTAAATGGTACTTTATTGCTTTAGAATTGATTTATTGAGGTTTGGAAGTAAAATTTTGTTTCTAGTAGTGATCTCTGGTTTATGGGTACAGGAGAGAAAACAATGCTTCAAAACTGAATTTTCTGCTTCATTGCTTGTTTAAATGGATAAAGCCTGAAAACCTGGAGATTTGATCAATCTAAATTCAGCTGACCATTCCACATTTGAATGTAAGGTGTATTTATTATACAAAACACTCTCTGAGCATAATTTGACTTAGTATATCAGCTTTCCAGGATGTATAATGTACCAGTTGGTAGGATAAATTGTTGAGGCATGTGTGTATGTGATACTAGTGATAAAATGAGAATGGAGAAAATAAGAAAAATAATTTAGAATGATTAAATCTTAGCAAGCTATAGGTTTTAAAAATCTGAAGTTTATTGGTGGAAGTGAAGGCAAATGTCAATACATAATATTTCGATGTTTGAGATCTCGGGAATGAATGAGTCAGAGTTGATGTAATTAGTTTTGATTTCAGCACAGTGTGAATATAGGATGTGAAAGTAGGTAGAGGATTATGCATTTAGAGCCAAGATGAAATGCCAGAGAAATGTTCAGTGCCACATTGACCACAGTGGTATCAATCAAGAGAGACAGGCAGAAAGGTTACGGCAAAGAGAGGAAGCTCGCAGGCAAAAGAGAGACTGTCCATCAAATGACAAATTTCTCTTTGTATCCTGTCAGGATTACAAGAGAACATTACGGAGCTTAATGAGGGTTCAGACCTTGTAGGGGAATAATGAAGGGAAAAAATTGTATGGCATGGAAGCAGAAGCCAAGCGTCTTGGATGCATCTGTTGATGTGAACAAACTGTGGTACTTCTATTTTTGTCCCGAGCAGATAGATATTGAGACCAGGTGAATTGTTGGATCAAGATTCAGGGTGAGGCCATCAAAGGTGAGATGCAGTACTTGTAGGTCAGACTGATCAAAACAGATTTGATTTAGGAAAGAAATCTCTGGGGAATTGAAGGAAAGCAGGTTGATTCATTCTGTACTGGAAGACACACAAGAAACAACAGCATGGGTCAGCTAGTAGGTAGGTTATTAAAGACTCTCAACTTCTCAGGATGTGCAGTTTTAAGGGAGGAACATCAGCAAAAGATTTGATTGGAATGGTTAATGAGTGGACCAGATCATTGATGTGAAGAAGAACAAGAGTTAGATTTAACAGAACTTCTGAGAGCTCCTGAGTTAACAAGTAAGAAAAGACCCATCAAGTATAACACAACTAGTGATTTAAAAAGAAAGCACTCTGTTGTGAATTGTAACTTAACTCAGAGTCCATATATAGTTGTAGCAGTCATAAAATATATGCTACTGCATCTTGTCGTTAAGGCTTGGAGTTGTCCTAGGTTTAGTCAGGAGATTCATCAAGATGAAGTAGGTCGCTCTGAGAATTTTCCGTATGTAGATGTATAGTAGAGAAAGGGACACACACAGACAATCATTATCCGTTTACTCCCAAAACTTCAGAATATAATGAAAGCAAGTATCAACATTTGTAACTTCAGAAAAGACTAATATGAGGGAAGTAATGTTTAGAAGAGGGTCTACCTATACATATGGAAAGTATGCACACATTTTCAAATAGAAAAACTGAATTTGAGGCTGAGAAGTTGAAAGATAGCTCAGGACAAGAAATATCAGGATTGAAGAGCAGAGGAATAGTCAAATCTGCTAGAAAGAGGATTTGGTAACATATTGAAATAAAGATTGAAATTTTTAATGTGATAATACAAATATTTCAATATTATATGGTCAATATTGCTAAAATGTTGCCCATGGCTATTAAAAGTGATCAAAGTGAGATCTTCAAATGTCTGTTTTGTCAAACTAAATGCATAATTTAAAGATTCAGCTCATTTCCATGCTGGCACAGTGGCGACTGTATTCTTCATATGTAAGTGATCACTGTTCCATTAATTCACTTATGCCACAAAAAAGAATAGTCTTCCTATGTAACAACAGTGACTTGTGGTCAACTAATTGTATCACTTCAGTGTCATGTCTTATCTCGTTCTATTATTTCCAGTAGCCATTTCTATTTGATTAGTAGGAAGTGGATAAAATATAGCTGCATTAGAGATGGGACTATATTGGTGATTCTCATCTTATAGTACTGTATAAGATTATAGTACTGTATAAGGGTTAATCCAAAAATATCTATTAGAGATGAAAGCTCCTATAAGTTAGTTGTCATATTACATTGAGAATACCAGATTAGAGGTGAATTTATAACAATCCCTCCTGAGAACATTTAACAAGTCATCTTTAATTATTTTTGGAATGGAAGGCATTCTTCGTCTATTTCATTCATCTTTGCTAATTTGAATAAGTGGAAGCACCTTTTCTTAACTGACTGGGAGGCTTCTTTTATGCTCCTCATATACTTGAGGGAAAATGTGAAGATAAAATGGACTAAGGTCTGAGAAACGTATTCAGCATTCTTTGCACTAGGAACATAGATGAAGGCTATTTCTGTGAATTGATGGCCTGTTGTGAATGTATTTAAAAAAATAAGGGATGCTTCTAGTAGGTTCTCAAGGGAAAGAGATAAAATACAACAGTCTTCCTGAAAGGTCAAATGCATTTCAGTAAAGGATATTAGATTATTTCCTTGATAGGTATTTTAAGGTTGACAATTTACCGCTTGAAATTAAACATCTCTAACATGTGTTTGATTGCCTTTCTTGCTGGCTGCCTATCACGTCACATCGCCTTATCTGTTTTTTTCCCTCTTTTCTAGTGGAATTTGATGACTGTGCTGGGAATCAAGGGATTCAGTATGAAAGTAGTAACCCTGACTTCAAAGTGGAGAAAGATGGCACCCTGAATGCAGCTCGATCAATGCAGGTCCCCACAAAACAAGTGACGTCCATCGTGACTGCACGCAATGTTAGGACTCAAGCGAAGTGGGAAGCAGTGATCAAACTACTTGTGAAAGCAGGGGAAGACTCTGCTCACAATGTAAAAAAGGTAATCATTTTATCCATTCTGAAGACTATTCGAAGAACCTGATCAAATATTTGAAAATGAGAGAACGTAAATTGATTTTGATAGAGCATGTTGAATAACATCTTAAGTAATATCTGAGACTTTAAAAATGAAATTTGCTGCCAGTTGGATTTCTGCTGCTGGTGCACTCTAATTGTATCCCCTGATTACATTGAAGCCTGTATTGAATTATCAGATTTTGAACCGGTGTGGTGAAGGTGCCTGCTTGCTGGTGTTACATAGGGATCACCAAGAGTTTGGCCCATTGTGATGAAGAATGTCAATATGTTCATGTCAGGATGGATTGTGGCTTGGCGATAAAGGGAACTTGTATCTTTAAAGTTCCCATTCAAGTACTGCCCCTGCTCTTTTTACAGTCAGAGGTTGGGGGTTAATAAAATTATATGACTAAGTTGCTTCATTTGCAACATTGTTTGCCAGTCAGGCAGCAATCATGTTGCGCTTGTGAAGAGGAAATGAAGGTTAAGGTGGTGCCAATTAAACTGGCCTGTTTATCTTGGATTCTGTTGAGCTGCATCCTACCCAGTAGAATGAGGCATGTTCTAATGCCCTTTTGGCTTATGCTTTGCAGACACAGGAAATACTTTGAAGAGTCAAAATGTGAATTGTTTACCACAGATTACTGAGTCTCTGACAGCTCTTATCATCACAGACTTTGCTAGGCCTGGTCTGTTAAGTTTCTGGTTGCTGGTGAACTCTTCTCCAATTGTGGGTTGTCACCAGGCACTTTGATGACACATACATATTATTCCCAGCTCTCAGTGCTCCAAGTTTAATAAATGATTCAAAATAATATCCATTAATGAATTTACCTTTCCCCCGTGCTCTTAAAAGGAACATTAAGCAAAATCTTTCTTGGAATTTTAACTTCTGATTCCATTGTTGTAATTCACTTTTCTAGAATTTTATTGATCAGCTATATGTTGTGTGCATTTTGAAATTATTTTATTAAGTCAAGGACTTGCAGAAATTATGCCATATATGGGCTGGGCTAAGAACGTTAGATCATTTTGGAATATTGACCCTAGGTTGACTTTCATTTAATATACAACCCAAAATCCTTACACTTTGCAGACATCCAGGAAAAAAAAACAATCCAAAGACTGAATGAGAGAAAAAGTTGGAACCCCAAAGCCCCCATCCCCTTCCCACACACAAGTAGCAACAAAGACATCCCCCACTACCTTCCCCCCCACCACTTGTGCAAGCAATAGGACAACCACCAGAGACCATGATCTGGAGTCCATCGAAAATTGCTGTCCATCCCCAACACCTCGACATGTCAAACAGGCTCTCTCCCTCACTAGATGGAGAGGGAGAGAGGGCTATCACTCCTGTCCCAGTGATATTTAAGCTCCAGCTACCAGTGTATGGCAGCTTGGGATGGTTTTGATATGAGGTTTCCACTTTCTGTTCATTGGCACCGCCCTATTTGTCCAGCTATCTTTTGTTCCATTTGTTTACTGCTTGTATGTGTGTGTGGGCAGGGCTCTAACCTTTTCTGTCATTCATTTTTTGGGGTTTTTTTCTACTTCCTGAATGTCTGCACAGAGTAAGGGTTTCAGATTGTATACTGTATACATTCTCTGATATTAGATGGAACCTTTGAAATGCTGATATTTTGTTCCAGTTATTTACAGATCCCACACAGTTAATTGAAGCTGAGCTATAGCATCAGTTTTCATTGCACCATGTGCATTCTTCATTTGAAAACATGAAGCAGTTGAGAACTACGTAGGTTGTGTGTCTTCCAAAGGTATATTCTATTTGTTGTGACTGTGATCGAAGTCACTGGAGAGATGCTGAAGCTGGTTTTATTCATTCATCACAACAAGCAGGCATCATTCTGGAGACACTCTTGTTAGAGCCTCGCAAACCCAAAGGGACATCTCATTTTGGAACCCTTTAGATCAAAGGCAACAGTAGCTGATTCAATACAATTCAATAGTTACAATGTTATTTTTTATTTCAATATTTTGGGTTGTCAATGCTTCTTTGAATTACATACCTACAGTGACAGGCTCTTCTTACTGGTTAAACATCTTTGTCACAAATTAATACGCACAAATAGTCCAAAAGCTTCTGGGGGCAGAAATCCCAGACACCCAGAATTGATGTTGTCAGGGCTATCTCTGAGTACACAAATATCATAATTACATAAAACTATTGATAGTCCGTGTTTGATGTGTTAAGTGACAACATCTGTCTGTTCTGTCAGCTTGAACTCTGTCACAGTGGTGCAAATGACATTGCCCATGTTGCCTGGTTTGATGCAGGCCAATTAACACAATCCCATTGTTTCAACATTGGGCTCTTGCATATGCAGTTTCTTAGTCCGTGGAGTTTTTAATTTCAATGGGCTGTTTGCAGTTTACAAAAATAAATGAAGGTTAATTGCAAGCTTCCTGAATTATTAACATTTGCACTAAGAACTGAAGCCTGGTTCTTGTCTGAATTAACATCTGCAATATTCACATAAATCAAGAATACTCACTAACATACCCTCTTCTTGGCCCCTGGACAGAAATCTGTCCCAGGAAGGTCAAATTTTAAAGAGTTTCTGATTAAGTGGGCAGGGAAAATGCCCTTCACTTCAGATCCTTTCACAATTACTAACCTATGTGTATCTACATCTATACCACGTATCATCCCTAATTGGTTATCTACAATTTTGTGCAGAGACGGCACTAAAATGTTCCAGAAATTTGGTTACATTGCCTTACGTTACTTTTAATCTGAAATAGTTAAAACTATCAGTGAGTCTGTCAATAGTTACTCTGTGGGCGGGTCACAGTAAGATAACTTTGTTTTAGGTTCACAGGCAACAGTTCATATCCCATGCCATGACAGAAGATTATCAAAATGATTTAAAAAATCAGTCTTTTAGAACCATATCCAGGAAGGTTTAGGGTGATCATTATTCTAATAGCAACAAGGACCCCGCCCCGGTAGCTCTTTTTCCCAGATTGTCCTTTCAATCTCTGATCTACCATTGAAAGGGGCCGTCTTATTTGTGTCCACTTCCCATTCTGCTGGGGTGGCAGCCTTCCACCGCTGTGTGTGGTTTCCTCTCTTTCTTGGTCTGCCTTGCCGTCAAGGTTGTGGAAACTGATGTCTCTGCCTTCGCATCTATTTTTCCCCAATATCTTTTCTGATCTACACAACTAACCATCTTCCTCCAAGACATTTAACATTTCAAAAAAACTTAGACAGGTACATGGATGAGAGATATATGGAAGGATATGGGCCAGGTGTAGGTCAATGGGACTAGGCAGAAAAATGGTTCGGCACAGCCAAGAAGGGCCAAAAGGCCTGTTTCTGTGCTGTAATTTTCTATGGTTCTATGGTTCTAAGAACCAGCCTTCATTAAAAAGTATATTTACTGTAATTCCCCCGTTCATAGTTTCACTGTTATGCTGTATGTATTTAATTTAGCAGTTCTGTAAGAGCAGCCTGTTGTGTTTTCAGCCTGTTTGGGTTATTGTTGAAGTTAAGAGATGAGGAGAAATATGTACCATCCAATTAGAATGGTCAAGTTAAGGGGAGGTTTCTCTGGTGAGAGACACTAAAGTGGAGCTTGGGCCTTTTGTTTGAGAGGAGATGAAGAGGGAAGAGACAGAAGAGAAGAGGATATAGGATTCGACCCGGAGCAGGACCCTGTATCAACGAAACCAGGGGTTTCATTACCATTAACTTTAAATTTTATTCAGAGATCGACGACATCCTTTCTCTATGCACCCCCCCCCACCCTCCATCTTCTGCATTTGTGTGTCCATTCTCTTTCATCTGTGTGTCTACTCCCATTACATGTGGTCAGAGGTGACACATGAGGCTGGTATTCATCACTAAGATTTCTGTAATGACAAGTGTTACTGGGTGGACATGAGCCCTGCTTCTGACTGTGTCAATGATAGTAAAACAAGTTATTTAGTTTAACCTGCATCCAGTGTTTCCATTGGCTGCCTCGCCAGGTCTGTACACAAACACAGATGTCATTTGTCAGAAGCACCAACTGTGGTCCTAGACATCTGGGAGTGACCCCGGCCTTTTCAGCCAGCTCCCTACCATGACTTGGTCACCTGGCTGTGGGAGGACAATCTTCTCTCCCTCAGCCTCTCTCTGATGAGCAATAGTTTGTGGCTGATTTGCTCTGATTGCAGTGGTCCTTCCCATCTCCATTTAGTCTTACTAAGTTGGCTCCAGTAGTTTCTTCCTTCACACTTGCAATTTCTGTTGACTCATGTTCATTTTCTCTCTTTTCCCCGTGACCTGTCCACTGATTCCCTTTTGTTTCTTACTCCGTCTTTTCTGGTGAGTCTTTAATTGCTGCTACCTCTGCAAGCAGCTGGACTACTTCTAACAGCTCTTCATTGTGTTTGTCATGACATGATTCCTGATCATTTTCTGACATGATTCATGATCATTTTCCTGTATTCTACCCCTGTTTGGGATTGCTCTCTTTCTGTGAGCCGTAAGTTTGCTCTCTCAATCTTGTCCAAGTTGTTTCTCTCTCCACTGAGTCTATGGGAGCACCTATCTTATTCAGAGTATCTATCCACAGCATAGCACCTTGTTGTTTGGACACACTCAAAAATCCACAGGATGCTGCTAGAGGCTCACTTCTTTCTGCCCTCATTGTTTCACCCCCTGCACTGTTGACGTAAATTGCTTCTCCATTTGTGGTCAAGGGTAGATCAATTATCGATACTAATGATACTATGTCCGCTAATACTTTACATTGCTGGCCCCATAATAAACCCTTTGTGTTCAAGCATGGGTTACCAGTACTCACAATGGAAGCTGTTTCAACCAGGCCTGACCTGGATGCTGTACCTCACTAGCTCGATAATCTGTTCAGTAGTCAAATCAGACAGAGAAGGTGCTGTTGTGGTTTTTGCCTGCTTTGGTGAATGACTCTCACATCTTCCTCCTTCTTTAGGACCCCGCTTCCAACTATGGCCCGATAGGTCACAGCTGTAGCAAGTTATCTCCCTTATCATTCTATATCAAGTCTGACAGTTCCTTGTTAGGTGTCCTGATTGCTGGCACACAAAGCAAATTCTCTGCATCTTCATAACAGCTACATCCACTAGAGCCTCTTTCTAACGTTTCTTTGTATTATCAAGGTTGATAGTGTCAATAGCAGTAGGTCAAGTCCACTGCTATCCCCAAATTTAAAAGGTCCTGGTGGGCTGAGCTCAAGCCTTCCTTCAACACTTTTAGGAAGGCTGGATCATCCCTCACTGGGTTGTCTCAACCCTGAGTACTCCTCATATGCTCACTGTTAATGCTCTGCAGGTTCATGATCTATGGCAGTTCATCAGCTCTGTGAACCACTGACATTATTGTCACTGCCTCACTCCCCCTTAAAGAACCAATATCTCTCTTCATTAATGGCATTCCCAGTAGTTGCCCATGTATCGTTCCATACTCCCTGGGCCATACAATCCCACATATTCCTCCGGCATTTAATTTTAACCAACAGACGTATATCTTTGGGGTGCATCTGGTGAATCTCAATCATCTCTTGGAGCTTGCGGCAGAATTCTGAACTCCCACAAGCAACTTGAATGTTCTGCTTCTTCCTGAGGGAAAATACCTTATGGATGGTGGTTATCTTGATTCTCGACCTGAATTGACTGACCTCAATGGAGGTATATATATCCCAACAGATATACCTGAGTATAAACTCTCCTTCGACTATCTCCACACTAATTCCCAAACTTAAGGATGAATAACAAGTAAACAGTACATACTTAAACCAGAGAGTATGTACTTTGTAATCTTCCATTTATGTGCTGCTGTACTCATGATGCCTATTAGAGTCCTTTCCATATAAAGGTCTTTTACCTTAAAGTTTCAAACATATTCTAAAACACACAAACACTCACAAACAAGTCGATCACTATACAGTTCCACTAAACCAGTATAAATGCACCCTTCTGATGTCCTGAATGATCGGTGTCCATCTTTTGCACCTGGTGGCCCTATTTACCAAGCTACGCCAATGCAGAAGTGGCTTATAGTTTGTGCCTTATCCAAACACAAATGCACACATGAACCACACTTAAATATCTACCAGGTCAGCTCTCCCCCATATTTGTTGATACTTCCTGATCTTGTGGTCATTGACCTGAACAGATCTGAGCATGGGTACCACCTTAGACATCTTAAGTCACTGGCCACCAGTGGGTCAGAAACATATCCTGGACAAGCCCCCAAATGTTGTGACTGTGATCAAGGTCACTGGAGAGACACTGAAGCTGGTGATACAGAGGAATTTATTATTGATCATAATCAAGCACCATTCCAGAGACAGTCTTGGTAGAGGCCCCCAAACCCTAAGGTATATCACATTTTTATACCCTTAAGAACAATACTAACAATAGCTAGGACAATACAATTTCTAAGTTTCTTCCCTTCAATATTTTGGGCTGGCAATGCATCCTTTGAATTATATCTACAGTGACAGATCCCTCTGAATATTTAAACAGCTTTGACACAAAGTAATTAAGACAAGAAGGCTAAAAGCTTTTGAGAGCAGAAATCCCAGACACCCAAAATTAATATTGTCAGGACTGTTTCTGAGTATACAAATATCATAAGTACACAAAATCAATTGATTGCCTATACCTGTAGCCATGTGACCATCCATCTGGTCTGCCAGCTTGAACTCAGTCACAATAGTGCAGATACATCAGCCCACGTTGCCTGGTTTGATGCAAGCCAATTAACACAACATTTTTTTTAAAGTTTGGCTCTTGCATTTGCAATCTCTTAGTCTGTGGAGCACTCTGTACTTTTACCTTTAATTTACAGCTTGCAATTTACAAAAAAACTGAAGGCTAATTGCAAGCTTCCTGAAATTACTAACATTTATACTAAGAAATGAAGCTTAGTTCTTGTTTGAATTACTATCTGCTGTATTCACATAACTCCAGAATACTCCCTTATACAGCTTATCAATATTTATCTATTTGTTGTGAAATTTGTTTGTAAAATTATTATTCCATTTAAAATGTCACCTAGTTGCATGGAAATTGCAAGAATCTAACTCCAGAAGCAGGAGGATCTCTTTATTCTAGTCAAATTGGAACTATCATGTTAAAACCATTTGAATGATTGCAGAATTTTCACAAGGTCTGTGCTGACAGAAGCATATGTCAATGTTTGATGGAATTGCCAAAAGGATTTGGTTATTAAAAACATAACTGCCTTCAGGGCAACTATCTTTGAGAAGGAACTCAGGGCAAGAAAGTACTATGATGTCCTAGCATTCTTAATCACTCCGCTACATGCACTATAAGAACCAATAGATTGAAATGTATGTTGATTGGCTGTTTACTTCTGTTAAAGAACCTACTTCAAAACAAAAGTAAAAATTTTGAAAAAGTTGAAATTATATTTTAGTCAAATAAAAGGCTCAAAGTTATTAACAATGATCTGAACTTCCTTTGCAGTTACACATTTTCTGTTCCTCTTCATTGTTTATATATTGAATAGATTTACAATGTCAAAGGGCTCCACTCTTAAAAGGACAAATATAGGAATAGTTTTGAAAATTGAAGAACAAGATATGCTAGAAATCTGAAATATAAAAAAACCCAGAAAATACTGATAGGGTAGAGTAGGTCAAGCAGCACCGGTTGAAAGACTTGAGTGAATAGTTGAGGTCAGAGACCTTTAATCAGGACTGGAAAAGCTAGGAAACATGTTCGAGGAAAGGGTTACATTGATCTGAGAGTAGTTTAAAAGACAGCACAATATCGTGGATGGAAGGGCCTGTAATGTGCTGTTATATTCCAGGAAATCCAGAAGACTGTTCTATGTTGCTTTAACGTTGTAGAGAAGGTAATAGGGGAATGAATAGAAAAAAGAAATTACCTCTGATTGAGTGACCCAGAATTGCCATGGTGACAAGCTACTGATGGAATCATCTAGTTGATAGATGATTACTCAATATTCTTTACAACACTGGAGGTTATCCAGACTGTTAACGTCAATGGTGCCACTCAGAACAAACACGTAAGTCCCAACATCCAAGGCCATTATTTCTCTTTTGCATGTGCAGCAAATAGTTTCTCCTGGCACCCACTGCACCAGCTATATAACACACTCACCAAATAAATAAGAACAATAAAAGGGAAGTTAACAAGGGAATGTAAAAATTGTGAAATGTAGAACTTCAGGAAATGCTCTGCAAATCAAACCATATCAGTGGAGAGAGAAAAACTGACTCAGTGTTACAGATGGATGACCTAGTGTAGAATTGGTCGGTTTTTGATATAAATGTGTTACACTGTGGGACAGGCAGCATCTAGAAAGGAATGAACCATTGAGATATCAGGTCAAGTCCCATCATCAGGATCAGCCCAGATGAAGAATCTTGATCCAATAACTGTCCCATTTCCCTCTTTAGATGATGCCTGTCCTACTAACTTCTTTTGTTTTGGTATTGCACCAGACTCCAGCATCTGCAGTCTCTCATGTCTTCAAAGTGTTTTAACCTTATGTTAAACTTGATACTGAGTCTTAAAAAATATAAACAGATATCTTAAGAAGATAGAAAGTGAGGTACTGTTCCTCAAGCTTATCTTGCACTTTGTAATAACATTGAAGGAGGCCACAGATGTTGATTTTTCTTTATGCACTTGCAGTTCTAGTTGATTTGGAGACGTGTTTTATGTTTTTCCAATTTAGTTAGGGAAAATAGCTTAGATTAATACAGTGCAATTAAACAGAGCGTCTTTAAAAGCTGACAGCACTACTGATGTATAATTTATGATTATTAACCAATGAGCAGTAGTGCTGAATAAAGTAATTACCAGACTCAGAAGACTATGGCACTTCTGGATACAAAACCAAATACTGTTATCACATTTTCCAAAGGATCACAATTGGGTGGGAATAGACTGGAGAGTAAGATCCTGACCATGACTTGTAAATAAGTTGTGTTCTTCCTTGTTCAGTTTACTGGGTCACATAATTAATGTGGTGTTTTTATCACAATATGAGTAAATAATATATTTACAAGATATACAGAATCAATGAGTTTTGGAAAAGGCTGTGCTTTTTAGTGCAGATTTATTGTCAAAATCCAATGTCATGATTACAGATGTGTAAATGTTCCAGTAGTCAAGCTGATTTTATGGGATAATCTCATACACATGTGTTGGTTAAATTGGACAGGAGCTAATAAATTGAATCGAACTATTGGACTAGAATATTTTGATTGGTTTACACATGTGAATTTGCATTGAGTTAAGCTGATGATCAGGGCCACCTGAACCATTGATTCCTGAAAGTCAAAGTTGAAGAGTTTTCTATTTTATTTTATGAACAGAGTCAGAAGAAAAATGTCCTTCCTGAGTCTTCACAACAGCTGGATAATACACTGTTTCCATGGCGCCAACCACAAATCTCCAATGGGCTGAGACGACAAAAGAGGGACTGGGTCATACCTCCAATAAATGTGCCAGAAAATTCTCGAGGTCCTTTTCCTGTCCAGCTGGTTCGAGTAAGTAACGTCAAAGAATTAGTGTTTCCATTATGCACCTTGTAACAATACATGTTCCTTTGTCATTGGAAAGAGGCAATTTCTAAGCATAATGCTGTAACATCAAATTTTAGAAAAATAATTGCAATCAAATTGTGTTAAGGATTCCTTCTTATTTTGTATTTTGTCTGTTGTGCCCTACCTGGATAAACTACAAGTGTCAATGGTGCAGCATGATAACATTTTCTAGCAAACAATTCACAAGTCTTTCTAGTTACCTGAAATATAAATCCAGTTAATCCATTCAGCATCTTTTACTCTTTGCTGCTATTAATCAGCCAATATTAACTATAAGCTTCAAAAAGGGAAATCAATATTAAATACTTGAGCTTGCTTATGATTTTTTGCTGTTTAGATATATACCTATGTTAGTTTAATCCGAGAAGGATCACTGACCAACAGTTATGATCTATTTGTGCCTTTCAAATGGAAAAAAATAGACAGAGTTGGCAGTTTTTTCCACAGAATTAATTTTGTTACGTACCTGTGGGTATCTTGTATTTGTCACGTGACAGTGGTGTTGAAGCTATACTGGGCTTAAGGTAATGGTCTTGCAATGGTGGAGTGACGTCATTTTCCCACCAGTAGAGGTCATTATTTACAGGGTATAAAAGGAGGACCCCTCCCTGTGAGGAGGGGCGGTTAGTGGCTGAATTTGCCATTTTGACTCCATGCCACTGCATGGTGCAATATTATGATGCAGATTGGATGAAAGGTGGAGTTTTATCTAATGCCTCAAGTTTAGAAGGTCATTGCTGGCAGTTTCTTTATAATACTGCTAGTTAAAAATCAGTGGAGAGTGAAGATCGGAGTTCAGGAGCTAAAAGATCGAGGAAAGTCGATTTCGACGGTGTAACAGGTTTGGCCTTGTTTGATCCTCATTCGGAAGGAATTTGTTGGCTGTCCCCGTGTTAACCCGTGTGAATAATAGCAGAAAGGGTTGGATAAGGTTTTGTAAAGGAAAGGTCAGTGCCTTTAAGCCGTTTCATTTTCATCTTCGTAAATTCTCCAGGAAAAGTATAGTTCGACTGGGAACTGCAACAACATGACGTGAAAGAGAATTTAAATCGTCTAAAAAGTCTCTCCTTTAATGGACTGTAAGCAGTTTGAACTTTTTGTAGTACGACTTTGAAGAACTGTTTTTGCAACATCGCTTTAAGAACTGTTTTCGCTTTATTCCTTTAAGAACTGTTTAAGCTGCCGCACAGCAGCTGACTTCCGGTTGTGTTAGTTGTTTGTTACTTTTTGGGGGTTTGTTTTTCAGTGTTTAATAAATGTTTTGTTTGTTATAAGAAACCCTGCCTCACTTATATATTTATCGTTGCGGAATCCATAACAATTTGGATTCTTTAATTCAAGTTAATGAAGTGAAATTGCAGGAAATTAAATAAATTTGTTTGATGTTTTCATTTTGCTTTCAGTCAAAATTACCATCTTTAAGAGATTCAATACCTTATAGACAGCACTTTCATCTTAATACAGCAAAACCTCATTTTCCAAGTTATCCTGGAATGGAGCCGTTTTAAGGCTAGGTTTGTGCTCATGAGAGACAGAGTTGTCTTGGTTCCCTACCTGTTCAGAAGCATGTATCTGCTTTACATAGTCTGAATACTCACCAGAATAATTAAATTTAGCTGAACACACAATCGCATAGGGTGGAAGGGATTAAAAATAAGAGACTTCGTGCACACAATATTTGAGACATATTTTGGTTTTGCTTCTTTCTGGGTGCTGGAATTATTTCACCAGTCCTGCTAAGTGTAGGCAGTTTTTTAAATTATTGAGAGAAATTATTGTGTCACAAGTTTATGCCCTCAATACTGGGAAAGAAGCCAGTTGAAAGCAGTAATACTGGTCAATTTACTTGTCTTTGAGCCGAATTTCATTGGTTGCGGACAGCAATTCCAAAAGGTCTCACTGACGTTTGGCTATTCAAATTGACGTATAGTAAGTCCTGGGCTTGTATGCCGTCTGAATGTGTCAGTCTTGATGGAATTCATTATGCTGGGGAAATCATCAGTTAGATGGAATGCCAGATCTGGAATTCCACTGAGTTCATCATACATTCTAGGCCAAATATTTTATTTGTAATTATTTTGGTTTTAGGCCATGCAGGAGCCAAGGCATTTCTGGTCCATTCTGTCCTCACCATTCCATATACCCTAATTTTATTAATTAGCCCCCAGAATGTTAATTCTTTCTGTTCTAATTTATAGATTTCTACATAGTTTGAGCTTTGCTACCCACAGTATTTGGTTTGGCCTAACGTCCCATGTGGGACATTCCACTTGGGAACTGTGCATCTGTTGCTTAACTTGACTGTCACTTGAAAATGCTCAGCCATCTTGTTTGGAGCTGCCTCTAATGTCCCTGCATTTTGTTGCACCTTTACCAATTGCTTGAAAGCCAGTCCTTTTGTTGTCATTACTACTTCTACAGCTTCTGTGTGCTGCAGCGCATCTGAGGCCAACTTTGACATTTATTTCTGCATAGAAAGTAGTTTTTGTGGTATGTAATGAACACGTGGAAAATTGATCTTCATGTAAGCTGCCATGTGCACTGTATCCTTTCAGTCTTCTGAATTTCCTGGAGCCATTGTACTGCAAAAATGACCAGATATAGGTTGTGAACTGCCCACAACAAATTGACTGCTTATCTTTAACCTTGTACTGGATTGCGTATTTTCATTGTAAAATTTGGTAGCAGTTTTATTGAAGTGCAGATGCAGGATTTAACATATTATTCAGGTGGTTATGGCTGGAAACCTGTAGAAAAAGAAAAAAGTCAATGACTTCCAGAAATAGAACTACAAATGCATAGCAGATCGATTGACTCTTCAAAGAGATGACGGGTTAACCTTTTGGGTGTGATTTTATTCCCTCTGAGCTGGCAATCACTTTAGAGAAGGACCTTTCAGTGGACAGAAGAGTCGGGGTGTTTGACCTGCTGAACATTTAGCACTACTTGTCTCCTCTTTGGATCGTGGCAGGATAAATAAAATATCAGTAAAGTAAAGGGATGATGAAGATAAGTAGTGAAAAAATGAACAGGTGAGGAAAAGGCAGAAAGGAAAGAAACGGAGAACACAGGAAACTTGAGCAGTGATGAAGAATTTGACAAAACATATAAAATATTTAGTGTTGTTTTGGTTGAGACTTTATTTGCGCAAATGAGTTTTCACCCTGGCTTCTCTAGCCCCATTTCCTGTCATATGCTGGGGTCATCTTCAGTGCCACCTGCTTGATTACACCCAAAAGACAATTATGTTGGTAACCCTAGCCTGTGGTGATAATTTGGCTCTTTCAGTCTCACTTCTAACCTTGATTCTAGAATAATTTATACAATCACAAGCGCAGTCTCCTTTTAGTGTTTAGGTACACCAATTAGAGAGAAAGAGAGAAAAAAGCTAATTTTTCTTCACCTCCCACTGTTTTCATTCCCTTCAAAACAAATTCTGAAGAGCTTCCCCTGCAACAAAGAAGGCAGTAAAGATATTTTTCACGTACTTGTCTTTGGGCATTCACTGGAAAATTTCTGTAGAAGATAGAAATTGAAAATGTGTTCGGATTATTGTGTAGTACATCCTGATTACCTAAAGTTGCTGATATCAATCAGAAGATTAAATAGACGGAGTAATTTCTTTATTGACTTGTGAAGGTACTTTATTCAGCCCCACTCACAACAGTATAAGTGAAACGTGGTCTCATGGGAAACTCTTGCTCAGTGAACTGTACAGCATTTTCTCATTTAATTCCACTACTCTCGAGAATCCTGCAATAAACCTCTGTCATCTGTTCCCTAGCTGAGGAATTCAAAAGGGAATTTGATTGACTGCTGATTGAGTAAGGTTTGTAGGGTTATAGATTATGTTATGACAAAGATTTTTGAAATGTTCCGAAACTGTGGCTGTATAAAAAAGCACACTACGTAAACTCATTCGGTGTTGTCCAACATGCATTCCCTAAAGTCTTGGCAATCCAGAGCAGCCATGTAAAATAACTTCTCATGGCATGAGGTGACTTTGCTTTATGTAATGGTATCAGAGTAAAATTGTCATTGTCCTGACCATTAATTTCCCACATTCTGCTAATTCCCTTCGATGGCAGCACACCTGATTCTCATCGAAACCTGCAGCATAAATATCCCGGCTTTGCATCCACTCATCGCCAGATGGTTGTTTTAGCCAGTGTGGTAATTCACGTTCCTGGCCACTTAGGATTGCGTATTCTAAGTTTTACTTCAATACTTGGGTTTACCTGTGTAACTCTGTCTCTCTGTGTTAAGGTAAGTACTGCCTGCTGTTTGTCTCCCATTCAGCTCCAGCTATGCTCACACCTTCGTCTACATCCTAACTCTATCTCCGTGCCAGTATCCTGCGTTTAGGTTTGCTCGTTCTTTGCAACAGAAGAATCGGGCCACCTGGACCCAGCGGACACAAACACCCTTCAAGAAGCCCTCGCTAGCCAGGGTACACTACTGAGCCAGCACGACCAACTCCTCCGGGAGGTCCTGGAGAACTTCCATTCCCTGTCTGCTCATGTCACACGGATCGGTAACCAGGTGAACTGTGTCTCCACTCCTATCACTCAACCCACTCCTGGAACCTCGCCTAGCTAGTTCAGCTTGTAGCAGCAACCCCCCACATGTCACCAACGCCCCCTCCCAGAGAGCCTCGTGTACCTGAGCCGGAGCACTACTCTGGAGATTTGGGGAAGTGCTGGGCCTTCCTCCTTCAGTGCTCTCTGGTGTTTGAACAGCAGTCGTCAACTTACTCCACAGATAAGTCAAAGATTGCTTATATCATGGGGTTGTTGTGGGGACGTGCATTAGCCTGGGCCACAGCAGTTTGGGGCAATCAACTGGATATCTGCTCTTCTTTCGCCGCTTTTATCACAAAGATGAGAAAAGATCTTTGACCATCCCATCCGTGGTAAAGACACCACCAAATGTCTACTCATTCTCCGCCAGGGCTCCCGCAGTGTTGCCGAATATTCCATGGAGCTCCAGACATTAGCAGCCGACTTGGGGTGGAAAGATGAGTCACTCCGGGGGGTTTTTGGAATAGACTCAGTGACCTGTGAAGGATGAGTTGGCGGCAAGAGACAACACTGACAGCCTGGATTCCCTGATCTCCCTGGTTGGACGATCGCCTCCGAGAACACCATAGAGAAAGAACTGGTTGTCCGCTGTCTTTGGCCACTTCTCAGCACTCATTGCCACCTCCCGCCAGAGCAAGCCTTTCTCCTGTTTCTGCACCCATAGTAGCTCCCAGCCCTGCCTTTTCCACTGCCCGGGCGAGGAACCCATGGAGCTGGGACGGAACCGCTCCCTTTCCACCTGTCCCTTTCGGCCTAAAAGGGAAGACTCACCAGCAGCAAGGGGGACATTGGTGAGCCAGACCACCTTCCCTTTCACCCCCCCCGACCCTGGATGCAGCTTCAAGCCACTCTGCGTTACAACCAACAGTCCTTGCCTCAGCTAGAATTAGTGGACTCCAGCACAGAGGGAAACTTCATGAATGAAAACTTAGCCTTCCAAGCTGGAATTCCTTGTGAGCCTCTGTGTACACCCCGGACGCCCATGCACTGGACGGTCGACTCCTGGCCTGAGTCACGCACTACACGGACCCCCTGCTTCTCCTTCTCTCCGCAACAGATACGATTCAATCTAATTTTCTCTCCTCAAGCCCCTATACTTCTAGGCCACCCCTGGTTAAGCCGTCATAACCCCCACATCAACTGGCCCACCAGGAAGATGGTCAGCTGGAGCACATTCTGCCATTCCTCCTGCCTGCAATCAGCCCTTCGCGCAGTGGAGGTCACTGACCACGTCCGCCTCAGAGCCCCCTGACTTGTCCATGGATCCCGTAGAATTTCACGATCTGGGAGAAGTGTTTAGCAAGCAACAAGCCCTTTCTCTGACTCCACATCGCCCTTACAATTGCACAATTGATCCTGTCCCTGGAGCCTCACTACCCACCATTCAGCTGTACAACCTGTCCCAACCAGAAAGAGAAGCAAAGGAGACGTACGTAAATGACGTCCTCTCAGCTGACATTATCCGACCCTCATCTTCCCCTGTAGGCGCAGATTTCTTCTTTGTGGGGACGAAAGATGGCTCACTGCGCCCCTGCATCGACTACCGTGGCCTGAACAACATTCCTGCCCCTGATCAATTCAGCATTCAAACCCCTTCATGGAGCCACAGTTCTCTCTAAGTTGGACTTGTGGAGTGCCTATCACCTTGTCAGGATAAGAGAGGGAGATGAATGGAAGACAGCTTTTAACACCTCCCTCAGTCATTTCTGAATATCTGGTGATGCCTTTCAGCCTGACCAACGCTCCCGCAGTGTTCCAGCCTCTGGTCAATGATGTCCTTAGGGTCTTTATTAACCATTTTGTTTTTGTTTATTTGGACAACATCCTAATCTTCCGTAATCTCCAGGAACACACCCACCATGTCCGCCAAGTTCTTCAGAGGCTTTTAGAAAACAAGCTATTTGTTACGGCAGAGAAGTGCAAGTTCCATGTCCGTTCCATCAATTTCCTGGGGTGCATCATTGAGAGCGGGCAGGTGAGAGCAGATCCTAAAAAGATCCGCGGAGTGGCCAAAACCCACAACATTCAAACAACTCCAACGATTTCTGGGGTTTGTAAACTTCTACCGTCACTTCATCAGGGTCTACAACCCGGTGGCAGCGCCACTTACTCAGCTCACCTCTCCCACAACCCCCTTCCACTGGACCCCTGAAGCAGACTCAGCCTTCTCGGAGCCTAAGAGGCATTTCACCTCCACTCCCATCCTGGTCCACCCTGATCTCTCTTGCCAGTTCATTATGGAAGTAGATGCCGCCGACTCTGGGGTCCTCTCTCAACGCTCCGTCCCAGACCAAAAGCTCCATCCCTGCACCGACTTCTCTCGCTGTCCATCCCCCGCCAAATGGAAATACAACGTTGGGAACCCGGAGTTGCTGGCCGTCAAACTCACCTTGGAGGAGTGGAGGCACTGGCTGGAGGGAGCAGAACACCCATCCATCGTCTGGACGGACCATAAGAACCTGGCATACATCCAGACAGCTAAACGCCTTAACTCCCGCTAAGCCCGTTGGACACTGCTTTTTGGCCATTTCAAATTCACCCTCACCTACCGTCCTGGTTCCAAGAACGGGAAACCAGATGCTCTCTCTCGTCAATACGTCTCTGAGGAGGACCCTTTTACAACCCTGATACCATCCTGTGCTACGGCTGCCCGCACCTGGGAGATCAAGTCCATAGTTAAAGAGGCCCAATGGACTCAACCTGACCCAGGCGATGGACCCCTCCACTCACCTCTTCGTGCCTGATTCCGTTCAATCTTAGGTTCTCCAGTGGGGGCATACTTCCCGGTTTGCCAGCCATCCTGTAATCGATCAAACTCTGTCTGAAATGACATTTCTGGTGGCCCACCATGGATGCTGACACTTGCTCCCTCGTCTCTGCCTGTACTGTGTGTGCCCATGGAAAAGCCTCCCATCGGCCACCTGCTGGGCAGCTTCGTCCCCTACCTGTCCCTGGCCGCCCTTGGTCCCACATTGCTCTGTATTTCATCATGTTTCATACCCCCTTCACATGGTAACACAGTTATATTCACCGTGGTGGACCATTTCTCCAAAGGGCACTTCATAGCCCTTCCCAAACTCCCTACAGCCCGTGTAATAGCCGACCTCCTTGTACAACATGTCTTCCGCCTTCATGGAATTCCCTCTGACATTGTGTCTGACTGGGGGCCACAATTCGCCCCCAAGTCTGGAAATCCTTCTCTCAAGCCCTAGGAGCTTCAGTAAATCTGTCTTCCGGTTTCCATTCACAAACTAATGGTCAGACGGAGCGAGCAAACCAGGATTTGGAAGCAGCACCGTGCTGCATTTCCGCCAACAACCCGTCATCCCGGAGCACCCATCTCACTTGGGTGGAGTATGCCCACAACTCCCTGGTCAGCGCCACCACCCCTTTCGAATGCTCCCTAGGCTATCAACCTCCTCTGCTTCCTGCCCATGAAGACGACATCGCCATGTCTTCAGGTCAGGCCCATCTCAGCCAGTGCCATAAGGTCTGGAAGGATTCACACTCGGCCCTGCTCCACTCCGCTGACCGCAACTGGAGTATCGTCGATCGCCACTGGATTCCAGCGCCCAACTATCAGCCTGGTCAGAAGGTTTGGCTCTCTTCAAGAGACATCCTCCTCAAAACTGAATCCAAGAATCTCGTTACATCAGACCATTTGAAATCGAGAGCATCATCAACCCCTCGGTGATCAAACTCAAACTACCCAGATCCATGCACATTCATCCCACGTTCCACTTCTCCCAACTGAAACCTGTGTCTGTCAGCCCTTTGTGCCCTCCTGCTGAGCCTTCTCCACCTGCCAAGAACATCGACAATTACCGAGCTTATACCGTCTAGCGAATACTGGATGTGCACCGCCGAAGCAGGGGTTTGCAGTACCTCGTCGATTAGGAGGGATACGGTCTTGAGGAGTGCACCTGGATTCCCCACTCCTTCATTCGCGACAATCTGAGTTTGCCTGGAGGCTCCCGTTGAGGGGGGATCTTACTGTCACGATCCCGACCGTTAGTTCCCCATATTCTGCTAATTCCCTTTGATTGTGACACACCTGATTCTCATCTAAACCTGCAGCATAAATATCCCAGCTTTGGATCCACTAATCGCCAGGTCATTGTTTTAGCCAGTGTGGTAGTTCACATTCCCGGCCGCTTAGGAATGTGTATTCTAAGTTTTACTTCAGTACCGAGATTTACCTGTGTAACTCTGTCTTTCCGTGTCAAAGTAAGTACTGCCTGCTCTTTGTCTCCCGTTCGGCTCCAGCTATGCTCACGCCCTCGTTTACATCCTAACGCTATCTCCGGTGCCAGTGTTCTGCGTTTGGGTTCGCCCGTTCCGTGCAACACAAATGGGTACTCTAACCCAATGAATTCTTTGGAAGGTCAATTTCTTAAAGGGAAACTGATGGGAATGCATCGAGCAAGTGTTACCAGTGATGTCAGCTAAAAGGCTATAAAACATCACGCAGATCCCAAGCGAAGTTGGTGTTATTTAATCAATCATGAGTTTATTTTAGGTATGTTATTCATATAATGTTTGATAATGGGATATTTATCATGGCTGCAATATCCCAGCTGATATTAATAAACATGCAGGAGATCAAAATAAGTAAATATTGATGTGATGTTTTTATTTTACTAATCATTTCTATCTTCAGGTAATAACATGAGTAATTGTTACTATCAGTAATATCATTATACTCTGCAGAAATGTATTATTGGAAAAATGGTCTTAATTTGCCTTTATATTGCCTGTTTCAGGCTATGAAATTAATTAAAATACATGATTTGATGTTCAGACTACACTGAATTCCAAAATCAATAAAGTGAATCCCCCAAACTGCTAACATACTTGAGTTCTGACAGTAAATAGCCACATAATTAATCTCCTGTAGAAATTAAATTCTGAATAGATTATTTACATTTCTTGCATCAAATATCAAACTGGCTTGGTAAAAATGGGAGCCATTAGGGTTGTTGCAAAGGGAGAATAAGTGATTTTCACACTTACCCTTATCAGAACAGCACCACTGACTAAGCTCAAGGGAAGAGCTGAATATGAGGAGCATGTCTAAAATTAATTGATGTAATGGATCATGTTAATCCAAGATCAGGAAGAGTTGTAATACATGAGGTAAGATAATTCTAGTTAAATTATTTAAAATACACTTAGATGCACCTTTTAAATTTTGTTCAAGGTTTATACTGTCCCCAAACTGATTTCTTCATCTAAAGCAATAAATTAACTTCAGTATAAAACATTTTAGCATTTGTAGCTTTGAGGACTGACTTCTTTGCTGTTGGAACTAGTGGAATTTATTATAAGACATAATTCTTTTTATTGATGTTCATGAGCTGTACTTCTAATCTGGTATTTATATCTGAATATATGAGTACAACAGTTATGAGGCTTCATTGTAAGTGCATTTTTAAGATGTGCTGGTAAAATAAATTGACACTTGCCTTTTGAGTTGTTACATATTTGCGTTATATTGGAATCCAAAGGTCTAGCCTCATATCCTATGCCTTAACTCAATTCTCATTATGCAACCAGTTGCAAGTAATTTTACCTTGGAATTCCAAGTTCAGACGGCAAGCAAACTGCCTTATCCAATTGAAAAGTCTGACTTCTTATAGCAGTGGGTTTTCTGATGTGTTGTGAGAAGGGATTTAGCCTTGAAACTATTGTGATCTTTTTCAGAAATTTTCAAAAAATATTTTCTGAAATGAGGATTGAGCTTTCCACTGTCACTCTAGATTTTGAGATCAGCAGCAAAGCAAGAGAGCTCAGAGTGATGTTGAAGCAGGTTAGCCGCAGGGACTTGGTAATTCCTGTAGTTCACCTGTCTTTGGAAGTCAGTCTCTATTCTTGGAGATCATAGAATTATTCTCCTTGTTTTTTGACTTGCTACCTTTAAGAATCTATGCACATGTACTCCAAGTTCTTTTTGTTCTGATAAATCTCTTAGCATCATCCAGATTGTGATCTCTTCGGTTACAATGTTACATCTCTCCAAATACACTTCTGTCATTTCCCTGAACTAAATTCCACTGCCATTTTTCTACCCAAATGAGCAGACCATCTGTGTCGTCCTGCAATTGAAACTTTCTCTCCTTACTGATCAACTTCAGTATGGTCTGCAGGATTCTTTGTTGTAGTTTTAGATTTAAATCATTAATACAAGTAACCCATTTTAAATTGCAGAGCTTGGTGGACACAATGAACAGAATGTCAGGGTAACAATTAGTTTAAAATCTGGCTGTTTGAACAAGATGACACAGAAATAACTTGGTACATAACAAATTGAATTAAAAAAAATATCCAACCATATCTGATGGTGGGGAAGAAAAGGTGAGAGGTTAGGTTTATTTGAAAGTGTTAACTTCAATATTAATTGCTAAGCATCATGAAGTGCCCAGTTGGAAACTGGGCTGCAGTTCCTCAAACTTATGCTGAGCATCACTGGACCAATATTAGATGTCAAAGGCAGAGAATTCAGAGTACGATGGGATAAAAAATTAAAATGGCAGGCAACAAGCAACACAGGGTCACTTTGGAGACCGAAAGAAGGTGTTCTGTAAGGCAGTTTTTGTGCAAATGTGCAGGATATCTTGTAGAATACTATCCCTCAGTCTCCAAAGTGACCTTGTGATGCTGGTTGCCTGTCAGTATTTCCCAATATGGTGAGTACTGAATGCAATGTGCTGAATTTCCTCTCTATTCCCATTGTCTCTGGATTGACTTCGATATCACTGTATTAAAGTAGTTCCGTCTGATAAAAGACATTTAGTCTTGTATCAACTCTGGGATTCAGCATTTGCCCGTGCTTAGACTAATGTTGTTATGAAGTGTGGAGGTGTTCTTGATGGAAATGAAACTGACTATCAGTGAGTGGGTTATCAGTGTTGAAGTGTCATTTGATGGAACTTTGGATGAAACCTCGTAACACTTTGATGATAATTGAGATAGACTGATGGACTGATAATGAATTTGTTTCCACTTAGTGCACAGAATATATCTGGGCAATTATCGGTTCAAAGTCGGTGTTGTAGCCATACCAGAAAAGCTTGAGAAGAAGTGATACACACAGGTTGCAAAGCTGTTTACTCGCTGCTGCAGCAGCTTATGTTTAGTCCTGACATCTAGTGCTGCATGTGTGGAGTTTGCACATTCTGCCTGTGACCATATGCATTACCACTGGCTACTCCGGGTTTCCTCCCACATCCCAAAGATGTGCAGAGTAATAGGTTGATTGACCACAGTAAAATACCCCTAGTGAATAGGTGAGTTGAAAATCTGGGATGTAGGGAGAAGAAAGTGCGATTAATGGAAGATGAATGTAGATGAGAGCTTGATTATTGGTGCAGGTTCCCAGAAGGCTAAAGGCCCTCTTCTGTAGCTCTTTAATCCTAGAATAAAAACTTATGACTTAGGCAAAAGGGGTTGAGGAGAGTCATTAGATCCACCACTCATCCAAACCCAGTGTCATATCTCCAATCCTCTCAATCAATTTCTGTGCAATAATGTACCTAATGTCAAATAAGCTCCCTATAGGAGACAATTACACTACAGGATGAACGGGAAACTGTTGAATTTTAGTAGCCTCCACTACAGAACCATAGAATAAAGACACCATTTACTATTTGGCACATTTAGATGCCAAGCTCCCAACCTAGTGGAGCTCTACCTCATTTTGCCACAGAGATGGTTTACAACAGGCCTCAGGGCCTATGTGTGTTAAGTTTTCACAGGCTCCCTGTGAATGCATGAGTTTCCTGTGGGCACTCTGGTTTTGTTCCATATCCCAAAAACATACAAGCTGGTAGGTTAGTTGGCTGCTGTACGTTTTCCCTGAAATTTAGGAAGGTGGTAGAATCTGGGGTGCACTTCATGAGAATAAGGTGAGATAAAGCAATCGATCTATCATAGGAATAGTGCAAATGGTTGTTGATTGTTGTCAAGATTCAGTGAGCCAAAGAACCTATTTCCATGCTGTGTCTCTCTATGAACCTTCAGTTTGTTCGCTGAAGTGTACGTGAGGAAGGGTTTTAAATGAAGCATCTACAAGGATCATCTCCCAGCCTGTCCTAGCTGCACGATGCAACAGCCAAAACAAGATAAGACTAAACCACCCTGAAAATATAGACTAGTTTTCAGATAAGATATAGGAGCATAATTATGCCATTTGGTCCATCAATTCTGTTCTACCATTTCATCATTGCTGATCCATTTTTCCTCTCAGCCCCAATCTCCAGTCTCCCCTCACCCACCCGTATCTCTTCATGCCCTGACCAATCAAGAATTTATCAACCTCTGTCTTAAATATACGTAAAGGGTTGGCCTCCACAGCTGCCTGTAGCAACACATTCCACAGATTCACCACTCTCTGGCTAAAGAAATTCGTCCTTATCTCCATTCTAAAATCTAAAATATCTCAGGAGCTCCAACCCAGTGAAGGCACATACCAGTGATGAAGTTCACCACCAGCTCCAGTGTGTCAGCACAGCTTCGGGCTTCTGAATAAAAGTATCCTTGAATGTCAAGATCTCTAATGAAGAACAAAACACAAGCTTTACTAAGTAGCAATGACCCCTTCCCTTCTGCACACTTTACTTAGGATCTGGCTATCGACAGCAAGGTCAACATTTATTGCCTGTGCTTAATTACTTTCTTGAAGGAGGTGATGAGCCACTGCCTGAAATGGTTACAGTTTTTCTGGTCCTCCTTCTGGGCTACTGGATATAGTGTTAAACCAATTGGTGAAAGATTGCTTATACTTTTCCAAATCCAGTGGTGGTGTTCCGCTGTACCTGTTGCCCTTGCTCTTCTTGGTCATAGAAGTGACAGGCTGGGATGTGTTGTTGGGAGTAGCCTGTGTAGTGCATTGTGTGGATAGTGGACACTCTAGTCAATGTGCACAGATGGTGCAGGGAATGAGTGTTAAGGGTGCTGGATGGCTTACCAGTTCAGTGGGGGGGGGGGGGGGGGGGGTTCCTTTGGATATTTTTTGAGCGTTACTGGAGTAGTGTTCATCTAGGCATTCCATTTTGCTCTGGATGTTAGTTTTTGATGGTGGAAAAGCCTAGTGATGTCATAAGGTGAATAATCCTGTCTCTAATCTGTGTTTAGCATCAGTATTTATGTGGCTAGTTAGTTAAGTGTTTATTCAGTGATGACCTCCAGGATATTGATGGCAATGCAACTAATTATTTTTGGTCGCACTGTCTCTTGTTGGAGATTGTCACTTCCTACCATTTGTGCAGTGAGAATGTTAGTTATCAGCTCATGCCTAAATGTTGTCTGGGACTTGATGTGTGGATCCATGCATAGAGTGCTTAAATTCCTGAGGAAAATTGGGTTATTATTGGTGTATGTACTTAGATAGAGTGAAAACACTGCATTCACTCTACTTAGGTACAGTATAGGAATGATATGCAAAATAATCCATTACAACAGTCCACTGAGGTAGTACAAAGTTAAAAAAAAGGTGCAGTAATAGTGTTAGAGTTACCGAGAAAGCACAGTGCAGCCAGGTAAAATGTAAGGTGCAACATCATAGTGAGGTAGATTGTGAGGTCAAGTGTCAATCTTATCTTATAAGAGAGCCACTCAATCATCCTAAAACCTTGTAATAATTGAGAGTTGACAGAAAGGGCAGTAATTATCTAGATTGGATTTTTGTAAACAATATACCTGAGCAACTTACACATTGTCAGCTTCATAATAGTGTCGGAACTGTACCGGAACAGCTTGGTAGGAAGCACAACTAGTTCTTTTATGCAATAAACACAAAATGCTGGAGTAACTCAGCAGGGCAGGCAGCATCTATGGAGAGCAATACACATTCAATATTTCAGGCTGAGACCCTTCATTCCTTCTTCAGCCAACTATCATCTCCCATCTTACTTCATTACCCCTCCCCAACACATCTACCTTCCACCTCACGTGCCAGCTTGTACTCCTTCTCCTTCCCCCCCCCCCTCCACCCTCCTATTCTGGCTTCTTCCTTCTTCATTTCCAGACCTGATGGAGGGTTTCAACCTAAAACATCAAATGCTTATTTCTCTCCATAGTTCCTCCAGCATTTTGTGTGTTTTGCTCTGGGTTTCCAGCATTTGCAGAATATCTTGTTTATTTCTTTAGTGCAGCTCTTCAGCATTGCAGTAGATTGTTGTCTGATTCCCATAACCTTTGATGACCAGTCCTCTCACCAAATTTCTTGACGACATTTGGAGTAAACCACATTGGTTGAAGACTGTCTTCTATGATTATGGTGATGTCAGGAGGAAGGTGAGAGGTATCATCTGTTCCACACTTCTGGCTGTTTGTGGTTGTGAATGCTTCAACCTTATCATTAGCACTTATATGCTAAAGGTTCAAAGGTTCATTTCATTGTCAGAGTATGCATGTATGTTACAACTCTGATATTTGTCTACTTCAGATAGCCATTAAATAGAGAAGCACCATGAACGTTGATGAAAGAAAAGACATCAACTGCCCCCCAACTGGCATGAAAAAGAAAAGAAGCAAAACTCGCAGACCCCAAAATTCCCCAACCCCTCACCCGCAGCAAAAGAACAGCCATGATAACAATCCCTGACCCCCTCACTCACAGAAAACAAGTGACGGTAGCACCAAACCCCAACCCACCAACACACAAAAAAATTAACAGATCACTTACCCACCAGTTGTCTTCAAGAATGAAAATACCAAAAATCTGAAGGAAACCAATATAAAGTACAGTCTAATAATCATATAAAACTCAGAACATAGGAAACGTCTTTTAGTCTGCATACTAGCAGAGCAACTGCACGAACTCAGTCTTTTTGTAAAGAGTGACTGCTGACCCAGGTCCAAACATCACAGAGCCAGGCTGATCCAGCTGCTGACCATCTCTTCGCATTCACCTTGCTGCTTCAGAATGGAGTTGTTCGTGACCCCGTGCCTTGTCTCTGGTCTTCGCCACTAGTCAGCTTGTATTCTTGGACCTTTTCGGCCCGCCCTCCCCTGTCTCTGGTCTCCATGAGGTAGCTGTCCGGACACAGCACAGTACTGGATCCTTCGACTGAGATTCAAACCGTACGTCACAGGCTCTAGCGGTTTCTGTGAGACAAACAAGACAAAAAGAACAAGCAACAGGCTCAGAAAAATTGAAATAATTGGAAAGATTTGCTGTCTGAAAGATGTCACCTGAGGATGTCACCATTGTTCTCTGGGGCGTTCTTATTCTGGCAAATGATATCTTGGACTTATCATTGCTCATAATAGAGATGTTCTTGAGGCCTCTTCCCCCACTGTTAGCTGTTCTATTGTCACCACCATTTATGGCTGGGTGTGGAACAGACGGAAAAGCTTGGATCTGATATGCTGGTGAAACAATCATACAGCTCTGAGTTATTTGTGTTGTTTTATTTTATGTTTTAATGTACATCCAGTCTTCTGTTGCAACTTTACAAAGTTATCACCTCATTTTTTTTTTAGTTCTGCCCAGTGCAGCCCCTGACTTAGTTTTGTATACTCCTCTGAGAAGCAGGGTTTAATACAGATTTATAGAGATGATAGAGTGTAATATGTCTCTCATCATAACACTGAGGTTTGTGGTGATATCTTGTCCATTCAGCTGCTTAGTTAATTGTTGATGCCCAGTTTCTAGCAGCCTGATCACCTTTGACTTAACCCAGTTTGCTCGATTTATTACAATGGCTTTACAACCTGTTGAGCGTGCCCTAAGAATGAAGCTAGAATGAACAGTGCCACCATGTATCTGCCACTTGTTGAGGATAAGGTTGAGTGACTTTATCTCTCATGTTGGTTCTGTCACTGCACTCTGTGGACCGGATTTATGACCTGTGTCAGGATTTAAGACCTGTGCCAGCTTCATCAATAGTAGCACTAACAAGTCCACTTTGATAGTGAACATTCAAATCTATGATCCACATAAATCTGCATCCTTACTCCTTGGTAGCATTGTTCATTTGAGGAGGGAAAATCAGGAGATGGATCCTTTCCCATGTTTAAGCTGATAACATGAATTCCAAGTCAGTAATGGGAAACCCAAGGACTATTGCCTCCTCTCTGTATACCACAGTGTCACCATCTGGAATCCACTGTCATGGAAGAGGTGGAAGCATATACTGTTTTGTGTTCTATCTCTGGTTGGCCTGTTCTACTGATGGGAGGGGGTAGAGCCAGGAGTTGTGATGGAGGTTTCTGCTAAGTGATCAGTAACGTACAGTTTCATGAGGTTGCTCCAAACCCTGCCTCACTGTTGGCTGCTGCCACTACTCCCTCCTCTCCAGATGGTTCCTCCTTGATTCCACCATGTATTCCCCCTTCATACCCATCTTTTTCTTTCTCCCTTCTCAATCTAGAGACCTACAGTACTGTGCAAAAGACTTAGGCACATATATATGTGCCTAAGACTTTTGCATGGTACTGTATTTGTCAATATGAAGCACAGAGTGAGTTTGTAAATCTGGCGGAAGCAAAGGATGTTGGGAATGGCAAGGGTGGTGTGCCACAGGAGGGGTGGGACAGGTGGCAGAGAAGGAGTGCCAGGCCAGGGGACGGTATGGGTGCAGACCCCAATGCTGAGATGCCGGACAAGGTCCTTTGATTTCAGACATTTTTTTTGTGGCAGTAGTACAGTATAATACATAAAATTACTACAGTACTGTGTAAAAGTCTTAAGCAGACTTGCTATATATATGTGCAAGAAGACTTTTGCACAGTACAGTACCTGTGATTCTCTTGCCCTCTTGTCTGAAGATGGCTTCTGAGTTATGCTCAGAATCAATCACTATAATATTCAAATATGAGAACATTTAATGAACTATTACCTATAACTTAGTTTATATCTTATCCTTGTGTAATCACATTTGAAATTCTTTGTTAGATTTCTTCTATCTATGTTCTCTTGCTTTGAACTGGAATCAGCAATATTTAAAATGCCTTCTGCCTATTGGCTCTCTAATTCTTTTGTTTCTGAGCCAGTCATGAGAGATAATTGAAGGCTGACTTGCCACATAATCAAAACTCTTTCATGTCTCTCCTGGAACGGAGAAGAACAAGGTTTAATTTGTGATAGCCTGCCAACCGGGCAGAGAGTGGTAACCAATTATCCATCTGTTGCAGGTTTTGCTACTGTATTTACAAAATTGGAAGCTGTCTAATATGATTAACCATGATATCCCTTTATAATAATATCATCAATCAGATCACTTCTTAATATCTTCATCCCTGGTGATTCTTTATATATTTGGGTGAGAAATCTATCACATCATGTGAAGACTGCATTATGCTGAATAATGCTGGAAGGAATTAAATACCATAATCTCTGGAGAAATTGTATTAAGAAACCTGATGGGGCTGATGGCTGATAAGTTCACTGGCCCATATGGCCTGCATACAAGGATCCTAAAAGAAGTGATGACTAAAATAATGGATGGAATTATTGTAATCTTCTAGTAATAATCTTCCATAGGTCCTGGTGAGGGGCCAAATGATTGGAAAATTGCCAAAGTGGCAGTCTTACTCAAAAAAGGGAGCAGGGCAAAAGTGGGCTGATCAGCTTAACACATACGTTGGAAAAATGTTAGAAACTGTAACTAAGGAAGTAATAGCAACACATTTGGAAAATTATAATCTTATCAAGCAGAGTGAGTGTTGCTTCATGAGAAGGAAATTATCTGTGTCAAAAATCATTTGAGTTTCTTGAGAAAATCTCAACTAAAGTTGATGGAACAAATATCTTGACCTTGGATTTCCAGAAGGGATTGAACAAGGTGCCTCAGAAAACAAGATTAGGTGCCCTTACCCTTTCCTTTTCTACAATGATCCACTCTCCTTTCCTATCAGAGTCCTTCTTCTCTAGTCCTTTACCTTTTCTACCTATCACCGCCCAGCTTCTTACTTCATCCTCCTCCCCCACCCACCTGTTTTACCTATCATCCTTCTAGTTTGTACAACTTCCAATTCCCCACTCTTCTTATTCTGGCGTCTTCTCCCTTCCTTTTCAATCATGATGAAGAGTCTCGACGCAAAACATCGAACTTTTATTCATTTCCGGAGATGTTGCTTGGCCTTCCAAGTTCCTCTAGAATGTTGTGTCTGTTGTTTTGGATTTTCAGCATCAGCGAAACGCTTGTGGTTAGGGATTACAGAGAGATATCGATAGATTATGTGAGTGGGTAAAATGTTGGGACAAAGAATATAATGTAGAAAAATGGGATTTTAGAGAAGATGAACTAAAGAACATGGAATTATTTAAACACAAAGAATCACAACCTTACAAGGTGATTTGTGGCTCCGGGTGAATGCTTGTTATAATGCTAACCCTTATTTCAAAGTGTTTGAGTGGAAAAGTAGCAAATTTTCACTACTACCTTAAAATACTGAGAGCGCCTCTTGACCACTGTGAGCAATTTTGTTAATTTCATTAGAGGCAGTTCAGAGAAAGTTCACTAGAACGACCCAAGGTGAGAAAGGATTGTCCCCAAAGAAAAGATTCAATAGCTTAGAACTCTAATCATTAGGGTTTAGAAGAATTTACAAGAATCCTTAGGGGTTCGACAATCCAAGTGCTGAGCAGATATCTCCTCTCATGAAAGATTCCTGAACCTGAGAAAGGTCTCAAAATAAGGGGAGAGCCATTTAAGACTGAGATGAAGAAGAAATTGTTGCCTAAGTATGTTAAGTCTGTGGAATTCTTTGCTGCAGAGTGTTGAGGGAGCTGAGATCCTGTGCATATTTATGGCTAGGATTCATTACTAATCAGCAAAGTAAGCAAGGTTTATGGGAAATGAGCACAAAAGTGGACAATCAGGCTTGAGGGGCTGAATTTCCATATTTATTCCCGATTTGTATGGCTGGATAATATCCCTGTAGCACAACCATCATCACCATGTGGACATGCACAGACTTTATGACCATGATTGTTCTTGACAAATTTTTCTACAGAAGAGGTTGTCATTGCCTCCTTCTGGGCAGTGATTTTACAAGATGTATTCTTTAATAACCATGATTTGTGATATGCACCAGCTGCTCATTCAACCATCCACCACCTGCTCCCATGGCTTCATGTGACCTTGATTCGGGGTGGGGAGGGGAGGGTGTTGCTAAACAGGTGCTACACCTTTCCCAAGGGTGACTTGCAGGTTAGTGGAGGGTAGGACTGCCTTACACTTGCTTATGTCAAGACTTATCTCCACCCCATGTAACACAATAGATAAGCAAAATTAATCACAAAATTGGTGTGTGTTTCTCTACTTTTGGTAATGTTAATGTTATTACCTGTGTGTAGAGCTCATGGATGTCACTGGACTCAGAACCCACATTTGACATGACTACATGTACAGTATGTAAAGTATATAACCATATAATGTATATAGAAATCGGGACAACATTTCTTCAGAGCAGGATATAAAGCACAGTAGTACACATAACACATAACTTATGAAGGTAAAGATAAAATCTACAGATGAATCATACATAAGTAACATTATACTATAAACACTAAAGTGTATTAATATTAGATTTGGTAAGGTAAGGAACAGTTTAACCAGTGGCACTTTGAATACGATGTGGAGTATTCAGGGAATTCAGATGACCTGGGGGAAGAAACTGTTTCTCATCCTAATCATTCTTGCTTTTATTCATCACAGTCTCCTGCCTGATGGTTAGATGGATGGGATCTTCAATAATACAATTAATGAATGTTGAAGGAAGTGCATTGATTGGAACAGAATAATAGAATGTAAGAAAGTTAAAAGGCTAGTCCTCAACAGCATAAAGATGCTGTTTAAAATTGAAGACACCAATAGAATGAGATATAAATTCCATTTGCAAGTAGGGTCTTGTACCTTCTTTCAAGGCATGATTTGGGTGGGTATCTCACCATTTTACTCGTTGCACCAGGTATTGACTTTTAAAAACTATAAAGCACCCAATCATATATCTGAGATATGAAGTGCACATTGCACAGTCTATCCTACCACTTCTTGTGTGTGTGTGTGAGAGAGAGAAATTACCTTCCAAGCCATCACAAAATCAAAGGGGCAGCCATTCTGATGCAAGTTTTTCCGCATTAGAGAAATTCCAAGCTACTCATTCTCTCTCCCATACTGATTTCCTTAATGCCAATAATGTCTCTCGGTTTTCTATAGTTTGGCCTGTGTATTTCTGACTTCACATCCATTGAAAATGCTACTGATTGGAATGTAAACAAATGTAACTTTTGCTTACAACACTGTAATGTTTGATCTGGAGATCCTAATAAGTGCAGCAGGCCAGCATGAAAGATGACATTGTGGAAATGTACAGCTGTGTAGCTAAATTTCAGAAGCAGAGCTCAGCAATCATATGTCAACACATCAGATTTTAGTGTGAACGATAGAGGATGAATTCTGCTCTTGCAAATCATGAATGGAAAGGCGTTGCCCCCTCTTCTGTCCATAACTGCGCAAGAATGCAAACTGAATATGCTGAGCCTCAGCCACTGTATAGACAGTGCTCATTGTAATTCTTCACAACATTTGTGAAATTTGAATTATGTTATTCAGCAGCATATGTCTCCCATCTAGTCCAATTTCAGAAAATTGACAACATCACATTATTCTTGCATTAAGAATACAGAGTTAGAACTGGACTGACATACTAACTAACTGGATTATGATGCATGCCAGTCATGACATTATCATGCAAACTGATAAGTATTCTACTGGGTGATTTGCAATTCTGTGGGAAAATCTTTAATACATTGGCAAAGAAAATGCCAATTAAACCTAAACAAAACCCTTCCAAATCAGTTTGTCTTTTATACTCTAGTATTTTTAATTTGTGTAGTTTTCACATGGCAAATGAATGTTCTTTTATTTTTAGAGCCTTTGATTCTTCAATGCTCACTAGAAAGCTGTCATGTTGCCTTCATTTTGGCAAACCTGCTGCACATTGGGCAAATGCCAATTTTTCAAATACTACTCTATACAGCAGGAAGTACAGGACGAAGATGAGAAGTTAGTTGTTGTCATTATCAATGCTAGCATACTGAAAGTGAAGAAAACAACATGTCGTAATCTTGGTTAACCAGAAATAAATAAACCAAAATTTACAGGCTGATCTGCGATGGCCAGAGTTTTGACATGGCAAAATGAAGTCTTGGAACTGAAGCATTCTTTAAAAAAATATATTTGGGTATAGATACACACAAAGGCCAGAAGATGGTGCTATAGTGGGAAATGGTTATTATTAGTACACGATAGAAGATTTCAGGTAAGTACTTCTGTCTGGAAGATGAGTTCTCAGGAACCTCTGCAATTGGAGCTTCATTTATTTCTGTTTGAAAAAGTTTTAGCTGGGGCTGTGGTACGTTCAGTTTCCTGACTGATATTATCTAGATCAGTTACAGCCCTAGAAATATTGTCATAGGGTCATAGAAAAGTGAAACACAGAAGCAGGCTCTTCAACCCATCTAGTCCAGGCTGAACCATTTAAGCTACCTACTCTCATCAACTTGCAGCAGGATTTGACCTCCATGCCCCTACCATCCATGTGTCAATCCAAACTTTGTCTTAAACATTGAAATCGAACTTGCACTAGCAATTCATTTCACACTTTTGCAACCCCCTGAGTGAAGAAGTTTCAGTTCACGTTCCCCTTAAGCTTTTCACATTTCACCCTTAACCCATGACCTCTAGTTGTAGTCCCACCCAACCTCAGTGGAAAAAATCTGCTTACATTTACCCTATCTGTATCCCTCATAATTTTGTATACCTCTTTCAAATCTCCCCTCAGTCTAGTACATTGCAAGGAATGAAGTCCTAACCTATTCAATCTTTCCTTATAACTCGGTCCCAACAACATCCTTGTAAATTTTCTCTGTATTATTTCAACCTTATTTATATCTTTCTTGTAGGTTGGTGACTAAAACTGTACATAATGCTCCAAGTTAGGCCTCAGCACCATCTCATACAACTGCAACATAACCTCCCATCTCCTGTACTCAATATTTTGATTATTGAAGGCTAATGTGCCAAACATTGTGGATAAATAAACAGTAAAAACAGCAAATATTGATAATGTGACAGTGGTTTAATTTTATCATTATTTTGCATTTTTTGCTATAAAGCCAGAGAACTGTTTCATTAACTGTCCTTTGAGTTCACATGCTTCACTTTCTGAGCCATCTTCAATCTTTCTTTCCCTCAACTTCTAGCTCTAATTTCTGGCAAAATGCCAACTAAATCAGCCACAGCCCATTGTCATCTTTCCTGGAAAGGGTCTGTAATCTCCAACATTTCTTCCCCTTTTTCTGCTTTTCTATCCTAATTGCATTCCTCATTGAGGGTAATAAACAAACTGTTTATTAGTTGCTTTTCTGATGCTACTACAAACTTCTTGCCACAAGCACAGTAGTCTTCCTCTTTTTAACTCACCTTACCACCAGCTTCAACTAATAAACATAGTATTGATGTAAATGAATGGTTAGCATGGGCTTGGTGAGCTGAGGAGCTTGTTTCTGTGCTCTGAACCTGTAACTCTGTGACTTTATATCTTCATTGGTTTTCAGGACATCTTCACCATACTGAGTGGACTCATTGCTTTTCAATCTTCTGGGCCACTCATCAATTAATTTCTAAATTCCACCTCCCTTTCCTGTTCAAAATGCAGCAGATGCAACATCTGCTTTTAAAAAAACTTTATGTCCCTAAAACAATGGGAAATATTAAATAATGTAGGTAATTAAGCAATTATATTGTCTTCTCCAAAGAGTAGTGAAAAAGCTAAGAAAGAGTGACCACTTTGCATTCCATTCAGTCCACAAGAATGGTTTCTATTTTTTCACCCACCCTTTCCTGCATACTCGGAAAGAAACTTGGCGAACGTCTCTTCATCGGTACATCAGCTTTCAACACTTAACTAGCAACTGCAGAAAATTAGTCCATGGTTTCCTTTAATACTTCCTCCAGATCTCATTCATTTTGCCTTTTGTATGTCTTAATGTCAACTTTGTTTGACTTTTAATCTATCTTCCTTCAAGCCTATTAGCAATCCCGATTATTCCCTACTCACTCTCCTCCTGGTTCCACTCCTGCATATTACGAGATGCCATACCTCCATCTATTTTGCAGTTTTTTTTGAAGATTTTCATCAGAAAACATTAACTTTTTCTGTATAAACTAATGTTGCCATCATTTGGACTTTTAGTACATTAGAACAGTGCTCTTGTCTCCATGAATATCAGTCCAAGTACAAACCTTACTTGTATTAGGTTCATTCCTACTTGATCAGGATATATTGTTGCAAATAGTAGATCCAAATGGATTTATTTATCTGCTTTTGCTGAAAATATTCAGAATGGCTCCAGATAGTTCAGAGTTTATGTTTGCTGACATGCTAAAATGTCTTGTTTTGCTGCGATCCGAAAGATGCTGAAATTCCTTTTTAATATAAAGGGTTATTGTTCTTCTGTGTCCACATCAGCAAGAGCAGGAAGCCTTGTTCCAGATACCAGAGTGAGTAACTCATACAGAAAAGATTCAGTGAATGATTGACAGAAAGCAGCAGTATACATTTTTTAATATATATCAAGGGTCTAAAAATGTAGATTCAATCTTTAAATCTTTGATATAAAAACAGAAACCACTATGTTTCAACCTTGCTCCTGAAATCTCACTGGCCTGGTTTCTGCAGTTGTCTTCATGCTTCCAGTAACCTATTCATTTTGAATGAGTTCAGAGTGTTCCAAGTAATGTGAATTGGAAAATGTAAGCTGTGGTTGGTATAATAGGAAATAGATGCAGAGTCATCCAGTTTGTTTTTATTAGTTCTGGTCTTTTTGTCACTGAAATATGAATGTATTCACCCATGAGGCTGCTGTAGAGAGAAACGTCTTTGCTCATGCTATTTTGGCAATTTAAAACTTTTCTACTACCTCTACACATCAGAAGCGAGAAGAGGCAAGGCAAGGATATATAAAGTTCAAAAGAATGAAACAAAAATGATGCATATCTGAAATAGAATCAGCAAACTCTGGAGAAATCCTCACTAGATGTTGCCTGTCCTCCTCCTCACAGCAAGTGGTGAATCTATGGCCTTCTCCGTCATGGTGGGCGGTGGAAACTGGATCATTAGAATTATTTAAGGAGAGGTTAATAAATACTTGATAGTTCAAAGGATAGATGTTCAAAGGGGAAAAGCACAGAAAAGGACTTGAGGGTGCCATTGGGTCATAAGAAATGACGAGGCAGACTTTAATGGTTTAATGGCCAACTCTTGCTCCTATTTTCTTTTGTTCTTCTGTGTCTAGATAAAGATTGTTAAACAGCCAATCAAAATCAAGTTTACTATCACTGAATTTTGTTGTTTTATGGCAGCTGTACAGCATGAAGCACACTGTAAAATCACTAAGATACAAATAAATACATAAATAACGCAAAGGGTAAATAATGGGATAGTGTTCATGGGTTCATGGACTTCCGCTATTTGTTGGAAGAGGGAAAGAACCTGTTTCTAAATCATTGAGTGTGGGTCTTCAGGCTCCTGTACCTTCTCCTTGATGGTGATAACAAGAAGAGGTGTTTGATGATGAATGAATTATCATTTACTCTTGCTTCTAATTACTCTTTAAAATAAATAAAAATCAAATTAAATGATGAAGCAGGTAACTGAATGTCAAAAGCATTCAGAGACTTGCCCATGATGACTTTGCCGGGAGACAAAACTCTGACACCTTCTGTCAAAGTGTGTGAGGGACATTCTGGGGGATGGGAAGAGACGTGAATCCACAGTCACAGCTGTGGGGACTTCAATGAGACACATCATTTTAAAATGTTTGCAAAATCTATCAATGCTCCAAATCAGCAGATCCTGGACTGTAGATTCAGGTTGTGAGTGCATTTCCCCTTTAAGAAAATGGTAGCACAGAAGGTGAGCTGGTCTGCAGGAATAATTGAAACGCAGAGCCCTAGGACTGGTGAGCGTAGTCTCTGAGACCTCAGAGCAAGATTCCAGCACCAGAGGGAGAGCAGATATTGCTGCATAGAAACGTTGCTCAGCCCCAGCATTTCAGAGAGAATGCTGCAGCCCAATAGCTTCAACATCCTCCTCAAAGACAGAATAAGTGAGTCTTTTAAAGGTAGAGGGGGAGGAGGATGCTTTATGATTAACTCATCACGGTACACAGATGTGGCAGCTCTGTCACTATCCTTCTTGACCTGGAACATCAAGTGGTCAAGTCTGCCAAGGGAGTTTCCGCCATTGCTGCACCATTAATAACTCACTCTGAGACGTAAAGGCGCGATATCGGCTTTTATTGACTGGAAGAAGGAACAAGCAGTGATTGACCACCATACTACATCCTGGAGACTGAGAGGCCGGGCTCAGGCCTCAATCACCTTTATACAGGGTCTGTGGGAGGAGCCACAGGAGCAGTCAGCAGGGGGCGTGTCCAGACAGGTATATATAGTTCACCGCAGCCATTACCCTGGTTGTGATATACATTCTACCTCAAGCCTCCGTAAAGCAAGCACTGGAGGAGCTGAATGCCAGAATCAGCAGTCATGAAGAGCATTGTGGGGGATTTCAACCGGGCCAGCTTGATGAAGTGTCTGAACAACTACCATCAGCATACTACCTGCGTAACCAGAGGAGCCAACACACTTAACCACTGTTATAGCACCGTCAAGAACACTTACTGTGCCATCCCACGTCCCACTTTGGAAAGTCCAACCACCTGACAGTATTTCTGTTCTCAGCATGCATTTAAAGACTAAAGACCACAGCACCAGTGGTGAGGACCAAGATGAGTATGGTCAAGGAAGATAGAGAAGCATTTGCAGAACTGCTTTGACTTGGTGGACTGGACAATATTTAGGAATTTGTCTTTGAATCTGAATGAATACACCACAGTTGTCATTTATTTCATCATGACCTCTGTGGATGAGTGTGTGCATTTGAGAACATATCGGACATACCCAAACCTAAAGCCATGGATGAATTTGTAGTCTGCTGAGGGATAGATCTGTGGCATTCAAGACTGCTGATCCAGAATCATACAAGAAGTACGGATACAACCTATGGAAGGCCATATTAGAGCAAAATTGCAATTCCAGTTGCAGTTAGAAATGGAATCAGATGCACGTTAGCACCAGCAGGGTTAAACCTAGCCCTACAAGGTGAAACCTAACACCATGAAAGGCTGTGATGCTTCACTCCCAGATGAACTCAACACATTTTATGCAGGCTTTGAAAGGGAAAATAAAACTACGCCTTTGCTAATCCCTGCAGCAGCTGATGACCCTGTGATCTCTGTTTCGGAAGCCTATGTCTGAACATCTTTCAAGGGTTAACCCTCGCAAGGTGTCAGTCCCGGATGGTGCCCCTGGTAGGGCAAAGAAAACCTGTGCCAACTAACTGGTTGGTCTGTCCATCTTCAAGCTCTCACGCCTGCAATAGGAGGTTCCCACCTGCTTTAAAAGGGTGAGAAGAGCCGGGTGAGCCTCCTCAGCGTCTGTCACCCAGTTACACTCACGTCTACTGTGATGAAGCTGAAACAAGGTTACAGTCAACTCCCAGATGCTGCAATTACAAAGAAAGTATGACAGTGGCTTTATTTCATTTGGAGTTTGAGGAGACTTCCTACTGTACGTGTCCAAGGACTCCTGCAGGTTTATTCAGATGTGCCATACTAACTGGTTGCATCACCATCTGGTATGGAGGGGCCAAGCACAGGATTGGAAGAAGCTGAAGAAAATTAAAAACTTAGTCAGTTCCATTATGGACACTAGCCTTCCTAGCACAGAGGACACTTTCAAAAGGAGATGCCTCAAAAAGGCAGCATCCATTATCAAGGAACCTCATCACTCAGGACGTGTCCTTTTCTCATTGCTACCATCAGTGAGGGGGTACGCGAGCCTGAGGACACACACTCAATGTTTCGGGAGCAGCTTCTTCCCATCTGTCATCAGATTTCTAATTTCATGACATCTTTCACAACATATACCAGTGATATTAAACCTGATTCTGGACAATGAAATCTGGAAACTACCTCACTATTTTTGCTCTCCTTTTCACGACATATTTAATTGATTTTTAGTATCTATTTATTATTATAATTTATAGTTATTATTACATATCGCAATGTACTGCTGCCACAAAACAACAAATTTCATGACGTGCCAATAATACTAAACTCTTACTGATGTTATATCCCTTGTAGACCTTGAAAAGGTTCATTATTCACTTCTCAATTCAGACATAAACTTTCATAAGGTGTGGGGACCTTTTCTTAAATACTTTCATAACTCCTCTTTAGATTAAGTTTATTCTTTTTTTATGTACCACAATCCCCTACTGTCAGCTTTTTTTCTGTAAGTTTTACAGTTTCTTTTTGATGGGAATTACATTATAGTTTTGCTAGTAGGCATTATACTTTCTTTTATATATACATTTACAGCTCTGTGGGGTCGAACACTCCGATTAATTTTTCTTTTACATATTGTAACGGTTGACCTGGAGTTTTGTATTGGGAGGGTGGGGAGGATACTAACTTTAAATGATTTTACTTTGAGTGTTTTTTTTCTTTACTGTTATGAATTATATATTGGATACGTTTGTTTTGCGCTGTATTAGTCATTTTGTTGGTGGGTTATTTTTGTAGTTGTACTGTAGAAATGCATAAAAAATTAGTTAAAAAATGGTATTAAACTTGATTCTGATTCTGAATGAACAATAGGTTCCTGGAGCATAAGATTATAAATTCATCATTGGTTCCAAAGCTAGAGGCCACAGAAACAAGGTAAGAGGGGAGAAATTTAAAAGAGAGCTGTGAGGTAACCTCTTTACACAGAGTGCAGCGAATTGCTAGTGGAAGAGTTCAAGGCAGATACGAATGCAACATTTAAGAGATATTTCAATAGACATATGGAAAGGTTATGGTTTGGAGGGTTATGGACCAAAAGCGGGTGGCTGGAGGACTAGCAAGGGGAATGCAGTGGTCAGTGTGGACCAATTGGGCTAAAGGGCCAGTTTCTGTGCTACATTACTCTGTGACTCGATGGCAGTCTGAACAGGCACATGAGTGGCTTTCCTGGAGAAAGTAAGAGCAGGAGTCATGTTAGATCTGTCTTCAGAGCTAGTTAGACGCAATGTAAATTAAAAGTTTGCAGACACCATAAGTGTGAATTAAAACCAAGATCGAGATTTTTCAAAATTCCACTTTATTTATTACACGTCCATCAAAACACACAGTGAAATGCATTGTTTGCATTAACAATCAACACATTTGAGAGTGTGTGCTGGGGACAGCCTGTAAGTGTTGCCACACATACCAATGTCAACATAGCATGCCCAGAATGCTCGACAAGAACACAACAAGCAATAAAACAACAGTTCCTCCCTCCCAGCCACACACACATGATCCTTTAACTCCAGGACATGCCTTTAGCCCCCAATGGACTCAGAGTTGTGCCAGTAGACGATGGTGCTGCTTCTTCCCCAGCAGACTCACAGAGATTCACAGACTCAGCTCTAGCCAATCGGCCTTGATGTTTTGACTTCCAGTTTGACCCTGGGCCACAATCCTTGGCATTGATCACAGGACACTAGCCCCTGAACTCTGAACTTGCTGATGACGGGACCCCGAACCCTAGGCCTCAAACTCTTGGCTCAATTGTTCATGAGCGCAGGGGATCATCAGAGCTCATTCCTCCTGCCTGAACAGAACTCCGACTCTGGAACATGCTGACAACTTGCTGGCTTGAGGTAAGGCCAAATATGGACAAGGGCCCCTCCCCCATACGTCAAAGGCCATTTGACAAAAATAATTAAGTTGTAATTCATGTACTGGAAGTCGTTTAGATCATTGCTGCAGGAAGATGTAATGAACTTGAGAGCTTGTAATGTACCAAATACCAGAAAATCTGCAGATGCTGGAAATCCGAGCATCACACACAAAATGCTGGAGGAACTCAGCAGGCCAGGCAGCATCTATACAAAAAAGTAAACAGGTGTCCTTTCGGACCTAGACCCTTCGGCGGTACTTCATCAGTCCTGCTGAAGGCTCTCTGCCCAAAACGTATACTGTTTACTCTTTTCCATAGATGCTGCTTGGCCTGATGAGTTCCTCCAGCATTTAGTGTGGGGCTGCTTTAAGTTGTAATATTACTGGGATCTAAAAATGAGAAAAGATTGGATAAGGGAAGGCTTGCTGCTGATTTGATGTGTATAAAATTTATCAAGCACCTAGATAAACAGGAAGAGCCAATTCCTTTAATGTAGAGGATATTAACCAGATAACACAGACTTCAAGTTTTTGCCAGCGGAAAAGCAGGGCGGCACAGTAGCATTGTGGTTAGCGCAACACTTTGCAGTACAGTCAGGCAGGGTTCAATTCCCACCCACTGTCTGTAAGGAGTTTATACACTCTTCCTGTGACCAGGTAGGTTTCCTCCAGGTGCTCCAGTTTCCTCCCAGAGTGCAAAGACCTACCGGTTGGAAGGTTAATTGGTCATTGTAAATTGTTCCGTGATTAGGCTTGGGTTAAATCGAGCCTTGCTCTTTTAATCGGCTCATAGGGCTAAAGGGCCTATTCCACATTGTATCTCAAAAAATAAATAAAGTCTTTGAGTCAACGACCTTAACAATTGACCCTAACACCTTCTCAACTGCTGAGGCCAGATTACCTGGCCTATAGTTAGCTCTCTTTTGCCTCCTTTCCTTTTTGGAGAGTGGAGTGTTGTTTGCAATTTTCCAGTGCTCTGGAATTGTCCCGTGATTAGGCTAGGAGTAAATTGGGGTTACTGGGTGGTGTGGTGCAGAGGGCTGGAAGGGCCTATTCTGCGCTGTATCTCAATAAATAAATAGTTTATAATATGGAGTGTTACTGTTTCACTCAGTGGATAGAGGGGCCATGAAGATAGTCAGAAATTCTGTCTAAATCAGTGTTAGAGACTGAAACCTTTTTCACAGTTAGATGTTACTTGGGTGTATCCATGAAAAGTCATGGTTTTGATAACGCCAAGTTCCAGAGGTGGTAAAACATTGGGTAGCTCTTTTGTGCCAGCATAGGCTCCATGAGTTAACTGATACCCTTTGGTATTGTGAATTTGCTGTGACTGTTGTATTTTGCCATCTGAAGACAGGTTTACATCTGGGCATGCTGCCTCATTTAGGTGTCAGAGTGCAACTGAGATTTCTGCATGCAGTTCACTTACTTCACAATGGGCAGGATTCAGCAAGTGCAGGCCCAGTATTCCAGGATCATTACCTCTGTCTGAGCTGGAAGATGAACAGCTTCTCAGCCTGTGAGGAGCTGCAGAAAATTAAGAGGATGCAGTTGCAGGGAAAGTTAAAGAGACAAGAATGGACCAATTAACAGATAAAAGAGATGATGAAAGTCAGCAAAGAGTTCTAGTAGAGAAACATGAGAAGAGATGAAAATGGTCACAATAGATTTTGAGGTGGAAGAGACACAGAATCTGGGAACGTGAAGATTCTTGCCATGAATGTGTCAGAGGAAATGTGCCAAGTTATACAATCATTGTTTCACTCCATCATGCTGGTAAATTAGACTCATCAACATTTTAGAGCTTTGATGCTTTATTGCTGTCCCTGGGTTAACTTTCCAGCAAAGTGAGTATACAGATGGAAGCGAAACCCCCCATGTTCTTTAATGATGAATTACTGAAGCACAGCACCCCCCCCCTGTGCTTTGCATACATGATGCATCTGCTCCAGTGAGTCTTTGAAGCTATGTAGATTTGAGAATGGTTGCACTTTCCTTTCAAGTTGGTTTGTAGTTAGAATTTAGAAAACCAAATTTGAGCTTTTGGTTTCATTTGAATTTACATATCACTGACCATGCTTAATTAATCTTGCATTTTCTGGTCACTTTAAAGTAATACTATTGTCCACTCTAATAAACGTACCAACAATTCAGAGAACATTCTTTAGAAATTTAAAAGGAAATGTAGTTTTCAATATTCCTTAGAAGTTTTTGGAATTTTTAAGAAGTGATTATAATATTTAAAACTCTGTGCACTCTGCTTATTGTATGCAAGTCTGAAATAATTTAGCAAATTCCTTTCATGAGTGTGTGGGGAGCTCCTTGGAACTGTTGAAAGAATAAGACAGAGCACTGTTATCTAAGTGTTTCCCTTGTTTTACTCAGAGTACTGTTTCAACACAACAGAAGTTTTTGTTTAACAATCTTGCATTTGTACATCTGCATTTGCTGCTCAGACTTTAAGTTGCTCTGTCATGCAGCATTGAAAAGGCCCTTTTGATCCAACTGTTTCATGGGGCACCACAGTGGTGCAGCAGTTAGTGTGAAGCTATTACTGCTCACGGCGTTAGAGTTAGGAGTTCAATTCCAGCGTCCTACATAAGGAACTTGTCTGTTCTCCCTGTGGAATATGTGGGTTTTCTCTGGGTTCTCCAGTTTCCTTTCACAGTCCAAAGATGTACCAGTTAGTAGGTGAATTGACATTATAAATTGTCCCATTATTAGGCTAGCATTAAATTAGGGGTTGCAGAGAGGTGCGCCTCAAACGGCCAAATTGCCTGTTCCACTCTGTTGCCCTAAAAAAAATATATAAATTTTAAAAAAAGTTGTTGGTAGTGTAGTTACTTAAGGCCATTGACCTAAAAAGATAACTCTGTTTCTCATACCATAGATACTGCCTGACTTGTATTTTCAACATTCCCTGCTTCTGATTAATGTTTCCAATAACTGCAGCATTTTGCTTGCAGATTACATTTGTGTGTTTTCAATTATCGTCTGCTCAAATGTTCACAGGGTACACGTTTCACCCCTGTCACAACTGTGCAAGGCTCCTGTAGTCCAGTGTCTGATCAATCCCCACGCAGAAAAGGGCAGTTTAGAAAGTGATCATCTCCAGGTGGTTCCAATTTAAATAAACAGGTTGGACATTCTTCTGCTGTGATTTATGTCCTTGCATTGAAGATGTCTTTTTAATATGTATTATATCAAATTGTCTTCACTGCCATCAACCACCTAAGTGGATGCTAAGTATAAGACAATACTGAAAACAAATTGATTCATGTTCAACCAGAAAAGCTATGCATAGGTTCGTCATTCCAGACACCTGGTTCAGGACTTCATTGCTCTGTCCTGACTTTTATTTTTAAATCCCTCTGCTTCTTACTGAAACTAGGAATTGATCTTTTACAGGTGCTTTATCCAAACTAAATCCTCTGTGACAGGTGGTAATTCAGTCATCATATACATAATGACCTAATAATGCTATCTCCTTTGATAGTATTAATTGTAGAATCACTTTAAAAACCACAATGAAATAGCAGTATGCAATTTCAAGTTAAGATCATGTACATCTGGCCTCTTTTCAGCTTTAATTACAGAGAGGGATAAAACAGCAAAGATAATACAGCATCAGTATTCTCCAAATGCACTCCTAAGTCTCACAGTATTTTAGCTTGTGCATATCCTTCATCTTCATGGGGTCATTTCCACAAATGATGGCATCATCACCACATGGACAAGGTTCGTAGCCATCTCCTTGGACAAAAGGGATTGACAATAAATGCAGCTCCACCAGTGTCAATCAGATCCCAAGAAGGAAAAAAAAGAAATGCCTTTCTCTGACTAAAGTATGCTGGCCTCCATTCAAGGCTGTTCTGTCCTTCTGTTTGCACCTGAGCTGTGAATGGCGATGCATTTCTGTCAAGAGTGTTGCTGCTCCGTTTGAAGAGACACTGACAAGCATGGAGCTGTAACATGTTCAAGGTGTAGTTGCATGTTTCAGGTCTGCTGTAGCTATTCTCCAGGGCTACGTACATTCCCCTAGTCTGCAGGAACTGCTTCTATGTGATCAGATGTTCAACTTTCTGCCTCTATCTAATCAATGTGACTCAGAGTATCAGCAGTGAAACATTGCTATAAAAGCTGGATACTGTAAAATCATACTTGTCCCCATGAGTAATTTCCCATCTTTGAATGTAAAATATCTATTAAATAACATTCACAATGAATTTTAACTTCATTTGAAATGCTCCTTAACACATATAAATCACAGTGCACTAATTAGTAAGTTAAATAACCTATTCTGCTGAGTTATTTCTTTGAAAGTCATTGGAAGGAAGCTGAACAAATGGTTTGTGTTTCTGTTTTCCTTCCCAGATCACTGGAGATACTCTGGTTGAGTTAATCCTCATAAAGAGTTAAACAATTACTTAGTATTATTGTGCGGGAGTAATCAAATTAGAAGTGCGCTCAGAACCCGGCTGGCCGATTAGTATAAATGGTAATACCTGGTTGAGATAAGCAACCATTCATCTCTGTAGATGAAAGTTAGCTTTGCTTGAACATGCTGGCTGAGCTCAGAGATGGGCCCAGGAGAAAATGATGTCAAAAACTGAAGAAACAGTGCTGTTGCAGATAATGCCAATAGCCACAGTATAGAAATTAAAAACAATGATAAGTACAGGAATTTCATATCCATTTATTCCTCTCTAGAGAAAATAAAGATGAGAAAAGGAACATACTTTCCACAGGAAATGTAAATGTTAAATTTTGTCAATATTCACTCTTCTTTTCTGCTGTCCTGCCCCAAAGCTGATGACTTGTTCTTTAGTATGGTCTATCACGTCCACATTTGTTGTATTGTGAACTAAAGCTATGTATATTATCAGGCTGTTTAATCATAAATAGACACAGGAGAGCCTTGTACTGTGCTATACAGTACACACACAGCAGGATTTATTAATTTTCAGGGCCTGAGCTATGATCACTGCAATCCACAGCCTGTAATTTCCCTCTAGGAGTTATGCTTTGGAGCCTTCTGTATGACCTGGCATTTTTGCAGTATCCTGAAAGATTCAGTGAACTCAAGCATACAGGTACGGCCATTGCTGAAGCAGACTTGGGGCCGGATTGACATGGTGGGGCCTGGCTCGAGACCGAGAAACGAACCATTTCTTTGTGGAACCACAAAGGTTCCATTGTGCTTTTCTTTGTATTGTGGCTACCTGCAAGAAAATGAATCTCAAGGTTGTATATGGTATACGTACCTTGATAATAAATTTACTTTGAACTTGAACTTTGATCTTTAATTTATCTTGTCTTGACTGAAGCGCAGCTAAAGGCTAATAAGTGATTGCTTGGCTGGTTCTCGATATGGCATTAATATGTTTTTGGCTACTGTACTTTACCTTAAACTTTTAAGTTGCTTTATTATTCCACTGCTTTTCCTCAAAATATTTTATGACTTTGGATTATAGGCACAAAAAGGTCAAACTTATAAGTCCAACGATTAAATCTGCAATTCATAAATTGTATACTACTGAATGTTCCTCTTCTAAATGATCACATCTGCTTTGATTGCTTGCAGTATTGTTATCATCAAAAAGGACATTGTGTTCAAACAAAACTCCCAAGCCGTAAGCGCGTAGTCAAAGCTGACAGTACAGTTCTGAAAAAAAAATGTTTAATGAGTTGCAATATGTATAGCAGTATAGCATTATTCAGAAATACCTTCTAAATTCCCTGAATAACCACTAGCAGAAGCATATATTTCACGATTCAACCTTTATGCGTTTCTGGTGCTTGAACTGATATGAAATGACTGTGATTGCTGCCTGCACACTTTTATTAATATGTTTTGAAAATAATATGTGATCAATGTTTTGGAATGTGACAAGGTAACTAAATTTAATGTTATTTACTTTGCTGTTCAAGTTTTGCTGTGGACTGTAAAACTTTTTTGAGATGTTTGTGCCATATTTATTGAGTTTACAGTTTGTATCTTTTACAGTTAATTAACAGTATAGGGACTTTATAAGGCACCAGTCAGGCCACACTTGGACTATTATCAACAGTTTTGGGCCCCAAGTCTCAGAAAGCTTGTGTTGTCATTGGAGAGAGTCCAGAGGAAGTTCATGAGGATGATTGAAGGAATAATGGGGTTAACATATGAGGGGCGTTTGGCAGCTTTGGACCTGTACTCACTGGTACTTAGAGGAATACGGGCGGGGGGGGGGGGTGGAATCTCATTGTAACCTACCAAATGTTGAAAGGTCTAGATAGGGTAGATGTGGAGAGGATGTTTCCCTTGATGAGGGTATCCAGAACTAGAGGGAACAGCCTCAAAATTGAGGGGTGCCCCTTTAGAATAGGTAAGGAAGAATTTTTTTTAGCCAGAGAGTAGTGAATCTGTTGAATGCTCTACCACAGACTGCGGTGGAGGCCAAGTCCGTGGGTACATTTAAGGCAGTTCATCGCTTCCTGATCAGTCAGGACATCAAAGGATGTGGTGGGAAGGCAGGTTTATGGGGTTGAGTGGGATCTGGGATCAGCCATGATGGAATGGCTGACAGACAAGGGGCTGAATGGCCTCATTTTGCTCCAATGTCTTATTGTCATAACAGGAGAAGCAAATCCACTTGAATAAAAATAGCCTATTACTGGAAATTCATAGTAGGTCAGGCAAATCTGAAGGAGAAAGCTTGGCAGGCTGCCCCTGTGAGATCTAAGCCATTCTTTCCATTTCATATCCCAACCTATATCTTATATAACCCTCAGCAATTTTCAGCACCAACCTTTAAGTTTTGTCTCTTCCCAATTGTGTGGTGTCATTTCATGATGAGATTGTAGAAGCAGGAACTGTAAAGCGTACGTAACTAGTAAGCATAATGTTTACCACAATCTCAAGCAGAGCAAAACAAAGAAGACCGATAACTTGGCTGGGTTTTGTTCGTGCTGAGGGGCGTGGAGTGGGTGACATGGTGAGGGAGGGGCCTGAGATAAGAGGTACAAACACCTAGAGGAGATAAAGTTATTAAGTCCAGTAGTCAGAAAGAACATCAAGGAAATTCAAAGCTAAATTGCATCTACAGTGGTTTCTGATTATTTGGGACACATTGGGATCAGTACATTTTGGCCTAATTAAGTTGCTGCCTCAATTATCTGGTTTCATGAAAATGGTTTATAAATAAAGACCATTACTTAACTGAATTACAAATTGTGTATTTAACTGAAATACAGAACAAATTAGGATACTGCCAATGTTACAACAGTGCTATGAAACTGTATATTAGTTCCTAATATTTATCAATGGAGAAATTAATTCAGTGTGCAGTGTTATATTCTTTTACTGACTATAAATGAACAAAATCAGTATAGGCACCTAGTGCAGATAGTGGACTGCCTATGTTGTCTTCCTACATGAAGTAGTGTTAACAACCACTGCTTTTTCATTTAGCGTTGGCTGACACAAATGAATAACAAAACATAAGCAAATGAATCTGATGCTATTTAAAAACTGTTCACTCTGAGCACAATGTAGTGTCTAACAGCAACAGAAGTTCACACAACTGATGCTAATTAGAAACTTTTGCTCACTCCAAATCTTCATTTTCATTGTAACATTCAAGATGATTGTCAATACCTTCGAATTCTTCGTAGTTCCTCACTTGCTGAAGAAGTGAGATGGTTTCATTTTCACTCCCAGCCATTTCTGGCATCTCCAAGGCTGAATACCTGAAACCAGAGCTCTGAATTGTCTTTCTGCTTATTTCTTGCCAACTCTCTGTGACAAAAATAATTGCTCTCTGAACACAAATATTTCCCACTGACGCTTCTTAAAAAAACATTCACTGTAAGCACGGGTATAGTGCCTAACGTCAAAGAAGTGCTTGCGACTGGTGTTAGTTAGAAACTGTTTGGCAACAATTTCCTGTCCCAATTAAGCTGCATAGATCCCAAATAAATGAAGGACATCCTGGCTATTTTCTTGATTAGTTTTTGTTGTTTAAGAGTTGTCCCAAATAAGTGGTTTCCCCTGTTAACCAATGACTCATTAACCGGAATCCATTGCATTTTAATGCTAGTAGTATTACTAGTTAAGTATGTGAATTCAAAGTTTTAATTAGCAAAAGGATATACAACATTTTTGCCATCACTGAGATATGGTTGACGAATGGATAGGATGAGTAACTCAATATTCCAGGTTATAAAATATTCAGACAAGAGAGAGGTTAAAGAAAATAGGGAGGAGGCAATACACTATTAGTCAACGATCGCATTAATTCAATAAAGAGGATGTTGGCTGGGGTGGAGCACTACATTTCTGAAAAGAGACTGGAGAAGCTAGGTACTTTCTCCCTGGAGTGGAGGAGATTAGTAGAGGATATGATTAAGCCACATGAAATTGATAAAGTCGACTGTAAGAATCTTCTGTTCCTATCAGAAGTAGATTAAACTTAGAAGTTATAGTTTAGTATCACAACCATGGATTTAGCAGTGCAGTTGATACAGCAATTGTGCTCGTGAATATACACGTGTCAGCTAATTATTATTTTATCAGAACCATAGAACATTACAGCACAGTGACAGGCCCTTTGGCCTTTCTTGGCTGTGCTGAACCATTTTTCTGCCTGGTCCCACTGACCTGCACCTGGACCATATCCCTCCATACCCCTCTCATCCACGTACCTGTCCAAGTTTTTCTTAAATGTTAGAAGTGAACCCGCATTTACCACCTAATGTTCCCTTTAAACTTTTCCCCCTTCACCTTTAACCCATGTCCTCTGGTTTTCTTCTCTCAGTGGAAAAAGCCTGCTTGCATTCACTTTATCTATACCCATCATAATTTTATATACCTCTATCAAATATCCCCTCATTCTTCTATGCTCCAGGGAATAAGGTCTTATATTGTGATGGTATTTAATTTCATTCTTTTCATTGTAGCGTTTTTTCAAACTTAAGCTAAGCACAGCAACGTTTCACTGCCTGCTTGGATTTGGCCTTGTCTGAGAAATTGGACTGTTGAGTCAACTAACTCGGAATACTAGGAGTATTCATTTGATATTTAGTTATTCCTTTCAGCCGCAGTGTTAATTTTCCATTTGAGAGTTTCCGTTAATGGCCCTGTTTGGCCTAGCATTTATTGTTTTCTTTTCTCTCTAACTCTGTTTGCATTAAAGTCTGTGAACTATTGACCTGCTTCAGTGTCTCCCGCTCCGCATTTGGGCCATATCTGAATGTAGTGACAGCTTAGAGTAAGGGGAAGAGATTTAGAGGGCAGTGGTGGAGGTCATTCTTCACCCAGGGACTGGTAAGTAGCTAGAATGGTACCTAGCTCTCACTGCCCATTGGAGAAGTTAAATCTGGGTTGCTAACTGCATTTGGGAAGTGTCGTATAGACACAGAGGAAAATGGTTCAAGTATTAGGTGTGTGGAGTTAATGCAGAAGGATGTCACTGGTTGGTGTGGACAAGTTGTGATGAATGGTCTGTTCCCATATTGTATGATTCTTTAATTTAGTTGTTGACCTAAACATTATGTTATTCTACTTTCCTCCACAGCAAGCTGTTATCCATACTTTAGTATTCCATCTTTGAAGTTCTCTATTCAGAATTTCAGAACCATGAAGAGATGGTTCAATGGCATCGAAAACGCTGAGGATGCAAGCAAAATGATGAGGAATTAAACAGTGATGTGTAGGAAGTAAGATCACTAACACCAAATTCTGATTCATAAACGCTTCAAAGTAAATGATGTTTTTGCCTCAGGCTGAAGACAGAAGTGCACACGAAGTATAAATGTTCAGACTTCTCCTTTGTCTAAAGAAAATAAGCTCCAACAAAAAGTAAGGTAAAGGGAAACAGTTAAGCCTAGGGCAAGGCTACATGGACAACCTGCTGGCTCTGAGAGCTGATACTGAGAGTAACCTCCCAGGCCATATGTTGCTGTATGTGTTGGATGAAGTTACTGTCGACGTAAGGTCTTATTCTAAAGAGCGCAGTGTACTTCTATGCAAGTTGAATGGATTGATTGAGGCTACAATGCTTTAAATGAAAGTAGTTTCAGAAACTCACCCTAATGTGCTAGCATGCTAATAGAAGAAAATAGATGTGGTGCATCGACAAGCCATTTCATAAAGTAGCTAATCTTGTATAAATGTATCAAAATTGCAGAGGAATGCCCAATGAAAAAATGCTTTGAATTGATTCCCTTCCAGCACTGAACACTCACATATGGGTTAGCAAATCCTGGAAGCAAGTTCTCAGTGAGCTAAGTGAGCAAAAGTGACCATATTTAGTATTATTCTTAGTCTGGCTGAACAGAGAAAGGATTCTGTTGGCAAGTTTCAAACTTAGACGATCTCTGCTGGAGATTCTTGTATCTCATGCATTCCTATGATCTGGGCTGACTTGAGGCAGTTCTTGATTTTCTTGGAATTGAATTTTCTCATAGAATTGTGTAAGGAATGGCTGAATATAAGATGTGGAGGGCTTGCTTTAGAGAGTTTTTGAAGTCAGCAAATCACAACTATTTATGATTCCTGATAATGACTTGGAATCTAAACCTGTTCACACAAGAGTGTCAGTGAATACCACTGCTGCTTCAGAGTTCCAGAAATCTGGACTTGTCCTGATCTCTGATGCTGTCTTTTTGGAGCATATATGTCCTTCCTGTGAGGTATGGATCCTATTTCCCTCATATCCCAAAAATCATGATTGTAGGTTAAACAGATACTTTGACTGGCCCCTAATGCAGGTGAAGGTTGGAACTGGACATGCGGGAGAAATAGTCGGAGAATTGGACTGAAAGGAAAGCCTCAAGAGCTGGCATGGATTTGAGGGAGCAAATGATCACCTGCCATGTCACTAGAAAATATAGCAAATGCAGCACTTCTGTCTTTTCCAATGAAGTATGCAAGTTACATTAGGAATATTTTAATAGCCAGTTGTTCTTCCTTGAAGCTAGTGATCTTTGCTGGGATAACTTCCCAGTGATGAAACAAGAATTCTCATAGCTTGTCTAAATAAATGCTCTTCCTTATTGAGTCCTGATGCTGAACTGTAGTGCTCTATTCATGTATACGTGAGTGGCATGGTAGCATAGCAGTTAGTGTAACTTCACAGTGCCAGCAGTCGGAAGATTGGGATTCAGTTCCTGTTGCTGTCTGTAAGGAGTTTGTACATTCTTCCAGTTACTACGTGCTTTTCCTCTGGTTGCTCCAGTTTCTTTGCTCAGTCCAAAAGAATTTATGGGTTAGGGTCAGTAAGTTGTTGGCATGCTGCAGTCAGTGATATGCTGGAAGGTTCACAGCATATCACTAACTGTATTGATTAAGCAACATATTTCACTGTGTTTTGATGTACATGTGACAAATAAAGCTGTTCTAATCTATATCCAAGTAAAGGCAGAGAATCATATACAATCACGAACAGTTCCACACCATAATCTCTGGAGACCTCCAATGCTTGTTCTTTAGCTCATCTGTCTTTGAAATGCTATGCTTCCTCTAAGTGACATTATTTGATAGAGCATTTGTTCCAGTGAACAGTGATGCTTAACTCTACTGTCTTGTTACCTCCCTCAGCCCCTCCACTGTCACACTGCTTATACACCATGCAGTGATGAAGAACAGAAATATCCTCCAACTAAATGAGGAACCACAAAGTCTGATTTTTGCAATCTTGGTATCAGAAATTGTGGCACTATACATCATCATTGCAGAATAGAACTGACAGCATTGTTGGCCACCCATATATATGCAGTTAGACATTGCTTCTCAACTGACTGCAGTGATATTCCCAATAATCAAAGTACTGAATTAGAACCAATAACGGTCTTGGGAAGTTCATGTCCAAAAATTTCCTCAGTAAAGATGTCTGAAAATGTCAGGTGCATTTCGGAATGAAAGCATTTAGAAAGCCTTACTGATCTTGGTATTGGTTTATTATTGTCATGTGTACTGAGAAAGAGTCAAAAGTTTGTCTTGCATACTCTTCATACAGTTCAAAGTATTACACAGTCCATTCAGGTAGACCAAGTGATGCACCATCTGGGAGACTGAAAGTGAACGATAGGCTTTTATTAACAGCAAAAAGGGAACATGACATGTCAGACTGAGGGAGGAGCAGTGCCCCAATCACGTTTATACTGGGGTCTGTGGGAGGAGCCACAGGAGCAGTCGGCAGAGGGGTGTGTCCGGACAGGTATACATAGTTTGCCACACCAAAAGAATAACAGCGCAGAATGCATTGTAACAGCTACAGAGGAAATGTAGTGCAGGTAAACAATAAGTTGTGCTGGTGGGTGGTGTAGCACCAGACTGCAAAGCGACTGGTCCGTAGTTCAAATCCACCCAGCCCCGTGCATGCTTTCCATCCGTGATGGGTTGCAACTCCGTCTCATGAAAAACAGTCAAATGCTACGGAAATGGCAAAAAATGACTCCGGATGTGCCACAAGGTGTGAAACAATAAATAACAAGTGAACAACAAATAATAATAGATTGCAAGATCACAGTGAGGTAGATTGTGAGGTCAAGAATCCACCTTATCTAACCTAGTGAACCATTTCATCGTCTTTTTGCAGTACTGTAGAAGCTGTTCTTGAGACCGGTGGTACATGTTTTCAGGCTTTTGTATCTTCAAGAACACTGATCATGTTGGCTAGCGACCAATCTGACCAGTGGCGGGCAATGTCCTGCTAATAGATTACGAGCCTACTTCTGCCTTCAAGTACTTTTCTACAACTACATTGTGTGTGATTGGAACCTGGAATCTACATTTTGATGATGTATTTTTGGGCTGACTGAGTGATCTGGCACTTTCTCTGTTTCTGGGGGAGTTTGGCAAGGTTCAGAGTGGAGTATATGGCCGAAAAGTGGAGTGTGATACCATGATCGGCTCCATTACTTCTTGCTGATTAAAACGTTGAGCAAGATTGAATTCGATAGTAGCAAGAATGGAAAACAAGTGGGTGTTCAGGGCCATCTGCCTGTGTTTTACCTGTCTACCTTCTCCCCCTTCCTTGCTCCTGCCAGAAGAAGATACAAGAGTCTTGAGTTCTATACTGCAAGGTTTGACTCATTTTTGGCAGATTCTGCGGTTCATGCTAGACATGTTTCTGAATTCTGATCACTTTTTGTTTTGCTATTTTGTCTGGTTTCATCAGCTTTGGTGTGATCTAGCTCAGTAACCTGCAGTACGACACAATGCTAGCTTGAACAAAGCTGAACATTCCTAGACCTTTCTGAGGACTCTGCAGTTTGATATTCTGTGTGTCATTCACATACTTATTGCTATTTGCATGACTTATTCTTATGTTTTGCATGTTGGGTGTTTGATGTTTTCTTTGAACGGAGGACAAATCTCTGGACTGTATACTGCATATGCACTTTAAATGTACATTGAATCTTTTGCCCATTAGAAGAGAAGAGAAGAGAGAATTTTCAAGAGTGATGAGTTCTTTGATTATGTTGGTTACTTTACTGAGGCAGCAAGCAGCAGAGTCCATGGAGAGGAACCTGTTTTGTGTGAAGTGCTGAGCTGTAGCCACAACTCTCTGCAGTTCCTTGTGGTCATGTGCAGAGCAGTTGCCCTGCCAAGCAGTTATGCATCTGGATAGGATGCTTTAAGCAGAGCATTGTTAAAAATGGTAATGGTTAACCAGAATGTGCCAAATTTCTTTAGCCCACTAAGGACTTCGAGGTGCTGCTGGCTATGGCATCTACATGGTTGGATCAGGACAGGTGTTCGGTGATGTTCACTCCTGGGAACTTGAAGCCCAGCATTTCTCTCTCCCCTCCCCACGCCTTCCAAATCTACTCCTCAGCTTCCTTTCTCCAGTCCTGCCCAAGGAGTTCAGCCCAAAATGTCGACTGTACTTTTTTCCTTAAATGCTGTCTGGCTTGCTGAGTTCCTCCAGCATTTAGTGCTTATTGCTTGGATTTCCAACATCTGCGGATATTCTCTTGCTTCTGTTTCTGGGAAGAGATCTCCAACTCTGAGCCAGGCGTTTGACGCTTCCTTGTCGACATCTAGTCTGCTTAGGTCATGGGGATGTTTAAGTCATGGGGATGCCTTTCATGGAGGGTCATGCTCTTCTTTTGGTTAACTTTTTCTTCAATAGTGATAATACCTTCATTTTTCTGGGTTGTGGCCTCATTTAAGTTTAGTGGTGTATGTTACTGGAATTGCATATACTTGCATGGAGCGCTGATTCCTGTTCTCATTGATGAAGGTATATCCTGAGAAGGTTTATCTGAATGTTGTATAGAGTTTTAATGAGTGTTATTCCTCTTTCCCCTTCTGTCCTAGGTAGTGTTAATCTAGGTGTTGTAGTGATGTGCTACACACAGCACTGAAACAACGACACAGAGTCGGTAAGTCGTTTCGAGACTAGTTTATTCAAACTTCGCGGCGGTGGCATTTAATCCCTAGCGCCCGCCCTCTCCGGGCAGAAATGACGTCAGAGGTGCATTACCAAAATCTCCCCCCACGTGCTGGCTATTTGTGAGCTGGTTCGCCTGTGCAGAAAGTGGGTCGCCACATAACCGCCCCCCCCCCAAAACCGGCGATTCACCCCCCAATGTCCACAGTCTGGATCAGCCTCTGTTTGGGAGGTCTGCCTCTGCACCGCGGTGCCTGAAACTCGACCGGCTGCGCCAAGTCCACATGGGCTGGTTTGAGTCGGTCCACTGTGAAAACCTCCTCTTTCCCCCCAATGTCCAGAACGTACGTAGACCCGTTGTTGTTGATCACCTTGAACGGCCCCTCATACGGCCGCTGTAGCGGTGCCCGGTGTCCACCCCTTTGTACAAACACAAACTTACAGTTCTGCAGGTCTTTGGGTACATGGGTCAGGGTCCATCCGTGCTGTGAAGTCGGTACTGGGACCAGGTTGCCGAGCCTTTCGCGTAGTCTGTCCAGGACTGCTGCAGGTTCTTCCTCTTGCCCCCTTGGGGCTGGTATGAACTCTCCCGGGATGGCCAGGGGTGCGCTGTACACTAACTCGGCTGACAAGGCATGCAGATCCTCTTTGGGTGCTGTGCGAATTCCAAGCAGGACCCAGGGAAACTCGTCCACCCAGTTAGGTCCTCTCTGGCGGGCCATGAGAGCCGACTTCAAGTGACAGTGGAAGCGTTCCACTCGTCCGTTTGACTATGGGTGGTAGGCAGTTGTGTGGTGTAGCTGCATTCCCAACAGGCTGGAGGTGAACTGATTGCCTCTGTTGGAGGTAATGTGGGCCAGTACCCTGAAGCGTGCTACCCAGGTTGCGATCAGTGCTCGGGCGCAGGAATCGTCAGATGTGTCAGTGAGCGGGACTGCCTCTGGCCACCTCGTGAACTGGTCTACCATAGTTAGGAGGTACCGTGCTCCTCAGGACGCTGGTAGGGGGCCCACGATACCCACATGAATGTGGTCGAACCTCCGGTGGGTGGGTTCAAACTGCTACGTTGGGGCTTTAGTGTGCCGCTGCACCTTTGCTGTTAGGCATATACTTGCATGGGCGCACGTTCTGGCCCATTCTCTAACCTGCTTGCGAAGTCCATGCCACGCGAACTTGCTGCAGACCAGCCAGGCAGTTGTCCTGATAGATGGGTGCGCCAAACCGTGTATGGAGTCGAAAGCTCGCCACCTCTAGGCTGCCAGTACGATGGGGCGAGGTTGGCCTGTAGCCACGTCGCACAGGAGGATCCTCTCACCTGGGCCTACGAGAAAGTCCTGCAGCTGCAAACCCAAGACTGCGGTCCTGTAGCTGGGCATCTCATCGTCTGCCTGCTGCGCCTCCGCCAGTGCTGCATAGTCCACCCCCAGGGACAGGGCCTGGACAGCTGGTCTGGAGAGTGTGTCCGCCACGATGTTGTCCTTTCCCAAGACATGCTGGATGTCCGTCGTGTACTCAGAGATGTAGGACAGATGTCACTGCTGGCGAGCCGACCAGGGATAAGACACCTTTGTGAACGCGGAGGTCAATGGTTTGTGGTCACCGAACACGGTGAACAGCCCGCCTTCTAAGAAGTACCTGAAATGCCAGATTGCCAGATACAGCTCCCGGTCAAAAGCACTGTACTTGAGTTCGGGTGGTCGTAGGTGCTTGCTGAAGAATGCCAAGGGTTGCTAGCACCCCTCGATGAGCTGCTCCAGCACCCCACCGACTGCTGTGTCGGATGCGTCCACCGTGAGTGCGGTCGGAATGTCCGTTCTGGGGTGCACCAGCATCGCGGCATCTGCCAAGGCTTCCTTGGCTTTAACGAAAGTGGCCGCAGCCTCCTCGTCCCAAGTAATGTCCTTGCCTTTACCCAACATCAGGGTGTACAAAGGGCTCATGATATGGGCTGCTGAGGGGAGGAAATGGTGGTAGAAGTTCACCATACCAATGATCTCCTGTAGGCCTTTGACCATGTTGGGCTGGGCAAAGTGGTGGATTGTGTCTACCTTGGCAGGCAGAGGTGTTGCCCCATCTTTGGTAATCCTGTGGCCCAGGAAGTCGATGGTATCGAAACCAAACTGGCATTTGACCGGGTTGATCATGAGGCTGAGATCACTCAGGCGGGAGTAGAGCTGGCAGAGGTGGGACAGATGCTCCTGGTGACTACTGTTGGCAATAAGCATGTCATCCAAATAGATGAACGCAAAGTCCAGGTCGCGTCCCACTGCATCCATTAACCGCTGGAACATCTGTGCGGCATTCTTCAGGCCGAACGCAATTCGGAGGAATTCGAACAGGTCGAATGGGGTGATAAGTGCTGTTTTGGGGATGTCTTCAGGGTGCACCGGGATTTGATGGTATCCCCGGACGAGGGCTACTTTGGAAAATATTCTTGCCCCATGCAGGTTTGCTGCAAAGTCCTGTATGTGTGGCATGGGGTAGAGGTCTGGAGTTGTAGCCTCGTTCAGTCTGCGGTAGTCGCCGCATGGTCTCCAACCCCCGGCTGCTTTGGGCACCATGTGCAGGGGGGAGGCCCATGGGCTGTCGGACCTCCGTACGATCCCCAATTCCTCCATCCTCTTGAACTCCTCCTTTGCCAGGCGGAGCGTTTCCAGGGGGAGCCTTCATGCGCGGGTGTGGAGGGGTGGTCCCTGGGTCGGGATGTGGTGCTGAACCCCGTGTCGGGGCATGGCTGCCGTGAACTGCGGCGCCAGAATTGATGGAAAGTCCACCAGGATTCTGGTAAATTCGTTGTCCAACAGCGTGATGGAGTCCAGGTGTGGGGCCAGCAACTTGGCTTCACCCAGGGAGAACGTTTGGAAAGTCTCGGCATGTACCAGTCTTTTCCCTTGCAAGTCGACCAGCAGGCTGTGAGCTCGCAAGAAGTCCGCCCCCAGGAGTGGTTGGGCCACCGCGGCCAGTGTGAAGTCCCATGTGAACCGGCTGGCGCCAAACTGCAGGTGCACTGTGCGGGTGCTGTTGGTCCGTATCAAGCTGCCGTTTGCGGCCCTCAGGGTGGGTCCTGGCTTCTCTTGTGAATGTCGTACCCTGTTGGGCGCAAGACGCTAATTTCCGCTTCGATGTCGACCAAGAAGCGGCGTCCCAACTACTTGTCCCAGACGTACAAGAGGCTGTCCTAGTGGCCAGCCGCTATAGTCATTAGCGGCAGCTGGCCCTTGCAGGGCGGGCGACAACGACGGGCTTTTGTGCCCCACCGCTGGTGGTAGAAACACCACTGTTCACTGGCCTCCTCACTCCTGCCTCTGTGTTGCGTGCACTCCCCTGCCAGCCTGATCTGGTCTGCTGTTGGGCACGTGGCCTGGTAATCTGACCAACAGACACCACGCTCTCCCTCTTGGCTTTCCACAGCACGTCTGCCCGGGCGGCCACCTTCTGGGGGTCGCTGAAATCTGCGTCGGCCAGCAGCAGATGTATGTCCTCAGGCAGTTGAACTAGGAACGCTTGCTCGAACATGAGGCAGGGCTTGTGTCCGTCAACCAGGGCCAGCATCTTGTTCATCAATGCTGACGGCAATCTGTCTCCCAAACTGTCTAGGTGAAGCAGGCGGGCACCCCACTCACGCTGTGAGAGGCCAAGGGTCCCAATGAGCAGCGCTTTGAATGCTTCATATTTGCCTTCTTCTGGGGGCAACTGTATGAAATCTGCAACCTGGGCGGCCGTCTCCTAGTCAAGGGAGCTCACCACGTGATAGTAACACGTGGAATCAGAAGATATCTGCCGAATCTGGAACTGGGCTTCTGCTTGGCTAAACCACACGCGTGGTTGCAGTGTCCAGAAAGTCGGCAGTTTTAGTGAAACTGTGTGAACAGATGAAGAGTCAGTAATCTTTGGTCCAAATCACGTTTGGACCGTCGGGTCACCAGTGTAGCGATGTGCTACACACAGCGCTGAAATAACGACACACAGTCGGTAAGTCGTTTCGAGACTAGTTTATTCAAACTCCGCGGCGCTGGCATTTAATCCCTAGCCCCCGCCCTCTCCGGGCAGAAATGACGTCAGAGGTGCATTACCAAAATCTCCCCCCACGTGCTGGCTATTTGTGAGCCAGTTCGCCTGTGCAGAAAGTGGGTCGCTGGAGTGCATTCGAATATACAAAATATTTTCTGAAATTTGTCATCTCAGTTCTTATGTTTCTTTGGAAATTTTCTAGATCCATTCAGGCCAAGATAGTATGTGTGGTAAACTATGTGTATACCTGTCCGGACACACCCCTCTGCTGACTGCTCCTGTGGCTCCTCCCACAGACCCCTGTATAAAGGCGGTTGGAGGCTCTGCTCCTCCCTCAGTCTTCAGGATGCTGTGGTCATTTCTGCTGCTAATAAAAGCCTATCATTCGCCTCCCATCTCTGAGAGTTATTGATGGTGCATCAATTTTATTAGCAGCAATTTTAAAACATGGAGAGCATTTTACGACCCGACGGATTGGGTATTGACCCTCAATCTCCAGAAGCCAGCATCGCTTTTGAACTCTGGCTTGCATGCTTCCAATCGTACCTGGAAGAGATTCGTGTGACCGAGCCTGCAACGATGCACAAAATTCTCATCTCAAGGGTTAGTCCGCGGGTCTACTCCCTGATCAGGGACCTGCCGACCTATCAGGGGGCACTGGACGACCTCAAAAGACAATACCGGTGGCCAGTGAACACCGTCTATGCAAGACATCGCTTAGCGACATGGCAGCAGCGGGTCGGAGAGTCGAGCACTGAGTTTGTCCGGGCCCTACAGACACTCATGCGGGCCTGCGACTGCAGGGGACTGACGGCGGAGCAGCATGCAGGGCTGGTAGTAAGAGACGCCTTCGTTACGGGGATCAGGTCAGTGTACGTGCGCCAGTGGCTGCTGGAACGCGCTGATCTTACCTTACATTTGGTGATCAAGCTGGCCGACATGCTGGAGGCCGCTCTGCACAATGCTGATGCTGTCCAGGTGCGTAATCTCCCACCAGACCCGTGGACACTGCAAACCCCGCAACCCACTGGCAAATCGACCTCGGCTGCTGCCAGTCGTGAGTCCGTAAAGTCCCCACAACCCGCCAGCGAATCGACCATGGCTGCTGTCAGTCGCAAGTCCGCGCAGTGTTACTTCTGCGGACTCAAAAAGCACCCCTGAAAATGCTGCCCGGCCAGAGAAGCTACCTGCTCCAGCTGCAGAAAGAAGGGCCAATTCGCCAAGGCCTGTATGTCCAAACCACGAGCGGGGTCGAGCAGCGCCGTGTGCAAGGCATGGGGGCAGCCATCTTGGTCGCCGCCATCATGCTTGCCTGCCGCATGCGAGGCATGGGAGCGGCCATCTTGGCCGGCGCCACCTCGCCCCGCCTCCAACCCACGGGTGCTTACCGGGCAACAAGATGGCGATTCAACTCTGGCCTCCATGACCTTGGACCAAAGTGCTCCACACCAACTCGCAAGGTCAATGATGGACATCCTGGTGGAGGGGCACAGGACTAGCTGCCTGTTTGACACGGGCAGGACTGAGAGTTTTATTGACCCAGACACAGTGCAACGCTGCGGACTCGTGACACGGCCGGTAAGTCAGAGGATCACCTTGGCTTCTGGGTCGCATTCCACAGACATCCGGGTGGGTTGTGTAGCAACATTGGTGGTGCAGGGCACAGAAGATCAGAACTTTGTGCTACTGGTCATGCCTAAACTGTGCGCACCTGTGCTATTGGGGCTGGACTTCCAGAACCATCTCAAAAGTGTGACTATGGCATATGACGGGCCCCTCCCACCACTCACTGTCAGGAATCCTCAGTTTGGTGGGACTTCATCATATACCCCAATACTGACCACACACACACATCGACCCGCACATCCCACCCAGCACCATGCCAACAGCCGCGCTACTGACACCACTTGCAGCCTCTCCACCGCTGTTTGCCAACCTGACCCCCGATTGTAAACCTGTGGCAACTAAAAGCAGGAGGTACAGCGCGGGGGACAGGGCCTTCATTAAGTCGGAGGTGCAGCGGCTGCTCAGGGAGGGGATCATTGAGCCAAACACAAGACCTTGGAGGGCCCAGGTGGTCATTGTTCAGACTGGGCAGAAAAATAGGATGGTCGTGGACTATAGCCAGACCATCAATAGGTTCACGCAGCTTGACGCGTACCCCCTACCCCGCATTGTGGATATGGTCAACCAGATAGCTCAGTACAAGGTGTGCTCGACAATAGATCTGAAATCCGCTTATCACCAGCTCCCCATCCGCCCAGAGGACCGCCCCTACACCACCTTCGAGGCGGGCGGCAGGCTCTATCACTTTCTGCGCGTCCCCTTTGGTGTCCCGAATGGTGTCTCTGTCTTCCAGAGGGAAATGGACCAGATGGTGGACCAGTGCCAACTGAAGGCCACGTTCCCATATCTGGATAACATCACCATCTGCGCTCACGACTGGCAGGATCACGACACCAACTTCCAACGATTTTTCCAAGCGGCCAAAGCTCTTAACCTCACCTATAACAGGGACAAGTGTGTGTTCGGAACCACCCAACTTGCTATCCTTGGGTATGTCGTGGAGAACGGGGTCATTGGCCCTGATCCCGACCGTATGCGCCCCCTGTTGGAACTCCCTCTCCTCACCATCCTCAGAGCCCTCAAACAGTGCCTGGGCTTCTTTCCTATTATGCCCAATTGGTCCCCCATTACGCAGACAAGGCCCGCCCCCCCGGTCAAGTCCACCGCATTTCCCCTCTCAGCCGAGGCCTGCGTGGCTTTCAGCCGCATTAAAGGGGACATTGCCAAAGCAACGATGCATGCGGTGGACGAGACCATTCCCTTCCACGTAAAGAGTTAAGCCTCCAACTTCGCACTGGCTGCTACCCTCAATCAGGCAGGCGGGCCAGTAGCGTTCTTCTCTCATACCCTTCAGGGGCCTGAAATTCGGCACTCCGCAGTGGAGAAAGAAGCCCAGGCCATAGTGGAAGCTATTAAGCACTGGAGGCACTATCTCACCGGCAAAAGTTTCACCTTGCTGACCGACCAGCGATCAGTTGCGTTCATGTTTAGCAACCAACAACGGGGCAAAGTCAAAATTGATAAAATTTTGAGGTGGAGAATAGAACTCTCCACCTACAATTACGATATCCTGTACCGGCCTGGAAGGCTAAATGAGCCCCCTGATGCCCTATCCCGGGGAGCGTGTGCCAGCACGCAGCCCAACCAGCTATATGCCCTCCATGCAGATCTTTGCCACCCAGGGGTCACCCAACTTTACCATTTCCTGAAAGCCCGGAACCTGCCTTACTCCCTTGAGGAAATCAGGACAATGATCAAGGACTGTCAAGTCTGCACTGAGTGCAAACTGCACTTCTACCGTCCTGAAAATGCATGACTTATCAAGGCATGACCACCCACCCCTTTGAGTGACTGAGTGTCGACTTTAAGGGCCCCCTTCCCTCCACCGACCGCAATGTCTATTTTCTCAACATAATCGATGAGTAATCGCGGTTCCCCTTTGCCATCCCCTGCCCTGATACCACTGCCACGTCCATCATAAAAGCCCTGCGCCAGCTCTTCACTCTGTTCGGATATCCCTGCTATATCCACAGTGATAGAGGGTCCTCCTTTATTAGTGACGAGCTGCGCCAGTTCCTGCTGGCTAGGGGCATTGCTACTAGTCGGACCACGAGCTATAATCCCCGGGGGAATGGACAGGTGGAGAGGGAGAATGCCGCTGTGTGGAAGGCCACACTCTTAGCCCTTAGGTCAAAGGGATTGCCAACCTCTCACTGGCAGGAGGTCCTCCCCAAGGCACTCCACTCCATCCGCTCCCTGTTTTGTACGTTCACCAATGCCACCCCTCATGAGTGACTCCTTTCTTTTCCCAGGAAGTCTGCCACTGGGACCACCCTATCGGCTTGGCTGATGTCCCCAGGGCCAGTTCTGCTCCGGAAACATGCGAGGAGCAATAAATCCTCTCCAATGGTTGAGAGGGTTCACCTACTTCATGTGAACCCCCAGTATGCCTACGTGGTCTTACCTGATGGGCGGGAGGACACGGTCTACATCTGCGACCTGGCACCCACAGGAGCACCAGACCCCTACCCCGAACACTCCACGGTGACTATGAACCCTGTACCCACCAATGTATATACCCACGAGATACTGCACACACCAAGCCCTACACAGACTCCTCACAACACTCCCATACCGGGCGTCACGCACATGCATGAGGGATTACTGACGTCTAAAGTGCTGTTACCTCAAGTCAGGCCGGAGCCAGCACAACCACCGTCACTGGTGCAATAACCACTGGCACCGGTGCAATCACCACTGGTGCTACGTAGATCGCAGCGACAGACTCGACTGCCTGATGGACTTAACTTGTAAATATACTTGTAAGAAACTTCTCCCCGTGGGGACTCTCTTTTAAACAAAGGCGGAGTGAATGTGATAAACTATGTATACCTGTCTGGACACGCCCCTCTGTTGACTGCTCCTGTAGCTCCTCCCACAGACCCCTGTATAAAGGCGATTGGAGGCACTGCTCCACCCTCGGTCTCAGAGATGCCGTGTTTCATTTTGCTGCTAATAAAAGCCTATTGTTTGCCTCCCATCTCCGAGAGTTATTGATGGTGCATCAGTATGCCAAAAGAATACATTAATATAGTTATAGTGAAAGTATTTATTGCCTTTGTAATATTTTTTTGCTGTTGAGCTCTGTTTGGCAGATTTTCTTCAGACTTGAAGTAAATTCTGTCAAAAGTTTTCCTTTATCACATTACAATCTATTTTCTCTACCCAGATACTTACAAGTTTCATATGCATCCATCAGTCGTATTGTATCCTGCTGCTATTTTGTATTCCATTAGTTTTTTCTGCACTTTTCTTTATGTTTAGTGTTCTGTATTTATCCAGCCTAAAGTTCATGTTTATATCATTTCAAAACTACAGTAGTTCTACTCTTTGAATTAATTAACTGATGGAGCATATAATTTCAAATCATATATGTTATGTTATTATTATTACTTCATTTTTTCTTTCTTTTCATAATTTCAAAGCTTGTTTATTTTGTGATATCGGTGGTTGTTTGTCCTATTTGGTGTGGTCTTTCATTGATTCTATTGTATTTCTTGTATTTATTGTGATTATCGGCAAGAAAATTAATCTCAGGGTTGTATCTAATGACATACATGTACTTTGATAATAAAGTTACTTGTAAATTTATTATCAAAATGCACATACATCACCATGTACAACACTGAGATTCATTTTCTTTTGGGCATACTCAATAAATCCATAATAGAATAATTACGATAATAGAATAAATGAAAGACTTGGACATTCAACCAGTGTGCAAAAGATAGCAAGCTGTGCAAGTGCAAAATTAAAGGAATAATAATAAATAAATAAGCAATAACCATTGAGAATATGAGATGAAGAGAGCTTGAAAGTGAGTCCAGAGGTGTGGGAAAATTTCAATGATGGGGCAAATGAAGTGATCTCCTTTGGTTCAAGAGCTTGATGACTGAGGGGTAATTAGATGTTCCTGAACCTGGTGGAGTAAGTCCTGAGTCTCCTGTGCATTTTTCCTGATGGCAGCAGTGAGAAACGTGCATGTCCACTGTGGTGGGGGTGTCTGATGCTGGATGCTGCTTTCCTGTGATAATGCTTCATTAGATGTGTTCAAAGGTGGGGGAAGACTTTACCTGTGATGGGCTGGGCTTATCACTGGGCAGTCCATGCTTCATCCTTCCCTCTTCCATCTCATTTTCCCCTCTGCATTCTTGGCACTGATGCCTTCACCTCCGCTGATACATGATGCTTGACTTACTGAAGTTCTCCTGTATTTTGCTTTTTTGCTTGGTTCTAGCATCTGCAAGCTCTTATGTTTCATTGTCATACATCTGACGTGATGCCATCACAATTCTGTTTTATGTCCGTGTCAGCTAGTGAGAAGGATTTTTCAAGGCAGGAATATACCTTTATAAAAAAAAATTCTATGACCTAGAGACTCACTTCTAAGGGCTCTTTAATTACAATTATAGTTGTTTTTGTAAAAAAAAAACCAGGGATTTTGATCAATTTAACTGAGAATTTCCCCACTTTTTTTTTTACAGTAGATCCAAAAAAGAAGGAAAAATTTAAAGCATGAAAAACTAAAAATTCAAAAACTGAAGTGTCAGTGGTTCAAAATTATTCATCCCCTTTTGCTCAGTACTAAATTGAACCTTGTCTCACAGTTATTACAGCCATTGGTCTTCTTAGATAAGTCTCTATTAACTTTTCACAATGTGATGGTTCAAACTTTGCCCATTCCTCCTTTAAAATTGCTCAAGCTGTGCCTGGTTAGCTGGAGAACAGCATTGGACAACAATCTTGAGGTCTTACCAGAGATGTTCAACTGGTTTAAGTTCAGGACTCTGACTGGGTCACCACAAGGACATCAATTTTCTTCATCTGAAGCCACTCCATGGTTGCTCTGGCAGTGTGGTTTGCATTGTTGTTCTGCTGGAAGATTAACTTACTCTCCAGTTTAATCTTTCTGCCAGAGATTATCTACATGTATGTAGCAGCATTCATCTTCCCATCAATCCTGACCAGATTTCCAGCCCCTGCAGCTTCTTATTCTTATAAATTCATTGAAAACAGGTGATCCCTTCAATTTTCTACATCAATAAATTGGGTGAGTTTGTAAGGTAATGACTTTAGCTTTGGGGATGGAAACATTTTCAGCTTCACAATTTTGGTTTTTAAATTTTAGTAAATTGTTGACGGGTTTTGGGATTTGCTTTTGATTTGACATGATGAACAAAATTCGATAGATTAGCTCAAAAAATCTTACTTCAACATATTTCAGATTTGGAAAATGAGACTGTAAAATGTGAAAACAGTTGTGGGGGCTGAAGACTTTTGCAAGGCAGTACACATATAAGCAGGCAAGTTAAAGATGGAGGATTTTCTCCCTTTCAGAATATTAATAAATCAGGAGGGTCTAAATGATAATCTGGCAATCAGCATCTCTGATTTATTTAATCATTTAAATTACCGTCAAATGGTAGACAGTATTCCAAAATCATCTAAAAAAGGTTTTATTGAATGTTCAAACAAGAGGAAATCTGTAGATGCTGGAAATTCAAACAACAACACACATAAAATGCTGGTGGAACACAGCAGGCAGTCAGTCCTGACAAAGGATCTCAGCCCGAAATGTTGACAGTGCTTCTCCCTATCAATGCTGCCTGGCCTGCAGTGTTTCACCAGCATTTTGTGTTTATTGAATGTTATTATTTTTCAGTTTAAAATCTCTGAAAATAAACTCATGCTTCATATAATTTTATTATTTTCTAATTAACCTGCTCCAATTTTTTTCTGATTTGTGAATTTGTTCTAACATTTCTCTATTCCTCTGACGCAATTAGATACTAATTTTCCCACTTCAGTAGTATGTTCTCATTTTTCTCACCAAAATATGCTATCATACGATTGTATGTCAAAATTTATTTTCCAGATATATCACTGTTTTGCTAATCTGTTAATGCTTTGTTGTTTGTTGCTGTTCTCATCAATATTAACCAGTCCTGTGACTTGTTCCTTCCTTCCAAATTTGGTGCTGCCTGATTTGATTCCACCGTCAATTATTAATACAGATTTTGAACAAAAGTCGTCCAAGTACTGATCTTTCTACGGTCGCCTTTGCCCTTTTTTCTTTCTGATCTACTAAGTGGTTATCTTCTGTCCTACCTTCAGCCTAATGATGAATGCGGACAGCTACCTATTCTGCTACATGTCCTCTAACTCTCTTTGCTGTGGACTTATTTTTGATCAATAGGTAAGACCTTTCAAAGGCCTTCATCAAGCTGGGTAAATTACTTATATTGGTTACCTTGGTATGCTCATTCTATTTAAATAATTACGGTAAGTGTTACTGATTATTTTTAAGGATTGCCCTATTGGAATATTTAATTGGCCATCAATGATTGCGGTATTCCTGGATTCTGGTTACTTCTGTCATTAATATGCTTTCACAAATCTTCAGATTACAGATGCTTAACTGATTGATTTATGTTTCCTTGATAAATTTCATTTTTAGCAACAAGTATTTCTTTGGTTACTTCCCTGTGGTCATAGTGTCATTGCATTACACAGCACCAGAAGCAGGCCTTCTGGTGTGTCAAGAATCCATTTATGCAAATAGAGACATTTTATCTAAACATCTTTTTCAGCTAATCTGTTACCCTTTTCACAGAAACTGCTTGACCTGCTATTTTCCAGCATTCTCTAATTAATTCAGATATCCTGCAACTGCAGTTTTTTTTTAATTTTCTGATACCAGCTTGTACTTATCTAATTTTATTCTCTCCAACTACCTATTAAGTCCCACACCCACCTAAAAAAAATGAACTGTTCATCTACACACTAGGAGCAATTTATAGTTTTAACTCGGGAGAGGGCGAGGCCATTCAGTGATAAAGGGGGAGCATTTACTTGGATGCAAAGAATGTGAGTGAGGTACTTAATGAGTACCTCAGGAATGGGTTCTGGAGAACCAGATCCGAGTGTATAAATACGTTAGGGTGTTTGGAAGCCAACAAAGGGAAAGTGTTTGGCTTCCGAATGAGTATTAAGGTGGATAGGTCCTCAGGGTCTGAAGAGTTTTACCCCAGGTTATTGAAGGAGGCAAAAGATGAGATTGCTGGGGCCTTGACCAATGTCTTTGTGTCCTCCTAGCCAAGGTCCCAGAGGACTGATGAGTGGCTAATGTTGTACCTTTACTTAAGAAGGGAACGTGAAATCTATGGTTGTATTCCATTAGAAAAAATTACTTATAATTTAAGAGATAAATATGAAACATTTTTGAAAATTTGGAGCCCTTATTTACAAAAGACAGGATTAAATATATAGATGCTTTTAAGATGAAACAATTGGTTACTAGGGGAAAGAAATAAATATACATATTAAAATTATTACGAACTCCATGGAGCATGTGGAGATCTTCCAACCACCAGGCATTCTTTCTTTCTTTCTTTCTTTCTTTTTTTTCTAAGGGGTAGTTAGGGGGGAGGGGTTAAGGGGAGGGGGTATGGGTTATATACATTGTTTTTTCATACTTTGTAATCATTTAAAAATGCAATAAAAAATTATTTAAAAAAAAAAAAGAAGGGAACGTGAGAAAACTCTGGGAACTATAGACTGGTGAGTCTCACGTCAGTTGTAAGGGAATTGCTGGAGAAAAGACATAGGTATAGGATGTATGAGCTTTTGGAAACCCATTGACTAATTAGGGAGAGCCAGCATGGGTTTGTGTGGGAAAGTTATGCTGTACCAATTTGATTGGGATTTTTGAAAATGTGGCGAAAGAAATAGATGAGGGTAGGGCAGTGGATGTTGTCTACCTGGACTTTAGTAAGGTGGTTGACGAAACCCCTCATGGGAGGCTAATCTAGAAGTTTAAGATGCATGGGGTCCAGGGCAAATTGGCTGTTTGGATTCAGAACTGGGTTGTGCATAGAAGATAGAGCGTAGTGTTCGAAAGGACTTATTCGAGCTGGAAGTCTGTAATTAGTGGAGTTCCACAGGGATCTGTGCTGGGACCTCTGCTGTCTGTAATGTAGAGGGGTGAAAATGTAGGGATCTGTGCTGGGACCTCTGCTGTCTGTAATGTAGAGGGGTGAAAATGTAGATGGGTGGATTAGTAAGGTTGTGGATGATACCAAGATTGGTGGAGTTGTGGATAGTGTAGAAGACTGGCAAAGAATACAGTGCGATATAGCTCACTTGCAGGTATGGGCAGAGAACTGACCGGTGACAGATAAATATGAGGTGTTGCAACATGGTGGGCAAAGGCAAGGAGACAGTACACCAAAGGAAAGATTCTTCACCATGTTGCTGAGCAGAGAGATCTTGGCATCCAAGTTAACCGCTTGATAAGGTCAATAAGATGGTTAAGAAGGCCTATGGAATGCTTGCTTTTATTAGTCAAGGCACTACGTTCAAAAGTCAAGAGGTTATGTTGTAACTTTTTAAAACTCTGGTTAGGCCACATCTGATGTATTGCATGCAGTTCTCTTCGCCCCGCTATAGAAAGTATGGTAAGACTTTGGAAAGGGTGCAGAAGCGGTTTGCCAGGATGCTGCCTGGTTTAGAGGGCATGAGCTATAACGAGAGGCTGGATAAACTGGACTTGTTTTCTCTGGAGCACCAGAGACTGAGAGAAGATCAGAGAGAAGTTTACAAGATTAGAAGAGGCATAGATAGAGTGGACAGGGAGTATCTGTTCCCAGGGTTGAAATATCTAAAGCCAGTGGGCATTTTTGAAGGTGAGGGGGATAGGTTTGAGAGTTAAGTTCTTTATTCAGAGAGTCATGGATGCGCTGCCTGGTGTGGTGGTAAAGGCAAATGCATTTGAGGCTTTTAAGGGATGTTTGGATAGGCACATGGATGTAAGGAAAATGGAGGGATATGCAGGTAGGAGGGGTTAGTGTCTGGGTGTTTTTGATTTGCTTTCTAGCTGAGTCAGAACAACATTGTGGGCTGAATGGCCTGTTCCTGTGCTGTACTCTTCTATGTTCTGATTAATTCCAACCCACAAACTCTTGTGAAATGGGAAGAAATCAGTGCATCAAGAGGAAACCCAGACTGTCGCAGGGAGAATTTGCAAACACCATGCTGACGCACCAGCAGTCAGGACTGCTGGCGAGGGCAGCAATTCTACTAGCTATGCCACTCTGGTTTTCTTGTAATCTTTGTTTTGTATTTCCTGGACTGAGTATAAAAGTAAATTGTTCAATTAGTGCATATATCTTGATTTTACTCTTCCTTGTAGCACATAAATGCTGCATACCAGCATTCCGTTCTACTCTTGAAATAATTTTGTGAAGAAACTATAACTCTTTACCAACAAATAATATTGAAGCCCTCTCCACCTTCTTTTAATTGCTTGAATACTGTGATTAATTAATAATGACTTAACAGAACATGAGGAAAACCTAAACTTGAGACAGTAAGTTACAGAATACCAGACCTGAAACCCTTTGCTTTGCTCACGTAAAGCCAGAGCTTAAGGTCATCAGGCAAATTAATAGTCAAGCGTTAGAATTGATCTCTCCAGCTTTCAGAACACCACCATGCAATGTCAATGATCAGGCCTCCATTGGATGGAGTCAACTAAGGATGTTGCGTCCTAGCTGTCTAGATACGCAAGCCAGAGCAGCACGATATGGAGAGCCAACTGTTGTCCATGTAGCAAGCTCCACTTCTCCACACGTCTGATGAATCCAAAGGAATCGCGGAGACAGGTACAGTTTGGTACCAGCAGCATCGCAGGAGTTGCCAGTCAGCTTTGAACTCTATGTAGGAATGACTTAGGGCCTCCAACTCCAGACTTTTCCCTTTGGGCTTACTCCTGAAGTCTTCCCCAAGAGTGGGTATAGCCGCTAGACATTGGAGGTTTGAGATCAAAGTTTTCCTTCTTCTAGTTGAGCTACCATCTGATAAGCTGATGAGCCCCATCTGCCAGTGGTTTTAAGGTTGCACTAATCCGCCTTTGCCCCTTCTCCTGTTAATGTAAATGGTTCCACTGGGCTTGGTAGCTGAGCCACACATGAGGCCAGGAGCTGGACTTGGTGGTCAGAGGCTATTTGAAACACACACCATGGGAGTATTTAATAGGTAGTGGGAGTTTGTCCCCATTACCAACCCCTGCTGTGACAACCTTAAGAAACCAATATCAATGAATGTCTGTTAAGAAACCTGGATTTTAGACAATAGCAGTGATTTATTTAGGAGCAGAAAAGGAATAAAAGGGGTACTTTCTCCACCTTTTGCTTCATGCTTTTTCCATTCTCCATTGCAGCTTCCCTCTTCTGTTCTCCTAAACTACCCATCAACCACCCTCTGGTGTGTCTCCCCCTTCCCTTTCTCCCATGGTTTACTGTCCTCTCCTATCAGATTCTTTCTTTTTCAACTTCTTTACCTCTTCCTCCTACCACCTCCTAGCTTCTTACCTCATCTCCCTTCCACACCCTCCCACCTTCCCCCATCTGGTTTCACCTATCACTCATCAGCTTGTAGTCCTTCCGCCTCCTTTATTCTGGATTGTCCTCCCTTTCTTTCTAGTCCTGATATAGTGTCTCAGCCTGAAACATTGACTGTTTATTCTTCTCCGTAGCTGCTGTCTGACCAGTTGGAGATCAGCTTTTAGTTTGTAAAAGGTTTGTGGTTTTCAGAATCTCACTAGGAACGGTGTTTGAGGCAATCATGTGTGCTGCAGAGGAAGAAAGGCAAGAACAAGTAATAGGATTCTCTAAAAACCTTTAAGAGCATGTAATCAAACTAAGGATGATTCATAATGTTGAGCCAGGCTGCAAATAATTGTGGATTCATCTAAAGAAAGTAGATTCATTGTGAGAATTTCTAAGATGTTGCTTCTAAATTGAAACCAGCCAGATGATTCACACTGCTTTGTTTCTCTACAATTTCAATTTACTTATGTGATTTTGTTTATAGCATGCTTGTAGAGAACAGGAGATAGTTATCTTCAATTGAATCAGCAATTCCTCAGTTGATTTTACTGAACAATGGCTACTCTTGTCCAACACTCACCTAATATTTCATTATCACAAGCTCATTCATGCTCTTCCTTTGTTACTTTCATCAGGCACTGCTTTGAGATGTAGTGCTAGTCTAAGACTGAAGAAAGCACTAACCTAATTATGCTGTGAAACACCATTCTGAGTTAATCATTCAACTCTATTTTAAAGCAGCATTTCTGGGAAATAATATCATTTCAATTGGTTAATAAAATAGCTTAAATCTGAAGTCTCTATATTGACGTGGGAGAATATGTGGCCAACTGTTAGTACCAAATGTCCTCTGCAAAGAGGAAAACAGCATCTCTGATATCCTTAGGATGCCCATAGAGATCCGTTGTCAATTAACTCATTGGCAGTTAACAAGGTCCCATAATAGCAGAATACATGATTAACCATTTGTTTGGTTGGGATTCCTCATCACAGACCATGGACTCTTCCTTCCATCTTCTGAATTCCTAAGCCAACTGATCCCACTTTCCAAGATCCTGCCCTCTCATGATTTACTCATTGTTGATACAGTGTTGACCATCTTATTTTTTTCCATTACCTGTGCACATTTTAACAGATATCTTATTAAACTTTCTGCACTCCTCACTCTAAGGATCAATGCTGATTGTGTTCTCAATTCCACTAACGAGGCCATACAGTTGAGGTTTGGAGAACTGATTTCTGTCTCATAGATGCCAAACATCAGGTCTCAGTAACCTCATCATATCTCCCATTGGGCCATGATATATAGGAAACTGAGGAGGTGATAGATAGGAGCTACACAGAGGTAGCCACCCCTAAGATGTAGGAGGCAGGTACCTGGGTGACTGTCAGGAGGGGGAAAGGAAATGGGTAGTCAGTGCAGTGTACCCTGTAGCTGTTCTCCTCAATAATAAATGCACCATTTGCGATACTGTTGGGGAAGACAACCTACGAGGGGAAGTGACTGAATCTCTGGCATTGAGTCTGGCACTGTGGCTCAGAAGGAAAGTGGGGAAGAAGAGAACTGCAGTAGTGATAAGGGATTCCATAGTTAGAGAAGTATACACTAGAAGCTGTGGAAATAGTAGAGACACTTGGTTTGTACATTGCTTCTCAGACATCAGGGTCAGGGATGTCTTGAATCGGATCCAAAGCAATCTAAAGGGGGAGGGTGGGAAGCCAGAAGTCTTGGTACATTTTGGCACCAATGACATAGGTGGGAAAAGTAGGGGAGATGGTCTTGAAGAGAGAATTTAGCAAGCTAGATAGAAAGCTGAAAAGCAGGACCTCCAGGGTAGTAATCTCTGGATTGCTGCCTGTGCCACGTGCCAGTGAGTGTAAGCATAGGATGATCTGGCAGATGATTGCCAGGCTGAGCAAATGGTACAGGAACAGCGTTTCAGTTTTCTGAATCATTAGGTTCTTTTCTGGAGAAGGTATGACCTGCTCAAAAGGGATGGGTTACAACAAACCTGAGGGGCACCAATACCCTTGTGGGAGTGTTTAAAATAATTTGGCATTGGGGTGGGGAACTGAGTGACAGGGCAGAGAATGGGGCAGTTGGTATAGAAGCAGAGGCTGTGTGTAGTGAAGCTGTCAGGAAGGATAGGGCAAAATTGCAGTTGGTGGACCAAAATCAAAAAGAAAGGTGAATACAGGACTGAAGGTGTTATATTTGAATGCACGTAGAATACGGAAAAAGGCAGATTATTTTGTAGTACAGTTAGAGATCTGCAGGTATGATGTTGCAATTTGTATTACTGTGTCGTGGCCGAAAGAATATTATAGTTGGGAGCTTAATATCCAATGATGCACACTGTATCAAAAAGACGGGTAGGCAGGCAGAGGGGTTGTGTGGCTCTATAGGTAAAAATGAAATCAAGACCTTACAAAGAGGTGACATAGGATTGGAAGATGTGGAATCATTGTGGGTGGAGTTGAGGAACTGCAAGGGTAGAAAAACGCTGATGCGAGTATAACCCCCTGGGTTGCCTCAGGCTCGCTCAGCTCGCTCTCGTCTAGGGGAAGCAGCCTTCGGCCCCGCCAAACTGGGTAATCAACTAGTGTGGATGCTGTGTGATGTCCCCACCTCACCAAATAACAGACAGTACACCATATGTGATTAAAGCATTACACTTTATAGATTTACTAGAACTAAATGATTAATAACGATACAGTATATATGAAGGAAAAGAAAATAAAGAAATGGCGCCAAACTTATCAAAGTCCAAACCACTTCATGCACAACCGTTGGAGCTCAATTACTGAAGTCTTCTGGCCACCATTCAATCCCCTCTGAACTCCTCGCCTCACAGCTCCGGATCACCTGAACTGATCAACCAAGCACCCCCGGCATGTCTGTCTCCATCTCCTCTCCTCGCTGACAATCTTGGCCTCGGACTTCTGCTTGGGGTCCGTTCCGTCACCCTGTTTACAGCATCACATCCTCTCTCTCTCTCTCTCCCGCATGCCGTCTCCCCAAAATGTCCGCCAACAATAGCTTACAGATCCAGAAGAAAGAATAACATTAATCCCAATTGGCCAACAAACGAATACAATTCTCATTATCAGTAATTTTAACCCAAACAAACTGTGAGAGAAAGCACTTATCATAACAAAGAAGCATTCCTACTTTTAACAAAACAAATAAGCCATTTCGATTAACATATGTAGTAACAAAAAAAGAAAGAAAAAACCCCTCACAAAGAAGAACTCCTTACATGAGTTTTATACAGGCCTCTGAACAGTAACCAGGATTTGGGCTACAAATTACCAAGGGAGGTGGAAAAGGTATGTCAAAGGGCAACGTTACCATAGTCATGGGAGATTTCAATCGGCAGGTAGATTGGGAAAATTATGTTGGTGCTAATTTTGGTTTCCAACAGGGAGAATTTGTAGGGTGCCTATGAGATGTCTTTTTTGAGCAGCTTGTGGTTGCGCACACTAAGGTACCAGCTATTCTGGACTGAGTGTTGTGTAATGAACCAGATCTGATTAGGGAGCTTACAGTAAAGGAACCCTTAGGAGGCAATGATCATAATATGATAGAATTCACCCTGCATATGAGAGGAAGAAGCTGGCCAAAGTTGATTGGAAGGGGGCAATAGCAAGGATGATGGCAGAATTGCAATGGCTAGTATTTCTGGGGGATATTTGGAAGCCACAGAAGGATATAGCCCAAAGATGAAGAAGTATCTGTAAGAGAGGATGACGCAACAATGGCTGACAAGGAAAATCGAAATCAACATAAAAGCAAAAGACTGAGCATATAATACAGCAAAAAGCTGTGGGAAGTTAGAAGATTGCAAAGCTTTTAAAAACCTACAGATGGTACAAAAAAGCCATAAGGAGGGAAATGATAAGATATGAAGGTAAACTAGCCAACAATGTCAAAGAGGATACCAAAAGTTACTTTATATACAGATACTGTATATAGAGAGTAACAGAGTAGATATCAGATCAATGGAAAATGATACAGGAGAGATAGTAATTGTGGACAAGGAAATGGCAGATGAACTAAATATGTATTTTGCAGAAGTATGTATTGTATGGAAGTCTCATGCAGTAAGCTGGAAATTGAAGAGTGTCATGGGACAGATGAGAGTTCAGTTGTTATTCCTTGGGAGAAGGCGCTTGGGAAGCTGAAAGATCTGAAGGTAGATAAGTCATCTGGACCAGATGGACTACACCCCAGGGTTCTGTAAGAGGTGGCTGAAGAGATTGTCGAGGCATTAGTAATGATCTTTCAAGAATCACTGGATTGTGGAATGATTCCAGAGGCCTGGAAAATTGAAAATGCCACTCCACTCTTCAAGAAGAAAAGGAAGCAGAAAAGGGGAACTTATAGGCCAATTAGCCTGATCTCAGTGATTGGGAAGATGTTGGAGTAGATTGTTAAGGATGACAATTCATGCCTGAGAAATCTGTTAGAATCCTTTGAGGAAATAACAAGCAGCAAAGACAAAGGAGAGTCAGTGGATATTGTGTACTTGGACTTTGAGAAGGCCTTTGACAAGATGCCATACAAGAGGCAGCTTAGCAAGGTAAGAACCCATGGTGTTACAGGAAAGGTACCAGCATGGATAAACCATTGGCAGAATTATGGGAGACAAAAAATGGGAATAAAGGGAACCTTCTCTGATTGGCTGCAGCTGACTGGTGGTGTTCTTCAGAGGTCAGTTTTGGGGCCACTTCTTTTTATGTGTTATGTCAATGATTTGGATGATGGGTTTGATGGCTTAATGGTCAAGTTTTCAGATGATACAAATATAGGTGGAGGTGCAGGTAGTGTTAAGGAAACAGCAACAACTTAGACAGATTAGGACAATAGGCAAAGAAGTGGCAGATGGAATACAGTGTCAGTAAATGTGTACGGTCATGCACTTTGGTGTGGATCTCTCCTGGCAGCTACATCACTTGTCCTTTTACTGGTTAGCTTCTCGTGGTCCAGAGACCCAAGATGTCTGTCTAGGTGAAACAGCAATTCACATACACTTCATTCAGTTTTGTTTATTGAATTCAATGATCATCTCCATTCAATCATCAAGATAGAATGCAGATGCCATAAAGCAGTCATCTTTCACTTATATTCATTATCCATCTCTCACTCTGGCACCTCTCTTCTTGATCTCCTACATTGCTCCAAAGTGCCTGACCTAAGTTTGAGGAACAGCATTTCATCTCACTGCCCTTGGGACTTCATATCAAATTTAGATATTTAAGGGCATTGCCCCTTGCTTATCTCTCCCTCCACAGAAGTGGCTGAATCTTATTTTTCATCTGTCTCTAAATACAATTTTTAAAAATAATTGTTAATTAGGTCTGCATCCTATCACTGACATGTTTTGCTGACTTGCTGTTCTACCATGCATTTAACATTGTTTAGTTGTGTTGTTTGATGGAAAAGCTCTCGTGATAACGGATAAATGCCTTCTCTGAATTATTGTTACAGACCTTTACAAGCAGATAAGGCACTGCATTAAAGTCTGATCAAAATGTGAAACCTGTTACAATGCAGCAGTGGCTTGGTGCTGGATTGAAGTGTCAGCCAAGATAGCATTTAAGATTTGGAGAAGACTTAAACATCTCAAATTTACGATTTAAATCCTTTCTTCTTGGTGAAAAGAGATTACTATTTAAGTTGTAAAATCTAAGAGGCCAGGCTTGAATAAGCTTGTAAGTAATACTTATTTATTAGTAAATCACATTTTTGAGGCATGGAAGAGAAAAATAAAAACTAATTTAGATAAATACACTACACATTCTATGATAGCAACTGCTCTTTGCACTGCAACTGTCATGAACATCTAATCTAAAGCTGCAAATTCAAAAAACAAAAGTGGCACACCTGTTTTTGAAACTTGAGATTGAAACGCCAGATTTCTGGTTTTGACTGTGTCATCTGATCTGCCTCTCTTTTGCTCTCAGTTCACCAACACTGGCCGTGATGATGAAGTTGTTGCATCGTTCATCTTTAGGTCACGTTATCCTTGGGCACAGAGTCAGCCACACTGTGAGATTGGGAAGTCTGCCAGTCTTGCTTCTGTCTTGAGCAATTTAATTAGAGCTAACCCATTGTAGACTGCAGATCAGGATGTCTTTCAAGTGCTTTCACAAAGAACTCAGTCTTGCCTCTATTTCAGAAGCAACATTTTATTTGGGAAGCACTGATCTTTCATTCTGACAATTTTATCTCCTGCAGAGTAATTGAAATTCTCCTTGTTCTGTACTATTGTTGCTACAAAGGCTTTGCCACCACCAAATGTAATGGTGCAGAGTTTGTAGGTTGGAAAGCTGAACAGCATTCATACAAGAGTAGGCACACCAGTGTAATCACCATGATGGCAGTGAGATCAGATAGCACTCAGGCGACAGAAGACATTTATCAAAGATGTTGCATGGATTAGAAAGTATTATCTATAAGGAGAAATTGGGAAAACTTGGATTGTTTTGTTTAGAGCATCAGAGGCTGAGCTGTGACCTGATAGAAATACTAACATGATGGTGTAGTGGTTAGTGTAACACATAACGCCAGAGATCTGGGTTCAATTCCTATCACTGTCTAAGAAGTTTGAACATTTTCCCAGTGACCAGATTTCCTCCAGGTGTTCTGGTTTCTGTCCACATTCCAAAGACATGCGGATTAGTAAAAGTTGGTATGTTATGGGCATGACATGTTGGCACCAGAAGCATGGTGACACTTGCAGGCCACCCTGGTACATCCTTGAACCATGTTGGTCATTGAAGCAAATGATGGATTTCATTGTATGTTTTGACGTTTTGATTTACGTGTGACAAATAAAGCTAATCTTGTTAGCTGATGGGAGGAATTGGCAGGGTAGATAGTCAGAGAACTTTTCCTTGGGTGGAAATGTCAAATACCAGAGGGCATAACTTAAAGGAGATGTGAGAGTCAAGTTTTTTACACAAAGAGTTGGAGGTGGTGGAAACAGATACAATAACTGTGTGTAAAAGGTATTCAGATAGACTCGGGGACAGGCAGGAAATTGAGGGATATGCTGTATCCAGGCAGATGGCATTAATTTAACTTGGCTTTGTGGTCAGCATGGGCATGGTAGGCCGTAGGGCCAATTCCCATTCTGTACTGTTCTATGTTCAGTGTTAGTACACACAGTACATCACTATATGAGTCTTATGCTTGCATATTTGTCTGATGACTTAAACATTCCCCTAGAAACATTTGTGATTTGTTTCAGCTATTGCCTTTCAAAGTTAGATCACACCAAGCTCAACCTTGTGTGATGACACTGATACATTAACAGCTCTGCCAGAGTAAAACCTGATGAAAAGTGTAGTTTGGCATAGTATTTAAAGAAAAAGCTTGTTAAGAAAAGATCTATAAGATCATAAGACATAGCAGAATTAGGGTCATTCAGCCCATCGAATCTGCTCCACCATTCCATCATGGCTGAGTTTGTTATCACTCTCAAACCTAGTTTCTTGCCTTCTGCCTGTAACCTGTGATGCCCTTACTACTTAAGAGCCTAGCAAACTCTACTTTAATTATACCATTGACTTGGCTTCCCTAGCAATCTGCGGAAATGAATTCCACAGAATCGCCACCCTCTGGCTAAAGAAATTCCTCCTCATCTCTGTCGTAAAGAGAGGTCCCTCTATTTTGAGGCTATGTCCTCTTATTCTAGACTGTCCCACCATAGGAAACATCCGCTCTATCTAGACCTTTCAGCATTTGACAGGTTTCAATAAAAGCCCCCATTCTCAACTCCAGTGACTACAGATCCAGAGCCACCAAATGCTCCTCATACATTAACCCTTTAATTTCCTGAACCATTCTCCCCTGGACCCTCTCTGATGCCAGCACATCCTTCTAAGATAAGGAGCCCGTTATTGCTCACAATGCTCCGTGCACTCTGAACAATGCCTCATAAAGGCTCAGCATTACGCCTTGCTTTTATATTCCAGCTCTCTCAAATGAATGCTGCCATTGTATTTGCCTTCCTAGCACCAATTCAACCTGCAAGTTAACCTTTAGGGAATCCTGCATGAGCTCTTCCAAGTCTCTTTGCACCTCTGATTTCTTAATTTTCTTCCCATTTAGAAAATAGTCTATGCCTTTATTCTTTTTACCAAACTGCATGACCATACACTTCCCAACACTATCTGCTACTACTTTGTCCCTTCTCCTCATCTGTCTAAGTACTTCTGCAGACTTCCTGCCTCCTCAACACTATTTGCCCTTCATCTTTCTTCATATCATCTGCAAACCTGGCCATAATGCCATCAATTCCATAATCCAGTTCTTGACATATTATGTGAAAAGAAGCTGTCCCAACACAGACCCCTGAGGAATACCACTGGTCACTGGCAGCTGACTGAAAAAGGCCACCTTTAATTCCACTCTTTGCCACCTTCATCATGAAGCTAGAGTATCCCTGGAGCACTTTGTCCTCTGAGACCTTTCTTAGCATGTACGCAGATATTTTTACTGACCCAGGATGTTGTGGACAAATCAAAAAATTGTAGATACTAACAAATCACAAGGCTGTCAAGTAAATATGGTGTCAGACGAAGAAGGCCTGCAGTGGCTTCACTTCATATGGAGTTTCAGGAGATTTACTGGAGTATGTCATTAGGGACACCTGCAAATTTCCACAGATCTACAATGGAGAGCTTTCTGACAGATTGCATCACCACCTTATATCCAAATTCTAATTTGCAGTATTGAAAATGCTACAGGGGGTTGTATCTCTGCAAGCACAAATATGGGTACAGCCCTCCCCATCATTGAAGTCATCCTCAGAAGCAGTCCCTCAAGATGGCAGCATCCATCGTTAAGGACCCTTACCACCTGGGACATGCATCTTTTTGTTATGACCGTTGGGTAGAACGTACTGGAGGCTGAAGACTCGCACTCCGTATGTGAGCAACAGGTTCTTCCCTTTCATCATGAACGGTCCATCAACACTGCCTCATTACTTCTCTTCTGCATCATTTATTTATTATAATAATGCTTATGTCTTACACTGTACTGCTACCACACAACATCAACTTTCAGCACATTTGTCAGTTATAATAAACTTGATCCTGATTCTACAATTCTGCCAGAATTTCACGCCAAGGAAAGGATCCATTTCTGCTTTTTGATGGTAGATTCTACAGTCATGACTTATCCGATCATAATCCATTTTGAGTACACATCAATAAGCGAAATGAACTGATAATTTTCTCTTCAACATAAGTTGATGTGGACATGTTGGAATAATATTATTCTATGGTCATAGTAGTCTTTGGTTGGCATTTTTCTGCTTTACTGTTGAGCTGTTCATGTGGAAGTAAATTCCTCCAACTCTCTGCCAATATTGAGCAAATACAGAATACAAACACATAGCAACGCAGTTGTATTTCTGATTTCCACTATATTCAACGTACGTAATGTCTACCTACCCTTCCCTTGAAATAAGTCATCTCTGTCCTGATTTCAATTGGTAAACCCTCCAAATGGTGAAATTGTGGTAAAAGATTTTTTAGACACCTCTCCAGGCAAACCCGTGCTCTAGACGTTTATCCATAAAACCACTCCAGTACATAGCTTGAAGAGATAACTGAGCACTCTAATGGGGTGTGAACCCGGAAAACCTCATCTGTAAGTTATGGAACAGAAATCGATCTTTTACTGCCTGTATGTAACTGTTCATAGGGCAGAGAGTCAGCTCCAGCTGTAAAAAATGCAACCTTTGAATTTTTCATTAAATTCATGTCTGCGCCATTTTGAAAATGAGTGTTGCCGTTTCAGAAGCAAATATAACATTTTGATTTCTTGCTCAAGCATGAGGAAATCTGCAGATGCTGGAAATTCAAACAACACACACAAAATGCTGGTGGAACACAGCAGGCCAGGCAGCATTTATAGGGAGAAGCGCTGTCGACGTTTCGGGCCTTCATCAGAATTGAAAGTCTCTTAGTATCTCTCCTTTCAATTAGTTCTGACGAAGGGTCTCGGCCCAAAACGTCGACAGTGCTTCTCCTTATAGATGCTGCCTGGCCTGCTGTGTTCCACCAGCATTTTGTGTGTGCTGTTTGATTTCTTGCTTCCTCTTTTTGATCTGAGCCATCAAACCTATGTAAGATGAACTTTATGTTTTGGCGATTCAATGTTGAGGCTTTATTTTCTGCTTCAACCACTTGTCTTTGCAGCCACAGGAGTTTTAATAGGCTTTATAATCCTGCTTATAAAGGTGCAGCACAGATTATTTTTAACTTCTGTGATTATCACCACCAATTATAAAGTATCCTGAGGTGAAAACTGCTGGAAACCAGAGAAATTTTAATTGCCACAATTCTTGCAGGGCATGGGAGTGTTAAGTAAAGGTGATTCTTTCTAACGGTAGGGAATTCATAGTATGTGGCACTTGTATCATATGAAATAGATGTAATGGTGTCACAGAGTTTTCTGACCATATTGTCAATGCCGATTAACTGGACTCTAAAAATTCACGTGCTTTCCTCAGCCACATTTTACTTAAGTGTGCACAAGGAAAACAGAATAGCCCCTGTCACCACACCGTTCTGAAGCTCAAACAATAAACATTGCCAGTTCTGTACAGAATAGTCTAGTTCAGGGGTCAGCAACCTTTACCACTGAAAGAGCCACTTGGACCCGTTTCCCACAGAAAAGAAAACACTGGGAGCCGCAAAACCCGTTTGACATTTAAACTGAAATAACACTGCATACAACCTTTTGTTTTGCCTTTATGCTACGTATAAACAAACTATAATGTGTTGCATTTATGAAATTGATGAACTCCTGCAGAGAAAACGAAATTACATTTCTGCATGCAACAAAAACATTTTGAACTCCAAAAAAAAGACGTTGGGTTGAAGGATACTTTTAAGTAAAATACTCAACGTCCATTTGAGTCCTTCTTCTATTTATGAAAAACGCCAAACTTAAATTTGCCGCCAGCAGCAAACCAAAAATAACGTCAGCCAGCTGTCAGCCTGAAAAATAAAAGGACTATTTCACTGAACAATGAAAACATATGAATATACGTAAAATAATAGGCAATTAAAATATTTATCATACTTGTTCAGGTTGACTCACACCTGACAATGCAGTCGTATTCAGTAGGGATGGATCGATGCTTAGGGGAGTGACCGGGAAGGATAATGTGTTTTTTTCCTCTCTGAACTCACAGAAGCGTTTCCCAAACGATGTTTGCATTGCGATGATTGCAGAATGTAAATACTCCGAATTTATCATGTCATGACCTTGTTTGAACTCTCTCAAATTGGGGAAGTGAGACAATGTGCCTTTCTGTAAATCTCTGGCAAGCAACGTCAACTTGCGCTCGAATGCCAAAACATCCTCCAACATGTGCAGGGCTGTACGTCCTTACCCCATTGAAGAGCTGTGTTCAGCGTGTTCAGGTGCGCTGTCATGTCTACCATGAGGTGTAGCTTTTCCAGCCACTCTGGCTGTTCCAGCTCAGGAAAGTTGAGCCCTTTGCTGCCCAGGAAAGTTTTCACTTCTTCCAGACACGCGACAAAGCGTTTCAGCACCTCCCCTCTGGACAGCCAGCGATAAAATCACGTTGTAGCGGTGTGCTACACACAGTCAGTAAACTGCAGTCAAAGATAGCTTTATTCGAACTAAACAGCCTTGCTTTTAAGCCTCCCTCAACCCGCCCCCCCATGGGCGCGGATGCTGCAAAAGACAAGTACTCACAAACCCCCGTAGGCTATCTCCCTTAGCCTGAACGCTGGCTAATTGTGAGCCGATTCGGATGTGTCAGGAAATGGGTCGCCACAACGTCTTATTTAGATTGTACAAGATCACCATAATCTTCAAATTTAGATTTACATTTCAAAAACTAACAAACTAACATAAAATACATTTTAATTAAATACTGACCATGTAGCGGTGTGCTACACGCAGCGCTAAAATTACGACACGGAGTCGGTAACTGCAGTCGAAGGAAAAAACTTTATTCGAAATCTTCAGCCTCACTTTTAAGCCTCCCTCAACCTGCCCCCCATGGCGCAGAGGCTCCAAAGCTCTGTGCTCGCAAACCCCTGTAGGCTGTCTAATTGTGAGTCGGTTCGGATGTGCCAGGAAAAGGGTCGCCACAACCAATTATTTCCCAAAGCAACAGGGAGCCGCAGCACAGACGTAAAAGAGCCACATGTGGCTCCGGAGCCGCGGGTTGCCGACCCCCGGTCTAGTTGAATCCTGATACTGACCAATTGACAGTCTTGTGTCTCTTCACATTCTTAATTTGCATAATCAGTCACCAATTGCCACACTACAATAATACAAGTATTAATAGTCAATAGAATCTCCACATTAAAGACCAATAGTACTTCAGAAATAGTAAAGTAATTGACCAATAGTAAGTGTCACCCTAGAGGCCCTCATCTGAATATTTATTTTGACTCGATATGCCAAATGTCTCCCGTTTCCTGCTGTGGAAAGAGAAGTTACACTCTTCAAAGAGCTCTCTTCAAAGGCTGTCTTTTCTGGACTGACTTCTCACTATCTGTAAATCATCTCTGCCTGGACATTACCTTAGTGTTTACCTTTCTTCACCTTCCACAACTTGACTTCCTTTGGTAACCGTGCACTGATGCACTCTTCCAGGGGCTGTGTTCAGTGACACCTCATAGAAGGCACAGCACCCGAGGGACCCTAATCAAATCACATACACTTCTCCCAGGGACGAAGTATACAGAATACATGGTACCCATGTGCTAACTTCAGAGAATGTACTGTTCTCCAGAGGCTTTGTCCGTTGGACAGCGCTCTTGGGGTTTATTTCAGGGAATGCAAAGTGTTCCAGGGTCCAGGTTCAATACTGGTCCTCTGGAATTTAGTTAGAAAAGTGCTGTGAAAGGAAGTAGGGCAGTTTGTTCCTCTGCAGCATAATAATTTATTTAATGATGGTGATGGTAGTGCCTTTGAATTTCGTGAGGAGATACCAACAGCCTCTTGGTAGTTATTGTGTCCTGCTTGTGTGCTGCTGATATCTTTTTCCACTTTTTGCCTAGGCTTAATTCCGATTAGTGTATGAGATGTCACAACAACTGTTACCATCTCCTGGGAGTACAGTAACGGTAAACATCAAGCATGTTGGCGGCAGATGAGTCGCTCAGAACTAATCAACTCATTCAGAAGCCAACGAATGTGGCAAGGAATACTTCACGTGGCGATAGCGCAGCACAACAGTAAAAATCTTGCTACACATGGGCATACTAACTGTGTTGTGCTCTAGGGTACAGCAGATGGAATTGAAAATTACAATAATCTTTAACTGTTACCATCTTAGATTCAGATTATTGTCATATATTCCAGGTTGCCATGGAATTCCTTGCTCGCTTTAAACTATTAAACTGGACATGACAATAATAAATCCTATTAAATAAAGTGACAGCAATAGTCACAACTAACTATAAATACAACAACAGTGAAGAAAAGTCATTGGTTGAAGCAATTAAAGGGTCAAGCACTGGTATGAGATTCTCCTGCAGCTTTGTACCAGCTAGAACCAAGGTGATTAACCTCCATCAACCGTAACTATTTTATTTTATGCTGGGTCTGACAAAAAACAGAGATTTCCATCCTTGTTCCTGGTAACGTTACAATCCATTTCATGTAACTCCTGGTCTAAGTGCAGCAGCAGTGTCGACAAGCCATTCTCAACCTCTCGGTTGTATTCAGCTCTGTTCATTTGTGGAACAGAGTTGAAATGCTCTTGATCGAACTTTTAACAGCATTATCAGACAGTAGGTTGTTGGTGAGTAAGTGCTGCCAGAAAGCATTGCCAATAGCAGTTCCATTGCCTGGTTAGTGCCTGAAAGTAAGCTGACAAAGCAGTTATTGAATAAATTGGATTTCTCTTATGATACGAATGAAGACTTAACTGGGTAATTTTTACCCTTCATCAGACGCAGACTGTATGCTGGGCTGGGAATATATGACAAGGGGAGGCTAGTACTGGAGGTCAGGTTTACAGCATTATAATAGGGATCTTGTCAGAACCAACCTTCTCTGCATTGCCTATACCTAGCCACTTGTCAGATTGACTGGAAGCCACCTTCTGAGGTAGAGTGGACTGGAATGAAGGCACAGTTGAATCATCCATTTGGCACTTCCTAGACTCTCCCACTATTAGAAACATCTTCCCCATGTCCACTCTATTTAGGCCTTTACAGTATTCAATAAATTTGAAAAAGATTTCCCCCCCCCCCCCACCATTCTTCTAAACTCCAGTGATTACAGGCCCAGAGCCATCAAACACTCTTTAATGTTAACTGCTTCATTCCCAGAATCATCCTCATGAACCTCCTCTGGACCGTCTCCAATGCCAGAAATTTCTTTCTTAGATAAGGGGCACAAACACAGATCAAGGAATGCAAGATTAGGTATTTGGAAATACATATTCAAAAATCTTTGAAGACGGCAAAGCAAATTGGTAATTTAGTTAAGAGAACCCATGGGATCTTGAGTTTTGTGAATTGAAATATTCAATTAAAATAATGCTAAAACTTAAAAAATTTCAATTGACAAATTGTGTCACCATGGGAAAACGCTCAAGCCTGGAAGCAGATATCAAGGTGGTTTACTAAGATCAGAATGAAATGGAACTATTCAACTTTGTGCAGTGATTGGTAAAGCCAAAATGTTAAGACAGAAATTTAATTTTTGCCAATGCTAAATTATCATGAATCCACTGAAGGTCAGACAGCAATACATCTCATATCCTGCTCTGTAGCTGAATTCGGCACTAAATTCATCATGCTACGCTGAGACTGGCATAATATGTTGCCCCCACCGATTCATTTGAATATAAGGTTTCTGATGTGAATGGAAATACAAATGAAGCTAAGTGGTTTTATTTATTCTAGTACATAAATCAGACTATAGTTTGTCAGTCAAATGCACCTTAAATATACAATGTGTATATATAGTATGTGTATGTATGTGTGCCAGTGTGTGTACGTGTTTGTGTATATATATATAATGCAATTTATTAATTTGTAACCTTTCTGTCGTTTAAATTTACTTCAACTGCTTTCAAATGTAATTGATTATGCATGGCATTTAGAAATAGCTAAAAAGGCCTTTGACAGAATGAGATGATAAAAGGTTGTCAGAATAATTCTGGGTCAGACCTCAGGCTCAAACTCATGGGCCTGCTTGCCACCCACGATCGTTGTACCTCCTGTGATAGTCACTGTTCCCAGGTCTGGAACTTCGCTAGACCTGCATGGTTACATTAGGTTACCCTGGATGCAGGAATTGTGTAGGAGTGAATCTGAGGCAAGGGACACGTCAAGGTGTGCAAAATGTAGCTCAGTAAGGAAGCTGGAGGGGAAATAGGGTGAAAGTTTTCACATGTAGGGTTCAATCTGGAATTCACTTTTTGAATGATTAGCAGTACTCTTCTGTAAAAGAAAAATGGCTATTCAACCTACAATGTTCATTTCAGCTCTTTGAAAGGGGTAGACAATAATTAGTGTGCCCATCTTTTCCTTATAGTCAACTAAGAGTTTCACCTATTTAATAATTTCCTTGATGAAACCAATAAAGAAATTTATTTCAGACCCATCAGCACATTACCAACTCCTTGCATAACATATCAAGTTCAAAGTACATTTTTCAAAGTGCATTTCACCTCAAGTTTTGCCAGTTTCCTGAAGTTTGTGATTACTGAGTGATCCACCACAAGTAAATGATTTATTCTATCAAAACACTTAAGAGACTTTAACATCTCTCAATGTTTTTTTGACTTTCACCAAGGTGAACAAATCCGGTCTCTTCAGTCTGCCCATTTAACTGGTTTTTCATCTTTAGCACAATTCAATTAAATCTCCTCTGTATTTTCTCTGTGACCCAGACATCCTCTATAATGAGTAATGTCTAGAAATGAATGCAGTACTATATCTGGAGCCACAACAATGCTTTTGAAAGGCAGAACAAAGGCAGAGCATTTACACTTGATGCCTGTGTCATTAAAGCTAAGGATCACTGCCACCCTCGAAGACTGTGCTCTGTTCACTTTTCTTGAACTTTCTTCAAATTGGAATATTTATTCTGTATTCTCTCTCAAAAATTATTTTACACTTGTGTGTATCAAATATTAACTCTTTACAAATTTGGCTGTTTCATCATTGTGAATACTCAACTGGAGTAATTTTCCTTCTTCCTCTATACTTATTGCAATATTTGCAAGTTTGTTGTCATATACAAATGCAGTAATTATCCCTTTTTATGCACAGGTCCAGGTTTTTAAGTCCAAATGCTTAACTCCCCTCCCCCAATAAATATTATTCCACACTTGCCACTAGAGTGAAAATTGGCTGTTCACCACTCCTCTCTGATTTCTGTTCCATGGCCAAGCAGCCTTTTAATGTAGTGGCATTAATTTTCCTAATGAGTCTATTATGTGGTATTTTATCAAAGAAATATCTTTTGAAAGTACATATTCTCATCAACCACATGACCCTAATCAACCCTCTCCATTACTTCTTCAAAGATCTCCATTGCGTTAGTCAGACATGATTTGTCTTTCACGTGTCTACATTGACTTTCAATTATTGGCCTATATTTTCTAAATGCCAATTCATTTTGTCCTAGGTTATTAACTCTCAAAGATTCACCATTATTTATTTTAGGTTAACTGACCTATAATTATTGGAGTTATCCCTTGCCTGAAGAATAATTTCCACTCCACTGGGGAAGTATGAGCAATTATCACAAGAGGTGTTGAAAACCCATGAATTACAACTTCTCCCTCTATAAGTCACACTGCTCCAGTGCAGGCAGCATAATGTTGCCCACTTATTTATATGGGAGATAACTAGACAAGCAGGATTTCTCTGATTTGCATTGGTGGGTTTCCATTCGACCTTCTTATAACAAACAGTTAAGTGTTCCTACAGAAAATATTATAAATATTTAGCAATTCATTCAGCACTCCTGAGGAGAGGAGCAGAATTCGGGTTTTGGTTCAGCGATCTACTATCAGAAGGGATTCTTCCATAAATTTCCCTTGAGTTGCTGAGCATTTCCAGAAATCTGTTTTTGATTGCAGCTGCATGAGTTTTATTTCAAATCATGAAGGTAATCAATCGGAACAAGCTCCTGTTCTTTAAGGCAATGCCTGCATACCATTGATAGTTCCACGGTTAATCTTGTGCTTTCTTATGTCCCATCAAAAAAGTGTGACCCAATAAATGGATATGCAGGGTACTTGAAGCATTTGTCTCAGGCAGATTTTGACCAATGCAGTTTGGTGACTATTTGAGGCAATGCAGGTACAGGTCTACATTGTTTAATGGATGGTGTGAAGTCAATTAATGTGATATAGCATGCAAACGTTAGCATGCTTTGATAATCCTCGCCAGCTCTCTGGAAAACAAGGGTTTCTGGGTGAGAGCTGTTGGAGCTGATGTGACAAGAGGTGGTTGGACAGTGAATTTCAGGTTTGGATTCAACATTTGCAAGGCTGATGAAAGATTGTCAATGGTTAAAATTGTTAACCAAATTTCATGCTGTTTAGCTTTCAGAAAAATCAATTTGTGCCCACTTGTGTTCAGGGGATGTGCTTGGTATGGGAATGAGAATTGCTTCAGGTTTTTAAAGGCTGGACAAAAAAAAAATCCTATCTTCTACCTCTCATCTGCCCGGCCTTTATTCTCATATTATGTTTGCCTCACAATTTCCCTCCACAACTCCCGACCTCATCCCTTGGTTCCCTCACAATCTACAGTGTTTCTTTCACTCCATTTGATCTCCTGTTTCCTTCACTTTTTAATCCTCTCCCGACTGCCATCCTTTTACCCTCCCTCATACTCCTATCCCCCACTCTGATATATTGATCATCTGTAGAGAAGTAACAGACTAATTAAATTGGCTAGTAAAGGAAACCTGCTCCATGTCACAGGCTCCGTCCAAGGGCACATATGTAAACAATTTTTCATGCTAGCAGATATGTATGGGGATGTTTGGAAGGAAATGAGTTTTTGTAAGCCCCAGAAATCATACAAGAATAAAGTTCATTTACATAGCAACATTTCCTGGAATCAGGATGTTTCGGTCAAATGTCATTGCTGGAGTAATTCAGATAAATGCAGACAACAGGACTGAGTCTAAAGGACAGCATTGATTTTGGTAGCATTATTGGGATAGATACAAATCAGGACTTAGCTGAGACAACAGATGGGGTCCTCATTAATACTGTATCAAAAGATTCTGCTCTTCGGCACTGCAGCACCCCAGCAGAACTGCACCAAATTTTTAGTCAGGAATCTGATGCCAATTCCCAGCAGTGGCTGGAATCTATAATCTTCTGATTGTCCTGATGGTAACTTCATTGAACTGCAACTTGTGTTCCCTAGGTTTAGTTAAGAAGCGTAGTCTCTTCAGAGGGACTGATGATAATCTTTCATGGTTTGAATGGATGTTCTGCTCTTGGGAAAATTATTGATGATGACTGTCTTTTCAAACCATTGAGCATCCAGGATGAAAAGCAATTACCATCTAATTGTCTTCTCTCAAGTAAACCTGCTGTCAGATAAAAGATAGACACTTAATAGCACACAAAATAGTGAATTTTAAAAATAGAATAAAATATATTTGTTTTTTTCAGCTTCCTGAAGCTCCCTAAAATTCAACAAAATTGGTAGCTTTAGGCAAAAGGATATTTAAAATCATTAAAATTATGGTAACTACTCCAACAGGACATATGATTCTGATGTAATAATGATAATAGTTCTACGTGTAGAGTCAAATTTAGTTTTCTATCACTGTAGTGTATATTTTAAAAAATTAATATATTAACATATACTTAAAGAAGGTTTGCAACCTTACTTTTTTTCTCTTGTTATTCAGCAGTGTCTAAGTTCAGAAATGAATTTTAATTCTGTGGTTTCTTAGTTTTTTAACCTACTCGAGGCTCTGCACATGGATGCAGTTGATGCTCTGTTTTCCTATGAGTTTTTTTTAAGTACAGTCTCAAAACTAATCCAAATAGTAATGAGTGGCCTTCTATATTATATTTCTGGTAAGATTGTGGTACGTGCGAATGTAGTGGCCTTTCAGGGGCCAAACCAAAGGTGCTTTTCTCTTTGCAATTTTTTCTACGATCCAAAGACAACTCTGCTCCAAGAACACTGGGTACTGCAGGGCGACTCCATCACCGAGCTGCTCATCGATCAGAGTAGCTGAACTAGTGTCAGCAGCACAGCCACCTGAGGTGTCGACTGAGATGGTGAATGGGTCAGCCGAGGTGTCAAAGGAGCTGGTCGGGATATCGGAGGAGCCAGTGGGATATTTGAGAAGCCAGTTTGGGTACAGAGGAGATAACTTGGCTGCAGACTGTGTTGTTGCCCGCTACTGTGAAGCATCGGAGTTGGTGCGCTATAACCATGGGAGATTGTCTACTCTAGGACATTTCACTTGTGATCGCAAGACTCTGATGGACAGGGATAAGTTGCCGCAAGCCTGTTACCATTGTCTGGTGGAGGGATGGTCGACATGGGAGCTGTGTAACCTCAGCTTTAGTGAGAACTTGGACTCAAGCCTCAGGTGTGTCTGTTGCTGCAGACTGGGTGAGAGACACAGAAATACTACAGCATCCTTGAGCTCGGCTGGACCCTGGCCTCTCCTGTAGTACTGCCCTCCTGTGGTCGAGTGGTGGAATGACAGGCTGGATTGCATGCAGCTGTACACTGTTGGGAGACTGTACCATCAATTGCTGGACATTGTTGCTCAAGTGAATATACTTCTTTGCTCAGTATTTTGAATTTATGGTGCTATTTTTTGAATGTTTGTTTGCTATTTTGAATGTTATGCGCTTTAGCCCCAGAAGAACGTTCAGCTGTATGTATATCCATTGTTTGAATGGTATTTAAACTTTATTTGATTTGATATATAATCATTCAGCAATTGTCAATGACTGATAAATAACAAACAGTTACTCAATTGAAAGTGGGTGGTAGAGGTAGGGACTGCTGCTACTTTCTTTTTAGTAATATGGCCGACAAGATGGTAGAAATGTGATTAATTTTTGATCCAAAAAGGAAAAGTAAGCAGGAAGGAAAGTGAAAATCCCATCCCATTTATTAAAATTGTCAAATGTTTTTCCTTAAATAAAAATGTTATACCATGGCAAAAAATAATTCTGGATTTTCAGAAATAGGCAATATCAGGATAATGAATGTGTTCTGTTTTTACAGATGTCTTTTAAATTGATTTTGTCCGTAAAACAGAACATGCACAAAGATCTCTCAATATGGTAACTGTATCTCCACAGTATTGTGATAAATGGAATCAAAAGTATGTAAGACTGATTGGAACCTCTTCCAACATGGGGTGATTGATAAGTTTGTGGCATAAGGTAGAAAGAGGAAATTTTAGAAAACCTAGCACATTTATTTTTCAACATAGTCCCCTCTTACATGTACACACTTAGTCCAGTGGTCGTGGAGCATACGGATCTTGGATCTCCAGAAAATGTCCACAGCAAGGGTGATTGATAAGTTTGTGGCCTAAGGCAGAAGATAAGTTATACAGGTCTCGTTACACGCACATGCAGTTCAACTCTTCGAGTGAAAATGCAGAAAGTTTGAAGTTAATAACTCATCTCCTTCTACATTCAGCCACAAACTTATCAATCACCCCTCGTAAGATCTTTGCCATGTTATTTAGCTGACCTCAGTGATCTCACTTGGACTGAAGAAAACCTTTGACCTTGTACTTGTAACACAGGTGAGGAAGGACCTGCAGGGAAAATAAGGAAGAAGAGGGGTTTAATTTAGGAAGGGTTTCTGTGGGGAAGGAGCAACTTTTAAAATCTCTGTAACTGATCATCATACAATTCAGTTTATCATACACACAGGACAATTGTTAATAATTAAGAACGGAACTTGGCATTATAGTGTTTTAGTAGAAACTCTAAACAACCATAATATATACACCTCCATAAATCTTATTCTGATTAACTATCAACACAAAGTGAGTAAACTTTCAAGGGTCATGAAATCTATTAAAGTATTCCACAGAAGCCATAATACTTGAAACTCTCAGGTTATGATGCAGATCATTCTTTCTGTGTTATATTAAATAACTAATATTCAGTTCGATTGAACTTTAATGCCCTTTTTCGTTATTTCTGAGAGCATACTGATTCCTCATTGAAGTGGAACTTCAGACCACACTCCTTGGGTTACTCAGTCTAAATGATATTCTCTGTATAATTTAATGCAAAAATGTTAAAACTATTTTACATTTTAAAAAATGTAAAATGTAAAAAAAGTATAGAGGTACCAAAGTGGTTTGACAATAATCATTAAAGTTCTGACATCGAAGATTCCTAACATCTAGACGATGGGCATGGGGCACAGGACCCAGAAGCCTGAAGTCCCTCACCACCATGTTCAAAAACAGCTCTGTACTTCCTTTCAACCATTCAGTCCTTGAAACAACTTGCACAACCCTAATCAGTACCTCAGTTTAGTAACACTTTGATCACTTTTTCATTTTATGTTTTAATGGACTTTTGTATTTTTGTTCTAATTATGTTCTTTAATTTATAATTTTTATATATGTTTCTTGTGAATGTTGTTTCTGTAGGGCAATATGTTGTGATGCTGCTGCATCATTCCACCTGTCTGTGTATTTGTGCTTAACCTTGAACTTCAATATTTATGGACTGTACTTAAAATCTGGCCTTTTCTTTTATTTCTTTAAAAGGGCTTGGCTGTAACAGACAAGACCTGCATTTATCAGAATCAAGTGTAATATAACCTGCAAATGTAATGAAATTAGTTGTCTTTGCAGCAGCAGTACAATGCAATTCATAATAATATATATAAAATAGTTAAATTAAATAAGTAATTCAAAAATAGAAATAAGAATGTAGAGGGGTAGTTAATGGTTTCAATGTCCAATCAGAAATACGATGGTAGAAGGGAGGAAGCTATTACTGATGAGTTGAGTGTGTGTCTTCAGGCTTCTGTACCTCCTTCCTGATGGTAGCAATGAGAACAGGGCATGACCTGGGTGATGGGAGCCCTTAATGATGGATGCCGCCTTCTTGAGGCATCACTCCTTTGAAGATGTCCTGGATACCAGGATGGAACTAACTAAATTTATGAATCTCTGCAACTTATTTCAATCCTGTGCAATAGTCTCCCACAAACCAGGCAGTGACGCAGCCAATTAGAATGATCTCCATGGTACATCTGTAGAAATTCCTGGTTGCCTTTTCTGAGGAGATGGAGTTGTGGTTCTGATTCAGTACAAATCAATTGAATACACTTCTTACCAGTAAATTTCAGGACTTCGATCCAGTGATGAATGAATGGTGATCTATATTCAAGACTGGACTATATGCAGATTGCATGTGGTGATAATCCCATCCACCTGCTGCCCTGATCAGCAGTGGAAGCTCTGCAGTGTGGAAAGCACTGTTGAAGCACGCTGCTCCATTACAGAGTGTGGACAGAATATCCTGCAACCACAGAACAAACATGGTGGAGGGGAACTAGTGCTGAGAGTGGATGACAGGAGGATTTTCTTGTGCATACGTTGTATCAAGTTTCTTTGAAGTCATACCCTTGACTTGTTCCTCGTAGCTATTGTATTTTATTGTATTGTATTTTAGGGGAAATCAGGAGGTACATCACACCCAATAGAATATCCACTCTCTGTGCCATTGTAGGAACAATATTTCTGGGCAATTTTGACTCCTATGTTGTTCATAAAATTAGGACTAGAGTAAGCTTTATTTGTCAAATGTACATTGAAAGAGTGAAACACACATGAAATATACATGAAAGATATGCTAGTGAAGTTTAAGAGACTACTAGACAGGTATATGGAGGAATTTAAGGTTGGGGGGATATATGGGAGACAGGGTTTAAGGGCCGGCACAACATTGTGGGCCGAAGGGCTTGTACTGTGTTGTACTATTCTATGTTCTATGAAATGTGTTGTTTTGCATCAACGATCAACACTGTCCAAGCATGTGCTGGGGGCAGCTGGCAAGTGTCACCATGCTTTTGACACCTAAGTAACACAGCCCAGAACTTACTAACCCAAACCTGTATGCCTTTGGAACATCGGAGGAAACTGGAACAACGAGAGGATACCTACAGGGTTATAGGGAGAATGTTAAAACTCCTTACAGGTAGCAGCAGGAATTGAACCCCGAACGCTGGTGCTGTAAAACTTTCATTGAATGGGGGAAGCGCTCGCACAGACTATTGTCCTGAGGGTGATAAGCCATGGTCCATCGCAGTTTGACCCCCAGGTCACGGGTTGGATGTAAACTGCATCCGTCAGTGTGAAGAGATATCCGGTGGGACGCCGAACCGAATAATCCTCGTGCCTCTGTGGTTGAAATGGACAACAGCAGCACTGCCTCCGTCCAATGTCTGGTCCTATCGATGATGGTGAGGAGCTGAGTAAACCTGCGTAACAGGGGCAATGGTGCAACCAAATCCACATTCACCGCTCAGGGACCCTGAAGGGCACTTTCGCATGTTGACACACCGAGCAAGCACTAGCCCAATCCCTGACGTCCTCCTTAAGCCCGTGCCACACAAACTTTTCTGTCACCAGTTTCTACGATGCACTCCGGCCTGGATGAGAAAGCCCACGGACTGCTTTGAAAATGCACCACTACCAGCTTGCTGGCACAGATGGACTGGGTCACCCTGTTGACTCATCACACAATAGTGAAATGCCACTGTCACCAAAAGCAACGTCCACCAATTTCAACCCTGTGTCTACCGAACACAGCACCTGCACACTCGGGTCCAAAACCTGGTCTGCTACCATCTGAGTGTAGTCAGCACCAGCAAAGGACCAGGAAGGGCAGTCAACTATGAGGTTATTCTTCTCTGTTTCATGCTGGATGTCCGTGGTGAACTCTGAAATAAAAGAAAGATGGTGCTGCTGTTAAGCATACCAATGGTCAGAGGCCTTAGCCATTACGAATGCTAGGGGCTTATGATCCACAAAAGCTGTAAATGGACGGGCCTCTAGGAGAAAACGAAAATGCCGCATTGCCAAGTAGAACCGCAAAAAATTCACAGACGAACGTACTGTACTTGTACTAGCAGGGGCAAAGGTGACAGCGAGAAAAGGGAAAAGACAGCCAAGTGCCATTGACTAACTGCTCATGTACGGGTGCTGACTGTGTAGTCCGATGTGGCTGCGAGGGTATGTGCTAACAGCGTTGCATTAAGTAACACCTCAGAACACCTTGGCCCTTTCCTCCAAACCGTCCATGATCTGCCTGGCCACTTTGCTCTGAAGGGCCTCACAGAGGGGGTGCATGTGCTGAGAGGGTTTGGGGACAAAATGGTGATAAAAGTTAACCATGCCTTAAAACCTCTGCAGGACCTTGATGGTGACTGTCTGAGGGAAGCATTTAATGACTTCAACTTTAACCAGCAGGCGATCTGCCCCTGCTGCATTTATACAGTGTCCTAGGAAATTGACCATGGATAGTCCAAACTGGCACTTTGCTGGGTTGATAAGACCATGCTGACTAAGGTGTTCGAAAAGGGTTCTCAAGTACAAGAGATATTTGTCCCTAGTAGAGCTGGCTGCCAAAATGTCATCTAGGTAAACAAACTGGAATGGCAAATCCCTGACAACACTGTCCACGAGGCACTGAAACATCTGGGCCACGTTCTTCAGCCCAAAGGGCACGTGAGGGAACTCAAACAAACCAAACGATGTAATAACAGCAGTTTTAGGAATGTCACTAGGGTGGACAGGGACATGGTGATGACTGGGAACAAGGTCCACCTTTGAGAAAATAATTTTCCCAGCCAGGCAGACAGTGAAAACCTGGATGTGTGGGATTGGATATTGGTCAGGGATCGTGCCATCGTTGAGGCGGCAATAATCGCCACACGGACGCCACCTGCCCCCTCCAGTTTTCACAGAATGTGGAGACCAATATAGGAGTGCCGACAAAAATCGATGCAAGTGTAATTACTTCTAACGTAAACTTTATTCTCACAGCACACAAATAGCGACTTTGTAGATATATATATATGTGTGTGTGTGTGTGTGTGTATCCCTAAAACCTCGCTCCCCCCCCAAACATCATAACATACAACGTAACACATAACATACGTGGCAAACTTCAATTTAACTGTCTGGGTGAATTCTACCTAATGAAATTAAACTGTCCCTACAAGTTTCATAATAATCACAGTTCCGAGAAAGAGGTTGCTCTATTTCTCAGTAAAATCCCTCCAACTGCACTTTACCACTAAGATTAATGTTAAACCACCTCAGTTTCTTTATACACACCAGGCTCTAATACAAAGGGGAAAACAGTTCAAAGTTTTTTTTTACATTAACATTTGCAGAGCATATTGTTTTGACTTGGCCTTGGAGTCTAGTCTGAAATTCCTCTTTGGTGAGGAATTACAACTCTCAGAAGATGCCACAAAGGGTATTAAAGTTCATGTTCAAAATCCATTATCGGCCCCAATTTCCTCTAGCCAAGTATTCCAAAATAATTTCACTGACAAATCAGGATTTTCAAACTGCTTCAAGCAATAATCTGCATTGCTTAATCTGCAGTTTTGGGAGTGAAAGTATTGAAGTGCAATAATAGTTCTATTTCCATTTATGAAACTTTTCTAGGAAGATTGATATTAAAGACATATAGATGTTTTTATACAAATAAAAGGAACCTGTTGATCAACCTTTCAGAGAAAAGCTACTCAAGGAGCTCCACAACAAAGCAGTCAAGTTTTTGAAAATGAAATGGTGACCAAATATCTCTAACGTATCCATTCCCCTTTCAAACTGCTTTCAGATATTTATTTTATGCAGGATTAATCCCAGCCACTATTCTGATGAAAATGCTAATCAAATAACAAAGCTCTTGAGTAAACATGTCTTCAAACCAGCAGCAGATGTAAAACTATTTCCATTGTTCTGAAAAACATCGCAGTTCTCTGCGTGATTCACCTCCCTTGGTGTGTTCTGGGTCAAGTATAATCTTGGGAACATAGTGATTAAGTGATTTGTTCAAATTCCATTACAGAAGGTGGTTTTGTCATGGTATGAGTTAATCAGATACTATGCCTTTTGAACTAATTAATCTAATTCATTTAGAGAGGTGATCCTACATCCCTGCTGAAAAGATTTTTGAGTGTTACTTGATTTCACTCTGGGTTTTACAAAAAAAAGAAGAGCTGGAATCTCCTAAAATAGCTTTCTGTACCAGAAATTTGTGTATGATAATTCTTGAACAATGTCATATTTCAATGTTCCTTTATAAATTCAGTCAAGTGATCAATGCCATTTGGGAGGCTTTGTTTAAATCCCTGTATTCATAATGATTATCTTTCAATGTGCCAGCAGCTGTATGAGGCTGTTGATCTCTAGCTCGCTCAACATAATGTGCACTGAGATAGAAAATTCCCACTAGATGGTGCTAACAGGAGGAATGGAAGACATTAACATGTTCAAAGTGGATTTTAACTGTGGTCACTCAGATTTCAGATGGTTCTCCAATATAGTCTGGATTACACCCTTCAAGAACAGAGGATGAGGATATCAATATCAAATATCTCTTAGTGATGGAGATATCCAGTGTCTGCGAGCTATTCATTTAAAAAAATTAAAGTTTGGCTTAGAATAAAAATGACCAATTGAACTTCATTGTGGAAGGCGCTCTAAGTTGAAATTGCTAACAACCCTTTTTGAAGACCTGGTTATTCAGAATGTTCTCTGAAAACTTTTTTTTTATTGTAATAACTTGTAAAAGAAATTTCCAGTATGATCTATTGGCTATAATCAGTCATGAATCTGAAAAGTAGAATTCTGTGTGTGAAGATGATTGTTAGAGGAGGGGGAAGAAGGACAAAGATGGGTGAATGGGGGGGGGCTGGGGGAAGGATGAGAAGGATGGCCAGTGGATCAAGTGGAGAAGGGAAGGGAAAGGTAAAGAGGGAAGGGTAAAAGAAAATAAAAGTGGGTGTGTTTACTTAAAATTGGAAAATTCAATATTCATACCAATGAGTTGTAGATCGCCCAGGCCAGAATATAAGGTGTTGCTCCTGCAGTTTGCGTTCAGCATCATCTCGGCAGTTATCCCAAAATGTATCCCAGTAAACATCATTCTTCATTTACAAGCAATAATCAGTCTACTGGAGGAACAATATCTGTGGTGGGCATGAGGGAAGAATGGTTAAATTTTGGGTTGAAACCCTGCATCGGGACCCAAAAGGTCAGCAATTCCTTTCATGCTCAGTTACTCCAGCAGATATTATTATCTTAATAAATAATATTTCTTTGCACTGGACTGCTACCACTTAAAACAAAATTCACAACATATAAATCAGTGATAATAATACTGATTCTGAGATTGTTCCAGATTTCAGGTTCTTGCAGTCTCTTATGTCTCCACTCTTCTACCTTTTAGATTCTAAGTTCTCTGAATTAGAGTGAATATTTTGAAATTCTGTTAGTTAAATACAGAAGATTATTATTATTCTTCATCCATAAAGCAATTTGGGAAAGTTTCCTGTATTAAGAGAATTAATGGTGTTAAGTTATGATGTTAGGCAGGTAGGAGGAACAGTATTTGTTTTAAAGTTAAAACTTCATTTCAGTTGAAAAGTTATTCCACCAATGCAAATTCAACAGATTGCCTTAGACAAGTTACAATGTGGCTTCGTACTGGTCCAACGATGCACTTATCTTGTACCATGTCCAAGGGGTGTGAAATCACCCAGAGCAGCTTTATCACCATTGGTTTTGGCTGAGTTTGACTGATTGTGGCAAATGGGCATTGGAGTAGCTGAGGACGGGGATGAGGGTTTCAGTGAATTCGAACTAAGGTGGAGAAGGACTGAATGGAGTTCTAGATGCATATGTTGTCACAGATAGGCACTACTGAGGATTAAATAGGGTGCCAATAACCTGACACCTAGCATTAAGTTTTACCACTTGACATTAGGCTTAGGTCCATAAAATGTCAGTAATTATTTCTGCAGTGCCATTGGAATTTTTAATGCTATTACCCTTGAAGTCTTATGAATTGCTGAATGATATTTTCATGATACTAATATTTAGCTCTGTGGCCAGTTTAAGTTGTTGTAACGTGAACAATGTTGCCAGAGAGCCACTGAAGCTAATGGATACAGCAGTGTTTTTATTCAACAAATGAGACACTCTTGGAGGAAGAGACCATTTCTACCCAATCTTATATGCTAAAGAACAAAGGTAACAGCAGGACAATTCTATAGTAACGAGTTATCTACAATGCTTCCTTTGAATTACTTATTATTTCCACACCTCCTCCTTCTCCTGACACTGCAGACACCAAAATTAATGTTGATTAGTATTGTCTGGTTTTCAATCAGCTGGTGTCCATGACTCCAGGAAATTATTGTTCAGGGTTGCATTTTAAACTTAACCTACAATCCATGTTCAGGTCTGAAGATTGGTTGCTGAAGTTAATACTTGTTATATACCCTAACTGCAGAATATGCCAGAACAAAGTCTACCATCAAAGTTTTGCCTAACAAAAAACGATTTTGTTAAAATACAAAATAGGACCATGTTGAGTATTCAACACAGTTTTTCAATGGTCCTGGTGTGGACATCATGAATGTTAATGTAATTCCAGTTTATCTTGTTACAGCACAAAGCCAATACCCTGGTGTTTATAATACCCTGATGCATTAGATAGAATTTTTCTCTTTTTGGGAAAATATGCTCAAGGAAACTATTGTTAATTATGAATCCTGAATGTTTTTGAGCTGTTTAACAGCTGAGGTCTCTGAGCATTTTATGTAGTTAAAATGGGAGTGAAATGTTTACATTCCATATTCATCCACTTCCTACAACTTAAAATTTAGGCCTCGGGTTACTAATTAAAACCGGATTCAAGTTACTGTAATCATATCCAAGAATAGCAAAAATAAAATTGAAGTTCAAACAAAATTGCAGTGAGAAATTAACCTAAGTACCAGTCACTTCTTACCTGACAACGAACATCTGGATTGCCAGCTGGTTTAGTACACAGTGTAGGTGTGAGAGGTCACAATTAAAACTCCCTGGGGCTGCTACATGCTGGGCTCTGCTGTGCATTACCTTTTTGATGTTTTTCTTTGCCCTAATTAGTACAAGTTAAAATGATGCAGTCTGGGCACTGCTGTGGAGCACTGCATGTCAGTTTTAGACCAATTAAGAATAATATCTCCACTTATTGAATACAATGTGACAGCCGTGACAGGATATCATGAAATTCTGGTTTTGAAATTTGAACACTTTCTAGATGGAAGTAAGGACTACATGGTAGTAAACAGTTTAAGGTTATTTGAAACTATTAATTGCATCATGTTTTTAAGCACTAGACAGTCTTCTCCAATGTATTAAAACTGAGAATGCTCATCTGAAAGGCATTTGGTTATTTGTGAGGCAGAATTGCCAAATGTACATATTAATGCTTTAAGCTTCTGTTTCAAATGGAGTGTTATATTATTACAAAACAAACAAGTCACATGCCTGCCCTGTCCAATTTTAATTACAGTGCAGTTTATCCACAGGAGTACTTGCACGAAGAATGTCTATCCGCAAATTGTGCTGTGCTCCACCAGCCAACATTCATTTTAAAAGAGTGATATTTCTATCTTTATTCATTTTTGTTTTTTTATATAGTGAGGTACAAGTAACATAATTATGTGTAATGAATAGAAATTACATTCTAGTAAAGAATCATTTTATTTGGAGCCTTTCTTACAGGTTTTGTTGAATCATTCTTTGGGATGCTTGGCTGTGGAAAGAAACCACCCACCCACCTTTCCCCTCATCTGGTCTCACCCATCACCTGCCAGTTGGTACTCCTTCCACTTTCATTCGTCTTCTTACTCAGGCTTTTGCCCTCTTTCTTTCCAGTTCAGATGAAAGTTTTCAATTATCATTTCCCCTCCATAGATGCTGTCTGAATTGCTGAGTTCCAATTATCATTTCCCCTCCATAGATGCTGTCTGAATTGCTGAGTTCTTCCAGTATTTTGTGCCTGTTACTCAATTAATATACAGTGTATGGACATTTTTGATTTGTCTTCAATTTCAACTGAATCCTTGTGGTTTACAACCTCTACAGTGATTCTTATTTCTGGTTGTTTGTCTTGCAAGGTGAGCCATGAACAGGCTGTGGTTATTCTGTGAAATGTCTGATTATTGTCATTTTGAACTTGTTGAATCTGCTTCTTCAGAGCCAGAAACCAAGTTTGGTTGAGTAAAGTTCAAAAAAATGACGTTGATCTTCTCTTCAGTAAGTGTGCTCAAGGTGAATACCATGCAGAGCTGTTGTGCAAGAAAGTGGCCAGAGAATTTCCGTGCTGAGTTACTGAGTCATGCAGTGTTGAAACAGGCCCTTCAATCCATGAAGTCCACAAAGATCTCCAAGTGTCTAATTACATTAATCCTGGTTTTAACCTGCTTGTCTTCCCCTCTGTCACTACCACTCATCTACTGTACGTACGAGAGGCAATTTGCATTGGCTTACTAAACTGCATATCTTTAGGATGCAGTCTGAGCACCCAGAGGAAACCCAGTCAGTCACAGGTGTAAGGTAAAAACTCTAGCTGGCAGCTCTGGAAGTCAACATTGAATGGGTTAATAAAGCTGTGAGTGTCAGCCCTTCCTGCTGTGCCTCTCTGCTGCCACCATTTTGAATGATTTCTTTGCTCTTTTGTTTCAAGCAGAATGATATATGATTGTTTCAATGTGCTTGCTATCATGCTATTTAATAAAGTTTGCAATTGAATTGAACCTGGGATCCATTGTCAGAAACAAAGCGTTCAGGTAAATCGTGACAGTCCATTCATTATGAAGTGCTTTCAGTTTCTCTACTTTACATTGAAATTCTGTCTACCCTTTCAATGCCATCTATAAGTTTGCCGATGACTCAACTGTCATTGGCTGAATCTCGGGTGGTGACGAGCAGGCATAGAGAATTGCATTTGGCTGATGAGGGAGGAGATACAGGAGCCTGAGGAAGCACACTCAGCAATTTGGGAACAGCTTTTTTCCTCTCCGCCATCAGATTTCTGAATCATCCACGAATGCATGCACATTTTGACCTCTTTTTGCCCTATTTAATTATTTCTTATTGTAACATAGTAATTTTTTTATGCACTGCTGCTGCAAAATAACAAATTACATGACATATGTCAGTGATAACAATTCTGATTCTGCCTGCTCATAAACCCTTTTCAACAGTGGGTCTTTCTGTGTCTTGGCTAGGAATTTTGATGCAGGAAAATCTTCATGAATTATGTTGAAAGTCCATACCACATTTTCAAATCCAGCATTGGCCTGTCATGTGGAGACTAAGTTTGTGCAAGAAATTTTAAAAAAAGTTCTTCTTTTGCCCAATATCCTACTTATTACTGCTTCTGCATCATATCTGCAGGCAGCACATGCTGCCTTCTACTCAGGCACAGTACAGTAATGCATAAGGAGACAACATTTAATTAGTTTTTCTTTATCATCTGCACTTCATTGTTCTTTGCTCCACATTCATTTAATTTCCTTCTTCAACAAGTGATGCAATTATTTGAACAATGTGACAAGATACTAAGATGCACCTTCTCTAGGTGTGATCTTAGCTCTTATTATATCTCCGGGCTGTGGTACATTGTTTGATGGTCTCTACTTTTTCAATTACAGGTTATAAGCTGTGGCATACAACTCCAAACTAAAGTATATTACCAAAACATGCATTTGCCATATTTCAGCTTCCAATGTGCTCATGTAATCTCCTAAGGTTATCATAATCATCATCTTTTGTGCTTGTTGTAATCAAAAGTCAAGATCCTTTCCTTACAAGATATTATCCACCTCGGCTTGGGAAATGTTAGGTGAGGGCGTAATTGCATAGGATAATTCTGTGAATAAGTAAATCCCTGTGTATGTGTTGGCTGTTGGTTCAATGTTGACACACAGTTGTATGTTGGCCGGATGCTGTCCGGTTTTGTCAATAACTGTAATAGTACAAACACTTGAAAATAGTTACAGGGTAGGTTTTATCAAATACAAGCTGTCTTATTGAGACTGTATTTTCCAGAATCACTTTATCTGCCTTTGCTACAACCACTATTGATGTGTTCTGTTTACTCATGTGATTGTCACAAGCATTCTCTTTTGTTTTAGTCTATCAATTTTCTTTCCCAATTGATGATTTCAAGTACATGGAAATGGCCAAGGCTTGTAATAGCCATCTTTCCAGCTAATCAGATACAGTTGTGGATATTGTGCGTAGCTATACCATTATATCTATCTTTAAAATATCATGATATCATTAAAATAGCATGGCATTGAAGTGTCAGTGCAGAAAACTTTTTCATAATTTGCTACAATGATACACTTGTTAGAAATTGTATTGGAGTTTGCACTCTTAATGCCACCAATACTGGTTTGCAGTATATCCATCAACATTTCTGACTAAACTAACAGTCTTGACTCATTCCTGAACAGGCTACAGCAGGATTTTTGATCAGCATTTTGTCTGTTGGTGGTGTTGATACAATAGACTCAGAGTTACTTGTTGATTGAAAGAATTTCCAAACTGGGATGTCCTCCATTCTGCGGTTGTTTCAAATTGCCACTAAAATGACTTTCAGTCCTGACTTAGCCTTGGACCTTCAGATAGTTGAAATCTAAACTTTTGTAAACTGACACATGACATTTCTAAACCGACAAGTCTGATGAGTGGTCCATTGACTTGGAAGGCAGTGACTGATTTGCACTCACCACCTTGCTTTGACATGCAGTGTCCTAACTGCAGAATGCAGATATGTCAAACAGACATAGTGGATAACATTCTCTGCCATTCTTGAGTTCCATCTTCATCGGCACAGCAACCTTATTTGCCAGTTCAAATGTTAGATTTTGCATTTTCAACCAAATTCTTTCACTAACCAGTTCTTACACAAACCTTGTAGCAAAGGCATCATCGAAAAGGTATTACAATTACAATACAAGGAATAGAACATCAGCAGTAGAAGTGGGAAAGACCATTTGTCCCTTATGCATACTCTACCTTCAATAAAGTTACAACTGATATGTTATCTCTGGCTGAGGAAATAACTTCTCATTTAAATCTTGAATGGCTGACCCTCTACCTTGATCCTTTAACTTGATTCTTGATATCACAACCAAGGAAAAATTGTCCTACCCTATAAAGTCTGGCAAAGATTGTATGATGCAATAGGATTGCGGCTCATTCTTCTAGATATTATCTAATTGGCTTGAGATTCAAGATTTGTTTATTATCAAAGAATGTATAAATTATACAACCTTGAGATTTACTTGCTCATAGGTAGCTACAAAACAAGAAACCTGAAAGAACCCAATTAAAGAAAAAAAAATTTAAAAATAAAAGACCAACACTTGATGCACAAGGGAAAGAAAAAAAATCATGCAAACAATTGAAGTGATCCACAACAGCGTTCTGAACCAAAAATTAGTTATTTAACATTTAATGAGTTTAACATTTCCTCATAGGTCAATCTGCTTTCCCTCTATTACAAGTATATCCTTCCCTCCATAGGGAGACAAACCCTCCTTCAATATTCCATTCAATATTGCACCAATCACCCATGTAATTATAGTAAGCTGGATTTATTTTGGTGATGAATTCCTCTACAATAATGAGTGCCATGGTATTTGTCTTCCCAATCTCTTCCTGTACTAGGATATTTTTTTTATCAGTGTGCAAGGACACCTTGGATGATCTTAAAATATTAAAACTACTCTGTATCTCTATCTTTTGCATTGATGTGGATGACTGTACATTATATTCCACTTGCCATGTTCTCACCCCTATATTTAGGCTGTATTTGTCCTGAATCCCCTCTGCATCCTTCTCACAACTTGCTTTACTACTCAATTTTTCATTATCAATGACTTGTTATATTAGTCCTTTTATCCGAACCAATGATATAGATTAGAATGATAGCAGATGAAATTCCAATACTGATCCCTGAGGCACTTCATTGATGATAAAAGACTTAGTTACTGCCTGCTAGGCCACTGGCATTTAGAGCAGCAATGAATGTCCCCCATCTCTGCCTGTCTTTGGCTATCTTCCCTATTGTGCCCACATGTGGTCCTCATTTCAGCCTCTCTGGTATTGCAGTAAATTGTCTTTGTTCTCCCATGTTTCCACAACACTTCAGGGGTCCAGTCAAGTGCTGGCTTTATGATGCAGTTGTTGACCTGTCTTATCATGTACCCGATCTATCTCCAACATTTCCTCATGGTGACTATAGCCATGTCCACTTGGTGACACTGAAGAAGTATGATGTGATCGGAGATCTTTCCAGGCTAGTGTAAACCCTGGTTCATATTTTTATTGTTATAATGTATGTATTTAATTTTTGCAGCTCTGTGAGAGCAGTCTGTTCTGTTTTCATGCTTGTTTGGGTTACTGTTGAAGATAAGAGATGAAGAGAAATGTGTGCCATCCAGTTAGGATGGTCGGATTAAGGGGAGGTTTCTCAGGTGAGGGATACTAAGGTTGGGCTTAGGGCTTTTGTTCGAGAGGAGATGAAGAGAGAAGACACTGGGGAAAACCGGTCGAACCACATGATACGTTGCGAGACCTGCTTGTTCGAGATGGATTGTGAGGACGTTTAGAAGATGGTGTGTGCTTTCAAGTTGATCGAGGGCCCAGCGCATGAGTGACAGAGTAGTTCAAGATGAGCTCCAACTTTTGCACATTTGACTGTTCAATTAGAATTGGGCCTTTTCTTCTTGTTATTCTTTACCAACCCTTCAGTTAAGATTCATAAATATAATTCCTTTAATAGTATGCAGTATACTGTCTGTTATTTCATGGCATCAATTTATAATAGGGCAGAAAATGACACAGCATCCACACAAACCGGGGTTGGAGGCGCGATCAAGCACATCTCAATCTCAGGAGTTTGGCACAGCCAGAGGTTGTGTTTCCCTAGACTTTTGCAGCCAAGGAAACCAGGTTGTTTCACCAGAAAATACGGATGGTCTTCCAGAGGCTCAAGGTGTAGAATAACAACAATTTGGCAAGGTTGTTCTCTGTCATGTGCCAGTATTCTGACCTGTACAAGAGTGTAGACAGAACACAGTTCTGGTACCACTATAGCTTGGTGTATCTGCTGTCATTGGTTGATCCCGGATTGTGCATTGATTTTAAGATATTTCTAGCTTTGCTGAGTCTGCACTGAATGTTGTCCTTGGCCCCACCATTCCGCTGAATGATGCCGCCCATGTAGGCGAATCTGCTGATACTGGTTAGTCAACGCCATATGCATTGATGGGAGGAGGAGACTCTTCACTGAGGGTCATGGTCTCAATATTTCTCTGGCTGACTCATCTCCACCATGGGTACACAGGCGCTGAGGTTTCTCTTGCATGTGCTGGTGTGTATGTGATAGTAATGTGTGTTCAACTGTAAAGTCATGGTCTTCTAAAGCAGAGAATAGAGCCCACCTAATGTCTCTCTGCTTAACTTTTCGCTCATAACTCAGTCAATCACCAGGTTAAATAATATCCCCAACATTACAAAGCCTTCTTGACTCCTGTCTTGACTTCAAAGCTCAAATTGCTGTCTCCAACTGTGCAAATGCAATTATTGTTGAAACTCTGTATAAGCTGGCCACTTTTGGAAGGGATTCCATATGATCTGAGAATTCACCAGAGACTCTCCCTGTGAGTGCTATCAACAGCCTTTTCAAAATCCTTGAAATTCGCACACAGTTGTCTCTGTGACTCTATGCACTGTTCTATGATGTTACATAGTGTGAAGATCTGGTCAACCCTAGATCTAAGATCTATTTTTCCTCAAGCCAGCTTGCTTTTCCCTGAAGCACATATCAGCAGTATTTGTAATCTGTTGGACAATGACTTTGGTGAAAATCTTGCTGGGCACTGACAAAAGTGTGCTATCAAACCAGTTGTTGCAATCACTTTGTGCTCATTTCTTAGGGATCCTAACAATAATTCCCTTTGTCCAGTTCTTGGATACTTGTCCCCACTCCCAGATTATAGTAAACAGTGGTTGCAGGATGACTGTGCAACTTTAGGTTCAGCTTTGAACAGTTCGACATTCAAATTGTCATATCCTCAAGCATTGCTAATCTTTAATGATTTAACTGCAGCAACAATCTCTTTTTTCCTTGGGTAGATCTGTGTTGATGTTCAGGTCCTCTGCTGTCTCTTGTATGTCAGGTTTTTCGTTTGATGGTGGTCTGTTCAGTAATTCTCTGAAATATTCCGTCTGTCATGCTTCTTGCTGTTTGGTGATAGACTCCCAGTGTAAAAATTACCTATCTATTCCTGTTTTTTGTACTAGTAATCAATTCCCAATCTACTGCAGTACGTTACACTGATCCTTGGTGTTATTTAATAATCTTTTCTGTACCTTATTAGCTTCTGAATAAAATCTAAGTATCCAACATCCACCTTATCTATTCTGCTCATATTACTGTCTCAGAAAATCTCAGTCAGGTTTTCCTCTCATAATTCAATGTTGTCTGCTTGATCCTTTTATTGTTTTCTAGTTGCATTGTTATCTCATTCAAATAATGCTTTTCAGCATTTTCTCTATAACTGATACCAAGCTATCTGCAGTTCCCTCCATTTTAAGTTATTTTGCTACCTTTCGGTGCGTATGAATCATTTCAGAATCTGAAAGTTTGGAAGATGATAACTTATTATTCCCATACCTCTCATTTCAAAATCTTGCAATGTACATCAGCAGTTCCAGGAATTTATTAGTTTTTAGTGTCAATACTTTCTCCAAATACATTTTTTACAAAACGATAATTTATTTCAGCTACTTATTCACTTAGTCTTGTTATTCTCCATTCTATTAGGTTCTTTAATGAAGCAATGTCCTCACTAATTGTTTCATTCTGCTCTTGGCTTCTTGTCCCACTCTTAATGGACATCTATTTCTAACAGCTTCAAAGTAAATTAATCTACCAATTTTAGCACAAGCTCTTTAAGCAAGGCATCTGTGGCTGAGAAAAACAAGATACTGCAGATGCTGGAATCTGGAGCAAAAATTAATTACTTGAATGGACTCAGAAGATCATGCATTAGTGGAGGCCAAAGGGGAAATGTTGACATTTTGAGCTAAAACTCTGCATCAGGACTGAAGACAGGGAAGTGCAATGGAGGGGTGGGACAGAAGAGGGTGGAACCAGATGATGAGGGGAATGATTGGCATATGGGGCAAGGGGGGGTGAAGGATGGAAAATGTGAATGAAGGGAGAGAGAACTTGGTGAAAGGGAGAAACAAACACGGGGAGGTGGGTTATCTAAAACTGGAAAATTCAATGTGCATACCTTTGCACTGTAAGCTTTCCAAGCAGAATATGTGGCATCATTCTTGCAGTTACTTTGACCACACCCTGAGGTTATCCTGACCAAGCCTTCAAGGGTAGTAATCTCAGGATTGCTGCCTGTGCCACACGGCAGTGAGGATAGGAATAGATAGGTGGTTAAGTGTGCGGCTGAAGAATTGGAGCAGGGACAGAGATTCAGATTTCTGTATCATTGGGACTTCTTCTAGGGCTGGTGACCTGTACAAAAAAGATGGTTGCATTTGGTAGGAGATGGAACTACATCTTTAAAAAGAAGTGACATAGAGTTAGAAAATGTTTAATTTGTGTGGGTGGAGCTAAGAAACTGCAAGGTAAAATAAACATTATGGGAATGGTATATAGGCCTCCAAATAGTAGCCAAGTAGGGTTTGTTACGAACCCCGTAACTGGGTCACTTACCAGCAAAGATGGAGACGTCTGTTGAAGTCTGATGATACTATTTTTTACAGTATTTATTAGTAAAAATACACAAAAATAATATCACTGCAAATATACAGATAATATACGTCGTCAATACTAAATCTAAAAGTGCGGGTATAATAATAATTAATAAGAAATAAGCTCTATCGTTGTCTAGGGGATAATGTATTGTCTGATGGAAATATATCGTTTGTTCAGTTCATACAGGCTGCAGCCGTTGGGGACTGCTGTGTTGCAATTGTTGGAGAGAGAGAGAGAGAGAGAGAGAGAGATTTAGGAGAAAAACTTGCCGGCTTTCCTTTATGATTTCGATCCATCAGGTGTCTCGTTGTCGTGGCCATTCAGGTGTGACCTCTCCTTTAGCTAAACCATTCTTCTGTGATGAGCCCGCCACCCCAGGCAAGGGAGGATGCACACAAGCCCCCACCGGCTTTCGCTATCAAATGCTGTCACGGGATTTCTAGCGCTTCTCCTGGTGCGTCTAAAGGGGTTGTTCCCCAGACCCTCTTTTATCCTCACTCACGGGGTCTCAGATGTCAATCAGGTTGGGATGATGCAATCCCTCAACCAGACCACTCTGGTTGTCCCCTGAGGGGTTTCAATGAATAGTACAGTACTCAATACACAATTCTGTCTCCAAGAGACAATGGCATTTTATCAGTGGTTCCATTCCGCTGATGTCAGGCCACTTTACAAACCTTGTGTATTCTGGATGTCTCTCTCTCATTTCCTGGGTCTCAGACCCGAAATAATAGCGATCTTGCGATTCTCAAAAAGGAGGGGGGGGCGCGACTTTGTACCCTTCGAGTTGCTTCACATTCGTAACAGGTTGAAATTACAAAAGGAACTGGAAAAGGCATGTAATAAGGGTAATGTCACAATTGTAATGGGGGATTCAAGATGCAAGGGAATTGGGAAAATCAGGTTGGTGTCAGATCGCAAGAGATGGAATTTGTTGAAGGCCTACAAGCTGGCTTTTTAGAGCAGCTTGCACGCAATACTACTATGGGAAAGGCTATCTTAGATTGAATGTTGTGTCATAACCCAGATCTTATTAGTCAGCTTAACGTAAAGGAACCCTTAGGAGTCAGTGATCATACTATGATTGGATTCATACTCCAATTTGAGAGGGAGAAGTGTAAGTCACAAGTATCAGTGTCGAATGGAATGCCGGGAATTACAGAGACATGAGAAAGGAGCTTGCCCAGGTGGATTGCAGGTGGCATCACTACAATCACCAAGATCCTTTTCCATAGTGAATACTGAAGTAAAGTATTTATTAAGTACCTCTGCTATTTCCTCTGTTTCCATACACACTTTCCCTCTGTCACACTTGATAGGTCCTATTCCTTCATGTCTTATCCTCTTACTCTTCACATACTTGTAGAGTGCTTTGGGGTTTTCCTTAATCATGCCCGCCAAGGCCTTCTCATGGCCCCTTCTGGCTCTCCTAATTTCCTTCTTAAGCTCCTTCCTATTAGCCTTATAATCTCCTAGATCTTTAACATTACCTGGCTCTCTGAACCTCTTCCAAGCTTGTCTTCTTGATTAGAAGAAAAGCTTTGCAAATAATTCACTTCCCTTTAAGATAATATATTTATTCAATGTTATAATGCATTAGTGAAAATGCTGCAAATTGCCAACAAGAACATAATTTCTGGTCGTTCTTATTTGGGATTATTGAAGAAAATTGAAAATTCGCGTCTGGTTAGTTTCAGGATGTCCCCATAACATCAAAAATGTGTTTTTCTTTTGCATGGTGACAAATGAAAGCAACATTGCATTAGTTGCATCAGCACTGGACCAAGTTCAGCAACATTCCTGTTGAAGGATAAGGACTGCTGGCATACTGCTAACATCTTCCACAGTGAAGAATGATGCAAAGTAATTACTAAGTTCACTTGCCATTTTTTTGTTCCCCATTACTACCAGCATCATTTTCCAGTGGTCCAATATCAACTCTCACCTCTCTTTAATTCTTTAAGTAACTAAAAAAGCTTTTAGTGTCCTGCTTTATATTATCAGCTAGTTTGCCCTCATATTTAATCTTTTTCCTTCTTATAGCTTTTTTCGTTGCCTTTGGTTGGATTTGAAAACTTTCCAATCACCCAACTTCCCATTCACTTTTGCTACTTTATATGCTCTTTCCTAGGCTTTTATGCAGTCCTTAATTTCCCTTGTCAGCCCCAGTTGCCTAGAACTGCCATTTGAGAACCTTTTCTGTGGGACCTATCTATCCTGTGCCTTGTGAACTGTGTACAGGGGTAGCTTCAGCTACCCCTGTCCTGCCATCATCCCCGCCAGTATCCTCCTCCAATCCAGTCTACTGCAGTGTTGGGAAATGTACAGTCATGCATTATGGTCAAAGGAACACTAATGCAGACATTTATCTAAATGGGGTGAAAATTCAAACATCAGAGGTGCAGAGGGAGTTAGGAGTCCTTGTGCCAGACCTCCAGAAGGTTAAATCACTGGTTGAGTCTGTAGGAAAGAAGGCAAATGCAATGTTGGCTTTTATTTCAAGGGGAATAAAATATTAAAACAAGGAGATAACGTGGAAGGTTTATAAGACACTAGTCAGTCTGCACTTGGAGTACTGTCAACAGCTTTGATCCCCTTATCTCAGAAAAGATGTATTGCCATTGGAGAGTATTCAGAGGAACTTCACAAGGATGATTCCAGGAGTGAAGGGGGATAACATATGAGGAGGGTTTGGCAGCTTTGGGCCTGTACTCACTGGAATTTAGAAGAATGAGCGAAGATCTCATTGAAACCTACCGAATGTTGAAAGGACTCGATAAGATGGATATGGAGAGGATATTTCCTCTGGTGGGGGTATCCAGAACTAGAGGGCACGGCATCAAAATTGAGTGGTGACCCTTTTGAACAGAAGTAAAGAGGATTTTTTTCAGTCAAAGAGTGGTGAATCTATGGAATACTGTACCACATACTGCAGTGGAGGCCGAGTTCATCTGTAGTTTCAAAGCAGAAGTTGATAGTTTCCTGATTGGTTGGGGCATCAAGGGATATGGTGAGAGTGCAGGTGTATGATGTTGAATGGGATCCAGGATCAGCCATAAATGGCGGACTCGATGGGCTGAGAGCTCATAGCTTTGAGTGGTGCACAAAGATTTGTCATCTTGCATTTGCTTTTACTCCAGTCACTGAAACAAATATTTTTTTTTAACATTCACATAGCACATGTTTTTGGGCTGGCATGGCAACCCACTTCTCCACAAATTGTGATATTGATCATCTAAGGAACATATCGTAGATACGTTGAATGGTTTGGGGCATGGTCATTCCTGATCCTAATAGCGTGGCAACCATGTGATCTAATGTTATTCAACAGGAATGTTGCTGAACTTGGTCCAGTGCTGATGCAACGATTGCAATGTTGCTTTCCTTTGTCACCATGCAAAAGAAAAACATATTTTTGATGCGATGGGGACACTCTGAAACTAACCAGACACAAATTTTAAATTTTCTTCAATAATCCCGAATAAAAACTACCAGAAAGTATGTTCTTGTTGGCAATTTGCAGCATTTTCACTAATGCATTATAATATTGAATAAATATATTAAAGGGAAGTGAATTATTTGCAAAGCTTCTAGTCAAGAAGAAACAAAAAGCTTAGAAAAGGTTCAGAGAACTAGGTAATGTTAGAAATCATGAAGATTATAAGGCTAATAGGAAGGAGCTTAAAAAGGAAATTAGGAGAACCAGAAGGGGCCATGAGAAGGTGTTGGCGGGCAGGATTAAGGAAAACCCCAAGGTATTCTACAAGCATGTGAAGAGTAAGAGGATAAGCCATGAAAGAATAGGACCTATCAAGTGTGATGGTGGGAAATTGTGTATGGAACAGGAGGTTCTTATGAATACTTTACTTCAGTATTCACTATGAAAAAGGATCTTGGTGATTGTAGTGATGACTTGCATCAGACTGAAAAGCTTGAGCGTGTAGATATTAAGAAAGAGGATGTGCTGGAGCTTTTGGAAAGCATCAAGTTGGATAAGTCGCCGGAACTAGATGATGTGTATCCCAGGCTACTGTGGGAGATGAGGGAGTAGATTGCTGAGCCTCTGGTGATGATCTTTGCATCATCAATGGGGACAGGAGAGGTTCCGGAGGATTGGAGGGTTGCGGATGTTGTTCTTTTATTCAAGAAAGAGAGTAGAGATAGCCCAGGAAATTATAGATGAGTGAGTCTTACCTCAGTTGTTGGTAAGTTGATGGAGAAAATCCTGAGAGGCAGAATTTATGAACATTTAGAGAGGTATAATATGATTAGGTGTAGTCGGCATGGCTTTGTCAAGGGCAGGTCGTGCCTTACGAGCCTGATTGAATTTTTTGAGGATGTGACTAAACACATTGATGAAGGAAGAGCAGTAGATGTAGTGTATATGGATTTCAGCAAGGCATTTGATAAGGTACTCCTTGCAAGGTTTATTGAGAAAGTAAGGAGGCATGGGATCCAAGGGGACGTTGCTTTGTGGATCCAGAACTGGCTTGCCCACAGAAGGCAAAGTGTGGTTGTAGACGGGTCATATTCTGCATGGAGGTCGGTGACCAGTGGTGTGCCTCAGGGATCTGTTCTGTGTCTCTTACTCTTCGTGATTTTTATAGGTGACTTGGATGAGGAAGTGGAGGGATGGGTTAGTAAGTTTGCTGATGACACTAAGGTTGGGGGTGTTGTGGTTAGTGTGGAGGGCTGTCAGAGGTTACAGTGGGACATTGATAAGATGCAAAACTGAGCTGAGAAGTGGCAGATGGCATTCAACCCAGATAAGTCTGGTAGGTCAAATATGATGGCAGAATATAGTATTAATGGTAAGACTCTTGGCAGTGCGGAGGATCAGAGGGATCCTGGGGTCTGAGTCCCTAGGACACTCAAAGCAGCTATGCAGGTTGACTCTTTGGTTAAGAAGGCAAACGGTGTATTGGCCTTCATCAATCATGGAATTAAATTTAGTAGCCAAGAGGTAATACTGCAGCTATATAGGACTCTAATCAGACCCCACTTGGAGTACTGTGCTCAGTTCTGGTCGCCTCACTACAGGAAGGATGTAGAAACCATAGAAAGGGTGCAAAGGAGATTACAAAGATGTTGCCTGGATTGCGGAGCATGCCTACTGAGAATAGGTTGAGTGAAATCTGCCTTTTCTCCATGGAGCAACGGAGGATGAGAGGTGACTTGATAGTGTATAAGATGATGAGAGGCATTGATTGTGTGGATAGTCGGAGGCTTTTTCCCAGGGCTGAAAAGGGTGCCACAAGAGGACACAGGTTTAAGGTTGTTGGGAAGTAGGTACAGTGGAGATATCAAGGGTAAGTTTTTTACTCAGAGAGTGGTGACTGCGTGGAATAGGCTGCCGGCAACAGTGGTGGAGGTGGATATGATAGGGTCTTTTAAGAGACTTCTAGATAGGTGCATGGAGCTTAGTAAAATAGAGGGCTATAGGTCAGCCTAGTTAATTGCTAAGGTAGAGACATGGTCAGCACGAGTTTCTGGGCTGAAAGACCTGTATTGTGCTGAAGGTTCCCTATGTTTATATGCTTCTAGAACATGTTGACACATTCAGCTCTGGGTTCAGAATACAAATAGCCCTGTGTTATGATAGGGGTGAGTTGCTTTCTTAGAAAGTGCTTAATATCATAATTTTCCATGATGTGAAACTTCATTATCTGCATTTGCCAGGAAATGGGTGTTTAAAAAATATTGATTTATTTACATTTCATTCACATTCTATGAGAGTGACTCACATCTCACATTTTTTTAGTAAATCATTTGTGAATTCTGTAAGGGCAATTTTCTGTGACTTAAACAGCAGTAACTTGGGGGGGGGGGTTAACTGCAACAGTAAATGTTTTAATTGCAACAAAGTAGGCACACCATCTGACTCTTCTATCCAGCAGAATCACACTAATCCACACCAATTTAGATACACATTCACAAATATGTATTTACATTCTCAATAATTTGGCTGATGTAGGTGTGAAATATCCAGATCAATGAATCAGACAATGAATTCTGAGGGTTGAATCTGATCTTTGAAAGAGAGCCACAATGCATTTTTTAAGATGGTTGTTCATAAAAGTTTAATATAGAGCTACTAATAAAAATCATCAAAAACGGACTGAGTTAAAACATCCCTTGATATAAACTTATGCAGTTAGACTTCATGGACACTGGGACAAAAGCTCATAATACTTGAGAATGTAATCACATTGTCATCGGGGAATGAAATTTAAAATGGGCAGGTTGAGTTTGCACAAAAAATTAAACACAATCCCAACTTGACTGAAATCTGCTGACTGCCAAGTCCAGTATCGGTAGGACACTTATTAAAAAGCTAATCCTCTCTCATGAGCTAATTTAAAAATTAACTACTTTACCAAGGCTGAGAATTTCTCATTAAACTTGCTTTGAAGTGTAACTCTGGTTGGCCAGATTTCTCTGGAAATGTGGGAAGCTGAAAAGAGGACTGACCTAAGAATAAGTGCTTCCATCTGCCCAAGCTCCCCAGTTTCCCATCAGAAAACCCCTCCCGCCTAGTCAAGGATTAGTCCATTGGACCCAGAAGTAGTTAAACACTCACAATCTGACGAAAGCCAAGCATGTAATTAGGGTGACTGGTTTCGGTATGGTTCTTGGCAAAAGAAAACTTTGCAGTCTGTGAGGTCAACTCTTAATTTGTAGGAAAGACAGGAACACTAGTCTCCTGGCAGAGACACTTCACTCTCCCCCAGCCCCCAGCTATGCAGTCTTCCCTTCAAATTTTGCAATGCAGAAACAGTTTGTTTATCTTAAGTAAAAAGTTACCATCTTCTGGTAAGATGGTGACGAGCTCAGATACAGATGGTGCCAACCAAGGTTTTATTATTTTTTTAAACATTATTGTTCCATTCGCAAGACCCTGCTGGACATTGAGGACTACTGCAGCTCTACCCCATCAACAAGTTACTCGTTGGCAGAGAAACTGAAGGAACTGGACTTGGTGCAGGTCATGCTGCTGCCTGCGTCAGAGAGACAAGAAGGCGGTGTGCAGTTTGACTGTGAGTAATTGTCTTAGTCAGTTTTCTGGTGATGGCAAGGCCCTGTTGGACATTGGTAATGTGGAATGCTGTAAGTCCAGTCACTAATTTATTAGCAGCTGTGTGGTCTCAGTCATAGTGAGGACTAGGCCCCAGTCATCCACCTGGGAGAGAGGCCTTGGCGTGGTTGCTCTCCACTGGAGGTGCTGCAGTGCTGGGTCATTGCTGCCCTCTGATGTTTGCTCAGCAGAGGAAAAACTCTATTGTGTTCGACTGCAGACTGCTGCAACGTTCACGGACTCAAGGACTGGACAGTAGTTATATGTTTTTATTGCTGCTATATCTGCCTTGTGCTGTGAGTGACTAGTGGTAGTGTGTTTTGCACCTTGACCCTGGAGCAACTATTTTGTTTGACTGTTTACATTGGTATCCGTGTATGGTTAAATGATAATTAAACTTGAACTTGAGATGATCTTGCATGGTCTGTATGCTTCTTTCAGGATGTGTTTCCAACCCTCTTTAATCTAACCATACCAGTCAAGGTTATCTTCAATTTCTTTCTTGTGTTTATCTAGCTTCCATTTAAATTTGCCAACATTGTTTACCTCATTATCACACTTTGATTTTAATTTTCAATATTCTCACCACTGTTTTACACAGTTTTTTACACACAAATGTATTTTGAAGTTTCTTTTGGATTGAACAGCTATTCCTTAGTATTGATAGATATCAGATCTTGATTCTTACTGCAAATGCAAACATGAGCTGGGAAATTGGACTTCATGCCTTGATGGTGCAAAAATATTGCTGCACTTGCCTCTCACATTAAATTCAATACTTTCTGTAAAAGTACGTAATTAATCAAAAACATACTTGAAATAGTAATGTGCCTTGTCATTTAATGTGAACAATTATGGTCTTTCCATGATTGTTCTTGGCAAATTTTTTTGCAGAAGTGACTTACCCCGGTCTTCTTCTGGGCAGTACCTTTACAGGGCAGGTAACCCCAGCCATTATCAATGCTAGTCAGAGATTGCCTACCTGACATCAATGGTCACATAACCAGGATTTGTGATATGCACCAGCTGTTCATACGACCATTCACCAACTGCCCCCATGGCTTCATGTGACACTGATCCGAGGGCCATGCAGGTGCTACACCTTGCCCAAGGGTGATCTGCAGGGTAGAGGGAAGAAGCAACTTACAACTCCTTTGCTAAAGTCTATCTCTGCCCCACAACACATATAAAGCTATGGTTGGTTTGAAAACTATTCAATTATGCAGGCTGGCACAGGCTCTGAGAAGAAAGCTAGAGAGTGATGAATAGGAGGAGGAGACTAATGAGAAAGCCTCATTGCATTTGATGCCCACAGTATCACTTCAATCACTGGTGCCATAAGGTATTGGTGGGATGCAATCCGAGAAGAAGCAGAAGGGAATTTAATGCCGGGGCCTTCAGAGTGTTACAGAAAAGCTGATCGTTAGAACTTCATAAAGTTGAGGACAATAATTGACATGCTTTCATTGCATGGGTGATGCAAATGCAGCAAAGCATTCAGGTATCTCTGGCTGAGTGCAAGAGATGGCAGAAGGATGGACATATGTTTTCACATATACGCAAGAAAATCTGCAGATGCTGGAAATCCAAAGCAACACACACAGAATATGCTAGAGGAACTCAGCAGGTCAGGCTGCATCTCTGGAAAAGTGTAAACAGTCGATGTTTTGGGCTGAGATCCTTCATTAGGCCGTGATTTTTGTGAGATATGTTTTAAGATTGAGATCGCAGGAGCTGTTCTTTGCAAGCAATGCAAGCAGGCCTGTCAGGACTTTCTGCCCGTGTTCAGGACATTTCATTTGACCTGCAGGAGAATTTGCAGCTTGAGGGGAAAGATCTAGTTGTTGTGGACCACATAGGTACCAACAACGGAGGAAGAACAAAAGAAAGGAGTTCTGCTGTGGGAATTTGAGCAGCTAGAGACTAAGTTAAAACACTGAATCGAAAGGATCAAACTTCAACATGTGTAGATTGACACTGGGTTAATAAGATCTTTGAGGTAAAATTGGTGTGGGAGCAGAAGTTTTGAATTCATGGGACATATACATGGCATTTTTTGAAATGCCTTCTGAAAATCCAGGTCAGCAGCTTCCATTGACTCTCCTTTGCCTATCCTGCCTGTTATTTCCTCAAAGAATTTCAACATTTCCCCTTAAGGAAACAATGCTGCCTTTGGCCTATTTTATCATGTGCCTCCACGTTCCCTGAAATCTCATCCTTAATAATGGACTTCAACATGTTCCCAACCACTAATAACAGGCTAACTGGCCTATAATTTCCTGTCATTTACCTCCCTCCCTTCGCAAAGTGTGGAGTGACATTTGCAATTTTCCAGTCCTCCAGAGCCATTCCAGAATTTAGTGATTCTTGAAAGCTCATTACTAATGCCTTCACAATCTTTTCAGCTTCCTCTTCCAGAACCCTGGGGTGTTGTCTGTCTGATCAGGAGACTTATCTACCTTTAGACCTTTCAGCATCCCAAGCACCTTCTTCTTAGTAATAGTAACTGTACTCAAGTCTTTCCCCTGACACGCTATCATTTCTCCATTTCTGGCATACGCTTTTGTCTTCCACAGTGAGGACTAATGCAAATACTCATTTAATTTTTTCTGCCAATTCTTCCCCCCCCCCCCACTACCCCTCCACGGTCGTTTTCCAATGGACTGATAGCCACTTTTGTCTCTCTTTATTCAGTGTATTTGTAAAAACCTTTGGAATTCTCTTTTATGTTATTGTCTAGCTTACATTCATAGTTCATCTTTTCTCCTCTTTTTGGTTGCTTAGTTGCCTTGGTAAGGAGGTGAGTTAAACAGTTGGAAACGTATGAGAAAAGTAAAAATGAAATGGGAGTGTTTGAGAAGTTACTGAACTGTCCAGAATAAAGAACCAGAAAGAAAGTCCAGAAAAGATTAACAATTTATCATGATGTAAACAGGAAATAAGCAGGTTCAAATACTAGCATGGAAAGAGATTGATTGACTGGCAGAGGGAGAACCTAAGTACTTCTACAGATATATTAAGAGCAAAAAGATAGCAAGGGACAAATTTGATCTGCTGGAAGATCAGAATAGTAATCTAAGTGTGGAGCTAAAGGAGATGGGGGAGATCTTAAATGGATTTTTTTTTTGCCTCTGTATTCAAGATTCAAGTCTTAACTTACAGTTAAGATGGTGCTAGCAAACATGTGAGACAGCTTCTTGTAGTCAAATAGATCAGAAATCTGACTAAAAACAGCACTAAAAATACCTTTTCTGTGGTATGTTGTGTTAAGTTATCGTCAGAAACAGTGAAGGCGTAAGCGATGACAAGGAGAGTCCGGCGGATGAACCGGGATTAAGCGTTGCAGATGGAGTTCCGATGCCCAAACTGCTGGCACAGAAGTGAGTTTGGATCACTCTGAGCACCAAAAGGAGAAGCTGGGGGACAGGTAGAGAAATTCCAATACTCGTTCAACTGACCCAGGTGTGAGGTTCTATTGCTCTGGGCACCGAGCTGATCTGAAGAGCTTAAGAGCGGCTTTGGGCTGTGCAGTGGAATCTGGGCCCGGAGCAAGGCACTGGGTGGCGAGGACTAGGCCCGGAGCCTTTCAGTGCAGCCAAGTCCTACTGTAAGGTACGCTGTTTAGATAACTTAAACACCAGCCCAGATCAGAGATAAGAGCCAGTTTTGATCAGTCTCTGCGATCTTCATTCCTCTCTCCAGGTCAGAGGATCTTCATTCCTCTCTCCAAGTCAATTTTAATGCCGGCCCAGTTAGTCTGAAATGACAGGGTGCTGATCACAGCGAGAAATTATCTCACTCACCATCTGCAATGGTCATCTCCATGGCACTGTTGCAATGAAGACTGCCCTGGCTGCTGTGCTGCTCATCTGCTAATATGATGAACTGATAAGCAAAGGTTTGGACCTAACCCAGGGTTTGGATCTGAGGAATTAATGTTCGTTTGGAATGTTGTTGTTGTTCACTTCAGTTATTTGTATGATTTTTTTTTCTTTCTCTTGCACATTTAGTGTTGATCTTTTATTTTTATTTTTATTCTTTTTTTAAAACTCTGTCCTTCTGGATTTATTGCTTTGCGGCTAGCCATGAGCAAGCAAATCTCAAGGCTGTAAAATATAAACATGCTTTGATTTTAAAAAAAATGTATCTTGAATCTTGACTGCTGTGAGAGACCAGTGCAGAAATTGCAGGGAACTTAGCAGAGATATTTAAAACATTCTTAATCACAGATGAAGAGCTGGAGGATTGGACGGTAGCTAAAGTCATTCCGTTGTTTAAGAAAAACTCCAAGATTAAGCCAGGAATTTATAGGCCGGTGTGCCTGATGTCATTAGTGGGAAAGTTATTGGAAGGTGTTCTGAGGGACTGGATATATATATGTATTTGGATAGACAGGGACTGATTAGTGATAGTTAACATGGCTTTGTGCATGGTAGGTTGTGTCTAACCAATCTTATAGAGTTTTTTGAGGATGTTGACAGGAAAGTTGTTGAAGGCAAGTCAGTGGACATTGTCTACAAGGGCTTTAGCAAGACCTTTGACTAGGTTTTGGTTGAGAGGTTGGTCAAGGAGGTTCAGTCACTCGGCATTCAAGCAAACTGGACTAGACATCAGCTTAGACGTCCAGAGTGTTTCTATAGAGAACATCCTCTCCACTTCCACTCCATCTAGGCCTTTCAATAGTGGGAAAAAGGCAGCCTCAGAATAGAAGGACATCCCTTTAGAATATAGGAGGTTTTTCTTTAGCCAAAAGGTGGTGAATCTGTAGAATTCAGCTGTGGAGGTCAGGTTATTGGGTATATTTAAAGTGGAGGTTGGTAGGTTCTTGATTTTTAAGGGCATCAGAAGTTATGGGAGAAGGCAGGAGAATGGGGTTGAGAGGAAAACTAAATCAGCCATGATCAAACAGTGGAGCAGACTTGATGAGCCAAAGGAGCTAATTCTGCTCGTGCGCTTCACGGTCCCATACTTACATAGTTGCTCTGATTACTAGCTTGTGCTTTTACTAAGTCATTTGATGGGAAATTGTGACAGAAAATTCAGGATTTCCCTTATTTATTGTGAAGAAATTGCTGGTTATTTAGGTTATAAATTGGTACTCTCAATCTGATTATTAAATGGTTTGAAATTTGCTTATATACTTGTCACAATGCATCAGATAGCTCAACATCTCCTTCCCACTCTTCTAGTGCCACTCGGGCAGTCTCTCCGCCCTTGGCCCCACTCAAACTGGCACATTTCTCCAATTCTCCTCTGACTCTCCTTGCTCCTCAGCTCAGCATTTTGTAAGTCAATTCCCATTTTTTCACTCCAATTATTTACAACAAAATGGAATGCCAATATTCAATCAGGAGAGCACAGATAACACACAACCACTATTTAAAACTTCTGTAAAGCTACAGCACAGCACTTAATTTAATTTTGCTGGAAATCACCAAGAGCCAGAAAAGTAAGATTCTAAGTTACTTCCACTGAAAGAATTTTAGTCTAATCTGTTCAATTGCTGACCACTGTTACAGACTCTGTGACAGACAGACAGGAACAGCTGATTGAATGGTTTTCCGCTGGACACCAACGTAGAAAAATAAGGTACACGTATAAAAGGAGTGCACCATTTTGTAAGAAAGCCACAAGAACATTAATAGTTAAGGAACAAAATGGAAGGAAAGCAGCTTAAAGAAGAGAAAATACTTGCACAATGGCTTTGCACCGTAAAAATAGCATCATGATCAATAGATGTGAAGCGTATTTACACATCATATATTTGCAGAAGGTCCTCGGTATTTCTGTCCTGCAGACACCTCCAGGTACACTTATTTCACAGATTTCATAAATCTGTTGGAGCATTTGTTAATGATTTATTAAGAAGGATGTCTTTCTTCTATTGGTTGATCCTTACCTCGCTGCATCTACTCAATCTCGTCAATATTGTGTTGTTCATCAATTCCTCCATTGTTTGCAAAGCATGATTGTGGTCCCTGCTCTCTTTTTTATGTATCTTTTCCTTGAAAACTTCTTGAGAAGCATGATTCGGCCTTCCCCTACACGGTGAAGGCATCTAACTCCACCTCCTCACCGTGTTTCTTAACCCCTCCATGCCTTTTCTTGTCTAATATCAGAAAAAGGTGACATTAACAATTCAGAGAGCTAGAGTTATCAATTTTAGTCCTCCTGTACCACATCAAAAAGTAAATCCAGTTGATTAAATAAATCTGGAAGGAAATCATGGCTTCTGTTCTTGTGATTGTGAAACTGCTATACTGAATTCAGCTTTCTGGTTCATTTGTGTGTTTTAAAGAAGGAAGTTTGTCCTCCTCACTCAGTCAGTGGCACAAGCTAGGTTTTATCCTGCTGTGGCTTACAATAATGTCAGGTAACTTGATTGAAATGTGCAAGGAGTCTTGACAAGGTGCATGTCAAAAACATATTCCTTCTTGTGGAAGAAATAGAATCTTAGGGAGCACCATTGAAAAAAATAAGTCTTTTTACTCATTTCTGCAGAGGATGACATGTTCTGTTTTGGTCTTGAGTTTTAATTTAATATGAAATTGGTACAATATAAGATGCCAACAGATGGGAATAAAGCAACTTGTGTTTTCACAGATCTGATCCTTTGGGATCACCAAACTATGAGCCAAGAATCACAACATCCTAATACGAGAAGAAGGAATATTGTCACTAAACCCAATGGGATCCTTAATGTGCATCAATTTATGCTGTTCAGAAATCTACTGCATGTCTACACTGAGTCAATATGTTCATTTTGTCAGGGTGTCATGAGTGGGGTGGTGGAGCTAGGGGGTCATTCTAAGATCGGCAAATGTTATCATCTGTAACAAACTGAAATTTAGGTCAGACAAAATGAGACCAATATTTCTGATGCAAACATGTCAACTTACTTTCTTTCATTTTTTATACGTTTTTCAGTTATTAATATTCATTATCCAACATGGGCAGTGAATAATCTGTATTCAAGAAGCACTGCACTCCCTGACCATGTTTCCAGGCTCTCTACCTGACATCCACTCAAGACTGACAGAAACGCCATTAAGAGGAGGAAGTGGTCACCCACAGAAACTGTTCTTGGCAAAAAATTGGATTTTCTTGTCAGCATTTTGTATAATTTATATATTCCTTTTTTCTCCTGAGCACTGCTTATATGATGTTATATGGCAGTGAAGCTGCCATAAATAAGCTTTTGCATGGATATGCTTGTGCATATGACAATAAACTTAGCTTTGACTTTTGACTTTGATAATGTCTGCTTTGGGGGGGGGGGGGTGCAGGATTAACCTTGGGCATTGGTCTTAACCTATAAGGTAATTTAAAAAGAAGAAAGTACCCAGATTGTTATTAGTGTGATTTTAATGATCGATCAGTAACCAAGCAGGCTACACTTGGATCTTAAGATAAATGCTGTGCAGGCCTGTCCATCATCATCAAGAAGCAAGATTACCTTTTAAATTAGATTTTCACACCTATGAGGCTGACAATCATTGGTGCGTAGAAACAGACATATGGTGCGAGATATTATCTTATTCCCCTACGCCGTTATGTCCACTTAGCTCATTCAATTATTCACTAGGTATGTCTGTGCTGTTCTTTTGTCATCTGATACCAGAGAAAGTGAAGGTATATTTGTAATGCAGTACTAGCTAAATTACTCTAAGTGGTTTTCTTGCACAAGCCACACAGGGGAATGAGTTTTCTTAGGGGTGTTTTACTTTCTATCCACTTGTGGAAGTCTTAGAACATCCATGTTGTTATTCGACACTTGGTACATTTCTGCTGTCTTACATTTTCTCCCTAACGTTATTGTCATTAGTAGAACACAACAGTGCAGGTTTGGGAGTCTGAAACACATACAGAAGGTACTGAAATCACCCATCCTCTATCCTTGAAGCTTGGAAAATGATTGGTTAAATTGCATCCTTATCTGCAATAATTTCAAGCTAGCACATTTGAATGTTTTACACCAAGTGGCCACTTTATTAGGCACACCTGCTTGTTAAAGCAAATATCTAGTTAATCATGTGGAGGTAACTCAATGTATAAGAACATGCAGACATGGTCAAGAGGTCCAGTTGCTATTCAGAACAAATACCAGAATGTCACCAAAGACACTGGCAGATTTCTAAAGCTGTACCATGGAGAGAATTCTAACTGGCAAATACACCATCTGGTATGGATGGGCCACTACACAGAACTGGAAAAAGCTGCAGAAAGTTGTAAACTCAGCCAGCTCCATCATGGGCATCTGTCTTCACAGCATCAAGGCCACCTTCCAAAGGCGATGCCTCAAGAAAGTCATTAAAGACCCTCATCACCCAGGATGTGACCCCTTCTCATTGCTACCATCAAAGAAGAGGCACAGGAGCCTAAAGACACACACTCAGTGTTCATAAGCAGCTTCTTCCTGTCCACCATCAGGTCCCTGAATGGACAATGAACCCATAAACACCATTTCATTATTTACACACACACACACACACCCCCCGCCCCCCCCCCCCCAATAATGAGCTCCAGTCGAAAACATCCAGGACAACTTCAAAAGACGACTGTATATACTTAATGTAATGTATAGTTCTTATTATGTATTCCAATGCACTGCTGCCACAAAACAACAGATTTCACAACGTATTTCAGTGATGTTAAACCTGATTCTGATTCTGATCCTGATGGGGAAGAAGTGAGATCAAAATGATTTTGGCCCTGGAATTATTGTTGGTGCCAGATGGTGTAATTTAAGTATCTCAGAATTTACTAACCTCCTGGGATTTCTATGGACAACAGTCCTTAGAGTTTACAGTGAATGGTGCGAGAAACAAAAAACATCCAATGATACTTCTGTGCACGAAGAAACCTTGTTAATGACAGAGGTCGGAACAGAATGGCCAGGTTGGTTCAAGCTGTCAGGAAGGCCACATGTGGTCTGCAGAAGAGCATCTCTGAATGCACAACATATCAAACTTTGAAGTGGATAGACTCCAGTAGCAGAGGACTATGAAGATACATGTTGTGGCCTCTTTACTAGGTACAGGAGATACCTAATAAAGAGGCCACTGAGTATGTTTCTTGCTAGCTGTGCTCATCAAGTGCTATTTCTAGAGAGAAAGCATTAATGATTTGGATTGACAATCATTCATCGATACTGATCTGTTCTGAAGAAATTCTGTTGCATGGTAATTGAGATAAAATGCTCTTCCACAAATGCTATTTGAAATCCTGGGTGTTTTATGGGATGTATTTTTGTTCATGTTTTCCCCCTGCACTGAACTTTACTTTGTTGCATTTTTCTGTGATTGATTTAAGCAGTTATCAGGTGTAAGAATGACCTGGGTCTGATTTTTATTGTTTTGAGTTTACTAATTTCAATTAAGTATTCACAGCCATTGAGCAGAGCAGTGAACATAGAAAGGTTTATTGTTATAGAAAAATATAATCAGTTTACTCAGGTTCACTTTTTTTAAAAATAGAGGAAACAGAAGTGAGGACTGAAAGTGCCATGCAAAATTGTGTGGTCATTGGTTCAGTTGGCAGCAGAATTGCTCAGTCATTTTCACGGTGACTGGGAATATTGTCGTCAACATATGCAGTCTTTAACATGCTTAAAACTCCAAAACAAATTGGGTAGTTCACTGGAAGATGATCAAATCCTATAGTGCTGTGCACCAAGTAGGGAGTCAATTCCTTCAGGAGAGAAAGGTAGAATAAAAAATGTTAGAAACATGAGAATTTAAAGGTGAGGCGACACTTCACCTGTGAGTCGGCTGGTGTGGTATACTGCGTCCAGTGCTCCCGGTGTAGCCTTTTATATATTGGTGATGTTACGTATCCCGTAACTGGATAACTTACCAGCAAAGATAGAGAGGTCCGTTGAAGTCTGATGTCACTATTTTCAAACGTTTTTATTTATAAAGGGGCACAAAAGTAAGGTTAATACAAACATTCAGATAATGCACGTCGTCAATACTCAATCTAAAGCGCGGGTATAGTAATGTTCGTCATTAAGAAGTGAGCTCTACTGTTGTCTAGGGGATAATATATTGTCCGTTGGAAATATAAAAGTCACTCAGAGGTCTGCAGACTTTAGCCTTTCGGGGAATCGCTGGGTTTCACGTGTTTTAGAGGGATCGGTGAAAAACGATAAAAACTTGCCTGGGTCTTTATGAAGCCACTCAATAAAATCAGGGGAACGTTGTTTCCCCGTTGTTAGTTCGAAGTTCTTCTCGGTATTATCAGCCACCCGCTCCCCAGGCAAAGGAGTTAGGAGCACACGTGGCGTTGAGTGGCTTCCAGCCACGGGAGCACTGAGCGAGGATGTCCTTCGGGTGCGTCGCTATCGTACTGCCTCCTGCAGTCCGCTTTTATCTTTACTTGCAGAGTTGTAGATGTCCATCAAAGTAGGGTGATGCAATCTCCACCCCCACATTGCCCGAGGGTGTCCACATCCATGGTAGCCGTCACGTAGCAGCGACATGCACGTCACACAGGTGCCTCTAAGAACAATGGCCAAAACCGTTGCATTGTCTCTCACTTCCGAGACCCGAATTAATAGCGATCTTGTGATTCTCCGGAAGGAGGGGACTGCTCCCGCTCCTTCGGCACCTCAGAACTGTGGTACATTTATAACATTGACACCTGACGCAGGAGACCGTTTCGCTGAACACCTACGCTTGGTCCGCCAGAGAAAGCAGGATCTCCCAGTGGCCACACATTTTAATTCCATGTCCCATTCCCATTCTGATATGTCTATCCATGGCCTCCTCTACTGTCAAGATGAAGCCACACTCAGGTTGGAGGAACAACACCTTATATACCGGCTGGGTAGCCTCCAACCTGATGGCATGAACATTGACTTCTCTAACTTCTGTTAATGCCCCTCCTCTCCTTCTTACCCCATCCCTGACAAAATTTAGTTGTTTTTTTTCTCTCTCTCTGCCCATCACTCTGCCTGTTCTCCATCTCCCTCTGGCGCTCCCCTCCCCCTTTCTTTCTCCTGAGGCCTCCCGTCCCATGATCCTTTCCCTTCTCCAGCTCTGTATCACCTTCGCCAATCACCTTTCCAGCTCTTAGCTTCATCCCACCCCTTCCAGTCTTCTCCTATCATTTCGCACTTCCCCCTCCCTCCCACTACTTTCAAATCTCTTAGTATCTTTCCTTTCAGTTCATTCTGACAAAGGGTCTGGGCCCGAAACGTCGACAGTGCTTCTCCCTATAGATGCTGCCTGGCCTGCTGTGTTCCACCAGCATTTTGTATGTGTTGTTGTTTGAATTTCCAGCATCTGCAGATTTCCTCATGTTTTAATGGCTTATTGGAAATGATCTTCAGCAGCTGGGAAATTAAAATCCATTGCAACATTTCAGAGAATGAACAAGAAGTCACAAGACTATTGGCATGTGACAATACCGCTTTAATGTTACAATACCAAAGTTTTTTTTTCCTCACAGACATTAAAATAAGCTCTTCTTGAAAGCTTATATTAAATGGACCCTTGGTGGCACTTCATGTGCACAATGAGTCTTAAAATGAATCCATTAGCTCTTTCATGAGAGTACTTAAAAAACATAATTGTAGTGAATTTTGTTAACTTGTAAAGGTCTGAAAATGAGTCATTTGCATGTCCTAAACAGTAAGGTATGCCTTTTATTTTAACGTATAAAGGAATCTAGTTTACTATGTAGAAAACTCTTCCAATTATTTGATAGACTGATAAAAAACTGCAGACGGAATAAGGGAGCAAGTAAGAAATAAAAACCTGCACCAATTTTTTCTGGATATTTATGTTCAAGTTTTATTCACCTTTTGCCTCATTGAGCCCTCACTACACCCTCCACCCCACTGCAAATTCTCTGGGTAATGATTTTTGCTGCCAGGCATATAGGTTGCCACTCCTAACTCACTGCCTCAACGGCTGCCTATCATGGGCACTAGGCTCCCCGGCATCCAGAACAGTTTTAAAAGGTAATGCCTCAAAAATGTGGCACCTGTCATTTAGGACCCTGTTCACCCAGGACATGCGCTCTTTGCACTGCTACAATCAAAGAGGAGGTACAGGAGCCTGAAGGCACACACTCATTTTGTTTCAGGAACAGCTTCTTCCGCTCTGCCATAAAATTTCTGAATGTCAGCTGTTTACTTTTGTCCATAGATACTGCCTGGCCTGCTGTGTTCCTCCAACAGTTTGCGTGTATTACTTTGACTTACAGCATCTGCAGATTTTCTCTTGTTTGTAACACTACCTCAGTATATTTCTCCCTCTCTTTTTGCACTACTTAATTAAATAAATTTTATTTTTTTACATATACTTATTTTAATTTATAGTTTTTTATTATTATGTATTGCAATGTGTTGTTGCTGCAAAACAACAAATTTCATGACATACGCAAGTGATATTAAACATGATTCCTATTCTCAGTCTGCAAATGACCCTTTACTTTGGCTTGCGGTGCAGGCTGGATGATGAAGTGCCACTCCCCACCCTTTTTCCATCTTCACAAAGTGCATTTTTAATATAACTGGACAGCTACAGGTCCCTGCAGCATTTTGCAAATCATCTCCTTGTCAAAGTGGGGTGAATGTCTGACTGAACTGTACAGTCTGCTGTACTGGACCTTGCTGTACAAGGTCTCAGACTGGAGCATTATATATCATCTTGTTTTGACTGTGTTCTAGGCTAGTTTCAGACATGAAATATTACAGATTATGTCCTTTTACTTTGCTGTGAAAATTAATCTTATTTGTGGAGTTATTTACATTCTTGAACCTTAAAACAATTGAATTGATGGAAAGACTTGATCTTGTACAGAATCAGCTTGGGGATTGTATTACACTGCTGGAAAGCGCAGACACACAGGACTCCTGGGATTAATTTTAATGGGTCCTTTAAAAATGATTTGGATTTTATTGGAAACCACATAAAATCATTAGAGCTTAGCAACAGATGCATAGAAATGTTTGTTTCAATGGGAAATAAAGTGCTATAATGGCAGAAAGCTGGAAGTGTAAATGACATTGCCAACATGCTTTGGATGTCTTTTAGCACTGCAGATTCCTCATGGCAGTGTGGCACTGAATATTTTATTATATTTGTCTGATATTTAAAACATTGAACAAAACTCAGAAGAATCAAGTTCTACATAGAAATCTCAATGCACACAGCTGAATTCAGTTAGAATGTAGTAATATTCCTAAAGTACTTTCCATGCTCTGGACTAGTTTTGAAGTAATTGCACCTTATTGATGATGATGATGATGGCATCCACTTGTCACGAGGGACAATGGGGTGATAGTGGCACCCGTCTGGGGCACAAGCCTGGGTGGTAGGTATGGAGATCTTGGAATGCCCTGTCGTCAAGATCCCCTCTCAGCCTCACCGGTATAGTCCAAGAGAAAGCAAAGAAATACATGTGGCACCTGCTTGACCGCAGGAGCTGCCAGAAGGATGTCCAGCTGTCTTAGGGGCTTCCCTTTCTGCCTAGGTTTACTCCCATTGCCTTCGTCTCTCTCAAGGCTCCCCATAAGGCAGAGGGGCTATCGACGTACAGCTAGGGATTTTATTACACCTTATTACACAGGTAAATATTGAGATAACAAATTTATATAACATCATTTTAGGAACCTTTCAATGAATTATGTTTGAAAATATTGCTGTCAGACAGTATTTAAACAACAATCTCCAGGGACAAACAAAATGATTATTTTCCGTAATGTTTTTTTTGAGAAATAAACATTGGCCAGCATTGCAGATAGCTCCCATGCTCGTTTTCAGACTATTTCCAAAGATTTTATGTCCCGCTAGGTGAGTATTCAGATCCTGGTTCACTGTCCTGCCTGAAGGATGACTCTTCTAACTGTGTCACACCCCTCAGTGTTGCAATGAAGTGCTGGTGAAATTCTTCTGGTGAAATCTCACAAGCTGAACTTAAAATCCTGGCCTCCTGATTCAGAGTGCTTCTCATTTTGCCGAAGAGCACACATTTTAGGGATAAGGAATATTTATTTGTTTAAAATGAAATGACGGTTGCTATAAATATCAGAATTGTATTGGTGAAAATAAATGTATCACTATTTTCAAACAGATCAAGGTGCTGAAAGCATAATTGGGAACTTTATTGCTGACATCACATAGGTGTGGTGTTTTACTTCATGATGGTCTTCTCAAACTGATCAACACTTCCATCAACACAGCTTCAGTCCTGGACTGTGTATTTATGTTTGATTTTATGCTCCTGTGACACTGTGCATTGAAAATAAGGTAGTTGTAGGAGTGACAGAGTATTGTTCCTGAACTGACATGGATTAATATCTCCCACAAAGTTGCAATTGGAGCATTGCAAAGGATATAGCATCACTTGATGCAGAATTTGCATTTGATGCATGCTGTGAATTACTCTGTTAAGTTTCTGGAGTGATGCAAAACCATTAGTAAATGGTTGCTATGGTATCTCATTGCATCAAGGAAAATAAAGTGTGTGACCAAATTTACAAATGCACATGTTTAACTGTTAAATGTATTGTTAATGCTTGCATTGCTGATAGACCATTTATGCAAAGATTAAAATAATGTTCCAAGAATTGCTCCTTGAGGAAGGTCCTTACTCTGGCGTCTCCCACAAGACGGTGTAGCCTGCCAGATGCACTTTTAGATGTCAAGCTCATTGCAACAATTCAACCAAGCAGGTGGGCTAATATGCTGGGGGTCTTGATAATTTAATCAGAAGACAAGTATGCATGACCAGCCTCAGTAGTTTTCTGACAGTGACTCTCAGAGATTGAGGTTAGGAAAGTGATTTTTCAAAAGAGTGCAGTCATTGAGAAAACCATTTTAAAGTCTGAAGTTGAGTTTATTGTCATATGTGCAACTACATGTGTGCACAGAGCATATTGTCTTGCTACTTACTGAAGAATATATATGTAAGAACTAGCACTTGTCTATCTGATAGCAAACAAAGAGAGACTGAACTGCACCAACAACTTCGCATTTCTGTCTCATATCATTATATACTAAACCACTGTAAGTTCCTCTGCAGGTGTGTTATCAAACCTAATTCAACTAAGAGTAACACAAGGGAATTTTAGAGCCAAATTCTTGGTCAAAATGGTGGTTTTAAGAAGCAGCTTGAAGAGGCAGAGGGGTATGGAGGTAATTTTATTGCCTTTCCTTCTGGGAGGAATTGATCTTCATTTGCTTAATGCCGCATAAAACAACATTGGACAATTTAATTTTAAAATCTTTTGTATAAAAATGCGAGAATTTCTTGAACAGACTCTATGGAAGCATTTACAGAACAGAATGACCTTATAACAGACTTTATAGACCATCTTAAACCCATTAATGCCCATTTTATTCAACCCAGTGGGCAGTTTATCCTGCTGCTTTATATTGTTGCTGGAGACGAAAGCTAAAATAGCAGTACTCTAACTGGATATTAATTTTGATGAAATAATAGTTAACCTTTTGCTTTCTTTTCATTTATCCATATTTTATGTTCTGTTCATGATGGAGATTTTATTCATGCTACGTGCAAGAACTTAAGAAGTGAAATGTTTTGGACAGCATGTTGGCATAGCAGTTAGTGGAATGCCATTATAGTGTCAGCCACCTGGATTCTATTCCTGTCACCATCTCTAAGGAGTTCATTCATGCATGAATCCACGCCTGCGTGGGATTCCTTCAGGTGCTCTGGTTTCTTCCCATTCCAAAAATGTACGGGTTAGTAGTTAAATTCATCACATGGATGGCCTGGACTCTTTGGAACAAAAGGTCCTATTACCGTGCTGTATCTCTAAATAAAACAAAATAATAAACTATAACCTGTTTGATCTTATCTATCAGTGAGTACTCACAGTTTGGAATATAAAAGTGAAGAGCAACTGCTTAAAGCTTTGTTCAATTTTCTATTATATACTTCAAAGTTCAAAGTAAATTCAATTCAGTTTATTTCAGCTTTCACCAAGTTTGTCAGAATTAACCTTTGTTCCATCTTATGTAATTCCATGACATGTATTAGGAAGTGTATTGGAAGTTGCCGTTCACCGAAATGAATCCACTTACTACAGTCTTTTATAGTCTTTTAATTACACCATAAAAAGATCTTTTTTATTAAGTCTTGACACCTCTCAATGGGTTTTGATTTCAGATTCGGTCAGATAAAGACAGGGAGATCCAGATCCGATACAGCATCACTGGACCTGGAGCAGATCAGCCACCTATGGAGGTCTTTGGTATTGATCAGGTTGCTGGTAAGATGCACGTCAAAAGACCCCTGGATCGTGAGGACATTGCATCGTTTCATGTAAGAGACCACACTCTTCCTTTGGCTTTTTTTGTATTTATTGACTAAAAGCTGAAAAAATTGACACGTTCCATTGGAACTGGTAATTAGTCTAGAAAACATGTTAATTTTGGAGTACTGTCAAGAATTTTTGGTGTAATTAGAGTGCTGCATTTAAAGTTGGTGCCAAAAAGGTTCCCCTCAAAAAATATCACAAAAATATCCAAGGTTTAGTGCGAGAGAGTATAGTGATAAAATATGCCCAGAAACCAGTGGCAGTTATATAATTCCCAAATTCAATTCAGTGCAACTTTCAATAGTTTGAAGTATAGCAATCAGAGAACTTTGTCAGCTCTGAAAGTAACGTACAACATGGTGGCCAGCCAGGGCATAGACTTTAGAGGTGCTTCTGGCAAGAAGGAGACACTTCCAATATTATTTCAAGAGCACATGTATATCCTAATCTGAGATGTATAGTGGGAGGAAGGTGTGCACTGGGGGATTGGGAAGAAATAGGTGTTGGAGACCAAGCCCACTTTAAGAAGTATATGGAAGATATTTTCAAAAATGGCTCCCTGATTGATATTCCTCCACAAAAGAGCAATGTTTAATAAAATTTTATGTCCTCACAGAGTACATCAGAGTGATCTACACACCACTGTAAGGGTTTTAAAGCATCACCTGAGCTCCCCATATGAGCAATGTTTCTTTGTACACGCATCGTGAAAATTCAAAGGAAAACTGCTGCTGGAAGTCTGAAACACTCAGCAGGTCAGGAAGCATCCGTGGAGAGAGAAGCGGAGTTGATGCTTCAGTGTGACAACCTTCAGGAGTGAGGAGACAATCACTAGGCTTCTATTTAAAATGGTTATGTGGGTTGCATCTGGAAAAAAAATAGTCTCTAAACGAAATTCCTATGGTATGTGTTAACGGTGCTTCCCTCATCTGGGAGAGGAGGATGTGAAAGCTGAGCAGACAGACCCCTGCAAGCCACCCTTGGCTCTTGCTATGCTTTGGCCCTGACTTGTGACCCTGAAGGTCAGGTCTTCTGGTTCTTCCTCTGACAGTGGCTGGTATCTTTGATTTGCTAAATTGTGAAAGCACACAGTGAAATATCTGTGTTTGCCAGGCAGTTACTCCAGCACACTCCTGGCCCAATGCAGGCAAGGAAGTCTCATCTTGAGGAGATATGTGGCCTCTCCCAAATCTATTTTAGTGTTCGCGTATTTCTCAATGTATCTCTGCTCAGGCACATTGGTTGGTGTGTGAATAGGCATATCTAGCCACAGAGGGAGATGGACATATTTCTCCTCTACTATCCTTTCTATGGGCATTAATGGCAATTCCAGGCTAATCTTGAATAACAGAGGGATGCTCGACAACTGTGGTAGGGTTTGATTGCCATCACCCTGCAAATAAAAGCAATGTAAATGGCAACTAATTTTCACTATCAAATGAAATTAACACCTTTTATGCTCACTTTAAATGACAAAATATGGGGGCAGCTTCACACTTTCCCACAGCCCCTGTGATCTCAGTCTCTGATGCTGATGTGAAGGCATCCTTCATGAGGGTGAATTCGTGGAAAGCATCTGGCTCAGGTTGTGTACCTAGCTGAGTACTGAAGACCTGTGCTATTCAGCTGGCTGGAGTATTTACAGATATCTTCAGTTTTTCACTTCAGTCGTCCTTGGTAACCATCGACTTCATGCAGGCATCAATCATACCAAAGCCCAAGATGAAGGTAATAACTTGCTATAATGGCAATTATTGGTAACACTTAAATTTACTGCCAGTGATAGTAAGCCTGATTCTGATTCTGATGAAGCACTTTGAGAGGCTGTTTATGAAGCATATCAGCTCCTACCTGAGGAGTAACTTGAATCCATTCCAGTTTGCCAACTGCTACAACCCAGTCCACAGCAGATGTTATTTCATTCGCTGCTCACTCAACTCTGGAACACCCAGTCAGTGATGATACATACGTTTGGATGGTCTTTATTGTCCACACGCAGCAATCAAATATTATCATCCACTCAAAACTCATCACTAAGCTCCAAGACCTGGACCTCAGTTAGAGTGACAACATCAGGCCAGGTACACCACGAGGCTGTGTGCTTAGCCCTCTGCTCAACTCACTTAATACTTATGATGGTGCAGCTAAGTACAGCTCCATTATTATATCTAAGTTGGCTGATGACACCGCTCTTGTTGGCCAAATCAAAAGTGGTGACGATTCAACAAATAGGAGGGAAATTGAAAGTCTGTTTGAGTGATACTTCAAATACAACCTCAACTCAATGTCAACAAAATCAACGAGCTGGTTCTCATCTGCAAAAAGAAAAACTGGAGGTCCACGAGACAATCGTCATTAGCAGAGTAGAGGTGGAGAGGGTCAGATGCTTTAAATTCAATTGTATTAACATATCAGAGGATCTATCCTGGGATCAGTACATAAGAGTCATTGCAAAGAAGTCTCGATACTTCTCTTTCCTTAAAAGTTTGTATAGATTTATCATGTCACCAAAAACTTTTACAAACTAGTATAGATTCACAGTGGAACATGTCCTAATTGGTAGCTACATGGCCTGGTATGGAAACGTCAATGTCTAGGAACATAAAGGGTGACAGACAGTGGTGGATACAGTTCAGTCCATCCCTCCCCACCACTGAGTCCACTTACATGGAGAGCTGCCAGAAGAAAGCAGTATCCATGATCAGTGACTCCACCATCCAGGCCATGGTCTCTTCTTGCTACTATCATCAGGCAAGAGGTACAGGAGCCTTAAGTCCCACACCACCAGATTAAGGAATGGTTAACATCAGGCTCTTGAAGCTACATGGATAACATTACTTACTTCAACACTGAACTGATTCCATGACCTTTTGACTTGCTTTCAAGATCTCTTTACAACTTACGTTGTTAGTATTACAGTATTTATATTTGCACAGCTTGTGCTTTTTCAGCAAACACGAGGAAATCTGCAGATGCTGGAAATTCAAGCAACACACACAAAATGCTGGTGGAACGCAGCAGGCCAGGCAGCATCAATAGGGAGAACTGCCAAAGGGTCTTGGCCCGAAATGTCGACAGTGCTTCTCCCTATAGATACTGCCTGGCCTGCTGTGTTCCACCAGCATTTTGTGTGTGTTTTTGTGCTTTTTCACATTGGTCGTTTCGCAGCCTTTGTTCATGAATACCATTATGTAAAATTCAATTGTAGTTATATTTTTCCTGTAAACGCTTGCAAGAAAATGAATTTCAAGGTGGTATATGGTATCATTATATATACTTCGGTAATAAATATATTTATTTGAATTTTGATCTTTCATTGTTGTTGAGCATGTCAGCAGTGCAAACCCGCTGATGATAAAGGAGTCATTGGGTCATCCACAATCTGCAGCAACCTGTGCATTGAGAGAATGGACACAATTCCCATCAATATAAAGGTCTGATTTAATAACAGGAGTCCTTGAGGACACAACAGGGCAGTCAATGGCTGCTGTACTCATGGGAAGCCAACAGCACTGTTTTATTTCTGTAGCTGACTGAGTTCAGAAATACAGTCCACTGTCAATCAACCTGAGCCCTCATTGCCTCAGCCACAGGAATTACTGCTTGATGAGCTCACTGCCTTTTGATGCACACTTTAGAGGGAGAATGAAAGTACAACTGTGTGAATCTCTGCAGCATTCATTGACTCTGTGATTGCTATCTCAGAGCATCCTTTTGGATTAGAGGGTCCCAACCTGGGGTGAGTGGGCTCCTCTGTTAATGGTTGGGAGCTCTGGTTCTACAGGGTGAACTCTTGCAAGGAAAAAGCTACCCGATGCTGTACCTGGCAGTGAACTGAAAACCTGTGCCAACCAACTGGTTGGAGAACTCAAGGACACCTTTAAATTTATACTGCTGCATTCAGAGTTTCCCACCTGCTTCAGAAGGGTTTCAGTTAGACAAATGCCCAAGGAGAGCATGGTGTGCTGCCTCAAGTACAATTACCCCCTGCTTTGAGAGGTTGGTCATGGCTAGGAAAAACTCCTGCTTGAACAAGGACCTGGACCACCACACGAGGTCTACAGTAGGCACAGTCTCACTGGCTCTACCCTCAGCTTTCAAGCACCTGAACCTCAGCAATACATTCATTAGGCTACTGTTTGTCAATTACAGCTTGATGTGTAATGCCATCATCCCCTCAATACTTATCAGAGAGCTTCCACACCTAGATCTCTGTATCTCCCTCTGCAGCTAGATTCTTGACTTTCTCATTGAGAGACCACATTCAGTCTGGATCGGAAATAATACCTCCTCCTCCTCACTGCCAAGCAGCACAGGTGAACTGCAACAATGCATGCTGAGCCCACAGCCCCACTCTCTCTACACACATGATCGTAATGCTCGGCTCAAAACTATCTGTAAATTCACCAACGACATCAGAATCTCAGGTGGCACAGGATCAAAAGAGGCTGCAGCAGGTTGTAGACTCAGGCCACAACCCTCGCCACCACTGAGGACATCCCCATCCCCAGTACGTGGTGCCTCAGGAAGGCACCATCCATTGTCAAGAAGCACCACCATCTGAGACGTGCTCTCTTCTCATTGCTCCCATTGAACAGGAGATGCAGGAGTCTGAAGATCCACACTCAATAATTGAGAAACAATTTCTTCCCCTCTGCCATCAGTTTTCTGAATTGTCCATGAACACTACCTTGCAATTCCGCTTTCTCATTATTCATTTATTTTAGTAACTTTTCATAATTTTTATGTCTTGTACTGTACTGCTTCCAAAATATAACCAATTTTGCAACATATATCAGTGATAATACAACTGATTCATATCCTAACAGCTTGTGGCACTCAGGTTCCATGAGTTTGTCTTCCCCACTGCTTGGCACTAGGAGGAGCCAAACACAGGGGAAGACAAACTCATGGAACCTCTGGCTCTGACTGTTTTGTTCTCTCCATCTCATGGAACAGGGATGCCCCAGACAACATGCTGGGCCCCCTCTCCTGGAGCTGGGTGCTGATAGCTTCTGTGCTGCTCCCAAACATCCAGAGCCGGGGATCAAAGGTCTTTGTGCAGCTCCTAGCCTCCTGGACCTGGGGTATATTAGATGTTGTGCTGTTTCAGTGTCCCAGAATGGAGGGGTTGCAGCCTGAATTTCTTTCATGCTTTATTTGTCCATAGGCTCCCCTTCTCTTTGCCTTGGTCTGGTGGCCTCCATTTTAGCGCTTCTTATGCCTACGTCTTCAGCTTCCCATATTTGCTTCATCCTCCAGCAGGGAGAGGTTGCTGGCATCATTTACATGGCTTCTTTCTTCCCATTTATTTTACTCTCCATGGCCCCTTGTCTTTTGGGTATGACTTCTGAGACTTCTTTTTCTTCACCACCAGCCATTCCCCTTCTTGTCCCTTTCACACTACCTCTTCAATTGATTCCTCCTCTTGAGGAGGAGACTGGGAGCTTGTGGCTGCGGCCTAAGACAATTATCCTTACCTCAGTCCTGGTCTCAGTCTCAATCTCAACTGGGCCTCCATACTGGTCAGGGGTGTGTTCACGTTCCTCTGGGAAGTGACTATGCTAGCTCCCCCTCATATTGCCTGTGCATAGGTACAGGCATGTTTTGGGCCTGCATTTACATGCAGGTTGCAACTTCTATTTCCCCTGCAGTCCTTGGTCATCTTGCTTACAGTTCTTTCAAATGAGTGCAGTGCATTTGGACCACTGTGTGTCCTGGATTGTTGCAGTTCTGACACCGTCTGGGATGTCTTCCACGTACCATGCATCCACAGTTTTCTCCGATAGCAAACACTGAAGGAGGGTAGATGATAAGGCCCAGCCTCAGCTTGGCCTTCTACTGGTGCTTGCCAGTCAAGATTCCAAACACTACTTGATGTCCACACAAACCTGCTCCGTCAAATAATGGGCCAGGAAGGTGAGTACATCCACAACAGTGCCACAAGTTTTAAACATATGCACCATTAACACAAGGCCCTTCTGACAGAGGAGGGTGAAAAGTTGTTTTGCCTTTAGCATTAACAGAAGAGCCTCATTCCCCTGCTCCTGTAGCATCATCTGCCATCTTGCTGGTGATTGGATATAGTGTCAAAGTACTTGCTTCCTGGAGACGCCTGGAGGCAGTAGATGTCATTTGCCTCAAGCATACAGGGCTCTAGTAGGACCTTACTGACGAAGAGGCCTCTGGTGAAGGGCTTCCCATTGCTGAGGTCCTTCACTGCAATCCTGAACATGTTTCAAATCCCCTGTCCTCTTCCCAAGGACCTTGGTACTACAGCCATCCTGATGGTACTGGAGGGTTATAGCAGGTCAATTACTGGAAAGCAGTGTTAGACTGATCTCCCTGTCAATATTAGAATCCATATTCTATATCAGCAGCCAAGCTCTCATCTGGCAGCCACTGGAGCACAAAGAGTCATCGTTGTCTTGCTCTTTCAACATCAATGTTTGAGTTCACCCATGAATCGGTTTGGTATATCGGCTGGTTGTAATGCCACCTGTGCCACACCTCACTGAAATAATAGAAGATGTAATCACTTTTCAAAGAATGTGGTACCTCTGTTACCTCTCAGATTGGTAGATGTAGCAAAGATTTTCTGTCATCTCTGTGGAAGAACCAGTGGAGAGGAGACTAAGAGAGAATAAGCATTTTTCACTGATGAAGGAGCCAGTCCAGGCCCAACTTTATGAGGGAGATCCTCTCTGAGAGGATCACACACCTCATTCATATTGGCTTAGGTAACCCAAGTCTTTTAATAGATTGTCAAAGAGACTGAGGTCAGATGCAACACTGGAGGTAGGCTCTTGGCTAATATGGGTTCCAATCAATATTAAGTGGACAACCATTGCCATCATGAAGCCTTGAGTTGTTCAGTTTTGCTGGTGGTGTCACTCTCGAGGCATCTGCTACATAAACAGCCCACTGCTTGTTCCAAATTGACCAGGTAATGCTCAGGTGTCAGGCAATCTTCCTCTTATGTAACAAGGAAAATGAAACGTAGCCGCCTCTTTCTATAGAGACTGCTCCATGTTGGCTGTTATGTGGACCTTTATCCTCTAATTCATGTTGGTACGAGTAGAAACTAGTGAATTGCAACCAGTGGCGCCATTTGGTGCACACTACGTGCTGGGAAAGGAGTGACATGATGATGGGGAACACAATCAGAAGTGCCTGGTCTGATCACGAGTGAGACCAACTTTGAGTAAGGTTGGATTTTGTATCATGGGTGCCATGCAATTCCGTTTCCAGCCTTTTATTTGAAACTAGTGCAATCTTTGGACTAATGGAGTTAGATTTTTGAAAATGGTCACATTGTTAGTTTTCTGTATGAGTGTTGCATGTGGCAATTCACTTAGGCTACCTTGTGAATATAGTTGAATCTTACTGAATGTACTGAGATATGATGGAATACATGACCAGAATTAGTAATTTCTGTGAAGGGTCTAGTTGTAGAAAGAAAGTGGAATGAATGGATAGAGGAGAAGTACAACCAGGTCTCTTTGAACAAGTGAGTGTGGAGTATGATCCATTTTCATGCTGTAATGATTACACATTCTAGGAATGTTTGCCATTCAGCTCTGATATAATGCAATGTGTATGTATGAAAGAAGAATGATTGTGTACAATGCTTTTGAAATGGTCTCTCCTAAGGAATGAAGTGTGTGCCAATTGATACTGGAGCCATTGCCCTGGCCTTGACGTTGACAAATACCTTCTGCACTTCCAGCGATCTAGAAAGGCTAAGTTAGCCATATGGATTTGATGTTGATGCAGAGATACATACATCCTCAGATGTGCTGGGACACGTCATCCATGATATAACCTGGGGTCATCAGATGTTTTGGGTCTTTCAACATCAGACACTCTTGCCCAGGTGATCCATTCAGGGTTGATCAGACCCTAGCTTGTGTCCCAGCAGCCTGATCCACAGTCCAGACCTCTTGATCCACAGCCACCTGGAGGCTCACTCAGCAGTTTTAGTGATGGCCGTTTTCCTTGCAGCCCCCGTAAGGCCAAGGAGAGAGTAGGTTCTGCACGTCAAGCAACCAGCAAAACCTCTGACATTCCACCGCTATAGACTCCCATTGTGCCCTCTAACTCTGTCTCTGGCATTTCTCTGCCAGCCCATGGCATTTGGCTTAGTTATACTCAAATGCTTCTCAATCCAGTCCTCCTAAGGAACTGTCAGTTCCACCATGACCACCTGCTTCTAGGTTTCATCGTGTAGGAATCTCTACCTAGCATACACGTATGCTTCAGTTCCATTACAAGTCCTAATAAACAAAGCCAAATGTCTATGATTTGACTCAGTAGCAAATCCTAATTTAGATCTAAAAGGAGCAATGATGCCCATATGCTTTTACTCTGCATTTGTTAAAAAGTCTTCAAATTCTTGGCCATGACCTTATTTTGGCTTTTAATGTTCAGGCATATTGCTGGATCAGCATTTGCCCTGCCAGATTTTTTGACAATTAATCAAGTATTTTATGGACTGACTTGAAGGGCAAACTTTTCATGTGTGTGTAATCTACTTAAATTAAAAGGCATGCACAGATCAATACAGCATATGCCTGGCAGAAAAGAATCAACAAAACCTTATTTTTGCCACTCACATAAATAACATTAATGGTGCAATATCTAGAAAATTATATTAACTGTAAGTTTAATATCTTAACATATTTATTTTATTGGAAGAAGGTTACTGATTTTGTGCGGCTTCTTGAGTGTCAGGGAGAGCACTGTAATAAAATTGAATATAATTTCATGGAGGAGAGGAATGATACAGGCACGTCAATATGGAAAAATAGACTGTGAAACTGGATGAGATAAATATAGTGAGCCATCTGAGATATATAGAATTACAGCTAACAGTTAGTGATAGAAATAGTAATCAAAATACACACCAAGTAGAAGAATGAGAGGAAATATTACTTTAACATTTTTCAAAATTAGGTGCTTTGCCAGGTATGTTCAAAGTATGTCCTTGACTGATGGTAGAAGCAAGGGGAAGTAACAGAGACTCTGATCACAGGTATTTCAATCCTTCCTGGCTACAGCCACACTGATGGTGCAGTTTTGATATTGCATTGTAATCTTATTAAAGGTATTAAAAGAGAGTCCTTACTAATTTCAGGACAATTGCCCTAATCTTGGATGTGGGCAAATTGACAGCCACATTTATGAAGGACATTATTTGTCATTTCAAAAGGCAAGTTATTATTAAGGGTAATCATCAGGCACTTTAAAAGAAGAACTAGCAAGAAGGGTTGAGAAGGAAAGTGTAATGTATTTTGACTATGTCCCATTTTGGCCAGTAGGGTGGCGGAGTAGATTCAAAATTAGAGAAGCAGCAATTTGTGACTGAAGAGCTATTTTTGATGGTGTATTGCATACCCTTAGTCTAGGTTGCTTGATTTTTTTTATCATGTAGTAATGATTAAGAGGCTTGCAAGTGAGTTCTTGGTTTCATGGTTAATGCTGAGGAAGAATGCTACAAACTAAGGGAAGGTCTGGACTTCAATTTCTCTAATGTCCAGTAATTTCTCCCCCCCACTAATTTCTTTTTTTTTCATTTCCCATTCTGGCACCCCGCTTGCCTCTTCTCTTTTCCTCAGCTGGCTATCACCTCACTCTAGTATCCCTCCTCCTGCTCTTTCTCTGATTGTCCACTCTCCTTTCCTATCAGATTCCTTCTTCTTCAGCCCTTTACCTTTTCTACCCATCATTTCTCAGCTTCTCGCTTCATCCCCCTTCCCCCACCCTCCTACCTTCTCCGTCACCTGGCTTCACCTATCATCTTCTAGCTTGTACTCCTTCTTCTCCTCAACCACCACCTTAGGATTCTGGCTTCTTCCCTCCTCCTTTCCAGTTCTGATGTATGATGGAGATGTGTGCCCTGTTCACAAAGCCCTAAACTTAAAAGAAGATTTTATCCCAATCCAATATAGATATCTATGTATGCTCTCACTGTAGAGAGATTATACTGCATCTACCTACTGTACAAGGAGTAGCTTACTTCGCTGTCTAGCCTATGCTGTCAGGTTTAAGTGTTGGGTTCCCCCTTGCTATCAAGGAGGAGGCACATCCAGCTAATGAAGTAGTTTAAACTGTTATTTTATTTTTAATGATACATATTAAAATTCATACAAATATTTCTTAACAAACATTGAACACTCACAGAGGATTTCTAACTTATAAGGGATTTCTGAATTACAAAAGTTTGATAAGCCTCGAAGGATTTCCAGAGGTATAATTCTTATGAACTAGTAGAGCATATTAATGATTTGCAGGCAAAAGAGTCATCCGTTACAGGTATCCAAGGTCAAAGAATTAATTCTAGTTCATCTTTCTGTTGTCATTCCTTATTTTCTAATAGATGACATCATAAGCATGTGATGTTTTCCAGTTACCGTTGCTGGGACAAAATAACTCAGAAGGTCTTAAAAGCTTCTAATGACAGAGATCCCAAACATCCACAATTAATGCTGTGAGTGCTGGCTCACTCAGTTCACAAATGTCCCAACTTGTTACCATGCTTGATGTAACATAACCCCATTGCCTTGTATTTGGCTAATGGAGGCAAATCTCCTAGTTATTTACTTTGCAAAGCTGTGACATTGCAAACTTTGAACTTTTTGCTGTTTGCAATTTAAATTAAGAACTAATGACTCGTTTTGTTTATAAAAAAAAGCTGAACAAAGAATACTTGTTAAATGTTTAATTTTATCACCAACAGTTCTGACCCTTTGGAAAGGTAATACCGCAGTGCTAGAACGTGAGTTTTAGTGATAAGCATTTCGGTCCTTGGGAAGTGAATATCCATCACAGGTGAAGGATTTCGGCCCAAAACGTCGACACTTTATTCCTTTCCAAAAATGCTACCTAGCCTGCTGAGTTTCTCCAGCATTTTATATGGGTTTCTGAATGCATAAGATATACAGTCAAATAGGCAAAAAAAGAGAAGTGAGACTCAAGCTGGAGAAATGTAATGTCACGTCTTTTAGCTGGTGGGCATGAAGGTTGGAAGTAAGACAAGAGAATACATAATAACTGGTAAGATACTGAAAGCATGAAGGAACAGGGATTTTGTTACATACGTATGTCCTGAGATCACTGAAGATAATATGGGGTGGTAGAAAAGACATCAAAGATAATTTATTAGTTGAAACACAGAAAGTATGAACATAGAAGCTTAAAAGCATTGAAGGCCATCCTACCACAAACGAACTCCCTGAAAAAAATGAGTATGTTATCGAAACATCAGTTATAATAGATACTTGTACCTGGATGAAAGTCCAAGAAGACTTTATTCATCATATATGCTGGGAAAGCATTAGATCCTTTCTCTCTAGCCATCCTATCACTTTATGTAGCACTAGATGTTTAGAATATTGCATGGAGTTTTGGACACAGTGCAAGATAGGAAACATTATTGTGTTCAGTGGATCTAAAGTATTCATTTGCACAATTGAAGAATTTTACCAGTAAGAAATAAAGGATGGGCTGGGTTGATTTCTTTGGTGAAAAGGAAGATGAATGGAAATTTAATTGAGGTGCATGAAATTAGAAGTAACCTTGATGATGTGAATAGGAAGACCCTATATCCCTTTGAGAGATCAACAACTGGAAGGAATAAATTTAAATTAACACCAGAAGGGCAATGAGAAAAAATTAATTGAATCCTATAGTGAGAAGGATCTAGAAGTCATCATCTGAATGGATGATAGAGGGAAGAAAGCTCAGCAGTAAAACCATGAAATAAAATGAAAAGCATTAGTGGAGAAAGGGAACTTCTCTTCCTCAATGCCCTCTGACATTCCTCATTGAAACCAATGAGTCTTAGAACCTGCACCAATTCTAACTTGACGCAGTATCTGAGAACTTTTTTCCACAGAGTTCTGAATCTGTCCGTAATTTCAGAATTGAATGTTCATCTGTGCATGTGTTGAAGTCCCAGGCATGTTTTATATTGAACAATTGGTACTCACCAACAAAATTTGGAGGCATTTTTCTCTGAAATCAATAAAGTCAATTTGATTAGCTCTTTCAAGATTTTAAGTGAAGTTAAACTTTGAGTACATTTCACTACCTAATCAATATTAAAAGCTAATGGCCTTCAGATGTCATAAAGCCCACTTGAAACTGATGTGGACTACTGATTTATAAAGATCTATTCCAAAAGATTGGTAGGAGGCCTGTTGTGCTATTGTGCACCAGGCAACCATGGCTGGCAAGGAAAGGCAAAGACAGCATAAATGTAAATGAGAAGGCATATAATATAGCACAAATTAGTGGAAAGGTAGATGATTTAGGAGATTTTTAAAAACCAACAGAAGGCAACTAAAAAGCCATAAGGATAGAAAAGATGAAATATGAAGGTAAGCAAGCCCATAACATAAAAGAGTATACCAAGCAATTTATTAAGAGTAAAAGCAAGGAAAGAATGGATATTGGACCACTGAAAATGACGCTGGTGAGGTAGTAATGGGGTTCAAATTTAACAAGTATTTTGCAATGGTCTTCACTATTGAAGACACTAGAAGAATGCAAGAAATCCAAGTGTCAGGGAGCAGATGTGAGTGATGTTGCTAATACTAAGGAGAAGGTGCTTGGGAAGCTGAAAGGCCTGAAGATAGATAAGTCACCTGCACCAGGCGAACTACACTCCAAGGTTCTGAAAGGGGTAGCTGAAGAGTTTGATTGATAGATAATAAATTGATTTTTGTGGTGGTCAGTGTGGGACTGCTACTTTTCATGTAACATGTCAATGATTTCAAAGATGAAATTGATTGCTTTGCGTTCAAGTTTGCAGATGATATCAAGATAGGTGGAGGGACAAGTAATGTAAAGGAAACAGTGAGTCTGCAAAAGGATTTAGACATATTGGAAGAATGGGCAAAGAAGTAGCAGGTGGAATACAGTGCAGGAAAATGTATGGTCATGCACATTGGAAGAAAGAATAAACTGGGAAAAAAAATTAAAAAGTGGCTGTGCAAAGCAACTTGGGAGTCCATTTGGGAGTCATGTTTGACAAATCTTATTGTATTTTTTGACGAGGTTACTAGGAAAGTTGACAAGGGTAAAGCAGTGGATGTTGTCTGTATGGACTTCAGTAAGGCCTTTGACAAGGTTCCACATGGAAGGTTAGTTAGGAAGGTTCAATCGTTAGGTATTAATATTGAAGTAGTAAAATGGATTCAACAGTGGCTGGATGGGAGATGCCAGAGAGCAGTTGTGGATATCTGTTTGTCAGGTTGGAGGCTGGTGACTAGTGGTGTGCTTCAGGGATCTGTACTGTGTCCAGTGTTGTTTGTCATATACATTAATGATCTGGATGATGGGGTGGTAAATTGGATTAGTAAGTATGCAGATGATACTAAGATAGGTGGTGTTGTGAATAATGAAGTAGGTTTGCAGAAAGATTCAGGCCAGTTAGAAGAGTGGGCTGAAAGATGGCAGATGGAGTTTAATGCTGATAAGTGTGAGATGCTACATTTTGGTAGGAATAATCAAAATAGGACATACATGGTAAATGGTAGGGCATTGAGGAATGCAGTAGAACAGAGTGATCTAGGAATAATGGTGCATAATTCCCTGAAGGTGGAATCTCACGTGGATAGGGTGGTGAAGAAAGCTTTTGGTATGCTGGCCTTTACAAATCACAGCATTGAGTATGGGAGTTGGGATGTAACGTTAAAATTGTACAAGGCATTGGTGAGGCCAAATTTGGAGTATTGTGTACAGTTCTGGTCACCGAATTATAGGAAAGATGTCAACAAATTAGAAAAAGTACAGAGGAGATTTACTAGAATGTTACCTGGGTTTCAGCACTTAAGTTACAGAGAAAGGTTGAACAAGTTAGGTCTTTATTCTTTGGAGCGTAGCAGGTTGAGGGGGGGACTTGATAGAAGTATTTATAATTATGAGGGGGATAGATAGAGTTGACATGGATAGGCTTTTTCCATTGAGAGTGGGGAGATTGAAACAAGAGGACATGAGTTGAGAGTTAAGGGGCAAAAGTTTAGGGGTAACATGAGGGGGAACCTCTTTACTCAGAGAGTGGTAGCTGTGTGGAACAAGCTTCCGGTAGAAGTGGTAGAGGCAGGTTCGATTTTGTTATTTTAAAAAAATTGGATAGGTATGTGGACAGGAAAGGAATGGAGGGTTATGGGCTGAGTGCAGGTAGGTGGGACTAGGTGAGAGTAAGCATTCGGCATGGACTAGAAGGGCTGAGATGGCCTATTTCTGTGCTGTAATTGTTATACAGTTATATTTGCAGGATTCCCTAAAGGTTAACTTGTAGGTTCAGTCAGTGGTAAGAAAGGCAAATGCAACATTAGCATTCATTTCAAGAGGTTTATAATTTTGGAGCAAGGATGTAGCCACATTTGGAGTATCACAAACAGTTTTGGGCTGATAATCTAAGAGAGGATGTGTTGGCATTGAAGAGGCTCCAGGGGAAGTTCACAAGATTGATTCTGGGAATGAAAGAGTTAACATACGAGGAGCATATGATGACACTGGGCCTGTACTTGCTGAGTACTTTTTTCAGCCAGTGGGCAGTGAATCTGTGGAATTCATCACCACATTAGCTGTGGAGAGTAAGTCATTGAGTATATTTAAAGCGGAGGTTGATAGGTTCTTGATTAGTAAGGGCATCAAACATTACGTGGAGAAGGCAGGAGAATATTGTTCAGCGGGATAACAAATCAACAATGATAGAATGGCAGAGAAGACTTGATGGGCTGAATGGCCTAAGTCTGCTCCTTGACTTATGGAAGCATTTAGTAGGATATAGGAAATTATCCCCACTAACCCCACCCCCCACACCTTCCTGGCTAGGACAACTCTAAGCAACCATTCCTAAGAATAAAGAGTAGGTTTCAAGCAGTGATTATTATGGTAGAATCTCATGGGTGGAATACTCTGAAGGTCTATAAGCCAGTTCTTATATTCTGTTCCATCTGTAAGTTGTAAGTTGTTTGGATGGCTCTTTTTACTAGCCTACTGTGCCACTTGGTGACAGAGCTCACTGCAACACTGAACACTTAATAGTTCGATGCCGCTGTGATATCTTAAGGGCTGTTCATTGTTGCTGTGAACCAGTGGATTTCGCTACCACTGGCAACATTGAGCTGGTGGGGTTGGGAGGTACGAGGTCAGCACAGTGGAGGAGGTGGAACATGGATGACAGGGTTTATTGGGAGGAAGGGAGCAAGAAGGAGGTTAGGGGGGTGGCAGCTCCTTAATTTTCTTTATGCATTAAGGCACAGGTGTAGCTCACAAACCGGGTGAACCAACTCAGTGTTGCTAGTGCTACTGCCAGTGAATTGCCTTTGGAAAATTTCACTTATGAAACAGAGGTTCATCCCACCTTCAGGGCCTGACCAGTGAGTAACATCAGCTGGCCAGTTTGGTGGAGGCATCTCATGTGTTTACTTCAAGTGACACCAACCTTCTATCAAATTATCCTGACGAATATGCTCAGAACAGTCTTCTATTTGAACACAATTAAGCTTTTTACCTTATGCTTACAAAGCTCATTTGTTAATAGAAATGAAGCCCAAACAACACAGAAAAACTGATTATATTCCGTGATCAAAGACCATGATCACCTACGTCATGACACGACAGGTAACAAACAACCATTTCCATGACTGAGTGAAACCCTTTTGCAAACTGTAAACACTAAGACGATGTGACATTCTATTACACCTTTTGGCTTTTGATTTGCAAACGCAGAGTGGTGTAGTGACAAGCTAAGCTACAAGAAAGCTTCTGAAAAATAATAGAATTAGATTTTTCCATTCATATATGGAAAGACATTTCTTCAAAATATCCTTTTCAATTAACATTAAAGTTTAATACTCACAATATTTTAAATGCTTTTAAAAGACAAAACTGGAGCTACAATGAATATAATTACATAAATAAAACACATTTTCTGACAGAATAGTATGAATGAGGTTTTTCTTTTAGTCTGGACATGTTGTGGGCTGGGCAGTAAATGTGCTAATCGAGCTTTGATGCTCCTTTGACAGCATTTTTGCACATCAGAGACAGACTCAATAGTGCCTTTGTTGCAATCACTTCAGTCATCATGTCCTTGAAACCTACTGGCACCTTAAGGAAGTGTTTTATTAAGTTAAATGACAAGCTTCAGGAAGAAAGCCTGTTCTCCATCTGAAATAGATGTCAGAGGCAAAGGAGCACATCTGACCCTCACAGTGAATTGATTATCATCCATATTGCATGCATAAAAGAATTTAAAGAAATCCTTAAAATGAATTCTGCAAGCACTGGAAACCTCAGAGCTGTCTGCAGGTTGTTCACGTCACTTGCAAAGCTTAGAGTTTGCTGGAGCCAACTGGAACTTTTTATTCAATTGATGGATGGCACAGTGATGATGCTGTTTGATGCACTTCACTCCTGGAGCAGTGACTAATGCCATGGCTGACCACTCAGCAGTGAGATAGGGTTGTGAGAAATGAGTGGAGATTGGACATCTAGGGGAAGAAGCAAACATACTGTATGTACTTTATTATTATAATTATTAAGCCATTGCTTGGAATCAAGGGGAATTTGCCTTCACTCCAGTTTTTTTGAGTACTGAGGTGGCAATTGAGGCTAGCATGGAGACCACATACTTTCTTAGATGGGGTAGTTTAAATGGCGGATGAGAATGGTAAATAAGTTGTTTTTTTTAAAGTAGTTATTTTCTTCTGCTGCATACATACTCCCGTACCATTCCAAATACCCTCCTGGCATTTGATCATGGGCTAGAGATTTCTAAAAGCCTGTGGGAACACTGAGGCCTTGAGCACAACCTTGAAGCGTTAGTTTTGTCTGCCTATCTCCTCCCAGTACAGAGCTAGGAACAGTGCATTAGTTTTGGCATGCTAGCAATGTGACCTAACCTCTACAGCTGAATGGGTGGAAGTAGGGTCTCAATACTGGGCATGTTGGCATTGATATTCTTACCTCAGGAATTTGAAGATTTTAAGATAAAGCATTGAAGGTATTTTTGCAGTACCTTGAGTTGTCTACTGTAAGCAGTCCATTACTCTAGTACAGGGGTCGGCAACCTGCGGCTCTTTCATCTCTGTGCTGCGGCTCCCCGTGGTTTGTTAGTTTTTGAAATGTAATTCGAAATTTGAAGATTGTGGTGATCTTGTACAGTCTAAAAACGTTGTGGAGACCCCATTTCCTGGCACATCTGAACCGGCTCACAATTAGCCACCATTCCGGCTAAGGGAGATAGCCTACGGGTGTTTGTGAGTACGTGTCTTTTGGAGCATCCGCGCCCATGGGGATGGGTTGAGGGAGGCTTTAAAGCAAGGCTGTTTAGTTCGAATAAAGTTACCTTTGACTGCAGTGTCTTTATTTTAGCGCTGTGTGTAGCGCTACACTGCTACAACGTGTTTTTTATCGCTATTAATATACATCACCACTGCCAATGCCTGACACCCGCCAGTGCGCGCTTTCTTTTAATTCTTCGATCCAAGGTAGGCTAACTATGGAGTAACCTTCAACCCAACGTCTTTTTTTCGGAGTTCAAAATGTTTTTGTTGCATGCAGAAATGTAATTTCGTTTTCTCTGCAGGAGTTCATCAATTTCATAAATGCAACACATTATAGTTTGTTTATACATAGCAGAAAGGCAAAAAAACCCGTTGTATGCAGTGTTATTTCATTTTAAATGTCAAACGGGTTTTGTGGCTCCCAGTATTTTCTTTTCTGTGGGAAATGGGTCCACATTGGCTCTTTCAGTGGTAAACGTTGCCGACCCCTGCTCTAGTACTTACTGAATGACTCAAATCACCACAACCCATAGACCATGAATTTTTTGTCTCCCTTCGCTGGAGAGTGTGGGGCAGCAGGGGCAAGTTGGTAGAGCTCAAGCTGCATTATGCAAATATTGCTTGTACTTGTGGCTGATCAGATGACATGGGAGGATGGGTCTTGTACTCAGCCACCTGAAGAGTGGAACAAAGACCTGCATTCTATCTGCAACTCTCTGACAAATGTATTCACTCTTTGAGGTTTTCCAAAGTTGCCATGGTTGCTGTGGGAAGACTTTGGATGACTTGGACCAGATGTTCAGTTTCTGCATTGGATTAGAGTGTAAAATTGTTATTTTTCTTGTAGGTTAAATTCTCCTGTGCCTGCTTGTATTTTTAGATAATCACCCAAAATAAATGTAATTGTTCAGTGAATTTTCCAGTAAGTGTAGTCTAGTGGATTTTGCGTTTTTCTAGAAGCTTCTTAGTTTCCTACAGCAGTATCATACCACTGAATCTGTCTTTTTCTCTTTCTAGTTTGAGCTAGTTTTTAGTACAAGATGACTAAAACTGCTTTGTTCTTTGTCATCTTTCTTTTTGTTTTCACTTAATAAACGGATGTAACCACCAAGTTTTATGCCTCATCTTTGACTTCTGAAGGACCTTTGGATCTCAAAATAACCAGGATCCAACTGACTTTATGACCTTCAAATGTGCTGCCGTGTGTGGACTGTTCACTCCATTGAGTTAAAGATCATTTAAATATTGGACAGCCTGTTCACTGGACAAATGAATGTGAGTTACACCACACAATTAGCTAGATGAGTCATGTTGTGAATGTCCTGCTATGACTCATCATGATGAGAGCAAGAAAAAGCATGAACTCTGAGATTCTACAAGAGCGGTGCAGCTTCACTGAAGGTAGTGGAATGGAAAATGCAATCTCCACCCTTAGAAAGATTTGTGAACATGACGTAGAAATCCAGAAAGACCTATACCTATGTTTCATCGATTATACCAAAGCTTTTGATAAAGTGAGACTTGGAGGGAGCTTATAAAAATCCTTCTGCACTTAGATGTTGATGGGAAAGGTATCAGAATCATCAGAAATTTATATTGGGATCAAAGAGCAGGATTGAGAGTTGGAAATGAAATGAATGATTTTGTGCAGATTAAGAGGGGAGTCAGACAGGGTTGTGTTTTCCCACCAGACCTATTCAACCTTCATAGTGAGAAGATTCTAATAGAAATTAGCAGTTTTCCAGGCATGATACAATTTGAACTGACAACACGCAGACAATGGAGTACTGATAGCTACTTCTAAAGAGAAGCTCCAGGAAAGATTAGATAAATTCATCAAAGAAAGTGCAAAGAGAGGATTGACCATTAAGTGCAAGACCAAACGTATAATTGTCACAAAGGAGAAAGAAATACACAAATGCAGACTGAAAGTGGGCAATGAATCAATTAAACAAACACTGAAGATTGATTACTTAGGTGATCAGCAGGTGTTATCATATTCCCTATCAGCTGATGTTGAAATTAGGAGGTTTGGGAATGCTAAATGCACATTTGAGCATTTGAACAAGATACTAAAGATACAAGATACAATTTTTCTGAGTACAATTCTGAATTTGTAGAGCTCAGTTCATTCCACAGTAACAAATGAGGGAAATATGAAGCTGCAGAGATGTGGATTTTGAGATGAATGATGGAAATCTAATGAAGGACGGAGTAACAAATGAGGAAGTGTTGCAAACAACCAGAGTAGGAAGAGAGCTGATATCATCAATCAGGAAATGGCAGCTGGAATTTTTGGGACATTTAGTGAGTAAAGGCAAATTCAAATATTTTGTAGTGATGGGAAGAGCTGATGGAAGAAAAAGCCATGGTCAACAGCGCATGACGTTCATGGGTTACATCAAGAGATGGACAGACAAAGGTTTTAAAGAGCTTATTAGAACTTCTCATATTAAAGCCAAATGGAAGACCATGATCACCCACTTCATATGACATTGCACATATTGAGGATGGTCAAAGTTCAAAGTAAAAGTTATTATCAGAGTACATACATGTCACCTCATAGAACCTTGAGATTCTTTTTCCTGTCAGCATACTCAGCAAGTCTATAGAATAGTAACTGTAAACAGGATCAATGAGAGAGCAAAAGCATAGCAGACAACAAACTGGGCAAATGCAAATATAAATGAATAGCAATAAATAACAAGAGCATAAAATAACAAGGTAAAGAGTCCATAAAATGAGATTATTGGTTGTGGAAACATCTCAATAGATGAGTGTAGTTATACTCTTTTGTTAAAGAGTCTGATAGTTGAGGGGTAGTAACTGTTCTTGAACCTGATGGTGCAAACCCTGAGGCACATGTACCTTCTGCTGGATGGCAGCAGTGAAAAAAGAGCATGGTCTGGGTGGTGGGGATCTTTGATGATGGATGCTGCTTTTCTATGGCAAAGTGCCATGTACAGTAGATGTTCGTGATAATGGTGTCCACTGGATCTAAGAGATCACAGCTGATCACTGCTGTACATCACAGGTTATTCATTGATGCCTGAAGAGTTCTGTGTTAGTGAAGAAGTTATTTCATTTACTGTGTTTTTAAGAGAAAACAGTTGGTACTTTAGGTACTGGGACATTCCAAAAATATATGTATTGATTGTCTGCACTTTATGTACTTGGTGTTCCTTCTGAGCAGTAGGCAGTAAGAGGTTTACTTTCATTTACTTTTTAAATGTATTTATTGAGATGCAGCTTTGGATAGCCCTCCTTTCTTTTTACAATACTTTTATTCAGAAGAAAAAACAAGATTTACAGAGTGCAGCACATAGATACATCTCAACATAAATTGTGTACATTCATATATTGTAATAAAATTTATCAAAATATTATAGCATATCACATTAAGGTATACCACTCTGTAATCAAAAATTTAAAGATAGGTCATACATCATAAAAGAAATTTTTTTATATAAAAAAGTCAACCCCCTACCAACTACCAAAGAAAAAAGCTGATGGATGATAATAGATAATTAGGAAAAAAAAAATTTGCTTAACCCTCCTGACCCTTCGAGACATGCTGCCCAGCAATCCCTTGATTTAATCCTAGCCTAATCGCAGGACAATTCCCAATGACCTACCAACCAGTAGGTCTTTGGATGCGGGAGGAAACCCATGCAGTCATGGGGAGAATGTACAAACTCTTTCCACGTGGCTGAAATTGAACCCAGGTCGCCTGCACTGCGAAACATTTTCCTAACCAATAGGTTAACATGCTGGCCTTTGCCTAGCATTAAGCTCAGCCTTGTCATTGCACAAAGAGGAATATTGGTTATCAAGGATCAGGTGCTTAGTTCTGAATGATCACATTTCCTTCATTAATTTAAATGAAAATGAAATCAGATGGATTCTGCTATCAGTACTTGGTTTCATTTCCTTCAGTATATTGTACACGGTGTTGAAGCAATAATATGCACCCCAAATGTCCAGACTTTTAGCTTTTAGGGAAAATGCTATGCTGCAAATGTAGAGATTTTATAAAATCTCTATCTACATTGAATGCTTCTTGTCAGTAGCTCAGTCATTGTGAAATTTAACAAAATGCCAAAGGATGCAAAACGGCAGGTGTGCTCAAACTTATCCTACCTGACTAACAGTGGAAAATGTGTTTGGACTGTGAAAACGTTAATATCTCGAAATGTGTGCACAAGTGGAAAAACTTAATGAAGTTAGGTACTTCTGCTAGGAGATGATACAGAAAAGGAATCATTTAAAGAATTTATTTGCATAAATTTACATATTTGTCGAAGCTTGTTTGCAATTGGAATAACACCTTAGCTTTTAAAGTACCAGTTGATAGGTGGGAGTGATTGAAGAGAAAAGCCTGAGAGAATGTGGTGCTCAGAGAACGCTGCACCAACAAAACGAGGGTCATTTATTTTTCAGCTAAACCTGCAGTATGATTAATACATTTTACACACTGTTGGGATTGCTAATATTATTAGGTAATTTATTGCTTTGAATATACAATAATGGTAGGCAATAATATCTTTATAATGTAAACGGTGTATAAAGGCACTGAACTTACATTGAGCAGCAAACCTCCCACACAAACCACTCTCCTACCTATTAATCCACACTTCAAATGTCCAATGGAAACTAAGGCTTGGCAGAGCAATGGGCTGTTTAATGTAATCAGGAAACTTCACACACAAGTGCTTTACTGGTTGGTTTAGCCGCACTCCTGGGATTATCAGCTGTCAAATTTATCCATGTTTGAATGCTTGTGAATGTTTCCCACAATCATACATATTGAACAAACTTTCAACTTTAGTTGTACTGTTAAAAGAATAAAAAAAGTATTTATGATCAGAAAAGAAGTTAACTTTTAGAAGCAGTAAAATTGTGCTCATTCAATTAACTAAAAGTATTCAAAATTACTTTACTAGGCATTCCTTCAGAATTGTTCCTTACTGTTGAAACACATGCAGTTGCTAAATCTGATCAAGGTGTAGCCCAGCTTAGTTTAAGAGGCGTATTTCCCTACACAGATGCTGAAAGACTGTGAGAAGTTGAAGTTGCACCTCAGAATGCATATGGAATGACAATAATGAAGACCTATTAATGATTTTGGAGATTTGCTTTCACACATCCTTGAGCTCAAGCTCTGATCATTGTCAATAATGTGGAGAAAGACCAGCATTTTTCCGGAAAATTCAGAACCAATGAGCTCTGTCTTTGCAGGGCCAGTGCAATGCATGAGATGTATTCATGAAGCAAAGATCCTACGATTAAATAAGTAGCAATTGTGAGGCATGTGTCTCATATATGTTTTGAAGGATGTTATGAGTTGTATCACATTATTTAAGAGTATTTCTGAATACTATTAGCCTGAAAATTTAATTGTTTTTATATACTGATTATCTTTCAAAAATACTGTACAGTATTTAGATTATGACACTGCTTTTTCCTTGAAAATAAATTTATTGACTTGCTTCTCAGTTTGGAAGTACCCTTTTCATTGCTATTCAGGAACAAAGTAAGAGGCAGGGAATGCTGAATGAATTAAAATAATTGTCAACATTGCTGAATTGTATTCTGCATATAATGGCATTTAAAAATATTGACCATAGTGTTATAGAGAGCAACAATAAGCCCCATTTTTAGGCCACCATCTCTAAGATAAGCGTAAACATATATATTTGTCAGTGCAATATTTACCTATGTTCAATAATTTCCAATAAAATGGAATACCTGGCTGTGTGCTCAGAGTCTGTGCAGGGCAGTTGGCTGGGGTCTTCACGGACATTTTCAATCTGTCCCTGGCCCAGGCAGTTGTCCCCACAAGCTTCAAGATCACCACCATCATGCTTGTGGTGAAGCATTTCACTGCCAGGGGTCTGAATGATTTCCGCCCAGTTGCACTCATCCCCATCATTGCAAAGTGCTTTGAGAGACCGGTTCTATCACATCTGAAATCCTGTCTGCCCACTACCCTGGACCCCCATCAATTTTCCTATTGCACCAACAGGTCAACAGAGGATGCCATCTCCACAGCACTTCACTCTGCCCTGACCCACCTGGACAGTCCCAACTCTTACGTCAGAATGCTGTTCATTGACTTTAGTTCGGCATTCAATACTGTGATCCCCTCTAAGCTGATCGCCAAACTTCACCAGCTTGGTATCAGCTCATCCCTCTGCAATTGGACCTTGGACTTTCTGACTAACAGACACCAATCTGTTAAATTAGACGATCTCTCCTGCTCCACTCTAACTCTGAACACTGGCGTGCCTCAAGGCTGTGTGTTGAGCCCTCTTCTGTACTCCCTTTTCACCTATGACTGTGTTCCCGTACATGGTTTTAACTCCATAATCAAGTTCGCAGACGAAACCACGATGGTTGGCCTGATCAGAGGGGATGATGAGACAGCCTACAGGGACAAGGTTCAGTACCTGGCTGTGTGGTGTGCCGACAACAACCTGGCCCTTAACACCCAGAAGACCAAGGAGATCATTGTGAACTTCAGGCATGCTAGGAGCCACACTCACGTCCCCATCTACATCAATGGAGTTGTAGTGGAGCGTGTATCAAGCTTCAAATTTCTTGGTGTCCACATTTCCGAGGATCTCACCTGTTCCCTGAACTCCTCCATCATGATCAAAAAGGCGCAACAGTGCCTTTATTTCCTGCGGAGCATCAAGGAAGCTCACCTCTGTCCCAGGATACTGACGGACTTTTACCACTGTACCACTGAGAGCATACTCACCAACTGCATCTCAGTGTGGTATGGTAATTGTCCCGTATCAGACCACAAAGCTTTCCAGTGGGTGCTGAAAACTGCTCAGTAGATTATCGACACCCAATTGCCCACCATTGAGATCGCCTACCGTAAACGTTGCCTGGGCAGGGCAAAAAGCATTATCAAGGATGCATCTCACTTTTCACAAGGACTTTTACTCTCCTCCCATCCGGAGGTGCTACAGGAGCCTCCGCTCCCGCACCAGCAGGCACCAGGAAGAGATTCTTCCCTGAGGCTGTGACCCTGCTGAACCTCACATCACAGTGCTAAGCAGTATTGCACCCATATTGTACTGTCTCAGTACGTTTATATTTGGGTACTGTAGCACTTTTATTTGCAGTTATTTTATAAATAACACTATTCTTTGCATTTTTGCTTAGATGCTAACTGCATTTCATTTGGTTTTGTATCTGTACTCGGCACAGTGACAATAAGATTGAATCTAATCTAATCTGATCTAATTTGGGGATGACTAGCTTGATTATCCAATTTTAAAATAAACTATTTCTGGTTGTAGTGTTTGTGTGATGACAGATAATCCTCTGGATTCCTGGGAATCTGAATGCTTGCTTTCTGGCTCCAATAACTAAAAGTTTTTACTAGTGTGATAGTTAGAGTTCCACCAATGTAGCACCAGCAACCCAGGTTCAGATCCACCATTGTTTGTCAGGAGGTTGTATGTTCTCCCCAAGACTCTGTGGGTTTCCTCTCATATTCCAATGATGCATGGGTTAGTAGGCTCACATAGGTGTAATTGTGCAGTGGGGATCACTGGGCCAGAGGGTTAGATACTCTTAGGGATATTTCTGGGGTTATATAATGATGAATAGCATTATAGTGGATTAACTAAAAAGTATCAGTTGGAAGTTAAATTGTACACAAAAATTCTTGAAACTGGTTCTCAATTTAGTTAATCCATAACTATGCTATCCATATTTTCATATGCCAGAATAACACCTAAAATTACCCTGCTGTATCTTTAAATAAAAATAAAACAACTTTCTCTCCTCTTTGTCTGCATATTTCAAGTACAATATCCAATTCATCAATAAATACTGACATGTCACTTTTATAACTTAATATTCTAAGACTTATGTTAAGAAAAGCTTTACTTTCTGTGGGGATGGTTTGGTGAGAGCTAGTCACACATAAACAGTCTTGTGTTTAAAATAAGTTAAGAAAGCTCAATGAGAAGTTTGTAGCAATATTCCTTTATACTGTTTATAGTTTATAGCATTTTATCTGTGGTCACTTTGTCTTGCTTCAGTTTCTTTGCATCATTGAGCAGGTTTCAAGAAAGTCTGGGCAAATCCACCTTGTGTGCCTTGTCCTTGCTCTATTTCCTTTCCCCCTTCCCCTTTGGCAGGGAAGTGCTGCTGAAGCTCCACTGACACGTGCAAACAAAGGTCCAAAATCTACAGGCAACAGGATTTGTGAAGCTTAATGGATGATGAGCCATTCAGGTTAAAGGACTTTCATAAAATAGTGCAGGAAGAAAATTTTAATTAATATTTTAAAAATTAGACTAATTGCAAAACAAATATTGAACACACACACACACACACACACAAATAGAGAATGAAATAGTATCCATAAGTAATTAAAGAAAGGTTCTTGCAAAATGCTTTGCACTTTGAGGTACGTACAGAAGTGATTGTATGTCAGCTACGTAATTGACTGGCAGTCATCACAACTCTGCATACTATTCAAAACAGCCTTTGAGTTCATTAAATAAGTATAGAATTTTAAGAAATTGTACAATATTAAGGCCTTGAGATGCTAGTTATTACCCTTTATTCCCCTAGAGAAGGCAACAAATAATGTGATCTATAAAGAAATGCTGAAAAGTGTTAGGATTACCACCTTAAACTACACCAGTATGAAATCTCAAAGCTACCTTTAATTTCAATAACTTTGTCATTGTACTAATCATTTGCATTGACAATCATTTCCACTGCACTTTAACTGGTTCAGATAGCAAAGTAGGAGCAGAATTTTAAAAACCCATAATCCAAGTGACTGTACCCTGGAGTTGCTATTTTGTCTCCATGCACCTTGGAGGCTGTGACTTTTGTTCAGCCAAAGTTTTTCAAATGGTACCAGCATTGTGCAACGAGCACAATGTTCTTTCAGTGTGCAACCTCAATGTATAGCACCTTAATAGAGCACACGAATTGTGTCTCGGTTGAATACATTCCTACTTTAATGATCTGTCATGTTGATTATCTTCTTGCAGCCTTGCACCCTTTGCATATACATTTAGTGGCTATTTAAAATAGGTCCACCTCCACACCTGGATAATGCAATTACCAGCCAATCACGTGGCAGCAACTCTCTGCATAAAAGCATGTAGATATACTCAAGAGGTTCAGTTGTTGTTCAGACCAAACAACAGAATACGGAGGAAATGTGATTTAAGTGACTTTGATAGTGGAATAATTGTTGCCAGATGGGGTGATCTAAGTGTCTCAGAAACTGCTAATTTCTTGGGACTTTCACCACAACAGTCTTTGGAGTTTACATAAATGGTGTGAAAAACATAAATAAAATCCAGTGGGTGGATTTCTGTGGGCAAAGATGCCTTGTTAATGAGAGAGGAGAGGGTAATGGCCAGATTGGTTCAAGCTGATAGGAAGGTGTCAGTAACTCAAATAACCACGTGTAACAACGGTGGTGTGGAGAAGAGCATTTTCGACTGCACAACATGTCAAACCTTGAAATGGATGGGCTACAGCAGCAGACCGTGAGCATACCTACTTGGGTATAGGGGGTACATAATAAAGTGACCATTGGGCATAGTAGTCCACTTAGCCCACTCGGAAGAGTTCTATTATTACATAAACTCATGGATGATCTTTGACATAATTCCACATACCAGTTCTTGAACCAAAGCTTAGCAATTGCTCTGCATATCTTTCGTTACTCAAACAGCGGTGTGTATGTCCTGGTGCTGCAGGTGAAAGTTGTATCACTATCATTTGAAAGGTTCACATTGTGTTATTGGATTACCCTGTGAAATGCAGTATTAAAATAGACATTTTCAATTTCAGTCCTGACAAAGGGTCTCGGCCTGAAACGTCAACTGTACTTCTTCCTATAGATGCTGCCTGGCCTGCTGCGTTCCACCGGCATTTTGTGTGTCTTGTTTTCAGTTTCAGTGTGGCTTTCCCCCTTTCGGTGTTTTGCAGGTTCTTACAGCTGTCATCGTATATGTACAATTTTTGCAGCCACTTACTAATGGGACATATCACAATCTAAGCAATACTTCTTTGGTGCAGAGGAATTTTGCTACTTAATGAATGGATGATGTATCAAAGCTATGATGGCACTAGATAGTGACTTCTTTGAGCTCATTCATCTGCGTAAACAGCTTAACTGCTACCTATAATGACACGCTTTTTCCTTTTCAAGGTGAATGGGGTTCTGTCAAAGACCCTGACCTAGAGCTATACTCAAACTTCGGCCCCTTGCAGCAATGGAAACCCCTCCCGCGGCTCGCCAACCAGCTGCTTTTTGATACCAAGGAATCAGCCTAGAAGACAAGTGTGCCTTCAGGATTCCAAGGCTTTGCAGTCCTGTGGATGAGCCAATTCAAAGCTGGTACCGCTAGCTGAATTGTTGCAGGAGAAAATGGAATAACGGGAACAGCAGATCAGCTGTTGGAAGGCGCTGTACTCGGATCTATCTATCTATCCCTCTCGCTCTCTCCCTCTCTCTCGTTGGTGGGGGAGGGTTTGTTGCTGATTCTTGAGTTTGAGAACGTGGAAAAAAAACAATGCAGAAGACCATAAATCAGCGAGTTTTTTTTTGTCTTGTTAATCTGCCCTCTTGCTGCGCGACAGACACTTTTCTGTCCCTTTATTGGGGGGGGGGGGGTAGAGACAGAACCTGTGGTATGTCAAATTGTTGGGGTGAACGATTAGCTTTTTTTGCATTACAGATCATGGTTTTTCCTGGGGGGGGTTTGCTATTGCTTGCTTGGTGGATAGAGGATGCTGATGATAATAGACAATAGACAAAAAAAAGCATTGGCACCCACCACCAAACACTCAAACAAGCAGCAAAAGCAACAGCAAAGACACAGACTTGCAGTACCCCAAAGACGACTCGTTCATCCAGTATTCGACATACCAGAGATTCTCTCTGTCCCTAATAAGGGAGAAAGAGATGTTTCCATTTTCACTGCGAGAGGGGATACATAGCAAACAATTCACTGGTTTACGATGTTAAAAGTCCGTTGCATCACTTTTTCCAAGCTCTGTGCCTACAGATCTCAGGTCTCTGGGCACACAGCCAAAGATCTTCCAGCTTCCACGACACACGGTCTGTCGGGACACCCACCCTGGATCCGCCCATCTCCAGAGCCCTGAGATCCTAGGTGTCCAAAGGTGAGCCGAACTCTTAGGCCGCGCCCTCGGCATGTCGGATAACGGCCAGTCATGAAACCCTGAACTGAAGTCAGTGTGTAACTCCTGGTCAGGGTCTTCAAAGGAACCTTGAAAGGGAAAAATAGAGATATTAAAGATAGAACTAGAGCTGTTTCTGAAGACACAAGCAAAGGAGTTGCCATTTAGCACGATCAGGTTGTATATTGTACCCATTCTTGGATATTAAATAGAACTATTTAACCAATGAGAGGAGTGTGGAAAGTTTAAGGGGAGTCCAAAGTTCCAAGTATATTTATTATCAAAGTATGAGATCTGTACATTATATAACCTTGAGATTCGTCTCCATACAGGCAGCCACAAAATAAAGAAACCCAGAAGAACTTATTAAAAAAAGACTTTCAAACACCCACTGTGCAGAGGAAAAAAAAACACAAATCATGCAAACAATAAAAGCAAGCAAATAACATTCAGAACTGACGTCCACGAAAGAGAGCCTGTCCACAGACATGAAGCCACAGCCTCAGTTCAAGGCAGAGCCAAGTAAAAGTTAGGGAGCAGTGAGCTAAACCAGCCCATCGCTCACCTTCGGCCCTGACACCCTGATCCTTTCAATCTGGCCCGGCTCTTAAATCGTCGTCCAAATATGTCACCTTGATATGCTCTGGGACTTGGACCCCTCAGACAGGTTGTGTCCCCAGGAGGCATTTTTGATCAATCGAGACCTCTTAGGATAGCAGTGTCTGCAAAACGATTTTCCATTTGTGAAGGAATCTACTGAGACCCTCATGATTCTTGTGGCAAGCAATTTCCAAGAAGATCACTGTGGAACAAACCTAGTTTCTGTTTGTCTAATACTGTGCAAAGATCTTAGGCACATGTAACAAAATTATGTAAAACAAAGATGCTTTCAAAAATAATAAAATTGAAAGTTTCTAAGTACCAATAAAATACTATAGAGAGCAGTAAATAACAGTAAAAAAAAATCTAAACCAAATCAATTTTTGGTGTGATTAACCTTTGCCCTTTAAACTGCATCAATTCTCATAGGTACACTGTTAAGAACATTGGCTGGTTGGTTGTTCCAAGAATCTTGAACAACTTGCCACAGTTCTGCAAACTTTGGCTATCTTGCTTGGTTTTGTCTCCCCAGACAGTCTCAATAATAATTGACACCAGGGCTCAGTAGAGGCCATATCATATTTTGCCGAACTCTTTGTTTTCTATTTCACTGAAGATAGTTCTTTATGACCTTGGCAATGTGCTTGGGGACATTGTTCTACCCCAGAATGAATTTGGGACTGATCAGGCGCCTCCCTGGTGGCATTGCATGATGGGTGAGAGTCTGCTTGTACTTCTCAGCTTTGAGGATTCTATTAATTTTGACCTGATCGCCAATTTCATCTGCAAAAATGCAGCACCATACCTGCAGGGTACCTCCACTGTGTTTCACTGCTGGCTGTAGACTCCAATTCATGTAGTGCTTTTCAGCTCTTTTATGGACAAACTGCCTCATGTTTGAGCCAAAAATTTCAAATTTTGACTTGTCAGACCAGAGCACTTGTTCAGTACACTGGTCCTTGTGTTTTTGTGTGGAGGTAACATTGTTTTCATTTCAGAGGAATCAGAGAAATTCCTCATTTCAGAGGAAAAGCAGCAACTCTTTCATAAGATAACTTCTGACAAGACCTCTGCAGACTGTACTGAAGTGTGATTAAGTTCCAGTGGTTACTGTGGGTTCAGAGCTAATAACAGTGCTGGACTCCTTCTGATTTAGAAAGGGTACCAGTTTGATGTGTTTCTCATCTGTTGCAATCAGTTTCTGGTCCTCAATCTTTCCCATTTCTTTATGCTTCTTCAGGAAAGCTTGAAACTCCTATCCATCACAACATTACTGCTTAGATAAGACCTTGCTGATGCAGGATGACTACCTTGTTTCTTGTTGCTATACTCACTCTTGCCATGGTGTAAGGGTTGATGATTTGAAGGTTATAACTGTCACACCAGCCACAGCCTCATCTTCTAGTTTGGTTGTCCTCTGCCAAGTTTGATTCCTTCTCTATCCATTTCTGTTTCAGTTAATCAGTTCAGTTCAGTCAACTGATTATGTCATTGATCATTAGCAACTGTTTGTTATCTTTGTTTAATCATGCATGGGCTTTTTTCCCACAAAGTAATTTAAGTTTTTATGTGAAGAGTGGTCTATAACTTAATATGTTACTTTTTTTTTATCAAATTACAAAAGTTCTCTGTAACATCTTTTTTTTGAAAATGAATGTTTAGAAATCTAAACTTTGCTCCTTTTTTTACTGACACACAAATGTAGAAACCAAAACATCAACATCTAAAACAAGGTGTATTTTACAAAATGTGTAGGGTGCCCAAGACTTTTGCTTAGTACTGTCTATGTATTAGAATAGGCTGCAATACAGACAAACGACCATGCTCATTTTGGACTGAAGGAAAAGTAAATCAGCATTGTGGCTCCATTTGATTGATCCACTAAGATGAATGCCTGGCTCTTCATGAGGGGTTGAATGTGTGCAAGTAGGTAAGGGATGCTTCTATTATTATTGAGCTATTTTCTGCACACCAGGTGGCACTGTTCCAATTACAACAAATATTTTCAGAGCCAGTAGGTTTTAGGGCCATGAAGTTACCACAAGCATGCATGCTCCTCTAAGAACTTACGTGATCATGACCTTCATGGGTAAAGCATTGAACAAATTAAAATTATATTTGAGTTCCTAGTTGGACACAAATCTCAATGAGGAGAAAGTAAGCAGCTTAAGTGTTTGTCCTACTTAAGGGGAGTCAGGGTTAGAAAACTGAAGTTCTGTGAAGAAATAAGAATGGCCTTTTGTTTTAGATTAACAAGGTTGAAAATCTAATTGTCTATTATTTTGCATATTACACCATGGTTAAAGTAATTTAGAAGCATTTAATGCCAGGAAAAACATACCAGATAGAGAAATAAAAAAGAACAAGCTCCGCCATTTATGGGTATGCACTGAATTACTCACTATAACTTTGTGATTTGTTTGATAAAATATAAACGTGGAAAATGTTGGTTTCTCTCAGTTTCACTGAATAATGCAGATAAATGCCAAATAATCTGTCATCAGATGGTTTGAGTTGATTGTATATTGTTATTTTCCATGAACTTTCCAACAAATTCTTCATTTCTTCCTAGCATTATACTATGCACTTAGTACACTAAATTGATTAATCCAGTTCATTAAACTGGGTTGCTCAATTACTTTAACATCAGTTCTAATACTCCTGAGAGAATCTATGGTTCCATATCCATCTGGTAATAAGGGGAACTTCTACGGTGCCATTTCCTGGTTAAAGAGTCTAATAAAAGTGTTGTTGGTCTTTAGAATATTGTGGGGAAGAAAGTATGTATTCAGGCCTCAAAGCATAAAAATCTTGCTTACACTAAGTTCATGATATGAAGGAGGAAGAGATAAGTGCATGTGAAAAACTTGGACTTGATTCATAATCATTTGCATGTTCCTATGAAGGCTGAATGTGATTTTACTGGATAGTCTTTCTCAGTTCCACTTACCTATATATCTCATTCAGACCAGGTTATCAAGAAGTAGTGTAAATCCATAACAGTTCTCACACTGTAAAAGGCTATTGTGATTCTTCTTGCGTATTGTCAAATGTGGTTTCAGGACATTCCCTGTGAGGCTTATAATAGATAATAACATCCATCACTGATTCATGATGTTTGCTACCTCTTGTGTGAAATGGTCTTTTGGGATTTGTTCAGCTGTACAAGTTACATAAATAGTTTTGACCATATCTTGGTTTCTATGTTTACAGCTGAGAGCACATGCAGTTGACATGAATGGAAACAAGGTGGAAAACCCAATTGACCTTTACATCAATGTTATTGATATGAATGATAACAGACCAGAGTTTGTGAACCATGTATATAATGGGAGCGTGGCTGAAGGATCAAAGCCAGGTAAAAGGAGAAATACTTTAACTAAGCTATGATCCACTGCTCTTTGCATAATTTGTCATCATTGTCTGAAAGGCTTTAAATATTAACTATCCAGGTGACAGCCTTTTTTTATCTACTCTATGTTTGCACTTGATTTTTACCACTTTCACTTATTTACTTGACTTTGGGAAGAAATATAACTTACTCCAAATGATCAAGATTAACTTACTACTTAAAATACTAGCTGTTTAAGATCAATTTCAATAAAAAATAGAAATAGCTCTCTCCCTCATTGTGTGAAACGAGCAGTTTTAAACTGCAAAAATAGGAAAGAAATTGTAAAACAGTTAATATATACCATGGAAACATGAGGAAATCTGCAGATGCTGGAAATTCAAACAACAACACACACAAAAAAAATGCTGGAGGAACGCAGCAGGCCAGGCAGCATCTATAGGGAGAAGCGTTGTCGACATTTCGGGTCGAGACCCTTCGTCAGGACTAACTGAAAGAAGACATAGTAAGAGATTTGAAAGTGGCAGAGGAGGGGGTAGATCCAAAATGATTGGAGAAGACAGGACGGGAAGAGATGAAGCTAAAACCTAGAAAGTTGATTGGCAAAAGTGATACACAGCTGCGGAGGGAGAGGATCATGGGATGGGAGGCCTAGGTAGAAAGAAGAGGGGAGGGGAGCACCAAAGGAAGATGGCAAGCAGGCAAGGAGTTATTGTGAGAGGGACAGAGAGAGAAAAGAGAAAAAAAAGAAAATAGATAGACAAATAAGGGAGGTAAGAAGGGGAGGGGGACATTAACGGAAGTTAGAGAAATCAATGTTAATGCCATCAAGTTGGAGGCTACCTGGACGGAAAATAAGGTGTTGTACCTCCAACCTGAGTGTGGCTTCATCTTGACAGTAGAGGAGGTCACGGATAGACATATCAGGATGGGAATGGGACGTGGAATTAAAATGTGTTGCCATTGGAGATCCTGCTTTCTCTAGCAGGCAGAGCATAGGTGTTCAGCGAACATGGAATAATGAAACAACTTACTTATGGATTTTAGCACCTTTAAATAAATCCAAAGACTTTATTTATCTTGATTTACTGTATATGTAAATTAATGTGTTGGTATATTTATTTTTATAGAATTGCTTTTTCATTTATTGTGTTTCCTTTTCATTTTTTAAAAATTGTGATCTTTATGCTTATTGTGTTTTTTTTAATGTTGCATTGGATCCGGAGTAACAATCATTTTGCTCTCCTTTGCACTCGTGTATTGAAGAATGACAATAAACAATCCTGAATCTTATTCAGAGTCTATAAGCTATCTGATTGGTCTGCGATGCTCAAGCCTTGTTCTAACTTCTTTCTATGCCTACCACCACTTCACCTACTCTCAGCTTTTAAGCTTCATTATCTAGTTTTCCTTTGAATGCATTTCAGACATTCTGAAAGTATGACTTTCTCTGTCTATTCCATTCTGAATAAAGGATTGTTCGAGATTACCAATAGGAAATTAGCTATGGTTTTATATTTATATTCCTGGTTCCAGTACCATCTAAAAGAGAAAACATACCAACAGTTCCCACTTTGATGCCTTTCATTACCTGGCTACTTACTTACTCCATAGTTGTGCACTCCATTAACCATATAACCATATAATTGTTATTAATATACCATATTATTATTAATTAATGATACAATATAACCATACTAACAGTTAATTATTAATTAACCATATAATGTTATTAGCAATGTAAAAATAAAAGAAAACAGAAAAGATGGGTAAATATTGGTCGTGATCCTTCAGACCCAATATGTTAACTGTACAGATTCTGCCTGAGCCTCTGAGTCTATCAGTACTTTCTGTTTCCAAATCAGATTTTCTTCATCTGATTTTCTTGCTGATTTCCTCATTTAGGAGCTTGCTTACTGAAAACATTATTACAAGTAAAACACTGAATATTATACTAATTATATTATATTTTATGTATTTTTTTGATATTCAGTTCCATATTCAGTTGGGAAACTTCCTATAGAGAATCAACTTCTATATGTTTTCAATTGAAGATCTAATTTAGATTTTTTTTTCTGTGCCACTTTATGATATTAAGGCTGTGTTATAGATTATCCTAATGCAATGTGTGAAGGTTGCAAAATAATTTCAATTGCTGGTGTTATTGGGTTTTCTTTGCTTAGCACATCATTCCTTTTTCATGCATTCCAGTTTTCATGCGTCATCTTGTAACTCATATGGTGCAGCCTCTTCAGCCATTCTTTTAAAGGGATGTTGAAACAAACTAACATGGTGTGGTAGTTGGAGCGTTATAGGAGAATGCGGCCAGGGTTTCAGAGGTACCAGCATGGGTTGGTCAAGCATTTTGCCAGTAGAAGACATGTTCTCTGTGCAAGTGACGGTTCAAGTTTCTCCTGACAAGAAATCAGGAAGCAGGTCTTAGTAAAAGCATGCGTACAGTTTCTGAATGCTTGTACTTGGCAAATGGGTATGAGTGGTAGATTTCCATTCCCACTTTGCCTGCTCCTGTGCACAGAAAGAAAATTAGATGAAGTCTCCCTTTCTTGAGTATGAAGTTTGAGTGAACACCCAGATGCACTAATGAGTTGCTGTGAAGGTCAGAAATAGCATTCTGCTATGATCCTAAGGCTAGGAAGCTGAGAATAATCATAGCTTTAACCTACATGGGTAGCCAAGTCTGGGTGAAGGTATATTTAGACTTGCAATAGGTCACAGAACTCACTGGGGATAAAAAATTTAATTTGGACTTTAGACCATTAACAGCACCATATCAACAGAGCTGTTTTCAGCATGAAAATGATAATCCTTCAGAAAAGACAAATTTTGCGCATTACATCACAATTGGTGTTATTTTGGGCTGTTTTATTTTGAAAGAAGGTGTTAGGGAGAATGAAATCTGCTAATGCATACAGGAATTTTTGCCTGTTCTCCTCTGGTTAACCCTCTGTTCACAACATTGATTTTGGTTAGAGTTATGTGTAATGAGTTTCTGATCTGTGAGCTCTGAGGATCCTGATCTTGCTAAAAATTCCATTCTGAATCAAATAACTGAATGCATGTTTCCAGTGCAGAGAGAGGGATGTCAGCTTGCAGTCTGATTCACTTTTATGGTGTGATTAAAGTATTGTTGACTGCTGGTAGTTTCAATTTCTTCAAAAAGGTTGAGTGAATGATCCCTATAAAAATACCTGCAGCCCATCTAGGTGGTGGAATAAAGTTAATTCTGTAAGATTAATCGTAGCCCTGATTCAAATCCTAAACAGGTCTTATAAAGAAGCATAAATCATGGGATCACATTAGGCAAATCAATGTCTAGTTTTGCCAAGAGCATTCTTTTTTTCTTCCTTTTTATTTTATTTGTAGAACAGCTTCTGCAGTTACAGCAAAAGATAAATTAGCTAATATAAGCAAATGTGCTTTTAATTGCCTGAAATGTACCTTTGTAAGCTGATGGAAGGGTGTTAAATTTGTAGTGTTAAATCTGGTTTAAATTAAAGATACATGAATATTGAGCAGTAATTTTGTTTATTTTAACAACACAAATTTTATCTATCTTCTCTTGCAGTGTAATTGTATTTTGAGCCCTTTAAAGCAGTGTGCAACTTCCAAAGAGGCATTGAAGTCACTTCTTGTTTAAGAATCACAGTATATAGACGTTTACCAACAGAATAAATTTTCACATTGTGAATCAAGTTTTCCATAACAATTAATTCTCAAGCACTCGACACCATTAATTTGATCTAATTTACAGACGAGGCACCAAAACAGTGTGTAGAATCACAAGCTCATGTGAAATTCAATGCAGTTTAATGAGCTGCATGGCCACAGTATTTTCTTTTATCTTGCAATTGATTTATTTCAGTTTTTGTTTTATCAAATAGTTTTTTCCCTGAGATGCATCAACATTTCCTAGAGTTTTAAAATAAGCACCAAATGAGAGTTCTTCAATTGCTTGTTCAAGTGGTGGTTAATTTCCTTTTGGAGTCATTACTAAAATTACTTTTTAAATATTTATACACAATTAGATGCAAATGAAGCAACTCCCTTTGGCCCTTACTGTTGCAAAATTGGGGAGGGGATGAGCGAATACTTTAATTTTGTTCAAATTAATTGGAGTCCACTACTGCTATAAATATAGCTCACACTTTTAAACAATATAAAAGCCAATTTTTACTCAAAAGCAACTTTGCTTAAATGATTCTCCTCCGGCTTTCATCTCTGATGCTCCATTTTCTCTGTGCCTCCTTCACTGGTCTGTTTTTATTGACTGACTGGCCGTAAGTAGTCCCCTCCTTTTTTCATTCCTGTTTTTTTTTATCTCCCTTGACTGACCTCTTCATGACAGTAAATCAAACAAGTTTGAATGCCTGTGACAAATATGTCAATAGCAATATGTCAATCTTCATGCAACCAGATAAACTTTTAATTAATTTGTGCTCTGTTTTAGAAAGCAGAGTCATGGAATCAGTATGAGCTTGGACCCAACTAAAGAATAGGACACAGAATTAACAAACATCCAGAGTGACTGGGCTTGTAGAGAAACCAACCGGATAGCTTCTTGTGTGGCTAATCATAAAACCCTATCAACATTTAGTCTCTGGTGGCTAGGGATTACTTGAAAAGCAGTAATCTTAGATTGAACTTTATGAATTTAATCGCCTAGAACTGTTCTCATTTCAGAAGAATGCTGCTAGACCAGGCAATCCCAACATTTTTATGCCATGAATACTTATCATTATCCGAGGGGTTTGTGGACCCCAGGATAGGAATGAACCCCTATTCTAGACAGACATACTGCTGATGATGCCTCTTAAAATTATTGAACATCTCACTTGAGGCAATGATAAGTCATTATGTAAATAATGTGCAATGTTGAAACATCTTGGTTTAATCTTATAAGCTAAAAACTTTTGCTGGTCAAATCGATTTTATTATTTCAAATTTATGAACACATTTTAGCTGCCAATGTCTTCATTCATTTGTACAATTGGGCTTTCATTTTATCTTCATTAGAACCTCAGAACTTGGACTATAGATTTTTGTGTCATTATTGTGTCTATCAATGGAACAGAAACTTTATAATCAGCATGTTATTAGTGAATGTGAATTTTTAAAGAGTATTTGTTGTTTTGAGCAATCAGCTAGATTTAGGATGGACACATTAAGATAAGCTCCCAGCTTAAATGCTGTTGTAAGTAAAAATTGATTTGAGGACACTCTTCAGAACAAGTTGTTGATTAAGTGTTGAGTGAATCACCAGTGTTATGTACTGTGCCTCTATTAATAGCAGTATCCTGAGCAGTGATGATGGGTTTAAGAATTGGTTGATGCGTATCCCAATTAGTCCTAGAATGTTGTAACCTATCTTTTGTTAATTAAAAAATCACTTCTTTCAATGGAGTCAGTTTTTGTGATGGTATACTGTAGAGTAACACACAAAGCACTGAAGGAACTCAGCATGTCAGGCAGCTTCTATGGAGCGAAATGGACAGTTGGCATTTTGGACTAATTCCTTTCATCTGGACTAAAAGAAAGAGGGTTTATAGCACGTATAAAAGCTGGGGGGAAAGGGTTGAGCAAGAGCTAGCAAGCGATAAGTAGATTGAGGTGAGGGGACAATTGTAGGCAGATGAAGGAGGGATAATCTCAGAAGCTGAAAGGTGCTAGAAGGAAATGACAAAGGGCTGAAGATGTTGGAATCTGACAGGAGTGAATGGATGACCATGGAATAAAGTGAAGAAGATGGGAGGGGAACCATTGAGAGGAGTATGTGGAGGAGAAGAGAGGGAAAGGGAAAGGCATAGGCTGATGGGTCAGTTGGATCTCGGGAGGAGAGAAAAAAGGAAAGTAGGGGAAAAGGAACAGATGAACAGATGTTTGAAAACTGGACGTTCTTACTGCCAGGTTGAAGAGTGGCCAGGCAGAATATCAGGATTTGTTCCTCTGTTTTTCACTTGGCTGTGACCTGGCAAAGGAGGAGGCCATGGACAATGCGTGAATGAGCGGCAGAATTGAATTAGCTGGCCATCTGGAGATCCTCGGTGGCATGGAGAATGGAGTGACAGTGCTCAACTAAGCAGACCACCAACCTGCATTTAGTCTCACCACTACAGAAGAAGCCACAATGGGAACGCTCTATGCGACAGTAACACTGATAGATTCTCATGCAAATGACTGCCTCAGCTGGAAGGGTTGTTTAGAGCAGCTTTAACACTTTATACAGATATGGAGGCAAATGCCTGGGGAAGCAGGAGGATGAGTGGACAAGATGTTGTAGAGAAATTTATCCCCGTGGAGAACAGAGAGGGGAGAGGTGGAAAATTCTGCCTGATGATAGGATCCCATTTCAGGTGGTGTAAGTTGTGAAGAATGCTGTGTTGGATGTATAGGCTGGTGAATGGTAGATGAAGACTTAGGGGACATCTATCCCTGTTCTGCTTGGATGGGGGATGAGCTGAGGGCCGAAGAGAGGGAAATAAAGAAAATGCAGATGAGGGCTCTCTCAATACCCTCTGCCTATCACCCACAAACTCCTACCAATTCCCCTCCACCAGCATTCATTTTGTTCCATGCTCCATCATCCTCTCCAGTCAGATTTCATCATGTCCAGCCTTTTGTCACTTATACCTATCATCTCCCTGCCTCTTCCATCCTTCCTGCACTCATCTATGTATCACCCATCCCAGCTGGATCCACCTATCACCTGGCAGCTCTTGCTTCACCCTTTCTCCCCAGCATTTTATACTGGCTATCTCCCCTCTGTATTTCAATCAAGATGATGGGTCTCGACTGTCCATTTCTTTCTGTAAATGTTGCCTGCCTTGCTAGGTTCCTCAAGTGCGTTGAGCATTATTTTGGACTCTAGCATTTTACAGCCTCTGGTGTCTCCATAATGATATAATTAAGTTTTCATTTTTGATAATCCCAGACAGAATGAGTTACAAAATAGCATGAAGCCATAAAGAATATGTTTAAAGAATATTTGCAAAATAAGTTTTTTTTTCTGTTAACGAAGTATTCTTCCAAAATTCAATCATGTAGAATTACTTCTTTCAGTACAGTGTGGTAATTGAAATTTGTTTGAACCTGTAATAAATCACAATTGAGTCATGCCTTTTGGGAAATAGTGAGCATTTCTGGCTGTGACATTGGTGTGACTGTTATGAATTGATCATAGTCCATGTGGTCTTGGGGCCACCTATTGGTGAGCACTACAGGGGCAACAGGGTGTTAAAACTGCAATGCCAATAAGAGGTTGAAAGATGCAGGAAATATATTTATCTTCATCATTGTTAATGTATTCAAACCTGAAGTAAAAACAATACTCATGATTCAGCAGTTAACGTGAAGCTCTCTGCAGAAAGCCGTTTTTATTTTTTTATGAACTCATCAGCATTAATAATAATATTGCTCAACATTATGCCACAGGTAATCATATCTCCTTCAGGTGAATCTTGATTTTCATACTCTGTATTTCTGTCAGATTCATTACAAAATACCTCTGGGTACTTGTTAAGTACAATTGATGCAGTTTCTTCATGCTCCTGATTTTCCCTGATTTAGTTTAATCTTTGATGGCTTGTCACCTACTTTGGCTGGAGCCAGCAAAGTTTTGATCAATTTATACATCTTAGCATCCATAGACAGTTTCCCTCCTTTAATATCACTTGTAGCAAGGATGTATCCTTCATATTCAATCCATGATTTGACTGAACTGTTACAGAATCTTTGGGACAAGTCTTGACCTGACTATGCCACATCAAAACTGAAGCTAAAATAAGTGAAATTAAATTCTGCTTCAGTTCTGACAGAAGAACTGCCAAGTCTCACCAAATAACTGCTGACAGTTCCACATTAGTAGTTTACTTTTATTTTATTTTAGCAATACAGTGCAAAGTTGACCCTTCTAGTCTTTCGAACCATGCTGCCCCAACAACCCTCAACAAACCTGATTAACCCTAACCTAATCATGGGACAATTTACGACAACCTACCCAGTAAGTCTTTGGACTGTGGGTGGAAACCCTATGTATTCCATGGGGAAGACGTATGGAGACTCCTTACAGAATAGCACCGGAATTGAACTCCCAACTCCAGAACACCCCGACCTGTAATAGCGTTGCGCTAACCACTATGCTACCATGGCACCTAATATTGCATTAATAAGATTTTTTTCAGTGTACATCACCAGTTCTTTCCCTGCAAATTTTGAGGCAAAGTTCACTACTCAGTACATAGGCAAGGGACTAACAAAATCAAAGAGAAGAGAATGAATGAGGTCCCAAAGCAAGATGTTTTCAATGTAATATTATTTTTTATCTGGACATGGTTTAACATTAATGAGAGAACTTTATTTGTAGGTTTTGGACACATATTAGCTGGTAATTTAACAATATTTTTTCATTATTACCATTCATCATTACTTTTTTCTATTTTTATGAATGTGCAATACCTTTTGCTGTTTATGCAATGTCCTCTTGAGAAAATAATAACATGGACTAATGCATGGATGCAGCTTGGTACTTAAAATTCACATGAAATTAAAAGGTTTAAATTTTTGGCCTCACTAATTTGAGTGGAAAGCCAATTACGAACTTGAATTAGTTTCATAATTGAATAGTGATTTAAAGGCTATGTAATTAACACTTCAGGGCCTACAATACTGATTCATATGAAGTAACAAGGTTATAGTTGTTCGTAGAAGTAATTTTGAAGACCTATTTGAACAGTTGTTATCTCCTTTTAATGCAGCCACAGTGTGTGCATATGAGCAATGACAAGAGTTTGTGAATCAAATAACTTGCCGTTACTTTATTGGAAAAAATGAATACCACAAATTACTTGTAGTTATCTTTTGCTGTAGTCTATAATTCCATTGACTTTCATTATTTTCTTCAATAATATGGTTTTCAGAAACTAAACTATCAGGCATCAATCCTAAAAATATAGTAAGAAAAATCTTAGGTTGGGGCTTTGTGGTTTCAAATGTGTATAGCTGGGCTTCGCACATCCATGCTCATGGCATTCTCCAGATGCACAGTAGGCACCATGCTAACAAGCTGCATCATTGCTCATCACAGAAACGGCACTGCAGCAGAGATGAAGGTTCTACAATAGGTAGGCATAACTGCCCAATGCATCACCGGCATCAGCCTATCTGCCACCAAGGACAAATATACCGAAACGTGCTGGAAAAGGGCCAATAACATAAGACCATAATACATAATAGGAGCAGAATTAGGCCACACCGCCCATCAAGTCTTCTCTGCCATTCTCTCATGGTTGACTTATTATCACTCTGAATGCCATTCTCCCTTCTTCTGTCCATAGCATTTGACACCCTGACCAGCCAGGAACCTATCAATCTCTGCTTTAAATATACTCAATGACTTGGCCTCCTCACCCGTCCATGGTGATGAATTCCACAGATTCATCACATTCTGGCTAAATAAGTTCATAAGCAGCACACACAAAATGCTGGAGGAACTGAAACATCAACTGTTTATTCACTTCCATTGATGCTGTCTGATCTGCTGAGTTGCTCCAGCATTTTGTGTGTTTTGTATTGGATTTCCAGTATCTGCAGACTTTCTCATGTTTAGAATGAAATTCTTTCTCATCCCTGTTTTAAATGGATGCCCCTCTACTCTGAGACTGTGCTCTCACTTACTCCAGAAAGCATCATCTCTACATTCACTCTCTCTAGGCCTTTCAATATTCAATAGGTTTCAATGAGATCCCCCTTCATTCTTCTAAACTCCAGCAAGTACAGGCCAAGAGCCATCAAACGCTCCTCACATGTTAACCCCTTAACTCCTGGAATCATTATCGTGAAAGTCCAGTGTACTCTCTCTAATGCTAGCACATCTTTCTTAGATAAAGGCCCCAAAACTGCTCACAATACTCCAGGTATGGTCTGACCAATGCCTTACAAAGCCCCAGCATAGCATTCTTGTTCTTATATTCTTCATTACCACCGACTCAACTTGCATATTAACCTATAGGGAATCTCAAACAAGGACTTCCAAGTCTCCTTGTGCCTCTATGTTTTTGAATTGTCTCTCCATTTATAAAATAATCCATCCCTTTATTCCTTCTACCAAATTGCATGACCATCCACTTCCCTACACTATCTTCCATCTGCCACATCTTTGCCCATTCTCCCAATCTGTCCACGACTTTCTACAGATTCCCTGCTTCCTCAATACTACCTGCCCCTACACTTAATTTTGTATCATCTCCAAACTTGGCCACAAGCCATCAATTCCATCAGCCAAATCATTGGCATATAACATGAAAAGAGGTTGTTTCAATACTGGCCACTGCAGAGTACCACTAGTCACTGGCAGCCATCAAGAATAGGCCCCCCTTATTCTGGCTCTTTTCCTCTTAGCGATCAGCCAATGCTCTGTGTATGCTAGTATCTTTCCTGTAATGCCATGGGCTCTATCTTGTTAAAAAGCCTTTTTTGCAGCACTTTGCCCTGGGCCTTCTAAAAATCCAAGAAGACAACATCCACAAACTCACCTTTGTCTATCTTGCCTGTTACTTTCTTGAAGTATTCCAACAGATTTTTCAGACAAGATTTCCCCTTAAGGATACCAACACAATCTCAGTGATGATCACAATGTCACTTGTGCCAATCTCGAACTGCGCTACAAGATCATCTATCTTATTCCATATACTGTGTGCATTCAAGTATAACACCTTCAGTCCTGTATTTATCACCATTTTCGACTTTGTTCCCATGTTGCATTTCAACTCATTCCTCAGACTGCAATTTTGCCCTATCATCTGCCTATCCCTCTTCGCAGTCTCACTGCACACTGCGTTGACTTAGATACCAATTGCTCCATCCCCAGCCCTATAACTCCAGTTCCCATCTCCCTGCCAACTTAGTTTAAACTCTCCTCAAAAGCTCTAGCAAACCTGCCCATAAAGATATTGGTCCCCTTGAGTACAAGTGTAACTTGTCCCTTTTGTATGCATATATCTTCCCATGAAGAAAACCCAGTGATCCAGAAGGATCTGTGAAGAATCCCATTCATCCTGCTCATGGACTGTTAGTCCCACTTCCATCACTGAGGAAGCTGCATAGCATCCACACCAAGACCACCAGATTCAAAAAGAGTTACTTTTCTCAATCAGTAAGGCTGATTGACACTTCTATCAATACTTTATTATTTCCTATTAGTCTCCTTATGTACAGCCTAGCATCGCTTTATGGACATGCAATCAATGTATGGAAGTTATCTTATGTATATATATATTTATAGTGTTTATCTTCCCTTTTGTGTTTTGTTTTGTGATGCATCAGACCTGGAGTAACAGTTATTTCATTCTCCTTTACACTTGTTGGCAGGAAATGACACGAAACAATCTTGAGTCTTGAATTAGCTCCTTTATCCAAATGAGAATATGTATGTTCTAACATTCTGTATGTAGCAGAAAGGAAAACTTAATTCCTATGATTTCTTTCAAGGCCTGCACTGAAAGTAAGCCCAGCTCTACAAATTCTATTATAGTGAATATATGAACATTGGCTAATGAAAGCTGACAGGTTGGGGGTGGGGGGGGGGGGGGGCATCAGCAGAGTGCTCTAGTGTCGCAATTATAAGGGACCCGCTTGGCCCTTCAAATCTAGATTGATCCCACCTTCCCAGTCAATATTATGTATTACTTCAACTGGAGGCTGTACATATTGATCTTGTTTAGTACAAATTAACCATTAGCCACAAAGGCCTAACATCTAAAGAGTGAAGCTTGCATTTGAAAAGAGTATAATGGCTCTAAATGGCGTGACTCAGCTTTGAATCCTAATGCCCTTCCCAAGTCAATGATAACACTTTTTGTGAAAGCAATTTTTGCACATCTGGGGAAAAAAAGAGATGTTGCTTCATCAAATCATCAAATTAAAACAAGGATAAGCAGTTCCAAGAATTCTAATATTACTGCAAAAACAAGCACCATTCCATATAAAATATACTCCACCTAGTTTACGGCTTCTTTATTGGAGAGGTGATTCGGAACATTGGAAAGATTTTCTTTACTCCATTCTATTTCAGATGGAGAAATTGTTGCCTACATATATGTTTCAATTGTCTAGAGATTCTTTATAGTGCAAAAAGAAGTTTTATTCTCAAAATTAATTTGTGCTTTGTTGTATATTCTTTATGTGGAACTGAAAACATGAGTTTTTATTTACTGAATTCATAGCAAATTGAGTTGAAAGTTCAATACTATTTCTCTTCAGATAAACCTGAACAACCTCTGCCATAACTTGCCATTTTATGCTTATCAGATGGAAGTTGAATTATTGTAACATTACTTGTGTGCTGTTTATTGTTAGGGTCATATGTAATGACAATAACTGCCAACGATGCAGATGACCCAACCACAGCAAATGGTATGGTGAGATATCGGATCTTGTCTCAGTCACCAGTGAGCCCTTCGCCAAATATGTTCACTATCAACAGTGAGAATGGAGATATCGTTACCGTAGCTGCTGGACTTGATCGAGAGGTGAGTTTTTTAACTTCATAGCTTTTAAAATCAGATTTTTGATTTGTTAATTTTAATGCAATGGTGTGATTATTCTTTTGTGATTAAAGGGACTGATTAGAGTGGATGAAAATTCATTACCATTTAGTACTGTTACATACACCATGATGAGACGCTAATTCTAACCCTCTGTCTCTGAAATACATTCCATTGTCTTTAATATATGTGTATATAGATGGTTGGTGATTGTCATCTGTCTGTCATGATGGACAAAGCGTTGATGACGATCATCATCACAAGCCTGAGGGAAAGGTATGGAGATCCTGAGATGCCCATTCATCAAGATCCCCCTCTTGGGCTCACCAGTGTTCCAAAGCAAAACTCATGAAGCAATATGTTTGACACCAGCTTGACTGCAGGAGCTGCCGGAAGGATGTTCAATGATGTCCAGCCACCTTAGGGTCTCCCATAGCCTTTGGCTCTCCTGAGGCTGCCCAAAAGGCAATGGAGTTATTTACCCATAGTTCGAGATCTGGTTCATGAGCACCAGGGTGTGTACACACCAGTGGGCCTGCATGCTATGTGTGCAGGGGCCGGACCTCCTCCCCATCCTCTGTAGTTCAGCCTGAGTCCAAAAGGAATTCAGTTTCCGTGTGACACCAGCGAGGTGGCGCTACATGAGGCTTGCTGTAAGGAGAGGCTATGTACTGGCAGGGAGAGATGTACATACTCAGCTCTCCTTTGCACAAGACTGCGAGCCAGTGGTGGAAGCTGAAAGTGAGAGCGACAAGCACTACCCACTACACTACCACACTAGATGCATCACAACAACCATTTTGACATTGTGTGTATAGATATATTGTATGTATGTAAGAAACAATTGAGATGGTTATGTTTTTTCCTAATAGGTGTCCAATTACACTGAAGTTCATTTTCCATTACTACACTCCCAATTGCTAAGTATGCCTGACGCCTGATGGAAACTTTAAGGTTTCTTTCTGTACTGATAAATATGTTTCTATTAGGAGTTCAGCTAACTCCCTCCAACCAACCAAGCAACATTTCAGTAGAAGGCTAGAATCCAATCATGATGTTAATGGTAGAGCTGGCAGTATCTTCCATTTCCTTCGTACAATTGTCACTGACCAGCATAAGGTCTGATAATGGAGATGCAATAGGCTGTAGACGCTGGAATCTGGAGCAACACACACAACGCTGGAGGAGCTTAACATGCCTAGTAGCATCACTTGAGGGAACTGGATTGCAAGTGGATCCAGGTGAAGAACGGTGCCAGAAGCTGGATGATAGGTGGAAGTGTCACTTTAGTCCTCTGTCATTTCAACCTATCAGCTCCCAGCTCCTGGTTCTATTCCCAGCCTCCCCTTCTCCATCAGTTCATCACCCACACCTCTTCACCTAGATCTACCTATTGCTTGTCAGCGTTTGCTCCATCCCTTCCTTCATCCTTTTGACACTGGCTATGTTTCATCTTCTTTTTGCACTGCTTATTTAATGTAATTTTTATATGTAGCTTTTATTGGAATTTATAGATTTTTATATATTGTATATTGCACTAAACTGCTGCTGAAAAACAACAAATTCCACAACGTATGCAAGTAATATTAAACCTGATTCTGATTCTGATCTTTTAGTCCAGATAAAGGATATCAACCCACAATATCAACTGTCTATTTCCGACCACAGATGCTGCCTGACCAGTTGAGTACCTCCACATTTTGTGAGAATGTCTTATATGCTGGAGTAGAGACTGTAGGACTCAATAAGCTCCAAACTAGTCAAGCTTCTAGCCAAAGAAATGAATGAGTAGTGAGCTACTGTAATCAGTATTAGTTTCGCTCATTAGTCTTTGTACAAGTGCCTCGGCTGCACCTTTCAATGTTAGAGAGACCATATTCTGAAATTTGAAGAAATGTTTGATATATATCCCAATTAGCTCAGATTTCAGCATCCTTTCATGACTGTTCATATGGGAGGTGTAAGCAGAGTTATTTTATCCTTTTCCCTTTGATTCAATTAGACAAGTATCTCAGCCTGTAAATGCAAAATAGTGATAAAGTTCATGGGAGATTATCTTATCTGGGGCATTACATCTGACTATGGTTGGAAACTGAGCCACATCTTCCTAAAGTTTCTCCAACCATATCTAAACCTTAGTGTCCACCACCTGTATGGACAATGGACAGCTCGCAGATGAAAACATAACTGTTGCTAAGATTCCTCCTAAGCGTTACAATTGCTGACTACATCCTATGCATAAGTGAAAAGGTAAATAGAAATGGCTAAAATCCTGCAGCCTTTGCATGCTAAGATGTTGTCTGCACAAATATTGTCCTTAGTAATCCTGTGAAAAAGACCTTATATCTCAAATTTGCTTTTCCAGCTGATAGACTAGAACTCCAGGATTCTGTTGCCAGCACTTGTTATTACTGAGATAACTGTGAACGGCACAATGAAGTGTATACTGTTAACACTAAGTGGGTGGAAATCGACATAAGTGGATTTGCCCCACACTGACAGATTGCTTTGCAAAATTACTGGTCTGTGTCCCCTAGAATTTTACAAGAATTACTTAAGTTACTGCTCTGTGCTTATGGGCTGATATTCTAATCTTGTTCTTCTCATTAGAGAGCTTCCGTTAGGAGTGTGTGTCACATTGACTTCCTTTTTTGAAATTAGGTTGAACTATGAAATTGGACGGTATCCAGGACAAATCCTTTGGGACGTAGCCCACAACCTTCCTTATGTAGTAAAATCATATTGCATGATATCACTTCAGGAGTTCTGTCTGATGCTGTCAATATCTCAGCTGGATTACCGTGTAAATTCAGAGTTTTGTGGGATGGATGTAAAAGACTGTTGATGCGGGTCAATGCATTTCCTGGATAACTTATGGAAGGTTGACGTTGTGAATGTGTGTTTCATCCTGCCTCTGCTGATACGTGCTTCTTGTAGGGGGAACACAGCTGAAATGTAATAGAAAGATGCATTTCAAATTAATGAATGCAAAATTGGAGCAGCGTGCCCAACGGTATCGTAAGGATCAGAAAATGCACTCCGATTAATAGAGTTGAAAGAGTGCACTTCACAAATTTATGAACCATGTACTCCTTTGTCATCAGACCAGAATGACTGTTACTGCCAACACATTGTAGAATTTAATGACTCCTTTTAAAATGCTGCATTTCTTCCAAAGGAACTGAGTCAGTCAATCTAGGTTGAATGACTTTGAGCTGGGCTTTGAACCAATGACTTTCTGACTCAGCATCAGCAATGGTAATGTGAGCCAAGGCCGGCATTTTCTTGTGTCTGGGACAAATACGGTCTGTTATGTACCAAAAAATGATCCACCATTTTGTTGTATGATTAAACAGAGAAATTGGATCAATATTATGGCTTGGCTTACTTGAGTTGCTTTCAGTGATGATCAGTTTCTTTAAAGATAACTTCTAAGTAATAAATTTGGTCTGTGCCCATAAAGCTATTACCTATGTCATGCAGCCAGCTCTTTCTGTAGGAGTGTCTGTCCATTAGTGTTCCAACGACTGGTGGCTCATTCTCTCTTGATGAGGTAATCATTACTTCAATGTGTCCAGTCTTAAAATTCAGAACATTGATGAGCTAAGTGAGCAATTTAGAGTGACTATACATTTAGAAAATAAAATATCGACTCTCTTGTCAACAAATTTAGTTATGCTGTTCATTTTTTTTCTCAGTGTAAGGGAGGCCCCAACAATATCATCAGTCCCAAATACAGTTATACTCTTACAAACAGAGTTCAGACAGAGACATTCACAAATTCGGATTGCCAGCACATGACTGAGTTTGATGGCTTCTTCCAAAACTGCAGCACTTACTGTTCTAAGAAGAATAATGTGAGCTGCCTTAATGACTATCGCCCGGTAGCACTCACAACAACAGTGATGAAACGCCTTGAGGGATTGATCATGACTAGACTGAACTCCTGCCTCAGCAAGGACCTGGACCCATTGCAACTTGCCTATCGCCACAATAGGTCAACAGAAGTCGCAATCTCCATGGCTCTCCACATGGACAACACAAACACCTACGTCAGGATGCTGTTCATCGACCATAGTTCAGCATTTAATACCATCATTCCTACAATCCTGATTGAGAAGTAGCAGAACCTGGGCTTCTATACCTCCCTCTGCAATCGGATCCTTGACTTCCTAACCGGAAGACCACAGTCTGTGCGTACTGGGGATAGCATATACTCCTCGCTGACAATCACCACTGGCACACCTCAGGGGTGTGTACTTAGCCCACTGCTCTACTCTCTCTATACACATGACTGTGAAGCTAGGTATAGCTCAAATACCATCTATAACTTTGCTGCTGATTGGTAGAATCTCAGGTGGTGACAAGAGAGTGTACAGGAGTGAGATATGCCAACTAGTAGAATGGTGCCACAGCAACAACCTGATACTCAACGTCAGTAAGACAAAAGAGCTGATTGTGGACTTCAGGAGGGTAAGATGAAGGAACACATACCAAACCTCACAGTGGGATCAGAAGCGGAGTGAGTGAGCAGCTTCCAAGTTCCTGCGTGTCTAGATCTCTGAGCATCGAACCTGGTCCCAGCATACCGACGTGGTTATAAGGAAGGACGGACAGCGGCAATATTTTATTAGGAGTTTGAAGAGATTTGGTATGTCAACAAATACGCTCAAAAACTTATATAGTTGTACTGTGGAGAACATTCTGACAGGCTGTGTCACTGTCTGGTATGGAGGAGCTACTGCACAGGACCGAAAGAAGTTGCAGAAGGTTGTAAATCTAGTCAGCTCCTTCTTGGGTACTAGACTACAAAGTACCCAGGACATCATCAGGGAGCAGTGTCTCAGAAAGGCAGCATCCATTATTAAGGACCTCTAGCACCCAGGGCATGCCCTGTCCTCACTATCAGGAAGGAGGTACAGAAGACTGAAGGCACACACTCAGTGATTCAGGAACAGCTTCTTCCCCTCCTTCATCTGATTCCTGAATGGACATTGAATCTTTGGACACTACCTCACTTCCTTTTAATATACAATATTTCTGTTTTTGCACATTTTTATATTCAATATACATAATTGATTTACTTGTTTATTTATTATTTTTTAAATTTTATTTACTATTATTATTATTGGTTTTTTTCTGCTAGATTATCTATTGCCTTGAACTGCTGCTGCTAAGTTAACAAATTGCGCATCACATGCCAGTAATTATAAACCTGATTCTGATTCTGATTCTTTCATTAGAACAGGTGAGAAGCATCTACTGTGTTTACATTGCAGTGTTAAATGAACTCATGTTGGAAACAATTAAAAGCAGAAATGATTTCAAATTTAGGTGTTGTGTTCTGTGTGATTCTGTCAATCCCCTCTCTTCCTTACTGTATTCACCCCCAACCACTAATCACCCTTGACGGCTTCTGCTTTAGACCCAATTAATCAGTCTGCTCCATCAGTACAGCACTGAAGTAGCAAATAATTTACCAGTAATTTAGCAGCTAATCCTTATATCCACAACTTCCTGAGCACAACAGATGTTGCTGCATCAGAGACACAGGAGGTTCTTCAGATGCTGGAAATCTTGAGCAGTACACACAAAATGCGGGAGGAGCTCAGCAAGTCGGGCAGCATCCATGGAGCAAAATGAACAGTTGAGATTTTGGACAGAGACCTTTCATCAGGACTGATTTTGTTGCATTTTGCATCGGGATTTCCCTTAAGTTGCAACTTTTCTTATTATATGACAAGGCAGAGACTTGATTTCTAGGCCTTCCTATGGGGATAAAATTAAGTGCTTTGAAATAGGGTAACTTTCCTCACTGCCATGTGTGAATTTGTCACTTCTTCTAATAAGTATCAGAATTACAGGAACTTGAAGGAAGAGACTAGTGGGAAGTAGGTTTGATCAGTTACCAATTTAGTACACCCACTTTAAATTTGTTTTGAATTTCCTTAGTTCTTAGCCGTTTCCTAGAGTCTTGTCAAATAGCTTCCAATGTCCAAAATACTACTTGATATCTGTCATACATTAGAATAAATTTTTTCATCTGGTATTTGTTCACGAGCGTTTTTTTATTCAAAATTTTAATGCACATTTAACCATTGCTTAAAACAGAAAATTCTCTTGTTATCTTTCCTACGTGCATCACAAAAACTGAGAACACAGTGAGGATGAGATGACTCTGGCAAGGTACACATTTTTAGCATGTTAACATTCTGCCCATATTTATGCCCTTGCTTGATATTCAAGACCAAATGATACCTGTAGATAAAAACTTATCTTAATTAATCTGGACAATTTAAGTACATGAAGATACTTGCCCCAGACAAAAATCTTCATAGTTTTCATGAAAGCAGTTCAGTTGAAATGAGAGATGTCCTTTAAAAGACTAAAAAAAGACTTGATATTATTAACTGTTCATTGTGAAGAAAACTTTTATAATCAGCTCATACATGTCTAATTATGTTATTCACGTCAATTAAAATCTCCAGCTGCAGTTAACATGAGTGGTGTGCCATAACAGGATAAGTATGTCCTGAGAAGCTCACTGCAACGTGAATCACATTAAAATGTCACTTTTCTCCTCATCATATCTGAGTGCTGATCCAGTTGCTACATTTATAGGGGTCATGCAACAATGACTGAAGAAAAAACTATGTGGCCAGTGAATTTGTGAGCAGTGCTCTTTGAACTCTATTAATGGGAGCACATTATTTTAAGATCCATGAGGGCCCGACTTACACCAACATAAGTGGATTTCTAAATGAATTTCTAGAAACTATCACGTTGACTATTGAGGCACTTTTATACTTGATAGCTGTCAGTATTTCTTCTAAATAATGAAGCAGCTCTTCATTGTCAACCCAAATTTAATGAATGTAAGACAAGTGCTGGGGCAAGCCACAAGGCTCCTTGAGCTGCTATGCTATTCATCAAAGTCATGGCCAATCTTACACCTTAATGCTTATTTCCAGCACTCTCCCCATTTTTAGTTGAATATAGTCACTGTTTCTATAGCTCCTATATTTTTGATAGGTTAGTGAATTCCAAATGTTCATGAGAATTTTTTCTGCATCTCTGTCCCAAATGGCATACTATTATGATAAATCTGCCTTTATCCTAAACTCCTCAAGCAAGGAAAGTATTCTCTCAGCACCCTGCATGTCAAGTGCCTGAACAATTTTCCAAGTTTTGAACTGTCATCTTATCCTTTTAAATTGTAAAGAATGTAATCCTAGTTTACCCAATTCCTTATCCCACTAACCATGGAATCAGTCAATTAAATTTTTGCTATGCTGCCTCCAAGGCAAGGACGTCTTTTCCTGGGTAAGGAAATCGAAGCTGTAATAATACTCCAGGTGCAATCCTACCAAAGCACTGTCGAGCTGTAGTGAGGCTTCCTTGTATCTGTAATCAAACTCTTCTAAAGACTGGCCCAAGATTTGTTATCCTATTCACTTGCTGCAGCTATCTGTTGGCTGTCAGTGACTTGTGTGCAAATACACACATTGTCCTTTAGATATCCACACCACTTGACTCCCCATCATTTATTAAATGATAATGAATGATATGTGCATTACAGGGAATGTGCATATCTTTTTTACACATTATATTCCACCTGCAGTATTCTAGTCCATTCACCTAGCCCCATTACAGGAGGGATGTGGAAACTGAAGAGCTTTACCAGGAAGAGAGGAAATGAGCCATAAAGCAAGATTGGACAAACTTGGGACAACTTAGAGTGACAAATGTTGAGGGGAAAACTAATAGAGGGTTTTTTTTTTCAAATTTGTGAAGCATAGATAGCATAGACAGTCAGAATTGTTTCCCCAGGGTAGAACTGCCAAAGGCAAGAAGTTGTGTTACTAAAGTTGGGGTGGGGGAAGTTTAAAGTTGATACGAGGCACAGGTTTGTTTACACAGAGTGGTGGGTGCCTGAACAGGTTACCAGGGACAGTATTGACAGGTTGACAGGGGCAGTTTGGTGAAGCTTTTAGATAAACACATGAATATAAGGGGAGTTGAAGGATATGGATGATACACAGGAAAAGGAAATTTAGTATAAATTGGTATCAAGATCAGCACAGCATCATAGGCTAATGGTGTTCTGTATGCTGTATGACTGTATGCTCATCCATGTTCACTTGAAGAGCCTTTCCTTCCTCCTCACACTCACAATTCCATCTGGTTTGCTATTATCAGAAACTTGAAAATGTGACATTTTGTACTGGCAGCCAAATCACTGATATAAATTGTGCACTGATTCCTGCTGTCCCCGACTTGTCACAGCCTGTGAATCTAAGAAAGATGCATTTATTCCCACTCATTCTGTTGAATAACCAATTCTCAGCTTATACCACTTCCATGTATTCTAACTTTATTAATTAACCTCCTATGCATAATCTTATTGAAAGCTTTCCAGAAATCCAAATACAACATCTCCACTGGTTCTGCCTTACCACTTCTACTGAAAACTGCACTGAAATCCATAGTCACAGAATCTACCTCAGAAGATCTACTTTCTCTGAAGCCACCTCTTTCAAAAATGCTGGGAAATAAGTCATCAGCAAACAGCATACAAGATAAAATTACATCATTCCTCCTGACACTGAAACTGTTAGTTTTAGATTCATACCATGAGAGGAAGGAGTGGAGGTTGCCCACAAGCAGAAAAGTCTGATGTACTCAGACCTGTCAGCTGAGTGTAAGGATTCTCTCAGCACCCTGCATGTCAAGTGCTTGAACAATTTTCCAAGTTTTGATGAACTGGCTGGAGGACTATCAGCTACCCTGTGGAGTAGGTCACCAAGTCCTCATCGATGCATTGGCAACAAGGTTACTCCGTGATATGGCGGTGACTTAAGTGAGGCTCAGGTGGGCCACCTATGAGTTGGCTGAAGAGGCAGAAAAGGGCAGCATTTGACTGTGGCTGAGGAGGAAGGACAGAAATTGGGGGACTGACCAACTCTATTGGAAGATGTAGGGCATGGCCTTGCCACTGCTTTACCACCTGGAGAGGTACCAGGGCTAAGGAAGTGAAGCATCAAGGAGTGGTGGTCCCCGCCTAAGGGCAATGTTGGAGGTGTGGCAGGCAGCAATGCCAAACAGAAAGCAACATCTTCTGGTAAATCTCATCTCACTTTACCCTCTTAAAATTGGGTGGTATCTATTGAGTTTGTGACTTACCGTCTTTTCCAAATTGCAGAAATGTGCTGTGCACAGAAATGTCTATGCACTTAGGGATTCATTTACCAAGGTTGTAAGATGAACACTCATTACTTTTCTTCCAATTTGAATTGGATCTGTGCATGGGTATGTTCAATGTATTATGATGTCACTGCATTTTCCTGTTCTGGTAGCTGTGTATCAAATTAAATGCAGGGTCAAATGCATAACTATGGACTGCATGACAACTCAATTCAATGGAGTTTCTTTAACTTCACAGTTGGAATAAGGATGAGCATTTGGGTCAGGTTTCTCAGGTGATGTTATGAAATCAAGGTTATCTGAATGTCATCAGCAGACTCCCAGATGAACTCATCAAAATGCCTATCTAGGACGGTGGGGGAAAATGGTTGTGACTGCAGATGACCTTCACGGGTTAGGTCAGGGCTCGGTCTAACTTTCAACTTAAGAAAAATATATACCACACAGAAAGAATGACTACCTAAAGTTCCAGTGCTCCCTGAAAGATATTACAATTGGTTGAAGGGCTACAGTGAGTACAGACTGGAGAAGATATCAAAAGAGCACTGTCCTGGAGTGAGGGAGAGGGATCAGGAACCACAGCGGCCATGATGTTTTGGGAGAGTGCAGGTCAAGGGACAGGAGGGTTGGAAGAGTGAGTGGTTCTAGGTTCTGGGTTTCTCCTACATTTATGTAGGAAGCCGAACTGTGTGGTTTCAGCTTCCTTGATATAGCCACAGCAGTTTGATTATGGTATTTCAACTTTCCTTAAGTGCCCCAGGATAGAGTATGATGTGTTTATGGGCATTTCTAATATAGAAATGACGCTTGGGATTTAAGGGTGATTCACACAGAAAATACTCAGTTAAAGCTTCTGAGAGATGTAAAAGGACCTGGAAATGTTTCTCATTATGCTTCATTTGAGGAAAAATCAATTAACTGGCAAAGCTGAAATCAATTGACATTATGCATTGAGTTCCAGGTATACATCTGTCTGATAACTCTTCTTTAATGTATTCCAAATCTCAATATGCCATTCATTGTTCGACAACTAATATATATAAAAATGTTGTAATCCGATTTCAGTTCAGTAATCGCATTGCCATTTGTGGATTCACCATGTCACTGAATCATAGTAAGACTGTGATTAAGGAGGCCATTTAGTCTATTGCTTTGCACTATTCAGAAGGAAGCTACCAGTTCTAAGGTTTATAAACATGCAGCTCACAGTAATTCAATTACACAGACCTGTTTTAATGTGCTGAATTTTCTAGTTGTTCTGTCCTTTAAGGCAGCATGTCCTTAGACCCCATATCATACTCGGATAAAAAAGTTTTTCCTATTCTCCCCTTTAATCTTTCTGCCAGTTACTTTAAATCCAAACTATATGTTTATTTGTACTCTAACGGAATAGGTTTCCATTACATAACTACACCTCTTAGAATATGCAACTTAATTAAGTCTTCCTCTGTTTCAAATAACACTGCCTTACCTAATTTTCTTCATTTACTTGGCTAGATCTTCAGAAAACACCTGTACATCCTCTCCAATACAGCCACATTTTCAAAATAGTTATTCCATGTTCTTACTTAACAGCATTTAAGAGAAATATACTTTATCTGGAGTGTTGTGTGATGTGATTTCTTTATCTTTCCTGAAATGTTTTATTTGTACGGCAAAATCTCAGACTTGACATGGTATTGCACCTGGACTGAGTTAACATTATGCAGTGGGATGATAAAATGTCTATATTTAATATGCTTGAAAGTAAGCAGCAAGACTGAATAAAAGGAAGACTGCAGGAGACTGCAGAAGACTGCAGATGCTGGAATATGGAGCAGCAGGCACTGCAATGGAGGAACTCAATCGGTCGAGCAGCACCTGTGGGCAGGGAGGGGTGGCTGGGGAATGGATTATCAACCTTTCTGGTTGGCTTCCTGCATCAGGGATTCAAACGTTCAGTCTGTCAAATACACGTCAGCTCCCAGCAGAGCAATCCCATCAGCCCAATCTCCTTTCGGCTTACTCTCCTATAAGCTAGTAAACAATTCTCTTCAACATGACTGTCCACTTCCACTTTTTGTGATCCTTTTGCCACTCCATCTGTATCCTGGTTCCCTAATCAAAGTCTCTGTCCTTACCTTTCAGAAAGTCCCACGATACACAATTACTATCCAAGCCACTGATATGGATGGAAATCTCAACTATGGGCTTTCTAACACAGCCACTGCACTCATAATTGTCACTGACGTGAATGATAATCCTCCAGAATTTACTGCTGCCACAGTGAGTATTAAGTGCCTATCCATATAAGTGCCTGCCATTCATTTTTTGTCTTTAACTTTTAAATATGTGTCATTACCATTACCTTTTTGTTTGAAGTTAACAATCATATGGACAAAGGATTTTCTTAGAATAAAGCAGTGTAGTAGACAGTGTTGCTATATTTTGAATTGAGTAACAAATATAGATTGAAAGTGCATTCCTTAGAGTTAGATGATTCATTTTACAATCCAAAATAGTCTTCTTAATAGATTCTATTTGAATTATTTTATGGGTAGTAGCCCAGTAAGTATGAATGTTCACATGATTAGAGCTTTTAATCTTAAGGGTTTGATGTAGACTTGAATCATGGTGTTTCCTCAGTGGGGAGAATGCATAAAGAAGAGACCATCTGGATAACTCATCGACCTGCCAGTAACTAGATACAGTGATTAAGCGACAAGTTTTGGAGCAAGCTGCTTCCACAAAAGGTTCACCAAACAATGCAAGGGAATGTTCTTGTATTCGGGAAGCAATAATAATGATGTTGCTAAAGTTAAAGATTGTAAAAACATTTTCAGTTATAATTGGAAATGCAAGATCTTAAAATAAGATAGCACAAAATTCTAAGTGAACTTATCACGTCCAGTATAGTGGGAATGCCGAGAAAGTAAATTTGCTGTTGGAAATCATAGCTTGGGAATTCATTAAAATATCAAACTGTTTGTTTTATGGGGTATCCCCCAGGAACCGTTAGTTTTTCAATTAACTCTTCATTATTTATTCTGTGCAAAGATAGGTATTATGATTATCCATTTTAGAATGAGATTAAACATTGCACTTCACTTCATCTTGAACGTTTATCTAGAAAATAATTTAAATTTGCCTCTGTCCATAATATTGATTATTGAAATACTGCTGGAATCAGTGATTTGATTTTGTTCTGTTGCTCTGAGGAAGAGAGGCAAGGAAAGGACTGCAAGTTGTATGTAAGGAAACTAAAAGGTTTGATTACACAGAAAATTATTCCCTTATTAACAAGGTATTAAATATAACAAGATATAGGTGCTGAGAAATTTCACAAGGCTGGAGCACTCCACTAGAAACTAGAGTGGTTTTTGAAAAGGAAAATTATCTGAGAATGATTGAAGATAGAAAGAAAATTTCAAGAGGATCTTCCTTAATTTGAAAGTACATCTCTGATAGTTGACTTGATGAAGAAGATTAATTCTAGTCAAGCCATACTGCATCTTTTCTTTCTTTCACATCCCTTTCTTCTTCCATCTGAGAATGATCTGTCTGATGCAGTAATTGGACTCTATATAAAAATATGTTCCTGACTTTATCTCAAATGCTTTTAATATTTACTGTGATAAATCTCAAGCTTGCAATGACCACTAGTTATGGACTATCAAACAGTGTGCTGATCACTCATTTTTAAATCTAATAGAACTTACAGAGCTTGGCAAGAAAAGGGAATAAACACACAAATGAAACATGCTTCCTTTGCAAAAAATGAATATAGCTAAAAGTGCTTGCTTAGTAATGTTGTTCTACTCAGAGTTAAAAAAATAAGTAAATTAGAATGAATAGACTTTGGGCAATTTGGTCCTTTAAAAGGATGCAGCCCGTTCCCAAGTTTGAAGTCACAAAAGTCATGAATTTGATGGTTAGTAAGAACATCTCCTCTTGAATATGGTAGCTCCAAGACACCACAATCAGTGTCAATTTTGGGCCCAGAACTTAGGAATCTGTGAGCAGGAGTTCAGAAATGAAGCCAGTGTTAAGGAGAATTGTGACTGGAATAGTCCAGTTTCTCAGTGGGTGAGAAATGGGCACAGATATTTCAAAACAGTCAGAGAATACCCATGAATCCAATCTCTAGATATCCATCTTGGATGTTGGTTGTAATGCTCTAAGATACAGCAGTTGTGTGTTAAACAGAGTAGTTAATAGACTCCAAAAGTAAATTCAGTGATGTCCCAGACATCTAGCACGCTTTATACTTTTACAAAATTTGAAAAGTGTTTGTGTGTTGTTTCCACCAGCTGTTTTGTCAGTTCCACCTGGAGGTTTCATTAGAACCTGTCAGAAAAGTCCATGTCAATCCCTATAGATTATAATGATGTTCCTGGTGTAATTTAATTAATTTTTATTAACTTTATATTTTAGCCCATTAAAAATACTGAATCAAAAAAAGGAATCCACTTCCTAGCTTCCTATAACAATTTTGAGAGTGATTTCAACTATTCAGTATATCTCCATTCAGTATTGATCCTTGGAGAGCAATGATACAATCAAATAGACCACATGAAATATTACTTTGTCACTTTCTCATTGCTCATAAATTATTCACTTTAGTTTTTGCATCTTGCTTGTAGATATCAGAAAAATTAGATTTTTTGTACAGAAAATTCATTACTTTGAAGATTAATAGTATAGAACTGGAGTAATCCTTATTTGATCCAAAGTGTGCAAAATAACCACAGACTCTAACTGGAGAACTAAAATAATGTTATGCATTTATACACAGCAGTTGTGGAGAGAATATGAATAAGGTTGTTAAATTCTTTTAAAGATGTGAACCTTGTTCTTCAGCTGTAATATGATTAAGTGAAAGTAAAGGTTAAGATGTCCTGAAAGTATCATGCTGTATTTTTATGAGCTGCCTAATTGTAACAATATCCTACCTTGAAACTAAATGATTTCAATAACCATACATTGATGAATTCTGATTTAACTATATGAAATTAAGCCAGTGATCATTAGAGAAATAGGATTTGAAGCTTCAGGCACCAATTTTAGAAGCTTCTGAATTCCTAGAAATTGCCTTGCATTGCAGAAGTTCCATATGCAAATTGTACCACTGAATAACACACAATAATGACAGGCAACTTGGATCTGTTCCAATTTGCCCTCCGGCACAACAGGTCCACAGCAGGTGCCATTTCACTGGCTCTTCACTCAACTCTGAAACATCTGGACAGCAAAGGTGCACACATCAGAATGCACTTTATTGACTACAGTTTGGCTTTCAACACTATATCCCCTCAAAAATAATCAATGAGCTTCAAGACCTTAGCTGTAATACTTCCTTGTTCAATTGGATCTTCAGTTTCCTCACTTGCAGACCATGCTCGGTTTGGATCGGCCACAGCATCTCCACCACAATCTCCATCAGTGCAGCTGCATCACAAGTCTACGTGCTTAGCCCCCTGCTCTGCTAGCTTTATATTTACGACTGTGAGGCAAGACACAGCTCCAATGTCATATTTAAGTTTGCTGTTGACACCACTGTTATTAGTCAAATCAAAGCTGGTGACAAATCACCATATGGGAGGTAGATTGAAAATCTGGTTGTGTTGTGCCACAAAAGCTACCTCTCACTCATTGTCAGCAAGACCATGGCGCTGATTCTTGACTTCAGGAGGAGGAAACTAGAGGTCCATGAGCCAATCCATGTCGAGGGGTCAGAGGTGGAGAGGGTCAGCAACATTAAATTCCTCAGTGTTTCATTACAGTGGATCTTCCCTGGATCCAGAACATAGGTGCAATTATGAAGAAAGCATGGCAGCGCCTCTACTTCCTTAGAAGTTTGCAAAGATTTGGCATGACATCTAAAACTTTGAGAAAATTCTACCGATGTTTGGTGGAGTGTATATTGACTTGTTGCCTCATGGCCTAGTATAGAAACACCAATGCCTTTGAATTGAAAATCCTACAAAGTAGTGGATATGGCCCAGACAATCACGGGGAAAGCCCTTTCCTCCGTTGAGCACATCAACACAGAGCACTGTTGCAAGAAAGCAGCATCCATCATCAAGGACCCCCAACCACTTGGACATGCTCTCTTCTCACTAATGCCATCAGGAAGAAAGTACCCACATCACCAGGTTCAGAAACAGTTAATAACCCTCAACCATCAGGTTCTTGAACCAGAATGGATAACTTACTCAACTTCACTCGCCCCATCACTAAACTGTTCCCACAAACAATGGACTCGCTTTCAAGGACTCTTCACCTCAGGTTCTCAATATTTGTTAATTATTTATCTACTCTTATTCTTTCTGTATTTGCAGTTTGTTGTCCTTTGCACATTGGCTGTTTGTCTGCTCTGTTGGGTGTGGTCTTTCACTGGTTCTATTGTGCTTCTTGGATTTACTTTGTATATCCACAAGAGAACATAATAATAAGAAATAGGAGCAGGAGTAGGCCATCCGTCCCATCGAGCCTGCCCCGCCATTCAATAAGATCATGGTTGATCTGTCCGTAAACTCATCTCTATCTACTTGCCTTTTCTCAATAACCCTTAATTCCCTTATTACGTAAAAACCTAACTAATTGTATCTTAAATATATTTAGTGAGGAAGTCTCAACAGCTTCCCTGGGTGGAGAATTCCACAGATTCACCACTCTCTGGAAAAACAGTTTCTCCTCATCTCTGTCCTAAATCTTCTCCCCTGAATCTTGAGGCAATGTCCCCTAGTTCTAGTCTCACTTACCAATGGAAACAACTTTCCTACTTCTATCTTATCTATCCCTTTCAAAGTTTTGTATGTTTCTATAAGATCCCTTCTCATTCTTCTAAGCTATAGTCCCAGGCAACTCCAATCTCTTCTCATAGGTTAACCACTTCATCCCTGGTATCAACCTGGTGAACCTCCTCCGCACTGCCTCCGAAGCCAGTATATCCTTCCTCAAGTATGGAGACCAGAACTGCACACAGTACTCTGGGTGTGGCCTCACCAGTACCCTGTATAGTTGCAGCATAACCTCCCTGCTCTTGAATTCAATCCCTTTAGCTATGAAGGCTACCATTCCATTTGCCTTCTTAATAACCATTTGGACCTGCAAGCCAACTTTTTGTGATTCATGAACAAGCACTCCCAAGTCCCCCTGCACAACAGCGTGCTGCAATTTTTCACCATTTAAATAATAATCTGCTCTTCTATTGTTCTTTCCAAAGTGAATGATCTCACATTTGCCAACAGTGTATTCTATCTGTCAGACCTTGGCCCAATCACTTAACCTATCTATATCCCTCTGCAGACTCTCCACATCCTCTGTACAATTTGCTTTTCCACTCAGTTTAGTGTCATCAACAAATTTTGCTATGCTACACTCAGTCCCCTCTTCTAAATCATCAATGTAAATGGTAAACAGCTGCGGGCCCAGCACCGACCCCTGCGGCACCTCACTCACCACTGACTGCCAACTGGGGAAACACCCATTTATACCAATTTTCTGCCTTCTATTGGTTAACCAATCTACTATCCATGCCAGTACACTTCCTCTGACACCATGCATCCATATCTTATTTATAAGTCTCTTGTGCAGCACCTTATCAAACGCCTTCTGGAAATCCAAGTATATGACATCCACCTGTTTCCCCTCTATCCACTGTACTCATTATGTCCTCAAAGAACTCCTGTAAGTTTGTCAAACAGGACCTGCCCTTTCTGAATCCACGCTGCATCTGTCTAATGGAACTACTCCTTTCTAAATGTTTCACTGTTTCTTCCTTAATAACAGCTTCAAACATTTTCCCGACTACAGATGTTAAGCTAACTGGCTTATGGTTGCCCATCTTTTGCCTACAGCCTTTTAAAAAAATTGGCATGACATTTGCTGTCTTCCAAACCGCCAGGACCTGCCCAGAGTCAAGAGAGTTTTGTTAATGATTACCAACGCAGATTCCTTCAGCACCCTGGGATGCATCCCATCAGGGCCAGGGGACTTATCTACCTTCAGGCCCTCTAGTTTGCTCATCACTATCTCTGTAGTGACAGTGATTTTATCGAGGTCCTCACCTCCCATTTCATCCATAACATCTTTCTTTGGCATATTAGATGTATTCTCCACCGTGAACAGTGACACAAAATAGTCGTTCAGTGCTTCAACCGTTTCCTTATCACCCAATATCAATTTCCCCTTCTCGACTTCCAAGGGCCTATATTGACTTTAGCCACTCTCTTCCACTTTATATATTTAGAAGAACTTTTGCTATCTGTTTTTATATTTCACACTAATTTACTTTCATACTCTATCTTCCCTTTCCTTATTTCTTGTTTAGTTGTTCTCTGTTGCTTTTTAATTTTCCCAATCCTCCTGTCTTCCATTACTCTTACAATTTTGTAAACAAGCTTTTAATTTGACACTACCTTTTATTTCCTTAGTTATTCAAGGCTGGCTCTCCCCACACTTACTGTCCTTACTTTCTCTTGGAATATACTTTTGTTGAGCACTGTGAAAAATCTCTTTGAATGTATTCCACTGTTCTTTAACTGTCCTACCAAATAGCCTGTGCTCCCAATCCCCATTAGCCAACTCCCCCCTCATCCCATTGTAGTCAAAACCTAGGGTTGTAAATGATGACATATGTGTACTTTGGTAATAAATTTACTTAGAACTTTGAACATTTAACTTTGAATATTGAAGAACTGTTTGCTTATTGAAATGGAGTAAGAGTAGAAGGTAAATTTCCTTTGTAGTGTAACTGCATTGGGTCAAAAGGTGAGCAATGATCTATGAAACTGTTGTTCTGACATGAGCTAACAAGGTCCTCAAGCTTGCTGAATTAACAACCAAGAAAGAAGGGACATAGGATCAGAAGAAGTAGAATCCCTATGGGTCGAGTTAAGAAATGACAAGGGTAAAAAGAGACTAATAGCAGTTATATACAGGCCTCCAAACAGCATCCGGGATGTGGACCACAAGTTACAGCTGGAATTAGAAAAAGCAAGTCAGAAGGGAAATATCAAGATAATTATGGGAGATTTTAATATGAAAGTGGATTGGGAAAGTCAGGAAGATACTGGATCTCAGGAGAGGGAGTTTGTAGAATGCCTACGGGATTGCTTTCTGGAGCAGCTTGTCCATAAGCCCACCAGGGGATCAGCTGCTTTGTTTTGGGTGTTGTGTAATGAACCTGAGGTGATTAAGGAGCTAGGGGTAATGGAACCCCTTGGGAGTAGTGATCATAGAATGGTCGAGCTCAGTTTCAAATCTGAAAAGGAGAAGCTGGTATCAGGTGTATCAATATTTCAGTGGAACAAAGGAAATTACAGTGGTATGGGAGAGGAACTGGCCAAAGTTGACTGGGAAAGTAAGCTGAATGGAGGGACAGTAGAGCAGAATTGGATGAAGTTCTTTCAAGAAATAAGGAAATTGCAGGAAAAATATACTCCAAGAAAAAAGAAAATCATAAAAGGAAAAATGACACAAATGTGGCTAATGAGAGAAGTTAAGACTAAAATAAAAGCAAAAGAGGCAATGTACAAGGAAGCAAAAATTAGTGGGAAAGCTGAGGACTGGATGAACTTTTAAAAATTACAGAAGGAAACTAAGAAAGTCATTAGGAGAGAAAAGATGAATTATGAAAGGAAATTGGCAATTAACATAAAAAGGACAGTAAGAGTTTTTTTTTAAATATATGAAGAGTAAAAGAGTGACACAGGTAGATAGAGGACCTGTTGAAAAGGATGCTGGAGAAATTATAATGGATAACAAAGAGATGGCAGAGGTACTAAATGAGTATTTTGCATCAGTTTTCACAGTGGAAGACATTAGCAACACACCTGATAGCCAGAGGTCTCAAAGAATAGAATTAGATACAGTCAAGATTACTAGAGAGAAAGTGCTTGAGAAGCTAAATGGTCTAAGGATAGATAAGTCTCCCAGACTGGATGAAGTGCATCCACGGGTTCTGAAGGAGGTGGCTTTAGAGATTGTGGAGGCATTGGAAATAATCTTCCAGGAATCAGTAGACTCTGGCACGGTGCCGGAAGACTGGAAGGTCATAAATGTAGTTCCATTGTTTAAGAAAGGGGGGAGGCAGCAAAAAGAAAATACAGACCTATTAGTCTGACATCGGAAGTTGGAAAATTATTGGAGTTGATCCTCAAGGATGAGATTATGAATTACCTTGAGGTGCATGACAAAATAGGCCCAAGCCAGCATGGGTTCATGAAGGGAAGATCCTGCCTCACCAACCTACTGGAATTTTTTGAGGTAATCTCGAATAAAGTTGACAAGGGAGAGGTTGTAGATGTTGTGTATTTGGATTTTCAAACTACCTTTGATAAGGTGCCACATAAGAGGCTGCTTAATAAGATGAGGGCCCATAGAATTACAGGAAGGATATTGGAATGCGTGGAGCATTGGCTGATAGGCAGAAAGCAAAGAGTGGGAATACAGGGATCCTATTCTGGTTGGTTGCTGGTTATTAGTGGTGTTCCGCAGGGGTCTGTGTTGGGGCCTCTTCTTTTTACACTGTATATCGATGATTTAGATTGTGGATTAAATGGTTTTGTGGCTGAGTTTGCGGATGACACTAAGATAGGTGGAGGAGCAGGAAGTGCTGAAGAAACGGAAAGGTTGCAGAGAGACTTGGTCAGTTTAGGAGAGTGGGCAAAGAAATAGCAGATGAGATATAATGTTGAGAAATGTACGGTTGTACATTTTAGAAGAAGAAACGATCTGGCAGATTATTACCTAGATGGGGAAAAAATTCAAAATTCGGAAGTGCAAAGGGACTTGGGGGTTCTAGTGCAGGATACCCTACAGGTTGGATCAGCAGTAAGGAAAGCGAATGCTATGTTGGCATTCATTTCAAGAGGAATAGTGTATAAGAGTCAGGAGGTGTTGATGAGGCTCTATGGGGCACTGGTGATACCCCATTTGGAATACTGTGTGCAGTTTTGGGCCCCCTGTCTTAGAAAGGCTGTGCTGATGTTGGAGAGAGTTCAGTGAAGATTCATGAGGATGATTTCTGGAATGCAGGGACTAACATATGAGGAGCGTTTGTCGGCTCTTGGATTCAATTCATCAGAGTATGTAAGAATGAGAGGGGATCTCATAGAAACATTTCGAATGTTGAAAGGGTTGGACAGAGTAGATGTGGAAAGGCTGTTTCCCTTGGTGAGTCCAGGACAAGAGGTCACAGTCTTAGAATTAGAGGTTACCCATTTAAAACAGAGATGAGGAGAAATTTTTTTAGCCAGAGGGTCGTGGATTTATGGATTTTGTTGCCACATACAGCTGTGGAGGCTCAGTCATTGAGGGTTTTTAAGGAGGAGATTGACAGATATCTAATTAGTCAGGGTATTGAGGGATATGGGAAAAAAGCTGGAAATTGGAACTAGACGGGAGAATAGCTTAGCTCATGGTGGAGTGGCAGAGCGGACTTGATGGGCCAAATGGTCTGCTTCTGCTTTTTTGTCTCGTGATCTTGTGAGATGGTTGACCAAGTTGATGTTCACTGAAGTTGAATATGTTAATGTTGATGTTGCACCTGGGTGTACATGGATAAACAATGTAACTAAATACTGACATGCCTTGGACTTAATGGCCAGTGTTTTCCTATGCGAAAGGAATCGGATTTATTTATTTATTTATTTATTCTCTCTCTCTCTCTCTCTCTCTCTCTCTCTCTCTCTCTCTCTCTCTCTCTCTCTCTCTCTCTCTCTCTCTCAAGCTCTCTCAAGCTCTCTCTCTGTCTATTTATTTATTTAAATGAATGAATGAATGTCTGAATGAATGAATAAATAAATTTAGAAATACAGCACGGTAACAGTCTTTTCCAAACCAATGGCCATGTGCCACTCAATTAACCCACTAACCCACACATCATTGGAATGTGGGAGGAAACCAGAGTGCTAAAGGAAACCCATGCAGTCATGAGAAAAACATATAAACTCTTTACAGACAATAGTGGAATTGAACCTGGGTCACTGGCGCTTTAATAGTGCTACCCTAACTCCTATACTACAGTGCCTCCCAATATATATACTAGATGCATTGGTTGTGTTATTCCAGAATTCTGTGAAAGTCTTCTGTGAAACTGTCAATGTAGCACCTTCATTCAAGAAGTGTGACAGAAAGCAGAAGGTTAGAAGCCAGCTAAATAACATACACCAGTGGAAATATGCTGGAATCCTTTACTAAGGAAGTGGGAATGGACTGTTTAGAATTAAACATAGTCAACATGTTTTCAGTGAAGAGAAATCAAGTTTGACAGATTTATTAGAATTCTTCAAGGATTTAACAGGCTGAGTGAATGAAGGGGAACCAGCCAATGTAGGAGATACTGATTGCCAAAAAGCTTTCAGTTAAAGTGTCATATTAAGAGTAAATGCCCTTGTTTGGGTGTAAGTTATTAGCACACCACAGCTAGATGTCTGTATATTGAGAATTCTACAATTTCAGGAGGGAAATCCATAGAGTTGTATAACAGGGGTCAATGATGGTGTCTCAATCATTTCTTATCTTGTTGTTCTTCAGTAATCCCTCATTATTGAAGATCAGTGTTTTGCTCGCCATGTTTATGGGAACTGAGGTGGCATATGAAGGAAGTGTTGACAGTTTAATATATGAGGCAGATAGGGCAAGGGACTAGGTAACATGCGAGGTGGCCTTTTCCTTCTGCAGCTTGCACTGGGCCTCTTGTTGTATGGACTCATTGTCCTCGGTTCTATCCCAAAAGCTCTTTCTCCACTTTGAAGGGTTTGAAGGCCGTTACGTAGTTTTGGCTGTCTCAAGGGCAGGAATGGCTGCTGAATGTTCCAAGCTATAGATATGTCAAAGGGGCAGGGAAGGAAGTAAAAGAGATGGGAGAGTGGTAATGCTGATCAAGATAGTATCAGAGCTGCAGAGAGAGAAAACGTTGAGGAGGGATTTTCTACAGAGTCAGTGCAGGTGGAAGTCAGAAACAAGAGGGAGAAATGTCTTTTTTGGGCTATTCTATAGACCCACAGTAAGAACAGACACTGAGGAACAGATCAGGAGGCATCAGGAATTAGAAAGGTGCAAAAGTAACAGGGTTGTTATCATGGATGACTTCAACTTAGACCATAAGACATAGGAGCAGAATTACGCCATTTAGCCCATCAAGTCTGCTCCGCCATTTCATCATGGCTGATCCAGTTGTCCTTTCAGCTCCAATCTCCTGCCTTCTCCCTGTATCCCTTCATGCCCTGACAAATCAAGAATCTGTCAACCTCTGCCTTAAGTATCCATGCAGACTTGGTCTCCACAGCTGCCGGTGGCAACGAATTTCACAGACTCAACTTTCTCTGGCCAAAGATATTTTCTCCTCATCTCTGTTCTAAAAGGACACTCCTCTATTCTGACTCTATGTCCTCTGGTCTTAGACTCTCCCATCATAGGAAACATACTCACTACATCCACTCTTTCAAGGACTTACACCATTCAATAGGTTTCAACGAGGTCACCCTTATTCTTCTGAATTCTAGTGAATACAGGCCCAGAGCCATCAAACCCTCTTCATATGACAATCCATTCAATGCTGGAATCATTTTCATGAAGCTCCCTTGAACCTCTCCAGTTTCAGCACATCCTTTCTGAGATAAAGGGCCCAAACCTGCTCACAATAGTCCAAATGAAGGCTTTATAAAGTCTCAACATTGCTTTTATATTCTAGTCTTCTTGAAATGAATGTTAACATCACATTTGCCTTCCTTACCACAGACTCAACCTGCAAATTAACCTTTAAGGAATCCTGCACAAATATTCACAAGACCAGTTATGACTCAGTTTTTTAGATTGCCTCTCCATTTGGAAAATAGACAACCCTTTCATTTCTTCTACCAAAGTGCACGACCATACACCTACCAACCTTGTATTCCATCTGCCATTTCTCTGCCCGTTCTCCTAATCTGTCCAAGTCCTTCTGCTGCATCTCTGCTTCCTCAAAATTACCTGCTCCTCCACCTATCTTCCCTAATATTGATTAGCACCTCCTTAGTGGAAAAGGTTTAGATTGGGTGGATTTGTTCTGTGTGTCCAGGAAGAATTCTTGACTCAGTATGGGGAGATGCTGACTGGAGGAGAGGTGATGCTGGATCTGGTGTTGGGCAATGAACCAACTCAGGTGTCTGATCTCTTGGTGGATGAGAATTCCGGAGACAGTGACTCTTCACTATTTGTGGCAATAATTTAACACAATTTACCTCAGGAAAGGTGATTTCAGAGATGATTTTAGTCAGATTTCCTCCTCAGGAAGGATGATTTCAGTGATGTTTTTAGTTGGATTTCTAAACTTTTTAACTACCAGAGAACTGTCACACGCATTGAATAGCACCATCTTAACAGGAAATTCGTACATAAAATGCATGAAACGGAGATGTTTTGAGGATAGCCAGAAAGTCATCTTGAGAAGGATGTGCCACAGTACCTCCAACCAGTGGAGTCAAAGGCATTGGTGAAATCAAGTAAGACCATTTGAAGTAATTCTGTTTTCTTGAGATTGTCATATGATGAGGGCTTTAACTACTTATAAGCTGTATTGACTGTGACAGAGACAAAGCACACTATAGTTAAATTTGTTCATGGTACAAAGATACACCAGAAAGAACATTGTGAAAAGGTCATAAAGAAGGGAAGACGTTTGGTAAATGAATATAATGTGGGAAATAAGAAGTTACTGATTCCTGCAGAATAGAAAAGAAGAATATTATTTAAATAGAAGCAGACTTAAATGCTACTATACAGAGAGATCAGAGATCAGAGTCTCATTTTACAGGAAGCACAAGAAATCAGTGAGTAGATACAGCAAGTAATTATTGAAGCAAAAGTAATGTTAGTCTTCTTTTCAAAGGGATAGAGTACAAAAGTGAGGTGAGGTCAAGTAACAGCTGTTCATGAATTCAGTGAGACTGCAGCTGGATTTCTGCAGGAAGTTTTGTCTCCTTATTTAAGTTTTGCATTTGCTGAGAATGCTGACTAGATTACCTCAAGAGAGAAATTTGAACAGGTTGGGTCATTACTTGTTGGAAATTAGAAGAATGAGATGCAATCTTACCAAAACACAGAAGTTTCTGAGGGTGCTTGGCAACAGAGATTCTAAGAAGATGTTCCAGTCATGGGAAATTAGTGTCACAAGAAGAGGTCACCCATTTAAGATGCAGTTTAGAAGAAATTTATCCTATCAGAGATCATGCCTCTCTGAAATTTTTTACTCCAGGGAGATGTGGAAATGAAGTCATTGATTACATTCAAGGCTGCACTGGAAGGATTTTTGAGCATAGTTGAAAATTATCATGAATGTGTGAAAAAGTGGTGCTGAGGCCATGATTATATAAGAGGTCACTGAATGGCAGAGCACATCTGAAAACATCTGACCCTAACAGATTATATTTCTTATGCATTTATGAGATGGGGAAGTTAATCCAAAGAAGTAATTAAGTACCTTCATGGGATTTCTGAGGCTGTACCAAATGTACAAAACTATATATGGAACGTCCTTAGATGGAAACTATTTTAGTCACGGTGGAGAGTTTTCCTTCAATCAAGTGATATGGCAATGGGATAACTTGCATATCTGGTAAGCTTGCAGGTCATACCTATAGATGACTCACCTGAGCCAGAATGATGCAGATTTAGGTAACTATCAAAGAGGAAGTTGAAGTTTAAACATGAAGAAGTTTTTTTTTCAACCTGGAAAGAGCTGTAGTTTTCACTGTGCCTCAACAGAAACAGAGATAAAAGCTAGAGAGATTTTTTTCATGAGGACCCCTTCCTTTGTTTAGTGACACTTGATCCACTGGCACTCAAGTATTATTCTGGCCGCGATTGTTCCCCATATTGGGGATTGGGCATATAAGAGGAAGATCTGGAGACACTGTAATAAAGAAATCCATCACAGGCAAAAGCCCTTTCTACTGTTAAGCACACTCAAGTAGAGCAGTGTCACAGGAAGCAGGATCCATCATCAAGAATCCCCATCATCCAAGCCATGGTAGTACCATCAGGTAGGAGGTACAGGAGCCTTAGATCCCACATCAGCTTCCAGAACAGTTATTACATTACAGCCATCAAGGTACTGAACCAGCATGGATCACTTGCATCACCACAACTCTGAATTGATTCCACAAACCACACACACACTTTCAAGGACTCTACAACTCATGTTTCAGTACTTTTTTGTTTGTTTTTGCACATTGATTGTCAATCTTCATTTATGTATAGCTTTTCATGAATTCAATAGTATTTATTTTCCTGTAAATGCCTACAAGAAATGAATCACAGGGTAGTATATGGCAACGTATACCTACTTTGATAATAAACTTACTTTGACTACTTTTCTATAATGCTATATTTAAAGTGAGGATCATTGATTAAATCTGATGTGGGGATTGTCTGGATAAGGTTAATATGGTGGTCGTGGCACTTCAGATTTTATTTGTCCAAAACTTCCACCGCTATGCTGCCCCCAGCCTTAGAATCTCTGATCTTGCTATCATATTAGCAAAGGAATGCCCAAGATCACAGATTCCACTATTCATGTTCAAGTTCTCATTCTGTCTCCCATAATAAATGTCCGTGACTTTGCTATAACTAACATTAAATTAACAGCTCTAGAGGAAGCTGGGTTTCCTTTGCCACAATTATTTAATTGTGGCATTTGAAATTTTCCTCATCCTGGGAATTAACACTTCCTAAACATCTGTTTAATCACTTATTTCTTTTTGAATTCTCATGTGCCATTGAAGTTTTATCATCCGTGAAAGCAGATGGAAAATATTCAATCAATATCTGTCATTTTGATTTAATTAATTTTAGTTTCAACTGTATCTTGAAGAACTAAATACATACCTATTATTTCATAATGTATTATCAGATACCTAAAAGATACAATAATTATTTAAATTTAACTACAATTTAGGGAAATACATGAACTGTTAAATATAATTAAAAATCATTTTCACACAGTTGCTACTAAGGAGTGGAAAAGCAAAATAATTTGGTTATCAATGAGCAAAGCATGGTTTTCCAATTATGCACTGTTGAGTCTAGTAAGTGGCTTTGTCAGCACCATTGCTGTTTTAATTTGTTAAACTACATAGTTGATTGGTACTCCTTTTAGAAAGTTGGACACCCAAATGTAATTGCACTGTTTTCATATTGCAGATGAAACCATTTACCCTTGCATCTTCATCAGAATAACCAAAAATTGGTTTTTAATGGTTTAATATAAAGTATAATAATCAATTGTGTGACTGCAATCATCAAATTTCTATTGTAATATAATTGAAGGTAGACTATGTTTCAGTCTTCAGAATATTCTAATCTACTTAATATGTAAAGCAATGTGTCTTCCTTTGTGCCTTCTTTTCTTTATTTCCAGTACTATGGAGAAGTCCAAGAGAACAAAATAGAAGTCATTGTTGCTAACTTGACTGTCATTGATCGAGACCAGCCACACACTTCAAATTGGAATGCTGTATACCGCATAGTCAGTGGCGACCCTGCTGGTCATTTTGTTGTTAAGACGGATCCAGCCACCAGTGATGGCATGGTTATTGTAGTAAAGGTAAGTTTTAACCCTTAATTTAGTTGTTGAGGTTATATTTATTCAAAGTATTCACAACCACTTTTGAAATAATCAGCGATTTACACTTTGAACACTTCAGAAAATGTTCGCTTACAAATGCTTCTCTCGTGACATTACTTATGGGTGGTTGTGTTTGAAAGTTTTGACAGTTCAAATTTAACACGAGACTAATTGTCCAGTATGTCCTTTAGGATTATGAGAAAGTGCAGGAGTTAAGCCATCCAACAACTGGTGTGTAATTTTCTGGCATGTATATTGCATATACTTTAGACCGAACACTGCAGCTGAGGAATAAAGCTGCAGTTCCTGAACACATTAAGCAATATTTCACACAAAAAGCACAAGTTTGAAAGTGAAATATTTAATACAATTTGTTCTTTAAGAGCTTTGGAGCACTGGATTTATTTAAAGCATGGAAATTTGAGCTCTCAATTTCTGCTCAACAGACTTTGTGCTGTTCAAATGCATTGGAAAAGCCCTATCAAGAAGCAGCACATCAATGTTGTATATCTTATTAATAGCCAATTCTTCATTTCAAAATATTAAATAAATGTCATCATAATCAGTTGCTTGAAGTATAATTTATAATTCTCTCATCTTGTTGGTCTGAATTATCTGTAAATTTCCTGATTATGCACACTTGCACCACTAGATTTTGTCTTGGCACCTTCATTTAATACGTATGTTTTCTAAACTGCTAAGTAATTCAACAATGCTTTGCACCTTATATCTATTAATCTTGTAAGTGATCCACAGATTATTGCTGCCATTTTGTTAGTATCTCAGTTCCTCTTAGTTTTTTTGATTATTATTGCACAACAATTTTGAAAGGAGAGCTACCCTCGTACCCCAGTGCTTTTAGTAGAGAGTTGTGGCCCTCCAGACCAAACACTCATGGGTAAGCATAACCCTGCTGTAATGAAGACATCCACTGGAGCTGTGTGCTCCAGTGCTGAGATACTGGGATGAATCCCTGCCCTGCACTGGTGTTCCTCTGGGAATAACTCACCAGTGGCACCATGTGAAGAGATTGGTATTGTGCAGGCTGTAGTGAGTAGTGCGTCAGCTCAGCACTGAATGTAAGGCTTGGGGCTCCACCTTGGATGACCTGGTGAATATGGGCCATTGTTAGGACTGTTAGTGGCTGATTATTTGCAAACATACCACCTAGATTCACTGGTCTCTCCACCACTGAGATTTTGTTTTCACAATAATGGAATCTCTACGCTTGGGAGAAGCATCACAGGCAAACCAAGAGAAGGAAGCAATAGCTTCAACAAGAGCTAATGAGGGACACTGGAATCTGTGGCAGCACCCAGAAATTGCTGTACTCACCATACTGGCCACGGTGCAGCCCTGCACACCATATCTCAGCCTTGAGAGGCAACACCACTTGTCCCAGCCCAGACTACACAAGCCCTCATAAGCAGCCTCTCCACACCAAGCCATGAGGTAAATCATTGGTGGATTTGCCTCAATTCATGGCACAGCAGCAAGCAGTAGTCAGGACAGCAGGAGTTTGTACCAGGTTCCCTCTACTGCAACCGTATCAGAAATGCGTCACTCTTCATAAAATGCTCTAATGACTCCCTTTATTAGTGCACTCATCCTGTGAACACATTCTGAGTGCCAAGAACAGTTTTAAACATGGTCATTTTAAAACCAACTGTATTTAATTAATTTAAATACAGAGATGTGGAAAAGTTAATTATCAGGCTTGAATAAGAAGAGGGAGAGATTTAAAAAATATAGTTTACACACACACACAATTTGTGTGCCTTAGGAAGGTGGCATGCATCATTAAGGATCCCCACCAGCCAGGAAATTCCCTTTCCACACTGTTACCATCAGAAAGAAGTGATTCAGGAACAGCTTCTGCCCCTCTGCCATCCAATTCCTAAATGGACATTGAACCCATGAACACTACCTCACTACTTTTTTGTTTCTGTTAATTTCCACTGCTTATTTTAACTATTTAATAAACATATATATACTTAATGTCACAGTTTTTTTCCTCTGTATTTATCATGTATTTCATTGAACTGCTACTGTAAGGTTAACAGATTTCAGACATATGCCAGTGATGTTAAATCTGATTCTGAGTTTGCTCTATCAAAGGGAGATTATGTTTCTTTATTCAAATTTTGCATCAGCTTCTGTATGTAAAGTAAATGACTTTGTTCGACAACTTTATTTCATTAATTTATCTGAAACTCACATTTTACCTTGCATTAGAACTACTTCAAAATAAGTCTTAAATGAATTTTGGTTTAAATGAACCTATGATAATATGTGTCAAAATAAACTTTGCAATTACTAGTTATGCTATTTTATGTTAATTTGAAACATCTATTATTTCCACATGAACTAAAAAACAAAATGTGCATAGCTACATTTCATGGGTTCTTTCAGAGTAAAATTAGAACATTGGTTATAATGACTGAGTTGCTAATAGCTACTAAAATAATAAGCTGCAACACTAAGTTCCTTTGTGCTCACCTGATTTTTAACCTCAAACATAGAAAAATGGATCATTTTATTGAATGAGATTGAATACAAAATTGTACAAATTGAGGGCAGATCAGCTAGATCAGAAACATGGTGGCAATTGATTTTCTTTCACCTGTGTGTTAAGAGTCACTATTGACGACACTCACAAAAGACTGCAGATAATCAAGTTATTCTTTGGTGCCATTTGCAGAATTTCATCGCCAATTAGAAGGGTAAACAATGACAGCTGAAAGAAGGATTTACTTTTCTTTTCTGGAACAAAACTGTATTTTTTCATAACAAGCATTCTTGTGATATGCTGTATTATGATATAGCGTGCGGCCCTATTCAGTATTCTGTCTTCATTATTGCAATTACCTCTATTCCCCCCCCTCGAACACAGGTAACTCCAAATCCTAAAACAAGAATTGACTATGATAGCACTTGAATTCTGAACTTTGTGCTGCGAATAATAAGAATTGCAAATATTGATATTGAAATAATGGCTATCTTTTTACAATTGAGGCTTAATCATCCCAACTCTAAACTCAAGGAAAATTACATTGCTTATCAAATAGGCATTGCGCCATTCACTGGGGTGCTTTCTTCAGTTACCTGATGAGGTAACCATACCCCTTGGTGTCATCAGGTGGTGCCCAACCTTCATAGAGTGTTTTGACTCTTAACCACTACACTCTCCAGTTGGCGAGTCAGCAGTGGTGGCCAAGTCACAGTCCCTCTGATCCTGACATCCAGATCAACTCCTCTCACCTGCTCTACGTCCAGCAAGAGGCTCTTTCTGCTTCCTCCCCCATCCAGTGAGCTGCTTGGTTCTTGCTCTTTTCATCAAGGCCCAGTGCAGACAGCAGCCTTCATGCTGACCTTGCTGGGAACCTTCTACAGCAGATCTCCACAGGGAATAGCCACGTCTGCCATAATTTGTCCCTGCACTCCTGGACTAAGGATTGGTATTTCAGGGCCTTCGTCTCGTGAACCTCCTTGTATCCTTCCTCTCAAGCTACTATGAGTTCCACCAGGATGATTTTCTTGTCTTTGGTGGACCACAGTATGATGTCTCGTTGGAATGTGGTTAGCACCACCTCCGGGAACTGTAGCTTCCTCCCCACACCAATCCTTATCTCCTATTATTTGGCAGTTTAGAGCAGATTGGATTTAGGCCTCTTTAATTTTACCAGCATGGCCCTCTCCTTGATGAAAATGACTGTCCTGATTGCCTCTCTGCCAGCTGGTGTCTTTTTACACCTCTCCCACTCCAGTGTGTTAGCAAGGGATACAGGACCTTGTCTTGATGCTACCTATACTGTCCTCGTATTAAAGCTGTTTTGCATCCTGCCATTGAACCCCACGGACCACAAGGCTTGCAGTTAGGCACTGTTAATTTGCTCAATCTTCCTGCTGTATGGAATTTGATTTTGTTTACTCCCCAGAGCAGAAATGATGCTGAGAATTAGATATATAGTCAAACCCACTGAATTTTGTGTTTTTCAGCCAGTGGATTATGAAATAAACAGAGCCTTTGTACTGACTGTGGTGGTAATGAATCAAGCTCCACTGGCAGCCGGAATACAGTCCTCACTCCAGAGTACAGCAACGGTTGCAATCTCTGTCACGGATGTCAACGAGGCGCCCTTTTTCATTCCCAATCCCAAACTAGTCAGGCAGGAGGAGGAGATGCCTGTGGGCACACTGCTCACAACATTTGCAGCTCAGGATCCTGATCGTTTTATGCAGCAGGTGATACGGTAAGAAAACCAACCATAAAAATTAATTTCATTTTTCATTCCATCACTGTCCTAAAAAAAAAGACATTTTAGCTTTTGGCAATATTGTAAAGTAATTGATAATAAATTTGCATTTCATAGAAATAATAATTAGGAGGGGTGTACCACTGAGTCACTATCTAAATTATATGTATTGCTTAAATTTTAGCAGTGAGATATTCAGCCTCAGTCAGACAGCAGTGTTGTTGTACATTGGTTCTGAAATTCACTTTTATTAATTTTTTGCTGAAAGCAAATTTCAGAGCAAGTGACTGTCGTTGAAACAATATGGTCATCTCAAAAGCATTTTGGCAAATTAAAATATTTCTCCAGTTGTTTGGCAAGTCATTTTGTCAGGCATAGGGAAAGCGCAGAGAATTATTTGCTGCTTCCAGTTGCCTGAAACCAAAAGACCGTATGTCATAGGAGCAGAATTAGGCCATTTGGCCCATCGAGTTTGCTCCACCATTTCATCATGGCTGATCCATTTCCTTATCAACTCCATTTTTCTGCCTTCTCCCCGTAACCTTTCACACCCTCACTGATCAAGAACCTATCAATCTCTGCCTTAAGTACAAGTAATGAAGTAAGTTATGAATTCCACAGACTTACCACCATCTGCCTAAAGAAATTCCCCTTCGTCTCCATTCTAAATGGACATACATCTAGTCTGATGCTGGGACCTCTGGTCTTCGACTCCCCGGAATAGGATACATCTTCTCTATTGTCCACTCTATCAAAGCTGTTCAACATTCAATAACTTTTAATGAGATTCCCACCTCATTCTTCTAAATTCCAGCAAGTATAAGCTCAGAGATATCAATCTCTCCTCATATGATAAACTTTTTGTTCCAGGAATCATTCTCCTGAAACTCCTTTCAACCCTCTCCAACGTTTGCACATTATTTCTTAAATATGGGACCAAAAGCTGCTCACCATAGTCCAAGTGAGGCATGACCAGTGCCTTATAAAGATTCAGCATTGCATTCTTGCTTTGGGGTTCTAGTCCTCTGGAAATGAATGTCAACATTGAATTTGCCTTCCTCACCTGACTCAATCTGCAAATTAACCTTCAAGTAATCCTGCCCAAGGACTCCCAAATCCCTTTGTATGTCTGAATTTTGAATTTCTTGCTGTTCAGAGAATGGTCTACGCTTTAATTCCTTTGACCAAGGTGAATGACCGTACACTTCCTGACAATGTATTCCATTTCCCATTTCTTTTCCCATTCTCCTAATCTGTCCAAGTCCCTCTGCAGCCTTCCTGCTTCCTCAACACCACCTGCCCCTCGACCTATCTTTGTATCATCTGCAAACTTTGCCACAAAGCCATCAATTCTGTCATCCAAATCGTTGACATACAGCATCAATAGAAGTGGTCCCAACATCAACCCCTGTGGAATACCACTAGACACTGACAGCCAATCAGAAAATGCTCCATTTATTCCTAATCTATGCCTCTTGCCAATCAGCCAATGTTCTATCTATGCTAGTATCTTTCCTGTAATATGATGAGCTCTTACCTTGTAAAACAGCCTCATGTGCAGTACCTTGTTAAAGGCCTTCTGATAATTCATGTACACAACATCCATCAATTCTCCCTTATCTACCCTGCTTGTTATTTAGACAATAGGTGCAGAAGTAGACCATTCGGCCCCTCGAGTCTGCACCGCCATTCTGAGATCATGGCTGATCAATGAATTCCAATGGATTTGTCAAGCAAGATTTTCCCTTAAGGAAACTATGCTGACTTTGGCCTTTATTACCATGTGCCTCCAAGTACCCCTAAAGTAGATTTTAAACAACTGAATCCAACATCTTCCTAACCACTGAGGTCAGGCTAACAAACCTGTAATTTCCTTTCTTTTGCCTTCCTTCCTTCTTGAAGAGTGGAATGACATTAGCAATTTTCCAGTACTCCAGAGCCATTCCATAATCTAGTGATTCTTGAAAGATGGTTAGTAATGACTGCACAGTCTCATCAGCTACCCCCTTCAGAAGCCTGGGGTGTAGTCCATCTGGTCCAGGTGACTTATCAACCTTAAGACCTTTCAGTTTCCAAGCACCTTCTTTCGGCAACTACACTCACTTCTGCCCTCTGACACTCCTGAACTTACCATGTACTGCTCCTCTCTTCCACAGCGAAGGCTGATGCAAAATACTTATTCGATTCATCTGTCATTTCTTTGTCCTCCGTTACCACCTGTCCAGCTTAATTTCCCAGTGGTCCAATATCTACTCTTGACCGTCTTTTACTCTTTATATGTGTGAAAAAACCTTCCAGTATCCTTCTTGATATTGTTGGCTAGCTTACTTTGATATTTCATCCACGCCCCCATTATGGCCTTTAAGCCCTTCAAGAAAGATGGGAACAGGAGAACCAAAAAATGGTGTTTTCCATGAAGTGTACGGTATTATAAATGCAAAACATTGAAAAGTCAATATGTGTGCAGATTCCAATAAAAAAAGACCCCTGTCAGTCTGCAAGAGTTACCTTAAGCTTCTGAAGTCACCAATTCTACAACACAGAAACACATTAATCAGCCCACCCCACCCCATATGTGCTGATACTATAGTAAATTCCTATCCCTTTCTATGTCCTATTCTTTACATTTCCTTTTGTAATTAATTCATTTTAAAATTGCTCTCCTCACAAGTGCTTGGGGCTGTGGAGGTGTGGAGTAATGTGGCAGAAGAGTTGATTATTAATTTCCATTGATCCTCTAGTCAAGAGGGCCTACGTTGTGAGCTCCAACTACAATTTAGAACATTCTCAACCCATCTAAATTTTGAATTTTGTAACACATTCCTGTTTCCAGATTACTAACTAGTGGTTTAAGATTATTCCCAATAGCAACTGACAGCCCTGTTTTAGTCTATTGTGTACTATTTCATACCACAATACATTTGCACTCTATTCGTGTCAACACATTGCTAAGTAATTTTAAATTATTTTTAGATACAATTTAATATTGGTTTGGGTCCTAAGCATGGGGAATAGCACCCGTTAATTAGTTCAAGGCACCTGAAACTGTTGTGACGGCAGCAACATATAATATGCAGAGTTACTCACACAAAGGTGTATCTAAATCATTTGTAAAAATGGAAAGCTGAGTAGCAATTGAAAAAAAAACAATAATAAGGAAGAGAAATGAAAAGGGTGATATTGAGGTATAATTTAAGTAGTTAGACTATGGGAGTGTTTTTTTGGGTGTGAAGATAGAAAGGTTTGGGAAATAAGTTCCAGAGGCTTATAGTATAAGTACTGATAGATGATGTGTATGTTGTTGAGAATGTCAGTATTTATTTTTCATTTCATGATGCCCTTGAATTGTGGAGACATTAGGAGTTAATTGCATTGATGGTTCTAAATCACATATGAGCCATCTTTGGTAAGGATGAGAGATCTCCTCCTCTGAAGGACTAGATGTTTTATTTTTCCACGTGCTTACCTGCTAAGATCAGCTTTTTAAAGAAACATAATTATTAATATTCAAATTCACCAGATGGCATGGTAAGAGTAAGAACTCCAGTATGTGGATCATTGGCCCAGTCTTCTGGCTGGTCATCCAGTAGCATAACCACTGTGCAATAATTAAGTACAATACATTGATTATGTATAGGAGTTGAATCAACAGTGAAGGTCCTGGATCTTAATTGAAGTTGGTTCATGTCAAATTTCAATAATATTTGCTCCTTAAGCTTCCCAGATTCTCACTAACTTGGTTGTTTTTTAAAGCACACAGTACTTTGCTGATTGAATAATGCAACTTGCTCTTGAAGCTTATGATTGCTGGAATAAAAGCACAGAAAATGTCAATTTTACAGCTGAAATCACTCCCTGAACTTTGTAATAGCAATTTTTGCAGCTAATATCCTGAATGAAAAATCTGTAGGATGCGGTTGAATTGGTTCAACATGCTTTGAAAACTTATTCATTTCAAATGTGAAATTTGGCAAGTATACAGCCTTGACAAGTATAAAAATGAATTCAATGTTCAGAAAATGCTGGCTGTTGTAATGTTGGACCAATTCCTTAAAGTTTCTGAGACTGAGTGCATTTTTGGAACATCCATCATTAAAAAAGATATTTGGTATGTTTTGTTTGTGACATTGAGGCTTTATACCAGAAACCTGTTGAACTTAATACATATAATGGTTAAGACTTATTTACTATTTTTTACGTTTGGTTTAAGATCTGTAGTTAAACAAGAGTGGCTCCTTTTTACACAATCTCAATCTACATATTACAAAAAACACCAGAAAAGTGTTTTATATCTGAAAATACACAGCATGTTTGTATCTAATAGGAGAAATGAACAGAGTAACATTTGGAATTGAGATCCCAATAGATATGCTACACATATCCATTAACAAACAATAGAAAATCTGCTGATACTGGAAATCCAGAGCAGCACACATAAAATACTTAGGGAACTCGGCAGGCCAGGCAGTATCTAGGAAAAGTGTGCTGTCGACATTTCAGGCCAAAACCCTTTAGCAGCATTTCCTGAAACATCCACTGTACTCTTTACTGGATGCTCCTTTGCCTGCTGAGTTGCTCCAGCATTTTATATATCAATTAAGTTGTATTCTAGTCCAGGATTTAAAATTCTGCTGCAAGTTTGTTTGCAAATAGTTTTAAGTTGATCTACTATGGTACTAGCACAGTCGCGCAAAAGGAGCCCCCCCCCAAAAAAAAATTGCGAAGAAACCTAAATGTACGTGTAGATTTTCAAATCTGATAGCATTTATTCTGAGGAGATTAGGTGTTGGCAAAGGGGATGCTTAGAACTGATTTATTACAGTAATTAGTTTTTTTATTTATAACCTATGCCTGTTTTGTTCCATTTGTGTGTTACATTCTATTTGGATGAAATGCATTCATCCTTAAACAGATATGCTGGAAAGCATGATTAGAGTAACCAATAAATTAATTCAACTTGAAAGCAGTAAGACTTTCATTAAAACATAAATGTTTACAACATTGGTTCATGACCATGGATGAGCCCATCTGTCTGTTTGAGTATTCCTTCTCTGCACAATGTATTATCTTTCATCTATATTTATTTTCTTTTATTGCTTTTAATGTTTAATGATCCCAAATGTGTTTCTTCCAATGGCTGTATTGATTACCATATAAACTCCTCTCGTTTCCAGTCTCAGTTGCAAACTCCTGTAATTTCTCAGACATCTATTTCTTTATGGCTCTGGTTATTGCTCTTTTATGTTCAATTGTTAAGAGATACAATTTGAGCACAAGTCAGCTAGTGCCTGGCAAAGAGATTCTTCCAGTGAAATAGCCACTTGAGGGATAATTTTGAATTGCAGATGAGAAGCCATAGGGATGAATGGGGCCACAGACCTAGAAGCTATGCTGAAAAATTTGATTCATTTTTATTTAATAGCTGAGCGTTGATAACAACACACCTAGTCACCCATAACAGTCAACTCAAAGGCTCTGAACTTACTGAATGTTGAAAAACCTGAGCTGCTCAATCTAGCTGAAAATAAGTTGCAGGGCTTGAGAAAAGTGGGGGAGAAATAGATAGATTAAAGACCACAATGACCATCTTCCTTCATCCACTAGGACCCACAAAGGTGAATTTTTACATGTAAACTATCAGACATGCTGAATATCTGACAGATTCTGCTGATTCCATGTTTCCATGTTTAGACTGCAATCAGTTATTGGGGATAGAGTGTTTGTCCAATAACCAACCTGACACTTCATCATTTTATTGAAATACTCAAAAGGGGAGATTTATCATCAATAATTCCATTGATTCTACTAATGTTACAAGGGCAAAAACAATCAGAATAATGGCACAAATGTTCTTCATAAATTAAATGTCATATATAAGTGAATATTAGGGTGAAAAAATGTCAAGAAATGAATATGCATATTGAGGGAACACTGCAAAGGTTGTTCTTTTGAGTGTCCATGGCTCTATATAGACTGCAAACTTTTCAGGACAGGATTAGGATCAAGAGAAACCAGACAGTGCACAACTGGAGGTCTCAGCACACCTGAGCCTGGATTTTACTGTTCTATTTGTCTGGCTTACCTTTCCAGCTTCATTTTCTGTCTTACATAGCCCAAATTTCCAGCCTCAGTCCCATTTCACTAATTTTGATCCCAATGTCAATCATGTTGTGATATAGATGATATGACACACTGAATCTCTTCTATTTGTTCTGCAAGTTAGCGTAGTCTGGCTTTTCAATTTTCCTGCCTTCATAAAATATTACTTTTCTTCAGCTTATTTAAATTCACCACCAGTATCATTCATTATGCAGGTTCAGCTGCAGGCCAGTCAAATTTTCCAAATTGATCTCACTAACATCTGGTGATCAGTTTAAGACATTGCCTTAAATTAGTCAAGCAACAGCCTAGCACAGTCCTAGCCTTTGAATCATGTCTAATAGCCGACACGCCAAATATGTTTCTTCCAATGGCAATATTGTTTAGGATTGTGGCTAGCCTACCATAATTTACTCCCATTGGCAAGGCAAATGGGGTAGATGTGAGAGATTTTAGTGTTGGCTCTAGACTTCATGAAATTCACATCAAAAAATGAGCAAGGATGGACCTATTGAAATCTCTCATCTGATGGATTGTTCTTAGTTGAACAGCACTCGATGAAGCACTGAAGGTAGCAAGAGCAGAGAATCTACTTGGTGGAAATCTCCAATCTCTATCAGCAAGAGCGGGTGGTGTGGAAATTTTTGAATGTTTCATGTAGAAGAATCATATTTGCAACTAGATGAATGAGGCTAATGATAAAAGTGTCTTGTTTATAGCAGGCTTTTCGCATGTGACTTTGTTGTCAATAAAGCTGTTTCATTTGTGCTCAGATAAATGGGCCTGTAGCTTTCCTATCTGCTGGTTAAAATCTGTATTAATAGTTACTGCCTTTTTTTAGATATTCTGAATTGTCAGATCCTGCAAACTGGCTGAACATTAATACCACAACTGGTCAGATCACAACTACAGCCATCCTGGATAGAGAATCCATCTATGTAAAAAATAATATTTATGAAGCAACATTCCTGGCAGCTGACAATGGTAGGTCTTGACATCCTTCTGGTTATAATGCAATGTATAGCTTATCAGTATCTTGTCTGTCTGTCTTTTCAGTCAAGTAACTTTAGTTCTCTTCTATCTCAAACCATAGAAGTGCTGGGATGTAATATGCTAACTATAATGTGCTTGCAGGATTTCCCTCAGGTCAGTTATTTCCTAGAAAGTCATGAGTGAGTGAAATTGACTGGCCATTTATTTTATTACTCTTTTTTTTCTTAACTGATCATTGAAATTGTATCATAGCCTTCTATTCTTCTGCCAATGGCATTCTAAAGAAACACTAGAAGTTTCACTGAGTTTGGGACAATGCCTCTTTAAATTAAGGGTGGATAGACCTGATGTTCAAGTTTGGAATCTAACTGAGGTGCGAAGGTCGAAATCACATAAAGCAAACTGGAGGGGACTTGTTCACCAAGCAGTTTCGTTTGGTCGTGTTCTAGTCCTTTTACACCAAGACCGTAGCAATGTGAAGTTATGTAACACAGTTGTAGTATAATTACAATATTAATGCAAAATGTCCCAGTCAGCATCTGAGATAAAAATGTTTTCATGAGAACATGATAAATAGAGTCTTAAACAAAACTTAAAGTTGTCTGTATTGCTTTCCTTTTATTTATGATGCTTGACCTATTTGCAGTCACCACACATCCATCCATGCTCAGAGACCAACTTCCATATAAAATTTATTCTAGCAATGGAGCTCAGGCTAGAATACTTGTGACAAAGCCTGGTGAATCAACATCTCCAAATAAAAAAAAAATTAATGGTTGTTTGTCTTCATTCAGGCAATCCTGCAGCAAGTGGAACTGGCACCATTCAGATTTATCTTATTGATGTTAATGATAACGCACCAGAGCTGATTCCCAAAGAGACCCAAATCTGTGAAAAGCCAAATCCAAATGCAATAAACATTACAGCAGGGGATGCTGACAGAGATCCAAATACGGACCCATTTGTGTTTGAACTGTCTAATAGACCACCAGGTGTCAAGCGGAACTGGACAATTACACGATTAAACGGTAAGCTGTAGGCCTGGAGATTTTTGATTAACTCCGATACTGAATATCACACTCCAGATCAAAGTAAAGGTAAACGCAATAGGATTAAAATTCATGGTCAAAGTAGAAGTTAAAATAAGCGTAGTGTTTTTACAATATTATTGTAACAATATTTCTTTATTAATGCAATCTTCCGCTCTCATGCTTCTCATCATAGCTCCCTGGGAGTGATGTATTTTAGAAGTTTTTCTTACTTTGTGTGTGAAAGTGCAGTCTTATGCCTCAATACCAAGGGCAGCACAGTGGCACAACTGGCTGAGCAGCTGTCTTGTAACTCTAGTAACCCAGGTTCAATCCTGACCTCTGCTGTTTGAGCTGGCAGAATTCCCCATTGAACCAGTTTCACCTCACCTCCCAAAGGTTTGTATTTGTATGTGAGTGGGAGAATCTAGAAGGGGTTGATGGGAATGTGGGGAGAATAAAAGAGAAGGGACATAGGATGTTTGCTTGATGTCAATTATGGACTCAGTGGTCTGCAGGGCCTGCTCTGTGAGTCTTTGACTCATCCGTAGACTGACTTCCTGCCAAGGGTCACTCTCACAGATTGAAAATCTATGGAGGTAAAGTAATGATAGCATCGGGATAAAATTCTAAAAACATAAAGAACTATCCTAACATTCCAGAGATGAACTTCAAAACACTACTATAGCAGACAGGGAATTTACAGTGAAACTCTATTATGGTTCTGTTTATTGCCTAGCCTAAACCCAAGAATTTCCTATCCAACATCATAGGAGGGGCTGCAACTGTAGCAACTCAGGATGGAGACTCACGTCAACATCCTTAAGGGGATCTGGGGATGTGTGCCACCTTTCTAGTGACACAGGAATCTCATAAATCAATACAACTGTGCACCAGTGTAGCCCACTGTGTGCTCAGGAATGTGAGGAGCTTTGCTGAAAAACGGTTTATATCCAGCGCCACAGGCACAAGACCACTTCTTTTCCATGATTCCTAGACTCTGTGCGTGCGTGCATGCGTGCATGCGTGTGTGTGTGTGTGTGTGTGTGTGTGTGTTTTTCTCTCTCCACAGATGCTGCCTGAACTGCTAAGTCTTTGTTTTAGTTTATTGAACATTGACAGCTAGGCTACCTCCATCGTGAGATAAATTGCTTATGTGATAATGTTCTATTGGCCTAATTCGCACACCTGTAGTATACATGGATAGCTTAGAGAGTGAACATAATTCAAAAAATGTTGAGCTACATATGAGCATAACACTAATGTTAAATTTTCTTGAAGAGAAGGTGAGTCATTTGTGAGTTTATAAGATTGTTCTAAATTCCTCTATACATAGTAAATAACAGAAATCTTGCTTCATGCTCATTCCTTCGATTAAATTCCTTGATCTTAATCTCAAGGCAGTGGCAATCACTGTGTCATCATTTGTGGGTTTTTTTGGTTCTTACATACTGCAAAATTAACCAGTCATTATGGGTTAAGTTGCTTTGATCCTGAAAGACTACTTTCCCAACTAAGTAGTACAATTAATACAATTTAGTGGAGGAGAATACATATGTTACCTTCAAATGTAATGACTCTTACATGTTACATTGAATGCAATCAGTGTCTTCAACCTGAAACAGTTTCTGAAAAATTAAACTCTCAGAAATTACCCTGTGAGATTACTGAAGTGTAAAAGAGGATGATAGAAGTGCAGAGGAAGGAAAAGACTCCTGATGTACACAACTCGGCTACAAGACCGGTTTTGTGTCAAGAACATTATTCCGAGAAATTAGTTAAATAAAGCTAATGGAAACAGGAAGATTTGATAGCTTGCCTTTTATAGAAGGGAAATAGAACTGAGGAACAAGTCACTCAGCAAGGACAATGGAACAAATATTTCAGTAATTGTTAAAAGGACTGGATGAGTTCTATAATCCACGTGGGGAAAGTTTCCTCAAATAGGCGCAATTTTTGTCAGTATTAGCATTCAAAAGTTTCAACAGTCTACAGCAGATGCAATTTTATTGGCTCTTCTTCAACCCTGGAATATTTGGGCAGTAAAGAAGCATACATCAGGATGTTCTTCATTGACTACAGTTCTTCATTCAGTTCTATCATTGCCTCAAAACTAATCAATAAGCTTCAAAACCTTGGCCTCAGTACCTCCCTGTGCAACTGGATCCTCGGTTTCCTCACTTGCAGATCCTGATCAGTTCAGATTGGTGAAAAAATCTACTTCATTGCAAGCATCAAGGAGGAGGTATAGGAGCCTGAAGGCACACACTTAATGATTCAGGAATAGCTTCTTCCTCTCTGCCATCAGATTTCTGATTTGGACATTGAACCCTTGAATAATACTGCACTACCACATTACAACAAATTTCATGGCATATCTGGTAATATTAAAACTGATTCTGATTCAGATTCTACAATCACCATTAACTTCACCATGCTGTGTGCTTAACCACATGCTGTACCTGCTTCATATTTATGACTGAGGCTAAGCACAGCTCCAGTGACATAATTAATTTGCTGTCATTGGCCAAATCAAAGTTGGCAATGAATCAGGAAATACAGTGCCTTAAAAAAGTAATGTGCGCCCAGAAGTATTTTGCATATTTATGGAAGAGTAGCAAGGAAGAAGCCCTGGCTAAAAAAACAGCATATCCTTGCCCATAAAAGCTTTGCAAAGAGTCATTTAGAAGATAATCTAAAGATGTGGAAAAAGGTTTTGTGGTCAGATGGAATTATTTGGCCTCAACATTAAGCAGAACATGCAGTGTAAGTCTAATACTGCACATCGGTCAGGTAGCACCATCCCTACTCTGTGTTGGAGGTAGTATCATGTTGCAGGGATGTTTTTCAGCAGCAGGGACTGTAAACCTGGTCAGGATTGGTATGAAGATCAATGCTGCTAAATACAAAGAGATGATAAATAAAAACCTGCTAGCCCCTACAAGAATGCTTAATCTGGGGAAAAAGTTTGTCTTTCAGCAGGACAATGACCTAGTGCACACTGCCAGAGCAACCACAGAGTGGCTTCATATGAAGAAAATTGATGTCCTTGAGTGGCCCAGTCAGAGTCCTGACCTGAACCCAACTGAAAATCTCTGGCAAGACCTCAGAATTGCAGTCCACTGCTGGCCCCTAATTAACTTGATACAGCTTGAGCAATTTTGCAAGAAAGACTGGGAAAATCTTGCTCTATTACATTGTGCAAAGCAAATAGAGACTTTTCCAAAAAGACTACTAGCTGTAATAGCTGCAAGAGGTGATTCAACTGAGTAAAGGGGGATGAATACTTTTGAACTGCTGACATTTCAGCTTTTGTATTTTTAGATTTTCATGATTTATAATTTTCCTGGTTTTGGGGTTTTACTGTGAAAAAAGAAACATTTAATTCCCAAATAAAAATTCTCAGTTAAATTGGCCAACATCCCTGTTTGTAATACTCATTTAAGTGAACAACTGACTGGAGGCTGAACACCATTACAAGGCCCTGTAGGATGGAGAGTGAAAATCTGGCTGAATGGTGCCATAACAATAACCTCTCATTCAATGTCAGCGAAATGAAAGAGCTGATTATCGACTATAAAAGGAGGAAGTCGAAGGTCCCTAAGCCAGTTCTCATCAGGTAGTCAGAGCTGGAGAGGGTCATCATCATTATTATTTCAAAGGATCTGTCCTGGGTCAAGCATGTAAGTGCCATTACTGTGCCTCTACATTTTTAAGTGTTTGCTAAGATTCAGCTAAGGTTAAAGCTTTGGCAAACTTCTGCAGATGTGTGATGGAGAATATATTGACTGGTTGATTCATGACCACATATGAAAACAGCAATGCCCTTGAACAGGAAATCTAGAAAAAGTACTGTCTACAGCGCTGTACTTCATGGACAAAACCCTCCCCACCATTGAGCAAGGAGTGCTGTCACAAGCAAGCAGCATCCATCATCAAGGACTCCCACCATCCAGGCCATGTTCTTTTCTGACTGCTGACATCAGTAAGAAGATACTGGAGCCTCCGGACCCACACCACCAAGTTCAGGAATAGTTATTACCCCTTAACCATCAGGCTCGTGAACAAGTTGGGATAACTTCATTCACCCAACACTGAACTATTTCCATTGCCTATGGACTCAGTTTCAAGAACTTTTCATTTCATGTTCTCAAAATTTATTGCTTATGTATTTATTACTATAATTTAGTTTATTTTTCTCTTTGATTTGCACAATTTGTTGTTATTTGCATGAGTTGCTTGTCCATCTTGTTGTTTGCATTTCTTCGTTGATTCTGTTTTGTTTCTTTATAATTACTGCAAATGCCTGGAAGAAAATAAATCTCAGGGTTGTATATGCTGAAATATATGTACTTTGATAATAAATTTACTTTAAACATTAAACATGGTTAATACAATGTTTGTAGCAGGATTTAACAAATGAATTTGAATTAACAAATAGATCTGAAACTTCTGCTGGTGTGTCTTAGACCCAAATGAAGAAAATAGTTGTACCTTTCAGTACTTACTTTAAGCTTACATGTTTCTGTATAGCCATTGTTTTTGTGTTTCCTTTTTGAAAGATTTGATGGGGTTGTGCCTGCAGATGGGCTGCAAAGTAGTGTTAGCAATTGATATTTGTTCTGTTTCCTACTTGCTGACAGTATTGAAAAGTCCTGGGTAAGTGGTAACCATGATAAATGCAGTGCCAAAATCCAAGCACATTATTTTGATGCTACAGCTAATCCCCAATCTTTGAGCATCTATGCTGAACAAGCATATTTTCTTCATGTCTCAAGATGTGTTTCTTCCTGACCTCTGCATTGCATCTTGAATAAGTTTTGTATGTGCTGAATTTAAGCAGAACTTTCCATTGTGGATTATATTTACTGAGTTCCAGCAAGCCACTATTCATCTCAATAAGCTGCTGGGTGTTAGAGAAAATAGACTTTCATCAAGTTTATGTAAGTGAACTTGGGTCAGAGGATAAAAAACTCTGCAGTAAACTACTTTTCATCCAATTTCCACAAGAGTATACAGTTTTCTGATTGCCATCCATCACATGGATTATAAACTCAGATTTGCTGAGCCACCAGCAATCTCCTCATGAACTTTTATTTAACTGATGACTATTACGGTTTCTGAATTTAAAAGAAAAATGAGGATGTATTTTATTTCATCAAAGTGTTGCTGTCATAATCTTAGCTCCAAAATGTAGTGTCTTGAAAAAGTATTCAACCCCCCACAACTATTTTCACTGTTTACTGTCTCGTTTTCTAAAATTTGAAATATATTGAAGTAGGAATTTTTTTGAGACGAACTGCAAAACATTGTGCATCATGTCGAATCAAAAGAAAAATTTCAAAGCCTGTCAACAATTTACTAGATATTAAAAACTAAAATTGTAAGGCTGAAAAAGTATTCATCCCTGCTGTAATTAATATGCCAACTTTCCTCAGGAGCAATTCTGGATATTACCTTACCAACTCACCCAATTCATTGATGTAGAAACTTGGAGGATCACCTATTTTCAATGAATGAATAGGAATAAATACCTCCTCTCTCTGTAAGGTCCAACAATATGGTAAATTTTCAACAGACAAAACCAAAATAAAGACGAGCACATTGAAGGCCAATCAGGGAAATGATAATAGAGAAGCACAAATCTGGGGTAGGTTACAAGATCAGCTGAAAGACATTCAATATATCTCAAAACTCAGTGCAGGCCATTGTGGAAAGTGGAAAAAATATGAATGCACAGCCAGACTGCCTTGGTCAGGGCGTTACTCTAAATTTAGTCTCCAGAGAAGAATGGCACTTGTGAGAGAGGCTACTGTGACGGTAACAGTCACTCTGAGTAAACTGCAGGAGTCAGTGCCTGCAACTGGAGATGAAGTTCATGGCTCCACAATCTCTATGGCTTTGCACAATAAGGATATTTAAGGAAGAGCCCAAAGAAGAAGCCCTGGCTAAAATAAAAAAATTACACTTGCCACTAAAGAATTGTGGTTCCATGAGACTAAAATGGAACATTTTGGCCACAATACTAAATGGTACGTGTAGCATTAATCTAATATTGAGCATCAGCCTAGTAACACCTGTTGTACTGTGGTGGAGGTAGCATCCTACTGTGGGGTGCCTTTAGCAGCAGGGTCTGAAAATCTGGTCAGGATGGATGTGAAGATGAGTGCTGCTAAATAGAGAGATATTGAATAAAAACCTGATAGCCACTGCCAGAAAGCTTAAACTGGGGAGGACGTTCATCGTTCAGCAGGACAATGCACACTGGCACATGGAGTGGCTTCGAATGAAGAAAACTGATGTCCTTGAGGGGCCCAGTCAGAATCCTCACCTTAATCCAATTGAACATCTCTGGCAAGAACTCAAGATTGCTGTTCACACCCCAATTAACCTGGCACAGGTTGAGCTGCTTTGCAAGGAGGAATGGACAAAGCCTGCTCCATCACTGTGCAAAGCTCATTGACACTTAGCCAAAAAAAAACTACTGGCTGTACTAACTGCGAGAGGTGCTTCAACTAAGTAGTGAGCAAAGGGGGATGAATAATTCTGTACTGCTGACACTTCAGTTTTTGAATTTTTAGTTTTTCATGCTTTACAATTTTCTCTATTTTTTGGGTACCACTCTGAAAAACCGAGAATGTGATTTATAAATAAAAATTCTCAGTTAAATTGATCAAAATCCCTGGTTGTTTATGTGTAAAAAAGATTGGTGGCTGAATATTTTTGAGGCACTGTGCATTTTAATATTTATTTGTATTATTTGAACCAATATTGTAAACAGGAATTTAAAAAAAGATTGCAGCATCTTTGGATGAAATAGATCCAGTCGTTGTTGGACTGTTAGGTGAGAGCACGTAGGTTCAGTAGTTCCCTATATTAATGTAAAATAGCAATGTGAGAAAGACTATTAAAAACCCAAGTCAGAATTCCTAAAAAAAATTAGTGAACAGGAACCTATCTCAGCAAAGAGAAAGGCTTTAGGCGACTGGGTTATAGGCCATAAGACACAGGAGCAGAATCAAGCCATCTGACCCATCAAGTCTGCTCCACCATTCAGTCATGGCTGCTCCTTTTCTCCTAGTTCTGACCCTAGTTCTTGGCCTTCTCCCCGTAACCTTTGATGCCATGTCCATACAAGAACCTATCAATCTCTACCTTAATACACCCAACAACTTGGCCTCCACAGCTGCATGTGGCAACAAATTCCACAAATTCGCCAACCTCTGGCTAAAGACAAATTTTCCTGCATCTCTGTTTTGAAAGGGCGCCCCTCTATCCTGAGGCTGTGCCCTCTTGTCCTAGGCTCTCCCACAATGGGAAACATCCTTTCCACATCTACTCTGTCTAGGCCTTTCAACATTTGAAAGGTTTCAATGAGATTCCCTCTCATCCTTCTGAATTCCACCGAGTACAGACCTAGAGCCATCAAACAAACGTTCCTCGTATGATAACACTTGCGTTCCTGGAATCATCCTTGTGAACCTCCCCTGGACCCTCTCCATGCCAGCATATCTTTACTAAGATGTGGGGCCCAAAGTTCTTCACAATATTCAGGGTGAGGCCTTGTAAAGCCTCAGCATCACCTCCTTGCTCTTGTATTCTAGACCCCTTGAAATGAATGTTAATGTAGCATTTCTCTTCCTCACCACTGACTCAACCTGTAAGTTAACCTCCAGAATGTTCTGCACATGGACTCCCAAGTCCCTCTGCATCTCAAATTCCTGGATTTTCTCCCCATTTAGAAAATAGTCTGCACATTTATTTCTACTATCACAGTGCATGACCATACATTTTCCAGTATTGTACTCCTTTTGCCACTTCTTGCCCATTCTCCTAATCTGCCAAAGTCGTCTGCATTCTACCTGTTTCCTCAACACTACCTGCCCCTCCAACAATCTTAGGGATTAGACATGAACAGCATAAATGTGATGCGGTGGAGGTTTGTAGGAAGTGGTTGGAGGAAGTACTGCATGAGAACATTTGAATATTTCATTTTGGAAGTTAGAAATGCAGAGGTAAAGTTATCTGCAACTGATGGGCTGAAGCTGCAGTAGTCGAGAGGCCATTACAGAACCTGATGCAGATTTTTTTTCCCATGGAAGGTGTAAAGCTTTCAGAAAGATGTGAATGTGCAAATAATTTGCTGCAGAATTGGAAAGAAAGATCTATTTCTGGTGGTTTGATATAAGCTGTAAATACTAAGTAAAGACAGTATAATTAACCTGAACAAAGATATGTTGGAAGATGGTTTGTTAGACCTTGAATGTTGGTCTACAAGGATAGATGCAAGTGTTTTTATGTGGATCTGATAATGGTAGGTTTGAAATGAAGGGAGTCAGTGTCTGGGATCTCTATAATGTCATTCAGCAGGAAAGTTATGAGATTAGCTTCAATGCAACCAGTTGATGAGAATACAGCAGGAACATGCATTTGTGAAAAAGTTAGTGTACCCTTTGGGAAAAGGGGGAGACAAACAAGGTGAACTTGTCAGGAATAATTTTTGTGATTAAGAGAAAGGAAGGATGCAGCAGCAGCAAAGGAAGCTGAATAAAAGAACAACCTGCTGGAGAAACTCATTGAGTCGAGCAGCATGTGTGGAGGCAAAGGGATAACCTACATTCAAGATTGAGTCAATGCGATTCATCAGGGCTGCTTTTCATTGTGTTCCATGGCAATTGGATAGATGCCCTGGATTCACACCAATACAAAAAAGTCTGGGTTAGCTTTCAAACTGATGGCAAGAACATTGATTTCTCTCACTTCCAGTAATTTCTCCCCCCCACTTTTCTCTTTTTCTTTTCCACATTTTGACTCCCTTCATTTTCTCTCCTGCCTATCATCTCCCTTTTCTCCAATGATTTATTCTTGTTTTTTGTCAGATTCTGTCTTCTTCAGCTCTTTACCCTTTCCACCAATGACCCCTTAGATTATCACTTCACATCCCCTCCCCCACCCACCCACCTTCCCATGCAGATGACTTCACTTCTCACCTATCAACTCGGAATCCTTCCTCTACACCCATTTCTTAATCTAGACTCTTTCGTCCTTTCCAGTTCTAATAAAAAGTTTCAGCCCGTAACATCAAATCTTTATTCCTCTGCATAGTTGCTACCTGAACTGTTGAGTTCCTCCAGCATCTTGTGTGTGTTACTCAAGAATAACAAGCATAGGTTCTTGCATATGGTGGTGGTGGTAGGGGATAAGGGTGAGGGGTTCAGAGATGCTAGGTTTCTATTTCCATGCGGTCCAGTAAGTCTGGAGCTTAATCTTTAAACTGAGACAGCTGACAGGAAGAGCATTTGTGAGTAAAGACGGAAAATGAAATGATAAAGACTATATCAACTGAATATACCACAGGAAGAGAGGGTAAATATTGTAATGGGACAACAGGGGCAACAAATAATGCTAATTTTATAGAACAGGTAAGATTGATGGAACAGTGTGTATTTTCACACAAGAGGAAAGTGATGCACAGTGTGATATTCCAGTTAGCTCCGCAACACTGTAGTGAAGAGTAGAGGAGTCAGCATACAATGAAGATGGATAAACAGGAGAAAACCTGCAGATGCTGGAAATCCGAGAAACACACACAAAATGCTGGAGGAATTCAGCAGGTCAGGCAGCATCTTTGGAAAAAAGTACAGTGGAGGTTTCAGGCCAAAACCCTTCGGCAGGACTGACGGGTAGCTAGTGGCTTTGCCTGTAAGACTGTGCTGATGAGTGTTCTGATAAGCTTTTCAAAGAATAGGAAGGATATGATTGCTCCAAAGAGATTGCAAAGGAGATACACCAGTAATTTTCCTGGAGTTCTGCTTGCAAGGATAGGCACTAGGAGGGAGGTCAGTGGGGAAGGACGAATGGACAAGGGAGTCACATAGGGAGCAATCCCTGTGGAAAGCAGAAAGTGGGGATGAGGGAAAAATGTGCTTGGTGGTGGAAGCTCATTGGAGATGGTGGAAATTCCAGAGAATTATGTGCTGGACGCAGAGTCAGATAGAGTGGTAGGTGAGCACAGGACAAACCTATCCCTGGTAGGGTGGCTGGAGGATGGGGTAAGAGTAGATGTGTGTAAGATGGAAGAGATGTGGTGGAGGTTGCTTTGATGGTGGAGGAAGGAACACCCATTTCTTTGAAAAAGGAGGACATCTCCTTTGTTAACTTATCCTTGCAAGCAGAACAAGAGCTACACTGCCCCTACACCTCCTCCCTCACTATCATTCATGGCCCCAGAAAGTCCTTCCAGTTGAGACAACACTTCATCTGTGAGTCTGTTGGGGTCATATACTGTATCCAGTGCTCCCAGTGTGGCTCCTGTACATCGGAGATACCCAATGTAGATTGCGAGACCGCTTCAACAAGCACCTACGCTCCATCCACCAGAAGAATCGGGATCTCCCAGTGGCTACCCAATTTAATTCCACTTCCCAGTCCCATTCCAATATATCAATCCGTGGCCTCCTCTACTGGCACGATGAGGCCCCACCCAGGTGGGACGAACTGCAATTTATATTCTGTCTGGGTAGCCTCCAACCTGATGGCATGAACATCAATTTCTCAAACTTCCACTTCATCATTCCCTATCCCCTTTTCCATCTCTCAACTTAGCTTCTTGCCTGCCCATCGCTTCCCTCTGGCGCTGCTCCCTGCTTTTCTTTCTTCCATGGCCTTCTGTCCTCTCCTATCAGACTTCCCCTTCTCTAGCCCTGTATCTCCTGCACCAATCAACTTCCCAGCTTACCCTCCTCCACCCAGTTTCACCTTTCACCTTGTATTTCTCTCTCCCCTCCCGCACCTTTTATATCTACTCCTCAACTTTTTTTTTTCCTCCAGTCCTGCTGAAGACTCTCGACCCAAAACTTCGACTGTGCTTTTTTCTATAGATGCTGCCTGGCCTGCTGAGTTCCTCCAACATTTTGTGTGTGTTGCTCGGATTTCCAGCATCTGCAGATTTTCTCTTGTTTGAGAAAATCTGGAATGCACCGCCTAAGGGGATGTCAGTGATAGTTTTTCACAACATATAAGATGTATCAAGGTGAGCACTTGAATTGTGAAAGAATAAAGTGCTACAGGACAGGTGCCTGCATACGGACTAAGGATAGGTGGGTACTTAATTGTCAGCAGGACAGGATGAACAAAGGGCTCTGGTTTGTGCTGCATTACTCATTGTGTCCCTGTAGGCTCATCCAAACAACGTGCACTTGGAAAGAATTGCTTTCCTGATAACCAAGCAATGGTATTGTTGTTATTTTCAAACAGTAGATATACTTTTTCCCAATTTGAAACATAGGTTTTGTTTGAATTAATGACATTCCTTTGAATAATAAATGTAATTTGTGTATATATAAATTACTACTGCATGCATTATTAATTTACTTTTCTGGGTAGAGATCAGTTTGATGGATTCAAGTTCAGTGAAACACTAAAATTTCTCAATTTCAAGAATGAACTTTCTAGCTATGTTCTTCAGTGCAGAAAATACTGAACTACAATATCCATACCGGTTGAAGATCACAAAAAATTTAGTTTATAGTTTATATCATCATTTTCTACTTGGAATTTATGTCTGCACATGAAAATACAGTAACAATTGGTGTCTGGTGTCCCTGCACCATTACACTTTGTGAAATGACAATTGCCTACAGTATTTGTTGGTAACTCTATAAAAAATAATAGAAGTAATTGTGCCTGGAGAATATGGTACGTGATTGAAAGGCTGGTATACCAGAAATAGAATCAGGTTTATTATCCCTAACATATGTTGTGAAATTTGTTGTTTTGCAGCAGCAGTAAAGTACAATACATAATAATAAATGCTGTAAGTTACAATAAGAAATATAAAAAAAATAAACAAGTAGTGCAAAAAGAGAACAATGAGTGAAGTAGTGTTCATGGGTTTATGGTCTGTTCAGAAATCTGATGGTGGTGGGGAAAAGTCTGTTCCTAAAATGCTGAGTGCATGTCTTCAAGCTCCTGTACCTCCTTTCTGATGGTAGCAATGAGAAGAGTATATGTCCTGGATGGTGAGGGTCCTTCAAGATGGATACCGTTTTTTTTTAGGCATTCCCTTTCAAAGGTGTCCTCAGTGGTGGGGAGGCTAGTACCCCTGATGGAGCTCTGCAGCTATTTCCAGTCCTGGTACCTCCACACCAGATGGTGATACAAGCAGTCAGAATGCTCTCCACAGACCATTTGTAGAAACTTGTTGGACTCTATTGTGACACTCTGAATCTCCTCAAATTCATAATGCAATACCTCCTAAGGTTCTGATGTGCCTTCTTCATAATTGCGTCAATATGTTGAGCCCAGGATAGATCTTCAGTGATTTTGACAACTAAGGATTTGAACCATAAACCAGCATAAACCAGCAACATTTAGTCAAACTGTCTTTATTGATTGGTTTCAATCTTATGGTGAATTCAGTCATGAAATTATCACAGGCGTGTACAACTGTCAACGCACTATCTTTTTCAAAACTGAGCAGTAGATAATATGATAGCACCAGTATAATGCACTGTAAATGCATTATTGTATAAGCAGTTTTAAAAATGAGATTATATGAATCATAAAGTATTTTACCAAAGTGAAAACCTTAATTTAACCTATAGATTGACAGTACAAGTCAAGTGTACATTGTTAGAATAATCATTATCATGCACTTTAATTAAAGGATGCACTAAGGTTCTGGTATTGGCTTATTCTGTAAATTTCTTGTTGCACAATTGAGAGCTTCATTTGTTCTTTCTCATCAATGAAGGATGTTTTTCCATGTAGATATTTTATGTTAATTTTAGATGTTTCATGCTTCAGATTTACAATTACTGTGAGATTATTCCTGCTTTTTTTAGTTGTGAAAGAGCTCATTGAGTTGTTTACGATGTACAAAATTCCTATTAATTTCCTCTCTTTGTATTTATCAGGGGACTCTGCACAGCTCAGTTTGAGGATTGGATTCCTGATCGCTGGTGTCTATGATGTTCCAATCATAGTCACAGATTCTGGCAACCCTCCATTATCAAGCACCACTGTTATTAAAGTGAAAGTGTGCCCTTGTGATGAGCATGGAGACTGTACAGCCATTGGGGCTATCGCAGCAGCTGGATTGGGTACAGGAGCCATTATAGCAATCCTCCTATGCATCATCATTTTGTTAAGTAAGTAATGAAGGTAGAATTAAACAATGATTAAAGTCTCTGTGTGTCCTACTGACAATGTAATACTTGTTCCTTCAGTTCTCGTCTTGCTATTTGTGATATGGATGAAACGCAGGGATAAGGAACGACAAACAAAACAACTTCTAATTGACCCAGAGGACGATGTCAGGGACAACATTCTGAAATACGACGAGGAGGGTGGTGGAGAAGAGGATCAGGTAAGACTGCATTTGAACATTATTCTACTATACAATATATGAACTACATATCTGAAGTTCATTCTGGGCAAATTTATATGATAGAAGATTTGATGTGCTTCTGAAAGAGAAAATGTTGCTTTCACAAAAATTCAGTGTACCTCTGATAGAACATGGACTTAAGATCTGTACTGCAGATGTAGGAAGTCAAAAGGACTAATGCACTTTTGTTCCAGTGTATCATCTTCTGTGATACAAGTGCAATTTTGTTTTCTCCAGTTCATTGATTTTGTTTAAAGATCTATATAAATAAAAAGTTTACTGAAGTAAATGATTGTGCAGTGTTCAGCACTTCTCCTACATTTGACCTTGGCAAAAGTGTTACTGAAGGAGAATAGAAGCTAGATTAGATTTTATCATCTAATAAGAACAACGAAGCACTACATCTGCAAAAGGATCCTGCATGATATGTTAGAAATTATTTCAGCATGGTATCATCATGTAGGAAAAGTAACCAGGTTGAATTTTATAATCATTGCCCCAGATGTTGTGGCGAAAAATCATGTAAGTCCCAGCAAGTTTTGAATCTCCTTCTTTGCTTTTTGAAAATGCATAAATCCTGAAATTTCAAACAGCATGAGCCAGTATTTTTCCAGCTAATTTCTGCCATTCACTTCCTCATTGTCCAGTCACAGAGTTGACTTTCAAACTTAGGATAGAGAATCAATTTGCAGCAGGTCAGATCTAACTAAATGGAGGCAAGTGTCTCCATGGGAGCAAGGTAAGTTTTAATTATTTTTCAATTTTAATGCTGCTTTACTAAATAGCTTTCAATTGTTTTGAGTACATTTGTTATTTTTTTTTATTTTTAATTAACTTTTAAAACTCTTTTCTAAATAAAAATCCAAGAAGCAACCTGAGAGCAAAAGTGTTAATTTTGTGGTTGCACTAATCGTATTGTACGAATTATTTGCTGGAGCAGTTACAGCTTCTGTTAACTCTAAAGTAAGTGTTGCATGTAACGGAGTACTGGATCTATTGATAACATGTTCTCAAGTTCTGTTTATAATCTCTGCTGTTGAATTGTGTCAGTGCATTATGTTTACAAGAAATTAAGAATGGACTGTGCAATACACATGTACCAAGTTTAAGCTCAAGTTCAAGGTTTATTGTCATTCAACCATACATGAATACCCATGAATATAGTCAAGCAAAACAGCATTACTCTGGAGCCAAGGTGCAAAACTTAATAACAACAGTCATACATAGCATAAGGCAGATATAGCACATATAAGATAGGAATAAAATACAGTCACACAAAAAATATATAGTCCAAGTCCCTGAGTCTATGAATATTGCAGCAGTCTTCGGTCAAACAAAATATAGCTTGTCATCTTCCGAGTGAACACTGGGAGGGTACTACTGACTCCAGCATGGGCACCGCCTCCAGCACTCTGGTGGAGTGCCTGACTCCGACACCCCCCCGAGCAGCTGCAAGCAGGTGACACTGTAGCTCAAGGCTTAGTCCTTGCTATGGGGTGGCATGGTAGCATAGTAGTTAGCACAATGCTTTACAGTACCAGCAACCCAGTTCAATTCCCACTGCTGTCTGTAAAGAATTTGCACATTCTCTGCATGACTTCATGGCTTTCCTCTGGATGCTGTGGTTTTCTGCCATAGTCGAAAGACATACTGATTGGTAGGCTAAATGGTCATTGTAAACTGTACTGTTATTAGGCTAGGTTAAATTCGTGGAATTGCTGGGCAGCATGGCTTGAAGGGACAGAAGGGCCTATTCTGTGCTTTATCTAAATAAAAATAAATAATTAAGTAAATAAAATGACTGAGGCCTTGCAGCTCTACCATCATTCGCCAATAAACCATTGAATTGGACCTGCAGCATTCCACAGCACCAATATTCAACAGGGTCTTGTGATCACAACAAGAGTGACTATAATTTCTAAAATGTACAGTATAATTTCTGTCTGAGTGAAACTTCACAGTCATTTGGTAATTAATACAAAACATATTCAAAATTCTATAGATTTTTAAAATCTGATACTCTCTGGAACTGGCTTCGTGGTCAGATTATTGTGATAAAGAGGTTTGAACATTGGGTTCATTTTCCACAGTGTGCCACTTTCAGACATCTCTGAAAAAATGGGAATACATTCTAAAACTTAGTTAAGCTTTCTGTTATAGATCATTGTGAAAGTGACAATACTAATCAAGAAAGGTACTGTTTTGAAGGAAGAGAATTGAGCAGTCAGTGTATAGATTTCATTGGTTACGATTGAGAAGCACAAAGAAATCTGTCAAAATGTTGACACTATTCAAAAGGTCGCACAGTAATGAATGTAAGAAAGACAAAGCAAACCTACAAAGAACTTACAGAAGTGTGCACACTTGGTAGAATGGTAATGGGGATTGTTATTACTCTAAAGTTCATAGAGACTCACTGAAGCAGCCTCTTAGGCCACTCACCACCAACTCAGAATCTTCCAATCATCTGTACACTCAAGGTAATTTACAGTGGCCAATTAAACTGCCAACTTGTGCATCTTAGCAATATGGGTGGAAAATGGCAGGGATGCGGCATTTCAGCTGTAAGCTTAGATTGGAAAAGTTGGCCTTGTTCTTATTGGAGCAGAGAAAATTGAGAAGAGATTTGACAGAAGTGTACAACATTATGACTGGTAAATTGAGTGAAACTCTTTTCAATAACATCAGAAACACATATTTATAACTTTGGGCAATATATACAAAGGGAGATGTGAGAAAGAGAATTATTAGGATTTAGACCACTGCCAGTTATGGTAGTTGTACAAATACAATCAGTCTTCTAAAAGGAAATGGTTTGGCACTTGAGGAGGATTGACTTGCAAACTAGTGAGGATAGACTAGGGGAATGGAAACAATGGAATTGCTCTAGTAATGGTTAGAAATGACTCAATGAACCAAACATTGTCCTACTCTTGTAACTATTCTGTAAATGAAGAGCAGTTTTAAAAGTTCAATAGAGTATTATAAACATCCATTTGAAATTTTGCTAAAGATTGGAGTAAATATTATCCTTTTCATCAAACCACCCCACCTTGACATGATGTAGCCACAGCTTGATCTATTTTTGGTCACAAACATTGTTAAGCCATAGATTTATGCTTCTCCTATTTATTGTTCATAATTATGAGTGTGATGGAGCAAACTCTAAGTTCTTGTTGCTATACAATTATATTGTAGACTCCAAGGTTTTGGGATGAAATACACTCTTGAGTTTTGATAGCTGAGTGGAAACTTTCTGAATTAAATTTTTAAAGATAGTACAAATACAAATTGGTTTCATTCCACTAACACTAATGTGCTGAGAGAGAGAGTGAGGAAATCAGCTCTGTTAGAAGTTAGTTTGCTTAATCCTTGCTCTACATTATTAATAATAACTATTTTTTCCTGAATGTTTTATTCTGTGTGTTTATTTTAGTTTTTTCATATTGGCTGGGGCCGTAAGAGTGTAACATGCTGCACTAAGCAGAAGCACAGGAATCAGAAGTCTGTTGAAATATTAAGGAATGATGACTTATTTTGGTTTCTTCCCAATATGTCAAAAGCTTAGGCTTCAAAGGATTTTTTTTACACCATCATTTGTGCATTGTAGGATCATCAAGGAAATCAGTGAAACATCAGCATTGACTAATTGGTAAAGCCAGAGCATGCCTGCATTATTTTTGGGCTTTTTTAATGAACCAACTGATGTGATTTCCTGTCAGAGATAATGAAGGCTTGATGCAAGGTCATATGTATATCTGGGGAATCAGCTCATTATATATAAACCAAAACCTTATACAAACACAAGTATGGTCTGATAAGTGACATGTAACACTTGCAGCTCCTGAGTGTAAAGCAGTTACCAACTCAAACAATAACGAGTCTAACCACCTACCTTTGATATTCATTAGACAAACCTGCTATCAACATCCTGGGTAGCACACTTAATCAGAAGCTCAACCGAACTAGGCACAATAGCAGCTATGTTGTCACATTATATCAGGAAATAAACAATTCCACGAAAAGTTCATTTCACTTAGTTGACAACCAATTACAGAAAGAAATAAAAAGCTCAAAAGAAACCAAGTTTGGTAAAATAACTGCTAATTTAGAAAGAAATAGTGTACAACAAATAATGGAAATTTATGCAATAGCAAACTATTTAACAACAATATTACAGGTGTTGCAATACTCATATTGGTTGACATTGTGCCTCAGTTCTAGTGCAGTGCATTTACTAATGCCCTGCTGAGCTTTTGCCAAGATTATTGCTCTACAAATCTCATCATTGCTTGTGTCCAATCATGGGCCAAAGAGCTGAATTCTAGAGTTGAGATGGAAGTGACTGCCCTTAGCATCAGGGTAGCTTGTGAGTAACTGTTACATCAAAGTACCCTGGAGAAAATGAAATCAATGGACAGTAAGAGGAAAAAACTGCATCTAACACTGTAGAAGGTGTTTGCGGTCAACCATCCCAAACCCAGAGCATCATTGCAGGAATTTGACAGGGTAGAATCCTCAATCCAATCCCCTTCAGCTGCTTTGTAAAGACAAAAGTGAGCCTGTTTGCTGATAATTGAGTAATACTAAATTCCTTTTAGAACTCCTCAGAAAAAGAAGTAGTTCATTTCCGCATCTAACAAGACCAAGACTATTTGCAGGCATGGGCTGATGAACGGCAGTCAACATTTCCACCACAGAATTATCAGCAACCATCACCTCCTTTGAGGCACGATTTAACCACCAACCCTTGACATTCAATGGTGTTACCTGGTGCCCCAGTAACGGCATCCTGAGATTCAGCATTGATCAGGGACTCATATGGATTAGGGTTGTAAGCCCTGTAGCTTCAAATGCAGGTCAGCAGCCACAGTTCCAGTGGTGAATGACTCTCCTCTTTACTCTAAACACTTTATGCAAGTCTGAAGTGTGACGGAATAGTTTCCATCCCCTTACATTAGTGCAGTACCAATTGCACTTAGGAAGTTTGACACCATGCAGGATAAAGCAACCCGACTGGCACTTCATGCATCACCCAGAAATCTAGTTCTCTCTACTATTGGCATAGGGTAGCAGCACTGTGTGCCATACGCCAAATACATTGCAGTAACTCTCCTTGGCTACACAAATAGCACCATCCAAGCTCTTGTCCTTTCCAATGAAGGGAGATGAGGAGGGATTCTCACCTGGGAACTCCAGCACCCACAGGCGCTTCTTCAACTCTTATTATATCCTCACTTGGAAGGAAGTAAGGATACCCTGACAAGAAGGCAACAGTAAATCAAATAACAACACGTTACAACAGTAATCTTAAACTAGATGGGTTACAGCAGCAGGAGGCCATTCCAGATTCTGCTCCTGTAACTAATAAACTGTCACAAATCCTTCATCATTATTTGGCCTAATTTTTGGAACTCTCTACCCAATGGTATAGTGTTCATCAGAGTGACTACACTAGCTTACTATCACATTCTCAAGGGTGTGAATAGGCAATAAATGCTCTCTTTACCAGTGACCCCATATCATGCAAAATGACAAAGACAATACTGAACGAGTGTTACTCTGAAGTGTTAGTTTTGTTCTTTTGCTTTCCAACTTGAGTACAAAATTAGTAACAATGTAGTTCAACAATTTGCAGGGGAAAAGTACTGAATCTCTCTTGCCAAAGGTGCTAATGCTGTCATGATTTAATTTGAAAGGTTTTGGCACTATAACTTCAAAAACAAATATATCTACTTTGCCAAAGCAATTTGTACATTGCAGATAGTTATTGCTGAGAGAAGGGAAAGTGTGAAATCAGACATTTCCAACTTGCATGTTGTGTGCCTGTGCTCCTGGTGCATTTGGGTACCATTATACGAAAGTATCACAAAAAAATGTAATTAAATTCAAGTCAGGTGAAGCAGAGAGTGTATCCAGTGCAGGTGTAAACTCAGTGGCCATTTTATTAGGTACACCTGTACAACTGCTCATTAATGCAAGTATCTAATCAGCCAATCATATGGCAGCAACTCAATGCATTAAAACAATGGGTCAAAATGTTTGTGTGTTGTTCAGACCAAACATCTGAATGGGGAAGATACTGTATGTGGTTTAAGTGGCTGTCTGTTTATAGATTATTTGTGCCAGACAGGGTGGTTTGAGTATCTCCGAAACGCTGATCTCAGAGATCTTCACACAGTACATCTCTAGAATTCACAGAGAATTATGTGAAAGCAGAATAATATCCAGTGAGCAGCAGTAATGTGTGGCAAAAATGCCCTGTAAATGAGAGAGGTCAGGGAGAATGGCCAGACTTCCTCAAGCTGATAAGAAAGTGAGAGTAAATCAAATAACCACACATTACAATAGTAACCTTAAAGTGGATGGGTTACAGAGCCGGAGACCATTCCAGATTCCGCTCCTGTAACTAATAAAGTGAGCACTGAGTGTATTTCAGTTTGGCCAGAAGGACGGAGCAAGTCGGTGGAATTATACACTGTGACTGCTTTCCTGTTCCTTTATTAACTGGATGGGTGAGTGTGTAATAATCTATAATGTTTTCTGGAAAGAAAAGATTACTGATCTCTGTAAATTAAAGTTTCAAAATTCAAACAAAAATTGAATTGGATGAAATAGTTCAAGTTAAATAAAAGGTTGATGGTACTTGAAGTAGAAAATCCAGCTGGTCCAGCTGGGATACCTTGAGATATTGACAATGATAATAAATGTTGAAAGTGTAGATGTTCTGATAGCAATCTGCTAAACATCGTTTTATGTTGGAGGTTTTCAGAAAAATCATAGGTTGTAATGATGTATTTCTGCTTAATAAAGAGATGAAGTAACTCAGCAATCTGAGGCTAATAAAACTTCCTATCAGAGATGGTAAAATTAAGGACATCTCATGGATCTTTGCTCAGGTGGGCAGAGAGAAGAGGTTTAGATTTACTGCTTCTGGGTTTTAGTGCAAAGCGATAGATATACATGCAACTCCTCCTCACTGCCAGTCAACACTGCTGTTCCTCAAAGGTGCATGCTTAACCACTACTCTACTCTCTCTACAGCCATGACTGTGTGGCTAGGCACAGCTCAAATGGCATCTGTAAATTTGCAGATATTACAGCTATTGTTGGCCGAATTTCAGATATAGTGACAAGGAGGCGTACAGGTCTAAGGTGTATAAGCTATATACCTTATGCTGATATACCTTTTGCAGTGGTGCTGCAAAAACAACCTCGAATCCAATGTCAATAAGACTAAAGAATTGATTCAGGAAGCCGAGGGAACACACAGCAGTCCTCATCGAGCAAACAGCAGTGGAAAAGGTGAGCAGTTTCAAGTTCTTGGGTATCAACATTGCTGAAGGTCTATCCTGGGTCCAGCATATTGATGCAGTTAGAAGGAAGGCACAACCTTATATTTCCTTAGTAGTTTGGGGAGGCATGGTATGTCACTGAAGGCCTTCATAAATTTCTAGAGCTAATAGAGAGCATTCTAACTGGTTGCTTCACCATCTGGTACAGAAGGGCCTCTGCACAGGAATGGAGAAAATACTACAGAATGTTGTAAACTCAGCTATCTCCATCATGGGCACTAGATTCCCCAGCATCAAGGAGGAGGTTCAGGAGCCTGAAGTCACACCCACTTCATTTCAGTTTCTTCTCCCCTACCATCAGATTTCAGACAATGAAACCATGTGCAAGACTTCACCGTTTTTTTGCTTTCTTAATTTCTTATTCTTATAGTTTTTTTAATATTATGTATTGCAATGTACTGAAGGTGCCAAACAACAAATTTCACAACATATGACAGAGATATCAAATCAAGTCAAATTTATTGTCATTTAACTATATAGATGTATATATGATGTGTATAATCATAAAACATATATAGAAATGAGGCAATGTTTCTTCAAACCAGGGTGTAAAGCACAGTGGAACACAGTTATGCCACTGTGAGCCCTTAGAATTGGCATTGTCTGGCAGGAAAAACATTCTGTAGAAAATAAATAGTACTACCTTGTGAGCATTTTTAATTATATCTGCTTGAGGAGCAATATAGACTGATGAAAATGAAAAGAGCAAGATTCATTTCTTCATAAGCATAAGACGACAGGGAATAGTGAATTGATTGACTAAGATTGAAGAATCTATTGTTCATCTATCAATTCATTTGATTATCTTGTATTGTGACTTGTATTTTTTGAGCAAAATGCATTCAATGAATACAATGTATAAGCATTTTCCATCACTGCTTGAGGAAAAGTATAGATTCTGAAACATAGGAGATACTAGGAATGGTGATCAAATGCTTGATCAAAGAAATATGGATTAAAAAATTGTAAAACCTGTGATTAATTTAGTGGGGGAAGAGGAATTAAGAAACAAAATTCCAAAGTTTCGGAGCAAGATGGCATCATCGGCGTGGAGAAGAATGGAGAATTGGTGTACTCGGAGTACAATTCGTGGGCTAAAATTCAACAATGGAATTAGGTATAATCTATTGTGAACAGTTCTAACAGGTAGGGCAGAGAATAGAACAAGGATAGTGATAATAAAGATCAATTAGAATGCAAACTAGAATATTGGGAGTAGAATTTTGGATGTGTTGATGCATGAAGATGGAAACCTGGCTGGGAGATAATTGGAATTGATCTGATTGGTGTGTCTATGTCTCAGTGATAGGAGTGTCTACTGTCAGAAGTTATAATTCAAATCAAATGCAAGAACTGTGGACTTCGATTCGGGTATTGCCTGTGCAGCAGGAAATTAAAGCCTTTCATTGGGAGCAAATAAAATGAATTTGGTCATCACACTATTTGATGGGATGGAAATTAACATTGTTGTAGCAACTTGACATCAGAAAGACAATAGGGACATTTAAAAAGTGGCAGTGATTTAGAAGAACAGGGTGAAATTGTATGAAAATCGCAGTCAGTGACCGTCTTCCAAAGACATCTGTAGATATGGAAGAGAAAGTTGCCAAGAATAGCTGAGTTGATTAGCTTTCCAAGTGACAATATGGGATTGAGAATTATGGTCAATCATACGGATACACATGTTACAGCTGGATCAGCAAGAGTTAGAACAGTTCTGATGGCCTGAACAATGGGTAGGAGAGGAGGAGAATATTGCAAATTCCATGATTTAAATTAAAATTAGTGATGTCATCTCTCCCGCTTGTTTATGTAAAACAGCTGCTAAATACTGTTGTTAAATGACCCGCTCACCATATGAAGCTAAATTTTCTCTCTCCAATTAACACCCTGTGTTTTTGAATCAAAGGCACAATTAGGGCATTTTCATAGCTCCAAGCTCAAACCTGGATGTTGTGAATTTCCCTACGAAGAAGAGCCAATTAGTAAAACTTGGACTACATGCCTTCCTCTTTGTTGCACTTCTCCGTGGAGTGAGATCAACAATTAGGTGTGGATTTCAATCATATTTAATTAATAACTCCAAGTACTTTTTTCCCTTCCATCAATATACTTATCTAATTTATTCCTCTGGCTCATCATAGTTAATTAATTTCCAGTTAATAGCATGTATCTGTAAGTGAGAAATGAGTTACAGTCAAATTGCTTTTATTAATGGTGCTAGAATATAATCAGTGCCTGCTTTATTAGGTACACATGTACACCTGCTTATCAGCCAATCATGTGGCAAAAACTCAGTGTATAAAAGAATGCAAACATTGTCAAGATGTTGTTCAGACTGAACATCAGAATGAGGAAGAAATGTGATCTAAGTGACTTAGACTATGGAATGATTGTTGGTGCAAAACTGAGTCATTTGAGTAACTCAGAAACTGCTGATCTCCTGGGACTTTCATACACAACAATTTGTAGAGTTTACAGAGAGAAGAAAAAATCCAGCCGTTCTGTGGGTAAAACTGCCTTGTTAATGAGAGAGGTCTGAGAAGAATAGCCAGACTGGTTCAAACTGACAGGATGGTGATAGTAACTCAAATAACCATGCATTACAACAGTGGTGTGCAGAAGACCATCTCTGAACACACAAGTTGAACATTGAAGAGTATGAGCTACAGTAGCAGAAGATGATGAACATCCACTCAATGGCCATTTTATTAGATACAGGAAGTACCTAATAAAGTGCCCACTGAGTGCCTGTAGTGTCAAGTGTCACCTTTAATGCATACCCTCTGCTATTAGATATTTTGGCTCTGGGAGAAAAGTACTGGCTGTCTTCTCTGTCTATGCCTCTTTTAATCTCATAAACCTCTATCAGATCTCCCTTCAACGAAACCCAATTTCCCTCGGGATCAATAAAGTATGTCTGTCTGTCTGTCTCAGCTTCTGCCACTCCAGGTAAACAATTCAAGTTTGTCCAACCTCACCTTACAGCATATGCTCTTTAAGCCAGGCAGCATTCTGGTAAAACTCCAGAGCACCCTCTCCAACGTATCACCATTCTTCCTATAATGGAATGACCAGACCTGAATGCAGTACTGTAGATGTAGGCTACTTAAAAGTTCGAGGACAATTATAGCAAATTAGAACAAAGGCAGAAGAATAGTACATGGTTCAATGTACAGAAGACTTCACAGCAAGGTAATAGAACATAAAACCACTATAGCACAGTACAGACCCTTTGGCCCACAATGAATAGACAACCTCCATTTTACATTCATCCACATGTCTAAGAGTTTCTTGTGCCCCTACTGTACTTGTTTCTGTTCAAAACCTCTAGCGCATCATTTCACACACTCACCACTCAATGTAAATGCCAACTTACTTCTGATATCCCTCTTTATTCTTTCCTCAAATCACATTAAAGTTACGTCCCCTAGTATTAGCCACTTCCTGCCTGGGAAAGTCTCCAACTACCCACTCCATTTATGCCTCTGATCATCTTGTATACCTCTGTTAACTCACCGCTTATTCTCCTTCACTTAAGTAGAAAAGCCCCGAGCTTGAGCGAACCTATCTTCACGATGTTATATAATCCAGCCTACATCCTGGTAAATCTCCTCTGCACCCTTTTTTGAAGCTTCTATCTCCTTATAATGAGGCAACCAGAACTGAACACAATATTCAATGTGTGTTCTAACCTGAGTTTTATAGAGCTGTAACATTACCTTGCAGCTCTTGAACTCAATCACACCTGCCTACCTCCCACCCCCCACCTAATGAAGGCCAACACACCATTCACCTTCCTAAACACATTAACAACTTGTGCAGCAACTTTGAGGGATCTATGGACTTATATCCAAGGATCCCTCTGTTCCTCCACACTCCTATGAATCATGCCATTAACCATGAATTCTACTTTCAAAAGTGTGTACTTCTCCAGTTTGAACTCCTGCAATCAGAGACAGTTGTGTTTTTCCTTACAGAGCATGAACGTATGATGTGCTGCTGAGGAGTGCTAAGCCTGACAAAGTGCTCATGAAGCTTCCAAATAACTGTCAACGAATGAATGGTTTCTAAAACGTTACCTAGTAGGAATCTTAAAAATCAGACTTCTGCAACTATATACATTTTCAGTTCAAGTTGTAGCAGATCTGATCTGGCTTTGGGTCCTGGTCTGCCTGGGACCGGATGAGAGTAAAGCTTTTCCTTTGGTTCTTTGTAGTCTCACCTTTCTATACCTGGCCCTTCAGCTCCCCTTTCGTCCTGGCTAGTAGAATTTTCTCCTGATTCTGAGGGACAACAGATATGAGGAGGGAACAGATCTTGTAATGTTATTTTGTAGTTTGTCCACTCTTTTTTGAAGATCATGTCACTGTAAGTGTTCAATTCATCACTCATTTGGAAGTATAATCTGAGAATAATTTCCACCTCATTCCATGTCTCTTCCATTTTCAAACAAGAGAAAATCTGTAGATGCTGGAAATCCAAGCAGCACACACAAAATACTGGAGGAACTCAGCAGGCCAGGCAGCATCTGTGGAAAAGCCTGGCCTGCTGAGTTCCTCTCACATTGTTGTGTGTGTTGCTTCTCCTCTATTTTACCCCTTTCTCTACTGCATCATGTCACTTTGCCTGATTGCCCCTTCTTCAATGGCATGTCTTGTCAAGTTTATCATATCGAACTCATTATCCATGTCATCCCTTGTGTCCTTTAAATAGCTTCAGCAAATTGTGCTTGAACAACAATGACTTTGCATTGTTTGATTGCATCCTCACAAGCTTTTTGTGTGGAAAGGATTCACAGCAAGCACCTTGAGAGGCTTGTGATCACTATGCTCATATATAGTTCATTTGTACTCTGTAGATCTCCAGACCAAGGATCATAGCATGCAGCTCCTTCTCAATTTGTGTGTAGTACATTTCTGCCTCTATTAGTGTTTTGATTACATATGCCATTCACTGATGTTCTACAAGTTTATTGCTTCTCTTCTGAGGCCTCTCCTTCCAGTGCCAGTTTCATTGAAATAATGCATCACAGGCTCTGCTGTGACTGTCTCCTTATTTCAATTGATTCGAAGTATTGAAACAATTCCATCCCACATCCTTATTGGTTAGCTGTCAGCATACTCACACATCTCACTAAAGAGAATATAGAACTTACTTAGATAGTAGCTGTAACCAGGACATTGTTATATTCCTGCAAAATTCATCAGGTTTGACAACCATTTTGCAGTCTTGACTCCTGCTGAGTCTCACTTCAGATTATCTCTGATGATTAAATGATTCATGTATAAGAATTCTTTCATTTTTGGTACACCCTGTTCACCAACTCATCAGGGTTCTGAGCTTCATTCATGGTATAACTGCCTCTTCCACTATTGTCCATCTTCCAATGGTCATTACCTCACCCACACATGAAGTGCAGCATATACATTCTTCTGCAGAATTCCTTCAGTGCTGTTTTGATTCAAAATGCCATTCTTGTTCAATGGGATCCACCAAATGGTGTGATGAAACTGGTTAATTATGGGCCTCTTCATCAAGTTTTACAGCCTTAACCAATCTTCTTTTTTATCTATCACATTGAAAGGTTTTATTTTAATCAGAGCTAAGGAAATACAACTACAGAATGTACAGAATAACTTCTCTTCAGAACTCTATTAAGCTCTCTTAGATCCAGAAGATTTCCTTCAAGATTCCACAGTATACGTGGGCCTAAATTCATGGTAGGAGGCAGGTCTGTAGTGTTAGAGTCTTAGCCTTATGATAGCTAATGTCATGTCTTCATTTGGAAAGAAAGCAGGGATAAGCTTAGGAACAATAGGCTGATGAGCCTTATATTAGAGGTGGGAAGATTATTGAAAAGGATTCTGAGGGACAGGATATTATTACATTTAGAAAGGCAAGAATTGTTTCAGGGTAGTTTACATACTTTGCCTGTGGGAAATCATCTCTCATAAATTTGAATGAAATTTTTAAAGCAGTAACCAAGAGGACTGATGTTGTTTACATGGACCAGCAAGGTCTTTGTCAAGGCCCTGACTGGTATGCTGGGCTGGAAGGATAGATCACAGGGGATCTAAAAAGAACAAGCAAATTAGATATAAAATTGGCTTGCGGGTAGGAGGCAGTGGGCGGAATGAAGTTTTGATTTTCAGAATGGGAGCCTATGATGTGAAGCAGGGATTGGGGCTGGGAGCTTTGTCATATATGTTAATGATTTGGATGAGAAAGGATGTGGGATGGTTCATAAGATTGCAGATGGCACCAAAATTGTTGGTATAGTGGACAGTGAAGAAGGTTTTCTAATGTTTCAATGACTATAGATAACTGGGAAAGTTGGCAGTGATGATTGAAAATTTAACCCAGACGAGTACAAAGTAATATATTTTGGGAATACGTCACTTTGGTTATCATCTAAAACATTCAAAAACTTCTATAGATGTACCATGGAGAGCATTCTGACAGGCTGCATCACTGTCTGCTATGGGGCGGCGCAGGAATGGGAGCAGGGTAGTTACTGCAGAGAACTGAAAGAAGCTACAGAAATTTGTAAAATTAGTCAGCTCCAGCTCCATCTTGGATACTAGTCTTCATCGTATCCAAGACACCTTCAGGGAGCGGTGCCTCAGAAAAGCAACGTCCATTATTAAGGATGCCCCATCACACAGGGCATGCCCTTTTCTCAATGTGACTGTCAGGAAGAAGGTACAAAAGCCTGAAAGTGCACTCTCGGTGACTCAGGAACAGCTTCTTCCCCTCTGCCATACAATCCCTAAATGGACATTGAACTCATGAACACTACCTCACTTTTTTATATATATCCTACAATTTCTGCACTATTTTTAATCTATTTAAGATACAAACTGTAATTGATTTAATTAATCAATTAGTAATTCAGTTAGTCCATGGTTGGCAAATTATTCAGATTGGCACATTTTTTTAAGGATGTCATTAAGCTAGAGAGAATGCAGAGAAGATTTACAATACATTGGACAGATAGCCAGGGTCTGCTTCCTGTGGCAGGATGTTTAAAGCTAGAGAAGATAGGGTCAAGATTAGAGTTAAATGGTTTAAAGGGGATCGGGGGGGGGTGAGGGTAAATCTTTCTCACAAAATGTAGTTGGGATCTGAAAGGAGCTGTCAGAAGAGGAAGTAACATTCAAGATTCGTCCAGATGGATATGTGAGTGAACAAGGTGAAGAAGGAAATGGGATGAATGCAGGCAGGTATGATCAGTGTAACTGAGCATAATGGTTGGCATAGCCATAGTGGACTGAGGAGCCCGTTTCCCTGCTGTATGGCTCAGTGATAGTCAGCCTCCATTCATCCCTCACCATGCCTTCCTCTTGTTCCAATGCATCCCCAATCCCCAGCATCACAGTTCCATTAAGCAGCACTTTTGGCACTGTGTATTATGTCCTAGGGAATAGCAGGTAGGTTTAACTAAGAAATTGTATGATTAAGTAAAAAGACTAAGAGTAATGAAAGAGTGACAATGAAGGAGACAGTGTGTGTAAGAATGAGAGAGATTTCTTTTGGTTGTGCCTAATATTCAGGATTCAGGAACATTTATTGCCATTCTTCAGTACACAAGTATAAAGAAGAATGATTGTTACTCCAGATCTGATGCACCATTGTTGTTAGTTTTCACCGTAAATCATTGCAACTGATTGTTACTCCAGATCCATTACTTGCATTGTCAACAGTAAGTATTGCATCAATCTGTACCTAGAGAGATACCACTAAGAATTATACTATGCAGTCAATATTATTTAAGCCACATGGAGATGTTACAGCAGTGTATGTTACAGGAAGAATGGATTAAGTAGGGTTAATAGCTTGCTGCAAGGTATTAGTTGGATCAATATGTGGAGAGGAATTTCAGTTGTGTAAGTGGAACAGGTGACACAAGATGGAATCAAGTATCTGATTAACCATCACAAGAGATTGTTATCTGAGTTTATTGGTGTCAGCAGGTTGGTAGTAAGTATTTCCCAGTAGGATTAGAAGATCAGTTGATGGGAGGACAGATGTGTTTGGGAGATGAGGTTTGCTCGGTGACAGTCATATCAGAGGTAGATTGGTGAACAGCCCAGAGGAAAGTAACCTTCCACAGATCGATTTAAATGCATTCAGAACAATTTTATTATATTGTATACAATACTTGCCCTAGCATATAAGAAACATATTGCAAATTGCATATTGTTTGGTTTAGGCAGGATCCGGTGCTGTCCTGAAAAAAAAAGAAATTAATTTTGGAAGGTTTAAATTATTGAAATACATAAGTTTGTGATGTTTATTTTTAATGATCTGTATTTGTGTATGATATGTTAGTGACAAAATGCACATGTACACATCACATGTACTGCATGTTTTCCACTTGCTGTTAGACTAGAATTAAATGCACATCTTTATTTTGAAGCTGTTGGTTATTATTGCAGGCTGAACTTATTGGAATTCTCAGTCAAACAATAAATAACAATGACCAAGAAATGGAATGGTTCGGATCATGTTTTAAAGTTGGACATTATGTACGAGGTAGTTCAATTTATAATTGGAACCGCCGCCACCTGAACTGTACCAGAAAATTACCCAATTACCCAAAAGCCCATTGAGTGCAATAGAGGTAGCTACAGTCACAAAGTGACCTGCAAGTGCCTATTGAGGGGTTTTTTGGTTTAGCTAGAGATCCTAACTGGTCTCAGGGCTGTTCTCTTGATACTACTAAAAGATAGGAAAGTCATATCAAAAAATTAACGCAAATGTGGAGAAATACACCTCACAATTTATTCGTGCTAGATTAAAATCATTAACCACTGGCTTCTTATCTCTCCCAGCTGGTGCTTCTTACTGATAATCACAGCTTCATGGGAATGATAGAATCGCTGTTTGCTGTGGTCCTAAAAGTGGCCACTTTACTTGTGCATGAAATACATTGCACGAAGATTATGGTCCAATTCTTTTATTTAGAAGTTAGCAATGTGCACTGAATTTTATCATTTTTCTTTCTAGTTCAGAATTTTGCAAGACTAACCTATTAAGTAGAAATTTGGCTTGGATACCAATGTAATTTGCATAGTATTTTGCCTAAATTAATTGCTAGTAAATTAAGTGAACTTCAAATCAGGCATGATGGCATTCTTGGCTGAATTCCTAATGTGACCTACTGAGGCAAAAGGCACTACACTATTTGGATTAATTCATTAAATTACATCGTGTGTTGCAGTGCACAAAGTAGCTTCTTGGATTCTCTTGCTTGTGTTTGAAAGGGTGATTCAGTTAGTCCTGTGAATCAGAATCAGGTTTATTATCACTGATATATCTCATGAAATTTGTTATTTGTGGTAGCAGAGATATAAAATTATTAACAATAAGAAATAAATATACGGTACATAAGAAGAACAGCAAGATAGTATTCATGGACTTTCAGAAATCTGATAGCAGAGGGGAAGAAGCTGCTCCTAAAAAAGCTGTGTGTGGGTTGTCAGGTTCCTGTTCCTCCTCCCTGATGGAGGTAATGAGAAGAGACATGTCCAGGTTGAGCATCCTTAATGATGTATGCTGGCTTCTTGGGGCAGTAACTTGTGAAGATGTGTTTAATGCTGGGGAAGTTAGTGCCAATGTTGGTGCTGGCTCTGTCTACAATCCTCTTTTGACCATACCATTGGAGCTCCATACCAGGCAACTAGTCAGAATGCTTTCCACTATGCATCTATAGAAATTTGTTGAGGTCTTTGGTGACCTTAAAGATTGGGGGATAAGAGAGTTCTCAGGTCAGCAAGATCTCTGCTTTCCTGCACCAGCAGGAAGACCTGGAGGCAAAGTCTTTATGTATATTGAAGGCAGTGGCTGATAGATACTTGATTGGTCAGGGCATGAAGGTTCACAGGGAGAAGTCAGATGACTGAGGCTAAGAGGGAGAATGGATCAGCTATGATGAAATGGCAGAGCAGACTCGATAGGCCAAATAGCCTAATTCTGCTGCTATATCTTATGGCCTTAAACTGCAAAATAACAAGCCACAAGAGGCTAGAAAATATGAGAGAACAGATACTTATGTGACAAAGCAACAAGGTAACCGAAGACTAGAAGTCTAGTAGAAGCTGACTGGTTCGATGGATGGGAGCTGGATTTAAGTGGGCCGCAGTTGGAAATGAGTGGCAGATGACTTCTATTGGCTAGGTGGAGACTGGGAAGTGCCTGCCTGTGCAGACCTGAAAGCATAAAGCCCTCCATGGCAGGCGCCCAATGACCCAGGGCCATCAGGATGCGTCTGGTGGAACTCTTCTATGAGTGAAGGATTCAAGATGAAACAGGACCTCTTCTCCAGGCTGTACCCTTCCTAATCACCTATCCACTGCACATCCTGTCCACGACGATATGACTCCATCAACCAGCAAACCATGTACACTAGACCATCTTCCACTATCCCTGGTTCCGAGGTGCAGTTTCAGGTGGATTGAGTGGTCCATGGACAACGGGCTTGAGGCAGGAAGTATGGAAGGTAGGCGTGATCCTGACGGACACCGGTAGCTATGGCTGGTAAGTGACTGGGTTGATGCAATGGGAAATCTTAAATGGACCTAAGAAATGGGGTGAGATCTTGCAAAGGCAGGTATAGGGTGGATAGCCAGACATTGTTCCCAGACTAATGGTGCTATCGGTGGTTGGCATGGTGACAGTAGGCGCAGGCAGCAGCTAGAATGGCCCTCCATGTCCTCTTCCAAGTTTTCTAGCATCGGTGAACTGAGGCCCTTGTGGATGGAATTTTCACCATTGGCTCCTCTGTGGTAAACAATGGGTAGCCATGAAACAGTTCGAACGGTGACATGCCTTTGGCAGAGGAGCTTTGCAGATTGTAGGTCAGTTCATTCCAGAGCAGGTACTTCTTCCACATGGAAGGGTTAGAGGCAGAGAAGCTTCATCTCTTGCTGATTGGCACTTTCCGACTGCCCATTCATCAGCGCATGATAGCCAGAGGACAAACTGATCAAGGTGTGGAGGAGGGAGCAGAAGACTAACAAAAGTGAGAGACAAAATGTGGGCCCTGATCTGACACAATTTCCTGAGGGAATCTGAGAAGCAAACTCTATGTGGGAGAACCAGGTCTGCCATCTCAGTAGCTTGCAAAAGTTTTGGGAGAGCAATGAAATGGGCCATCTTGGAGAACCGGTCCACCACCATCATGTAATTGCCCCAGCAGAAAGAGACAAACCTGTGATGAAATCCTTGGTGATATGGAACCCTCAGTTGAGGGACTGGCAGGAGAGCTCAGAGGAATGCTGGTTGGAGGCATTGGACTGGGCATATTTAGGGTGGTCAGCGACAAACAGATGTTCATTTGTGATCATGGTGGTTACCAGAACTGGTGTCACAGAAAATCCAGGGAGCTTACTAGACAGAAGGCTTCTTGTCTCTACCTTCTGGTGCTGTTTCTCAAAACACAGTGGGCATTTGATATGTGGGTGATCAGCGACCCCACAGTATGTGCAAAAGATGTTTCTCCACCAATGCTCTAACTCTTGGGGGATTAAGGGGGATCTCCCTACCCACATTGGTTATGGAGGTATTGATGGTGAGGGTCCTGCAACCTGAAATGGATCTGAGAACAGATCAGTGGTTTTGGCTGATGACTTGGAGGGTGGTTCCGTAAGTTGCTTGTCAATTCACAGAGCCAGAGTGATAAGGCTCTCGGGGTCAGTGGACAATTCCTGAGTAGAGTCCCTAGAGGCCGTGATGGTAGTGGGTCTGCAGGCTCCTGCGTTCCTGCTGCACTCTGCCATGAAAGTCCTGAATTGCATTATGTATCTAGCACTGACTATGAGGCTTTACGCAGGCAAAGCATCCAATCTGCTGTCCCCACCCACTTCCCAGATGGTGAAAAACCCAATGCTGCTCAGCAGTAACATCTTCATATTTATTTCAATTGATAGCTTTATTGTCCCAGTTGGTGGCAGCCCAGGTCAGAGCTCACCCTGTCAAGAGAGAAATGACAAAGGCAATTTAGGCTCGGTACATAAAGACAGAGATGGCCGGAGCTCGAAGTGTCAGGTACACTGGAGCGGGAAGTTGCAGCATTGGGTTGAGGATCCATTGGAGCAATTGGCCACCAAAATCTGGGGTTCCAAGATAGGAGGTTGACTGGTGTGGGGTTGTGGTATTGAGACAGAGCGTTGGTTGAGAGTGGTGAGTAGATGGTCAATGGTTTCTTGCAGTTTTGGGGATTGTAGGCTTCTGTTAACAGACGGCTTTCTTTAGTTCACTTTGGAATGTGGACCAGTTTCTGATATCAATCCAAATAGACTAACTAAGGTTTTGAAAAAGGCATTAGGAGTTATTGTGGGCATGCAATTTAAGAGAAAGGGCACTCTTAGAATGTTGTGAAGATAGCAAGCAATGTGAGAAAGCTTTAGCATTTAATATTGGAGAGGAAGGAAATTAGCACCAAAAAAAATATTGAATGACGGTGGCTTTGAGCAGTAACCAATGGAGTGCCTCTAGATGTATCCATGGACCAAGTTACAAATAATTAATTCAGGTGTAAAGTTGTGGATGCTAAACATTTAAAAAAGTTTTGTGGTGGACTAAGAACAGATAACTTATTGGTGTTGATTAACGTTGATGGAAAGAAGATTCCAGATGTGGTTAATTTAGGTTATGAGTTATATGATGTGAATTGATGTGCCACTGTATCTGAGATGTTTTCCATGCCAGAGGTTTGGCCATAATGCAGCTGTGTGCGGTCTGGTAGATGTAGTGGAGAACATGTTTATGGCAATTGTGTCATAGACATTAGACTAAAATGTAGCAACTCTGGAGGAGAGCATAGCTCTGCTTGTGCAGGGTGTCCTGTATATAGGAAGCTGTGGAATTGCAGTGTGTTTGGATAGAAATTAACATATCATATGCAGAGGCACTACAGAAGGTACAGAAGACAGTGTCAATAGGACCGATTAATATCCAGAATACAGATAGACTGAAGACAGTATGTAAAGTGCATGATTGTTTAACAAATGTTTTGTTGATAAAGTAAAGATTGTCACTTTCATGGCAGATGTACACCACAAACTAAAAATAAGACAGAAAAAAAATATTAAAAGCCACAGAGAAACATCTAAAGATAAAAAAAACTTAACTCAAAGTTACTAATGATGCATACAAGGAACAAGTAATATTTAGATTTCAAAGGAGGATTGCTAATGTTTTGTCTAATCATAAAATGGCATGTTAGAAGTCTGTTTGCAAATGGTCAGGAAATTAAGAATGTTCTTGAAGATATACCAATTACACCTGATGTTATATGTGTACAGGAAACCTGGTTGAAACCTTGTCTAAGTTTTAAGATACAAGGTTATGCTGATGTAAGACGCAATCGGAAAATGGGTAATGGAGGAGGATTGGCTACCTTTGTCAAAAATGGGACAGCACATAGAGTTATAGAAATTGGAGTTGTTTATGAGTCAATAGTGATCGACATTTGGGAAAAGTTTAGTAAAGTACAGATAATTATTTTTTATAACCTTTTTGAAAGGTTAACACCTGATAGGGCAGAACTGTAGCTGCAGTGTAAAAAGTGGACAAAATTGAAAAGGGTGATCAATACAGGACTGAAGATGTTATGTTTGAATGCACACAGTATACAGAATAAGGTAGTTGATCTTGTAGCACAGTTAGAGATTGGAAGGTATGATGTTGTGGTCATCACTGAGTCATGGCTGAAAGATTATATTTGGGAGCTTAACATCCAAGGATATGCATTGTATCAAAAGGACAGGCAAAAATAAAAAGACACTGATGCATGTTAAAAGAGCAATTTATGATATGTAGGTAGATTGGAAAAATCAGGTTGGTGCCGAATTCATAGTATACTTACGAGATGGCTTTTTATAGCAACTTGTGCCTGAGCCCACTTGGAATCTGCTATTCTGGATTGAGTGTTGCATAATGAACAATTTGATTAGGGAGCTTAAGGAAAAAGAATCCTTAGGAGACAATGATCATAATATAATAGAATCCACCCTGCAATTTGAGAAAGAGAAGCTAAATTCAGATGTACCAGTATTACCGTGGAGTAAAGGAAATTACAGAGGCATGGAAAAGGAGCTGGCCAAAGTTGATTGGAAGGGGGCACTAGCAGGATGATGGCAGAACAGCAATGGCTGGAGTTTCTGGAAGCAATCAGAAGCCACAAGATAGATACATACCAAAGAAGTAGTAGTATTCTAAAGATAAGATGACACGATTGTGGCTGACATGGGAGGTCAAAGCCAACATAGAAGGAAAAGAGAGTACATATAATTGAGCAAAATGAGTGGGAAGGTAGATGACTGGGATATCAGGGGTAGTTTCAGGTATATAAAGAGTAAAACAGAGGCAGAAGTATATATTGGACCACTGGAAAATGACACTGGAGTGGTAGTTAAGGGGAACAAGGAAATGGCAGATGAACTGAATAGGTAGGGAGACAGAACAATGGAAATTATAGGCCAGTTTGACTGACCTCAGTGATTGGGAAGATGCTGGAGTTAATTGACGTTTTAGGGTACCTGGAGGCAAATGATAAAATGGGCCAAAGTCAGCATGGTTTCGTTAAGGGAAACTCTTGCCTGACAAATCTGTTGGAATTCTTTGAGGAAATAACAAGCAGGATAGACAAAGGAGAATAGGTAGATGTTCTGTGCTTGGGCTTTCAAAAGGCCTTCGATAAGGTGCACACATATGAGGCTGCTTATCAAGGTAAGAGCCCATGGTACAGTATTACAGTGAATGGTGACAGGGAGAAGGCAGAAGAATGGATTTGAGAGTGATATGGGTCAGCCATGATGCAATGGCGGAAGAGATGATGAGCTGAATGGCCTAATTCTGCTCCAGTGTTCTATGAAATGTGAAATACTGGAAATCGTGGGTGGAAATGGGGAAAAATGAAGTCATATGGTGTGGGTATTTTAATGCTCATAGTACTATGTGTGTGGTAGGAATGACACAAATGTGAATAGGATGTTGGTGGAAGACCTGAAGGAAGAAAAGTGTTTAGTGTATTTGAATGATGGTAGGAGTACAAGGATAACTATTTCACATCACTTCTTTTGCTAAAGACCTCATGCTGGTATCTGAGGATATAGCAAGTATGTGTAAGTGTATAACTGAGAAATGTATAATGATACAACAGTGGGGAGTGATCATTTCCCCATTGTCTGTACAATGGAAATAGTTACGTATCAGAGGAAAGGTGCTCATATCTCAAGACACATTTTCAAAGAGACAAATTTGGATGTATTTGATGATTTATGTGAAAGTACATTTCCTGATCATTTGATTTTGGAGAATAATGAATTGAGTAATAATACCTTATGTTATGTACTCAACTTAATAGCTAAGAAATCAATTCTCAGATAATTGGGAGATAATAATAAGAAAGGTGTTCCCTCGTGTATGGATGAATGTAAAAGAGCTGTGAAGGAGTGGAATAACGCTCTTAGGAGAGTTAAGCCACGTTACTCCTATTCATGTAGTTCAAGCTACATTTAGAAAAGTAGTGAGAGGGGCAAACAAAATGTATTGGAGAATGTACTGTGATAGCATTGAGAAAGAGATCCAAGTAGGGCAAGTTTGGGGTGTGGTACAGAAAATGGGGGAAGTTAGAGAACTTGATGCATTACAGGTTTTGTATGGTGGGGAGAAGGTTATAGCTATTGACTCTGAAAAAGCAGAGTTATTAGCTAAAACTACATAAAAGAGGTCTTATAAGAAAACAGTTTTGCAAGCAATCCTCAAATTGCTGAGAAAAAAGAATGTTCCAGTCCCTGCTTGGATGTTAAATTTATAGTATCTGAACTTAAAAGGGTTATTAATAGTGCTGGGCTGACATAATCTGGGAACGATGTAGCAACTGCACAGTAACTGAAATGCTCCCACGCACATAGCCTTTGCTGCCATGCCACTGAAATTTTATTTAATTTATGACAAAAGCATTGCCTCAAAACTATCACAGCAATACAGTGATTTCAAATTTGTCATTTCTGAGAAAGCTAACACTGGTGTAATTTAGACGTTCACTGATGTGTTGAACTTTGTGCTTAGAGACAAAGAATTTGAAGAAATGCCAATGTTGCAACATTTCAAGCTTCCAGTGCTGTCTATGAATGTGGTTTCAGTCTTATGAATTCAACTAAATGTAAATTCAGAAACTGTCCCAAAGTGAAACACTTGGATGATCTAATGAAAGTTATGAAGTATTTTTCACCTAGATGCAAAATTAGTCCGGACAATGTTTATAGCAAATTGATTTGTAATGAAGACAGACAGGATAAAGTTTACAATAAATAGAAGATTTTCTTTGTTGTGTTGTTTTTCATTATACCCTTCAATTAATAAATAAAATCCTAAATATGTGATTTTTCAGTTTTCATTCTAAGTATTCATAGTTTACTTATTATCAAAGAAAAACCTATACCACACAGTTTTCAGGTAATGAAAAAAATTTCCTACTCAGAGCAATAGTTTGTCTGTGCAGCTGTGAAAAAAAAATAAGGAACTTTAGTCAGTTTGAATCCAAACAGCCAAAAAAATTCCATCTGCGGTCCATTGTATCACAGTGAAACTAAATTTATATTAGCCATTTTGATGACATTTGATCCTGGTTTTAATATATTTCCAATAATGATGCTGCAGGATTAGTTCCATTTTATTCTTTCCAGTATTACTGGGGCTTGAAAATATTTGCACTGCTATGAGTTTTATTCTTTGCTATTCATTGTGTTAAGAGTGGTCAAGATGAACTTGAGCACTAAGTAAATTCCACACCCAGGGATTTGTTAGCATCTGGTTTTGATTATTAGCTTAATATTCCAGAAGTGACTGATTATCTGAGTGTGAAATTATAATTCTTTGAGTCTCATTAGGCACTTTCAATACAAAAGCCATGCTCATCTTATTTCCAGGCCTAGTATGCCTCCAATCCTTAGGTGCTACTAGATCTTATAATTCTTCTTAACAAATCTCAGCAGGCAAGTTGAGGCGAGGTAATTTTGCCTATAAAAATTCTGTCATATCATATTTCTACGGCCAGTTTTCTTTCCCTCTTCCTAAATAAAGCTATTAAATGTGTGCAACCCAGAGGGGGAAAAGGCATGCTCATCCTTCAGTTCCACTTTGCACATCTCAAAAGTTCCTTGAAGGCTTTTCTAAAGAGGATGTGAGAATGTATAATTCACACAGATATATGTCAAAGGGCTTGGTGCTGAGAATTCCTAGAGCAGCCCCCAACGTAGTATGGGAGTTGACAACCACTATTAAAAACCTGGCTTGATTACTTCCTGAGCTATTTAAGTACTTTAAGGGTGATATTAGCCCTGGGCAACTGTAGAATATGGGCTGAGAAAAGTCAGCAAAGCATTCTGAACTCAAAAAAACCAAATTAGATAAGGGTTCAAACGAGCTGCCAGGCTGCTTGTGTGCCACTGTTCACAGCATTATTGCTTTAGTGGATTGTATACCTTTTTCTTCATGAAGGACAGATTTATTGAAAAATGTTATATTTTTGATTAAACAATACCCTTGCTGCTTTTGGACTTGTTGCAGAGCAGTAGTAGTATTTGTTATTCACTAATGAGAATGACCTGGCAGTTTGAACTTGAAAAGAGAGCCAACCTGGGAATTTGGTCAGTGAGAAAATTCAGTACCATGCAGAAGATAGACACTGGTTTGTGTGCATCTGCAAGTTTGGATGCTGTATAGATAACATATTTTAGTTGGTGGTTATCCTACAACCCAAACAGCAGCTAGCACCAAAAGATTAGTGGCTGTCAAGGAGAAAAGTGGGAAGAGCATGGTATATTTATAGGGTTTCTTTAGTTAAAGGAAAAGGTAGGCATTTCTATAGCTATAATTGAAATTCTCAGAGAGTGCTGAACTGGGTGATGTAGTTGATGTAGTGTATGCAGGCATTCAAAACCCTGGTTAGATCACACTTGGAATATGGTACTCACTCTGGTTGCGTCATTATAAGAAGGATGTAGAAGCTTTAGAGAGGATGCACAGGAGATCTATCAGGATGCTGCTTGGATTAGACAGCATGTCCACGAGGATGAACTGCCAGAGCAAAGAAGGCTGACAGGTGACCTGATAGAGGTATTCAAGATGATATAAGTGTAGATTGAGTGTATAGCCAGACACTTTTTTCCGAGGTGGAAAAGGCAGATATGGGGGTATAGTTTTAAGGTGATTAAGCAAAGTATAGAGGGGCTGTCAGAGCTAAGTTTTTTACACAGTGGTAAGTGGATGGAATGCTCTGCCAGGGGAAATGGTAGAGGCTGATGAATTAACAACATTTAAGGAACTCTTAGATAGGCACATGGATGAGAGAAAAGTGGAGGACTCAGTAAGAGGGAAGGATTATATTCTTAGATTAGGTTAAGAGGTTGACAACATCATGGGTCAAAAACCTGTACTGTGATGTATTGTTCTATGTTCTATTTGCTAAGTGGTAATTGTAATTCATCAAGAAGATTATAGTCCATGGACTGTTAAGCATAATAGCAGCATTGATAAACATTCAGCTTTGTCACAGAAACCAATAGAACAATTGTGGTGAATGGTTATTAATCATACTGATTGATGTTAGGTAGAAGTGTTCCATGGGATTCAGGGCTGAGGCCACACTCTTCCTGACATTTCAATGTTTAGGGCACTTCTCAAAAATTGCAGATGGCACAAAGGTTGGAAGTGTACAGTGAGGAGGCCTTGAAAACAGCTGGAAATGGGTATACATGTGACAGGTAAACTTAAAGCAAAAGCATACAATATTTTGATATTTTATTAAGAAGAAAGAAGCCATCTAATATTTAGGGAGCAATTCTGAAGGGAGTCCAGGTACTGGAGAGTATTTGAAATATTATGTTTGTGGTCTTCTGCTATTGTAGCTCATCTGTATGTTGTGCATTCTGAGATGTGCTTCTGTACACCGTTGTAACGTGTACATTACTGGTGCATTCCTGTCGGCCTGAACCTGTCTGGCCATTCTTCTCACACCTCTTCCATTGGCAGGGCGTTTTCATCCACAGAACTGCAGCTCATTGGATTTTCTTTGTTTTTTGCACCATTCTTTGTAAACTCTTTCGATTCTTATGCATGAACATCCCAGATGAGCAGCATTTTCTGCGATACTAAAGCCATCTCATCCAAGATCAACAGTCATTCCACGATCAAAGCCATTTCAATCACATTTCTTCCACATTCTGATGTTTGGTCTGAATAACAACTGAACCTCTTGCTTTTATGCATTGAGTTGCTGCGACATGATTGACTGATTAGGTATTTGCAGTAATAAGCTGTTGTACAGGTGTACCTTATAAAGTCGCCACTAGGTATATGTGTGTACATACTTGGAGGTGGCAAGTATTTGGGAAATATTGTGAAAGCTGTACAGAAGCTGGCATATGCCTACATAAAATGAGAAAGTTGCCCTGAGCCTTTATAGATGATTTGTTTAGCCATAGCTAAATTTGGATTTCATAACGCTATCGGGAGGCATTCTATGTCCAAAGTCCATGCTTCTATATCAATCCATGCTCATTATTATTGGCATGTCTCTAAATTTTTAAACATCACTAATGAAATATCATTTTTGGAAGTGGAGAAATTCTGTGAATTTCTATCCTACCTATTAATTAAAATGGGTGGCTACCAGGAAATTCCAAGTGGTGGCCACCCATTTCAATTCTACTTCCCATTCCCATTCTGATATGTTGGTCCTTGGCCTCCTCTACTGCTAGAACAAGGCCAGCTTCAGGCAGGAGAGAAACACCTCATATTCCATGTGGGCAGTGACCAACCTGATGGCATGAACTTTGATTTCTTCAACTTCCTATAATTCCTTCCCCCCACCCTTTCTCTCTTTTTCTATTTCCTCTCTGGCTCCCCTCTGTCCCCTTCCCTCCTCCTCACCTGCACATCATCTTCCTCTCATATGCATCCTCCTTCATTTTTGCCCATGCTCCACCACCCTGTCCTATCAGATTCCTCCTTCTTCAGCCCTTTACCTTCCCCACCAATCACCACTCAGCTTTTCACTTCATCCCCCACCTCCCCCATCCACCCACCTTCACCCTCACCTCGCTTGACATAATAATCAGCTTGTATTCCTTCCACTCCCACCATTTTCTTATTCTGGCTTCTTCCCCATCCAACCCAGTATTGATGAAGGGTCTCAGCCTGAAACACCATTGTTTGTTCCCCTCCATAGATGTTGCCTGACCTGCTGAGTTCCTCCAGCATTTTATATGTTAACGATGTGAGTTCTGTATTTATCTAAACAATCAGCTGTAACTGACAATTTTGAATAAGCCTCTGAAACTAAATGACAAATGAACCTGACAGCAAAAGTATCATACCATAGTACATTATCTCTGATTGTTTTCATATCCTTGACATCCCTTCATAGTTTCACATGAACTTAATTGCTTACTTCTGAAATATAGTTTGTTATTGATAAACTGTGAGTCTTTTGTTTAATAAATATTTAAAATTGCCGGGAGCAGTAGTTTGAATGAATTTTGATTGTGATCTGAGAGAGACATGGTCTAAAGCCTAGGTTTCTGTTCTGCAGGATTATGACTTGAGCCAGCTTCAACAACCAGATGCTCTAGATTCTGTTTTGGCAAAGACACCAGGGATCAGAAGAGTTGATGAACGGCCGATTGGTGCTGAGCCACAGTATCCACTGCGCCCAACAATTCCACATCCTGGAGATATTGGAGACTTTATTAATGAGGTAATAAGAGGGGAATACCAGACTGATATCTATTGTTGTTGAACTGATAAGGTAATATACTTGGCACGTGGGTGGTGCATTTCCAGACCACTGGATGTTTTTAATACGCCAGTGCACTTATAACTCATTTCTTTCAGTATTGCGAATTATCCAGTAAGTGAGCCATGTAAGTTTGAAGGGAGATCAGAAGAATGTGGAAATCAGGGCCTGGCTCAACTGGAATGGAATGTGGGAAGCATCACCTAATTATCCAGATGCCAAACCATTGTGATTTCCAAATAGTTGGATTATGGAATTTTGGAGTTTTCTAAAATGCAAATGACAGCAAATGCTAGAAATATTCAACAGATCAGACCTTTTCCCTCTCCACAGGTGCTGCTTGGCCTTCTGAATATTCCCAACATGTTTTGTTTCTAGTTTAGTTGTTTTTTGAATATTCAGTTGTATATTCCGCCATCATTACTAATGACATTGCTGAAAAGATGGTAACTGCAAATTACCGTAAATATACGCATTTGAAGGTACAAAGGATTAGACATTAATATTGCACCAATTCGTTTCAGGTATGAGGTGGATTAATAATTTATAATTTGTCTGTTACTGAAAATTTTAAATCCAACATCAGGCAAATAGTCCAGAACTTGAGTTTTAAGGCTGTACTTTTATCTTTTGAGTCTGGCCACTACTGGATGGCCAGCATTTATTTCCCATCCCTAATGGCCCTGAGGTGATAGTGGTGAGTCACCTTTCTGAACTACTGCAGTCTAAGTATAGCTAATGTGGTACAAGTGAGTGGCTTACTAGGCCATTTCAGTCAATCATGCAGGTGTACTTGGAATGGCATATCGAGAGGACCGTCTTTGGATGGCGCCATTTCCTCTCCCAAAGGGCACTAGTACGATGCTTATTATGGTAGTTCTTGCCGTTATTATTCATCATGGTTCATAATCAGATTATTAAATAAACTGAATTTCTATAACTGCCATGGTGGAATTTGAACTCGGTTCCCTGAGATTGTTCGTCTGACCTCTGGATTTCTTGTCCAGTAATTTAACTATTGTACACTGGGATTCTTATCTTCATTTTTAAGTTATTCTTCTATAACTTGTTTTAACTTGGGAATTCCTCAGCAAACGATATTGGATGCCAGCCACATTAATCATCCCTGATGCTAGAAACTAAGGGAAGAAATTTGAATTTTGAAACCTGATGATTACCGAAAAGACTCATTCCTGGACTATTTGAAATGACCAATGCAAGAGTTCAGGAGGCTGAAGTTGCAGCTATTTCATATCGTTACAAGAAATCCAAATTCCTTTATACATCCTTGAACAATCTTCCCAATTCTTTGTGCCTGTGGTGTCACTTGTTCATGCATCCTAATTACTTTCATAGAAGAAAAGTTGTGATCAGATTTTTGTAGATTTGACATTAAAGCCAACCACCTTGCAATGATTGTATTTTTAAAATTTAGCTCCTGTCTTCAATATCATCAGGGAATGCTTTAACGATATTCTGTTCTTTGTCTTTACAGGGTCTCAGAGCAGCGGATAATGACCCAACAGCACCACCCTATGATTCCCTGCTGGTATTTGATTATGAAGGAAGTGGTTCAACTGCAGGATCAGTCAGCTCCCTGAACTCTTCCAGCTCTGGTGACCACGATTATGATTATCTAAATGACTGGGGGCCACGATTCAAGAAGTTAGCAGATATGTATGGTGGTGGAGAAGTTGACTAACAGTACTCTGTGCACCAGAATTTGAAGGAACTGTACAAAAGAGGCAGCTTTTTCATTAATATTCCTTGCTGACCATAACATTTTAGTGGTGTGTTAGGTTTTTTTTATTTTAGAACATGAGCTGTTAGCATGAATGCTTGTTGTCTTTGCTGCATATTTTTGGTCAGTCAGCAGGAATATCGCTCAACATTTGCTTTACAACTAAAGAGGAAAGGAGCTCTTTATTAACTTGAATTTCTTAGTACAGAAGCACTGTTTTTAAAGTGCCTTTTTGGTACATTTTATCGGATTCCCTCAATCTCAGGAGTGATTAAAATTCAATCATCTATCGATCCCTGGTCCAATACTGGCTACATAGAGAAAATGAAAGAATCAATTTATTTCCACTCTGGTTAAAGGACCGATTTTCCTTTTTGCCTTTTAAACTATCGGTGTAAAATACATTAAAAAAAAACTGTACAGAAACATGTTTATTAACAACCATGTTTAAAACTGAGCAGGTGGGTGGCTAATCGCATTGTATATGTTGTATAGAGCTTAACATTGAAAGTCTATTTGTCGAGCAGTGTAAAGATAAGGAAAAGAAAGGTCATTCAGAAGGACTGGTTAGTCTTCATTAGTGTTAAGGTTGTTTTCTTTTAACATCTTGAAGTAGAATGACGTCAAATTAACGTAAATTAATTTTCTTTAACATTGATATCCGTTTGATTTCTCACTGTACTGTGTACATAATGTTGCAGAGCTTGAAGCAAACATCACCCAATTAATGTTATATGTATAATTGGAGCTTTTTTTATTTTTTTGCATGTTGTTTTATATTGAAGCTCGCATGGCTGTGGTTGTTTCAAAGAATGATTTCTTCTCGTGTTGTGTGTTCAACATTTCAACACAAATCATTGCACAGTTAGAGGAAACTTTTTTTGTAATGGTCAACAGCACAAATATTTTGTATCGTTGTTTGTACCATTTTGTACCAAAAAAAAGGGAAGGTAGTCAAAGTTTTGAATGCGTGTTTCTAGTGCCACTGCAGTTATGGTTAAACTGAGTAACAGCTTTGCAAATTTATTGTGTACCAGAGCAGAACTGGTGCATTTGCTCCTGGCCCCTCAGTGTTATAAATAAAGTTCCCCTTTTAAAATACTGGCTTGCTCTCAGTTGCTTTCAGTGTTGGCTATTTTAGGGGAAGGTTAATACTGTATTAATAATCAAAAAGATTGAACTACTTTCAATGGCACAACACTGTGAAAGCTGGATTAAGTGTGTTAATCAAAACTCATGTGTCCTCAATAAATACAAAGTAAATTTACTATCGAAGTACATATATGTCACCATATATAACCCTGAGATTCATTTTCTTGTGTGCAAACTCAATAAATCCAATAACCATAATAGAATCAATGAAAAACTGCATCAACAGGGCAGACAATCAGCGTGCAAAAGCCAAATACAAAAAGAAAAAAAATTAATAATAATAATCAATAGATATCCACAACATGAGATGAAGAGTCCTTGAAAGTGATTTCATAGCTGAGGGAGCAGTTCAGTGACAGGGCAAGTGAAGTTGAGTGAAGTTATCCCCTGTGGTTCAAGAGCTTTAAGGTTGAGGGGAAATAACTGTTCCAGAACCTGATAGTGTGAGTCCTGAGGCTCCTGTACCTTCATACTGCTGGCTTCAGTGAAAAGAGAGTATGAACTAGGTGGTGGGGGCCCTTACTGATTGATGCTGCTTTCCTGAAACAGCGCTCCATCTACATGCACTCAATGGAAGGAAAGCCTTTATAAGTGGTGGACTGGGCTTTATCCAGTACTTTTTGTAGAATTTCCCATTCAAGAGCACTGGTGTTTCCATACCAGGCTATGATGTAGCCAGTCAATATGCTCTCCACCACACACCTATGGAAGTTTGTCTAAGTTTTAGATGTCATGCTGATCTTCGCAGACTTCTATGGAAGTAGAGGCTCTGCTATGCTTTCTTCATGGTTGCACTTAAGTGTTGGGCCCAAGACTGGTCCTATGAAATGATAACACCAAGGAATAAATTCATATTATTTTTCTTTCATTCTTTTTCAAGGTCAGCACATTGGGCAACGTAGATGGTTATGTACAAATAGCTCCATGATATGGTTTTATAGAACCATCATTAATATACATTATACTCTGTAAAATTATTCATTGTTAATACTAGCAGTCCACAAACTTAATGAAGAAAATGACAGAAATATAGTTAGTGTTGAAGGAGAACTCTGATTAAGAAAACATACGTTTGGTTTGCTTATTCAATTTGCTTATTAAAGGACTAACAGAAAACTGAACTTTCTCTTGAAGTTCTTGGTTATTTGTTACTTTTGTCACATCACTGAGGTGCAGTGAAGAACTTGTCCTGCTTGATCAATTCATTACAACAGTTCATTAATGTAGTGCAAGGTAAAACAAGACCAGAGTGCAGAATAAAGTGTTACAGTGCAGAGAATGTGCAGAGCAGGTAGGGAGGTGCAAGGTAGATTGTGAGGTCAAGAGTTCATTTTAATGTACTAAGGAACCCTTCAATTGTTTCATAACATTGATTTAAAAGCTGTTCTTGAGCCTTCTGTATGTGCTTTTCTGTCTTCTGCCAGTTGGCAGAGTGGTGGGGGTGGAATGAGAAGAAGAAATATTGTCCATGGTGGTGTGGTCTTTGATATTGCTGGCTGCTTTACTGAGGCAGCAAGAAGTGTGCGCGGAGTCCATGAGGGGAGATTGGTCTCTGTGATGTGCTGAGTCTTGTCCACAGTTCTCTGCAGCATCTTGCAGCCATGGGCAGAGCAGTCACAGTACCAAGCTATGCTGCTTTTTATTGGTGAGGGTCAAAGGAAATGTGACGGCCGCATTTATCAATTTACTTAATTCCATTTAAAATAATATAGTCAAAATGACACTGCATAATTATTTTAATGACTTGCATTTAAATTCTAATTTTAGTTTTAAATAACACCCGACCATACTTAGATCAACTAAATTACCAGTAGCAGGTAATTTCAGGGAATGCATAAGTGTGGTTCATGTAGCTGAGTTGTGTTTTAAAAATATGTTCTTGCTTTACCAGAATATAAATAATGTTATCACCTGAATATAACCATATAACAATTACAGCACGGAAACAGGCCATCTCGGCCCTTCTAGTCCGTGCCGAACGCTTACTCTCACCTAGTTCCACTGGTCCGCACTCAGCCCGTAACCCTCCATTCCTTTCCTGTCCATATACCTAACCAATTTTAATTTAAATGACAATACCAAACACTAAATAGTAACAAAAACTTTAAAAAAACACTAAATAGTCTGAGAAGACAGTAACAGAAACCATTCAAAATAAGCTCAGAAGCCTTAAGTGAATACTAATTTAATTTGCTTTTAATCAAACAAACTGATTGTAGGGAGAATTACTGTATGTTCTTAGTTCATATCAAACTGATTTAAAGGGTAATCTTGGTTTTGCAGCTCAGCAGGATTTATTCTACTATTAATATTATGAAGGAGTAGCCTTTACTGTGGAACCCTGCAAAAGTGTGATGAACTGTCAGATATAATTTATATTCAGCAGTGATTGGATAGCTCAGGAGGATCAAACCATATCAGAAATTCTGGCAAAGATTGTCAATTCCTAGCTCTGCTGCATCTAAAGTCATTTATGGGTAAAAATATACTTTCGTTGAAAGAATGTCTCTGAGAAATCTATATTTATATAGTTCTCTTTCTGCAAAGTGTCTTAAAGGGTTTTACGACTATTGGATTTCTTTGGAGTGCTCGGACTGATTTTGTGTAAGTACAGTGGATATTACATACATAGCAAGGCCACGCAAATATCAGTAGGATAAGTGAGGAAGAAATCTTTTTGTTGCATTGGTTTATCGAGACTTATGTTGATAGCACATCATAGCAGATCTGGAATGATGTGTCAAAAGCATCACAGTCAATTAGTTTCTTCTGAATGTTGTCACTTAGTTATTATTTTCCCAATAAAACAGACCACTCTCACAAACCGCAATGAGCTAAACAGCCAGTCACAACCTTTGGTGTTGGTTGAGGCACAAATGTTGACACTTTAAAATAATTGCAATAGGTTTATATCTGCATTCATTTGAATAATCAGGGCAGCCACAGATGGACAGAGTGCCTAAAATGCAAAACTGCAATAATGCAGTAATAACTCGGCACTGCAGGGCAAGTGACAGCTTGTACAGCTCATATCTTGAGAGGAATTTGAACCAATGCTCAGGAAACATTTTATACAGTTGTTGTGTTCAGTTTGGCTGCATCTCCAAAACCCAACCAGTCCTACCTCAGTATTGTGAAGCTAAACAAACTCTTTTTGTTTCATTTGCTTTCATCTATTTTCAGAAAGAAAGAAGCTTCTAAAATTAAGACGTATGCAGTATTTCCGATATTCATTAAATTACATCCATTCAAGAAAAAATTGAATATTTAGTGAAGCATTCTGCACAATAAATTCAAAGATATATAATAAAGTGAAGCTCTAATCAATTATGAAGCATATAGGCAAAGCATGAAGCAGAAAATTTGTCTTTTTCTTTCCATTTTCTTAATTTATTTCAGTAAACTAAACACAGCTAATTTTGTAAAAATGAATGCAGATAGGAAGCAACTGAGATTAAACGTACATCGATTTTAATTTAATTTTATGCTGTACATTTTTATGCATAAACAAGGGTCACTTCTGGTGCTCAAAACTGATCTAATAAGTTAAATGAGGAATAGTGTACTTTCTGATTTGGATTAAAGCATACACTCGACCAGAAAACAGAGAATGTAAGAATGCAAAAGGACATTCAAATTTAGATTACTCTAACACTTAATAATTTATTTGATTAATATAAATAATACCATGCTTTAATACTGACCAATGGATAATACATGCTTGACAAATATTATCAATTATTAATGTAGCTTGTTATTTTATTGAGAAGGAATAGATTTTTTTGTTGGTGATGGATGAGGTGTGGGAGGTTACAATGGACATTCATTACAAACTCAGATTAATCAGTTTTAACACTGATACAGCACAATCTTACAAGGCTTGATTTAAAAAGAAAAGCATGGCTGAGTTTCCCCTTCTCTGTGGCGAATATGGATTGGGGATCAGTAGAGCAGGGCATTTGATTTTCTACTCACACATCGCTGGGGACCATCAGTGATAAACTGTCTAAAACGTTCCAGTGACATTTCACTGAAGAGTAAATCCAGCAACAATTCTGTCATCATGGTGTCAGCTGTAACAAGAGAAGGATTTACACTGAGATATGACTGCTGCAACACATTGAAACAATAACTATTGGATCATTAATTCAAAGTAATTATGCGTATGATATTTAGAGACCGTAATTTGCCAGAAATTTAGGACGTGGTATGACTGCATGCTTAAATATTTACATCTTGTTTCTTTGCCATCACTTTTAATTAAACAGTAATTGGCCTGTTAGTCAGGGGCCTTGTTTTACTTGTGCATTAAATTCATCCCAAAGTTAAATTTCACCCTTGCAAGTGTGAGTACCCTTTTAATCATGCAACAGATGTTAATATATTGGCAATTCATTTTAATATTGAATGAGAGTACAAGAATGGATTCTCATTGCTACACCACCTTAACTTTTCAGGAAGGACCAAAGGTTCAAATTCTTGATGTCATTTTTCTTTGTATGCTTCCCCTTATTTTTCTGATTATAGCCTTTTCAATTGCCCTTTATACATTCCATCTACTTTAATTCATTGTCATTTGCAGTACCTCCTATAATTATCTACTAATCTTCGAATGTCATTCTTTCAGCAGCTACCATGTTGTCATTGTAGCTGGATGACCATTCACTTGTACGGAAGAGTGAGGAGATCATCAATTGGAGTTACAAGGAGGCAGTCACTCCTCAGTTGCAAGAAGTGGGTAGCTGGGTGATTGTCAGCAGAAGCAATGGAATGGTGATGAGGCAGTTAGGGCAGAGCACTTCTGTGGCTATTCCCCTCAATTATAAGTATGCTATTTTGGATACTATTGTGGGGGATGTCCTCCCAGGGGAGACCAGGTCAGTGGTACAGAAGGGAAAGAGGGAGAAGAGGGGAGCAGTAGGAATAGGAGACTCAATAGTCAGAGCAACAGACAGGAGATTCTGTGGGTGTAAAGATGACACCCGGATGGTATGTTGCCTCCCAAGTACTAGGGTCAGAGATGTCTCAGATTTTGTCCTTAGCATTTTGGAAAGCGAGGAAGAACAGCAAGATGTCTTGGTGCATATTGGTGTCAATGACATAGGAAGAAAAAGCAAAGAGCTCCTGAAGAGAGAATTTAGGAGCTAGCTGAGAGGCAGGACCTTCAGGGTAGTAATTCTAGATTACTACTGTGCCATGTGCCAGTGAGGGTTGAAACAGGATAATTAGCAGATAAATGTGTGGGTGAGAAGCTGATTCAGGGGGCAGGGCTTCAGGTTCTTGGATCATTGGAATCTCTTCTGGGGGAGGTGTGACCTGTACAAAAGAGATGGGTTGCACCTAAATCCAAGGGGACCAATACTCTTGCAGGTCAGTTGTTCAAATCATTGGGGAGGGTTTAAACTAATTTGGCAGGGGGATAGGAACTGGATTGAAGGGGCTCAGGATTAGACAGATGGTAAAAAAGCAAAGATAGCTTGGACGTACAAAAAAGCTGGATGTATGTCTTTTTGTACATCTTGATTTGACCACAGCATCTGCAGTGCACTTTGTGTTTAAGAGAGCTTGGAGTCAGACTGTCAGGAAGAGCAGGGAGATGACAGGCCAAAATTGCAGCCAACAGGTTGAGTATCAGGATGCAGAATCAAAAAGGGTAGAAGTATTGTACATTATGTGTTATATCTCAATGTGTAGAGTGCAAGAAATAAGGTGGATGATGTTAACACGAAGTACCCTGACGAAGAGTCTCGACCCGAAAAGTTGACTGCTTCTTTTAACAGATGCTGCCCCACCTGCTGAGTTCATCCAGCATTTTGGTACGTCAGGTGGATGATGTTGTTGCGCTTTTACAGGTATGATGAGGGCACCACTGAATAATGGCTGAACGATGGTTGTTGTTGGGAGCTGAATGTGCAAGGTTCCACATTGTAATAAATTGAATTGAATTGACTTTATTACTTACATCCTTCATATACACGAGGAGTAAAAATCTTTATGTCTCCATCTAAATGTGCAGTGAAGCTGTCCCAGAGCCTGTTGGTCCTGGCTTTCATGCTGTGGTACTATTTCCTGGATGGTAGCAGCTGGAACAGTCTGTGGTTGGGGTGACTCACGTCCCCAATGATCCTTCGGGTCCTTTTTACACACCTGTCTTTGTAAATGTCCTGAATACTGAGAAGTTCACACCCACAGAGGCGCTGGGCTGTCCTCATCACTCTCTGCAGAGCCCTGCAATTGAGGGAAGTACAGTTCCTATACCAGTGATGCACCATCAATAACTCTCGGAGTCGGGAGGCCAAAGAAAGGCTTTTATTAGCTGCAAGAAATGACCACACAACATCCTGGAGACTGGGGGGAGCAGTGCCTCCAACCACCTTTATACAGAGGAGCCACAGGAGCAGTCAGCAGAGGGGCGTGTCCAGACAGGTATATGTAGTTCACCACAACCAGGCAGTGATGTAACCAATCAGAATTTTCTCAATTGTGCCCCTGTAGAAAGTTCTTAGAACTTGGGGGTTTATACCAAACTTCTTCAGCCATCCAAGGTGAAAGAGGCACTACTGTGTCTTTTCCACCACACAGCCAGTATGCATGCCGAGGAACTTAAAGCTGTTCACACTCCCAACCCCAGATTCATTGATGTCAATAAGCCTGTCTCCATTACTCCATTCCTCCTGGAATCCACAACCAGCTCCTTTGTTTTTGTGATGTTGAGGGAGAGGTTGCCTCATTATTATTTGAGATTAGGCCAATCAGTGTAGTATTGTCAGCAAATTTCATTAACAGATTGGAGCTGTGGGTGGCAACACAGTCAATGGTGCCAGTTAGTAGACTAATTGGCCTTTGTAAATTGTCCTGTGTTTAGGCTAGGATTAAATTGGTGAATTGCTGGGCAGCATGGCTCAAAGGGCCAGAAAGGTCCATTCTGCACTGTATTCAAATCTATAACCCTATATGGCAGGGTTATGGTCTGATTGCAGGTTGTTGGGACTAGGCAGGATAATAGATTTCCATGGACTAGGTGGGTCATAGGGCCTGTTTCTATGCAGTAGTACTCCATGACTCTAAATCCTTCCCTTGTGCATTTGTCTTGTTGCTATACTTTAGCTTTCCCACTCAGAGTTCATCATTATTTGTGTGGCAGAATTCACATCAGTTTTGACTGCGGCTGGCACCCTGATCAAAAGTTTACTAAATTAGGTTCTTTCAAGCTGCTGTCACGTAAAGAAAGAAGTTGCGTTTATTCAGCAGTTTTTCATGATTTATAAATACTCTGAAGTACCCAATAAACAAGGGTATTTGGAAAAGCAGTTTGTATATGCTATTTATTACTGTCACAAGCTGAAGTTTGCCCCAGTCGATACTTGGGTCATATTAAATCATTTGCATTTGACATCATTGGACTCTTACAGTATTTTACTTGCAAGCTCATCAAAATATTTTAGCAATTACTGTTTCCAATATATGTGTAAATTTTTCTGTACTTGGCAGCAAAATCAAGATTCTAAGCAAGCATTGGTACCATACTGCTTGGATTGTATGGCAGCTGGGCTGTGAGTAAGAGGTTTAGTATTGGCATTTACCATTGTATGCTGTGGTTACACCGGAACCCGCTGGGCCTATTGTGCTTGTCACTCATTCATTTCATGTGCTCTGTTGTGCCTGTGTTGCATTGTGAATTACTTATTTACTGGAAAACAAAAATGGGTTATTGTTAAATCATAGAAACCAATAACAAAATAATCCAAATCATTATATTGTTCAAATTTCTTGCTCTGTAAACCTCTCTGTAACTTATGCTGGAATATCACCTGCAGGGACATGATGAAATAACACTTAGTAAACTCCAAGTTTATTTGTCTCAATAATAAAGGTGCATAAAAATAACAGCAGTGTAGTCTGAAGTATAAAATCAATAAGAAGACTGTTAATGCACAGTGTTAGCTACAGCAAGGAAGTGTGAAGGATTACACAATGTGCCAAAGTTACGATTACCTGAATGGCATTTGTGTTTATGGCGAGGAAGACTACGAAAGTTGCATGTGACCAGTACAGAAATGCAGCCCCCAAGTACAGCACAGAAACAGGCTCATCAGCCTATCTAGTCCATGCTGAACCATTCATCCGCCCAGTCCCAACAACCTGCCCCCAGTCTATAGCCCTCCATACCACTACTATTCATATACCTATTCAAACTTCTCTTAAACTTTGAACTTGAGCTTGCATGCACCACCCCTGCACTGGCAAATCACTTCACACTCACAGCCAGCTGAGTGAAGATGCTCCCCCCTCATGTTTCCCTTAAACATTTTACCGTTCACCCTTACATTGTGGGATGATTGTAAGATTTAAATAAATTCGAATAACCCACGACTTCCAGTTATAGTCTCACCCACCCAACTTCAGTGGGAAAAGCTCTCTTGCATTTACTCATCTATACCCCTCATAGTTTTGTATACCTCTATCGAATCTCCCCTCAACCTTCTATGTTCCAGAAAATAAAGTTCTAACATATTCAAACTTCCTCGATAAGTCAGATCCTCCAGTCCTAATAACATCCTTGTAAATTTTCTCTATACTCTTACAACCTTATTTACATCTTTCCTGTAGGTAGGTGACCAAAACAGCACACAATACTCAAAATTAGGCCTCAGCAACATCTTATACGACTTTAACATAACATCCCGTCTCCTGTACTCAGTACTTCGATTTATGACTTTCCTTACGATCATATCTACCTGTGTTGCCACTTTCAATTAATTATGGACTTATAATCCCAGATCCTTTTCTTCTACTGCATCCGTTCACAGTGCTGTGCCCGTTCACTGTGTGAGTCCTACCCGGGCTGATCCTACTGAAGTGCAACTCATCACACTTATTTGCATTAAATTCCATCTGCCATTTTTCAGCTGGCCCAAATCACACTGCAAACTCTAATAGTCTTCCTCGCAGTCCACTACACACCAATCTTGTTGTCATCTGCAAATTTGCTGATCCAGTTATCCACATTACAATGGCAAAACTAATCCAATATCAAAACAAAATAATTACCGCTAGCCTGATGCATGATGCACCCTCAGCTCCAATGGAATTATTGTTCCAAAGAGTCGAATCCTTTGTTTGGATCCTTTATTAGCAATTAGCAAGCATATAATTGAGCATTATTGAATGTTATCTCTGCAATATTAAGTCAGCAAAGATATGCCCTCCTCCAGTCCCAAGCTACAAACTGCCACAAAATAAGCAAGAAGATGTAACTTGTTCCTTTTGCTTTTAACATGCTCCCACAAGTATTACTAGTTACCTTAATAAGCATAATAAACGTGCAACACAGAATGCAAAGCAAAAGCAAAACAGATACATGGCTCCTACATTCTATTATAGGACAATAAATACAAAATGCTATAAAGATACAGAAGACATGACATCTCAACATTTACACACACGTCCTCATTTGTTATGCAGTCGGTCATGGACTGTGCTCTTCTCCTGCCAAACCAGGTTGTCTACGTTCAGGAAAGTCTGTGTTGAATCACTGCTACCAAAGCTCATCCAAGCTGAAGTCCCATTACCTGTCAGCTCTGGCCGAGCATATAGTCTCTTTCACCAGCCGATTTCCTCTCAATGGCCGATTAACAGTCCAACCCTACATTGTTCTGATTGTATAGGATCCATCATCAACAATGTGAATCGCTTGCAACATCTCCAATGCCTTAGGCACATTCACCCCTATCAGTAACTCAGTTTTTGGCAAATAAACATTCTATAGACGAGACCTTTTCTGAAGATCTCTCTGATGCGGAATGTTCCCTTTGTGGACAAGCATACATTCCTGTGTGCAGAAGTCAGGGAGTTAACAACAGTTTTCACTACCTAAGCCAGCCACCTCCAATCCTGAAATGATATAGCTACATGTGACCTTCTGTTGACCCATCATGCAAAAGAGAATGCATGCTCTCTTTCCTGTTGGTTTGAGCTTGTTCATGAGGCTCTCTGTGCAGACACTGTTGTATTTCCCTGATCTAGGAATCATAAGTAACCATGTTACTCTTCTTGGACTTCACCTGAACTGAAATTATAGGAAGTTTACAATCATGAATTCCAGCCTCCATAAGATACCAGAGTGTTACTCACCACTTCAATAATGGCTAGTTTCGAATTTGCAACATTTTTATCAATTCCAGGCTCATTTTCAGCTTCACTTTCCACAGTAGCCACAGTAGTGGCAAAGCTACTTCCTTTAGCTTGAGAACGAATTTGTGATGCAGTTTTGTTCACACCTTTATGTACTGCCAGCAATGCAGCCTTGCATGCTTTCCCAGACACTGGGTGTGTAACAATCTTTATTTGATTCTCAATAGAGTCAACAATGTCAGAGAAGTTAACCTTATGGCTGTGCCTTTCTTTCAGTTCCTACACTGCCAAACTCCATTCTTTTCTAAGTTCATCGGGAAATTTTTTTACAACAACCTTCATATTAGCAGGCATGTTTAACTCATGTATGCCCTGCACGTCCATGACATCGCAACAGCTTCTAGACTGTAGTCTTGAAGAGCTTTCACGTCTTCCAATTTAATATGCCGCCAAGAAAGAGCCTCTTCCAAGGAGGCTGGAACGAGTATCTGCTTATCACCGAAATGTTCCTGTAGTAAAGCATTGGCCCTCAGATTTCCTTCCTATGCATTGGCTCACTTGCAACTTTTGACAAACTCTCTTGGGTAACCTCCAGTGTACTGCTCAAAAAAATAGAGATGGTCACCAAAATCGTCACTCTTACCTTCAATGCTGTTCTTGAAAGCCCTCATAATTAAATGATACTGCAATTGATCACCATCAAGGATATGACTCTATCTCTGGGGCAGAAGTGCAATGCTTCTTATTCTCTTTGTGTCCTTACAGCATCTGGCGTGGCACTTAGACCTTTTATCATCTGAAGCACGAGTGTCATCCCACGGTAAATTAATGGTTTCAGAAACAGCTTATGCTATTAGATATGACATAGGTTCAGAGCACCTCCTTGGTGCAAGATGAGAGTGAACTACCACTTGGAGTTCAAGCTCATGTCTCATAGTCATTTGTTTTTCAAATGTATCCATCTTGACATTGAGTATGCTGTATTTTCTCTGTTCCCTGTCGTGATAGGAAGTCTCACCATAGAACTGCTCTGCATGCACTTTAGAAACGCTAAACTTTATATATGTTCATATATATACATGAACACACACACACACATATATATGTTTATGGTTTTATATATATATATGTGTGTGTGTGTGTGTGTGTGTGTGTGTGTGTGTGCGCGCATGTGTGTGTGTGTGTGTGTGTGTGTGTATATATATATATATGTTTGAACGAGGCATGACCGAGCAAGCGTGTGAAGGTCGGCCTGAGAGACTTCAGGAGAGTTCAAAAAGTGAGCAGATTAACGGAGCGGGTGTTGGAGGAGCGGGCAATGGAGTAGTATGAGACAGAGTAGGAAGGCTTTGGCTCGAGAGGCTTCAGCAAGGAGCAGAGGCTGTGGTCAAGCTTGCTCCCCATGAGGTAAGCCCGGGTAAGCTCCTTTAATTAATCTAATTAGCTTAGGAGTAGGTAATGGAGACCGCAGTTAGGACAGCCAGGTGCTCCGTTGGAGGTATGTGGGAAGTCAGAGCGAGCACAATTGTCCCTGATGACTACACCTGCAAAAGGTGCATCCAGCTGCAGCTCCCGACAAACTGAGTTAGGGAACTGGAGCTGGAGCTGGATGAACTTCGGATCATTCGTGAGGCAGAGCAGAAATAGACAGGAGTTTCAGGGAGATAGTCACCCCTAAAAGTCTGGAGACAGGTAGCAGCCGGACTGTCAGGAGAGGGAAGGGGAATAGACAGGAAGAGCAGAGCACCCCTGTGGCTGTACCCATCAACAATGAGTATACCGTTTTGGATATTGTTGGTGGAGATGACCTACCAAGGCCAAGTTGCAATGGTCGCATCTCTAGCACCAAGACTGGACCCTCAGCTCAGAAGGGAAGGAGGGAAAAGAGGAGAGCAGTAGTGATAAGGGATTCGATAGTTAGGGGGACAGATAAGAGGTTCTGTGGGAGAGATCGAGAATCCCAGTTGGTCTGTTGCCTCCCTGGTTCCAGGGTCCACGTTATCTCGGATCAAGGTCTCAGTATTCTCAAGAGGGAGGGTGAGCAGCCAGATGTTGCGGTCCATGTCGGGACCAATGACGTTGATGGGAAGAAGGAGGAGGTCCTGCAAAGAGAGTTTAGGGAGTTAGGTGCAAAGTTGAAGGACAGGACCTCCAGGGTTGCAATCTCAGGATTACTACCAGTGCCATGTGCTAGTGAGCTAGAAATAGGAAGATAATGCATCTGAATATGTTGGCTAAGGAGTTGGTGCAGGAGGGAGGGCTTCATGTTTCTGGAAAATTGGGCCTTGTTCCGGGGAAGGTGGGAAGCCAGCGCCTCTTCCCCAGGGCACCACTGCTCAATACAAGAGGACATGGCTTTAAGGTAAGGGGTGGGAAGTTCAAGGGGGATATTAGAGGAAGGTTTTTTACTCAGAGAGTGGTTGGTGCGTGCAATGCACTGCCTGAGTCTGTGGTGGAGGCAGATACACTAGTGAAATTTAAGAGGCTTCTGGACAGGTATATGGAGGAATTTAAGGGGAGGGTGATATATGGGAGGCAGGGTTTAAGGGTCAACACAACATTGTGGGCTGAAGGGCCTGTACTGTGCTGTACTACTCTATGTTCTATGTTCTTTGTCTTCGTAAGTATTTTCATTTACCGCAACATCACATGATTGCTTAATTTCTCTCTTCAAAGTCCCTTTTTTCAGCTGAACTCATTTTGTCTTCAAAGTGCACAAACAGCAGTTGCAATTCAGCTTTTCCACAATGGAAGCAATACTTCAACTCTTCTGTCTTTTCAGCAATCAGGCAAACACCAATACACTGTCTTCCAGTCCAGTCCAGTTGGACATGGCAACATTTAATCATTCAAAGCTATGTTTCAAATCCAAAACACACAGCATGAATCGAGCTGCAGTTCTTCTAATTTCTCGGACAGATCCAAATGCTGACATTCGTTTGGTATAACTGACAAAATGTAGAGGCAAAACTAATCCAAAATAAAATCAAAACTATTTCTGCAGGCCTGTGACTGCCATGAGTTTGTTATACTTGCATGATGCACCTTCAGTTGCAATGAAATAATTGTTTCAGAGTCAAATCCTTTATTTGGATTCCTTATCAGCAATTAGCAAACATACAATTAAGCATTATTGAACTTTATCTCAGTGATATTAAGTGGTCAGCAAAGATATGACCTCTGCCAATCGCAAGTTACAAATTGTCATGAAATAGGCAATATACGTAACTAGTGTGTAACTAGTAATGTGACTAGTGACCATGATAAACATAATAAGCACACAACACTAAATACAAAGCAAATAGAGAACCGATACATGGATCCTACACACATTATCATCCAGGTCTTTGATATAGATGACAAACAGCAACAGACACAGCATCGGGCCCAACAACACTCCACGAGTCACAAACCTGCATAGTCTTTTACCATCCTCAGACTTCTATCACAAAGACAATGTTTAATCCAATTTGCTACCTCATTTTGAATGCCAAGTGACTGAATCTTCCCGACCAACCTCTCATAAGATGTAGGAGCAGAGTCAAGCCATTTGGCCCATCGAGTCTGCTCCACCATTTCTTCATGGCTGATCCTTTCCTCTCAGCCCCAATTTCCCACCATCTCCCCGTAACCCTCCCTGCCCTGACCAATCAAGAATTTATCAACCTCTGCCTTAAATATACATAAAGGCTTGGCCACCACAGATGCCTGTGGCAAAGAATTCCACAGATTCACCACTCTCTGGCCAAAGAAAGTGCTTTTTATCTTCCTTCTATAATTACTCCCCTTTATTCTAAGGCTGTGTCCTTTGGCCTTTCACCATTTGATAGGTTTCAATGAGGTCACCTCTCATTCTTTGAATTCTAGTGAATACAGGCCCAGAGCCATCAAATGCACTGCATGTGACAAGCTACTCAGTGTTGGAATCATTTTCATGAACCTCCTTTGAAACTCTCTAGTTTCAGCACATTCTTTCTAAGATAAGGGGCCCAGAACTGCACACAATACTGTAAGTAAGGCCGCACCGGTGCTTCATAAAGTCATAGCATTACAGCCTTGCTATTACAGTCTAGTCATCTTTAAATGAATGCTAACATTGCATTTGCTTTCCTAACCATAGACTCAACCTGCAAATTAACCTTTGGATCACAAAAGAGAAAATTTGTCAAATGCCAATGAGATGGTTTCTTGGAGAAGAGACACGCTGTGGTGATAGGGGATTCATTATCTATGGGAATAGACAGGAGGTTCTGTGGGTGACAAAATTTCCAGATGGTATGTTACCTCTCGGGTGCCAAGGTCTGGTGTATCTCGGATCAAGTCCTCGTCATTCTTAAGTGGGAGGGTGAATAGCCAGAAGTCATTGTCCACGTAGGAACAAATGACATGGGTAGCATGAGAGATGAGGTTCTTCACGGGAGTTTCAGGGAGTTAGGTGTTAAGTTAAAGGACAGGATCTCCAGGATCGTCCGAATCAGAATCAGGTTTATTATCAGCGGCATGTGACGTGAAATTTGTTAACTTAGCAGCAGCAGTTCAATGCAATGCATAATATAGAAGAGAAAACAAAATAATAACAAATAAAATAACAATAATAATAAATAAATCAATCAATAAACCAATCAATCAATTACAGTATATGTATATTGAATAGATTTTAAAAATGTGCCACAAACAGAAATACTGTATACTATAAAAAGATGAGGTAGTGTTCATGGGTTTAATGGGTTCATTTAGGAATTGGACAGCAGAGGGGAAGAAGCTGTTCCTGAATCACTGGGTGTGTGCCTTCAGGCTTCTGTATGCTACCCGATGGTAACAGTGAGAAAAGGGCATTCCCTGGGTGCTGGAGGTCCTTAATAATGGACGCTGCCTTTCTGAGACACCACTCCTTGAAGATGTCTTGCGTACTCTGTAGGCTATACCCAAGATGGAGCCGACTAAATTTACAACCTTCTGCAGCTTCTTTTGGTCCTGTTCTGTAACCCTCCCTCCCATACTAGAAAGTAATGCAGCCTGTCAAAATGTGCTCCACACTACATCTATAGAAGGTTTTGAGTGTATTTGTTGACATTCCAAATTTCTTTAAACTCCTTATGAAGTATCGTCACTGTCTTGCCTTCTTTATAACTGCATCAATATGTTGGGACCAGATTAGGTCCTCAGAGGTTCAATAGAATTCAATGAGATACCTTCTTGTTCTTCTAAATTCCAGTGAGCACATGCCCAGAGCTATCAAATGCTCCTTATATGGTAAGCCTTCCATTCCCAGGATAATTTTCTTGAACCTCCTTTGAACCTCTCCAATGTCAACACATCCTTTCTAAGATAAGGAGCCCAAAACTGCTCACAATTATCCAAGTGAAGTCTTACCTGAGCCTTTTAAGGCCTCAGCATTTCATCTTTGTTTTTATATTTCCTCAGCACTACCTGCCCCCATCTATCTTGGTATCATCTGCAAACTTGGCTACAAAGCCATCAATATGGGCTGAGTGCAGGTCAGTGGAGAGTGCAGGTATGTGAGAGTAAACGTTCGGCACGGACTAAAAGGGCCGAGATGGCCTGTTTCCCTGCTGAAATTGTTATATGGTTATATTGTTATTCATTCATCCAAATCATTGACATACATTGTAAAAAGAAGCAGTCCCAACACTAACCGCTATGGAATGTCACTAGTCACCAATCAAAAAAGGGTCCCTTTATTCCCATTTATTGCATCCAGCCAGTCAACAAATTTTCTTTCCAAGCTAGTTTCTTTCCTGTAATACAATGGGCTCTTATACTTGTTAAGCAGCCTCATGTGTGGCTCCTTATCAAAGGTCTTTTGAAAATCCAAGTATACAGCCATCATTGATTCTTTTTTGTCTATCCTGCTTGTCATTTCCTCAAAGAATTCCAATAGGGTTTTTAGGCATGAGTTTTCCCTAACAACATCATACTGACTTTGGCACATTTTATCAGGTGCCTCCAAGTACCTCAAAATCTCATCCTTCACAATTGACTCTGATATCTTCTGAACCATTGAGGTTAGGCTAAAAATTTCCTTTTTCTGCCTCCCTCTTCTTGAAAAATAGAGTAACCTTTTAAATTTTCCAGTCTTCTGGAACCACGCCAGAATCTTGTGTTTTTTGAAAGAGCATTGCTAATGCCTCCACAATCTCCTCAGCTATCTATTTCAGAACCCTAATGTGTCGTCCCTCTGGTCCAGGTGACTTATCTACCTTCAGACCTTTTAGCACCTTCTCTGTTATAATAGCAACTACATTCACCTCTGCCTCTTGACTCTTTCGAAATTTCAGCATATTACTAATGTCTTCTGCAGTGAAGACTGATGTAAAATACCTTACCTGCCATTTCCATGTCCCCCATTCCCACCTCTCCAGTATAATTTTCCAGTTGTCCAATATCTATTCTCACCTCTGTTTTGCTCTCTATATATCTGAAAATACTTTTGGATTTCTTCTTCAATATTATTGGCCAACTTACATTCATATTTCATCTCTTCACTCCCAATGGCTTTTTTTTTTAGTTTCCTTCTGTTGGTTTTTAAAAGCTTCCCAATCCTCTAACTTTCCTCTAATTTTTTGCTCTATTATATGCCCAATCTTTTGCTTTTTTGCTGCCTTTGACTTCCCTTGTTAGCCACTGTTGTGTCATGTTGGCTTCTCTTTGGGATATATCTGTCCTGTGGCTTCCAAATTGCTCTCAGAAGCTCCTGCCATTGCAGCTTTGTCATCCTTCCTGCTAGTGTCCCCTTCCAATCAACTTTGGCCAGTTTCTTAATCATGCCACTGTAATTCCCTTTACTCCACTGTAATACTGATATATCTGAATTTAGTTTCTCCCTCTCAAATTTCAGGATGAATTCTATCATATTATATACAACAGAAAATCTGCAGATACTGAAAATCTGAGCAACACACACAAAATTCTGGAGGAAGCATCTATGGAAAAAAGTACAGTTGATGTTATTCCTTGGCTTGCTGAATTCCTCCAGTATTTTGTGTGTGTTGCTCTATCATATTAAAATCACTGCCTCCTAAGGGTTCCTTCACCTTTAGCTCCCAAATCAAACCCAGTTAATTGCACAAAACCCATTCAGAATAGTTGATTTCCTACTGGGCTTAACCAGTGGCTGCTCTAAGAAGCCAGCTCAATGGTATTTGACAAATTCTCTCTCTTGGGATCCAAAATCAGCACCAAACTGAATTTCCCAATCTACCTGCATATTAAAATTCCCTCTGTCAAAATTACCATTTCCCTTTTGACATGCATTATTTATCTCTCATTGTAATTTGTTGCCCACATATTGGTTAATGTTTGGGGGGGGGGGTGGTCTCTATATAACTCCTATTAGGGTATTTTACACTTACAGCTCCTAATTGGGAGCTCTACTGGGGCAGGTGGGACTTGTACAAAAGGGGCAGGTTGCATTTGAGTCTGAGGCGAACCAATATTCTTGTGGGTAGGTTTACTAGACCTATTGGGAGTGGTTTAAACTAATATAACAGGGAGATGGGAACCAGTATGATAGAGCTGAAAATGAGCGAGCAGGTTTACAAGAACATGATGGGTGTAACATGAATGTAAGGAAAGACAAGCTATTAAATGGGTACAAAGCAAAGTGTTACATTGTGCTACAGAGGCAAAATGCAAAGGGACAAAAATGCAGGACTGAAGGTGCTGTATTTAAATGCGTGTAGCATTTGGAATAAGGTGGACAAACTCATGGCGCAATTAGAGATTGATTGGTATGACGTTGTGGGCATCACTGAGTCATGGCTGATAGAAAGCCATAGTTGGGAGCTTAACATCAAAGGATATACTTTCTTTCAAAAGGACAGGCAGGAAGGCATAAGCAGTGGTGTTGCTCTTTTAATAAGGGATGGAATTACATCTTTAGGAAGTGGTGACATAAGGTCAGTGAATGTTAAATCTTTGTGGATGGAGTTAAAAAACTATAAGGTTAATAAAACCTTCATGGGAGTCATATATAGGCCTCCAAATAGATGCCAAGATGTGGGGTTGAGATTGTGAAAGGAGCTGGAAAAGGCATGTAAAAAAGCTAATGACACAATTGTAACGGAGGACTCCAATGTGCAAGGGGATTGGGAAAAACAGGTTGGTGTCGGATTGCTTGAGATGGAATTTATTGAATGCATACAAAATAGCTTTGTAGAGCAGCTTTTGCTTGAGCCTACTTAGGGAAAGGCTATCTTAGATTGTGTGTTGTGTAATGATCCCTATCTTATTAGGAAGCTTAATGTCAAGGAACCCTTAAGAGGCAGTGATCATAATTTGCAAACATGAGGAAATCTGCAGATGCTGGAAATTCAAACAACACACACGAGATGCTGATGGAACACAGCAGGCCAGGCAACATCTATAAGGAGAAGTACTGTCGACATTTCAGGCCGAGACCCTTCATCCTGACTTAGCGTTCATTTTGAGAGGACCAGAATATAAAAGCAAGGTTGTATTTCTGAGACTATAAGGTATTGGTCAGACCATGCTTGGAATATTGTGAGCAATTTAGGCCCCCTTATCTAAAGAAGGGTATACTAGCATTGGAGTGTGTCCATGGACCTCTTGCTTAATGATATTGATCCATGGCATAAAAAAGTTGGGAATTCTCACTACAGATGACTGTGAGGGCCAAGTTATTGTATATATTTAAAGTGGAGGTTGATTGGTTCTTGATCAGTAAGGATGACAAAGTTTACAGGGATAAGGCTGGAGAATGGGGATGAGAGGGAAAATAAATCAGTCATGATTGAATGGTGGAACGGCCTAATTCTGTTTCTATGTCTTATGGTCTTATCAATGGTTGTATCTCCTCCTGGAATGGGATTTATTAATTGCAGACGAACAGAGAAGCTCTTAATTGACTGCATTCCAACTTTCCTCTGTCATTAGTTCTTTCAACATACTCTTCCAATTTCAGTTCCTACATTGTTGTTCTGATGAGGCTGTCAAGCATTCTAAAGCTACCCTGGGATTCCAGTCGTCAGTATTGACAACCGCAAAATGCAAGCCACATTCTCTGGAATTTTGTTAGATACTCCTGGTCTGTAAATAGATTTGCCAAAAGTTCTTATACATTGTTTGTGAATGGAATAACCACCAGAAAATTCTTCAACAGCTCATTGCAATGATGTCATCAGGCACCTTGCAGATAAATTGTCTTTCTTCATCCATAATTTTATTGTGAGATCTACCAGATCTATCTCCTTACTGTAATATTATCTTTTAGCTTGGTTGTTTACCTTCACAGCCAGGATGGCTGAACATCTGTCGCATAATTTTAATGTGTTTTTTTTTACCTGGAACAATTACATAGTTCTAATATTTTAGTGTCGGACAATTCATTTGAGTGCTGTATTATTTATTACAAAAATAAATTTTCTTATTTCCATATTTAACTTAAAATTATAAAACAGAGATATGATGACATGCCTGATGATAAAATGTAGCAACCTTGTAAATTTGGCATTTGTATGGCAGAGAGAATTTTCTAATCATATAAAATGCATTGATTTGTAAATAGGCATTGTGAAAGACATTTTACAGGTGGAATTCAAGAAGTTATTATTTGAGAGCATGGTGATTAAACATTGCAGCAATGCACGTTTATGTAAAGATGTTGGCATTTACAGTAAAATAGGATTTGATTTTATAAATTTACTCCTTTAACTGAAACTTTAAAGGGTTTTACTTCAGTATTTAATGATGAACTCTAAAAATGTTTTTGATTCCAGGGTTAGGTTACTTTGCAGACAATGAAAAACAAAGGTGTGCATTTTATTTAAGTTTTTGTGCATCATAGCTCCTGATGAATACCTTACAGTCTATAGTTCTACTAGGTTGTTTCACAGTAATGGAATCGTACAAAAAGCTTGAAATGTTTGTTTGGCTTTCTGAAAAAGCTATCAAACTTATTTCTAAATCTCAGTTTTCTCCATAACTCTCCAGTGCTTTTTTTTCAAGGTAGTGATCTCACCATCCTTTCTGATAGTCTGTTCCAAATTTTAATCACCTGCTGTGTTTCTTCTCGGCAACTCTTTTGGCCCATCGCTCTAAATCTACTGCATCTAATTCAAAGGAAGTTAGTTGGTCCCAGTGGCTCAGGCCAAATGCTCAGTAATCAGTGATATACCTGTGAGTCCTGAGCTTAATTATGAGCTGCGTCTAAGTCTGTCTCTAGCTTCATTAAAATGGGTGAAAATTTGAGGTTGGTCCCATCACTCCAATTGTGTTATCATTTTCAAGATGTAATCTGGAACATTCTATTCCATTGGACTTAGTAAATCAGTGTCTACCCTGGAACTGCTAACACTAACAGGAATCTTGTTTCTGACAAGTAACTACTATCAGACAAGCAGAGGCTGTGGTATCAGTGCCAGTAATTTTTTGAATGGTGCAGCCCTTAAAAAGAGCACTGTGATGTCATCCAACTTCCTTTGGATCAGGAAAGGATCCAAAGGATCCTGGCGTCCATGGACACCTCAGTTAATGGTAGGGGTCCATAGCATAAAAAACATTGGATGAACAAACATCCCAGGTTAGTTTGCACTGGCATGGCTGATAAGGATAATTCTTCTAGCAGTACTGAATGTAGACCAGGTGATGCAAAACTCTGACTGTCTTCCTAAACTGCCCCATCAGTTTTGTTTTCCTGTATTCAGACTTCCATGGTGCTATCACTAGACCAAAAGCAGCTGGGTCAGAGATGACGATGACACTCCTCTTCCCTAGATCCAGTATTCATCCCTCCCATCAGGAATGGAACTAGCTCTTTCTGCGGCCCACGCGGGATTCTTCCCTGCTCTGCTGAGCCCCAGGCACTGGTTTGCATATGGACATAGACTGGAGTTAACAATTCCCCTGAATGCTAGGAGCCATGCCTGAAACACCACCACCCTGTTTATATCACCTGGACTTTAAATGAAAATCAAAAATGAAATGGCAGCTTCCAGAAATCCAAAATAAAATAAAATAAAGAAGTTGGAAATGCTCAGCAAATGAGGCCGGCTCTGTGGAGGGAGAAAGTTAATGTTTCAGGCTGGTGACATTTCATTGGAATAATCCTGGTTCTAATGAACGTTATCAGTCAATAATGCTAACTCAATAACTGAAGCCATGTTAACGTTAGGCCAATGTCAATCACTATGTTACAGAGCCACGTTCTGAAAAGAAGAAGATCAAGGCTAACGCAGACAAAACTGGATGAACTCAGTGAGTCAGGTGGCATCAGTGGAGGGAAATGAACGATCGATGTTTCAAGTCAAGTCAAGTCAAGTTTTTTTTCATTTAAGCATATACATGTATTCCAACAAATGAGTCACTGTTTTCTGAACCAGGGTATAAAGCACAATAGTATAAATAACACACATACGTATAACACACAATAACTTAGGAAAGTAAGGAAAAAAGCTACAGATGAATTGTGCATAAATAAATGAAATTAAGTGCATAAGTTAAATATCATAAGGCACATTACGGATTAACTAGTGACACTTAGAATGTAATGTGGCAGGAAGTTCAGAAGCCTAATGAATTGAGGGAATAAACTGTTTCCCATCCTGACCATTCATGTTTTTATGCATTGGAATCTCCTGCCTGATGGTAGAAAGTCAAAGGGAATAGTGGATCAATGGGTGAGATCTTTGTTAATACTAAGGGCCCTGTGCATGCATCACTCCTGATAATTTTCCCAATGGATGGTAGGGAGACCACCATGATTCTCTCAGCTGCTTTCACTGTCCTCTGTAGGGTCTTCCAATCGAATGATTGGTTGCTCCCATACCAGATGGAGAGCAGCTTGTTGGGATGCTCTCAATGGTGCTCCTATAGAATCCATTTAAGGAGGGTGGAGGGAGCCTCACTTGCTTCAATCTCTTTAGGATGTGGAGATGATGCTGTGCCTTCAGAGTCCTTCATCGCGGCTGGAAAAAAAGAAGGGAGAAAGCCAGTATATAAAGAGGTAAGAGATAGAGCAAAGGATGGAGGGTTGTGGGGGGGGGGGGGTGCGAGGGAGGTGTGATAGGCAAGTAGTCTGTTAAACAGCCAGAAATGTTTGATTTGTTTAATCATATTTTCCCTCTTCTTTTCTCCCTGCTGTTTATCACAACAATAATTGCTCGGATACTGAGTGAAATTACAAGCCATTGTTTACCAATGGATCAAAAGCATCTGAGCTAAAAGAGTAAGTATGTGCCAATAGCAATGTTACTTCCTATCTCAGTAACCTGGAGAGTGGTACTCATATATTCAAAAGCTCAGCTTTCCTGAACAAAAGTACATCTCCAGCAAAATGTATCAAATGGATCCAATATAAACGGTGCAAACCAGGTTTGTTAACGTGCATTCTAGCAATAACGATTATGAATGTTTCACAGAAAGTCTTGCTGTACAGCAGAAAATCCTAAGGTCAGCATAGTCCCAATGGCTCAGACTGCTTTCTGTGACCACGCAGAGTGCATGAAATATTAATTAAGCAGCAGAGGCTAAAACCTATAAAGTATAGGATCTTCTGTTTGTGTGCCTAAACTTAAGTATCAACCTCTAATGTCGGGTGTCATTCTGGTCTCTGACCCTAGATGATTTTGGTCCATAGTTGATCATGGTCATAGACTGATCAATGACCCACGGATTTGTTATGACAGGGAATACTGAATTGATGAGGAAAATTCAGGGGTGTGGTTACAGGCTTGTCTCTCCTAGCCTGCAATCAGTACTGCAAAAAAGAAACAAAATAATCACTCCCGCAACTTCCTCCATCAATTGTGTAGGGATCTTGAGAAATGTAAGCTCTGGTGAGCCATTGTGCACCTCAAGGAATCAATCCACTCCAGGTCTTCCTACCTCTCTTATCAGACTCAAATGATCCTTGACAGGGAGAAACTTCTGTGCAGATCCTCGAGATGTGGGGTAATTTGCCATGGAACTGAAGTGGTGACAACAATTGTCATTTTTTTTTGAATTACAGAATGAAATTTCCACAAAGGAGATGGGGTATTTTTTCAATGGATGGTAGCGGGAAGAAGTACAAAATGTATGAGTGCAAAATTTGCTTTGGTGGTGTGTTAATTCGGGGCATACCTGATATTGCATCACTCCAAAATGGAGTTTAATGCAGTGTGCATTGGTTGCGCAAGTTGCATAATGTTGCATTGTGAGAGTAAAAGCACATGTTTTCTCTGGAAGTTTACAGAGCAACCAGATTGGGATAATAATCAACATACAAAACTTATCTGATGCCAGAACATCCATTGCTCAACAACTGAACCGCAAAGCATTCAACCCCCTATCAGCTGCAAATTTTTTTCTGACGTACTGCTAAAGTTACAGAGCATGGTGAGACTTCTGTTGTTGCTCCCTTTCACACATGATTTTTATGAGGCCAAGCTGCTAGCTCAATGCTCAACTCAGCACAAATGGAAAATGTGCAAGGAACTGGCTGGGATTTGAACTCAGGACCATTTGCTTCAAAGTCCAGTGCTGTTACCACTACACCACTGACTGGCATGGTGTGATTTGTACAGGTGCAATTGGGCCTGACATCACTTTAGTTTCTTTCCTGTATAGGTGTATCCACATGGAGTACAAAATGATTAGGGAATGATAAGGAGGACCATTGTAGAATGGTCCACAGGTAGAGATCACTATTACCTGAGGACTTCAGGGAGCTAAAGTCCTACCTGAGAGTGGGGAACCTTTTCAGGAATGTATGCACTTCAATAAGAATGCTCTTAGTGAAAATTGCCACTTGCTGTAATTACAAATGCAAACCCAATGTAAGGTAAAAGTCAGTGAAAATGATATACCTTTTTGGCTCTGGGCCCGTACTCACTGGAGTTTAGAAGAATGAGGCAGGATCTCATTGAATCCTATTGAATATTGAAATTTGACAGGTTTTTTTTTAATTAGTAATGGCATTAAATATTCCTATAGTGGGAGAGTCTCGGATCAGGGAGTACAGTGTCAGGATACAAGGATGTCCCTTTAGAACAGAGATGAGAATAAATTTCTTTAGCGAGAGGTTGATAAATCTGTGTAATTCATTGCTGTAATTGGCTGTGGAGTCCAAGTTATATTTAAAGTGGAGGTTTTTAGGTTCTTGATTAGGAAAGGAGTCAAAAGTTACAGGGAGAAGGCAGGAGAATAAGATTGAAAGGGATAATAAGTCAGCCATGATGGAATAGCAGAGCAGCCTCAAAGGGTCAAATGGTCTAATTCTGCTTCTATGTCTCCTGTTTTTGTTTTGCTTTCTGTCCATAGAGAGATAAATATCTTTTGCTTCCTCTTATTCAAAATAATACATGAAGTAAGCACATGATTTAAGAGAGATTGCAAGCTTTCTGAAAGTACGGGATAAAATGACAGAGTGAATGTCACTCTTGAGCACCAAACGATGATCTTGATGTATATTTCAACCAACTGGGTCTTCAATTTCAATGACAAAAAGCACTGGATGGTGCCCAGAATCTCGATGGGAAACTGCTCTGCCATCTAAATCTGATCACCACATCTAAAGGCTGAACATTGAGTGACCATGTCAGCTAGTGATGGAATGGCTTGAGGCTGATGCAAACTCACATGCAGGTAAGGCACTTACAATGTACCAGAAGTTTGCTTCAAGGAAGTCTTTCCACTTGCTGTGCTATTGAGAAGGAGCCCTGCAGTACTGGGCAAACTGAGTTTTGAGATATGTGGTGGGTCTTCCGTTGCTTCACATCATGGCTAACAGGAAACTTTTGTAGCTTGCAAGCTCGCAACAGAGCAGATAACATCTACTAAATGCTACAATCACATGAATTAGAAGGCTACTCAAAGTTGGTGTGCTGCTATTAATAGAACCAGCAGCATGAATCAGAATCAGAATTGTGTACAGTTCTGGTCACGGAATTCGAGGAAAGATGTCAACAAAATAGAGGGAGTACAGAGGAGATTTACTAGAATGTTACCTGGGTTTCAGCACCTAAGTTACAGAGAAAGGTTGAACAAGTTAGATCTTTATTCTTTGAACATAGAAGGTTGCGGAGGGTCTTGATAGAGGTATTTGAAATTATGAGGGGGATAGATAGAGTTGACGTGGATAGGCTTTTTCCATTGAGTAGGGGAGATTCAAAGAAGAGGACATGAATTGAGAGTTAGGGGGCAAAAGTGTAAGGGTGATACAAGGGGGAATTTCTTTTCTCAGAGCGTGGTAGCTGTGTGGAACGAGCTTCCAGTAGAAGTGGTAGAGGCAGGTTCGATATTGTCATTGAAAAAAAATTGGATAGGTATATGGACAGGAAAGGAATGGAGGGTTATGGGCTGAGTGCAGGTTGGTGGGACTAGGTAAGATTAAATGTTCGGCACGGACTAGAAGGGCCAAGATGGCCTGTTTCCTTGCTGTAATTGTTATATGGCTATAATCAGAATCAGGTTTATTATCACCAGTATGTAACGTGAAATTTTTTAACAGCAGCAGCAGTTCAATGCAATACATAATCTAGCAGAGAAAGAAAAAAATAAGTTAAATAAAACATAATAAATAAACAAGTAAATAAATTACGTATACAGTATTGAATAAATTTTTTTAAATGTGCAAAAACAGAAATACTGTATATTTAAAAAGTGAGGTAGTGTCCAAAGCTTCAATGTCCATTTAGGAATCGATGGCAGAGGGAAGAAACTGTTCCTGAATCACTGAGTGTGTGCCTTCAGGCTTCTGTATCTACTACCTGATGGTAACAGTGAGAAAAGGGCATGACCTGGGTGCTGGAGGTCCTTAATAATGGACACTGCCTTTCTGAGACATCACTAAAGATGTCCTGGGTACTTTACAACCTTCTGCAGCTTCCTTTGGTCCTGTGCAGTAGCCCCTCCATACCAGACAGTGATGCAGCCTGTCAGAATGTTCTCCATGGTACAACTATGGAAGTTTTTGAGTGTATTTGTTGACATGCCAACAAATTGTGCATTGTGATCTATCTTCAAGAGTATTGTAATCCATTTTAATTTCAATAATGCTGTCCTTCCACACCAGGCATTCCCAACCTGGGGTCCAGGTTGCTTCATTGACCCTTGCTTCATAGTATTGGTCCATGGCATAAAAACATTCGGAACCCCTGTTCAAGACTGATGTCTGAACTGAGTTACCTGCATTCATGGCTACCAATAACTCACTTGGTTGGCTTAAATTTAAAATAAAATATGAGAGTAAATAACAATTTAATTGCTTTTTAGGGCAAGGTTGATTAATGTTTTATTTTGTAGGGGAATGAGCTTAACTGGACTTCAATGTAATCAATCCGGTTTTGTCGTGCTGGTGGAACAGACTAAGAGCTTATCAACTAGATTTCCCACTAGTAACTCAGTAGCAATTAAAATCCCAGCCATAATCACGGTGAGTAAGAAAACCTCGCCTCCACACATATTCTCCTCTGCTGACAGGATGTAGAAAATGTCATGAGGCACCCTTGCCTTCCTGTGTCTGCTAAGATTTTGTTATTTAACACAAAAACCTTGCAGTTCATCAAATGATGCCTGACACCACTTCATATTTTTCACTCAGGATGATTACAAGACTGTTTGAATTCACTGGGAAACTGTCAGCAGCACTGATCTTTGGTGCGCACACTTCAAAGTAGCAGTTTTAATGGCTTATCTGAAAAGAATGCATTTCAATAGACTGAACTTTGAGAGCAGAATAGGTCAGCCATTATAATACAGTGTAGATGGTTTCAGTGCAGAGCACTTTCAAAGACACAGGCAATGGCAGTGCCGTGAGTTTTGGTTGATTCACTCTTCATGCTGAGCAACAGAGACAACCGATTTATGAGCCACTGCTGCCCCTTACCTCTGCAATGCCACCAGATTGTAAAAGAACACATTTTCTTCAGCCTGTTACAATTCTAACACAGAAAAAGATCCAAACTAAAATACGAAAAGCCCGACATATCAATTATTTTTTTCAAAACACCATCAAGCGTGTTCCAAATGCCACAGCTATGCAGTAGTTTCACATTTCTTCAATAGATTTTCTTAACAGTCAATACATGTGAGAGAATATTTTGAGATTATTTTGGTTATTTTGAGAATTTATTTGCACACCTTCATCCTCCCCAGTTAGTAAGTACCAATGCAGAGAGAGAAAGAGAGAGTAATTTTACTAATAGTAAAGAACTACATACATCCATTTTACACATCTTCCAATGACAACAACGTTAGGTATCTACACACTTTCTGATTTTCCAAAGCAACCGGATTGTCTGTTATCATTCCACTGGGAGAAACTAAAGCAATTCAAGTGAGATTCTGACAAACTGAAGACAAATCCTCCAATAAAACTTCATTTTATGGTATTCCAGCTTAGGACTAGTGGTTATATATCAAGTTGATATGACTGAAGTTTACCTTTCAAAGTACTAAACCCATCTGATTAAAAAAGTCCCAAGTTTTCTAAACGGAGACTACTAAGTCACATCGTCTCCTTAGGACACACTTTGCATACTTTCAAGTTCACGTTCAAGTTTAGTTATCATTCAGCCATATATGAATACAGCCAAATGAAACAGCATTCCTCTGAGGCCAAGGTCCAGAGCACTGTACCAACAGTCGTACTCAGCACAAGGTACATATAACACATATATGGTAGCAAGTAAACATGCCATCACACAGAAAAAGTAGATGGTGGCGCGACGCAGCGCACAGTGGCCACTTCGGAATGAATATCTGTAATCTGTCAAGTAGGATGCCGAGTACAATCCTGATTTGATGGAGACGGACGTGAGAAGCACGGAGGAACATCTGGTGGAACTTTTGAAATGCCTGTCTCGCTGCCGCTGCTACTGTGCGATCGGAAAATCTCCGGGAGGAAGGCCCCGAATCCTCGGCTTTGCCTGTTGCTTGGCGGCCGGGGGTCGGGGTCGAAGAGCTCGGCAGAAATGGTGCTCGGTGCTCGGTGCTCGGTGTCGGAGGGCTGGTCGGAGGCTCGAAGTTTTCGGACAGACTCGGAGTCGGCTGTGGTCGGGTGCTTCCAGGGTGCTGCATCGGCAAGTTTGCGGCGCTGGAGGTTCATGACAGGAAGAGTTTTTCTTCCTTCTACCGTCTGCGTGAGATGATGGGCTGTGAGACGTTTTTTTTACCGTGCCCATGGTCTGCACTTTATCAAATTACAGTATTAACTGTTGTAACTGTATGTTATAATTATGTGCTTTTTGTCAGTTAGTCTTGGTCTGTCTTGTGTTTCTGTGATATCATACTGGAGGAACATTGTATCATTTCTTCATGCATTCATTACTAACTGACAATAGACAAGTATCGCGTGTCCTCATAATCTAATCTAATCTAATCTATATATATTTGTAGCCCAAGTCACTGAGTGTCATTCCCTGCAAGTTGATGGGCATGTGTGTTATCAGCAAGAACAAGCAATTCGCAGCAGTCCGCAGATGAATGATGCACACATGCACACAATCCAGCTTGTCGTTCCACTGATTGAACAGTGGAGGGCAGCACTGACAGAAGGGGACATTCCCCCAGCCCAGCATGGACACACTGCTCCACTGCTTCAGGTGTCTTTTCTCCTGGACTGCTGCAAGAGACATGCCCATGGCTTGAGGCCTAGTCCTCGTTAGAACCGATGCCACGCCGCTCCCCTGCCATCTGCTTCACCAATAAACAAGGGAAATGGACTTGCAGCATTTTACATTGCCTGTATCTAACAGAGACTTGTGATTGAGTCCAAGACAATCGCTCGCTATGAGACTGCACACCGCCCTTGCACATTGACTCTGATGCCCTTCTGTAGCAAGCAAGGTCTGCACCGAGTCCAGCTCCTCCACCAATGAGCAGCTCGCTGTTGGTGTTGACCCTGCAGTATCTGAAGTTCTTAATATCCAGTATTGTCCTGCAATCATAAAAAAGATGATTATAAAAGACAAAAATGCCTTTGGTTGGCTCCAGAGAGCTGCTGCTTCCAAATATGCCACCATCTTATCAAGAGTCTTTCAGAATCTCAGTCAGAGAATCTTCCTCAGACTAAACCTTGATGAAAACATACATACTTCCTCCAGCACTTGTTACTCCACAACAACTGTCAAATATGTATTTATGGAGTGGAGAGTTGGTTAAAGATGTCAAAGGAAATAGAGTGATGCAGGATGGTGCCCACACCGCCAGCCCAAGTTTCCTGCGTTCAGCCCATATCCCTCTAAACCTCTCCCCTCTATGTACCAATCCAAATGTTTCTTAAATCATAATATTGTACCTGCCTTAATCACTTCTTCTCCTGGCTTGTTCCACATACTGTCCTCACTACCCTCTGTGTGAAAAGGTTGCCCCAGATCCCTTTTAAATCTTTCCCCTCTCAGCTTTAATCTATGCCCTGTAGATCTGGAAAAGACTGTTACTGTCCACCTTATCTATGCCTCTCATAATTTTGAATATTTCTATAAGATCTCTCCTCCTTCTCCTACACGATATTTCAAGGAATAAAGACTTAGTCTGGCCAAGCTCTTCCAAAAACTCAGACCGTTTAGTCCTGTCAACATCCTCATACACCTTCACTGCATTCTTTCCAGTCTGACCACATCTTTCCCAAGGCAGGGTGACTAAAACTGTACACAGAACTCCAAGTGTCCCAGCTCCTATTCTCAATCCCCTGAATGATGAAACCTAACATGCTAAGCCCCATTTTTCACTGCCCTACTTGTCATGGTGTTTTAAGCACTTGTCCTCCTAAGAGCCTCTGTTCTATTATGTTACATCACACACTACCATTCATAATATAAGGTCTATGTTAATTTGACTTTCCAAAATGCATCACCTCAATCTGTAATGAAGTCCATTTACCACTCCTTGGCCCATTTTCTTAACTGATTTTCATAACAGAAGCATCTGGCTGAGATGGGGTGTCTGGGCAAATATTAAAGAGCTGTGCTTATCAATTGGCTGGAGTGTTCACCAGTATCCTTAACCTCTCACTTTGGCAGTCTGAGATGCCCATTTCACATGAGTTTCTAGTGTACCAGTGCCACAGAGGAATGTGGTAACCTGCCTCAATGGCAATCACCCAGTAGTGCTTACATCTACTGTGATGAAGTGCCTTGAGAAGGTGGTGATGAAACATACCAATTCCTGCCTGAAAAGTGACATGGATCCACTCTAATCTGCCTGCTGTCACAACAGGTCAAAGCAGACGCAATTTCATTGGCTCTTCACTCAACCCTGGATAGTGAAGATGCATTCATCAGGATGCTCTTCATTGACTACATCTCAACATTCAGTACCATCATCCCCTCAAAACTAATCAAAAAGCTTCAAGACTTTGGCATCAATACGTCCCTGTGTAATTGGGTCCTCGATTTTCTCACTTGCAGGATGCATTCAGTTTGGATTGGCAACGACATTTCTGCCACAATCATCATCAGTGCAGGTGCACCATACGGCTGTGTCCTTAACTCCCTGTTCTACTCACTTTTTAATTATGACCATGCGTCTTAGCAAAATTGCATAATTAAGTTTGCTGACAACACCTCTGTTGTAGGCCAAATCAAAGGAGGTGACAAACCAGCATACGTGAAAGAGGGAGACTGAAAATCTGGCTGGGTGGTGGCATGGCTACAAGCTCTTACTCAATGTCAGCAAGACCAAAGAGCTGATTATTGACTTCAGAAGGAGGAAACCAAAGGTCCACGAGCCAGTCTTCAATAGTGGATCGGAGATGGAGAGTGGCAACAACTTAAAATTCCTCCAGTGTTATCATTTCAGAGGATTTGTCCTGGATTCAGTGTGTAAGTACAATTACAAAGAAAATATCTTTACTTTCTTAGAAGTTTTTAAAGATTCAGCATGACACCTAAGACTCTTAAAAACTTCTGTAGATGTGTGGTGGAGCGTGTATTGACTGGTTGCATCACAGTCTAGTATGGAAACACTCAATACCCTTGAATGGAAAATCATACAAACTTTAGTGGATACAGCACAGTGCATCACGGGTAAAACCCTCCCCACCAATGAGCACATCTACACAGATCGCTGTCGCAAGAAAGCAGCATCCATCATCAGGGACCCCAGTATCCAGATCACTGTTCAGATGCTCTGTTCTCACTGCTGCCATAAGGAAAAAGGTACAGGAGCCTCTAAACCCACACTACCAGCTTTAGGAATAGTTATTACCCTTTAAAAATTAAGCTCTAGAACTAGAGGGGTGACTTCACTCACCCCATCACTGATCTATTTCTATAACCTATGCATACACTTTCAAGAGCTTGTTATCTGATGTTCTCGATTTTATTGTTTGTTTGTTTGTTTGTTTGTCTGTTTGTTTATTTATTTATTTATTTGTTTGTTTATTTATTCATTCATTCATTCATTCATTTATTTATTTATTACCATTATTGTTATTTCCTCTTTTCTTTTTTGTATTTGCACAGTTTGTTGTCTTTTGCAAATTGATTGTTTGCCTGCTTTGTTGGGTACGATCGTTCATTGATTCTGTTCTGTTTCTTCTATTTGCTGTGAATGCCTGCAGGAAAATTAATCTCAGGATTGCATTTGGTGTACTTTAGTAATAAATTTACTTTGAACTTTAATCAAGATCCCCTTGTATCTATGATAACATCCTTCACTATCAACAATGCCTTCTAATTTTTGTGTAATCTGCAAATTTATAGATCAAGCCTTGTGCATTCACATCCAAATCATTAATATAAAGAACAATTAACCAAACACCAACTCCTGCAGCACAGCCTACCTCTGAACAAAGCTCCATCTAACTGGCTCTCCCTGGGTTCCATGGTACCTAACCATGCCTAACCAGACCAGCTTGGTGAAGGCCCTGTAAAGTCCAATAGACATCATCCACTGCCCTACTCTCAACTACCTTTTTCATTACTTCATAGAAAATGTAAAAGATTGGCTAAGCATGACTTTTCATGTACAAAGCTATTCTGACTCCTCAGTCAGACTTTATAAGACCATTAGACCAGAAGCCACAGGAGCAGAATTAGGCCGTTCAATCATGTCTGATCCTTTCTTTCCTCCTCACCCCATTCACCAGCCTTCTCCCTGCAACCTTTGATACCATGTCCAATCAAGAACGTATCAATCTCTGCCTTAAATATACCCGAAGACTTGGTCTCCATAGCTACCTGTGGGAAAATATTCCACAAATTCACCACCACCTGGTTCAAGAAATTTCTCTGCATCTTTATTTTAAATGTACACCCCTCTATTCTGAAGCTGTGTCCTCTTGTGCTAGACTCCTTCACCATGGGAAATATCCTTTCCACATCTACTCTGTCAAGGCCTTTCAATGTTCAAAAGGTTCCAATGAGATCCCCCTCATCCTTCTAAACTCCAGCGGGTACAGGCACAGAGCCGTCAAACATTCCTCATATGAAAACCTTTTCATTCCCAGAATCAATCTTGTGAATCTTCTCTGAACCTCTCCAATGACAGCACATCTTTTTAGCTAAGTAGCCCAAAGCTGTTCACAAATTCAAGGTGAGGTCTCACCAGTGACTTGGAAAGCCTCATGTATTGCATGTGCCTTCCTCACCACTGACTCAACCTGCAAGACACTGTTTACAGTGTCCTACAAAAGGATTCCCAAGTTCCTTTGATTCTCAGGTTTTTGGATTAGAAAATAATTTCAAAAATAGTCGGCATGTTTATTTTTTCTAAGTGTATGAGCATGCATTTTCCAACTTTGTATTTCATTTGCCACTTTCTTGCCTATTCTCCTAATCTGTCTAAATCCCACTGCAGTCTTCCTGTTTCCTCAACACTACCTGCCCCTTCACCAATCTTCATATCATCTGCAAACTTGCAACCAAGCCATCAATTCAATCATCTAAATCATTGATATACAGCATAAAAAGAAGCGGTCCCAACTCCGACCCTTGTGGAACACCATTAGACACTGGCAGCCAACCAGAAAAGAATCTTTTTATTCCCACACAATGCCTCCTACAAATCAGTCAATGTTCTAACCATGCTAAAACTTTCCTGTAATATCATGGGCTCTTAACTTGGTAAACAGCCTCATATGTGGCACCTTGTCAAAGGCCTTCGGGAAGTCCAAATATACAACATCCACTACATCCCCTTTATCTATCCTACTTGTAATCTCCTCAAAGAATTCTAACAGGTTCATCAGGAAATATTTTCCCTTAAGGAAACAATTCTGACTTTGTCCTGTCTTGTTCTGTGTCACCAAGTACTCCATAACCTCATCCGTAAGTCCTGTATCCTCTCTCGTCTCTTTTATATACTTGAAAAAGCTGTTCCTATTGTCCTTGATATTATTTGCTAGTTTGCTTACATATTTCATCTTTTCCCTCCTGATGATTCTTTTAGTTGCTTCCTGTAGGTTTTTAAAAACTTGCCAATCCTCTATCTTCTCGCTAATTGTTGCTTTGTTGTATGCCTTCTCCTTTGCTTTTACATTAGCTTGGACTTCCCTTGTCACTCACAGTTGTACTATATTGCCACATGAGTTTTTGTTTTTGGAATACATCTAGCCTGCACCATCTTCATTTTTCCAAGAAACTCAAGCCACTGCTGCTCTGCTGTCATCCCTGCCACAGCTCCTTCCAATTTACTTTGGCCAACTCCCCTCTCACACCACTGTAATTTCCTTTACTCCACTGAAATACCTATTATGTCAGACTTTACTTTCTCCCTATCAAATTTCAAGTTGAACTCAATCATATTGTGATCACTGTCTCCTAAAGGTTATTTTACACCCAATCTGGTATAGCTAATCCCTAGAAGGTTCAACAAACTTTTCTAAAAAGCCATCTCGCAGGCATTCAGCAAATTGACTCTTTTGGAGATCCATTTCCCACCTGATTTTCCCAATCTACCTGCATGTTAAAATCTCACATGACTGTCATAACACTGCCCTTTTGACACATCTTTTCTATTTCCCGTTGTAACCTGTAGTCTACATCCCAACTGCTGTTTGGAGGCCTGTATATAACTGCCATCAAGGTCCCTTTACCCTTGAGGTTTCAACTCAACCCACAAGGATTCAATAACTTCTGATCCCATGTCACATATTTATAATGATTTGATGCCATTCTTTACCAGTAGAGCCATGCCAGCTCCTCTACTTACCTTCCTATCCCTTCTAAATCTTTTTTACACAGTTACTTTCCCACAACTGATACCAGGCTGACCATACTGTAGTTTCCTGGGTTGTCCTTTTTAAAGAATGAAACAACGTTATCCACATTTCAGTTGGTCGGGACATCACCTGTGGCTAATGAGAAAGCACGTATCTCAGAAACTGTCTTCAGTTTCCTCTCTGTTCTCTCATGAATTTAGGGTTCACTCATTTAGGCTCTGGAAATTTCTCACCATAATGGGCTGCAAACCCCTTCTCCATGGTATTATAAAAACACAAAATGCTGGCAGAACTCAGCAGGGTGATGAAGGGTTTCGGCCCGAAACGTCGTCACTACCTCCTCCCATAGATGTTGTCTGGCCTGCTGAGTTCTGCCAGCAGTTTGTGTTTTTATTTATTTCCAGCATCTGCAGATTCACTCGTGCTCCATGGTATTATGCATGTTATCTAAATCATCTTCACATGATTCCCTTATCTTTTGAACAACCATGAATTTCTCCTTAGTAAACATCAAGGAAAAATGTTTATTAAAAATCCCACCGATTTCTTGAAGCACAAGGCATGGGCAGCCCTGTAGGTTTCCATGAGGGGGAATTACTCTCTCCCCAGCCATCTTTTACTATTGATAATTCCATGGAATCTCTAGGGATTGTCCTTAAACTTACCACCCACACCCATTTCATAACCCCTCTTTGTCCTCCTGATTTCCCAGCTAACCATATTCTTAATCATTTCATAGTCATCAAATGATTCACTCATTCCTGAGCTCCTAATTCTGAGTCATGCTTTCTTTTTTTTCTTGACTAGAGCTTCAGTGACTCTCATTAGCATCCATTCCCAAGCAGACCAAGTTTACTCTTCCTCCTAACAGGATGAGGCTCTCCCATTCTACCTTTGCTAATTCCCCCAAAGTTAACCCTGCTCTGGTTTAGGAGCCTAACCTGCAGTCCTTACCTATCCTTTCCTACCTCCATCTTACAACTACTAGATTTATGGTCATCCCTACCAAAATGCTCATTGACTGCCACTCAGTTACTTGCCCTATGTCAAACCCTAAGAAGAGGGTTTTTCCCTCTTCTTCCCTAGAAAGGCACCTTCCCTAGAAGGGCTCTTGATTTATCTTTCCTGGGCACAGTTCACAAATTCCACCTTGTCCAGTCCTTAACATTTTGGGTCAATATTTCACTGAATGATTCCCCAGGAGTATCATCTCTCAGTAACGGTGTTATGTTCTCCCTTATAATAAAGGCTACAGCCCCTCCTTGCTTAGCTCTACCTCGATTATGCCTGTAGCATCAGTATCCTGGAATACTGGGCTGCTCGTCCTACCCTTTTGACAGCCATGTGTCTGTACGGCTATAACGACCCAGTCCTCAGATCCAAACCACACTCAGCATTTTTTTATCTGCTGAACACAGAGAATTGAAATAAATGCAGTTTAACTGAATATTCCTTTCCTGGTTTTACTGTGTCCCTGGCCATTCTGATTGTTCAACTTGGTCTCACTAGCTATGACTTTATCCCATTACTTGCTCCTGCTCAGATTCCCATGCCACTGCCAACCTAGTTAAACCTTCCTATGTAAATATAATACAGAGATAATACAGAGTTCTCTGTGGGTGTTATGAATTCAGATATGAAAATTGTATTTAACTGCAGATTTCTATGTGATGAATGGATGTTTTTGCATACAACAAATTCCTTTCAATAAGATAGTGCAGTGGTGGGAAAAGAGTACAGCTTATGTGCTGGTTTGATGTCTCAAGGATTTGAGAGGGAGAAAGATCAAAGTTTCAGAGCGTCTAAATCAATGAAGGCTCACAAAGTTGCTACAAAGTCATGATCAGCACATAAAATGCATGCATTCATTGTTAGGATTATGAGATAGCATAAATAACAAGCTTGCTATATTCAGGTGAACCAAATGGCATATTGAGTTTATTTTCAATCTCGTGATTTGGTGGGCATACAGAAAAACAGTGTGATATGACAGCCAGTGTAAAAACCTTTGCAAACTACCAAAGGACAATAACGTAAACATGAGGAAATCTGCAAATGCTGGAAGTTCAAGCAACACATAGAAAATGCTGGTGGAACGCAGCAGGCCAGGCAGCATCTATAGGAATAAGTACAGTCGACGTTTCGGGCCAAGACCCTTCATCAGTTTATCTCCCCCTCATTCAATCCCTTCCCACCTATGTTCGTGACACTTCTGAGGCTCTGAATTTTTTCAATGATTTTAAGTTTCCTGGCCTCCACTGCCTTATTTTCACCATGGATGTCCAGTCCCTATATACCTCCATCTCCCACCAGGAAGGTCCCAAAGCTCTCTGCTTCTTTTTAGATTCCAGACCTAACCAGTTCTCCTCTACCACCACTCTCCTCCATATAGTGGAATTAATCCTTACTCTTAATAATTTCTCCTTTGGTTCCTCTCACTTCCTCCAAACTAAAGGTGTAGCCATGGGCACCCGTATGGGTCCCAGCTATGCCTGCGTTTTTGTTGGCTTTGTGGAACAGTCCATGTTCCAACTCTATACGGGTATCCATCCTCCTCTTTTCCTTTGCTACATCGACGACTGCACGCATGCTGAGCTCATTGACTTCATTAACTTTGCCTTCAACTTTCACCCTGCCCTCAAATTTATCTGGTCCGTTTCTGACACCTCCCTCCCCTTTCTTGATCTTTCTGTCTCTATCTCTGGAGACAGCTTATCTACTGATGTCTACTATAAGACTATGGACTCCCACAGCTACCTGGACTATTCCTCTTCCCACCCTGTCTCTTGCAAAAATGTCATCCCCTTCTCTCAATTCCTCCATCTCAATTGCATCTGCTCTCAGGATGAGGCTTTTCATTCCAGGAGGAAGGAGATGTCATCCTTTTTTAAAGAAAGGAGCTTCCCTTCTTCCACCATCAACTCTGCTCTCAGATGCATCTTTCCCATTTCCCATACATCTGCCCTCACCCCATCCGCTCACTACAACACTTGGGATAGGGCACCCCTTGACCTCAACTACCACCCCACCAGCCTCCGGGTAACATATAATTCTCCGTAACTTCTGCCACCTCCAACAGGATTCCACCACCAAGCATATCTTTCCCTCCCCCCCCACCATTCTGGTTTCCACAGGAATCGCTCCCTATGCAGCTCCCTTGTCCATTCGTCCCCCCCATCCCTTCCCACTGATCCTTATCCTTGTAAGCGGAACAAGTAGCTACACCTGCCCTTACACTTCTTCTCTCACCACCATTCAGGGCCCCAGACAGTCCTTCCAGGTGAGGCGACACTTCACCTGTGAGTCGGCTGATGTGGTATACTGTGTCCGGTGCTCCCGGTGCGGCCTTTTATATATTGATGAGACCCGATGCAGACAGGGAGAGCATTTTGCTGAACACCTACACTCTTGTCTGCCAGAGGAAGCAGGATCTCCCAGTAGCCACTCATTTTAATTCCACGTCTCATTCCCATTCTGATATGTCAATTCATGGCCTCCTCTATTGTCAAGATGAAGCCGCACTCAGGTTGGGGGAACAACACCTTATATTCTGTCTGGGTAGCCTCCAACCTGATAGCATGAACATTGATTTCTCTAACTTCCGTTAATGCCCCTCCTTCCCTTCTTACCACATCCCTTATTTATCTATCTATCTATCTATCTATCTATCTATCTGTATCCAGAGATACTGGCCACGTGACAGATGCACTGCCACCTGGTCGGAGGACACACCACATGCCAATCAACATTTGGTCGCTCCCAACTAATCAATGCACACCTAAATTATTGGTCACCTTAAATGGATTATCTCAGCCAGCCCCATGCTATAAAAGGTGAGACTTGTCCCTGGCTTGGTCTCTCTTACAGACCACCTCATTGAAGGTAAGTGCATTGATTTATGTTTGGGAAGGTTTATCGTTTGTCCTGGTAAGGGAGCCGCAGCTATCCAAGGTCAAGGGGGATAGCTGTTGTAGTGTTTTTCCCTTGTTCTTTGTATGTGTAACTGTACCCTGTCCCCACACCGCTTCCTGTGTATTGTAGTTGCTTGTGTTGACCTTTCTTCCCCTTTAATAATAAATTCTTTATTATTAAAACTGTGTGTGTCCAGGCCTCTACTGTTGAGACTCAAGGAACCAGTTATTTCCATCACAACATTTGGTGCTGCGAGCAGGGTCTCATAGGTTTTGGCTGGACACAAGCACAGGGGATAATGTTCTGGAATAAGGGGAAGAAAGCCAGTGCAGGCACCCAGAATAAGATCCCTGGGTGGGCTGATGAAAGGGAGGGATTTGAGAGTCTGGCCAGCATGCTGGCAGACCACGGAAAACCAGTGGACTGGTCTGAGTAGTTAGAGCCCTGTGGAGAGAAGCTGGGCCATCATGTGGTCTCCCTCCTGAAGGAATCAGGGTTCCCCAAAGCCAAGGGGAGTCAAAGGGGTGCCTTCTGGTAGTTGTGTCCCTGCTGAGCCGCCAGGTTAGAATTACTGATCACCTGCAGCACTTGTGTGGTTGGAAGGACAGGGAAATTGAAGACCTCAGTCAGCGTTGTTGCACACTGAAGGAAGCACAGGCTGTCCAGGCCCGAGCCGATGACCTTGAAGTTAGGGGAACTGAACTTGCCTGTCGCCCCATAAAACTTCAGCAGGCCAGAGCAGCCCGTCGGTCTGGCTGGCAGCCGGACCCGTTAAAGATTCGAGCCTTAGTCCAGTGTGGCGACAAGCTGGATGCATGGCTGGGGGATGGGGACATCTGGCTGGATAGTGACGGCGGGGGGGTGCCCGAGGAGCCAAGGTCCCTCAACCACCCTTCCCCCTTCTCACCCGAGCTCCAACATGCCCGACCCGTCACCACGCGGTCCCAGGTTCACCGCAGGGAGGAAGGGAACGAGGGGGAGACGGATGGACCTTCCCCTAGTCACTCTGAGGCCACGGAGACCCAGGACTTCTCCCCCAAGGAGCTGACCCAGTTGGCGGATCGGTACCGCCAACGGCCAGGCGAGCACCTCGCCGCCTAGCTGCTCCGGCTGTGGGACGAGGGGGGGCCCAACCTCAGCCTCTCCCATCAGGAGGCAAGTGCCCTGGGAAGCCTCTCCCATCAGGAGACAAGCGGCCTGGGAAGCCTCTCCCATCAGGAGGCAAGCGGCCTGGGAAGCCTCTCCCATCAGGAGGCAAGCAGCCTGGGAAGCCTCTCCCATCAGGAGGCAAGCGGCCTGGGAAGCCTCTCCCATCAGGAGACAAGTGCCCTGGGAAGCCTCTCCCATCAGGAGACAAGTGGCCTGGGAAGCCTCTCCCATTAGGAGGCAAGCGGCCTGGGAAGCCTCTCCCGTCAGGAGACAAGCGGCCTGGGAAGCCTCTCCCATCAGGAGACAAGCGGCCTGGGAAGCCTCTCCCATCAGGAGGCAAGCGGCCTGGGAAGCCTCTCCCATCAGGAGACAAGCGCCCTGGGAAGCCTCTCCCATCAGGAGGCAAGCGGCCTGGGAAGCCTCTCCCATCAGGAGGCAAGCGCCCTGGGAAGCCTCTCCCATCAGGAGGCAAGCGGCCTGGGAAGCCTCTCCCATCAGGAGGCAAGCGTCCTGGGAAGCCTCTCCCATCAGGAGGCAAGCGGCCTGGGAAGCCTCTCCCATCAGGAGGCAAGCGGCCTGGGAAGCCTCTCCCATCAGGAGACAAGCGGCCTGGGAAGCCTCTCCCATCAGGAGGCAAGCGGCCTGGGAAGCCTCTCCCATCAGGAGGCAAGCGGCCTGGGAAGCCTCTCCCATCAGGAGGCAAGCGGCCTGGGAAGCCTCTCCCATCAGGAGGCAAGCGGCCTGGGAAGCCTCTCCCATCAGGAGGCAAGCGGCCTGGGAAGCCTCTCTGAGCAGCAGAGCATAAACAATGCGCTGCGGGCACCAGAAGCAGAAATCCGCGACGGCACAACCCTGTGGGATCGGGTAGTGACCACAGTACGAGCTCGCTATCCCACACTTCTGGAGTGGGATCTATACGGGCGCCCGCAATGGGGTACGGTCAGTGAGGGCACCCGGGTTATCAGGGAATGGGCACTGGTCAACGGCATCTATCAAGGTGGCTGCGTCCGCAACTTCCTTGAAAACACACGAGTGACCGGTGCCCTAGGAGGATACTTGGTCACTACAGTGCGCCCCGATCTGAAGTCGGTAATCCTGGCCCTCATGGCACCAGCCAGCGGTAGGATCGTACGGGATGCCATCACCCTCCTGGAGGGATTAGAATATATGCAGAGGGGGGCACCTACGCAGGTCCAGAAGACCGAGTCAAGGGCCCTAGACACTATCCCTCTCAGATATACACGCAGGCAGCTGTACATGGACCTGCTGCGTGCAGGGGTGGATCATAACCAGATAGATGGCATCCCCACCCCCAACCTATATGCCCTGTGGAAGGAGCATTGCAGGGGGAAGATTACTTACAAAAAGACCACCAGACCCGATGCCCACAGCCCCCAGACCGCCAGGCCAGACCATGCCCACACCGAGCCACCCTCCGCGCCTCCCTTACCTGAAACTGTCTGGAAGGCCCTCGAAGCAGAACTCAGACGGCTCGTCAGGCAGGAAATGTCCCACCTCCACCAGCATAGTGCCTCACCCCTGGCGTGGCAGCCCTCTTCCCCCCCTGTCGCATTTGCTCTCTCACCCTTTCCTGCCCGGGGGACCTGAGGCCACATATACCCGTCACAGTACAGTGAGGAAAGGGAAACACACAGAGGTGGACCTGAGGCCACATATACCCGTCACAGTACAGTGAGGAAAGGGAAGCACACAGAGGTGGACCTGAGGCCACATATACCCGTCACAGTACATTGGAGAAAGGGAAACAGACAGAGGTGGACCTGAGGCCACATATACCCGTCACAGTACATCGGGGAAAGGGAAACACACAGAGGTGGACCTGAGGCCACATGTACCCGTCACAGTACATTGGAGAAAGGGAAACAGACAGAGGTGGACCTGAGGCCACATATACCCGTCACAGTACATCGGGGAAAGGGAAACACACAGAGGTGGACCTGAGGCCACATGTACCCGTCACAGTACATTGGGGAAAGGGAAGCACAGAGGTGGACCTGAGGCCACATATACCCGTCACAGTACACTGGGGAAAGGGAAACACACAGAGGTGGACCTGAGGCCACATATACCCGTCACAGTACATTGGGGAAAGGGAAACACACAGAGGTGGACCTGAGGCCACATATACCCGTCACAGTACACTGGGGAAAGGGAAACACACAGAGGTGGACGGCGCTTGTCGACACAGGCACCCAGCACATGATTATCCCAGGCAATCCTGCCTTATGGAGGGGTACGGACATGCAGACAGAGGGACTGGGGGGCTCCCTGTTACCAGCTAGGGAGGTCACCCTTCGCCTAGCCATAGGCAACCATTCCCCCAGACGTGTACAAGTCCTTATTGCCTCCTCCCCGGAATGTATCCTCAGGATCAATGTTTTAAAGGGACAATCACTTGAAACAAACAGGGGCAAGTTCACCTTCGGCATCGCGCGAGCCACTATTGTCGTCGGGGCGGCTAAGTGGGAGCCAATTGCTATTCCCCCCCTCCAAGATCATCTGTAACAGTCAGTACAGAGTGCCGGGGGGGGGGGGGGCGCCAAGAAATCTCAGACTTCATTCAAGCCCTGTTACGGGAGGGAATTATTAGAACCGCTGCCTCGCCTTTCAATAGCCCCATTTGGCCCGTCCGTAAGAGGAACGGCTCCCGGCGGATGACAGTTGATTATAGGCAATTGAACAAGGCTGCACCCCCCACCTCCGCCACTGTACCTGACGTTGTCACCCTTGTTGCAGACATCGCAGGCCGTCCCCACAAACCCTGGTACGCTGTTGTCGATTTAGCGAATGCATTTTTCTCGATTCCCCTGCACTCAGATAGCCAAGACCAGTTTGCCTTTACTTGGGATAGCTGACAATACACATGTAATCGCCTGCCCCATGGCTACATTCACAGCCCCACAATTTGCCGTGGCCTTGTCTCCCGCGATTTACACAACATCCAATTCCCGCCGGAGATTTCGATTGCACATTATATAGACGATATTCTTCTCCAAGGCCCTTCTGAGACCATTGTGTCACATGCTAATCGAATCCCTCAGGGGTCGGGGCTGGGCCATTAATATGGAAAAGATACAGGACCCCAGCCAAGGTGTCATTTTCCTTGGAGTACAATGGAACTCCAGGCACAGAAGCATACCCGATGCTGCCAAAAATAAAATTTTAAATTTTGCTGTCCCTTCAAATAAAACTGACACAGAGATTCGTGGGGCTCCTGGGCTATTGGCTGCAGCATATACCCCACTTGACCATGTTTCTCCGTCCACTCTATAGGATCTCCAGGAAAAAATTCAAATTTCTTTGGGGGCCAGCGGAACAGGCTGCCTTTGATACGGCGAAACTAGCGGTGGAACAAGCCATGCCACTTTCTTCCTGCCTGGCGGGTCTGCCTTTTGAGTTACAGGTCTCAGCGAGTGAGACGGTTGCCGAGTGGAGCCTCTGGCAGAAGACCCCAGGGCGTAGAGTCCCCCTCGGTTTCTGGACTAAGTCCCCACCCTCAGAGTTATTCCACAGCCACTGAGTAGACCTAACGAATGCTGGTGCAGACTCCGCAATGTGCACACTTCTAACTTTTCCGTTGGTCACAGCAACTGTCAGTGAAACTGGTACCTTGGTGCCCCAGTGACCACTGCCGACGATGTCGCCAAGCTGCGAGCTCCCTGGACTCTAAACAGGACCCAGTGGATCTGCGGCCACCACGCCTACCCGTGGTTCCCCACGAGCTGGTACAGCTGCTGCTTTCCAGCATATGTGGTGCCCTTCATCCACCCTCTGAATGGCCTTGGGGAGCATCCAGCCTACAGTGGCCACCGGGACAAGAGGGCCATTACAGAGGCAGAGAGGTTCTGGGTGATAGCCGTTCCCAGTTATGGTACGGCCCGGCTGTCCCTGGAGGTGATCCAGATGACCAGTGTGCTCGAGACTCTGGCCAACGAGACGGCAGTGACACTGCAACACACGGAGGATGGTACGGCCCGGCTGTCCCTGGAGGTGATCCAGATGACCAGTGTGCTCGAGACTCTGGCCAACGAGATGGCAGTGACACTGCAACACACGGAGGATGGTACGGCCCGGCTGTCCCGGGAGGTGATCCAGATGACCAGTGTGCTCGAGACTCTGGCCAACGAGACGGCAGTGACACTGCAACACACGGAGGATGGTCCGGCCCGGCTGTCCCGGGAGGTGATCCAGATGGCCAGTGTGCTCGAGACTCTGGCCAACGAGACGGCAGTGGCACTGTAACACACGGAGGATGGTCCGGCCCGGCTGTCCCGGGAGGTGATCCAGATGGCCAGTGTGCTCGAGACTCTGGCCAACGAGACGGCAGTGACACTACAACACACGGAGGATGGTACGGCCCGGCTGTCCCGGGAGGTGATCCAGATGACCAGTGTGCTCGAGACTCTGGCCAACGAGACGGCAGTGACACTGCAACACACGGAGGATGGTACGGCCCGGCTGTCCCGGGAGGTGATCCAGATGACCAGTGTGCCCGAGACTCTGGCCAACCAGACGGCAGTGACACTGCAACACACGGAGGATGGTCCGGCCCGGCTGTCCCGGGAGGTGATCCAGATGACCAGTGTGCTCGAGACTCTGGCCAACCAGACGGCAGTGACACTGCAACACACGGAGGATGGTACGGCCCGGCTGTCCCGGGAGGTGATCCAGATGACCAGTGTGCTCGAGACTCTGGCCAACGAGACGGCAGTGACACTGCAACACACGGAGGATGGTACGGCCCGGCTGTCCCGGGAGGTGATCCAGATGACCAGTGTGCTCGAGACTCTGGCCAACGAGACGGCAGTGACACTGCAACACACGGAGGATGGTACGGCCCGGCTGTCCCGGGAGGTGATCCAGATGACCAGTGTGCTCGAGACTCTGGCCAACGAGACGGCAGTGGCACTGCAACACACGGAGGATGGTACGGCCCGGCTGTCCCGGGAGGTGATCCAGATGACCAGTGTGCTCGAGACTCTGGCCAACGAGACGGCAGTGGCCCTACAACACACGGAGGATGGTACGGCCCGGCTGTCCCGGGAGGTGATCCAGATGACCAGTGTGCTCGAGACTCTGGCCAACGAGACGGCAGTGACACTACAACACACGGAGGATGCCCTCACCCAAACGGCGGCAGAACTGACAGCTGTCAGGATGGTCGCCCTGCAGAACCGAATGGCACTGGACTACCTACTCGCTGCTGATGGTGGAACGTGGGCAGTGGTTGGTAAGGAATGCTGTACCTTTATCCCTGATGAGTCCAGCAACATCACTCACTTGGCCGCTCACATTCAGGACTCGGTGGCTAAAATTCAAAAATCAAGGGACCAGCTCCTCCAGCACAACACCTCATGGGGCAATTGGTGGCAGTTTAGGTCCCTAGGGGGGTGGTGGGAAACTGTCATTCACCGGTCCATCGCACTTATTCTTGTAATCATAGCCATTTCTATACTACGTTGCGCATGCAGCTGATTAAGAGTGTCTGCATTTACTTAGCTGCTCAAAATTGGTTATTTCTGGTATGTGCGATTTTGTTTCACCCTCATGTGTGTTGGCTATGTGGTGCGTCTTCCGAGGAGTGGAGTGTATCCAGAGATACTGGCCACGTGACAGATGCACTACCACCTGGCTGGTCGGAGGACACACCACATGCCAATCAACATTTGGTTGCTCCCAACTAATCAATGCACACCTAAATTATTGGTCACCTTAATTGGATTATCTCGCCCGGCCCCATGCTATAAAAGGTGAGACTTGTCTCTGGTTTGGTCTCTCTTACAGACCACCTCATTGGAGGTAAGTGCATTGATTTATGTTTGGGAAGGTTTATCGTTTGTCCTGGTAAGGGAGCCGCAGCTATCCAAGGTCAAGGGGGATAGCTGTTGTAGTGCTTTTCCCTTGTTCTTTGTAGGTGTAACCGTACCCTGTCCCCACACCACTTCCTGTGTATTGTAGTTGCTTGTGTTGACCTGACTTCCCCTTTAATAATAAATTCCTTATTATTAAAACTGTGTGTGTCCAGGCCTCTACTGTTGAGACTCAAGGAACCAGTTATTTCCATCACAACACTATCTATCTATCTATTTATTTCCCCTTTTCTCTCTTTTTTCTCTCTCTGTGCCCATCACTCTGCCTGCTCTCCATCTTCCTCTGGTGCTCCCCTCCCCCTTTCTTTCTCCCTAGGCCTCCCATCCCATGATCCTCTCCCTTCTCCAGCTCTGTATCCCTTTTGCCAATCAACTTTACAGCTCTTAGCTTTGTCCCTCCCCCTCCTGTATTCTTCTATAATTTCAGATCTCCCCCTCCCCCTCCCAATTTCAAATCTCTTACTATCTGTTCTTTCAGTTAGTCTTGACAAAGGGTCTCGACCCAAAACACCAACTGTACTTCTTCCTATAATGCTGCCTGGCCTGTTGCATTCCAAGGAAAATAATATGGTGACTTCTTGCTGTAGAAAAGCACTAACTGTGAAAAGATATCATTAAGGTATCTAAAGTAATCATAGGTCTAATATGATTGATAGGCTGTTTATGTTGTACAGATCCAGGTGATAGGAAATGGGCACTAAACTAGTTTGTGGTCTAGAAATTGTATGTATATAACAATGTGTGCAAGGGGCATTAGACAGATGATCCATGACAATTTTATGCACAGCCTCCCAAAATGGAATATTCATTCCTGTAGAAGATGCCGGGAATTGCCTGCAGGCCAAACAAAAGCAGTAAAAAAAGTATTTTCTTGTGATCATGATTTTCTTGCATTTCAGAGAGTAGAAATCACTGAAAATGTGATTTGGAAATAGGATTGTGGATGGGGTGAAGCAAAAAGAGGAGATGATCAGGTAAGGGTGGAAGCAGCTGGAGTTATCAAGGGAAGTTTAGTTCTGAGGTCTATTGAGTAATGGTTCAGAGAGACAATCAGAGGATGGGGAGATGATTAATGGTTCAGGAGATAATGGCAGAGAGATTAGAGTGATCATCATGAAACAGTAAAATTGAATTGAGCTGTTTGAGTGAGGCCCATCTATTCGAGAGCCTCATCTGCATGAAATCTGTGCAAATCTGATGAAGACTCAGCTACCCTGTGCGGTTTCTTTGGCTATCTCAGAGGGGACTTAAGTCAATCATGTGCTGTGGGACTGTAGTCACAAAAGGTGATATTATTATGGTCACCATAACAGCATCTAGCTTTTTGTTTCATGAATTTGCTAAATTGGATATAAATACCTGAGGTAATATAACCATATAACAATTACAGCACGGAAACAGGCCATCTTGGCCTTTCCAGTCCGTGCCAAACGCTTACTCTCACCTAGTCCCACTGGCCTGCACTCCGCCCATAACCCTCCATTCCTTTCCTGTCAATGTACCAATCCAATTTTACTTTAAATGACAATACCAAACCTGCCTCTGCCACTTCTACTGGAAGCTCGTTCCACACAGCTACCACTCTCTGAGTAAAGAAATTTCCCCCTCGTGTTACTCTTAAACTTTTGCCCCCAACTCTCAACTTATGTCCTCTTGTTTGAATCTCCCCTACACTCAATGGAAAAAGCCAATCCACGTCAACTCTATCTATCCCCCTCATAATTTTAAATACCTCTATCAAGTCCCCCCTCAATCTCCTACACTCCAAAGAATAAAGACCTGACTTGTTCAGCCTTTCCCTGTAACTTAGGTGCTGAAACCCAGGTAACATTCTAGTAAATCTTCTCAGTACTGGCTATTTTGTTGACATCTTTCCTATAATTCGGTGACCAGAACTGAACACAATATGAAGAAGTTCCTTCAGGTTGTCATAGCTGGTGGGGTGGGGGGTGGGGTAGTGGGATTAAGCTCCCACTACATATTAAATGCTCTCAATGCTGTGTATCTCAAACAGCCACTGACAACCAAGTCCAGCTCCTGACCTTCATGTATAGCTTAGCTAGGAAGCCTAATGAAACCCTTTCTATTGACAAGAGAAGGGGCAAAGGCTGTTTGCTGGCGCATTAAAACCAGTCACTCTGGGCTGACAGCTCATCTGGGGTGAGAAGAAGGACTCTGATCGCAAACTTTCGCTGCCTTGTAGCTATACCCGCTCCTGGGAGAGGCTTCAGGATTAAATCCTGAGGAAATATTCAGAGCTGGAGTCCCCAAGGCAGTCCTATATTGAGTGTAATGCTGACTGGCAACTCCTGTGGTGCCACTGGTGCAAAACTGTTTTGGTCTCTGTCGTTCCTTTTGATTCATGATTTGTGTGGAGATGGAGGAGCGAGCTAAATGGGCAATAGCTTGCTCACCATATCATACTTCCCTGGCTTACTGTCTAGTCACATATTCGTACTGGCAGTCTACTGGCTAGGCAGCTAGGACGCAACATCCATGGCTAACCCTGACCAATGGAGGGCCTACTGTAAAAAGAAGTATACTCATGTCTCCGGATCATGAGACCGGACCTCTGGGTTACTGATCAAATGAATTATCTACTGCAAGAAATCTACATCATTGAAGTAGAAAGCTCAGCACTATAACTACCTTTTTTCCATATCTCAGTTCAGCAGATGCTGTAAAGTTTCATAATGGAACCATGAAGAAATATCCGAGCCTGATCATCATCTTCATTAGAAATCCAAAAGCAAGATGTGTCGAACACTTATTTAGATAGTAGTTGAATTGCTGCCTTGTGGTGTAAGCAATTCATTTTATTCCTTTTCACCTTCGCATGTGGCAGTCTGTCAATCCCTATAGAATCATAGTGCACTCTGAGCATATTTTATAAATTCACCATTATGAAAAGAAATCCACATAAATTTCAAGGAAGCTGCCAAATAACAGGAATGCAGTTCCACATGGGTAAATCTCTGTCTGGCAAAATCAGTCTCTAGTTTAATTAATTCTTCCTGCTACATTCAGAAAGTTTGCAATGATTTGTAAATTAGCCTCCAGAGAAAGGCGAAGCAAGCTGTTCCCTACCTGTCTGGAATGTGTGTGTGTGTGCGTGTGCGTGTGTGCACTCACTTGGGGGCTGTTGGTGGAGAGTAGGGGGCATTGAGGTTCTGTGAAGAAGAAATGCAAAAATTTTTAGATTAATTAAGTCTGGCTTTAATTATACCCTGTGAAATTCAGTAATAGCATGAGGGAAAGAATTGGTTGTGAGCAAAGAAAAAAATGGTCAGACTGAAAGGAAAAGAGATGCTTTAGCATTTTATCAATTCATTCCAATACATTATACAAAGTGTAAAGTTTTCCCTACTTCACAATATGGGAACATCAGAACAGCAGAGATAGTCACTTTAAAGTTGAACATAGATACCTGAAACATAAAGTGATCATACTGTAGCTGAGAAAAGAAATGTGATATGTGCAATCCAGGCTAGTTGTGGCTACTGCAAAATATGGAGAGAACAGGTGAAATGTTATTTATCCACATTGAAAAAGATACTACTCCACTCACATATAAGCATCCATTTCCAGGTTCTTTTGGTCAATAGTGTCATTTACTTTGTTTTTGATAAAGAGAGTTTTCTTTAGCCAGAGGGTGGTGAATTTATGGCATTTGTTACCACAGGCAGCTATGGAAGTCAGGTCATTTGGTATACGTAGGGAGGAGCTTGATAGGGTCTTTATTGAACATGGCATCAAAGGTTACGGGGAGTGGGGCTGAGGAGGGGAAAAAAGGATCAGCCATGATTGAATGGTGGAGCAGACTGGATGGGCTAAAAGGCTTAATTCTGCTCCTATGTCTTATGGTCTTTTGGGGTAGGTGTAAACTCCACACAGACAACACTAGATCACTGGAGCTGTGCAGCAGTATCTTTACTAGTTAGGCATTTGTGCTGCTCAACAAGGACTGCATCACAAAATAACGTTTCACCTGTGCCATAACTGGAAGGAGTAACAAATTATATGTGAATGACATAATTGTGGACATCATATTGCTCTGAACAGACTCAAGATTCAAGACAGCTTGCACTAAAAGCATCAGGAAGATGAAATAAAGTTTTGGAAGGGAATAAAATAGACACAGCGGTCACTTTATTTGGTGCACCTGTATACCTGCTTGTTAATAGAAAATATCTAATCTCCCAATCATTGGGAAGCAGCTCAAATCATAAAAGCATGCAGACATGGTCAAGAGGCTCAGTTGTTCAGATCATGCATCAGGATGGGGAAGAAATATGATTTAAGTGATTTTGACTATGGAAGAAGACTGTAAGACCATAAGACATAGGAGCAAAATTAGGCCATTCACACCATTGATTCTGCTCTGCAATTCCATCATGGGTGATCCCGGATCCCACTCAACCCCATACGTCTGCCTTCTCGCCATATCCTTTGATGCCCTCACTGATCAGGAAACTATCAACTTTCACCTTAAATACACCCCCAAGCCTGGTCTCCATCACAGTCTGTGGCAGAGCATTCCACAGATGTTTTGTTGGTGCCAGACTGGGTGGTTTGAGTATCTCAGAAACTGCTGATCTGAGATTGTCATGCACAACCGTCTCTCAAGTTTACAGAGAATAATGTGAGAAACAAAAAGGAGCCAGTGAGCAGCAGTTTTTTGCAAGCAAATTCCTTGTTAATGTGAAAGGTCAGAGTAAAATGGCCAGACTGGTCCAAGCTGACAGGAACTCAAATAACCACGTGTGCAGAAGATTATCTCTGAATGTACAATACATTGAACTTTGAAGTGGATGGGTAGAAGCCCATGAACATGCAGTCAGTGGCCACTTTATCAGGTATAGTGGTAAACAATAAAGTTGCCATTGAGTGTAGGTAGTGGCAAGTTAAATAGACTGCTTCAGAATCCTTTGCATTTGTGACACAAAAAGAAAATTGGAGAGGGTATGAGAGAGGCAGTCATTTCACAACCGCTGTAAAATATGAAGATTCACCCTCCACCTCTTAGCTCCCAGAATATCAGTCAATGTGAAATAAATATGCATATAAATTTCACTCAATCAAATTAAAATATTATAGGTCCTCAGGAAAATTGCTTCAATGTTTCTACCTCTTACAGAGCAAGAAGTTGTAAGATAAGCATAACATAATTTGAGTGAAAAACTGCAAAGCACATAATAAGGCTGCAAGCCCATTTGTGCTGTCAATTGGAGGTCAGAACTGACCCAAAATGTGCTTAAAACTAATCGAATTGCCAATATAAACAAAGCGATGTGAGTGCTGAATCAGATCTGGCTGAGGTTAATCATTCTGAAAGCTATTTAGAGGCAATGCAATCTAAGCAGTCACCAGATTAAAGGTTCCATCTGCTCTCTTGACTTACTGTCCATTCATTTACTCTTTTCTGTACTCTTAAACAAAGCAAGAAGAAACATATGCATCAGCACTGTTTTCGGAATAATTATACACAATACTATCCCATGGAGAGCTGGCATGGCACTTGGAGGAACTGTATTCAATTTATCCCAGATTGATCTTGATCCTGACCTAAGAATGTGGATTGAAATTTAGTGAAAATCTGACCCAATATGTTTCTGTACTTTTCCATCAGTGGGACACAATCAGAATTAAGGAATACTTGATCATTTGCAGCCTATTGTCAGACATTTTCTAAATTATTATGCAAACATAGAGCAAAATGGATAAGGTAGTCTCCTGAGAAAAATTCCTATTGAAATGTTGAAATCTACTGCCCGTTTAGAGATTCAAAATATAGATTTGATTTCCTTTTACGGTCATTAGTACTTTATTAAAGTATTTATGTCCATTAATTATGTTTATAAAAGTTTGGAATTATCAAGTTTAAAATAAATAGCTTCAAATTGTGACCTGTGGTCCAGGAAAACTGTTCATGTAACAGCATCGTAGTCTGTTCTGGACTATCAAAAATTATTAATACACTATTTTGATTGATTTTAATACTAATTTTAATTTGAATATTACACATTCAAACTGGTAAATTTAAAAAGGGTTTCAGGAAACAGAAAGCTATGAGATTCTGCTGATACTGGAAATTTTGAGTTGTACATGTGTCTATGGAGGGAAATAAGCAGCCAACCAAAAGAACAACTGCTTACTTCATTCAATAGATACTGCTTGACTTTCTAAGTCAGTGATGGGAAGTGTATTATTATGCACTTTGATAGAAGAAATAAAATCATAGACAATTTTCTAAAAGGAGATGAGATTCAAAAATCTAAGTACAAGGGCTGATTGATAAGTTTGTGGCCTAAGGTAGAAGGAGAAGAGTTATACAGCTCTTGTGACATTCACATGCAGTTCAACTCTTTGAGTGATAATGCAGAAAGTTTGAAGTTAATAACTCATCTCCTTCTACCTTAGGCTATGGACTTATCAATCACTCCTGCTGTGGACTTTCTGGAGGTCCAAGAGCTATATGCTCCATGACTGCTGGACTAAGTGTGTAAATGTATGAGGGGACTATGTTGAAAAATATATGTGCTAGGTTTTCTAAAATCGACTCCTTCTACCTTAGGCCACAAACTTTTCAATCACCCCTCATAGCAAAGCGACTTGGGAGTCCTTGTAAAGTATTCCCTGAAAGATAATATGCAGGATGAGTCGGTGGTGAGGAAGGCAAATGCAATGTTAGCATTCATTTTGAGAAGTCTGGAAAGGCTTGGATATAATGATGAGGCTTTGTAAGGCATTGGTGAACATCATGTAAACAGTTTTGGGATCCCTATTTAAGCAAGGATATGCTGAGATTGGAGAGGCTTCAAAGGAGGTTCACGAAAATGATTCCGAGATTGAAAGGCCAACCATATGAGGAGTGATTGATGGCTCTGGGCCTGTTCTCTCTGGAATACAGAAAAATGAAGGAGGTCTCCTTGAAACCATACATTCAAAGACTTGATAGAGTAGATGTGAAGTGGATGTTTCCAATGCTGAAGGATTCTAAGACCGGAGGATTCAGCCTCAAAATGGAGGGATGTTCACTTAGAACAGAGATGGAGAGGAATTTCTTCAGCCAGAGTGCAGTGAATCTTTGCAACCTATTACAACAGATAGCTGTGGAGGCCAAAACATTGGGTATAGTTAAGGCAGAGGTTGATACATTCTAGATTAGTAAGGGCATAAAGGGAGAAGGCAAGAGACTGGGGCTGAGGGGGAAAATGGTTCAGCCATGATGAAATGGCAGAGAAGACTCAATGGGCCAAATGGTCTAATTCTGCTCCTGTGTCTTATGGTCTAAGTTCCTCCAGTACTTTTCCTGTGCTATAGGAAAAGGAACAGGGTCAGTTTCAACCGAGCAACATGCAATCTGCTGTGGAGACTCAGCAGGTCGGCAAGTTTTACTCCAGTTTCTAGTATCTGCAGATTCGGTTCAGCACGGCCAAAAAAACAGGTAGGCTTAAAAAAGGCTTGAACTAGGGACAGGAAGGGCTGCGGCCTCATCAAGTGGACAGGGAGTGTGGGAGCCTTTGTGCTGGCAAGTGAAGAAGGAGTGAGGGAATCATGGCCCTGTTGTAAAAGTGAAGTATCTACCCCCATTTCATCAACCCTGTTACTATTTCACCTACTCTTTAATTGATACAAACTAGTCATTAAATTTACTCTGGGATCCTAAGCAGGATGTGTTCAGAAAAGCTTCAATATGGTATGATCAAACGTGACACAGTGATTGCATTTGAAGCAGAAATTAAAACTGGTGGATGGAAATTACATTTTCACCAAAATCCATAATAAATTAATGTTGATGTATGCCATCATTGAAATGAGTAGCTGTTCTTTCTTATGCTACATGCTCCAAGCTTGTGAGGTAGAATTAAAGATATTAGATTTGGTTTTGGGTAAATCTAAAACATTAGAATTCATAGAATGATGTGACATTAAGTGCACTGAGGATGTTTCACAATCAAAGTGTATAATTTAATAAAACAGATGTAGTGGGTCAAGAATTTTTTTATGTTTCATCAAATTAACCTTTCTGTTGGTTTTAGGGAAATTTTAGCCATTCATATAAAATATGCTTGTTCTGATGTGCAGTTATAACAATGGGAGCAGACCATTGTTATGCTGTAATTCAAGATTCATTTATTTTCAGAGAATGTATAAATTATACAATCTTGTGACTTGCTTGCTCAATGGTGGCTACAAATCAAGAAACCCAAAAGAACCCAATTATAAGACCAAAAAAAAGATAACATAAAAATGAATTCATGTTGTTTTCTGGTTTTAGTGCCATGCAAAAACCCATAGTCACTTTATATTTTTTACTTTCCTTTCAGTAGGGGTGAGAACATATCTACATGGTTATTGAATATTTGATACGTTTTTACTGCTGTTTTACCATCCCTCTCCCAACACGACAAAGGCAGTAATTTAATGACACCATTACTTAACTACGCTCAGGATTTTTATTACATTTAGTACATATATTTTACTTGTATTCATCAGTTTTTCCCACAGAGTATTTAATAAAGGAGGAAGCATTTCTGCAGATTTGATGGTCACACAGGGCATTGGTGATTTCTATGTTCCATCAAGACAAAAGCACACTGGTGTATGACAAACCTGAATGTGAATGGCATAGGCAAAGCTGGTCTGTTGTTACTGTGCTGAGCGTAATAATGTTAAGCAAAATAGAATTCTGGCAACCTGGACAGGAATTCCATCTATCAGTGCTAAATTAATGACTGCAACCAAAATCCTGTTCTTTCTTTGTATTGATATTTCTTAATAAATATAGATTATTAACAGGATAATTAACCTATTACAGTATTGGAATTGCACTACTTTGTAGAAATCCAAAGATGGCCAATTATCATGATTATGATGACTGCTCATCAATTTTATGCTGGAACAGGTACCTCTGAGTTGATCAAACTACTTGGCAACTGCTCATGTTTTAATTAGCATGGAATGTTTGTTATAACCAGAATAATGTACAAATGAAGCATTGAAAGCTATATCATCTTCAGCCTATTCAGTTAATCTGTTACAATTGCTGCATAATTGTCAGTGTTTCTGTGAGCGCTGTGTGTGTTTGCTTTTGTATGCCATTGCTTCCCTGTTTGCATCTTTTATAGATATCCAAGAGCGAGTTACACAGTTATAAACTAATGATAATGTTCAGGTACAATATAAATAATGAGACTACAGCTTGTGCAATTACAATCTTTTAAACATTGAGATTGGATTATGTTCTAAAATTGCTTGCTAGTATCCAACTATAGTATTAGAACTTGTAATTGTATCTAGAGAGGATTTAATGCACTATATCAAACTTACAGAGTGTATATCATATCTTAAGCAACTTACAGTTTTGGAGTATCATTTAGTTCCAAATATATCAAAAATGCAAATACATTTGCAAGAGGGAAATAAAACAACATAATTAATCTGTTTTACAATTCTGACTCATTTTTATTTTCTTATACAATACCATGGATAATGGGGCTAAGGATGGTGTAATTTATAACTATTATTTGAATGTTAAGACAGGATTGTTTCTCTCAAATTGCTCGCTATTATGTAGCTTTGTAATTAAAAGTTTTGATTGAATCTAGAATGGTTTGATACACAGCATCGTACTTAGAAAACATCCATCACATCTGAGACTGTTACACATCTGTGTCTATCAGTTCCGAAAGTATCAAACATGGATTGACTGAATAAGTGAAATAAAGAAACACCATTAGACTGTTTAGCAAGAATAAAGTCTTTTCATTTTATTACACAGTAGAAAAGCTACTGATTAATAATATTGAATTGTTTTACTGTCTTGCAAACACAACCTCCAACCTGATGGCATGAACATTGATTTCTCAAACTTCTGGTAATGCCCCCCACCCTCCCTTCAACATTTCTCATCTCCCTGCCCCTCTCTCACCTTGCCTCCTTGTCTGCCTATTGTCTCCCTTTGCTGCTCATCTCCCCTTTTCCTTTCTTCCATGGCCTTCTGTCTCTTTTACCAAGCAACTTCCCAGCTTTTACTTCATCCCTCCCCTTCCAGGTTTCTCCTATCACCTTGTGTTTCTCTCTCCCCACCCCCAACTTTTAAATCTACTCCTCAGCTTTTTTTCTCCAGACCTGCCGAAGGGTTTCAGTGTGAAACATCAACTACTTTTTTCCATAGATGTTGCCTGGCCTGCTGAGTTCCTCCAGCATTTTGTGTGTGTTGCAAACACAAAACAGCTTTATTGTATATTACGAGAGGCGATTGATAAGTTTGTGGCCTGAGGTAGAAGGAGGCTATTTTAGAAAACCTAGAACATTTATTTTTCAATATAGTTTCCTCCCCCCCCCCCCCACATGCACACACTTAGTCCAGCGGTCGTGGAGCATACGGATTGCTTCTTTGTAGAAGTAGTCCACAGTAGGGGTGATTGATAAGTTCGTGGCCTTGGGTAGAGAGATGAGCTATAACTACACACTTTCTGCATTATCACTCAGAGTTGAACTACATGTGCACGTAACAAGAGCGTCTTGGACCTCCAGGTGGTCCACAGCAGGGGTGATTGATAGGTTTGTGGCCTAAGATAGGAGATGAGTTATACAGCTCTCGTTACATGCACACGCAGTTCAGCTTTTTGAGTGATTATGCAGAAAGTTTGAAGTTAATAACTCATCTCCTTCTACCTTAAGCCACGAACCTATCAATCACCCCATACTGTGGACCACTTCTGGGGGTTCAAGACACTGACTTCTACAAAGAAGGGATCTGTATGCTCCACAACCACTGGACTAAGTGTGTAAATGTAGGAAAAATAAATGTGCTAGGTTTTCTAAAATTGACTCCTTCTACCATAGGCCACGAATTTATCAATCACCTCTTGCACTTCAAGAATAATTGAGGGGTTCTCAAACTTTTTTTATGCCATGGAGCCCACCGTAAACCAGGGGGTCCATGGGACCCAGACTGGAAACCCCTGCTTTAGTGGTATTCAGAATTTTTGTTACCTCTGATGAATCATTTCACATTTTTTTTAAGTTTAGTGTGACTGATTCTGAATAAGTTAAAGTATAAAATTTATGAAAATATTTAGCTTTTTGATTCTTGATTTCCATTGTAGGTTTCTCTCATAGTTTTTTTTTGTCGCAATTTTTGGTTTCCAGCTCAAAGGTACAAGCACATAATATAAAGGAATATATTTCCCTTGGCATTGCTCATTCAACATTTCATGAATATTTTGAAACATTTCATGAAATTATTTTATTTTACTTTATTGAGTTTCCTGAAGATTTTTCCATTCCTGGCCTCAGTAAATATTTATGGCTCATATTGACTTGATCTTTTGATTATTATACTGTATGTTACCTAGTACATCAGAAGGAAACATAATTAAAAAATCAATATGATAACATGTCAATTGAATCCTCCTTCTGAAATATTGTTTCATTAAATCAAAGGAACCAAGTTTGAAAAAAAGATTTAACACCCACTCCGCAAGACCATAAGACATAGGAGCAGAATTAGGCCATCTCTGAGGACCAATCCTAAGCCCAACATATTGATGCAGCTACAAAGAAGGTGCAGCAGTGGCTATACTTCATTAGGAGTTTGAGGAGATTCGGTATGTTACCAAAGACACTTGCAAGTTCCTACAGATGTGCCATAGCTGACTGCATCACCCTCTGATATGGGGGGGGGGGGGGTAGTGGGTGGAGCAACTGCTGTAGAGAATCAAAGTAAGCTGCAGAGAGTTGTGAACTTAGCTACATCATGGGCACTAGCCTCCATAGTATCCAGGATATTTTCAAGAAGTAATGCCTCAGAAAGGTGGTGTCGATCATTAAGGATCCCCACCACCCAGGTGATGCCTTGCTTTCATTACTACGATCAGGAAAGAAGTCCAGAAGCCTGAAGGCACACACTCCACTCATGGCTGAATCATTATGAATCAATGCATTGTAGAGAACCAAACATAATCTTTTATTCATAAATCCACAGTAACTAACAGGATTGAAATTGCACCAAAACATGTTTTTGAATCATCCTTTAAAGTTTCAAAGTTCAGTTTTATGGAACTTTATTACATGAAGATTGTCAATGTTTTCTATATTTTCATCTGTTAGTGTTACTTTGAACATCTGTCATTGTTATATGCAAAGGAAGAAGTTTGTTAACTGCTGTATGGAAACCTTTTTGTCTATAATTATATTAATTTGACAGCTAACAATATTTAACCCATTGCAGGAAATCTGAGTATCACTATTGGATCTCTCGATGTTTTGATAGTCCAAGTTTTCTACATTTTCCAATATGAAATTGCAACGGTTTTATGTAAATATATTTTGAGTGAAGTCAGAGTGATTTTTGTACAACATAGTGTTTCATAATTCTTCCAAGCTTCATTCCAGCTTCATTGCAGTCTCATTGAAACCTAAGATCCAGAACACGGGATGTTTATGCCATTTATGGGATTTTTAACTTGCTTCATACATACCAACACTGGACTTCTCATCTGCAATATCATCCTCCACCTGTCTGGTTTTTGCAATTTCCTTTCTAGTTGCCTCTGTCTTGCAAATTCCTCCCACCTTTTCAAATGTGCTATAACTAATCTTCACTTCGATCTGATCCCTCAATCGGTTCCTTAACCTTTACTGAAAGTTCTGTTTGCTGCAGATTTTTCTTTTTTTTTGCAGTAAATCTTCATGTTGATGACAACACTATTGGAATAAATGTTGTTGTGTTTTGTATCATCCTTTCTACAATTAAATAGAATGAAGATAGCCATTTATCATAATACTACTATGATTCTTACCTTATTAACAATCATAAAGCAATTTGAAAATTCTTGAAATGGTCTGTTTTGTGTTTGCAATGAAGAATCATGGTTTACCAGCATGTAGGTATTTTGATAGAGGCTAAACACATATTTGTGAAATTTAGTTTGTATTGAAATAGTAATTATTTTCATGTTATTAGGTAGTTATTTCATTATCATTTCCCATCGGTTCATAGATCTGCTTCAATATTGACTCTACAACACTGGATCATTTAATATATGGTTTGGGCAGGTTTAATTATTGTAGAGGCATAGCTCTAGACATCAGATTCATAGAATATTCATTCAGATGTTGTTTCATTAGTACGGGAAACATATTGAAGTTCTCTGCAGCATCGATAGATATCCTAGCCACCTTTCTTATTGCTGAGTGTGATTTATGGATTCTGATATTATGACTGTAGCTGGAGACTTAAAAGTTTGTTATTCAGCCTGACAAGCAGTCATTCTGGAAGAAAGAATCTTGGATTGCTCTCACTGCACTCAAGTACATCAAAATGTTATACTTTTTAAGCACAGAGAGATCAGCAGGTGATTAAAGCCAGCTTCAACTTCAACATCTTGGGTGCTCCATAGAATTATATCTATGACATAATATATCATACCTCAATTCTATTCTGTCTGCTTTGGTTCAGTCTTTCCCCATCTACAACCATGGCATTTCTCATGCTCTCGATCTTCTCAGTAACTTTCATTTCCCTGGCTCTGACCACCTCCTTTTCACCATGGATGTCCAGTCCCTATACACCTCTTCTGCCCATCGAATTGGTTTTATAGCTTTCTTATTCTTTCTCAATAAAAGAACCAATCAGTTTCCCTCCACCACCACCACCCTCCTTCTGGGAGAATTGGTCCTCATCCTCAACAATTTCTCCTTTGGCTTCAATGACTTTCTCCAGATTTGAGGGATAGTCATGGGCATCCACACGGGCCCCAGTTATGCCTGCTTTTTTGTTAGCTATATAGAACAGTCCATGTTCCAAACCTTCACCAGTAATACTCCTCAATTTTTCCTCTGCTACATTGCTGCTGCTTCATGTACCCATGCTGAGCTCTGCAATTCCATCAACTTTGTCTCCAACTTCCACCCTACCCTTAAATTCACTTGGTCTTTTTCTGACCCCTCCCGCCTTTTTCGCAATCTCTCTGTCTCCATTTCTGGGGACAAACGGTCAACCGCCGTTTTAAAAAGCCTACCAATTCCCATAGTTATCTTAACTCTTCCCACTCTGTCTCCTGTAAAAATGCTACTCACTTTTCTCAGTTCCTTTGTCTCCACTGCATCTGCTGTCAGGATGTGGCTTTCCTTTTCAGGTCATCAGAGATATCCTCCTCCTTCAAAGAATGGGGTTTCCCTTCCTCCATCATTGATGTTGTTCTCACCCTACATATCCTTCCTTTCCCAAACATCCAAGCTCACCCCATCTTCGCACCACTGTAACAGTGATACAGCCTCTTATTCCTTACCCCATGACCTCCACATCCAGCACATAGTTCTTTGCAACTTCCACCTTCTCCAAAGGGATTCTACCACCAAACATATATTTACCTCCCTCTGTTCTCCACTTTCTGCAGAGGTTGCTCCCTCCTTTGTCCCCTTGTCCATTCATTCCTCCTGACTAATCACCCTCCTGGCAATTAACTCTGCAAGTGGCCAACGGCTAAACCATGTGCCCATTCACCTCCTCCCTTAGATCCATTACAGGTCCCAAACAGTTCTTCCAGGAGAGCCTCCTGTTTACTGAGTCCAAATATACTCTGAGGTTCACTTCAGACTGCACAACACATCATAAATTGGGATCTGCTTCATCAGGGACTTCTGCTCCATTTGCCAAAAGCAGAACTTCATGGTCGTCAACCCTTATAATTGCTATCTCCTTTCCTGTTCTAACATACCAGTCCATGGCTTCCTCTTGTGCCATGATGAGGGCACACTCAGAGTGGAAGAGCAACATTTTATATTCTAGCCTCCAACCTGATGGCATGAATATTGATTTCTCCTTCCAGTAAAAAAAATTCTCTCTCCCTCCCCTCTTTTTCTGTTCCCCGCTCTAGCCCCTTATCTCTTCTCACCCGCCAATCACCTCTCCCTGGGTCCCCTCCTTGTTCCCCTTCTCCTGTGGTCCCCTTTCCACTCCTATTAGATTCCTTTCTCTCCAGCCCTTTACCTTTCCTACAACCTGGCTTCTCCTGTCACCGTCTAGCTTTCCTCTTTCCCCTTTCCCCACCTTTTTTTATTCTGTTGGTCTTCCCCCTTCCATTCCTATCCTGAAGAAATGTCTTGACCTGAAATGATGACTGTTTATTCATTTCCATAGGTGATCTCTGACTTGCTGAGTTCCTCTAGCATTTTGTGTGTTGCTTAGGATTATAACTGTATAATAGGAGCAATGTTCAAATGAAGGTACAGCAGGCAGTGAAGAAAGCTAATGGCATGCTGGCCTTTATAACAAGAGGAAATGAGTATAGGAATAGAGGTCCTTCTGCAGCTGTACAGGGCCCTGGTGAGACCCCACCTGGAGTATTGTGTGCAGTTTTGGTCTCCAAATTTGAGGAAGGACATTCTTGGTATTGAGGGAGTGCAGCATAGGTCACAAGGTTAATTCCCAGAATGGCGGGACTGTCATATGTTGAAAGATTGGAGCGACTGGGCTTGTATACACTGGAATTTAGAAGGATGAGAGGGGATCTGATTGAAACATATAAGATTATTAAGGGATTGGACACGCTGGAGGCAGGAAGCATGTTCCCCCTGATGGGTGAGTCCAGAACTAGAGGCCACAGTTTAAGAATAAGGGGTAGGCCATTTAGAACAGAGATGCAGAAAAACTTTTTCACCCAGAGAGTGGTGGATACATGGAATGCTCTGCCCCAGAAGGCAGTGGAGGCTAAGTCTTTGGATGCATTCAAGAGAGAGTTAGATAGAGCTCTTATAGATAGCAGGGTCAAGGAATATGGGGAGAGGGCAGGAACGAGGTACTGATTGTGTATGATCAGCCATGATCACAGTGAATGGCGGTGCTGGCTAGAAGGGCCAAATGGCCTACTCCTGCACCTATTGTCAATTGTCTATTTCTGCATATTGAAACACTTATGTTGTGAACTCAGATACCCTAAACAATATTGAGAGGTAGCTCTCTCGACAGATGATGATGCAGCAATTCTTGTTCCGGACTGGTTCTCATTTGTTTTAAATGGCTGCTCACCCACCTCATATCTCCTGAAAGATACCTCAACAAACCTTAACCAAAGAAAACTCAAGAAAAAATGTGATATTTTCCTTTGCATCTTGAATATGAAGGCTTAGTGGTTAAAGAAATAAACAAATGGCTCAAATGACATGAGATCAAATCTCACATGGTTTAATTGTGAAACTGTAATATGTGGTCTGACACCTGCAGGGCAAAATAGATATCCCGAAAAACTTGATCGATACACTACCAGCCACCCAAGTGACTGGAAGGTGAGAGCACTCCTTTGCAAATTTTGCCCATTCCAAGAACAATTTTCCTTTTGCACACTTTCAGATCCTTCACATTTATATTAAAATAATCTGTTTCTGAATTAGATTTGCTTAGTCTATACATAATTGTTAAGATTTCTGTGTAGTTCCCTCTATTTAATTTCGCACAAAGCTACTTATTTAAGATTTATGCACAAGATCTTAAGTGCATTTTTTTAACCAGGCAAAAACCTACAGTGCATTCCTAGTACTTTATATTTCTATGGCAACTAGAATTACAATTCTGTGGTAGAATATTGTAAATTAAGCGGCAACTTCAGATCAATGTCTTCTATGTTTGATAAAGAGCCCACATTGGATAATTTCCTTCAAACAGCAATGCCTGGATTATCATTATAGTGTTTTGTTTTATCACCAATAGACACATAACCTGGAATAGCTGGGTGGTCATATATTTCTCTATTAACTGGAAATTGCTCAGCGTTTATTTGAAATCAGAGTAGGGGTATGCAAGGAGAAAACAAATTGAGTTCTTCGTAAAGTTGACAATTGTTATTTCCTCCATTGAGAAAATATTTAATCGGATAATATATTAACATGGTATATTAATATGTAAGCATATAAGTAAATTGCTTTGGTATGTCAAATTACAATATTATCATGTGTGGTGTAAATGCATGTTAGTTATTTAAGTCTGAAGTACAGCACACATATTGTTCCTGGTGCCTCTTAGAGATTATTATCATTAGAACCTACCAGCACTACAAGAACTACCTCAAAGTTTATTGAAAGCAGTTTTCAGAGGCACATTATAATCAAAGGTATATAAGAGGTAAAAGAAGAGGCACATCAGAGGTATATAATTTCAGGCTAAGAAAACTGAGTTGGAGCTGATCCATTTTCCGGTACAGCACTGGCATTTTGAAAAATAAAACAGACAGGTAAATTGTTATATTTATTTGATTTTATTTAGGGATACAGCATGGAACCGGCTCTGACGGCTCTTTGAGGTGCACTGCCCCAGCAATCCTACTAGGTATGTCTTTGGTCTGCGGGAAGAAACTGGAGTACTCGGGAAACCCACAGGGAGGATGTAGAGGAGCTCCTTCCAGAGCATGCCGGAATTGAACTCCATACTCTGATACCCCGAGCTGTAATAGCATCGCACTAACATGTACTGAAGTACAGTGGAAAATTCTGTTTTGCATGCCATCTATGTAGATGATTTCATCACACCAGTGAATTGACATAGTACAGGGGAGAACAATAATAGAATGCAGAACAAGGTGTTAAATAAAGGTCAAGGAATTATAATTATAATCATGATTTCTTTTGTTGCACTGTATGCCAGTGACATTCACTATGTCAGATATGACAAGATTATTCCAGATACTATTGCTACCAGAGGAACTGAAGCCTATAATAGCAATAGGCTTTAAAGTCAGCTTCTAATAACTGAATATCATCAATAGTGGGAAGTAGTCGGCACCCACTGATGAATCGATAATTTCCCTCCTGATCCAGCTCCCAGATGATTTCATCTGGTTGCACTGTGTTCCTTTCTCCCAATAATACTTGTATCATATTGGAAAATTTGATCCTTTCTCAGGTCTTTTTCCGAAGGAGGACATTTTAAGGTTCCCTCAGTACTAATTTTTTTTAGCTTATCCCGAATTGTTTTAGACATATATAAACTGGACAAATAAAAAAATAATTTTAAAAATTAAAATTAAAATTGGAATTGTTGACAATGAACTTTCATCTACTGTGATCATATGAAAGTGTATTTTTAAATCTGTGGAGAGTATTTTGTCAAACTACTAAGATATATATTACAAACCATTTTATGATAAATGTTTGATTCACTGCCCATGTCCAGACAGTCATCTCTTTGAGAATCTGCTGTCTGTCAGGCTGGAACTACCTTCATAAAGTATTGTTTTCATGAACAACAGTACTCAGAGCCTTAATGCTTTGCTTTTGAAGTCAGCTGTAAACAAAGGAGCCAGCCATTTATCATACTTATATTTGACCCACAGGTCTTCTGTGAGTTCTACATTGGAACAGCAAGTGACTAGAACACTTCATAGACTGACAAAAATATTCCACAGATCTGAAACTTCTGTGAGGAGAGGTTGTATCCACTCATCCCCATAACAAATCAGATTGTGCAATTCAGATTCTGTAGCAGGAAATGCATATTAGAATTGTTGATTCAATATTACATCATGAACAATAGAAAATGAAATAATAACATGGAAGAAAGATTGAATAAAGCAATAGGTAGAAGAAGTGGAAACAAATTGTTCTTTTATATATATATCTGACAATAACTAAAAACTAAAAGAATGAGAAGGCGCAGGTAAAAGGAAATTTTGAAAGCCTGTTAAAGATTCATTGTTATTTTAACCATATACAAAGTTAATAAATAGAAACAGATATTTTGTAGCATATTTAGAGAATGTTTCACTGTACATTCTGTACTCACTAAGACTGTTGATCTAATATTATTGTAATTAAAACAATATCGTGTACTTATCATACAATAGAATTAGGATCAGGAATATGCCACTTGGAACTCAGCCCTGTTCCAGCATTTAATGAAACCATGACTAACCTAACTGCAGATTCAATTCTGCATTTAGTGGCTTTTCAGTCACTTGCTTATCTAGTATCTATCTACCTCTGCTTCAACAATATTCAAATGCTTTTATTCCACCATCCTTTGAAGTAGAATTCCAAAGACCTTTAGAGGAAAAAAATGTCTTGTCTAAGATCAATGTCTTTTTATTTTTAAATAGAGACCATCATTTAAGTTCTCACACATCCTCTTTATATCAAAACTATGAAGACTTCTCAAGTCACCTCATTTTCTGATTTGGCATATTGCAGCTTTCAGGAGTTAACAATGAATTGAACTATTTTTATAATCGGTTATTACGACCTTATATCACACATTTCTAACACTCTGTTGCTCCCTCTCTTCTCCTTCAGGTTTCAAATGCTATGATGGTGTTACAATGGCATGAAGGAATAGATATTTCACATTTCACTCCTCGTTAAGAATCAGGTGTGAGAATTGCTTCCTAACCATGGTGAGATGGCCTACTGTTGAGAGCTCTTTTTTCCTCTGCCTCCTTTGAACAGCTTGACTTGCTCTAGTTGCTCCCAGCTCATTTCCCATTAGGAATCCACTCTCTATATACCCCAGAATTTCAATAATCCTTAAAACTGTTACTGTATATTTACTAGTGGACATTGAATTTGCTGATACAGATAGAGATCTTTTTCAATCTGAAGGAAAACGAGCAATAACGATTGTTGAGACAGTGTGCACGTTCATGCAAGAGAGAAGACATGTCAGAAAAAACTCCCCAAGCTTCCCTCATTTATTCCACTATTTCGCAGCATTATCAAAACAGATATATTTGTTAAATGTTCTGATTAACCTTCCTATTGTCTTCAGATTAAAACACATAACAATAGAATAAACAGAATATAAATGGTAAGTTTTGCATTAAAGAATTTTCTTAACTGTAGGTATAAATATAAAAATATCATTGGTTAATAATGGGAAAACTAGCTTAAAATGTTAACACCAGTGAATCTGCAGATGCAGGAAATAAATAAAAACACAAAATGCTGGCAGAACTCAGCAGGCCAGACAGCATCTATGGGAGGAGGTAGTGACGACGTTTCGGGCCGAAACCCTTCATCAGGAGTGAAGTAGCTTGGTTACTCGGTAACTTGGTTACTTCACTCCTGATGAAGGGTTTCGGCCCGAAACGTCATCACTACCTCCTTCCATAGATGCTGTCTGGCCTGCTGAGTTCTGCCAGCATTTTGTGTTTTTAGCTTCAAAATGTTTATATTTTCCATTTATTTGAAAAGTCTTAAAAATATTTATGTTTGTAATATTTTTAGCTCTTAGTTAGTAAGTGAAAGACTTTAGCCCAGGGACTTTAGTACCCTTAAAGGAGTATAGATGTAGTCAGGCATCAGCTGTTTTCATAATTGGTCTGTGGCCGTAAAGACCGAGAGGAGGAGAAATTTCCTCAGTCATAAGGTGGCGAATTTTCTAACGTATTAGTCTTTGGGGGCCATATTCTCGATGTTTAATAGCAAAGTAGATAGACTTCCACACATGAAAGTTACCGTGGGGTACAGGAGAGATTATCCACTGTAATTACATTGAGTGGCAAGGTGGGCACAAAGGGCTGAATGGCCAACTCTTGCTGCCACTTTTGAATGTTTATGTTTCATCCCATGGCACCTAATGTGGAATTGTATTGGACGGTAAGGGAACAACTATCTGGTCAAATTTTCTCAATGATACAAACCAACCCAGAAATCATAGTTGTGATGTTAGACTCTTGAAAACATCTATTTTAAAATAAATGATGCTGAGAAGAATGTGCCATATAATTGAATTTCTAGGTATTTATTTTACAACTTATTTTGCATGCCACACTATGTGTCGATGCATTGGAGCTATTGATTGAATTTATTTTTGTTTCTGATTCTCTTTGTTCTTTGAGTCTATAGTGCTTTACCTTCTCCTTTACTACTTCAAGCTGCATTAATATTGAGTTATTATTCCACTCTAATCTAAGGAAGTGCAAAGTTTTTTTCCCAGTGAATATGAGAAGAATACTTGAAGTCCTGTGTTGCACAGCCTACCCTTGAAAACAATGATTTTCTACAACTTTGACAGAGGTGGGAGATAATGACTAAGTCATTGGCAAACAAATGGGAAATGGTGGTCCATCTATTCTATGGCCCAGAATTTAAAGGAGTTCTGGTGTTTACGAATAACTTGGAAATAAATGTGGCGTATGTTATGTTGCAATGGGAAGCAACTCTCTCGATTCAGACATCTGCCTTTAACCAAAGGCAGGAGCAGAAATCTACCAATTCCAATATAGATAGTTTGTTAACCATAACAAAAATGCTGTTAGTATCACAGACTTCTTGAGGTATTAAGATTGTGCCCATGAAAGCAAGGAAGGAATACAGTGGATTTGAGAAGCTGAAGGACCGGCAAACGTCAATCGAGTCATCAATTTCACAACGATTTTCTTGTTTAACTCCATAAAAGGCTTTCTTCATAGAAAGCCTCTTGGAAAACTTTGAGGCAAAACTAGAAGCGAATTTAAGTTTTAAAATGTTCTGATGTGGAGATGGCTACTTATGAATTGTAATTTGCATCTCTCTCTAGGACTACATTCACAAGGAGGCTGCTTCATCTGCAGTGGATGGGTATGATAACTATCAGAAGCCACAGGAAGATGAAGAGTTGTGTCACAGTCATAGACTCTGCCATGGGGTCTGCGTGCCCTCACAGGTAGGCTGTGGAACAATCACGTTTGTGAGTATGCATGTTCCAGCCGATTAGTGTTTCATTGTGGTAGTATTTAACTCCCTTCTACTTGTTTCATTCTTCTCGAGACTTAATCGAAAGCACAGCAACATCAACACTCCCTGCATATCATTATCCTGCTTGCAGGAGAGGAAAATACCATTTATACTGACATTGTTAAGGAGTGATATTTAGTTAGCATTAATCTACTATTGCCAAGCCATTGCTTTGGCATTAGCTTTAGTTTGAAAGTTTTAGCTAATGGGCCAGTTGGTGTAATGCTTATTGATTTTCTATTATTCCTGCACAGTTCCTATCAAAGGTCAGTGAAGTGTTGATCTACTTCAGTGTCTCTCTCTCAGCGCTGTGTTATAACTGTAACCCCTGGTGGCAAGCCTTGATCAAAGAAAATAGACCCAGCAGAGATAGAACAGCTGTCCTTGGTCCTGACATTCATTAGGCAGATAGGAGATAAGTTAGAGTCGGCTGAAGCTGTGTTGGCAGAGGTGACTGTAGCAGTTCAACATGTCTGAACAGAATGCCGATCCTAAGCTGATACTTTCTCATTTCTGTTCTGCTGCTCTGGCAATTTGTGGAATAGAGACAAAGGTGAGAAATGCCCAACAGTCAAATCCAGGCCCAGGTGGTGGAACTCCCAACCACTTGCTTATTCCTGCAATGGGGCACCTCAAAGTGTTGGAATGGGGTCACTCCTCCCATCTGGTTGGCCATCCAGGAATTCAGTGTCCTCTGGAAATTATCAAGACACAATTTTGAAGGACATCTATGTCCCTGATGTCCACAACTCTGGCTCTGCCTGTCCCAATTGTGCCCAGAACAAGATAGCACCTCAGAACTCTGCTGGTCTGCTCTGCCTGATGCCAGTACCCCACTACCCCTGATCCCACCTCTGTGGATTTCATCAGTATGTGCCCTTGTTTGATGGAAAGACTACCATTCCGGTAGTTGTGGACCAATTTTCTTAGGGTGCTCAGTTCATTACCCTCAATCTCCTGTCAGCTTGTGAGACTGTAGCCTCATGATTCAGCACATGTTTAGGCTGCATAGCTTCCCTCAAGGTATAGTGTCTGATCAAGGGCTACAATTCACATCCCATCTTTGGAAGGCCTTCTGTTCTCTTATGGGAGCCACAGCCATCCTCTCACCCGGTTTCCATACCCAATCCAGCAGTAAGACTGAGAGACTGAATCTGGAGCAGGAGACAACCCTACACCATCTTTGTCTCTTCTAATGCCATGTCCTTGAGCTCCCAGTAGGTTTGATCAGAGATTGCCCACAATAACCTCCAGTCATCCTCCACTGGCATGTTTAACATTGAGTTTCAGAGGAATTCCAGCCACTTTCTTCCCTGACCATGAGATTGACTTGGGGTTTCCTGCTGCTGAACAGTTCCAACTGCACGTGGAGATGGTCCAAGGCTTCCTTGCTCTGTGCTCAGAAACAACATGCCCAGCAGGCTGATTGGCATCATTGACAGGTGAGGACTCTCAAAGCAGGGGAGAAAGTGTGGTCGGCATCTAGGGATCTTCCCTTGACCGCTGAGAGCTGCAAGTTTGCTCCATGCCATGAGGGACCGTTTCTAGTGGAGAAGGCTATCAATAAGGTCTCATATAGATTGTGCCTACCATCATCAATGAAGATTCACCCAGTGTTCCTTGTTTCCCATCTCAAGCCAGTGACTACTTCCACCTTTGCTCTAATCACCCTTACCCCTCATTCGCTCTTGGTGGATGGGTCCCTGATCTATTCTGTACAGTGGCTCCTGCCATCTCACCAGGTGTGGGGCGGGCTCCAGTATCTCATGGATTAGGAGGGGTATGGCCCTGAGGAATGTTCTTGGATTTCAGCCCATGATGTCCTGGACAAATCTCTCAACTGGGACTACTAGCAGGCACAGGTCTCTGATATCTTGGGAGGTGCACCCAGGGAGGGGTCCCCCTCACAGTCGAGGACTTTGCTATGGCGGCTGTGGAATGGGTTTGGCAATCACAGTCATGAGTTTGCATGTTCCAGCCAATTGGAGTTTCATGGTGGTGGTATTCCACTCCCTAATGCCCTTCGCTTGGACAACAGTGGTAGCATGGAGAGGGGAGACTTGCAGCTTGGGCAGCTGCCGATCTTCCATTAAAAAAAAACCTTGCCCAGGCTTGAGCCCTGGAAACTTTCCAAGGTGAAAATCCATGGTCTATCGAGACTAACGGAGGCCTACATCTCACTCCATTCTTCTCATTCCACTCTTGTCAAGACTTGACCAGAAGAAGAGCAACATCAACTTTCCCTCCTTCACGTTGTCTTGGTTCCAGGAGAGAAGGCTACTGTTTCGGCTGACACTGCTAAAGAGTGGGATTTATTTAGTATTAAGCTATTACGTCTGAGCCACCGTATCAGTGTTAGCTTTAGTTTGGACGTTTTAATTAGTGGCCCTGTTGCCTCGCATTTATTGCTTTTCTTTTATTTCTACACAGTTCCTAGTAAAAGTCAGTGAGTGGTTGAGCTGCTTCATCTTGTCTCTTTCTCAGCATTTAGGCTTAACCGCACATCTCCATCAGTTATTGCTTTTGTGGATTGTGTAGAAAGTTGCCGTAGGTTACAGTGGGATATAAACAGGATGCAGAGCTCTGCTGAGAAGTGGCAGATGGAGTTCAATCTGGAAAAGTGTGAACTGATGCACCTTGAATGGTTGAACCTGAAGACAGAATACAGTGTGGAGGAACAGAAAGATCTTGGGATGCAAGTCTACAGATCCTTTAAAGTTGTTATGCAAGTTGTTAGGAAGGCACATTGAGTTTGAGAGCTGTGAGGTAATCTTACAACTCTATAAAATTCTGTACAGACCACACTTGGAGTTCTGCATTCAGTACTGATTGCCTCATTACTGTTAAGGATGTGGAAACATTGCGGAAGATACAGAGAGCTGTCTGGATTAGAGAGCATGTCTTATGAGGAAGCATTAATGGGTAGTTAAGGGGGATGAGAGGTCATTTGATAGCAATATGTGAGGTAATATCAGGTATAGATAAAGTGGACAGCCAGCACATTTTCCCAAGGCAGCAATAGCTAATTCCAGAGGATGCCATTTTGAGGTGAGTGGAGGAAAGTTTAGAGAAGATGCAATGGATAGGTTTGTTACACAGAGTAGACATCTGGAAAGCACTGCTGGGGATGTGGTGGAGGCTGATACGTTAGGGGATTAAGAGATACTTCTCTTTAACTGAGTACTCCTGAAGGCAGAATTAAGCCTTCACTTCTGTTGAACTCAATGGTCAGTAAAACAAGGGCAAAAAATGAACTGCAGAATATTTCACATGCTACTAGCTTGACTTACCTGATCCCTACATGTTAAAATTCTCCTCAATTTTTGCCTTGCTGCTTTTTTTATTTGTTATTATCTACAAGGACTCTATCAACTTGTTATCATCATTTGTAATCACTAGGCTAAATAGCTTTGGTGGAGAATGAAAGACAAATTTCATTTACACAGAATGAAAAATTCTGACCTCATCTGGCATTAGTCTAACTCTTCTTTATCTAGAGATGTGAAAGGATCAATGACTAGAGATCAGAAGTAAGACAGAAAAATCAAAGGTAAAGGATGCAATGTGGAAGTAAGAGATCAGGGCGGGAGATGGGAACGAGGCCTGAGAAAAGCAACAGTGAAATAATCCTGGATCAGAGCTTTGGGAGTAGTGAATGAACGCGATGGAGAGCAAGAGGAATTGAAGGCTGAGACCTGTAAATGGGAAAGCAACAAGATTAATTTAGCCTTTTTTTAAATTAGTTGAGCTTATGATGAAACTCCAATTATACAAAGATTAAATGTTGATAAAATGGAAGATGCTCAATCTTGGTTCATTTAATAATTCATATTTTAATCATTTTTGGGGTGACTTGTAGATTCACCCTTCTGAATATTTAAAAGGTGCATCCTGAGTGAGATTGAATAATCAAATGGGCCAGATAGCATTTGCAAATTATTCAGTATACCTATTGGACTGAGTAGTGCTGAATAGATGGTTAACATTAAAATTTAGAATATAGTGCCTCTGTAAATGACCGGGATTTTCTCCTTGTTGTATAGGATCATGTGCAATTGTGCTACTGATTTCATAGCGTTGTAGCACACGAAGAGGCCAGTCAGCCCATGAAACTACTCTAAAAGAAAGTGGTGTTATAAGCACATTGCCTGGACTTTCTAGCATTGCCATTACACTTACCACTGTCCTGGAAAAAAAATATTCATTAAGGCCTATCTGAATCCGATCATAGACTTTCTGCTTATCACTGTTGGTTGGTGCTGGACTTCACTTTTTGGGGAGGCAGTGATCAGTGATGCCTCCAAGCCACCTGAGTTATCCACCTTGAAGAATTCTCACAGAAAGCATAGACCATAAACCATAATCAAAATATTAACCATTTTACAGAGAGCTGTAATGAAGAAAATGTGTACAGAAAATGAAAATGAATGATGAAATACAGTCAGGCCCAGGTTAACCAGCAAGAAATGAACCAGCTCCTTCATCTGGTTGGTGATCTGGCTGCTAACCCTGTACTTATCTTGAGTAAATCCCTCAGCAAAAACTGCCTGACTGAAGAGGGTTTAAGCCTGTGCAGTGTATTCCGGTTTTAGATCTCAGAGATGTCCTGGCGTCTGGTTAAGCCGCATCTAAGGCTAATTGGCTGTCAAAGCTATCATTGTGTCTTTGAAACTCAAATAGATAACTAATATTGTTAAGATTAGGTATCTATTTAAAAATGTTTTGTACAAATAAAAAACATCACGTACAAGAATATGTGGACTTACAAATATTTATAATCTCTCGCTTTTCTTAAGAAAATGAATAAATTGCCTGAAACCTGCGGATTGTGAGTATATGAAATGAACTATCAGATGAAGTGATAAAGGTGGGTACTATTACATCTAATAGGCTTTTGGATAGTTATATTGACTGTAAAGTTAGACTGATATGGGCCAAGCGCAGGCAAATGGGACTAGTTGATGAGTAGAATGACCTGTTTTCATGTCGTATAGCTCTATGACTCTTATCATTCAGAAGAATGGAGAAAAATATAAAGCTTAATATGTGAGAAGGTATGATGTAGCTTTCTCACCAGTTTTCTTGGAAAGGAGTTATCATTCCCTTCTACATGACCCTGGCATCATGCAGAACCTTGTTGATCATGTCCAGAAGAGTTACATCTAAGTTTCTTCATAAATGTGTACAAGGTAAGAATGGAGCAGTTGCGTAGCTCAGTGATGTGTGCAGACAATGTGCCATATCATTTAGTGCAGTCCATGGCAAGAAGACTCTGCAGACTGTTCCCAATGGCATACACTGAGACATAATCAGTACTGCTGGAAGATCATTCATTCAGTGAAAAATGCCAGAGAATTGATCTTCCGCAACAACGAGATGTCTGCAAATGAATGTTGCTGCCTGGCACATCTCCGGCCAATAGAGTGTGTGCTCAGGGACGCATTGATTGCTTGGTGCTGCCAACGCAAGCACTTTGTGAGAATGGACTGAAATCTAAGATCATGCTGTTGCAGAGGGATGGGGTTCTGTGTAACAGTCCTTCAAACATTTGAAGTGCATGTTGTTCAAAGAGGTCACATCAGTGGCATGGTGACTTCTTTGTATAATATCCTATCTTGATGACTCTAAGTACAGACTATGCATGTACAAGTGGGATAACATTATAATTGTAAAGAAAGACATAAATTTCTTGTGTATATTTTAATAACTTATAACATTAAAAAATTAAAAATGCTATAAATTAACTACCTTACTGTTTTAATATAGATTATTTGAATTATTTTAATAGAATTATAATTCCCACTGAGTAAGTTAGCACTTTGGTGCTCGAGAGGTTGTACAGCAATAATTATGACTTTATGATCTGGTAAAGCCTCAGGTTATACCCAATGCAATAACTATAATGTCTTGAGTGTATTTTGCAGAAAGAATGGTTTGTGAAGACTAGAAATTCTCTTCAAATCCCTGCTTTCTGAAGGTCATGCTGAAGAATGCCATAAAGTAACTCACTAGGTATAAGGGCAATAAACTGGCGACAAGATAATTGGGAAACTGACACAGGGTGGAGGGGAGAGGAGGGTAGATAGCAATTTCAGGATATTAGTGTGTGCATTCTTGTAAATTACAAAGTTATGTTTGTTTCACAGTATCATAACTGTATACTATACCATTTTTGATACATCATTACAAAATCTGGACCATTGGTGCCTTGAACTAGTCTATTTACATCAGCTGTTAAGTAACTGGCCATTATTTCAGTTTTTCTAAAAATATCCTGAAAGTACAGCAATATCACAAGATCATTGCTTGTAAATAGTAAAGCTGATTGTTGAAAAGTTGTTTAGGCAATGTGCAATGCAATCAGAATTGGAACCAGGTTTATTATCACCGGCATACTGTATGCCATGAAATGTGTTGTTATGTAGCAGCAGTGCAATGCAAAACATACAAATATACTAAAAGTTGGAAATTCCAAAAAATAAATAAATAAAGAGTGCTAAGGAGGAATAGTGAGGTAATGTTCAGAATCAGAATCAGGTTTGGTATCGTGAAATTTGTTAACTTCGCAGCAGCAGTACAATGCAATACATGATAATAGAGGGAAAAAAGAAAACTGTGAATTACATTAAAGGATGTCTCCTTTTTGAGTCACTGCCTCTTGGAAAAAGTCCATAAGACCATAGGACCATAAGACATAGGAGCAGAATTAGGCCATTTGGCCCATCGAGTCTGCACCGTAATTCAATCATGGCTGATCTGCTATCCTCTCCACAGCTCCATTATCCGGCCTTCTCCCTGTAACCTTTGATGCCGTGTCCAATCAACCTCCTCCTTAAATACACTGAACGACCTGGCCTCCACAGTTGTCTGTGATATCAAATACCACAAATTCACCACCTTCTGGCTAAAGAAATTTCTCCATATCTTTGTTTTAAATGGACACCCCTCTATCCTGAGGCTGTGCCCTCTCAACCTAGACTCCCCCACCATGGGAAACAACCTTTCCACATCTACTCTGTCTTGGCCTTCCAACATTTGAATGATTTCAATGAGATCACCCCCCATCCTTCTACAAACGTAGATTCCAGTGAGTATGGACCCAAAGTCATCAAACGTTCCTCATATGATAATCCTTTCATTCCTGGAATCATCCTTGTGAACCTCCTCTGAACCCTCTCCAATGCCAGTACATTGTTTCTTTGATGTGGAGCCCAAAACTGTTCACAATAATCAAGGTAAGGCTTCACCAGTGCCCTATAAAGCCTCAGCATCAGATCCATGCTTTTGTTTTCTAGTCCTTTTGAAATGAATGCCAGCATTGCATTAGCCTTCTTCACCATTGTCCCAGCTGATGGGGAGAGTTGTGCCAGTCATGGGGCTAGTTGGGTCAACAATCCTCTGCAGCCTCTTTCAATCCTGCATATTGGAGTCACCACACCAGGTACTGATGCAAACACATAACTGTACCTTGTGTAAATCTGCTGATCCATAAAAAGCTCTGAGCAATATTATCCTCAAAACTAGGCCTTTGACAATGGATTTTTTTTTTCACTGCAATTCACTAGGGTGCTTTTCCAAAAAAAAAAGAAATATTCAAAGAATGCCAAATATGGATGCTAAAACCTATAATCAATATTTAATTTTATGCCTTTTGTGAAAATCTGTGAAAGGGTTTAAGAATTGTAAAAGATGTCAAAGTCTGTTATCAATGATTGATGGGCATGATGTGTAAAATACTTATAAACTGATCACAATGTAAATAACTGTCATCTTTGTCAAGGATTTGCAAGACATCCCCAAAGAAGGTTGGACTCCCTATCTATCAGATGCCATAGGAAACAAAGAAATTGCAGCAAAATAAAAGAAGCATTCTATCAAATGACACGTTCCCAATGCACAAAAACATGCTTTAGCTCAGAGACGCCTTCGAGAATATATATGCTTGGGAAAAAAAAGCATTGAAAAGCTGAAACAAAACTTCCAAGTCTGTAAAATAAAACTTATCCCGGGAGACATTCTGTCAGTACTGAGCTGAAAATTGGCACATTGAAATTCAGTTTGTTGATGGAAGTTGCCATTTTCTCCCAGTGTTATATTGCTAATTAAATATCAGCATGGAAATCTCCTTTCAAGCTTTGACTGCAAATTGGTACAATCATCTCTCCCTCTGGTAAAAGAATTGGTGCAATTGTTGGCTCAGCTGTAAGTCGGTGCCAGAGGTGACTGTGCTTTGAGAGCTAGGCTAACAATCAACATTTCCCTGCAGGCACTGGGAACTGCTCCCATGACTTCATGCTTTCCTCTGTCATTCCTGAGATCTCCTGTTAGCAAAGAGAGATGAAATTTCATCATTCAATACATCCTTCAGTTGCTGACATTGATTATTGTATATATGACAAGACATTTATTTTTAACATTAAAGGGTTCCAAAACAATCATTGTGGATGTTTCTGTTAGATATGTACGGAGTTCTTAGGTCATAATAAGTGGAAACATTTCTTGTATTCTCAGTAAAATTCTCCTGACAGATGCCTGGGAATAATCTTAAGAAATGCAGAATTGTCTGACGTTAGGAAGAAAATTCTGATGGGACTCCCAACTTGCCAAAGGTGCTCCAGAATTTTTCATTAATTTTGTGTGGATACTCAGAGAGCAGAACTGGCCCCAGTTCCACTTCTAACATCTAACTGGATATGCTCTCTAAAGGAAAACAAAGTAGTGTGTTTGTAACCCATACAAATACAGAAAAAGGTGCTCACAAGTATTTTGATCTTCAAATAGAAGGTTCTTTTGGAGGGCATATGTAACTCATACTCATATATAATCCCTAGTTGTTACAACTTAAAATTAGATATTGGACGGTGTGTTCAGGTGCTTGAACTTAGGAAGTGCAGACCTTTTACCACCAAGATTCAAAACATTTTACACAAGATGTACACAACAGGTCCATCAATCCATTTTCATGCTCCATAAGTCACAATTTTGTTAAGGAAGGAGAAAAACAGTTCTGGTGCTGGGACAAACTGAGGACAAAGAAAACAGATATTCAATTTTTTGAAAAAAATGCAATACAAACATAAAGCATTTTTTACCTATTTTTTTCTGCAAATGTATCCATCTGTTCTCAACTTGAACATTTTTTTGACATGTTCATTTGTAGTATCTTGCTGTTTAATGAATAATAACTTACCTTCTCTGAAAAAAAAATGACATACTTCATTATTTTGAAAGGGACACTGACCCAGAATAAAATTGGCATCTGTCAGTTTGAATATTTACTGGTCTCTTTTTTTAAAAAATTTGCAGTTGTCTTCTCAGTAATCCTTCTGACTGCATAATAACATTTCCAGAACTATAGTTTAATAAACTTGAATACATACCTGCAATATTTACAGTACTACTTTGGAAAATAGTGTTTTGCTGGTATCATAGTACTTCAGACTAGTTTTAATGCTGACAGTTCATTAGAACTGAAATGATTTATATAGTCAGCAGTGCTGTTACTAATACTACCGTGAAATGCAAAATGCTCTTTCATTTAAAATAAAGATATACTGTTATCTTATAAGCAATAAATCACTGGTATCTTCAGGAAACCATGTATTTACTTACAAATTACAAAGGAAAGACAAGTCAGCACAACCTTGTTTATGAATTTGTACTGAGCAGCAACATCTTTGCCCTCCAGAGGATTGAGTGCACACACATAGTAAATTGCTATTTTTATTAAAAACCTCCGTTACTTACCCGCAAATGGTTTCCTTTCCTCCATTTGCAATTCTTCAGATTGTATCAGTGCTATTGTCATCACAATAAAATATAATTTGCAATGTTCCAAATGGACAAAGAAGAGTTAATTTTCTCTTATAAAGCCAATTCTTCTTAGCTGTACCCTGACAATAGATCCTGTCAAAAATGAAGGCTCATTTATACAGGACATCAAAAATCTCAAAGCATTTTGTCGACAATTAATTAATTTTGAAATGTAGGAACTGTGATTATAAGAGCAAGTATGGCAATCACTTCACTGAAATAACTGAAACAAAAAACAATGTGAACCTACATTTAACAGGATTGAATGAGGGGCATACTGTGCCTTGAAAATATATTCAACCCCCTCAACTGTTTTCACATTTTACTGTTTCATTTTCTAGTCAGAAGATACTGGGTATTGAAGTAGGATTTTTGAGCTAATTTGCAGAACATTATGCATATCAAATCAAAAGAAAAATTCCAAGACCTGTTGAAAAATTTAATCAAAATGACAAAATCAAAATTGTGAGTCTGAAAAAGTATTCATCTCCTTTGTAGTTACTATACTAACTTACCTCAGAAGCAATGTTGTATATTACCTTACCAAGTCACCCAATTTGTTGATGTAGAAAATTGGAGGATCATCTGTTTTCAGTTAATTTTTAAGAATAAATGCCTCCTCTCTCTGTAAGATCCAACAGTACAGTAGATTTTCAACAGAACAATCCTAAATGAAGACAAAAGAAGGCAAGTCAGGGATTTGATAATAGAGAAGCACAAATGTGGGTAAGAGACTGAACGTATCTCAGTGATCAGTGCAGCCCATCGTGAAACCACAACCATACTGCCTAAGTCAGACTGCCCCTCTAAACTGAGTCGCACAAAGAAGAATAGCACTTATTAGAAAGGCTACTGTGATGCCAACAGTCACTCTGAGGGAGCTGCACAAGTCAGTGGCTGCAACTGAAGATGAAGTTCAAGGCTCCACAATCTCTACAGCCTTGCACAAAAAGGGTATCTATGGAAGAGTCGCAAGGTAGGATCTCTGGCTAAAAAAAAGCATATCCTTGTCTGTAAAGACGGCAAAACATCACTTAGAAGATACTGTAAAGATGTAGAAGAAGGTCTTGTGGTTGAATGAGACTAAAATGGAACATTTTGGCCTCAACGCTAAGTGGTATATGTGGTGTATATCTAATATTGAACAACAGCCAAGTGACACCATCCCTGCTGTAAAGTGTGATAGAGGTAGCACCATACTATGGGGATGCTTTTCAGCAGCAGGGACATGAAATCAAGTAAGGATTGATGAATGCTGCAAAATACAGAAAGATGCTGGATAAAAACCTGCTTTCCTCTCCCAGAAAGCTTAAACTGGGGAGGAGGCTTGTCTTTCAGCAGGACAGTGACCAAATGCACACTGCCAGAGCAACCATGGAGTGGCTTCATATAAAGAAAATTGATATCCTTGAGTGGTCCAGCCAGAGTCCTGACCTTAACCCAATCAAGCATATCTGGCAAGACCTCATGATGGCTGTCCACCGCTGCTCCCCAACAAACCTGGTATAGCTTGAGCAATTTTGCAAGGAGGAACGGGCAAACCTTGCTCCATCACATGGTGCAAAGATAATAGAGACTTTTCCAAAAAGACTACTGGCCATAACAGCTGCGAGAGGTGGTTCAAATAAATACTGAGCAAAGGAAGATGAATATTTTTGAACTGCTGATATTTCAATTTTTTAATTTTTAATTTTTCATGCTTTACAATTTCCCTGTTTTTGGGCTCTACTGTGAAAAAAGAGCATGTGATTCACAAATAATTCTCAGTTAAATTGATCAAAATCCCTGGTTGGAATATTCATTTATGTGAACTAATGGTTAGGGCCTGACTACTTTTACAAGGATCATATTTTGAATAGGGAAATCCAAACTCCTTTTTTTATGATTATCCTGAGCAAGCAGAAGAATTTCATTTTAACATACCATCAGTAAATCCTGACAAAGCAGTAACACGATTTTAAAACTGTTAACTTGCGATGGATATGCACTTCTTGGGTCAGGAAGTCTCGTATTTTGCCAATCTCGCTTTCTAAACACAGCTGCTGCCACTCGATCAAACAGACGTAAGTAAATTCAGCAGTCTGAACCAACCACTTCAGAATTCCTTTGGCATTAATTAGAGCACGGCTCATTCTGCCTATAAACTCTGAATAATTAAAGGTCCAAGAACTTGATGAAAATTTGTACTGGGGAAGCTGCAGCGGTTCTTTATAAAGAAACCTGTCCAAGTTTTCTTCCTTTACTGGCTACAGCCAATCGTTTTTATTAATTCCAGTGCATGAAACCAAGTGTCTGTCCTATGGACTTTGTTAATACCTCTAAGCTTTACAGGTGTGGGTGCTACTTCCTATGCGCCTGGAAGGAATACACGATATCCCCATCCATTGGAATTAATATATTGGTCACCAGGTTCTGTCACACAAACGTGTGGTCCCCACCTGGGAGCTTGGTTTCCATCTAGAAAAAGGCCTATTTGTTGTCTCCAGGCATGAATTATTGCCATATTGTTGGGATCTGGTACAAATTGTGCAGGTCGTACAGCAGGGTTGGGTCTGTCTAATCTGCATCTTACCCTATGTTCAATCCCTTCATGGTTCCAATCTCTGACTTGAAGAGTAAGAGATTCATCATGTTCATTTTGATGAGTAATCAGGGCATTTTCCCAGATTTCTGTTTAACACATTCATAATATCAACCAGCAGCTGCCTGCCCCACTACTGTAAGCTAGGAAGTGCTAGCTGGGATGCTGTAGCATTTGTTGAGAGTCATCTAAGTTGGACTACTGCTAAATAATAATTCTTACTAAGATAATACTTTTGGTATAACTTGACTACATGAGATAGGAACTGTAATGGTATTGGGTTTGCTGACCATGAAGTTCTAAACTGAAACAAAAGCATTAAACCGTATTGGATATCAATAGCCTCGAGCACTTTCACTAAAGGGAGAATGTATTGTAACTACCCAATCTTCAAAGACCAGTTTACTTCCTTGTTTATTCTTCATAGTGAGTTTTGCAGCCAATACCCGTTAAATAACCCTTTGTCTTATACTGCTCCTCTTGAGCAGTAAGAGAGGATTCTATGAATAGAGCATACTACAAACCTGTGTGTTTAACTTCCAGCTGATTACAACGTTCCAGTTTCATTTCATGAACTGAAGATTGGATTCTGTTTATGATCAGAAGCTACACAATGCTAGTTGGAAGTTTGCTTGCATCTGTTTGATCTTCACAAGGTGCAGCTGTTGTGTTTAGAAAGGCATGATAGCACTAGGCCGTGGAAAGGCCTATTGTCAGAAGCTATTGTTTATAGTTAGGTTCTGGATTTGGCCATGAGCACACACCGTCTGCTTCATAGTTGAGAGTATCATTAACTGGGCGCTGGTGTTCTGTACTGGATGTCAGATGTGGGATGTTCGGGAGACTCCCAGCCTCCTGGATAGACACATCTGTGTCAGGTGCATCGAGCTACATCTCCATAGGGACTGGGTTAGGGAATTGGAGAGGCAGTTTGATGACCTTCGTCTGGTCAGGGAAAGTGAGGAGGTGATAGAAAGGAGCTATAGGCAGATAGTCACACCAGGGCCTCAGGAGACAGATAAGTGGGTAACAGTCAGGAGAGGGAAGGGCAAGAGTCAGATACTAGAGAGTACTCCTGTGGCTGTCACTCTTAGCAATAAATACTCCTGTTTGAGTACTGTTGGGGGCAACGACCTACCTGGGGGGAAGCAACAGTGGCTGTGCCTCTGGCACGGTCTGGCCCTGTGTCTCAGAAGGGTAGGGAAAGGAAGAGGATGGCAGCAGTGATAGGGGACTCTATAGTTAGGGGGTCAGACAGGCGATTCTGTGGATGCAGGAAAGAAACACAGACGGTAGTTTGCCTGCCAGGTGCCAGGGTCCAGAATGTTTCTGATCATGTCCAAGGTATCCTGATATGACTACTCCTGCCAAAGGTGCATCCAGTGCAGCACCTGAGAAACTTGTTAGGGAGCTGGAGCTGGATGAACTTCGGATCATTTGGGAGGCAGAGGCAGAAATAGGCAGGAGTTTCAGGGAGATAGTCACCCCTAGGAGTCAGGAGACAGGTAGTTGCGTGACTGTCAGGAGAGGGAAGGGGAATAGACAGGAAGAGCAGAGCACCCCTGTGGCCATTCCCATCAACAAGTATACCATTTTGGATACTGTTGGTGGGGACGACCTACCAGGGACAAGTTGCAGTGGTTGCGTCTCTGGCACCGAGACTGGACCCTCTGCTCAGAAGGGAAGGAGGGAAAAGAGGAGAGCAGTAGTGATAGGGGATTCGATAGTTAGGGGGACAGATAGGAGGTCCTGTGGAAGATATTGAGAATCCCGGATGGTCTGTTGCCTCCCTGGTGCCAGGGTCCCCGATATCTTGGATCGAGTTCTCAGTATTCTCAAGAGGGAGGGTGAGCAGAGGGATGTCATGGTCCATGTAGGGACCAATGACGTGGGTAGGAAGAGTGAGGGGATCCTGAAAGGTGAGTTTAGGGAGCTAGGTGCCAAGTTAAAGGGCAGGACCTCCAGGATAGCAATCTCAGGATCGCTACCAGTGCCACGTGCAGGTGGGTTTAGAAATAGTAAGATAGTGCAGATCAACACATGGCTGAAGACATGGTGCAGGAGGGAGGGCTTCAGATTTATAGATAATTGGGCAGTTTTCTAGGGCAGTTGGGACCTGTTCCGGCGGGATGGTTTACATCTGAACTGGAGGGGGACAAATATTATTGCAGGTAGGTTTGCTAGAGAGGCTCCAGTGGATTTAAACTAGATATGGGGGGGGGGGGGGGGGGAGGGAACCAGAGTGTAGAACAGATGTTCGGGAGAAGGAGGAAAAAGAAGACAGTAAAGTTCTTTATGCTGTTAGAGATAAACAGAGAGCAAGAGGTGGAGAATTTCTTAAATGCATTTATTTTAATGCTAGGAGCATTGTAAGAAAGATGGATGAGCTTAGAGCAGGGGTGGGCAAACTTTTTGACTTGTGGGTCACAAAGGGTTCTAAAATTTGACAGGGGGGGCCGGAGCAGGAGCAGATGGACGGAGTGTTTTGGTAATACACCTCATAAGAGAAAATAAAATATCATGGGATATGTAGAAAACATGTGCTTTAATTTCAATTGAAAATGAACAAATGCATTACAACAAAATATCTGTCTTTGAAGTCCCATGGTATTTAGCTATTTATTGAAATGTCTTTTAAAACACTGAAAATTAAATTAATAAAATACAGCTTTTTTTAATAGTAACAGTTATTATTTTAAAGCACTGAAAATTCTGTTATCCTTCAAGATATTATCATCATCACTCTCATCCTGACTGTCTTTATTTCAAAAACGGTAGGAGATGCAGGTCTACTTGTCCTGCTCCTTCTTATTCAATTGTCCCCTGTGCCAAAACTCAACAATGACCAGCACAAAGACAGAACAGTGGCCAGTATGCGGAGCGCGTTATTTGATCTGGAGCGCATTTTTTATTTTGAGAACGTATGTGCACCTGCGCACTACTCATGTCCATCACTTAACAGAAATGACATGTAACATGTAAGGCTTATTGAAAAAAAAATTTTCAAATGCATTTTTTACATAACACAACGAAGAAACTTATTTTTAATTTCAGTGGGAACAGTGTTGTTGGTCTCCCTTTTTAGCCAGCGCATCAAAGACTGGATTTAGTTTTGTTGTGGCGATTCTCAGGATGGATCTGAGGTGTTGGTCAGTTAACTTGGATCTGTGGCTGGCTTTGTTGATGTTCATGACGCTGAACGCCTGTTAACACAAATAGTGAAGCGCAAATGTGGAGTAATACGCTGCACCTCAACAAAGGTCAATGTGTAGCGGTGTGCTACATGCAGCGCTAAAATTACGACACGGAGTCAGTAACTGCAGTCGAAGAAAAAAACTTTATTCGAAATCCCCAGCCTCACTTTTAAGCCTCCCTCAACCTGCCCCCCTGGGCAGAGGCTCCAAAGCTCTGTGCTCGCAAATCCCCGCAGGCTACCTCCCTTAGCCAGAACGCTGGCTAATTGTGAGCCGGTTCGGATGTGCCAGGAAATGGGTCGCCACAAATGTATATAGAGTGCGTCATCTATTGGGAAAACGCCAGAATTGCGGGGAAAAAACGTTAACAAGGTTTATTAATATAATTTCATCAAGTTCTGCGGGCCGGATTAAAAAGCTTAACGGGCCGCATATGTTTGCCCATGCCTGGCTTAGAGCATGGACTGATACCTGGAAATATGATGTTGTAGCAATTAGTGAAACATGGTTGCAGGAGGGGTGTGATTGGCAACTAAATATTCTTGGATTTCATTGCTTCAGGTGTGATAGAATCAGAGGGACTAGAGGGGGAGGTGTTGAGTTGCTTGTCAGAGAAAATATTACAGCGGTGCTCTGGCAGGATAGATTTGAGGGCTTATCTAGGGAGGCTATTTGGGTGGAATTGAGGAATGGGAAATGTGTAGTAACACTTATAGGGGTGTATTATAGACCACCTAATGGGGAGCAAGAATTGGAGGAGCAAATTTGCAAGGAGATAGCAGATATTTGTAGTAAGCACAGGGTTGTGATTGTGGGAGATTAATTTTCCACATATAGACTGGGAAGCCCATACTGTAAAAGGTTTGGATGGTTTGGAGTTTGTAAAATGTATGCAGGATAGTTTTTTGCAGCAATACGTAGAGGTACCAACTAGAGAAGGGGAAGTGTTGGACCTTCTGTTAGGGAATGAAATAGGTCAGGTGACAAAGGTATGTGTTGGGGAACACTTCGGGTCCAGTGATCACAATACCATTAATTTCAATATAATTATGAAGAAGGATAGGACTGGACCCAGGGTTGAGATTTTTAATTGGAGAAAGGCTAACTTTGAAGTGATACGAAAGAATCTAGAAGGAGTGGATTGGGACAATTTGTTTTATGGGAAGGATGTAATAGAGAAATGGCGGTCATTTAAAGGTAAAATTTTGAGGGTACAGAATCTTTATGTTCCTGTTAGTTAGAAAGGAAAGGTTAAAAGTTTGAGAGAGCCATGGTTTCAAGGGATATTGGAAACTTGGTTAGGAGAAAGAGATATCTACAATAAATATAGGCAGCATGGAGTAAATGAGGTGCTCGAGGAATATAAAGAATGTAAGAAGAATCTTAAGAAAGAAATTAGAAAAGCTAAAAGAAGATACGAGGTTGCTTTGGCAAGTAAGGTGAAAATAAGTTCAAAGGGTTTCTACAATTATATTAATAGCAAAAGGATAATGAGGGATATAATTGGTCCATTAGAGAATCAGAGTGGACAGCTATGTGTGGAGCCAAAAGAGATGGGGGAGATTTTGAACAATTTCTTTTCTTTGGTATTCATTAAGGAGAAGGATATTAAATTGTGTAAGGTAAGAGAAACAAGTAGGGAAGTTATGGAAAATATGACAATTGAAGAGGAGGAAGTACTGGGGCTTGTAAGGAATATAAAAGTGGATAAATCTCTGGGTCCTGACAGGATATTCCCTAGGAACTTGAGAGAGGTTAGTGTAGAAATAGCAGGGGCTCTGACAGAAATACTTCAAATGTCATTAGAAATGGGGATGGTGCCGGAGGATTGGTGCATTGCTCATTTGGTTCCATTGTTTAAAAAGGGTTCTAAGAGTTAACCTAGCAATTATAGGCCTGTCAGTTTGACGTCAGTGGTGGGTAAATTAATAGAAAGTATTCTTAGAGATGGTACATATAATTATCTGGATAAACAGGGTCTGATTAGGAATAGTCGGCATGGATTTGTGCATGAAAGGTCATGTTTGACAAATCTTATTGAAGTTTTTGAAGAGATTACGAGGAAAGTTGATGAGGGTAAAGCAGTGGATGTTGTCTATATGGACTTTAGTAGGGCCTTTGACAAGGTTCTGCACAGAAGGTTAGTTAGGAAGGTTCAATCATTAGGTATTAATATTGAAGTAGTAAAATGGATTCAACAGTGGCTGGATGGGAGATGCCAGAGAGTAGTGGTGGATAACTGTTTGTCAGGTTGGAGGCTGGTGACTAGTGGTGTGCCTCAGGGATCTGTACTGGGTCCATTGTTGTTTGTCATATACATTAATGATCTGGATGATGGCATGGTAAATTGGATTAGTACCTATGCAGATGTTATTAGGGTAGGTGGCGTTGTGGATAATGAAGTAGGTTTTCAAACTTTACAGAGTGATTTAGGCCAGTTAGAAGAGTGGGCTGAAAGATGGCAGATGGAGTTTAATGCTGATAAGTGTGAGGTGCTAAATTTTGGTAGGAATAATCTAAATAGGACATACATGGTAAATGGTAGGGCATTGAAGAATGCAGTAGAACAGAGTGATCTAGGAATAATGGTGCATAGTTCCCTGAAGGTGGAATCTCATGTGGATAGGGTGGTGAAGAAAGCTTTTGGTATGTTGGTCTTTATGAATCAGAGCATTGAGTATAGGACTCGGGATGTAAAAATTGTACAAGGTATTGATAAGGCCGAATTTGGAGTATTGGGTACAGTTCTGGTCACCGAATTATAGGAAAGATGTCAACAAAATAGAGAGAGTACAGAGAAGATTTACTAGAATGTTACCTGGGTTTCAGCACCTAAGTTACAGGGAAAGATTGAATAAGTTAGTTCTTTATTCTTTGGAGTGCAGAAGGTCGAGGGGGGACTTGATAGAGGTATTTAAAATTATGAGGGGGATAGAGAGTTGACGTGGATAGGCTTTTTCCATTGAGTGTAGGGGAGATTCAAACAAGAGGACATGAGTTGAAACTTAGGGGGCAGAAGTTTAAGGCTAACATGAGGGGGAATTTCTTTACTCAGAGAGTGGTAGCTGTGTGGAATGAGCTTCCAGTAGAAGTGGTAGAGGCAGGTTTGGTATTGTCATTTAAAGCAAAATTGGATAGGTATATGGACAGGAAAGGAATGGTGTTACAAGGATGAGGCAGGAAGAATGAACCCAAGTGCAGGACTCTGACACGGAGGCAGAATCTCCATAGCGAGCGCAGATTCGGGACCAGGCTGAGTCAGGACTAGGGAGGCTTGATTCACGAAGAGATACAGGATTGAAGACTTGGAGCAAGGTTCCTCTCTTTCTGAGAGTCGACCAACAATCTGGCAAGGGCTGACCGGAGCTGTCGGGGTCTTATCCTCCAGTGGCTAATGGAAACCAGGTGCTGGTGATTGAGAGGAATTGGGAAAGATTGGGAATCAAGTGTGGAGATTAAGGACCAATTAGGGAAGAAAGGGAAAAGGTGGGAAATGCCAGCCAGGACCATGAGAGTAACCCTCCTCAAAGGGAACCTCCCGGCGACTTTCCCGGCTTGTCGGGATGGTTCCTGGATGAGGGAAGGGAGCATGGAACCCAGAAACGCTCTTCTGGCCCGTACCCTTCCCAATCCACCAAGTGCTGGAATCCTTTGCCCCTTCGTCGTACATCCAATAGTCGTCGGACGATGAAGGCTGGATGGTTGTCAATGATTCAGGTTGGTGGGGGAGTATCGGGTGGTGGACACAAGGGGCTGGTCGAGACTTGTTTAACTTGGGAAACGTGGAAGGTAGGGTGGATGGGTAGGGAACTTGGTATCTTCAGTCAGACCGCTGTAGGATTGATAACCCGTTCGACCGTGAGCGGACCTAGGAAGCAAGGAGTGAGTTTTCTATGCTCATTCTTGAGCAGAATGTCTTTGGAGGAGAGCCATACCAAATGCCCAGGTTGGTACTCCGGTGCTGGGGTCCTGTGTTGGTCGGCTGTCTCCTTGAAGCGATCTGCTGAATGGGCTAGGGCCGTGCGTGTCTCCTCCCAGATCCTGCGGCACTGGTCAATATGATCGCGGACAGATGGTACAGCAATCTCTGCTTCCTGCACGGGAAACAACGGGGACTGGTACCCCAGTGAGCACTCGAATGGGGATTTTCCTATGGCTGAACTCATAAGGGAGTTCTGGGCATACTCGACCCATGGGAGTTGGTCACTCCAGCTGGCTGGGTTGTTTTTGGTCACACAACGCAACGTCGCTTCCAGGTTTTGGTTAGCCCGCTCCATCTGTCCATTAGTCTGGGGGTGGAAGCCGGATGATAGACTGACTTATGCACCCAAGGCTTGGCAGAATGCTCTCCACACCTTGGAGACGAACTGGGGACCTCGGTCCGAGTCGATGTCGGCGGGGATTCTGTGGAGGCGGAAGACGTGGCAGACAAGGAGGTCAGCGGTCTCTTGGGCCAAGGGGAGTTTAGGTAGGCCTACAGAATGCACAGCCTTAGAAAATCTGTCCACCAAGGTGAGGATGGTTGTATTCCCTAAGGATTTGGGCAGACCTGTAACAAAGTCCAGGACGATGTGCCACCATGGGCGGCCAGGAACAGGCAGGGGCCGAAGCAATCCCGCAGGCGGCCAATGCGAGGCCTTTCCCCGGGCACAAGTGGGGCAGGCCACGACGTAGGAGCGGGTGTCTGCCTCCATGGAGGGCCACCAAAAATGTCTTCTCAGGAGTGCTAGGGTTCGATTAGTTCAGGTGTGGCAGGCAAATCGAGACGTATGCCCCCACTGGAGGACCTGAGATCGGACGCGTTCAGGCACATAGGGGTGGTCGTTGGGTCCCTTACCTGGGTCTGGGTCATCTCACTGGGTTTCTTTTACCACGGACTCGATCTCCCAGGTGAGGGAAGCCACCACACAGGATGGGGTGGGGATGGTCATTTCTGGACTGGAGGTGTCCTCCCTGGAGTCATATTGGTGGGAGAGCGCGTCTGGCTTTCCGTTCTTGGACCCGGGGCGGTAAAATTGAATCGCCCAAAGAATAATGCCCAACGGGCCTGGCGGGAGTTCAGGTGCTTGGCGGTTTGAATGTACCCCAGGTTCTTGTGATCTGTCCAGACAATGAATGGGTGCTTTGCCCCCTCCAGCCAGTGCCTCCATTCTTCCAATGCCAGTTTGACCGCCAATAGTTCACGATTTCCCATGTCATAATTTTGTTCCGCGGGGAACAATCGGCGGGAAACGAAAGCACAGGTGTGAACCTTTCCGTCTGTACCCGACTGTTGGGACAGGACTGCTCCTACTCTGAAGTGTCCACCTCCACGATGAATTGTCGGGACGGGTCCGGATGGATCAGGTGGTGAAGCGTCTCTTTAAGTTAGTGAATGCTGCTTCCGCTTCAGCGTCCCAAGAAAAGGGTGTGGAGGGCGAGGTAAGCCGGGTGAGGGGGGCGGCCACCCGACTGTGGTCCCTGATAAAACAGCAGTAGAAGTTTGTGAACCCCAGGAACCACTGGAGTTGCTTGCGGGTCGTGGGCCTAGGCCATTTCTCCACCACACGGATCTTCTCAGGGCCTGCTCTCACCTGCCCGCCTAGAAAGCTGACCGAAGGGACATGAAACTCACATTCCTCCGCCCTCACAAACAGTTGGTTTTCCCACAGCCTCTGAAGGACTCTACGGACATGACGAACATGTTCTTGCAGGCTGAGGGAGAAAAAAAAAGTCAGATTGTCGTCTAGATAGACGAACACAAAATGGTTAATGAAGTTCCTTAACACATCGTTAATGAAGGCCTGGAAAATGGCGGGGGCATTCGTAAGGCCAAATGGCATAACAATATATTCAAAATGGCCCAGAGGGGTGTTAAAGGCTGTCTTCCACTCATCCCCTTCTCGTATCCTAACAGGGTGGTAGGCATTCCGTAGGTCCAGCTTGGAAAAGATGGTCATTCCGTGTAGCGGGTCAAAAGCTGAACTAATGAGAGGTAAGGGGTTCTAGTTCTTAACTGTGATATTGTTCAAGCCTCGATAATCGACGCAGGGGTAACGCGATCCAACTTTCTTCTCCACAAAGAAGAACCCGGCGGCCACAGGGGAGGAAGAGAGGAGCTTCGAGGGACTCGCCCAGGTATTTCTCCATGGCCTCCCTTTCTGGTCGCGATAAATTATAGAGGCAACTGGCGGGCAGCGGGGCCCCAGGGAGGTCATCGGTGGCACAGTCATAAGGGCGGTGCGGAGGCAGGGCAAGTGCTCGTTGTTTGCTGAACACCTGTCCCAGGTCGTGGTATTCAGCAGGTACCCGGGAGAGGTCAAAGTCTTCAGAGACCGATAGAGTCACCGGAGCCTCCCTGGGAGGTGGGGCCGACCGCAGACAGTGGGAGTGACATGCCAGACCACCTGGCCATCCTCCCGGTGGTCTAGTCGATCTGGGGATTGTGGTGAACCAGCCTTGGGTATCCTAGTACCACCGGGGCTCGAGGCGAGTGGATTTGATTGAATCTAGACTTCTCTTGGTGGTTACCAGACAGGACTAGTGTTAAGGGTAGAGTGGGGTGGGTTACCCCAGCCAGCAGCCTACCGTCCAGACCCCGGGCCTCCACGGGGGTGGTGAGTGGTTCTCGAGGGATTCCGGCCCGGGCGGCTACGTCTTCATCTGTCAGATCCCCCTCAGCACCGGAGTCTATCAAGGTAGCCAAGGACAGGGACTGTTGGTTGTAAGTTACCGTAGCTGGGATCTGCATCCGGGCTTGGGGAACTGAAGGGAGTGTCGTCTGATTCACCAGAACCGTTGAAGTGGGGGCAACACTAAGAGTGGACGGGGAGGAGAGGCTTGGCTGAAGATGGTAAGGTGGGCCGTAGGATGCCCCGAGGGGCGGGCCAACCGGCCTTCTAGAAGTCGGTTATCTAACCGGGTGGCTAGAGTGATCAAAGTGTCCATGCCGTTCGCGTCATCCCTGGTTGCTAATTCATCTTTTACCTTGTCGGAGAGACCCCGTCAAAACACTTCCTGTAGTGCTTCGTCCTTCCACCCAGAGTCGGCTGCTAAAGTTCGGAACTCTACGGAGTATTTTGCTACGCTTCGCGAGCCCTGACGGAGAGTCAGAAGGTGCCTAGTGGCGTCCTTCCCACGAATGGGCTGTTCAAAGACCTTCCTCATTTCGGAGATGAAGGTAGAGAAGGAGGAACAGATCTCTAGCCTGTTGTCCCAGATTGCGGTGGCCCATGATAAGGTATCCCCTCGTAACAGCCCTATGATGTACGCAATCTTTGATCTGTCCAAGCAGTACGTACGTGGCTGTTGCTCAAAAACCAGAGAGAACTGCAGTAAGAAAGCCCGGCACTTCCCTAGGTCCACGGTGTAGGGTTCTGGTTTGGGGACATACAGCTCTCGAGGGGGTCTTGTTCACGGTTCCAGGGGCACAGACAGTCCAGGTTGCCCGGATGGGTCGGCCGGAGTTCTCGGGGGTTGAGGCGGACCAAGGAAGACGGATAGCCAGTCCACCCACTCACTGACCTTCCCCACACTTGTGCTCAGCGTATGGAGGTGTTCCATAACTTCCCAGGAGAAATCAGTTGCGGGTGCCCAGCAACTGGTCCTGGCTGACGAGGGCCTGTTGCATGGGATCCGAGTCCACTCTGTTCATGGTTGGCTAGATTGTTCTGTTACCGGGACGTGGCAGGAAGAATGAACTCAAGTGCAGGACTCTGAGAGGATCCTGAGGCAGGATCAGGAGGCAGAATCTCCGTAGCGAGCGCAGATTCGGGACTAGGCTGAGTCAGGACTAGGGAGGCTTGATTCACGAAGAGATACAGGGTTGAAGACTTGGAGCAAGGCTCCTCTCTTTCTGAGAGTCGACCAACAATCTGGCAAAGGCTGACCGGAGCTGTCGGGGTCTTATCCTCCGGTGGCTAATGGAAACCACGTGCTGGTGATTGAGAGGAATTGGGAAAGATTGGGAATCAAGTGTAGGGATTAAGGACCAATTAGGGAGGAAAGGAAAAAGGTGGGAAATGCCAGCCAGGACCATGACAAATGGAGGGTTATGGGCTGAGTGCGGGTCAGTGGGATTAGGTGAGAGTAAGCGTTCGGCACGGACTAGAAGGGCTGAGATGGCTTGTATTCGTGCTGTAATTGTTATATGGTTATTAGTGGGAAGGAGAACAGCCAGAGGTCCTGGTACCAACAACTTATGTAGGAAAAGGGAGGAGGTCCTGAAAGAAGACTGTAGGGAGTTAGGAAGGAAGTTGAGAAGCAGGACCACAAAGGTAGTATTCTTGGGATTACTGCCTGTGCCATGTTACTGTGAGTATAGGAATAGAGTGAGGTGGAGGATAAATGCATGGCTGAGAGACTGGAGCAGGGGGCAAGGATTCAGATTTGTGGATCATTGGGACCTCTTTTGGGCCAGGCGTGACCTGTACAATAAGGATGGGTTGCACTTGAATCTGAGGGGACCAATATCCTAGCAGGGAGGTTTTCTATGAGTATTGGGGAGTGTTTAAACCAAAATTACTAGGGGGTGGGAACCTAATGGAAGAAACAGAGGAAGAGGCACTTGGCTTACAAATAGAGAAAGCTTTTTGGCAGTGTGAGGAGGGGATAGCAGGTGATAAAGAAGGGATGCGCTCAGATTGATGGTTTGAGATGCATCTATTTTAATGCAAGGAATAACATGAACAAAGTTGATGAGCTTAGAACGTGGATCAATACTTGGAGCTATGATGCTGTGGCAATTGCTGAAAATTGGATGGTGCAGGGGCAGGAATGTCTACTTAGTATGCCAGGCCTTAGGCTTTAGATGTTTCAGAAAGGACAAAGAGGGGGTCAAAAGAGATGGGGGCATGGCACTGCTGATTAGAGATAGTGTCACAGCTGCAGAAAAGGGGGAAGTCATGGATGAATAGTCTACTGATTCTCTGTGGATGGAAGTTAGAAACAAGAAGGGGTCAATAACTCCTTCTAAAGATGGGGTGTTTCTTTATAGACCATCCAATAGTAATAGGGACATCAAGGAGCAGATAGGAAGACAGATTCTGGAACAGTGCAATAATAACAGGATTGTTGTGATGGGAGATTTTAATTCCCTAACCCAGCCCCTAAGGCACTTGCCTTATGAGAATAGGTTGAGTGAACTTGGCCTTTTCTCCTCGGAGGGACGGAGGATGAGAGGTGAGCTGATAGAGCTGTATAAGATGATGAGAGGCATTGATCGTGTGGATAGTCAGAGGCTTCTCTCCAGGCCTGAAATGACTAACACAAGAGGGCAGAGTTTTAAGGTGCTTGGGAGTAGGTACAGAGGAGATGTCAGGGTAAATTTTTTACGCAGAGAGTGGTGAGTGTGTGGAATGTACTGCCAGCGATGGTGGTGGAGCCGTATGCAATAGGGTCTTTAACAAGATGGTTGGATTGGTACATCGAGCTTAGGAAAATAGGGGGATATGGGTAACTGAGTAATTTCTAAAGTAAGTACATGTTCGGCACAGCATTGTGGGCCGAAGGACCTGCATTGTGCTGTAGGTTTTCTATGCTTCTATTACGCATTCAAACTTCAGCTAAAGAGTACATCAGTAGAAGGTCTTTATTGAACTGAACCATACCAGGGAATGCATGCAGCTTAGCGCAAAACTGCAGGCATCAGAAGTTTATAACTAACATGCAGCTCAAAGTTTGCTGCTGAGCTCCAAAATGATTTTGCAGCTGCACTTTGATGTTGAGCTTCACATGGAAACCGATGATGTAGTACTAATTTGCTAAGTTCCCCCAGCATTTGCTTTGCAGAATTGAATCTTCTCACTAAATCTGATAAAATTTTGCTCAGAAATAGTAAATACATTCAATTGGATAGAGATAAATGGCTGGAAGGGAGGGGAGAGTAAATTTACCCAGGTAAAGTTTTCAATTTGTTGAATTTGTTTTAATAATATTAATTGGTAAAAAGTGATGCTTCATTTTAAGTGCTTTTAAGATGTTTCAATTGCTTTTAATTTGATTTATATTTTTAATATTTTCAAATGTCAGGGCATTCACAACTATTCAAAGCATCCTGACATATTTCAAATTCTGAGGACCATTGCTGTTATCTTTAATCAGGTGTTTAATGGATGTGACTTGTTTCGGATAGATACTGATTTTCAAGGCCCTCTCATTGTGCATGGCTCATTAATGAGAAGTGAAACAGTAAACGTCAACAACTCAGCACTTAGAGACCTGCAAAAGATAAGTCTTTACTCTTTCCATGTGCAAGTGGAAAAGCAGGTATCTCATTAAAGGGAGAAGTGAGACCAAGAGATACGTATTTTCCTGAGGAACTCCACAAGTCAGTTAAGAATGAACAGTCGCTGGGAGACCTGAATGAAGACTTTCAGCCCGAAACTTTGACTGTTCATTCTTTCCATAGATGCTGTGTTTCTTCAGCATTTAGTGTATGTTCATCTGGATTTCCAGCAACCACAGAATCTCTTGTATACATATTTCCCTGAGTTTTTTATTCTTAAAAATATTAATTTCTTGAACTTTGGATATACAGTAAACTCAAAAACAAAAGCACTGATTGGCATTTCTGGGTCCTTATTGTACGAATTGTCAATGATAGTGTTTATTTTTCTGCCCATAAACAAGAACAGAAGTATTGCTTTGGCAAAAAGTACTGAGTATTGCCTCTGATTTCAAACTTTTGTAGCCCTTGTGTCAAAGTATTGATTGCAACACTGGTATCTCATTGCCTTTCTCTACATCTCTAGAAACTCAATTGTTGTTGAATCCCTCATCCTTTGTGTTGTCTCTTCCTGACTGGACATTTCCAGTGTTACCTGACTGTTAGAGTAATGCAGTGATCCATCAGATAAATTGATAAAGTTTGAGGGTGATACCACTGTCTTTGCACTAATCATCAGAGGTGACAAATCCAAGTCCCGCCAGGAAGTAAACAAGACAGAGTTGTGGTGCAATCACAAGATCTTGGAGCTGAGCTACCTCAAAACCATGGAAATTCATGTTGACTTCAGGAAAAATGAGTCTCCTCTCCACCCCCATTGATTATCAACAACTCAACAGTTCAGCATTTCAGCATTCAGGTTCCCGGGCATCACTATTTCACAGAACTCCCTGTGGGAGAATCATATCTTCTTCATTCACTAGAAAGCTTGGCAGAGGAAGTACTCTTTGTGGCAGTTAGTAGATTTCCATCTTCCCAGGTACATACTGAGCAGTTCTACACTCCCATCATAGAGATCATCCTCATATCCACCATTACTGTCTGGTTTGGTGCAACATATGTGAAAGCTACACTGAGCTCCCAGGACAGCAAAAAAGATAATTCCACCATCTCTGCAGAACTTCGATCTGTCTAGAGCAAAGAAACAGGCAGAAAAAATTAATTGCAGACGCTATTCATCCTGCTAACGCCATTTTCCAAAAAGGTGTAATATCACTCTAGTCATATCAAAGAGGCCTAAATCACTGGGGATGAGGGTTGATGTGGGGAGGAAGCTGCAGTTCCCAGAGGCGGTGCAAACCACACTTCAAGCAGACATCGTACTGTGGTCCGCTGGAGATAAGAAAGTCATCCTGGTGGAGTTCACAGTACCATGAGAGGAAGGATGCGAGGAGGCTCACAAGAGGAAGGCCCTGAAGTACCAGTCCTTTAGCCAGGAGTGCAGGGACAGCGTTGGAGCCTGGTGTCTAACAACTGGCAATGTGGGGGTTCATGGATGACATCACAGTTACCATTGTAACTCATATCCAGCAAGATAGGTACTGGAAACCCTGGACAATATAGCTGCCTGGGGTAGGATGATCTTCAAACCATGGTGATCAATGAGGGTTAGGCTACCAGCAAGTTCAATCTTCAAGTACAGGAAAAGTCACTCCATTCCCAGAGGACAACCCAGTAGGGTGTCTTGGAAAGTGGTTTAATGCAGCAATGACCCACACTGCTAACATCACCGACACAGTAAAGCAGACTGAAGAGTGGCTGAAGAAGATTACTGGACTCTCTGATAAATTTAAGACATGACTGTAGCAACATAGTCTTCTACCAAGGTTGCTTTGGCTTTTCACAATGTATGAGGCCCCCCATGGCCACTGTAGAAGGCATTGAGAGGAAAGTCAACAAGGACCTGCAGAGGTAGCTGGGGATTCCCCCAAGTTTTTCTTCAGTGGGGTTCTACATAAGATCAGGCCAGCTACAGCTCATATTGTCATCGGTAGTGGAGTATTTTGAGGTGATAAAGGGTAGAGTTGGTTTAACACAGAGGGGCTCCAATGACATGCTAATAAACTGGCAGGAGTCACAACAAGATCAGACTGAAAGTGAGACGCCAGCTCTGCCATAGACCTGGCAGTGAGCTCCCTGTAACTGAGAGACGTCATCAACAACCCATGCCTGGAACGGCAAGGCCCCAGCTCCGCACACTTCCAATGATGGGGGAGTGCCAGTTCAAGGGATAGGTGAGACATGGTCCTAGCAGAGGTATGGAACCACAAGGTGGGTATCGAAGCCAATGGAGTTGGGGTCACAGGGTGCCTGGATGAAATGGGATCTTTCCAAGTGCAAGATCACTTGGGCAGAGATTTGAAGACATGAGCCCTTCCACATTTCTTTCCTCCTGCGGTCCGTGTATGGCACTCTCCCTGCACCATCACATCTGCACACATGAGGGCTGAGAAAGGACCCTAACTGCAAGCTTTGTGGTCAGTGCAGTTCACTGGCACACATACAGTTAGCATAGAAATCAGCTTCAACCCAAGGATGGTGTAGGTGGTCTATGAAAAGGTCCTGCTGTCCCTTGCTGATACACTGGAGTGGGAGAGGTGTAAGAAGAGACTAGTTGGCTGAAAGGCAAACAGGGCAGTTACTTTCAAAAAGGAGAAAGCCATGCCAGTCATATCCAATCTGCTGTAAACAGCCAAATCATGGGAGATGAGGGTCGATGTGGGGAGGAAGCTGCAGTTCTCAGAGGTGGCACAAACCACACTTTGACCAACATCATACAGTGGTCCAGCAAAAACAGAGAAGTCAACCTGGTGGAGCTCACAGTACTATGGGAGGGAAGATGCAAGAAGGCTCACGAGAGAAAGGCCCTGTAGTAACAGTCTTTAGTCCAGGAGTGCAGAGACAAAGGATGACAGACTTAGCTATTCCCCATAGAGATCTGATGTAGAGGGTTCCCAGCAGGATCAGCATGGAGGTTGCTGTCTGTGCTGGACCTTGATGAAAAGAGCAAGAACCAAGCAGCTCACAGGATGGGTGAGGAAGCAGAAAGAGCCTCTTGCAGGATGTAGAGCAGGTGAGACGAGTTGATCTGGATGTCAGGAGCAGATGATCAGTGACTTGGCCACCACTGCTGACCCGCCAACTGGAGAGTGTAGTGGTTAAAGGTCAAAAGGTTGGGCCCCACCTGGCAACATCTGCTTCTGGCCAAAGACTAAAGTTACCTCATCAGGTAATTGAAGAGAGCACCCCAGTGTATGATGCAAGTTAATTCTGTATTTGTTATAAATTTTGAATGTTGTTTTTATTGCATGTTGCACCCTGAAAAATGCAGCAAATTGCTAATACATGCAAATGTATATGGTGAATAAAGTTCATCCTTGATCCTTGATGTTTGATGTCTTTCTTGACCTTTTATATTCTTAAACCCAACCTAAATTATTTCTAATATGCTACTGTTTATTTTCCCCTTGCCATATTTCTCACTGATATTTAGCAACTCTAATTGAATAATTCTAATTTAAAATAGGCATTCTCGTTTTCAAACCCCTCATGGTCTCATCCATTTCTATCCTTGCAATTCTCTGAACTGTTTTCTACCCCTGTCCAAACATTTCCATTCTAGCCCTTTCGCCCATCAATTCATGGGTAGCCGATGCCCACTATTACTTCATTTACAGTGTCAGACCCCTTTTCAATGTCCTTGTCATGGTTCATCTGTGATGTATAATATATATTTGAACAGTGATATACTTAGTAAAAAAACTTTGCTCGGCTCCTCCTGTCTCATAGGCCCTTTTAGGCTTTTATCCAGCTGTTGATGTCACATGAAAGGAAACAAAAATCTGGTCCCCTGGATCCAGAATGTTCGACAAAAGGTTTTTGATAGTGAAAATAAAAAAGGTCTTCTGACTGAATCTAGAATGAAATGATGATGTTGGAGCCTTAAATGTCAAGAAGCAGTTACCTTGGATCACCTCAAATGAATTCTAACTTTAATTTTTGTTTAGGCCTACAAAGCAAATGCAGCGACTTCAAGGACGTCAACTGCACATCATTGGTATGGCAGACAAAATGCAATTTCCTTGAATGTAGTAGTTGAGTGATACATCTTATAAAGCAGTTTTTGGATGCTTTGCACAAAAACAACTGTGATCACTTGCATTACCATAATAGTAAAAAGTTTCCCTTTTAGTTTTAAAGATATCATGAATACCTCAAAGTCATCTGCTGTCGATCTTCATTTTGGTAGACAAACTTAGCTTTCCACAACCTCTCCTTGTATCTTAGATACATTTGACCTTTCATTAAATTATGTTCATCCAATAACAGTAAATAGATTTGAATACAGCTTAGTTTATCATTTCATAGACCAATTTCAATGCAATTTAGAGACTTCCATGTGGTATATGAGGTATTTTTATTTAATGCTAACAGAGCTTGAACTGTTTGACAATGTGCATATTGCAATGATTCTGGTTTAGAATATTATCAAATTAAATGGGTGCTATGAATTGAATGAAGGTATGTTAAACAGGACCCATGGGATTTCTGAAAAACAGCTTGTATAGCCTGAGAAAGTGGAAGGACAAAACACAAATAGAATCATTAAAAATCTACATTGTCCATTTCTAATGTACTAATAAGGCCAGAAATTAAATCAGAATCAGGTTTATTATCACCAGCAGGTGACGTGAAATTTGTTAACTAATTCAGCAGCAGTTCAATGTAATACATAATCTAGCAGAGAGACAAAGATAATAATAAATAAAATAAAACATAATAATAAAAACAAATAAATCAATTATGTATATTGAATAGATTATTTAAAAATGTGCAGAAACAGAAATACAGTATTTTAAAAAAAATTGAGGTAGCGTCCAAAGCTTTAAAGTCCATTTACGAATTGGATGGCAGAAGTTAAGAAGCTGAGTGTGCCTTCAGGCTTCTATATCTCCTACAGTGAGAAAAGGTCATTTTGTCAGTGCTGGAGGTCTTTAATAATGGATACTGCCTTTCTAAGACAGGGCTCCCTAAAGATGTCCTGGGTACTTTGTAGGCTAGTGCCCAAGCAGAACCTTCGGCAGCTTCTTTTGATTCTGTGCAGTAGACCACCGCCTGTGCCCCCCCCCCCCCCCCACCACCACTTATCAGACAGTAATGCAGCCTGGCAGAATGTTAATGTTCTCCATGGTACAACACCCAAATCTACCAAATCACCACAGATTATGGTCATATAAGATACCAAGCAATAAGAATGTGTCAACTTAAAGTTGAGTTTTCTGTCTTCTGTAACCATAAGCTCAGGTATCTTCAAAACCTTCATTCAAATCAGCAACTCTGCTCAGGAGTCAGGTACTCCCAAACTTCATGGTTCAATCCCATTTTATTAACACTCTTTGCAGCTCATTAAATGTTAGTTGAATTCTTCAAGATCAGAGTGAGCAAAATGTTCTCACTATTTCTGTCTGGCATATCTATATCCATACTAATTTACTCAACAAATAACTTCTGTCTATTAATTCATAAATGTGCATGAACACAATAACAAAATATGGGAATCAATTTTGCACATCAAAACTATGGCACCCACACAGTACAGTTTTGTGATTGAAGAACATTTTTTCAGTTTTGGATAACTCAGCCTCTGACATTTAGTTTTGTAATATTTGGATTCTGTTTCTTCAGATATAAGACATTTAAAAGCATTTCTTTATGCAAACAATTGCCCAGTTAATTTTAAACATATGCTTCCTCTCATAACCTGTATTTTCCATCAATTTTGTAAGTAGCTACAGAACAAAGTAATACCTAAGGCTTCCTATGATAGCATCAAGTTAACATATAAAATAAAAAATGGAGTAGCACACATCATACTCAAGGGCACATCTTAATTGAAAGCTATGTTTTATATTTGTTCCTGATTCTTTAATTTTGCCTGGTAGGTCATAAGGAATTGTACAAGCATCATTTACTTTACAGCTACTGAATATGGAATCTTGCTCTATAACAAACATAAAAAACTGTGTAGTTTATTGCAAAACATTTTAATTTCCTTGCTTTAATAAATTATTATATATTTTGCATATCTTTTGAGGATCAAATGGACATTTAAACATAAGCATTAAGAATAAAAGACCTGTTCTAAATTCCTAAAAGAAGGAATGCATCATTGTCCTGTGAACCTCCTCAATCTGGCTTCAGAGAAATTAGTTTCTTAGCACTGTAGAAGAAAGTGGGATTTATTTTATAAGCAGAAGATTTCTGTTCATACTTGAAGTGTCTTCATTTAGATTCCACTGTTGTAGCTTAATTGTTCTTTAAATTCTCACATTTATCTCAGCTGCCAGCAGAGCCAGCCACCGTTTGGAATAAACATTGTGCCAAACAGTTTTCAAGAGAATTCATCAGTAAATAGTAATTATCATCCAATCTGTCTTAAACGGTATGATGAATCATTGTAGTTGTTTTTCATTTGGTAAAGATAATTGCAGCCTTGGAATAAAAGCTGGTGTCAGGACTTGGCCACGGATTGCAGATGCAGAGAATATATTGCAAGAAGAAATTAGTATAAAGAATTAAAAATATCTGTTACTGCTGACAATAACAATTGGCTGATGTGGACTTCTCAGGATTAATACAATTTAAGAAGTGTAACAGATTTCCTTAATTATGTACAATATTGGGTTAATGTTTGCATCGTAATAAGAAGTACAGGCCAGTGTTTCAATAGTCTATTCCAATAACTTGAAAAGCACCAACACAAAAGAATGACTCAGAGTATTTGCAGTGTGGATATGGGAGAGGAAACAACTGGACCATCTTTAGGTAGAGACCTCTGCAAGTTCATATATATGCCAGTAAGCATCCATTTTTGATTTATTTCTTTTGCTCTGCAGACTGTTGATATCATTCAGAGAAATTGATTGCCCATTGCTCTCAATAAATGCAAAGCAGTGTGAAGTCTTTTTTTCTTCTCACAAATGACAGCTCCTCATCTAACAGTGATTAATTTTTCAGACAAAATCTGTAATAAATGGAAAGGAGGGAGACCAGTAAAACAAATCAATAATATGTATTGCTCTTCCAGTGCAGAAATCCTTGTCCTCTGATTGGTTGATGGGTTTCATTAATTTTTGAGGAATTCAATGGTTTAAGGTCTCCCTATGCAAATCCAGAGACACTAAGTTATGGCACTGTGCAGATATTAGAGCAAAACATTATCACATATTATCAATGATCTTCATATAAAAAATTACTGTCCATCTACCCAAACATTTCCCTGACAATCATCTTCTAGTTTTATAAGACTCCTCTGTCATAACACAATACGTGATTATACTCAAACTATAATTGAATGACAATTACAAATGTTTACTGGTGCTGCAAATCTTCCTCCTCAATTAAGCAACTTGGCCTTGAATAAAATTTACATAGCTCCCACATTCCCATTTTGGGCTTGTTACAAATTTGATTAATACTTTACTTCTTGGATCTTATCAACATTACAATTTTTTTACATTTAGAAAATCACTCAAACCCCGTCGTGGGTGCAACTACAGATTTAATTCAATAAATGGACCGTGAAAATGACTCCACTGAATTTGTATGATGATGGAGGACTTTGTTACCATACAGAATACATGCTGTGAGACAGCTGGATATGCATGCATTAAAAACTACTTGTTTTTTTTTTAATGTGCAGCATTTCACTTTAAGTTAATCTGATTTTGTTTAGTTTTGATGGAAAACCCAAACACTAGGAATCTCTTGGAGATTTGAATATTAAGTCTTTTTTTTTGCATCTTCTATATCCTATGTCTCAGCAATAAAAATACACAAGCTCAGCCTTTAGAAACACACACAGAATACTGGAGAAACTCAGCAAATCAGGTAGCATCTATGGAGGGGAATAATTTTTCAACATTTAGGGTCAAGACTGTTCATCAAGTCTCAGCCCAAAAAAAATTGACTGTTTATTCCCCTCCATAGATGCTGTTTGGCTTTTAGAATTCCTCCAGCATTTTGTGTGCAGGTTGTTCAAAATTTCCAGCATCTGTAGAATCTCTTGTGTTTATATTCAGCATTTAGAAGTTGGCTTGTCAGAAGCATGTTGAAGTTTTGAGTTTTGGTTATAAACATTGATTTTCTTTTTGTCACATCTTAGCTACTGGTACATGCATTTAATTACTGCTTTATTTTCTACTGCGATATAATTAACATTCTTTCGCCTACATAAACTTTGCTGACAACTGCAATTTCACAAAAACTCAGATGTAAAAGCATTTTCTCACTTCGAAGGACTTTACCAGAAATGATGTTAAGAACATCAATGATACTTGAGCTGATGCAAGATAGAGTGGAACAAAAAGTTTAGGCTATCTGTCACAGCGATAACTGCTAGAAATTTAACTGCTTATTGTACTTCTCCACTTTTGATAAACTTTATCTTGTATTTCTATAATTGCTTGAAGAAAGAAAGTATTCAAAAAGGATTCAGAGGACAATTGACCATAGAGTGATGCATTAAGAGGGATAGTCTTAAATGAAGACAGTGACATGGATAGGGAAAGGAACTGAAGCAAGGATATTCCAGCTGTGAAACTGAGGCAGTTGATATTTCAGTCAATGATGGTAGCCAAAAGGCAAATAAATAAAGTCAGTGTCCAATTGGACATTATGAAACTTTAATAAATAGTACCGTATAATAGTGCGACAGAGGACACTCAGTAAATGCCCTTCTTACATGTTTATTTACACACACAATAACATTGCCACCCTTCTGCTGTTGTTGCGTGGAGTGTACGCACTTTATATGTTCTCAAGATGGGTCCTAAGCCAAGCTTAATCGCTTGGGTTAGCTTTATGGTGCCTTTCCTGTCATATACAATGGAATATTCCATTTCTTCAAACATGGGGATGTGTAAATGTGTATATTTTGTTTGTATACTGTATTTAAGGTAGATAATTCTGTTTATTTTGTAATATGATTGTAATTTCATTGTTGGGATAGAAACATAGAAAACCTACAACATAATACAGGTCCTTCAGCCCACAAAGTTGTGTTGAACATGTCCTTACCTAAGAACTACTAAGGCTTACCCATAGCCCCCTATTATTCTAAGCTCCATGTACCTATCCAGGAGTCTCTTAAAAGACCCTATCGTTTCCGTCTCCACCACTGTCGCCAGCAGCCCATTCCACACACTCACCACTCTCTGTGTAAATAACTAACTCCTGACATCTCCTCTGTACCTGTTTCCAAGCACCTTAAAACAATGCCCTCGTGCTAGCCATTGCAGCCCTGGGAAAGAGCCTCTGACATGTCTGAAGTTAATTTTGTCGGTAATTACAGATGGTATGTCCTAGTCCCTAGCTGGGGGAGAAAGTTCAGGGTTGCCAGGAGTTCACACTGACCAAGTATAAGTATGGAACTATCATTGTGTTATCTTTTTGTAAATATTGGCAGTTTTTTTTCCAATTTTCACTAATTTTTGTAAGTTAGGTTTTTGATGCACCTAATAAACACTGTAGTAATAAAGAGCTAACCAACCACAGTGAATTTTCCTTTGGCCATAACCCATATATCTAACAAATAGATATTTAAAACTTTCATCTTAGAACCCAAAACACTGTTTATTTATTCCTATTGATGCTGTCTGACCTGCTGATTTCCTCCAGCATTTTGTGTGTGTTGCTTTAGATTTCGAGCATCTTCAGAATTTCTTGTGTGTATTATTTTAGAGAAGTTGACACTTACATTCTCATATCTTGTTACATCATTGGAACCTGTGCGACAACCTGCTGCATCTGGTGACCTTGTGATCTCCATCTCAGAAGCCAATGTCAGAACATCTTTTAAGAGGATGAACCCTCGCCAGGCATCAGGCCCTGATGGTGTATCTGATAGAACACTGAAAACTAGTGCCAACCAATTGGGAGGAGTGCACAAGGACATCTTCAATCTCAGTGCTGTAGTGGGAGGTTCAGGATCAGAATCAGGTTTAATATCATCGGCATATGTTGTGAAATTTGTTAACTTAGTTGCAGCAATACAATGGAATACATGATAATATAGGGTAAAAATATATTGGTGTATTAAATAGTTAAATTGAAAACAGAGCAAAAACAGAAAGTTAGGTGGTGTTCATGGATTCAATAACCATTCAGTAGGTTCATATCTGTTTCAAAAGGATGACAATCACACCAGTGCCAAGAAGAGTAGGCCGATCTCCCTCTATAATTATCGCCCAGTTGCACTCATATATTCTGCGATGAAGTTCTTTAAGAGGTTGGTCGTGGCCGTAACAAACTCTTGCCTAAGCAAAGACCTGAAATAGCTGCAATTTGCCTATTACCATAATAGGACAACAGCAGATGCAATGTCACAGGCTGTTCACTTGGCCTTGGATCACCTCGACATTCCCAATACCTACATCAGACTGCAGTTTATTGATTAAAGCTCAGCATTCAACACAAGTATACCCTCAGTTTTAATCATCAAGCTCCAAAACCTGGACTCTGTACCTCCCTCTACAACACGGTCCCTAACTTCCTCATCGGGAGACCACAGTCTGTGGGGATTGGAAATAACATCTCCTCCTCACTGACAATCAACACTGGTTCACCTCCGGGATGCATGTTTAACCTACCACTCTACTCTGTCTACTCCCACAACATTATGGCTAGGTACAGCTTAAACACCATCTATAAATTTGATGATGACTCAACTATTGCTGGAAGAATTTCAGATGATGACAAGAAGGTGTACAGGAGTGAGACAGATCAGCTGGTTGAGAGATGCTGCAACAACAACAACAACTTGCACTCAAGATCAGTAAGGCCAAGGAATTGATTGTGGACTTCGGGAAGGGAAGTCAAGGGAACACACAGCAGTCATCGTTGAGGGATCAGAAGTGGAAAGGGTGACCAATTCCTGGGTATCAATATTTTTAAAGGTCCAAAGAAGGAATGACAGTAACTATACGTGAGGCTTGGTATGTCACTAAAGCCTCTCACAAATTTTTACAAATTTACCGTGGAGAACATTTTACCAGGTTGTATTACCACATAGCCTGGAGGGGTCACTGCATGGGATCAGGAAAAAGCTGCAGAATGTTGTAAACTCAGCCAGCACTAGCCTCCCCAGCAATAAGAACATTTTCAAAAGGCAATGCCTCAAAAAGGAGGAACCCAGTATTAATGGCCCCCTCACCCAGGACATGCCCTCCTCTCATTGGAAGAAGGAAGAGGTACAGGAGCCTAAAGACATACCCTCAATGTTTCCAGAATAGCTTCTTCCCCTCCACCATCAGATTTCTGAATGGATAGTAAGCCCTCATGGACACTACTTCATAATTTTTGCACTAATATTTAATATAATTTTTATATATACATTAATAGATTTTATTTATGCATTGCAATATACTTCTGCCACAAACTAACAAATTTTACTAAATATGCCAGTGATGTTAAACATGATTTTGATTCTGATTCTGAAACAGGTCATTCAATCCATTCAGCCTCTGTCAGCCTACAAAACATCCAAAAACCTCATTTATTTCTCTATAAACTAGTCGCTTTCCTGCCACCTTACTCCTTCTACCAACCAGAGAATAATTTAACTTAGCCAATTAACTACCAACACTAATGCCTTTGGAAAGTGAGAGGAAACTGGAATATTCACATGTCACAAGAAGAATGTTCCAGTGCCAAAAGGTTAGTACTGGATTGAACCTGTGGCTATGAGGCAGCAACACTATGATATCCTGTACGGGCTGATTCAATTTTGCTGTAATTTCACATCGGATTGGAATTTGTTTTTTTTTACTCTCTCTATCCACCACCGATGACTACAACATCGGGGCAACATCCAATTACCTTCCAAACAAAATGGTGACAGATCACAAACCTTAACACTTCCAATCCTGGTGATAAAGTCTACTCACAGAATCAGAATCAGACTTATTATTACTGCTTTAGGTGACAAGACATTTGTGGTTTTGCAGCAACAGTATACAGAAAATACATAAAATTACAAATAAGTAAATGGTGTGAAAAAAAGGAGTAACAAAGTAATGTTTATAGCTTCATTGACTATTCAGAAACCCAATGACAAAGCGGAAGAAGCTTTATCTGAATTGTTGAGTGTGGCCCTTCCGGCACCAGTACCTGCTCCTCATTCATAGTAATACGAGGAGGGCACGTCCTAGATGATGAGAATCTTTGACGATGGATGTCACTTTCTTGAGGCACTGCCTGTTGAAGGTGCCCTTGATAGTAGTGAGAGATGTGCCCCATGATGGGGTTGGCGGAGTCTACAACCTTCTGAGGCCTCTTGTGAATTTGTGCATTGGAACCTCTCATACCAGTCTGTGATGTAACCGGTCAGCCAGGGTGGGGTGGGGGGGTGGCTGTGTTTAGGATTTTGATTCTCCAGCACTGAATAATAAGTGACACATTTCTCAGTCATCTGTCAGCTGAATTAAACTGACACGTGGTCTTCTTATATTGCTTTTATCCATTCAGGTGACAAAAGTGACAGACTTACGAGACACCCATCAAATAAGCCTTCCTCAGTTAATTCAAAACATCCTACAGGTGTTACATACCACAACCACAGTCTGCTTTGCTGGAAAGATTAAATTCTGCTTGTTAATTGTCAATCAATGCCTGAATATTTTTAGAGCTGGGTTTAGATGGACACATTGTTTCATTATCTGAGAAGATAACAAAATATCTTAGAAATACAAGCAAAATTAGGCTATTCAGTCCCCTAAGTCTACTCCAACACTCACCATGATCAAAAAAGGCCTTTTACTCCAGAAACTCTCTCTCTTTCTATCTTTTCCCTATTTAAGCTGATTCCTCTGATATCTAGAAATTGTTAGATTTCTTACCTATATTCAGAATTTTCAGCTTTCCACGGTTGTTCTTAGTAATAGAACTACACTCAGTTCTGACCCCTGACTCTCTAGAATTTCAGGCACATTACTGGTGTTCTCCACAGTGAAGAATGATACAAATTACATATTCAATTCATCCGCCATTTAATTGTTCCCGGTTATTACCTCTCTAGCATTATTTTCCAGTGGCTGACGTCCACTCACTATTCCTTTTTTCTTAGTATATCTGACTAATATATTCACTTTTAGAGCAGTTTGTGGTTTAGACCACCAGAGAAAAAGCAATTCTGCTTTTGTTGTTGTGCAATGAATCAGATATTATTATTATTATATTTATATTATTGGCTAGCCTACCTTCATTTCATCCCTTCTCCCCTGATTTTTTTTTAGTGGCCTTCTGTTAATTTTTAAAAGCTTCACGATCATTGAGCTTCCCACTAATTTTTGCTGTATTATATGCCTTCTCTTTTGCTTTTATGCTGTCTTTGACTTCCTTTATCTGTCTGACATGCCTCATTCTCCTCCTTCTTCGTTGAGATAAACTGATTTGGAGTCTTCTGAATTACCTTCAGAAATTCCAGCCATTGCTTCTCTATCATTATCTGTGCTAGTGTCCCTTTTCAATCAACTTTAGCCAGTTTCTTTCTCATGCCTCTGTAATACCCTTTATCCAACTGTAATAATACATCTGACTTTAGCTTCTCTCTCTCAAACTGCAGGGTAAATTGTTTCATGTTATCATCACTAAGGGTTCCTTAACCTTAAGCTCCCTAAATAAATCTGGTTCATTACATAACACCAAAAGCAGAACTGCTTTTTCTCTAGTGCTCTAAACCACAAGCTGCTCTAAAAAGCCATCTGTTGTCATTCTACAAATTGTTTCTGTGTATAATCCCACAAGGGTCTTTTTTCCCTTGTAGTTTCTTAACTTTACCTGAAAGGATTCTACATCTGTTCATTTTTTACCAACAGAGCCTCCCCACCACCTTTGCCCACCTGCCTGCCTTTTTGATAAGATCTGTAGCTCCCAGCTGTGAGCTTCTTTCAACCACAGCTCTGTGATGCCCATAATGTCATAGCTACCAATTTCTAGCTGTGCCATAAGCTCATCTTATCTACGTTGTTATGTATGCTCTGTGCATTCAAATATAACACTTTTGGTCCTGTATTCACCACCCTTCTCAATTTTCTCTCCACATTGCTTGAAATTAAATTCTTATCCCTTTCTAAACTTTTCTGTTTTTTTTTCTGGGAACTTCAGTAACCTCTCCTGCACTCTTCCCCCCTTTTACATTATCCATTCTTTTCCAAGTTGTTGACCCTTCCCCCCACCTCACTACTTAATTTAAAGCTTTATCCACAGCCCTGGTTACACAATTCACCAGAATCCTAGTCCCACTTGATTCAGGTGGAGCCCATCCCATCCGAACAGACCCTTCCTTCTCCAACACTGGTGCCAATGTCGCTAGATATCAGCCACACTAAACTTAGAGACACTCATTTAGCTCTCTCATATTATAAACCATGTGCGAAGTTGTACATGGCTCAGGTAACGAGCCAGATATTATAAACATTGGAGATTGTGCAGATACCGGCAAATCTTAAGCAAAATGTTGCAAGAATTCAGCAAGTCAGACAGCATCTATGGAGAGGAATAAACAGAAGATGTTGAAGGCTGAGACCCTTCTGGTCCTGATGAAGGTTCAAATGTTGCCTCTCCATAGGTGCTGCCTGACTTGTTAATTTTTTCTAGAATTTCTTGTGTGTTAATCCAAAGGTTATTACCTTTTTGTTTTGGCACTTTAATTTAGCCCCTAGCTGCTCAAGTTACCTCAGCACCAGGCAGGCAATACAACCTTTGAGACCCTCAATCCTCTTTGCAACAGAGAACTGTGTCTTTTCCTCTAACTGTGCTGTCCCCAATTACAACTACATTTCTCTTCTCTCTCACCTCTTGAATGGCTTCTTGAACCATGGTGTCATGGTTTAGTTGTTCAATATTCCTGCATCCCTCATTCCCATCTGCACAGGGAGTAAGAATCTCAGACTTGTTAGAGAAGCTCAAGGGTTGAGGCTCCTCCAGCACTATCTCTTGAATCCTCCTACCTGCCTCACTCACGGTCATGCCTCTTATCCCTGACTACAGACTGAATCTGCAGTTAATCCAAAGGTTGTGACTGCCTTTTGAAAGAGCATCAAGGCATCTCTCTGTTGTGTTGCAGTGTTTGAGGGACAGATTCCAGGTCATCAACTTTGATCCAGAGTTAGTTGAGCAACCAATATGGTAAAGATGTGGCACCAGGAACCATTATATGGAAGCGTGTCCATTTCTGGCCTGTGGTTAGATGAGTGGTGCTGAATTAACTGTAGAATTAAGACCAAGTATAATCTTCTCAGGAGCTCTCACATCAGTCTGTCAATGATTGGTCTTCAATAACTAGAGTAATCTCTGAGCTACTAATGGCTTGATCAGTGGTAAATTTTCTCTTTGATTACTACTTACTTCAATTGTATGTTTACAATGCCATATTCAGTCAAATGCTCCCATATGTCAAATGCCATAATGTAATGATTTTCTTCCCCTCATCTCACTTCTGGAATTCAGTTCCTTTGTCCAATTTTGCACATAGTTATGGTGAGAGATGAAGCCAAATACATCTGTTGGTAATGAAGTTAAACTTCAATGGGGAGTTATTAGCAAGTGCTTCAATAACTTCTGAAATATTGCCTATGTAGATTTGATTGATTGGATTGTAAATGCAAAAATTGGATGTATCTTTTTTTTTACCAGATGTGCATTTAGAAGTTATCATAAAAGCTAATATCATTCTTGCTTGTGTAGATGGCTTTAGACTACACTGAGCCAGAATATTATTGTGTCCCATGGCCTTTGCACATGTAGCATGCTCTATCTAGTCTTAATGTCATAAGAAGTAAACTAAAGCAATTGAAGAGTGTGCTCTACTCTCTCTACACCCAGGACTGTGTGGCTAGGCATAGCTCAAATGCCATTTATAAATTTGCTGATAATACAACCATTGTTGGCAGAATTTCAGAAGGAGATTAGAGGGCATACAGGAGTGAGACATACCGGCTAGTTTAGTGGCATTGCAGGAACAACTTAGCATTCAACATTAATAAGGTAAAAGACACGATTGTGGACTTCAGAAAGGGTAAGACGAAGGAACAAGAACCAATCCTCATACAGAGATCAGACATGGAAAGAGAGAGCAACTTCAAGATCCTGGGTGTCCATATATCTGGTCCCTACATATTGATGCAGCTATAAAGAAGGCAAGACAGCAGCTATATTTTATCAGTAGTTTCAAGAGATTTGGTTTTTCAGCTAAAATACTCAACTTCTACAGATGTATTGTGGAAAGCATTCTGACAGGCTGGATCACTGGTACTGCACAGGATTGACAAAAGCTACAGAAAGTTGTAAAATTAGTTAGTTCCAACATGGGCACTCGCCTCCGTAGTATCCAAGACATCTTAAAGGAGCAGTGCCTAAGAATGGTGGTGCCCATTATTAAGGACCACCAGTATCCAGGACATGCCCTCTTCTCACTGTTACCATCAGGAAGGAGGCACAGAAGCCTGAAGGCACACACTCAGCGATTCAGGAACAGCATTTTCCTCTATGCCATCTGATTTCTTAGTAGACATTGGAACCCATGAACACTACCTCACTTTTTTATTTCTGTTTTTACACTACTATTCTTAGTACTGGCCTCCACAACAGTCTGTGGCAGAACATTCCACAGATTCACTACTCTCTGGCTAAACCAATTCCTCCTTAACTTTGTTCTAAGGGGTTATCCCTCAATTTTGAGGCTGTACCCTTGATTTCTGGACACACCCACAATAGGAAATATCCTCTCCACATCCACCTTATCTAGAACTTTCAACATTCTGTAAGTTTCAATGAGACCCTCCCACCCCCCGAATTCTTCTAAGTACCAGTGAGTACAGGCCCAAAGCTGCCAAACGCCCCTCATATGTTAACCCCATTATTCCTTCAATCATCCTCATGAACTTCCTCTGGACTCTCTCCAATGACAACACAACCTTTCTGAGACTTGGGGCCCAAAACTGTTGATAATAGTCCAAGTGTGGCCTGACTAGTGTCTTGTAAAGCCCCAGCATTATCTCCTTGTTTTTACATTCTATCCCCTTGAAATGAATGGCAACATTGCATTTGCCTTCATTACTACAGATACAACCTGTGAATTAACCTTTCGGAAGTCTTGCACGATGACTCCTAAATCCCTTTGCACCTCTGATGTTTGAATTTTCTCCCTACTGAGGTAACAGTCTGCACTTTTGTTCCTCTTACCAAATTGCATTATCTTCCATTTCCCAACACTGTATTCTATCTGCCACTTTTTTGCCCATTGTTTGAATTTGTCTAAGTCTTTCTACAATCGCAATGCTTCCTCGGCACTACCTACCCCTCCATCTATCTTCTTATCATCCACAAACTTTGCCACAAAGCCATGAATTCCATTATCTAAATCACTGGCAAACAATGTGAAAAGTAGCAGTCCCAATACTGACCCCTAAGGAACACCACTAGTCACTGGCAGCCAACCAGAAAAAGTCCCTTTTATTCCCACTTGCTGCCTCTTGCCAGGCAGCCATTCCTCTATCCATGCCAGTATATTTTCTTTAACACCATAGGATTTTATCTTGTTAAACAGCCTCATGTTTGGCACCTTATCAAATGCCTCCTGAAAATCCAAGTAAGTGACATCCATTGCCACTCCTTTATTCAGCCTGCTTGTAACTTACTCAAAGAACTCTTAACAGATTTCTCAGGCAAGATTTCCCTTTAGAGAAACCACGCTGACGTCAAATGATTTTATCATTAGCCTCCAAGTACCCTGAAACCTCATCCTTAATAATGAACTCCAACATTTTCCCAACCCCTGAGGTTAGGCTAACCAGCCAATAATTACCTTTCTTTTGTCTTCCACCTTTTTTAAAGAGTGAAGTGATATTTCCAATCTTCCAGTCCTAGAACATTATAGCTCAGCACAATACAGCCTTCTTGACCCGCAATGTTATGCTGAGCTTTTAAATGTTATGTTAAGATCAATATAATTATTCACTCTTAAAATAGCCCTCCTTATTCATTCATTACCACTTAAGGCTGGATTTAAGAATATCAGACCATAAGATATATTTTGATTGAATTTTTTGTGGATGTGACGAAACACATTGCTGAAGGCAGAGCAGCAGATGTGTATATGGATTTCAGCAAGGCATTTGATAAGGTACCCCATGCAAGGCTTATTGAGAAAGTAAGGAGGCATGGGATCTAAGGGGCCATTGCTTTGTGGATCCAGAAGGCAAAGAGTGGTTGTAGACAGGTCATATATTCTGCATGGAGGTTGGTGACAAGGGGTTTGCCTTAAGAATCTGTTCTGGGACCTCTTCTCTTCGTGATTTTTATAAATGATCTGGATGAGGAACTAGAGGGATGGGTTAGTAGATTTTCTGATGAAACAGATGTTGGGGGTGTTGTGGATAGTGTGGAGGACTGTCAGAGGTTACAGACAATGCAGAACTGGGCTGAGAAGTGGCAGATGGAGTTCAACCCAGATAAGTGTGGGGTGGTTCATTTTGGTAGGTCAAATATGATGGCAGAGTATAGTATTAATGGTAAGATACTTGGCAGTGTGGAGGATCAGAGAGATCTTGGGGTCCAAGTCCATTGGACATTCAAAGCTGCTGCTCAGGTTGACCACATGGTTAACAAGGCATATGATGCATTGGCCTTCGTCAATTGTGGAATTGAGTTCAAGAGCTGAGAAGTAATGTTACAGCTGTATAGAACCCTGGTCAGACCCCACTTGAAGTAGTGTGTTCAGTTCTGGTCACCTCATTACATGAAGGATGTGGAAACCATAGAAGGAGTGCAGAGGAGATTTACAAGGATGTTGCTTGGATTGGGGGGCATGCCTTATGAGAATAGGTTGAATAAACTTGGCCCTTTCTCATTGGAGTGATGGAGGATGAAAAGTGACCTGATAGAGGTGTATAAGATGAATAGAGGCATTGATCGTGTGGATAGTCAGAGGCTTTGACCCAGGGCTGAAATGGCTAACACAAGAGGGAACAGTTTTAAGTTGCTTGGAAGTAGGTACAGAGGAGATGTCAGGAGTAAGTCTTTCATTCAGAGTGTGGTGAGTGTGTGGAATGGGCTGCAGGTGACTGTGGTGGAGGCGGATACAATAGGGTCTTTGAAGAAACTCCTGGATATGTACATGGAGCTTAGAAAAATCGAGGGCTATGGGTAACCCTAGGTAATTTCTAAAAACAGTACATGTTTGGCATTGTATTACGGGCCAAAGGGCCTGTATTGTGCTGTAGGTTTTCTATGCTTCTATATAGAAACATAATTAGGCTACTTGTTGCATCAAGTCTGCTCTGGCCTTTCATCATGGCTGATATAGTTCCATCTCTACACCAACCTCCTGCCTTCTCCCCATATCCCTTCATGCCCTGACCAATCAAGGAAGTTCCTCCTTTTTTCCATTCTAAAAGGATATTCCTCTATTCTGAGGCTGTGTCCTCTGGTCTTAGATTTCCTCATTATGAGAAACATCCTCTGCACATTCATTCTGTTGAGGCCTTTCAATATTCAATAGATTTCAATGAGATCCCCCCTCATTCTAATGAATTCCAGTGAGGACAGAGCCAGAGACATCAAACTCTTCATATGACAAGCCTTTCAATCCAGGAATCATTTTCATGAACCTCCTTTAAACTCTCTCTGTTGCGCCACATCCTTTTAGAGGACTGAAGAACTCTGAACAAGCTCTTTAGCTGTGAACTTACACAGCTCCGCCTATGGCACAATGCTACACGCAGACTCGTGCAAACAATCCTATGTTGCAATTTCTCAAGATTAACATTGCACTTTAAGATATACTTAACACTCATTCAATACTATTCTGTATTGCACATTGAACTGGAGCTAGTCTTCTGGTGTATGGCAATGGAAAGGTAAGGAATATTCTGACTATGATTCTGCTCTGATGATGATTCACAGTTCCTCGCAGATGCCCAGATTTTGGCTTCTGGGACCTATTCTGAATCAAAACTATTGAACAGTGGCAGGACAATGAAAGACAATTTTCTTAGTGTGAAGCCAACATATCTTCACAGAGTCTGTGAGGTGATCAACACTGATTCTCTATTTGAGTAATGGATCTGCAACAGATAGTTTTGTGAGGATGAGGTGCTTTGCTTTTCTGTCATGCCAATTCCCCTTCCCTTCTGCCTATGTATGATAGCTTTCTCTTTCCTCAGTGTCAATGCAAATGACTCAATTTTAAGGAAAGACAAAGAAGTCCCTCAGTCAGAGTATTTCCTCTGACTTTGCCCACAAATGCTGTTGAATAGGAGAAATAATTGGTTTACTGAAGAGGATCACTGGGTTATTTCCTTAGCCATGAAAGTGTAGATAAAATGTGCAATAATATGCTGGCATGCACAACACACTGCGGTCTCTTCATCCTTCAGGATGCTGGCTTGACTGATCAATCCTGAAGTCAGGTTTATTGTCATATGCACTGGTACATGTATGCATAGGTGCAATGAGAAATTTACTTCCAGCAGCAGATTTGCACATATAAGCAGCATTTGTTTGAAAAAAACTAGAAATAAATAAATAAATTATATAACAACACACACAAAATGCTGGTGGAACACAGCAGGCCAGGCAGCATCTATAAGGAGAAACACTGTCGACGTTTCAGGCCGAGACCCTTCATCAGGACTAACTGAAAGGAAAGATAGTAAGAGATTTGAAAGTAGTGGGGGGAGGGGGAAATGCGAAATGATAGGAGAAGTCCGGAGGGGGTGGGGTGAAGCTAAGAGCTGGAAAGGTGATTGGCGAAAGTGATATAGAGCTGGAGAAGGGAAAGGGTCATGGGACAGGAGGCCTCAGGAGAAAGAAAGGGGGGGGGGGAGCACCAGAGGGAGATGGAGAACAGGCAAACAACTAAATATGTCAGGGATGGGGTAAGAAGGGGAGGAGGGGCATTAACAGAAGTTAGAGAAGTCAATGTTCATGCCATCAGGTTGGAGGGGCATTAACAGAAGTTAGAGAAGTCAATGTTCATGCCATCAGGTTGGAGGCTACCCAGCCGGTATATAAGGTGTTGTTCCTCCAACCTGAGTGTGGATTCATTTTGACAATAGAGAAGGCCATGGATAGACATATCAGAATGGGAATGGGACGTGGAATTGAAACGTGTGGTCACTGGGAGATCCTGCTTTTTCTGGCGGACCAAGCGTAGGTGTTCAGCAAAATGGTCTCCCAGTCTGCGTCGGGTCTCACCAATATATAAAAAACCATACCGGGAGCACCAGACGCAGTATACCACACCAGCCGACTCACAAGTGAAGTGTCGCCTCACCTGTCTGGGGCCCTGAATGGTGGTGAGGGAGAAAGTGTAAGGGCAGGTGTAGCACTTGTTCCGTTTACAAGGATAAGTGCCAGGAGGGAGATCGGTGGGAAGGGATGGGGGGGAGGGGAACGAGAGGACGAGGGAGTCACGTAGGGAGCGATCCCTGTGAAAAGCAGAAAGGGGGGGAGGGAAAAATGTGTTTGGTAGTGGGATCCCGTTGGAGGTGGTGGAAGTTACGGAGAATTATACGTTGGACCTGGAGGCTGGTGGCGTGGTAGGTAAGGACAAGGGGAACCTATCCCGAGTGGGGTGGCGGGTGGATGGGGTGAGGGCAGAAATGGGAGAGATGAGTTTGAGAGCAGAGTTGATGGTGGACAAAGGGAAGCCCCTTTGTTTAAAAAAGGAAGACATCTCCTTCATCCTGAAATGAAAAGCCTCATCCTGAGAGCAGATGCGGCGGAGATGGAGGAATTGTGAGAAGGGGATAGCCTTTTTGCAAGAGACAGGGTGGGAAGAGGAATAGTCCAGGTAGCTGTGAGAGTCTGTAGGCTTATAGTAGATATACGAACATAGGTGGGAAGAGATTGAACAAGGGGGGATAAGACAGTGTCAAGGTATGCAGAAATGAGTTCACTGGGGCAGGAGCAAGCTGAGACAATGGGTCTACCTGGACAGGCAGGTTTGTGGATCTTGGGTAGGAGGTAGAAACGGGAAGTGCGGAGTGTGGGAACTATGAGGTTGGTGGCAGTGGATGGGAGATCCCCAGAACTGATAAGGTTGGTGATGGTATAGGAGACAGTTGCCTGGTGCTCCTTAGTGGGGTCATGATCAAGGGTTAAATAAGAGGAGGTATCAGAGAGTTGTCGCTGTGCCTCGGCCAGGTAGAGGTCAGTACACCAGACAACAACAGCTCCCCCCTTATCAGCAGGTTTTATAGTGAGGTTGGGATTGGTGCAGAGGGAGTGGTGAAGTCAAGACGGTTGATGTCCGGTCGGCAATTAGCAATAAAGAGAACCAGAGCAGGTAGAAGACCAGAGCGGGGTGGTCTTCTGCCTGCTCTGGATCTCTTTATTGCCAACCCACTCTGGTCTTCTGTGGCTGTGCCCTCTGGTCCTCGACACTCCCACCAGAAAAAACATCCTCTTCACATCCACTCTATATAGGACTTCTAACATTTGATAGGTTTGATTCAGATCCTGCCTAATTCTCATAAATTCCAGTGAGTACAGGCCTAGAGCCTTCAAATGCAGCTCTTATAATAACCCATTCAAATCAAGTTAATTTTATTGTCTTTAACTATATACATGTATATAACATATATAACTATCTAATGTATATAGAAACGAGACAACATTTCTCCGAACCAGGGTGTAAAGCGCAGTAGTACAAAAATCACGTGATAACTTATGAAGGTAAGGATAAAATCTACAGAAGAATCACACATAAATAACAAACTAAAGTGCATTAATATTAAGTATTATAAAATATGGAACAGATTGACCAGTGACACTTCAAATATGATTTGGCAGAGTGTTCAGAAGCCTAATGGCCTGGGGGAAAAAAGTGTTTTTCATCCTGACCGTTCTTGTTTTTATGCATCATTGTCTCCTGCCTGATGGTAGAATTCTTCTTGGAATCATTCTCATAAACTTCCTCTGAATCCTCTTCAATGTCAGCACATCCATTCTTAAATAAGTTCCCAAAACTACTCACCATACTGCAAGTGAGGCCCCAGCAGTGCCTTTTACAGCCTCAGCATTACATCCTTGCTTTTATATTCTAGTGCTCTCGAAATGAATGCTAACATTATATTTGCTGTCCTCATCACCGATTCAACCTGCAAATTAAACTTTAGGGAATCCTGCATGAGGACTCCCACATCCCTTTACACCTTGGATTTTTGAATTTTCTCCCCGTTTTGAATATAGTCTATGCTTTTATTCCTTCTATCGAAGTGCATGACCACACATTTCCAGCACTTCATTCCATCTGCCACTTCTTTGCCCATTTTTCTAATCTGTCTAAATCCTTCTGCAGTCTGAACTTGCTACTTTCTTCGGATTATCTACAAACATGGACATTAAGCCATCAATTTCACCATGCAAAGTGTTGACATACAGTGTGAAAGAGAAAGATCCCTGTGAATCACCAGTAGTCATAGGCAGCCAAATTGAAAAGGATCCCTTTATTTCCACTCTTTGCCTTGTGTCAGTCAGCCATTGTTCTATCCATGCAATTAACTTTTCTGTAATTCCTTGGTGTTCTTATAGCATTTAGCAGCCTCACATATGACACCTTGTCAAAAGCCTTCTGAAAAGCCAAGTACACAACATCCACTGATTCTTCTTTGCTTGCTATTTCTTCAAAAAATCCCAACAGAAATGTGAGGCAAGATTTCCCCTTAGGGAAACCATGCTTATTTGGCCTACTTTGTCATGTACCTCCAAGTACCTCAAAACCACATCCTTAACAATTGCTCCAACATCTTCCCAACTACTGAGATCAGGCTAACCTGCCTATAATTTCCCTTCTTCAGCCTCCCTCCCTTGAAAAATGGAGTGACATGTTGATGGGACTAGAATATGAAAGTAAGGATATAATGCTGAGGCTTCTTAAGGTATTGATCTTGGAGTATTGTGAGTGGTCTTGGGGGCCTTATCTAAGAAAGGATGTGCTGGCGTTGGAGAGGTTTCAGCAAAGAAAGTTCATGACATTGAGACCAGGAATGAAAGGGTTAATATATGAGGAGCGTTTGATGGCTTTGGAGATTAGAAGAATGAGGGCACATCTCTTTGAAACCTATTGGATATTGGAAGGAGTAGATAGAGTGGACATGGAGTAGATGTTTCTATAGTGGAGGAATCAAAGACCAGAGAGTACAGCTTCAGAATAAAAGGATGTCCCTTTAGGACAATGATGAGGAAGCATTTTATAGACAGAAGGGGGTGGTTTGTTGAATTCCTTGTCACAGACGACTGTGGTGGCCAAGTCATTGGGTACATGTAAAGTGGAAGTTGATAGATTCTTGATTAGTAAGGGAGTCAAAGGTTACAGGCAGAATGCAGGAGAATGATGTTGAGCGGGATAATAAATCAGCCATGCTGGAATGGCAGAGCAGACTTGATAGGCCAAATGGCCCAATTCTGCTCCTATATCTCATGGTTTTATGGTCTACCGCAGACCTGAAGTTTGAAGAATATTTCTTCAATACCCTTCTCATCACTCAATCATCACTAAATTATTACCTCATGCTTCCTGATATTGAACCAGCTTTGGACCCAATTGTCAGTATTCCTTTAATCCATTTTGTTACTACTTTGATATCTACCCTATCATGTGAGAAAATCCATATCGATTAATCAGCACAGAACTGCCCCTGTCAACCATGGTTGTCACATTCATAAAATAATCTGATTACATTATTCAAACATACTTTTCCTTTAACATGCTGGCTTAACTTCCAGAATGACATTTAATATTGTCAAACAGAACTTTTTCCAAGAATGTTAAGCCAAATGACCTACACTCAAGTTTTCCAACTCTTCCTTTCATTTTCAACAACAGTAGAATATTAGTGGTCCTCTGTTTTCCAACACCAATTCTGTAGCCTAAGAGGATTGCAAAGTGATTATCGGAATTTACATTATTTTTCACCCTTGTTTTCTATACATAATTCAAAAGCCTGGATAAAGTTCATATTTCCCTGGTGGTTTATCTACTTTCAAAGGCATTATATCCCTTAATATTTCCCCTTTCACTTTTTCTTTCCCATTTATTATTTCATACTACTCCTTAATTACAATTTATATTGGGATATAAAAATTACTCAATAGCACTGTCCCAAAATATGCATAGATTTAAAAAAACAAATATCCTGCTAAATGGAGACTATTATAGCTATTTTAAACAAAACCATTAAAATCCCTCTTGCATCCTTGCAAAATAATTCGAGCTGAAGTATAAAACGTGGCTTTCCTTGTTTCTGTGCACTGTGGGGTTTATCACTGATGTATTTGTTTCCAAACTTAACTTCCCTGCAAAAGCCTATCAGCTTTCTTGCAAGAAGTGGATTTACATGAAGTTTGTACATGCAGTTTGTCTGTTGACCAGGTCGTTGGTCTGAATGCATTCAGTACTCTTGGGGGGCCTCTTTGGTGCTCTGATTCAGGATTCTTTGACAGCCTTACATTCTGACTAAATGAATTACATTGCAAGTGAACTCCAAAGCTGAATGATCTTACATTTGGAGTCAAAAGATACAAATGTAGCCAGTTGAAAACCTACTCATAATGCACAAGGAAGACCAATGTTAATCTGGTGCATTCAATAATTCATTTCAAATTCCATTAATTCCTATAAAATACATTAAAATGATTGCCTACAAGTTGATAAATTATTTTCACCATCCTACCTAATGGAAAATATTTTGAAGCTACTTATATTCAGCTTGAAAATTAATTAAAAATAAACCAAAGCGTTCAACAAATATTTTATGCTTCTAATTTCCTTTCTTTTCCTATCGCTCTCACACTGATCTGAATATGTACCTCTTCCTTCATAAATTTGAGTTTTTAATGTCATATAATCAATATATAAGATTCATTTTGTTTTGATGAAATAAAAAATTTTATTTTCCGTGTCTGTGAGCAAAGATGTATGTTATTTTCTTATACAGAATCTGTGAGGTACTTTGCGGCACAAAATACTGGGATGATTGCATCATCCCATCACCCCAGTTATTTGTAATTTCTAATTGATAGTCATTTACACGAGGCCAGCATAAACAGATTTATAGTCTCTTCGTTTAAAATAGATTTAGAACTGAACTAGATTAAGATGAAGTTTTAAGGTACCATATTATTTTGTGATTAGAGTAACACGATAATTAATAAGAGAGGAGGGAACATAGTCTTTATACTCCTAATAAGCATTTGACATGAGTTTACATTCTTAGGTACAAAAATAACCCTATAATTAAATGAGACTCTTGCTTTACAGTGTAAAGTGTGTGCCAAGCATTAAATGTATTTTATATTAATGATATAAGCTGCTGCATTTCCAACTAGATATTAATCCTGTACATTTAATTCCAGTATAAATTGACTTCTGGGAATAATATTTTAACTTGTCAAGCACAAACCCAAAAGAATAGGAAACAACTGATATAAGGAAATAGAAATTTCCTGCATTAGAATTGGTTGAGAAACATAAATGTACTGAAGCTGGCAAACGTCAAAGATAACATCAGAATGATTGGAAGCCAAATCTTCTCTTTGAAATACTAGAATTTAAATACATTGTTTAATGAAATACCCTATTATTAATATCTACACACATAAACAATAAGCTCAAATGCAGACACTAAGAAATAATCCATAAATCTAGCTTTCAAAGTGACCAGCAGATATCTAGTCATTAACAGACATCCTCACATTAATGGTGTCTGGGATTAAGAAAGATTCCAGCTAAGAATCCAACTACGATAAACATTCTATAGACATTAACAGACCTACAGCATTTACCTTGTAAAGACACTCACAGACATTACCCACTAACAGGCCCCCATATGCTACAAGATCAGAAAGAGATAGATTGTCATTTTGACCTTAAAGACATTCATCCAATGTTTTACAAAATCTAATATAACTCAATAGGACTAGGCAAGTTTTATGTACATACTTATTTTGAGATTTTGCAGGCTTTTCTCTTTCAGCCAATTGTTCAAACTTCTCATTAGAATCAATTGTGAATCATGGGTATATTTTATTATCCTTCAATTCAATATTTTTATTAAATTATGAGAGCTAACAGAAGTAAAGTTAACAATATGCTACTAGCATATGTTTAAAGAAGATAATACTTTGCTACAATATGTAAAGGACAAGTGCAGAGTATTGGAAATGTAAAAGTAATAAGTTTTTGAAATGTTCTTGAACATACAGCAGTATCTGGATGTGTGCTGCACGACACTGGCATCCCAAACAGCTAATTTATTCACACAAAATTCTCCAAGTATAATTTTAGCTTAATTCAAGTGGCAGGAAACTGACAGAATTGGCCTGGGCATATATTTTGCTTCCTAATAAGAAGCTCTGATGAAAAGTCATTAACAGGCAATAACCAACTTAAAATAAATTTGCATGCATAAAATGTACTTGTTCATCTTTAAAGTTATTACACATAGGGAAAGTGTTATTAAATACATGTGATGCATAGATATTTCAGAATTAATTCATACTAATACAGCAATATTTTCCTGTAAAGGAGATTCGATGTCTACTTCCTAAATTCTGCCAATACAAAGAAATGTGATAAAATGAGAACGATGGTTGATTTGTTCATCCTTGACTGAACAACTAATAAGAGATTCTAAATACAGCTGACTACCTCAGTATTGCCCATCAATAATGTAAATTTTCCACATGCATCTTTAAAGAAAATCATCCACTCTCCAATAGCAGTGAATTAAGAATTAAGTGGCTTCCAATTACCCACGTTAATGGCTCAAAGCAAATGAAATGACTTCTTTATGAAAAGAAAATACCATACATTGTTATTATAATAAAAATGTTTTTCCAGTTGTTCAAATAATAAACTATGCTTCTGTTATAAATTATGCCTAGAACCACAGTACCCGATTTTTTTCTGCCTCCTGGCCTCACAAATATACTGTAAGTCCTTATTCTCTGGAATTTGAAGCAACATTCTTTCACCTTGACCAACATGTTGATTTACTTGACAAAGCTTGATGAATTTCCACTCTCTCTGACTATTTAACCTGCAGTAGATCTCCTATCAGTCTGGGCAGAAATCAAAGCTCTTCTACTTTTTAGATTATATGTAACCATCTCATTAGGCGATATCCAGAGTAACTTCAAATATCATCTCTCATGTGGATAGCTGATATAATTATAGACACAAGAAAGTTTCAATTGTTATAATTAGTATTGAGCCATCACTCAAGCATTTAAAAGAAATTCTGTTAAATTATGTCCAGAGGACTAGAAATCTTGCATCAAAATTATATTTCAAACAACTATATATCTCATATACAATTTGGGTATATTCTTCACAAGTTGCCATATTTGTTTTAACCACTTATTTATTTCTTAATTCTGATATGTATTCTGAAATAACCGCAAATAATCTGTTACTCATCCCAGCAAGCAATCTGCGGCTGCTTTTCCAATGCATGTCAACCACAGGAAAAAAATTAAGACCATTGAAATCATTAAATGTAAAAATGTCCTTAGAACCTGACATGGGACTTAGAGAAGGCATGTGTACTTGGGGGATAAATGTTATCAGATGTTATATCTTTGAGAGTAATTGCAGCAAATGTTGCTGTGAATATCCAAAGAAGGTGGGATCATGCCGATCAATGTATGACACAAATTTGATCCATACAACTGTGCCAAGAGACTAACCAAAGGGTAGTTATAGTACAGCAAGGATATTTATGCTGACAATATCATGTACAACCTACAGGTGCACAGCATGCATATAACAAAATATGTTTCATACTGCTGCATGAAACATAAAGCATTAAGCCTCTGGCCTTATCAAATACTGCTTTTGCCAGTTGGACCACTTTAAAAACACCTCAGCCTCAGCAGAATGGCAATCAAAGTTCTTGATGTGAAGCAGTGAAATAATGAGAGCATCTCTGCTCACCAGCAATAACATGAGTGGCCGAGGTACAGAAGACGAAGAAGCAGAATGGAATTTCCAAAGTGATGAATGAAATCATGACTTTTTAGTTTCTGAAGTCAAGTAATGATGCCAGAGCATCATCAAAAAGCTTGTCTTCTGACATTGATCAGATCTGGGTCTAGAATAAGGAACTATGAAATACGCCACCTTTGTCAGAGGTGGGGGCTAACAAGCAACAGCACAACACTGACAGTGCTGTCAATGGTAATGGGAATGCTGTCTTCAGGTAGGGTGACAGGCCTCTACCATTGCCTCCACAGTTTTATGGTAGATGAAATGCATTAGATTTTACAAGCCCTTTCAACATCATAATTCATAGTCAAGATGGAAACTGAATTTACTTGACAAAAAATTGAGTTTGTGTGGCTGTAATATAAGCATCCCAGCAGTTTTCAAATGCTGAGTAGGTGACTGATGCTTTAATGTGTTAATAGCATTGCTACTGCCATGCTGGAAGGCATAGGTTTCAAATTATGCACAAAACCACATATCAGATGCCTCTGTGATGGAATTCAGTCTTTGTAAGGCTTACCAATGCATCATTACAATGTGCACACCATCTTCTTCCTCTATAGCCCTGCCCGTGGAATCATTATCTGAGTCCAAACCAGAACTACCAGAACTTATTCAAGGACTGAATCAAGGGTAAACTGTAAGATGCACTGTTCTCTCATCCGTTGTAATTCACAAAATTCAAATTCTACCTCTGAGCCAGTGATGACATCTGTAAAATTAAGGCATGGTGTTTTTACGTACAGTCCTCCTATATTCCACCCCCCCCCCACCCCCACAACCTTGCTGTAGTTCCTGGATTTAAGACAGGAGAGAGATTTGAAGGCAAGGCATTAATAAGGTGAGGATTGAAAAATCACTTAAGTCATAACAAATTTCCACCATCAGTGGCTTGTAAAACAAATAAGACTGTGCATTGAACAGGAAGTGAGTTGCAAACGGAAGGATTAGGCTGATATTTTATCCAACACCTGGTCATAGTTTTGCATTTCCTAATCCATTTATGAACATGTTCTCTCCTGGATGGGCATTAGGACATAGCAGTATGTGTGTTCTGCTCAGATTAGATTCTTAATCCTCCAGTCATTTGCAGCTTTATCTTGCAACAGAACAGGAAATGCATTAGTGGGTGTAAGTAGCACGCTTGGACAGGGGACAGTGTGTGGCGGCTCTACAGTTTGAGTGTGAGCTTTGCAACCAAACAGAATATGCAGGGCTTGTGAAAGTTAGGTACCAGTCATGTTTATTAGCACATGCCATTAAGCCAATGATGAAATGAAAAGTGCCTAATGGTGAGATGTGGTCTTTGAACCTACATTTGGTAACTTGGATCACTTTAGTGAGGCCATTGCACAACCTGTGGACACTCAGAGAGGATTTATGACATCTTCCATATCCACATGTTGCCTGTTGTGGCCTGGGATGGTCAGAGCACACCAATGGCCTGTGCTCTCAGCACTCCTCTCATCTTATGGTAGCCCTGTCCCTCCACTCTCAACCCTCACCTGGCAGCCATTCCTGAGTTGGGGACCACCTGGTTGCAACCTCTGTCCTTGGAGATGGAGGAAACTCTTAACCTCACCAAACTTCCACAGGAATACCAAGATTTAACTATCGCCTTCTGTGAAAGGAGAGCCAGTACTCTGCCGTAATGTATTCTCAAGAGTCAGTTCACTGAAATCTTCAGGATACCAAAAAGCACCAGGGACAAACACACACAAAATGCTGGTGCTGGAGGAACTCAGCAGGCCAGGTAGCATCTATGGAAAAGAGTACAGTTGATGTTTCGGGCCGAGACCCTTCGGAAGGACCGGAGAAATAAAGGTAGGGAGAGGGGAGAGTGGGGTCAAGGTGATAGGAGAAACCTGGAAGGGAAGGGATGAAGTAAAGAGCTGGGAAGTTGATTGGTGAAAGAGATTGAAGGCCATGGGAGAAGGAAAATGGAGGAGAAGCACCAGAGGGAGGAGGTGGGCATGAGATGGACAGGCAAGGCGATAAGGTGAGAGAGGGGAAAGGGGATAGGAAATGGTGAAGGAGATGGGGTTTGGGGGTCATTGGACATTAATTGAAACTCAAGACATAGATGTTCATGCCATCAGGTTGGAAGCTACCTTATGGAATATAAGGTAATGTTCATCCAGCCTAAGTGTGGCCTGGACTGAGGTGATGGATAGAAATATCAGAATGGGAATGGGAAGTGGAATTAAAATGAGTAGCCATTGGCAGATCCTTTTTTTCTTGGCGGACGGAGCGTAGGTGCTCAGCTAAGTGATTTTCAAATCTATGTCGGGTCTCACTGATATACAGAAGGCCACAATGGGAGCACCAGACACAGGTGAAGTGTCATCTCACCTGAAAGGACTGTTTGGGGCCCTGAATGGTAGTGAGGGAGGAGGTGTAGGGGCAGGTATAGCACTTGTACTGCTTGCAAGGATAAGTGCCAGGAGGGAGAACAGTGGGGAGGGACAAATGAACAAGGGAGTTGTGTAAAGAATGATCCCTGTGGAAAGCAAAAAGTGGGGGGGGGGGGGGGGAAGGAAGGTGGTAGAATCCTGGTGGAGATGGTGGAAGTTTTGAAGAATTATGTGCTGGACGTGGAGGCTGGTGGGGCGGTAAGTGAGGACAAGAGGAACCCTATCCCAGTTCAAAAGCACATCTCCTAAAGTGAAATTACAGGCTGCCGATTGCAGTGATAGTAGTTCAAAAAACATATATTTAATAGAATAGTAGCTTTGTTTGCTTCACGCAAAATGGCACTATGTTTCAACAGAGCTACCTTGGAAACAGTTTTTTCATAGTTACTGGACTAATTCAGTTACTCCATACCTACTAGCACCTCCTCCAGCCATATGGTACTTCTCAATGAGTGTCTTACAGCACCAGAATGAACCCACTGCATCCATGCCAACTGTTGCATTCCTCTGCAGCAAACCCTTTGTGAAGAATTGATTGAAGTTTCCTCACTATGTTCCCCTCAAACTTTTCACCTCTCACCCTTCACTTATGACCTCTAGTTCTAGTCTCACCAAACCTCAGTGAAAAATGCCTGTTTGCCTTGACCCTAGCTATACATCTCACAATTTGTATACATCTATCAAATCTCCCTTCATTCTCCTATGCTCTATGGAATAAAGTCCTAATCTATTCAACCTTTCCCTGTAACTGTGGTGAACTATGTGCCTGTCGGGACACGCCCCTGCTGACTGCTCCTGTGGCTCCTCCCACAGGCCCCTGTATAAAGGAGACCTGCGGCCTGAAGATCGGCCTCAGTCTCCAGGACCTTGTATGATAGACACTCACTCCTGGTTCCTTCTTCCAGTCAATAAAAGCCGATATCTCGCCTACGTCTCAGTGTGAGTTATTGATGGTGCATCAATTTTATTGACTGGAAGTTTTAAAACATGGAACCCGTTTTGCGTCCGGACCGGTTGGATTTGGACCCTCAAGACCCTGACGCAGCTCTCGCTTTTGAACACTGGCTTGCATGCTTCCAATCGTACTTGGCGGAGCTTCGTGCGACTGAACCCGCCGTTATGCACAGAATCCTACTCTCGAGGGTCTCCTCCAAAGTTTACTCCATTATCCGGGACCTGCCGACCTACGATGGGGCACTGGACGCCCTCAAACGACAGTACCTGCGGCCGGTGAACACCGTCTACGCAAGACATCGCTTAGCTACCCGGCAACAGCGGCCTGGCGAATCGTGCGCTGAGTTTCTCCGAGCACTACAGACGCTCGTCCGAGCTTGTGACTGCAAGACGCTCACGGCAGAACAGCATGCGGAGCTGCTGGTGCGAGACGCCTTTGTGACGGGACTGAGGTCAGTGTACATGCGCCAGCGGCTGCTGGAGAACTCGGATCTTACCTTAAGCTCGGCGATAGAGAAGGCCAACGCTCTAGAAGCTGCGCGGCATAACGCCGACGCTGTCCAGTCGCGCGATTCCCCGCCGGTTTCGTGGACGCCTCAGACCCCGCCACCGCCGGCTCCCGGGAGCGAATTCGCCAATGCCGCCGCCAGTCGCGATTCCACGAGCTCCCCGATCCAGACCACGGCTGTGGCCCGTAAGGAACTCGTGCTTTGTTATTTCTGTGGCCAAAAGAAACATCCTCGACAACGCTGTCCAGCGCGAGAAGCGACCTGCTCCAGCTGCGGAAAGCGGGGCCACTTCGCCAAGGTCTGTAAGTCTCAACCTCGAGCGGAGTGCAGCGCTGCGGGTGAAACGTGGGGGCCGCCATCTTGCATGCCGGGATGTGGGCGGCCATCTTTGTCGACGTCAGCACGCCCCACCCCCGATCCTCGGATGCTGACCGGGTACCCCGGATGTGAGCGGCCATCTTTGTCGGCGTCAGCATGCCCCGCCCCCGACCCTCCGATGCTGACCGGGTACCCCGACGGCGATCCAACTCTGGCCACTGTGACCCTCGACCAAAGCGCCCCACACCAGCTTGCAAGGTCCATGATGGACATCCAGGTGGAGGGGCATTGGACTGGATGCCTGTTTGACACGGGCAGCACTGGGAGTTTTATTCACCCGGACACAGTGCAACGCTGCGGACTTGCAACGCGGCCGGTCAGTCGGAGGTTCCATTTGGCCTCTGGGTCGCAGTCCGCAGACATCCGGGCGGGTTGTGTAGCGACTTTGGTGGTGCAAGGCACAGTATATCGGGACTTTGAACTGCTGGTCATGCCTAATCTGTGTGCACCTGTGCTATTGGGGCTGGACTTCCAGAGCCATCTCGAAAGTGTGACTATGGTATACGACGGGCCCCTCCCACCACTCACTGTCAAGAATCCTCAGTTTTGTGGGACTTCTTCACATACCCCGCTACTGACCACACACACACACGGACACACACATCCCATCCAGAACCAGGCCAACAGCTGCGCTACCGACACTTGCAGCCTCTCCACTCTCAAGATCCCTCCCCCACCGCTGTTCGCCAACCTGACCCCCGACTGTAAACCTGTGGCAACCAAAAGCAGGAGGTACAGCGCGGGGGACCGGGCCTTCATTCGGTCGGAGGTGCAGCGGCTGCTCAGGGAGGGGATCATTGAGCCGAGCACAAGCCCTTGGAGGGCCCAGGTGGTTGTTGTTCGGACTGGGCAGAAAAATAGGATGGTGGTGGACTATAGTCAAACCATCAATAGGTTTACGCAGCTTGACGCATACCCCCTACCCCGCATCGCGGATATGGTCAACCAGATTGCTCAGTATAAGGTGTACTCGACAATAGATCTGAAATCCGCTTATCACCAGCTCCCCATCTGCCCAGAGGACCGCCCCTACACCGCCTTCGAGGCGGGCGGCCGGCTCTATCACTTCCTGCGCGTCCCTTTCGGTGTCACGAATGGTGTCTCTGTCTTCCAGAGGGAAATGGACCGGATGGTGGACCAGTACCAACTGCAGGCCACATTTCCCTATCTGGATAACATCACCATCTGTGGTCATGACAGGCCAGATCACGACGCCAACCTCCAACGGTTTCTCCAAGTGGCCGCAGCTCTGAACCTTACTTATAACAGGGACAAGTGTGTTTTTGGTACCACCCGCCTTGCTATACTTGGGTATGTCGTGGAAAACGGGGTTATTGGGCCTGATCCCGAACGTATGCGCCCCCTGTTAGAACTCCCTCTTCCCACCACTCTCAAGGCCCTCAGACGGTGCCTGGGGTTTTTTTCCTATTACGCCCAATGGGTCCCCCATTACGCAAACAAGGCTCGCCCCCTGGTCAAGTCTACCTCGTTTCCCCTCTCTGCTGAGGCCTGCGCGGCCTTCAACTGCATTAAAGCGGACATTGCCAAAGCTACGATGCATGCAGTGGACGAGACCGCTCCCTTCCAAGTGGAGTGTGATGCCTCCGATTTCGCTCTGGCTGCTACCCTTAATCAGGAAGGCAGACCAGTAGCATTCTTTTCTCGCACCCTCCAAGGCTCTGAAATTCGGCACTCCGCGGTGGAGAAAGAAGCCCAGGCCATAGTGGAGGCTGTTAGGCACTGGAGGCACTATCTTGCTGGCAAAAGATTCACTGTGCTGACCGACCAGCGCTCGGTTGCGTTCCTGTTCAGCAACCAACAGCGGGGCAAGATCAAAAATGATAAGATTTTGCGGTGGAGGATAGAACTCTCCACCTACACCTATGATATCCTGTACTGGCCTGGCAGACTCAATGAGCCCCCTGATGCCCTATCCCGGGGAACATGTGCTAGCACACAGCTCGACCAGCTGTACGCCCTTCATGCACAACTTTGCCACCCGATTTTACCATTTTGTGAAAGCTCGGAACCTGCCGTACTCCCTGGAGGACATCAGGACGATGACCAGGGACTGCCAAATTTGTGCCGAGTGCAAACCGCACTTCTACTGTCCTGACACGGCACAACTTGTCAAGGCCACCCGCCCTTTTGAACGCCTGAGTGTTGACTTTAAGGGCCCCCTTCCCTCCACTGATCGCAATGTCTATTTTCTCAGTGTTATTGACGAGTTCTCACGGTTCCCCTTTGCCATCCCCTGCCCCGACACCACTGCCACGTCCGTCATAAAAGCCCTGCGCCAGCTCTTCACTCTGTTCGGGTATCCCTGCTATATCCACAGTGATAGAGGGTCCTCCTTTATGAGTGAGGAGCTGCGCCAGTACTTGCTAGCTAGGGGCATTGCTACCAGTCGGACCACGAGTTATAATCCCCGGGGTAATGGCCAGGTAGAGCGGGAGAATGCCACAGTGTGGAAGGCCACACTTTTAGCCCTTAAGTCCAAAGGGTTGCCGGTCTCTCGATGGCAGGAGGTCCTCCCTGAGGCACTGCACTCTATCCGCTCTCTGTTATGTACGTCCACCAATGCCACCCCTCACGAACGCCTATTCTCTTTTCCCAGGAAGTCTGTCACTGGGACCACCCTACCAGTTTGGCTGATGTCCCCGGGGCCAGTGCTGCTCCGGAAACATGTGAGGAGCAATAAATACTCCCCGCTGGTGGAGAGGGTTCACCTTCTCCATGCGAACCCCCAGTATGCTTACGTGGTCTTACCTGATGGGCGGGAGGACATGGTCTCCATCCGCGACCTGGCACCCGCAGGTGCAGCAGACCACTACCCTGAAGGCTCTCCGGTAACTGTGAACCCTGCACCAGAGGTGACACCGTACTCACCAGGCCCTACACAGACTCCTCACGACACTTGTATACCGGGCGTTTCGTACGCATTTATACCAGGCGCCTCGCACATGCATGAGGGATCACCGGCGCCTAGTGGGCAAGAACACGCGCAACCCCCGTCCCCTGTGCAATCGCCAATGTTGCCGGCACCTATGCGGTCACAGCCGGTGCTACGTAGATCGCAGCGACAGATTCGACCGCCTGATCGGCTTGACTTGTAAGAACCTTCGCTACATGAGGACTTTTTCAAACGAAGGGGGGGTGAATGTGGTGAACTATGTGCCTGTCGGGACACGCCCCTGCTGACTGCTCCTGTGGCTCCTCCCACAGGCCCCTGTATAAAGGAGACCTGCGGCCTGAAGATCGGCCTCAGTCTCCAGGACCTTGTATGATAGACACTCACTCCTGGTTCCTTCTTCCAGTCAATAAAAGCCGATATCTCGCCTACGTCTCAGTGTGAGTTATTGATGGTGCATCAGTAACTTAAAACCTCAAGTCCCAGCAACATCCTTGTAACTCTTCTCTGCACCCTTTCAATCTTACTAACATTTTTCTTATAGGTAAGTAATCAGAATTGCACATCATACTCCAAATTAGGCCTCACCGACATCCTATACAAATTTGACATAACAACCCATTTCCTGTACTCAGTATTTTGAGTTTTGAATTCCATTGGGCCCATAGATTTTTCTGCCTTGTCAGTTCAAGTACTTGACTAGATGCTTCTTATATTTTGTGTAAATATTTTTCTGTTTAAGATGTGTAGGCTATCTTTAATGGATGTCTGTCACCCATAATATTTGCTCCTTGCTAGTATGCTTCAGAAAAGCAGTTGGTCCTAGTCTGACAAGAAAAAGTTCAAATAAACTTGCACCACATCAATGGCATGTTTTCTACATAGCAATTAACAAGTAATAATTAAACACTAATCACAATCTCCAAGTTTCTTTTCAATACTATCTAATTTAGTCCATCCAGTGTCTTATTCCCAAGTCTAAAGAAGAGCTGTAAGGGAAGTTCATTGTACCTCACCCACCCCTTCAGAACATCTATTGGGTGTTACAAATTTGCATGCAGCCTTGCTACTAACTCAAAGCCCTTCATGCTTCCTTTTCACCAGTTGAACATCTTTATAAAAATAGTCTGCAAATCCTAATCTAATAGTTTCAGTCGATGTCACCACATATTCATGTGATGAAAAGTTGGTGAAGTTTCCTTCTGTTCTGAAAATTACATTGTGTGAACGGTGGGGAAGAAGCAATTACTTTGAACCTGCTCCGGGCTTTATGCACAGCACATCTCAATTCATGCAGCCATGAAAGGAATTCCTAATGGAAGATAGACTGCTGCAAAATGAGATATGAACACATATCCTAGTAGAATTATTGCCAGCAACTGTGTCTTGGCAAAGCAAGCACGAGTTTCATTGCGGCACAAATCTGGCAACATAAATACCAAGGAGGCATGGATGTGGTTGAGAAGAGAGAATTGAAAAATGGTGATAATATTCAGCAGAGCAGAGAAAGTTACAACACAGAATCCATGGAGCAAGCTATATTGTGTGTCCCATTAATATTTTATTTTTCTTCTTGTTTTTGTTTTGTAAGTTGGTGAAGGTGGGAGTTGAAAGCAGAGCAGCATAATGAACAAGGGTTCTGGGAACTCTGTGATTGATGGAGGAGTGGTTTTGCTTAATCAGTGAGATTTACTAATGTGCAGGATGGAGTGGAATCAATGACAATTAAGTCACATAGAAGGAAAGGAGTAGGCAGGGAAAGAAAGACTGGATTACACATTGGAGTGATGGGAATCAATATGACAATGGGAAATAAGTTAACTGATAAGTTCTTGGAATATCCAAGGTCAATTTACTTCCTACTAGAATGAAATTTTCCAGTTTCAGTTATTCTCTGTGAAGAAGAATTTGAATAGCATTGCAGGAAATAAATCTCAACATTAACTCTTCTTATGTTACTAAACAAAAGCAATTTTTACCCATGGCATGCTCAATACTTTTTTCTAACATTCTCAAATTCAGAGATCTCTTGATCCTCACAGAATGTGATAGAGAGTAAGGATAGAGGACATAAGAAAGCTACAACGTGGTATTAGTATGTCAAATAAGTGGCAATGACATATCAAATAGAATATGATCAATTAAATCATGTAATTAAACATTCTGGCAACAAATTTTTTATATAAATAATGAGAGATTGCAGAGCTCTAAGATGCAGAAGGGTCTGTTGTCCCAATATATGATTCACCAAAATTAGTACTGAGGAATGGAAGGCCAACAGAATATAATTGTTTAACGCTAGTTGAATTTAATACAGAAATAGGGAGGTAAAGCTTCAGTAATGTAGGGAATTGATGGGACTATATATGGAGTGTATAGCATGGTTTTCTTTATTTTAGAAAAGATGTAAGTGCATTGGAATTAAAGGAAGTTTACTAGATTAATACCTGGAATAGGCAGGTTGTCTTATGACAGAATGTTGGCCAGTCTTAAAAATTATTCCCTTGAGCTTTAATGATTTAAAAGGGGCTGATAAAATCCTGTGAAGGTTTGATTTGGTAAATGGAGAGAGACGTTTTTCCGATTGCAAATGAATTATAACTAGGGGGTTATAAAATAGGGCATTACCTTTTTAAGGTGGAGATGTAGTGATATTTCTTCTTTTAAAGGATTATGCATTTGGGATGCTCTTTTTCGAAAGAGGTGGAAAGGAAGGCTTTGAAATAATTGAAAATAGAAGTATACAAATACTTGATAAACAACGTGGGAGTGGTTACTCCAGGGTAGATAGGACAGAGTGGTGAGTTTATAATTAAATCAGCCATGATCTTATTAAATGGTTGAGATGGCTGAAGGTCTTCGTTACCTCTTCTCAATTCAAACTGATAAGTTTGCATATCGCTGAATGATGCATGGATTAGGAGTAATAGTCATCTCAAAACATCTCGTCACATTTCTTTAATTTTTAAATTATTTCTATGCAATGCAGCTGTTAAACTTACTGTTATTTGAGCAACAAATTCTATTTCAAAATATTGGAAAGGCTTCATGTGGTAGAAGGTTATTTCCACTGGCCAATTAAACAATATGAAGCGCTCAAATTAAAATCATACAGGAAATGGTTAAGAAAATAATATGAGGAATTATTAAATACAGAATGCATTTCTGCAAATGATTGGAAGCTATCATCACTGAATTTCGGAGTGGATTACATGTAAAAAACATGAAGAGAAAAATATTTAAAAATATGGAGAAGGGTGATATAGCATCTTTTATTCTGTAATTTCTGATCTATTAATGGGATCTTGTGCTCATAGCAATATTAATTTTCTGATTGTATGGCAGTCAGAATATTTTTAATTAATGCTTATTTCCTGTCTCAAAAATAATAGCAAATATGCAGGGAACATAGTAGATTGTCAACATTAGGAAATCAAAGAGATAGATTAAGATTTCATATAAAATCCCTTCATTAAAATTGATATATTAGAATTTAGGTTGGTTTCACAGCAATGTTAATTTGAGCACCTACTGTGTCATGTACAAGCTGATTTAAGATTAAATTCCTTCAAATCCTTTTCTATATACTACACCATCTCCAGGCACCAGGCATTGACACTTGCCTGGTCAATTGCATGCCTGCTTTCAAACGATGCACTTCGCTGTGCATTAATATTGTAACCCCTGTGGATCAGAACAGATAGGTTTATAAATAATAAAACCATATTCTTGCCCAGTGCCTTGTGTGCTGACAACAACTTGATGGGAGAGTTGGGTGGGGGTTGCTTGTATCTGCTACTGATACTCAGCTCCAAATAAACCTAGACGTAAATTCATTGGCTACAGTAAAATGCACAGTTATGGGAAATAAAAGAGCATAATGCTTTTCTGTGGAAATTCCAATGGATTTGAAAAATTCAGAAAGTGTGAATGAATGAGTCAGTTTCAGTTTTAATTATTTGTTACACTTTAAAATTACTGCCTGTATGTGGAGACAAGAGTTCCTGTGGACATTCTCTACAGCAATTGGAGCAACACTGATAGCTTTATTTCATATGTTTAAATTCAGAACAGCCTATTCAAGTTTAATACATTAAAATATTGGATTATTAATTTATATTAATTTTAACAAAGTATTTAAAATTGATTCAATAGAATCTTGTTCTTGGATCTGGCTTAAGTGTACATTTGGAAATTTACAATTACATTTTAATGTGTTTTTATGCATAGTAAAACTCATCTCGTTTTGGCTTTTCTGACTATGAGCTATTAAGTTTATTAGTCATGAGATTATTGACTAAAATACTTTCTCATATTCCTCTTCAGTAATGTAAAGTATATCTAATAAGTCAATCTCTCTTACTTTCACTATCACTCCCTCCCCTCCCTCTCTCTCCTTCTCCCTTCCTTTCTCCCTGTCCCTCTCCCTCTCACTAACTCACTCATACTTCCTCACTCCCTCTCAACCTCATGTTCACTTGGTTGCTGTGAATGTGTGTATTTAGCCTTTACGTAAAGGATGGCTAACCTGTGTTGAGAAGCAGCCAGTTCCCTCTCTTGATCTTGATGGAGCTTCTACAATATAGATTGGTGAAAGATTTCCAGAAGGGACCAAAAAGGAAGAAAAAATATTCTATATGTAAGATGAAGTACATCAGGAAATTTTCATATAATTATAGCAGGTCAGGCTGCAGTGCGGAAACAGAAACAAGGTTAGGCATTTCAGGCTGATGGCATTGAACCTGTGGTCAATAGGTTTCCAGAAATACAGTATTTCCTTTTTGAAATAATTCTGAATCACTTAATTCAAATATGATTGATTTTTAGAATGAAAAAGTCTTTGTTTCTCCTGATAAAAATACAAAATCATGATAGTAAAACAGATCTTTGCTTTTTTTTTTGTTTTTCTCCTGATCCTCTCATATTCTCATTGGGAGTTGGATAAAGTAGTTAATGAAAAATAAGCCTAGTGTTGCACCCAAGACTCAGCTGAAGCATTTAAACTATCAAGGTGGATCGTACTTTCCAACTAAGCAGAGTAGACCTCGTCATCAAGACTGCAGATAGATGTCTGAACAGAAGATTCTGAGCCCACAAGGTGAGAATGAGAAAACTGTCATCTTTGCCTAACATACAATTGTTATCTTTGTAAACTTGCTGAAAAACACAATAATACTGTGCTCTTGTAATTGCTACTTACAGAAGTTTATGACCGAAAGTATGCGTCCATACTCTGCGCTCAAAGATCAACAGAATGTAGAATATGGAATTATTTTATGTATTAAGAGCAGGTGTAAGCTATTCAAGACTTCAAAGTTCAAAGTAAATTTATTATCAAAATACATACTGTATGCATCACTTTATACAACCTGAGATTAATTTTATTGCAGGGCACTCAATAGAATCACAACCATAATTGAATCAATGAGAGACCATGCTAACTTGGATGTTCAAGCAGTGTGCAAAAGACACAAGCTCAGCAAATAAAAAAAAGAAATATTAATAATAAATAAACAATCAATAAATATCAAGAACATGAGCTGAAAAGTCCTTGAAAGTGAGTCCATAAGTTGTGGGAACATTTCATTGACGGGGAAAGTGAATGAGTGAAGTTACCCCCTTTGGTTCATGAGCCTGTTATTTGAGGGATAATAACTATTCCTGAATCTGCTGGTGTAAGTCCTGAGGCCCCTGTGCTTTCTTTAGGATAGCAGCAGTGAGAAGAGAGCATGATCTGGGTGGTGGTGTCCCTGGTGATGGATGCTGCTTTCCTGAAACAACACTCCATGTAATGTACTCAATGGTGGGGAGGACTTTACCCCTGATGGTCTGGGCTGTATCTGCTAATTTTGTAGCATTTCCCATTCAAGGGCATTGTTGTTCCCATACCAAATTGCAATGCAGCCAGTCAATATACTCTCCACCTCACATCTATAGAAGTTTGTCAAGGTTTTTGATATCAAGTCAAACCTTCAGAAACTCCTAAGGAAGTAGAGACACTGCTGTGCTTTCTCCATAATTGTATTTACTGTATGTACTGGACTCAGAAAAGGTCCTCAAAAATTATAATACCAAGGAATTTAAAGTTGCTGACCTCCATCTCTGATCCTCCAATGATGACTGGCTCGTGGACTTCTGGCTTCCTCCTTCTGAAGTCAATAATATTCTCCTTGGTTTTGCTGACATTGAGTAAGAGATTGTTACTATGGAACCACTCAGCCAGATTTTCATTCTTCCTCCTATATGCTGATTCATTACCACCTTTGATTCAGCCTATGACAGTGATGTCATCAGCAAACTTGAATATGACATTGGAGCTGTGCTTAACCATGCAGTCATAAGAGTAAAGTAGGCAGAGTAGGGGGCTAAGCAAACAGCCTTACGTGCATCTGTGCTGTAGGAAATGTGGCTGCCAATCCGAACTGAATCAAGGATCCAATTGCACCAAGGAGGTATTGAGGCCAAGGTCTTGAACCTTATTGATTAGTTTTGAGGGGATGATGATATTGAATGCCAAACTAGTTTATAGTTCATAGTTCTGTTGTGTGCATCTTTGCTGCATGGATGTTCCAGGTTTAAGTGAAGAGCCAATGAAATGGAATCTGCTGTGGACCTGTTGCACCAGTAGGCATATTGGAGCAGATTCAATTCTCTTCTCAAGCAGGAATTGATATGTTTCATCACCAACATCTCAAAACACTTCATGACTGTGGATGTAAGTGCTACTGGATGATAATCAATGAGGCAGTTTACCACATTTTTCTTAGGCACTGGTATAAGTAAAGCCTGCTTGAAGCAGGAGGTTAATGATCTCAGTGAGCCCTCCAGCCAGTTGATCAGCACAGGTCTTTAATACTTGGCCAGGTACTCCATATGGGCTGAATGTCTTTCATGAGTTCACCCACCTAAAGTCTGCTTGCATGTCAGCCTTAGCGACTGAGATCATAGGATCATCGGTGACTGGGGAGTTTGTGATGATTCCTCCATGTTTTGACTGTCAAAGTGAATACAGAAGGCAGTAAAATCATCTGAAAGCAAAGCCCTGTTGTCACTTGATTCAACTTCATAAGTGGTGATAACATCCAAGCTCTGCCATAACTATCGAGCATCCTTTGTTGATTCAAGTTTAGGCTGGAACTGGTAGACTGCCCATGAGATGGCTTTTCAGAGATTATACCTGGACCTCTTGTAACTTTCCTGGTCACCAGACTTCAATGCCACTGCAGATCTTATGGTACATCAATGGCTTCTAGTTGTGGAACCCTCTGAATGATTTTGTGGAAACACTCTCATCTACAACTGTTTTTATGAAGTTTTGAGCCATTTAGGATTATAGGTGATCTAATTTATTACTTCAGTAGTGAATTCTTTGATACTTGATAAGTTGTAAAGTTTATTTGAGTGGTCTAATTTGACATTAAAAATACTGTTCTCTGAGGAATGGACTTCCAGGACTGTAAGGAGTTTCAATCCAAAACATCAGCAGTTCCCTTCCTCTCACAGATGCTACTCGACTCGTTGAGTGCTTCTGGCAGATTGTTTGTTGCTCCAGATTCCACATTCTGCATGTCTTGTGTTTCCAAAACTCTTGATCTGCTGAGTGAAAACATTCCGTCTCACTCAACCTAAAATGAGAGCCCTGTAAACAAACCCAAATTCTTAATTGTCCTAAAGGAGGAAGCATTCTCTTTAAATGCATCCTACCGAGGTGTTCCAGGATCTTGCAAATCACTTACCTAAATTGCAGATCTGAGACGAGATGGTTCAACCTTTGCTCATATTAAATCTGCTCGTTCTGTTCTGCCTTCTTAACAACAGCTAAAAATCTATGTTTACTCGTTGTCTATGGAGCAGCTAATTACTTTTGTTCAGGAGGAGATAGTAAGTTGATGCTGAGTTACATTAAGAATACACACCTTTCAAGCAGAAGTTGGAGCCAAGCCTGTAGCAGGTTTGATTCTACTTTCTCAGCTCAGCAGGTCTCCAATGTTCCATTCTATTTTTGACGGACGCCAACCTACCTGGCTCCATGAGGGAAAGATACCAGGCAAGGTGAAATCAGTCCTAATTAATGAGCAGTTGGGAAGCTCGTATTCTCTAATCTGCTATGTGATACAACTTCGGTTGATTATGCTTTATATTTACTCCAAACTTACAAGAATTTTCTAACACTGAACCAATATAATTTTATTTAATATTACTTACACTGTTCCTAATACTTCTACTAATCTTTTGACCTTTTTTTAAATAACTTTAGCTTTCCATATTCACACTTCCCAGTGACTATGTACACGACTCTTAAGTCTCCCTGTTTAATTACATCCATTCTGTCTGCATTCATTTTTAAAATGTGTTCTGTGCACAATGTCCAAATGACCTATATTGGAACCCTTTGGAGAAGGCTAAAGGCATGGTGTTAAAGAAAGCATGAAATTAGTTTAATTTAAGAACAGTTTAAATAGGTTATTAAAGTAAAGGGTGCTAAGGTACATAGGATTGGAAAGGACCTACAGGATTAGGACAATTGGTTGAATGGCCAATTTGTCCTTGTGACACTTCTGTGACTTAGAGGACAATGACTTACATTGTAATTTTATCATCAATGCAAAATTTATGTCATTTAAAGTCTATACTGACCAAGCATGTTCAAGAGTGAATAGGATGGCTGGCTGAGGTGGGTGAGGGACAGGATTTAAAATTTAGTGCCAGATCTGATCTGATCTGATCTGGGGAGCAATGGTGTACAATTGTATGCACTGCAATGCTTTGTGTCTCACCCTTGGGTGGCTTTGTGATGTATTAACCTAAGAGTACTCCCAAAACAAAGGAGTATTCAATTAATATCTGCAAGCATTAACTCTCTACTATGATGCTCTTGCAGCAGTACCTATGACATAACTTAAGCATGGGTGGGATTAAAAGACTGCTAGTTCCAATCCTAACGATTTCACAACCATATTCTTCAGTTTAAAATTATAATGTCTTAGTAGCTATATAAATGCAATCTGAGACATTCTCGTTCTGATTACAGGGTAAATTATTTGTAGAACTCCGATAATAGATACGTCATTTCAAACGTTATGTTTCTGAATTATTCATAAACACTTTTTATTCTTAAGTTTATAGCATGTCCTTCCTCACAGAGTTTCTAAATTGAGGTCCATAGACCCCTTGTTTAATGTTATTGGTCCATGACATAAAAAAGGTTGGGAACCCCTGCTCTGAAAGTATTTCTTCTTTATGTTAATACTTTCAGCAGAAAGGCTAGTTAATTATTCTGTAGTGCCTGTCAACTTTAATCCAGGTTTCTTCAATATAGGGTTGACTAAACTTGCTACAGGTTTAGTCAATATGAGATGTTTGTATTGCTGAGTAATATTGTCTGTGGAAATATATTGTCCCTTGTACTGAGATATTCTCTCCTTTTAATGAATTCACAAATGCACTGAGCGTGCATGTGTGGTCTTCTGCTGCAGTAGCCAATCCACTTCAAGGTTCGATGTGTCCATTCAGAGATGCTCTTCTGCACACCACTGTTTCAATATATGGTTATTTGAATCACTGTCAACTTCCTGTCAGCTTAAAGCAGTCTGACCATTCTCATTTGACCACTCTCATTAAGATGTTTTCACCGTGCTGCTGCCACTCGCTAAATTTTTTGACTTGTTTTTCACGTCATTCTCTGTAAACTCTAGATGTGTGCATGAAAATCCCAGGAGATCAGCAGTTTCTGTGATACTCAAACCATCCTGTCTGGCACCTACAGCCATGCCACAGTCACTTGGATCACACTTCATCCCCATTCTGAAGCCTTAATTTTATGTATTGAGTTGCTGTTACACATTTGGTTGATGAAATACTTGTATTAACAAGCAGGTGTACCTAATAAAGTGGCCACTGAGTATACGTTGAAAAACAAGAGGTCTGATGATTCTGGAAATATGACAGAAAAACTCAAAATTCAGGAAGTACACAGCAGGCCGCAGCTATGCAGCATGAAGCTTAGTCAATATTTCAGATCAATAACCACTCCTCAGACCTCAACTCTGATGAAGACTCAGACTGGAAGAACCAACTCTTATCTCTCCAGTGGTACTGACTGAACTGCTGAGTATTTCCAGGATTTACTGCCATTTAGGTATATTGTATGTAGATAATCAAAAGAGATAATGGCTTATTTGAAAGGCAGCACACTTAAAACTGCTTACACATTGAATATTTTATTTGTTGGTGCAGAATGAATGCTCTAGTCTGTTTGTACGATAAAACATTGTTTGAACAATATTATATTATTGCATGCATGCAGCATGACTATCATGTCCAATAGACTCACATTTTGAAAACATATATAGAGTCAGAGAGAACAGCATGTTCTGTACTTAAAGACAGACTACAGCTCCCACTCTGTAGGTGGCTTTTATGATAGAAGAATTCCTGACTACTTACATTTTGTGCTTGAACTTCAGGTGGCACATAATGGTGTACTCAATTCCCAAATTGGCATGCGTTGTCTTTTCAGGTTGTAATTTCAATGAAAGTCACAAATAAAAATTCTTCTCTTATTTCATTCCTTGTTTAATACTAATATCTGTAGGATAATTCCTGAAGTAGGTCAGATTTGATTTCTTTCTGAATCTTCAGTCACTACTGCAACAGTGGCCTCTGCTGGTGAGATGTGGAGCTTAATGATCTAAATAACTAACTCACTCTGAGATCAACAAAGAAACAAATATATATGCTTGTCCTAGCTTTGAGTTCCTTCATCAGCCCGCACAGATTTACTTGTGCCAGATGGCCATTGCTTGCCTGAAGGTTTCAAGATGACAGTTGGACATTAGCCAGTGTTCATCACACAGTACATAGCCGCTTCAATTTTCCGGCAGGCCTACAGCTGGGCAAGAAGCATGGTTACTTGATGCCGTCAGAGGCTATTTCTAAATAAAATAGGATTGTTTGTCACTTACATTTTTCATTTACAAATCTGAACCACAAAAGAAGCAGAAATGTTCTGAATGGAACTTTGGTGCAACCAGAAAAAGTGCTTTGTCTTGCAACATAAAATACTGAAACCCAATACCCAACATCCCAACCAGTTTCCTGGGTTACATGGATGACTCTATAATGGAGAGTTCATTTGGTGCATGCTGCTCATTGGACACATATGAAGAAAATCCAAATTCCAGGTGACTAAGGTCTATTTAAGCATCAAAGTTGAGAATCCTCTGCATAATTCAGGCACCACACAATTGTTTATGTTGTTCAAAACTCAAATATTGTAATGTCAGTTATGAAAACAATACTTTAACCTGGGTTTTATCTAATAGTTTAGAATCCATACATGTTAATCAGAACCAGAATCAGGTTTAATTTCACTGGCATATGTCATGAAATTTGTTGAATTTACAGTAGCAGTATAATGCAATGCATGATAATACAGAGAAAAAAACAAAATTATGGTAATAAATCAGAGAAAGAAGCTGTTCTGAATCACAGAGTGTGTGCCTTTCTGATGGGAGCAATGAACAGAGGGCATGACCTGGGAGATATGAGTCCTTAGTGATGCACGTCACCTTTTGTGAGGCACCGCTCCTTGAAGATATCCTAGATACTTCAGAGGCTAGTGCCCATAATGGAGTGTGGTAAACTATGTATACCTGTCTGGACATGCCCCTCTGCTGACTGCTCCTGTGGCTCCTTCCACAGACCCCTGTATAAAGGCGATTGGGGCACTGCTCCTCCCTCAGTCTCCGAGATGTCATGCTCCCTTTTGCTGCTAATAAAAGCCTATCGTTCACTTCCAGTCTCCAAGAGTTATTGATGGTGCATCTATTTTATTAGCAGCAATTTTAAAACATGGAAAGCATTTTACGACCCAACAGATTGGATCTCAACCCTCAATCCCAGAAATCGGCGACGCTTTCGAACTCTGGCTAGCATGCTTCGAATCGTACCTGGAGGGGATTCATGTGACCGACCCTGCCACGATGCACAGGGTTCTCCTCTCCACGGTCAGTCCAAGGGTCTACTCCATGATCAGAGACCAAACGGACTACCGGGGTGCGCTGGATGCCCTCAAAAGGCAAAACTGGTGGCCAGTGACCACCGTCAATGCAAGACATCGCTTAGCGACATGGCGGCAGCAGGCCGGAGAGTCGAGCACTGAGTTTGTCCGGGCCCTACAGACACTCATGCAGGCCTGCGACTGCAGGGGACTGACGGCGGAACAGCATGTGGAGCTGCTAGTAAGAGACGCCTTCGTAACGGGGATTAGGTCAGTGTACATGTGCCAGCGGCTGCTGGAACACGCTGATCTTATCTTACATTCGGCGATCGAGCTGGCCGAAACGCTGGAGGCCGCTCTGCACAACGCTGACGCTGTACAGTGTTAATTCTGCAGACTCGAAAAGCACCCCCGAAAACGCTGCCCGGTCTGAGAAGCTACCTGCTCCAGATGCGGCAAGCAGGGCCACTTCACCAAGGCCTGTAAGTCCAAACCACGAGCGGGGTCGAGCAGCGCTTCGTGCGGGGCATGGGGGTGACCATCTTGGTCGCCGCCATCTTGCCTGCCTGCTGGCCTGCTGTGTGTGAATCAGGGGGGTGGCCATCTTTGTCAGCGCCACCTCGCACCACCTCCGACCCACGGATGCCTACCGGGCACCGAGACGGCGATTCAACTCTGGCCTCTGTGACCCTCGACCAAAGTGCTTTACACTAGCTTGCAAGGTCAATGATGGACATCCTGGTGGAGGGGCACAGGACTAGCTGCCTGTTTGACACGGGCAGCACTGAGAGTTTTATTCACCTGGACACAGTGCAACGCTGCGGACTTGTGACACAGCCGGTAAGCCAGAAGGTCACCATGGCTTCTGGATCGTATTCCACAGGCATCTGGGGGGGGGAGGTTATGTAGCGACATTGGTGGTGCAGGGCACAGACTACTGGGACTTTGCATTACTGGTCATGCCTCAACTGTGTGCCCCTGTGCTATTGGGGCTCGACTTCCAGAGCCACCTGAAAAGTGTGACAATGGAGTATGACGGGCCCCTCCCACCAATCACTGTCAGAAATCCTCAGTTCTGTAGGACTTCATCACATACCCCGCTACTGACCACACACACACACCAACCCGCACATCCCACCCGATACCATGCCTACAGCCATGCTACAGACACCACTCGCAGTTTCTCCACCCTCAAGATCCGTCTCCCACCGCTGTTCTCTAATCTGACCCCTGACTGTAAACCTGTGGCAACTAAAAGCAGGAAGTACAGCGTGAGGGCAGCGGAGGTGCAGCGGCTGCTCAGGGAGGGGATCATTGAGCCAAGCACAAGTCCTTGGAGGGCCCAGGTGGTTGTTGTTCGGACTGGGCAGAAAAATAGGATGGTCGTGGACTATAGCCAGACCATCAATAGGTTCACGCAGCTTGACGCGTACCCCCTACCCCGCATCGCGGATATGGTGAATCAGATAGCTCAGTACAGGGTGTACTCGACCATAGACATGAAATCTGCTTACCATCAGCTCCACATCCACCCGGAGGACTGCCCCTACAACGTCTTTGAGGCGGGCGGCAGGCTCTATCACTTCCTGCTTGTCCCCTTTATTGTCACGAATGGTGTCTCTGTCTTCCAGAGGGAAATGGACCAGATGGTGGACCAGTGCCAACTGAAGGACACGTTCCCATATCTGGATAACATCACCATCTGCGGTTAAGACTGGCAGGATCACGACACCAACCTCCAATGATTTTTCTAAGCGGCCAAACTCTTAACCTCACCTATAACAGGGACAAGTGTGTGTTCGGAACCACCCGACTTGCTATCCTTGGGTATATCGTGGAGTCATTGGCCCTGACACCGACCGTATGTGCCCCCTGTTGGAACTCCCTCTTCCCACCACCCTCAGAGCCCTCAAATGGTGCCTGGGCTTCTTTTCCTATGACGCCCAATGGGTTCCCCATTACGCAGACAAGGCCTGCCCACTGGTCAAGTCTACCACTTTTCCCCTCTCTGCTGAGGCCTGCGCGGCCTTCAGCTGCATTAAAGGGGACATTGCCAAAGCAACAATGCATGCGGTGGACGAGACCATTCCCTTCTAAGTAGAGAGTGACGCCTCCGACTTTGTGCTGGCTGCTACCCTCAAACAGGCAGAAAGGACAGCAGCATTCTTCTCTCGTACCCTTCAAGGCCCTGAAATTCGGTACTCCGTGGTGGAGAAAGAAGCCCAGGCCATAGTGGAAGCTATTAGGCACTGGAGGCACTATCTCGCTGGTAAAAGGTTCACCTTGCTGACCGACCAGCGCTCTGTTGCGTTCATGTTTAGCAACCAACAGTGAGGCAAAATCAAAAATGATAAAATTTTGAGGTGGAGAATAGAACTCTCCACCTACAACTATGACATCCTGTACCGGCCTGGAAGGCTCAATGAGCCCCCTGATGCCCTATCCTGGGGAGCATGTGCCAGCGTGCAGCTCGACCAGCTGTACTTTGACACCCCACTCTTAGCCCTTAGGTCAAAGAGATTGCCAGTCTCTCACTGGCAGGAGGTCCTCCCGGAGGTGCTCCACTCCATCTGCTCCCTGATATGTACGTCCACCAATGACACCCCTCATGAGTGCCTCTTTTTTTTCCCCAGCAAGTCTGTCACTGGGACCACCCTATCGGCTTGGCTGATGTCCCCAGGGCCAGTGCTGCTCCAGAAACATGCGAGGAGCAATAAATACTCCCCGATGTTCGAGAGGTTTCACCTACTTCATGTGAACCCCCAGTATGCCTACGTGGTCTTACCTGATGGGCGGGAGGACACGGTCTCCGTCCGCAACCTGGCACCCACAGGAGCACCAGACCCCTACCCCGAACACTCCACGGTGACTATGAACCCCGTACCCACCGATGTATATACCCACGAGACACTATGCACACCAAGCCCTACACAGACTCCTCACGACACTCCCATACCAGGTGCCACGCACACGCATGACAGATTACTGACGTCTAACGGGCTGGCACCTCAAGTCAGGCCAGAGCCAACACAACCACTGTCACCAGTGCAATCACCACCGGTGCTACGTAGATCGCAGAGACAGACTCGACTGCCTGATAGACTTGACCTGTAAATATACTTGTAAGAAACTTCGCTCCGTGGGGATTTTCTTTTAAAACAAAGTGGGGGGTGAATGTGGTAAACTATGTATACCTGTCTGGACACGCCACACTGCTGAATGTTACTGTGGCTCCTCCCACAGACCCCTGTATAAAGGCAATTGGAGGCACTGCTCCTCCCTCAGTCTCCGAGATGTCGTGGTTCCTTTTTGCTGCTAATAAAAGCCTATCGTTCACCTCCCGTCTAATGAAATATAGCCGCTGTCTTGCCTCCTTTAGAGCTGCATCAATATGTTGGGTCTGGATTAGGTCCTCAGAGATAATTACACCCAGAAACTTGAAGCTGCTCACTCTTTACACTTCTGATCCCTCTCTGAGGACTGGTGTGTACTCTCACGTCTTACCCTTTCTGAAGTCTGCAATAGGTTGTTTGGTCCTATTGTACAGTGCAAGGTTATTTCTGTGACACCACTCAACTAGTTGGTATATCTCACTCTGGTACGCCCTCTCTTCACTATGTAAGTTTCTATCAATAATGGTTATATCATCAGCAAATTTATAGACGGCATTTGAGCTGTGCCTAGCCACACAGTCATGGGTATAGTGAGAGTAGAGCAGTACAAACTGCAGTGAGAGCACAAGTACAAGTCCTGTGGAATTACAATGTAATTCTGATAAGTGAAACATGGATCAAAAAGAAAAGAAATGACAGTACCGCAAAATTAATGCTGCAAGCACCAAGGTATGCATAAAAGGTGGGTAAGGAATTAAATGACATGGAGCGGCATCTTAAGAAAGATATAGTTGAGAGAAACTGAATATCCTTGACAAGTGTAGCACAGACTCCATTTGGTTAAAACAGCTTTCAGTCAGTGATTGAAAAACATGCTATTATGCTATCGTTAGTTTTTAAGGCCAAGAAGCAGTGCATGAAAGAGTGACAGAAGAAGGGATACAGTGGGTAAAATTAGTCAAATTGCAGAGGTATAAAAGAACTGCGATGTGTAATACTAGGTGATTCCAATGATCACAATTTTGATTGAAAAAACATTGCAATAGAGGAAATGAATCTATCCTTCCTGAAATGTGTTCAAGGACCTCTAACTCCATGCTTCAGACCCACTGAGGAAGTAGGTATTGTTGAATCTGGTTCGAGACTGAAATAGACCAAATAGATCACAAGTCAGAGGGAGAACATTTAAGGAGGAGAGATAATCAGACTTTAAAATTCAAATTAATAACGGGCAACACCAAGGACAAATCTGGGGAACAATTTCGAAATTGGAAGAAGGGCAACTTCAATGAGATGAAAAGGAACCTGGCTAGGATGCAATGAAACCAAATGTATTTGCTAAAACTGGTATGAAACAATGGGAGCCTTCAAAAAGAAGGCTTCATTTCATTGCCAGTCTAGGTAGGTTCACTACAGGGAAAATGCGAAGAGAAGCAAAGCTGAAGGTCCTTGGACGGCAACAGCTTCAGCAAACCTGATTAAGGAAAACAAAAAGGAAAGTATTTTCCATGTACAGTGGACGTTTTCAATCTAAACCAAGCTAAATTTGATAAATTAGGAAATAATAATATATAAATTTATCAACAATAATAAGTTAAGATAAGAAGAGCAAACAGATGATATAAGAAGGTTGTGGAAGCTGGTATAAAAAAACTCCTCAAGTCTTCCTGTATGTATATCAGAATCTGAATCAGAATCAGGTTTATTATCACCGGCATAAGAAATTTGTTACCTTTGCAGCAGCAGTTCAATGCAATGCATAATATAGAAGAAGAAAAAAATAAAATAAAATAAATAAATCAATTGCAGTATATGTACATTAATATAGATTAATAGATTATATATATATATATGTGAAAAAAACAGAAATAATCTATATTAAAAAAGAGAGGTAGTGTTCATGGGTTCAATGTCCATTTAGTAATTGGATGGCAGAGGGGAAGAAGCTGTACCTGAATCACTGAGTGTGTGCCTTCAGGCTTCAGTACCTCCTACCTGATGGTAACAGTGAGAAAAGGACATGCTGGAGGTCTCTGAGACACGATTCCTTGAAGATGTCCTGGGTACTTTGTAGGCTAGTGGCGTAGTGGTATCAGCGCCGGACTTTGGAGCGAAGGCTTCCGAGTCTGAATCCAGCCAGCTCCAAAAACCTGGAGGGATGGGCTTTGGCAGGTTTCAGATGCCCAAGGCATGCCATATGATGAGCAATCACCAAAAAGATTGGTGCAAAAAGCTTGTCATGACGGCACCCCAATGTCTCCACCAGGAGTTAAGGGTGTGCGCGCGCGCACAAACACACACACACAACACACACACACACACACACACACACACACACACACACACACACACACACACATCCCCCACCCCCCCAAGATAGAGCAAATTAAATTCTTTTTTTTTAAATTTTTTATTAGTTTTTCAAAACATTTTACAAATTAAAAACCCCAAATCCCAATGAGGAACATTAAAACAGTGCAAAATTAAGCATACAATAACAATATGCTACAAAGGAAGAGAATTTAACAAAAAAAAGCACCTAAATTAAAGACAAGTAAGCTTAGTGTCCTCTCCAAGCCCCACAACACAAGAAAAAACAACAACAACTCCAGACCAACCACAATACAATATAGAGAGTATAAGTCAGGACAGCCAAACTCCCAGACTGTGAATACACTCAGCAACAGAGGATAATAATGCCTTCTACCAGAAAAAAAAGAGCTGAAAGCAAGGGACTGAAAAGAAAAAAAAAACCCGAGTCAAGAGGAAGGTTATGAAAGTACTCAATAAAAGGTCCCCAGACCTTATGGAACTTTAGATCCAAATTGAGAACTGAATAATGAATTTTTTCGAGGTCCAAACAGGCCATGATGTCGTTAAGCCATTGAGCATGAGTGGGCGGGGCAACATCTCTCCATCTGAGGAGGATCAAGCGTCTAGCCAGGAGAGAGGCAAAGGATAATATTCGGCATTTGGTCGGACCCAGACATAAATCTGTCTTGCCCCAAAAACCGAACAGAGCAATTAAGGGGTTTGGTTCTAGGTGCTGATTCAGAATACACGATAACATAGTGAAGACATCTTTCCAGAATTTCTCCAAGCTAGGACAGAACCAGTACATATGGATGAGAGAGGCCACGCCCCTCTTGCATTTATCACAGAGCGGACTAACGCTAGGGTAGAATCGAGATAGTTTAGATTTAGACATATGGGCTCTATGAACAATCTTAAACTGTAAAAGGCAGTGGCGAGCACAAAGAGAAGCTGAGTTAACCGATTTGAGAACTGAATCCCAGCTCTCCTCAGATAAGGAGATATTTAAATCAAAAAAAGATTTAGGAATAAAAATTGGGATAGATTGAAATAGGTATAAAAATTTGGGGAGAACATACATTTTAACAACATTAATACAACCTACCAAAGACATAGATAGAGGTGACCATTGTACCAGACTCTGTTTTATAGCATATGAAAGATTGGCAAAGTTTTCACGAAAGAGATCTTTAAACTTCCTTGTGACTGTAATTCCAAGATAAGTAAATTGATTATGGACTACTTTAAAAGGGAGATCACGAAATGTTAGTTCTTGTGCTTCTTTATTAATTGGGAGAAGTTCACTCTTATGTAAATTAAGTTTATAGCCAGAGATCTGGCTAAACTGGTCAAGAAGTGAAAACATTAGAGGAAAGGATGTAGACGGATTTGAGAGAAAGAGTAATAAGTCATCAGCAAAGAGAGAAACTTTATGCTCAACACCCCCTCTCCAAATCCCAGTCAATTCAGGGCAATTTTGAAATGCTATCGCCAGAGGTTCCATAGCCAAATCAAAGAGAAAGGGACTTAAGGGGCATCCCTGGCGGGTGCCACGTTTGAGATTAAATACTTGGGATTTCTGAAAATTAATTAAAACAGAAGCAGTAGGACACAGGTACAGCAATTGGATCCAAGAGATGAAACTTTGGCCAAGGTCAAATTTTTCTAAAACTGCAAAAAGGTAGTTCCACTCTATACGATCAAATGCTTTCTCCGCATCGAGGGAAATAACACAATCAGGAATCCCAGCTGGAGGTGAGTATAAGATATTAAATAAACGCCGAATGTTAAAAAAAGGGAGACGGTTTCTAACAAAGCCTGTTTGGTCATCAGAGATAATGGAGGGAATGATGGTTTCTAATCTATGAGCCAAAACTTTAGCTAAGATCTTTACATCAACATTGAGCAGAGAGATCGGCCTATACGAGAGCCAACTAAATTCACAACCCTCTGCAGTTTCTTTCGGTCCTGTGCAGTAGCCCCCCCCCCCATACCAGACAGTGATGCAGCCTGTCAGAATGCTTTCCACGGTACATCTATAGAAGTTTTTGAGTGTATTTGTTGACATGCCAAATTTCTTCAGACTCCTAATGAAGAATAGTTGCCATCTTGCCTTCTTTATGACTACATCACTATGCTGGGACCAGGTTAGATCGTTAGAGATCTTGACACCCAGGAACTTGAAGCTGCTCATTCGCTCCACTTCTGATCCCCCTATGAGGATTGGTATGGGTTCCTTCGACTTATCCTCCCTGAAATCCACAATCAGCTCTTTTGTTTTACTGACGTTGAGTGCCAGGTTGTTGCTGTGACACCACTCCACTAGCTGGCATATCTTGCTCCTGTACACCCTCTCGTCACCACCTGAAATTCTACCAACAATGGTTGTATCGTCAGGAAACTTATAGATGGTATTTGAACTGAGCCTAGCCACACAGTCATGGGTATATAGATAGCGGAGCCATGGGCTAAGCACACGCCCCTGTGGTGCACCAGTGTTGATCAGCAGTGACAAGGATATATTATCATCCATCCACACAGATTGTGGTCTTCCAGTTGGGATGTTGAGGATACAGTTGCAGAGGGAGGTACAGAGGCCTACATTCTGAAACTTCTCAATCAGGATTGTGGAAATGATGGTATTAAATGCTGAGCTATAGTCGATGAACAGCATCCTGACATAGGTGTTTGTGTTGTCCAGGTGGTCTAAAGCCGTGTGGAGAGCCATTGAGATTGCATCTGCCATTGACCTATTGTGGTGAAAGGCAAATTGCAATGGGTCCAGGTCCTTGCTGAGGCAGGAGTTCAGTCTAGTCATGACCAACCTTTCAAAGCATTTAATCACTGTAGATGTGAGTAGTACCGGGCAATAGTCATTAAGCAGCTCAGATCATTCTTCTTAGGCACTGGGATAATTGTTGCCTTTTTGAAGCAAGTGGGAATTTCCGCCTGTAGCAGTGAGAGGTTGAAAATGTCTTTGAATACTTTCTCCAGTTGGTTGGCACAGGTTTTCAGAGCCTTACCAGGTACTCCATTGGGACCTTCTGCCTTGCAAAGGTTCACCCTCTTTAAAGACAGCCCAACATCGACTTCTGAGACAGAAATCACGGGGTGATCAGGTGCAGCAGGGATCTTCACAGCTGTAGTTACATCCACTGTTTCAAATCCAGAAGGTGCTGAGTTCATCTGGTAATGAAGCATCACTGCCATTCATGCTTTTGGGATTCCCTTTGTAGGAAGCAATCCCTGCTAGAGTTGTCGTACTTCTGATGTAGCCTCCAGACTTGTTAGAAACTGGCTGTTCGCCCTTGAGGTAGCCCTCCACAAATCATACCTGGCTTTTGGTACAGGCCTGGGATGCCACAGATCCGTTCTGCAGCATACGACATACCTCTTGGTTCATTCGCGGCTTTGGTTTGGGAACGTATAGTAAGTCTTTGTAGGCACACACTCATCCACAGAGGCTTTAATGAATTTGGTAACAACTGCAGCATACTTATCCAGATTCGAAGATGAATCCCTGAATACAGTTCAGTCCACCAATTCAAAGCAGTCCTGTAGGTGCTCCTGTGCTTCCTTGTCCATACCTTCTTGGTCCTCACTGCTGGTGCTGCAGTCTTCAGTATCTGCCTATACTCAGGGAGTAGAGGAACAGCCAGGTGATCAGACTTCCCAAAGTGAGGCCGTGGAATAGTACTGTAGGCATCCTTGATGGTGGTGTAACAGTGGTCCATTGTATTGTTTCATCTGGTTTTGCAAGTGATATGATAGTAATTGTTTAGTGATTTTTTCAGACTGGCCTGGTTAAAATCCCCCAAAATGATGGTGAAATGATGGTGAGGGTGCACTGTTTTGTGCATGTTGATCCCATTGCTCAGATCATCTAAAGCCTGATTGACATTGACCTGAGGGGGAATGCATACCACTACCAAAATGATCCCGGAAATCTTTTGTGGTAGGTAAAAAGGACAGCACTTTACTGCTTGATATTCCAGGTCTGGTGAGCAGAATTGGGACTGCACTAACATATTTGGACCAAGAAGAGTTGATCATGAGGCATACTCCTCCACCTCTGCTTTTGAGAGATTCTATAGATCTATCCTGATGGTGAATAGCAAACCCATCAATCTGAATTACTGCATCTGGTACAGATGGGGTTAACCAGGATATAGTAAGTGGGTAGGAAGAAAATGGTTAAAGCCCTTTTGGGGATTAAAGTGATTGTTCTTGAGATAAAAGCAGAAGGCATAGGTGGAATACTAAATGAAGATGTTGCATTAATTTTTCCATGGAAGAGAATGCTGCCAAAACTATAGTTGAAGACAAGGTAGTGTTCATTAAGGATGGGGTGCATGTTGATCAGGAGGTTAGAGAGTAGATTTATTTGTCACATGTATATCGAAACTTGGAAGCATGCAATGAAATGCATTGTTTGTGTTAATGACCAACACAATCCAAGGATATGCTGGGGGCAGCCCATAGATGTCACCATGCTTCCGCAGCTAACATAGTATACCCACAACTTACTAACCCTCACGTGGGAGGAATGTGGGAGGAAATTGGAGCACCTGGTGGAAGCACACACAGTGATGTGGAGAATGTCCGAATCCCTTACAGACAGCAGCAGGAATTGAACCACGACTGCAGATCACTGTTGGTGTGAAGTACTGCACTGCTGCACTACTGAGACAGCGGGATTCCTTGTGGCAATGCAGAACTAGATGGTTAACACAAAAAAAATCTCAAAGATGCATAAAAAAATACCAACAATTTCAAGACAATAAACACAGACAATACCATGAGGAACCAGAAACAATCCAACACATTACAGGATCCTGTAGTAGTTTAACTCAATCTGGTTACTTACACAGGCACAATCAAGTGGTAAACATCATTCACTAAACTCTTGCTTTAAAACAGAAACTCATAAAATATACCATACCTTCTAATAAATACAAGCCAGATCCAATTTTAAAGTCAGAGTCCTATAAATGATATTATGATCAATTCATTATTACAGTCAGAGCAATGCATAATAACGGTCTAGATATATTACAAGATTAAAAAAATAGGAACAACTTACTTAATAGATATAGTCATTCCAAACACTGATAACATACAGAAATCAATAACTGAAAAACAGAAGAAATATACTCAACTAAACGAGGAAATTGAAATTCTATAGAACATGAACATTGTCCCAATAGTGATATCTACAAATGGTATCATCCCAAAGTCATTACACAATAATATTGAACAATTAGGCCTACATAGCAATATTTATGCAAATCTCTAGAAAATCATGATACTAAACACCACTAGAATGGTCCAACAACTCCTAGCAGTTGAGAAAAGTGTGTGCTTGGCTATGACCGTACCTTCGGTTTTACCAGCTAGAGCTGAGAAAAAATACAAATGTAATAATAGTAATGAAATGAATAAGTAAATAAATAATACTGAGAACATGAGTTGCAGAGTCCTTGAAAATGAGTCCATAGATTATGTTCAATGATCAGTTCAGTACTGTGGTGAGAAACGATGTCCATGCTGGATCAGGAGCCTGATGTTCAACGGTTAATAACTGTTCCTGCATCTGATGGTGTGACCTAAGGCTCCCGTGCTTCTATCCTGATAGTAGCAGTGGGAAGTGAGCATGGCCTGGATGGTGGGCGGGGGAAGAGGGGGCAGAGGTCCTTGAAGAACGATACTGTTTTCTTGTGGCAAACCTCCTTGTTGATGTGTTGAATGGTAGGGAGGGCTTTTCTTGTGAGGGACTGTGCTGCATCCACCACTTTTTGTAGGTTCTTCTCTTGATCACTGCATTTAAATACTATGATATGATGCTAGTCAGGTCCTCTCCTCCCTGCATCTATGGAATCTTGTCAAAATTTTAAATGACATGCCTTTTCTGTGGAAACTTCTAAGGAAGGAGAAGTACTGTTGTGCTTTCGTTAAAATGATCCTTTGACTTGATAATGCCCAGGTATTTTAAGTTATTGACCCTCTCCACCTCCAATGCTCTAATGAGCAGTGGCTCATAGACCTCCCAGTTTCTTCCTCCTTTAGTCAATAATCAGCTCTTTGGTTTGGCTGACATTGAGTGGGCAGTTGTTGATGTGGCCCCACTGAATCAGATTTTCAATCTCCCTCCTATATGCTGATTCATTACCATCAGACTGCAAGGTCAGACATACCACTTTAGGCTATTGAACTTAAATTCTGTTGTGAAGAGGATTTAAGAAAGAATATTTTGGGAAAACAGGGTCAGCACTTGGAGACATTGGACCTCATAAAGGAAAGCCAGGATCGATTTGATAAAGGCAAATCATATTTGACTAAATTGATTGATTTCTTTCTTGAATTGACAGTGGATTAATAAGAGAAATGCTGCTTAAGTTGCCTCAAATTATAATTAAGTTTCAGTGATCTCAAGTGTAAACTCTATTTCTGTCTCCATTAGTACGATGTGCACTGCTGGGTATTTTTTTTTGCATCTTTTGTTTCATTTCTGAGTTTCAGAATTTGCAGTGTTTTTCACTTTTGTTTATGCTGTGGAGTGATTAGTGAAGCAAACAGGACCTTGGGATCTAGCGAGGAAGTTACATTGTATGAACATGGTCAGAGCACAAAATCAGGTATGAAGTACATCCAGAGAGAAAACAAAAAGGATTTACCACCATTATTCCAAGGATTAGGCATCACGGCATGAGGTTTTGAAAGGGGAAGATGGAGAAAAGTTGGTTAATTGACATGGTGTACATGATAGTGAGCTAGAAATTTCTGAGCATTGTTTCCTCGTGGTGAAGATTTTAGAACGTGTAAAATGGTCACAGTACTATGTAGCAGTTTGAAAACTAAAATGATAGAGCTTCCATATATAATTCCATGCTGTTTCTCACACAGCAGCCAATGCTTAGCCACACAGCTGAGATAACTAGTTTTTAAAGACAGATGTATACGTCAGCACCAGCATTAATCTGTTCAGTGAAGGGTGTTAATTACTTAGAGGTACGTAGCTACATGCTTACATATGACCGCAGTTTACATACCACCCTCAGCAGACTATAATCAAGTGCTTGAGATACTGCATGATATTGTCTTTAAACAAAAAACAGTCCATCTGGATACATTTCAAATCATAAACTTCAACCAGGCTTTTTGAATTAAACCTTGCCTAATTACAATCAGCATATAACCTGTGGCATGAGAAGTCCCAACCTTCTTGACCACTGTTATCCTAAGATAAGGTATGCCTACCGTTCCATGCCCAGACCTTATTTTGTTAAATCTAATCACTTGGCTGCCCCTCTCTGACCAGCATACAGACCGAGGCCAAAGCTCCAGAGATGAGAACAATGAAGAGAAGGCTGCGGGAGGCAGAGTAGCGGTTAGGGGATTGCTTCGAGTCAATGGGCTGGGCCGTGTTCAATGACTCAGCTGTGGATCTGAATGAATACACCATGGTTGTCATGGACTTTACAAAAACAGTTGTAGACAAGTGTGTCCCCACAAAATCATCCAGCGTCTTCCCTGACCAGAAGCCCTGAATGAACTACGAGATCCACAATCGGCTGAGGAGCAGATCAGAGGGATTCAAATCTAGCAACCAAGGAAGTATGATCTCCAGAAAACTATCTCATGATTGAAGTGGCAATTCTGGACCAACCTTGAATCAATGAAGGATGCTCAACAGTTGTGCAGGGCTTGAAATTCTCTGATGAAGGTAAATCAATTGATATTGGCACAACAGGACTTCACTTCAAGATGGGGTATCTGGCCAAGTACTAGAGACCAGTGTTGATCAATTGGCTGGAGTGTTCGCTGAGATCTTTAATTTCTCACTTTGACAGTCTGAGGTACCCACCTGCTTCAAGTTGGCTTAAGTTATACCAGTGCCCGAGAAGAGCGTGATAACCTACCTCAAGCATAATCAGCTAGTCGCTCTGATATCCACAGTGATGAAGTGTTTTGAGAGGCTGGTGATGAAACGTATCAATTCTTGCTTGAGAAGTGATTTGGATCCAATCCAATTTGCATACCAGAGGAACTGGTCCACAGCAAGTGTACTCAACTCTGGAATATCAGGACTACAAAGATGCAAACATCAAGGAGCTCTTTATCGTCTAATGCTCAGAATTCAATACTAGCATCTCCTCATAACTAATCAATACACTTCAAGACATTGGTCTCAATACTTCCTTGTGCAATTGGATCTTCAATTTCCTCAATTGCAGACACCAGTCAGTTTGGGTTGGCAACAATATCTCTTCCACTATCCCCATCAGCACAGGTGCACCACATGGCTGGGTGCTTAGCTCCCTACTCTACTTGCTTTACACTTATAAGAGTATGCTAAACATAGCTCCAATGCCATATTCAAGTTTGCTGATAACGCCACTGTCATAGGTCAAATCAAAGGTGAGTGATGAATCAGCATATAGGAGGGAGTTTGAAATCTGGCTGAGTGGTGTCACCACATCTTATGCAATATCTGTGAGACCAAGCAGCTGATTATTGACTTCAGGAGGAGGAAACCAGAGGTCCAACGGCCACTACTCATTGGAGGATCAGAGGCAAAGAGGGTCAGCAACTTTAAATTCTTCTGTGTTATCAATTCAGAGGACCTGTACTGTGCCCAGCACATAAGTGCAATTACAAAGAAAGCATGGCAGTGCCTCTACTTCCTTAGAATGCAAAATCCTACAAAATGTATTGGATACAGCCCAGTCCATCACGCCATTGAGTATATCTTCTCATAATGCTGTCACAGGAGAGCAGCATCCTAATCAGGGACCCAACATGTTCTCTTTCCACATGTGCCAATGGGAAGAAGGTACAGAAGCCTAAGGACTCACACCATCAGATTCAGGAATAGTTATTACGCTTCAACCATCAGGCTCTCTAACCAAAGGGAATAATTTCACTCAACTTCACTTGGCCCATCATGGAAATGTTCCCACAACCTACAGACTCACTTTGAAGGACTCCTCATCTCACTTACTTGACATATATTGCTTATTATTATTATTATTATTATTATTATTATTATTATTATTTCTTTCATTTGCCTTTGCCATGTCTGTTGTCTTTGCACAACAGGTGAATGCCCAAGTTGGTGCAATTTTTCACTGATTCTATATGGTTATTATTCAATTATTGGTTTATTGAGTATGCCCACAAGAAAATGAACCTCAGGATTGTATGTGGTGTCCTATGTGTACTTTGATGATAATTTTACTTTGTTCAAGGGGTGCACAGTGAAGTTAGGGGAGGGGAGGTAAAGTGTATGATTTGAGAAGCTGGATGGAAGAGGCAAAGGCTTAAAAAAGGAATCCATAGGAGAGAACAGTAGATCATGGAATAATGGGAGGAAGGTGAAGGTGACGGGAGGGAGGGCAGTAGGGGAAACAAAAGATAAAGTAAAGGACCCAGAATGATAAGGTGGCTCTGGAGGGAGGTGTCTGCATTATACCAGAGATCTTAATATTTCATGTTATACTTTTAAAAGCTCTGTCATTCAAAACTCATTGTACTTTGAAGAAGAACATTGTTTCAAAGCTCTAGTGCTGTGCTTCTACTCCAAATGGTTTAGAGTGCACTGGGATCCCAATGTGTATCGAGCTATTATTTTGGGTTTGCAAGTTGTAGAGATTTGTGTGACAAATTGGCAGTTGTATTAAAAATATAACTAAATAAAGCCATGATGGTTCAAAGTTTTTTTCTTCGTCTCTGGTGAACTGATGAGCGTTTGAACCAACTATGTGGAAAGTCCATTGAATCAGTAACAGATGATGAAGGGTCTTAAGGATCGTTTAAGTAATTTGTTTCAAACCTAAAGATACATTATTGTACTTGACTGCACATGTATTTAATTGGGTTATTTGTTGAGTAGCTGTCAGGTTTACAGATGTCAGGAAGAGATGCCTGCCATGTTGGTATTCAGTCTCTAAGATGATTAGTACAAGATGCAGCAAGTGCAGCCTTGCCTTGAAAACAGAAGGCCATATATGGAGAGTAAGGAGCTATATTCATATTGTTCCAGTGCTTGATTATATTGGCATTTAATTCAGACTGTTTTTCTTCTGAATTTGACTTTGTTTCAAAGTCTGGCTGAGACTGAGAAGGAATTTGGACTTTCTGCCTCCTCTTTACAGAATGGACTCACTTTAAGTTGAATAACTTTCTTGAAGTTACAGAGTGACTGCCATGTTAAGGTGGCACCAACTGACAATATCATGTGGATTAAAGTACTGTATTGGATTACATGGATCTGGTAAAGATGGTGCTGGCATGACTTATGCTTTACTGGCAACTAAAACTAATAACTATTCTATTAATTAAACTTCTTCTGGGGTTTGGACTATGGTCACTGCAATCCCAGCCTGTAATTTCCCTTTGAGAGCTGTGCTTTTGAACTAACTTCTGGGGTATCCTGAAGGATTCAGTGAGAATCCAGGTAAGGCCATGGTGCCCATTGCTGGAGCAGACTTGGCAAAGTGGCAGAGCCCCGGGCTCAAAAGTGAAAAATGAGCCAATGTTTGGCTGATTTAAGCACCAAGCCAGATTAAAAATATCAAGACATCAAGGCCAAAGGCAAAGGATGGACTTTTGTTCAACTCACTCCTCTAAGGTTTACTTGCCTTTGTGGCTGTCACCTGCCATCAATTTCCTGGATCGGCTTTACTTGCCTTATCACTGAACTGGCCCCATGGATGTGTGCTCACCTTCAGGAACTATGCAATTGATGTTCTGTGTGTTATTTGTTTACATTTTTTATTCCTTGCTGTGGTAATGTGGGTTTCCTCTTGATGCCCACCTCTCAAAAGAGTGCTGATTGCTAGGTTAATGGACATTATGTTTGATCATCGGAATTGCTTCACTTATGACTTTAAGTGTGGATGAGAACGTAGTTCCTTATGAAACCTGCATGGATCAGTTGTTAGGTTCTCACCCTTTGTATTCTCCCTGCAATATGATCGCTGTGAGGTCACTCCATGCCCACGTTAATGTTCTGAGCACAGCTGAAAATCTTAGGTGTGGCAATAAAAGGAAGGACAAAATAGTTGCAGCTTACATTGACAATGAGAATAAAGGATAAAGTTATGCAATTGTTGCCGGTGTGAACATTCTGCGGGTATAATTCAGCAACAAATAGTAAACTGAACTGTTGGAGAAGATGGCACCAATGAGCAATGCAACCAAAGGCAACATCATTCAGACAATTCACAAACTTACTTCTTTTCCTTCCTTTACTTCTCCTTTCAAATATGATTCAGCTGCAATTGGAGCTGAATCATATACAGTTTGATGATGTGTTTTCGAGCAGATTGAGCACTTTGCTGTCCCTGAGGGAGTTTGGTGAGGGTCCGAGAGAAGAGTGTGGAGGCCAAGAAGCCTGGAGGCTGAGCATGAGTCCATGACTGAGTGCATTTCTCACTGATCTCGCTGATTAAAATGGACTGCCTTGCTCTTGCTTGCCTCTCCCAGAGGAAGGTTCCTGTGTTTGATTGGTCTCTCGTTGCTGCTGCCACACGCTTGGGTCTTCGGTGAGGTATAATCGATGCAGTCTGTGGACGGGACTCTGTAGTTCACGGTATATGATGATTTTATGGTTCTGATTGCTCTTTGCTTTCATTGCCATTTTGCGCAAATTCGATCGGGGCTGACTGGCTCTGTGTCCTACAGTCAATGAACGGCACAATGCCAGATTGAACTGAACTGAGCTGAATGTGAACATTATAACCGTATAACAATCACAGCACGGAAACAGGCCATCTCGGCCCTCCTAGTCCGTGCCGAACTCTTAATCTCACCTAGTCCCACCTACCTGCACTCAGCCCATAACCCTCCACTCCTTTCCTGTCCAGATACCTATCCAATTTTACCTTAAATGACACAACTGAACTGGCCTCTACTACTTCTACAGGAAGCTCATTCTACACAGCTATCACTCTCTGAGTAAAGAAATATCCCCTCGTGTTTCCCTTAAACTTCTGCCCCCTAACTCTCAAATCATGTCCTCTCGTTTGAATCTTGACAGTCTTGACAATCTTGACAATCTTGACATTCCTTGACAGTTCCCTGGACTTAATGGTTTGATGTTTATATTCTTTGTCTTTCATTTGTTTTTTTTTGCTGTTTGTTCAACCTGTTCTTTTTTGCTCATTAGGGGTTTGATGTTTTTCTTTGAACAGTTTCCCTGGTTTTCTTTATTTTCTTGGCTGTCGGTGGGAAGACAGAATCACAGGGTCGTACGTGCTTCAATCATAACTGTACTCTGAATCTCTGAATTATTGTACGGATGGAATGTAAGATGCCATTCCTCTAGCCTCACTATGGATACATATAGATAGATTGGAATGAGAGTGGAATTGAGAATTCAAATGACATGCAACAGAAAGCATGAGAGTGAGAGCAGGTGATCTGTAGAGTATTTCTCAAATCTGTTTTTACTTTCTCCATTGTAGAGGAGGATCACACTGTGAATACCAAATCATAAAATGACAATGGGAAAGGTGCAAGTGAATTGCTGCTTCACAAGAAATTATGTTTCGGGTTCCTAGTTGGGGGGAAGGGAAGAGGTGAATGGACTAATGCTGTGTCTTCTCCAGTGTAAGGGAAGCTGTTATGAGGCAGACAGTGGAGATGGAAGAGGAGCAAATACAGAAGTCATGAGTGAAGAGTCTATATGAAATTCAGAAAGTGGATAGGAAGCAAAGATACGACAGATAATGGGTCATGTTGGAGCTGACTGAAATTGTAAAAGATAATACATTAAACACAATGGTTGGTGGAGTGTCAGGTGAATACAATGGATCTCTATCTTTGTTCTAATCCATGGTAGTACATCATCTCCTATACCATTTACCATAATGTTGTTTAATAACATCCTATGCTTTATTTTTACTGATCTTCTGAAAGTTCAGATATACTTTATTTTTCTACTATTCAAAAACTCTCGCTGCAATGTCAATGTACCAGTTAAAGCCGTCTCCTGCATCCGTGCTTTTATTGAATGTAGATGTAGTTGTGCACAGGCACAACAATTTGCTGACGAGTACAAACTTGCATGTCAGAGAACATCATGAACTGCACCAACAGTTACAGGATGATACAGTGGGAGTTCAGCAGCGTGACAAGATCGTCACAGATGCTAACAAATGTGTAGAGAAAGTTGCACTGAATTTAAAGTGAAAACAATGTGGTGATGGCTTCAGTCAGGAAAGTTGACAAATTTGATAGTGCTAATGAAGGCAGGGAGTTGTATATCGAAAGGGTTGAACTTCATTTTAAAGCGAGCAATGCAGAGGAACAAAAGAAAGCTCCTACACATCTTGGCTTAATGAGTGCAAAGAGGTTCTGATACTGTCTTTTGTAACCCCTGAAAAGCAAGCAAACAAGTCATTCAACAAAACTGTTACAATTTTACAAAATCGCTTGAGCCCTAAGCCACTGCCAATAGCTGAGATTTTGATTTTATGAAAGGATCCAGTCAAAGGATCAAAGCATTTCTGAATACATTGCAGAATTGTGCAAAATGTCCTAGTACTATGACTTTTGATATGGACTTCTGATGCATTAAGGAGCAGTCTTGTGTGTGGCATGCATAGTCAAAGCACTCAAATGAGGCTACTGGAAGAAAGGGATTGAATCTTAGAACAGGCATTAACCATTGCAATATTGTTAAGAGAATGCAGCAAGGGATGCAGCAGATCCACAGAAAAAGAGGTTAGAGTGCAAAATGCACAAAATGTTCCTGACTGGTGCAAAAAGCCAAAGGTGTTATCAATGTGGCAAATCTTCCCATGATGCAAATGACTATTGGTTCAAAGAAAATGTCTGCAGAAAGTGTCACAGACAAGGTCACAGAGAATGTACAGGGCAGGCAAAGTAGAACTGAATGAAAAGTCTCAAACACAAAAATAAGCAAGTACATACACCAAATGTAAAACAGAATGAGGCAACATAGAGCCTGACAAAGGCGAACTGTCATGCTTAGAACTGCATATATAACTGAAGCAGATCACAAAATCAGCTGGATCACAATAGATGCGTCCAGTGTAAAACTGAAAAATGAGCTGGATACAGACCAGAGACTGCCTACAACAGACTGTTTTCTAAGGTACCATTAGAGAAGACCTCATGATGCTAAAGACCTACACAGGTGAGAAAGTGTCTCCCAAAGGCAAACTGAAAGTGAAGTTGACATATGGAGGCAGTTAGTGTTTTATGTATTGAAAAGTGGAGGGCCTATACTTTTCGAATGTGAATGGTGTGAAAAATCCAACTAGACTGATGCTCAATCAAAGCTCTCAGTGTGGCATCAACAGGCAACCGTAACCCAAAGAGTAGCACTAACCAAAGGCTGTCACAGCTGCTTAACGCTAATCAGAAGATATTTGAGAAGGAAATAAATAAACAGGTTGGAGACTTGGCCAAAAGCTGTTCAGGATGTCAAAAAATTCAAATTGCACCTCCAGAGGCACCGTTACACTCATGGTAGTGGCCGTCATCACCATGGCAATGAGTACATATTGACTTTGCTGAACCATTCATAGACTCCATGTTTCTGATTGCTGTGGATGCACATTCGAAGTGGCTGGAGTCAACGAAGTCAATTACCTCAGCAAAGACTGTCTCCGTTCTGAGGACTATCTTCACTAGAAGACAGAACATAGAACATAAAAATCCACAGCTCATTACAGACCCTTCGGCCCACAATGCTGTGCTTACCATGTAACTTACTCAAGAAACTGCTTAGAATTACCCTACCACATAGCCCTCTATTTTTTTAAGCTCCGTGTACCACATGGCTTTGTGATTGGCTTACCAGAACAAATTATACGTGATAATACGTATACGTGATAATACGTGTATGTGATACAACAGACTACAAAAGATGTCAGAAGAATTCTGACTGTTCATGAAGAAAAATGGCATCAGCAACTTCAAGTCAGCTCCTCACCACCCAGCAACAAAGGGGTTAGCTGAAAGGCTTATCTAAACATTCAAGAAGTCGATTAAAGTGATGAACAAAGAGGACATTTCTCTACAGCACAAGGTGGACAACTTCCTTTTTGTGTATCGGAACTCTGTTCATGTGATACCTGCAATATTCTTCATGAACAGGAATCTGAGATCTCTCATAGATCTCCTGAAACCAGATCTATGGAGGGAAGTGCAGAATGCACAGTTCCACCAATGAAGCCGTAATGAGTTTCAAGATTGGACAAGGAGTCCTTGTGCATGATTACCCAGAAGACAAGTGGGCACCCAATAGGATGGCTACAGGAAATGGACCATTGACGTACACAGTGGATGTTGGAAATCAGACACGGAGACGTCATATGGACCAGAGACTGGATGCTCAACCGAAGCACACACCTGAGTCGACTGCATCCAACAAGACGGACACATCGCGGTCACTCGGCTTACCTCTTGGTGATGATATCACTGACACCAATGTGACACAAGAATCTGAGAATGTTATCTTACCCAAGACACTTACCAATCCTGATGCCACTCCACAGGTCCTGAGGCGATATCCTGAAAGAAACAGAGTGTGACCCAAAAGACTGAACCTTTAGAACCATGTGGCATGTGGCCAATTGGCTATGGTGTTGGTCTAGCTATCTGAAGGTCGTGAGGCAACGTGTTGTGTCCTCGAGCAAGGCACTTAACCACACACTGCTCCAGTCCACCCAGCTGAAAATGGGTACCGGCAAATGCTGGGGGTTAACCTCGTGATAGATTGACGTCCTATCCGGTGGGGGGGGGAGAAAGTCTTGTACTCTCAGTTGCTTCACACCACTGAAACTGGCATAAGCACCAGTCTGATCAGCTTATAAGGCTCGGGACAGACTTTAACTTTTAACTTAACTATAGAACAGTGGAGATAGTTATGGATTGTTATTGTGAAAGCATGTTTATTTGGAATATGGGTCTATGAAAGAGAAATCGAATGTTTTGTACATGTACAGTTTTATGTTTATCTAAAGGGGAGAAAGTGGAATGTATAGATCTATTTCTTTTAGAGCAATGACCCCCCCCCTTAGCACTACATATTGATCTGTTGTCTGTGCATGCACTGTCGCCTATGCATGTACGTTGTTCTCTCGTTCTTGCTGCAAATGAATACACCAGTTAAAGCCATCTTCCATGTCCATGCTCTTATTTAATACATATGTAGTTAAGCACAGACACAGGACCAGGGACTCCAGGTTGGAGACTCCTGCTCTTAATAATACAAAAAATAAATAATCAAAGCCTTGGATCATCAGGTTGTATGGATTTATTACCATTTAGTCCAATATTTTTCCAGTACTGTGTTTTTACTGATAGCAAATTCCATGAGCTCTTCATTTATTCTAGATCTTTATTCCACCACAATTTCTGTCCTCTTGCATTGTATATATTTCATTTATTTGTTATTTTTTTCTCCAATGTAGCTTCTGAATCAGTCTGTTTTGTAAGTCTACTCTAACACTGTATTTCACAAGGAATCCAATGACTGAATCCTGTCTTGTTGCTCTTATTGGAAACACACAATTCTGGATGAGTTCAATGGATCAAGCAGCATCTATGGAGGGAAATGAGCAGTGGTCTGCTTGAGTCGAGACACTTTATCCGTTACACTCAGACCTGGAGCAGGATTGCAAACCCCCCTTCAGTTTAATGGTGATTCTCACCCGTGAGGAAAAAAAAAATTATTTTACATTAGTACTTTGATTTGTAGATAATTTATGTCACTCATTCATTTTAGGTCTGGTTGTTCTTGACAGTGTAGCAGCCCGTTCCACACAGCAATTTGAACTCCTATCAGTTTCATGCAGACACCTGGACCAATTATTTTAATAGTCTTGCTAAAATTAGCAGAAATGGGGCAGGAAACATGGCAATGGAGTGTTTGTGTAGATTTTCCATTTGACTGTCCAGTAGGGCTTGAAACCACAATCTCCTGCATTGAACCTGAGAGTGCCATCATTGCAACAAAGCTGCCACCATTCCATCAGTGCAGATGCTCACTGAGTTTGCCCACAGTTAGGAGAACTTTGATCAATCTGACACACTAATCTGAACTGCACGGGAGATGAATAGTGACACCTTGGTGAAGAGACTTTGCACTGCAAATACAAATCCTTATCTTTATCCGCTTGTTTACAATAAGGATTTATGGTTAAGTAAAAGCATTATTACAGATACTTAATATCTGCCATTTCCTTTCAATGTAGTTTCACATCAAGATATTGATGTATTCCATAAATATATGGTAAATAACAGTTGATCAGAGTTCTTTTGCCTTGGCTGATGTGACAGCTTTATAGCACACTGACACTGAAGCTCATTGAAATGCAAACTGCAGCGTTATCAGTGATCTGAACAGTTTTATTCTCAGAGTGGAACAAAATGGGAACATCTGTGACATTTGTTTTCTATTCTGCTCACTGAGTTCCTTGATGAACTTGAAGGTAAGGGCCTTGGCCTGTGTACAGCTCTGTTTTACTCTAAGGATACAGACATGGGTTTGAGTGATTCTAAGTCAAACCCTGAATCAATAGATTTCTATGTCATATCACTGTGTCATATTCTGGTGTTTAAAGACATGAACCTATGTACCACTAAGTGCACTGGGTGGAAGCATACTCTCTTTGAGCCACCAGTTCCGTACAATGTCCTTGGAGCAGCCCAGTTCATGCCTGAACATTGAACCATTGAAATCAGAGGCAGAGGCCAGCACGTTTGCTATTCTGCTCCAGTATTGATCTCAGCTCAGAGCTTGGCCACGGGGCATGGACGTGCTGAGTCTGAAGGGATGCAGGCACAGAAAGGAGTTGCTGACCTTGAAAATGTGAAGTCCAAGTCTGCATTAGTTTGTGCTGCTCCCTCAATGCTTCAGCGACATGTGTTCGGTTCTAATCTTGGGTGGGGTTTGCCTGCTCTCTCTTTGACCATGTATTTTCTTTGGGTGCTCCTTTCAACTCCCATTATCTCGAAAACTCACTGGAAGGAAGGAAAGGAGGAACGTTTGAATGTTCCTCTGTGTCATTATAAAAGTAGAAGGCTTCTTTGATTTACTTTATGCTTCAATAATGTCTAGTAGTTTCAGGATTTTTTTAAAAGTTTTTTATTTATGTTTTAGTTAATAACTTAGTCTAGTTCGCTTTTGTAAACTATCTGATTGTCAATGGTATTTTAAAATAGTTCAATAGCTAGCTGTTAAGCAACCATCTGTGAGTTCTTAGGACTGACCTGAAGCCCAGGTTTACCTCATTACCAGTGACCTGCTCCTCATACTACAGCCCTGCCAGCAGGAGTGGCACTGCAGAGTGGCAATAGATTAATTGTGGTGCCAATTAACTTAAAGCCCAGAGACAAGGGTAGGGAATGACTGCAGGCAGGGGCCCAGCTGAGCCTTTTTGCCCAGCATCACACTGTGTCAGGCGCTGGAGGGTAAAGACTGCTGTAATAGGTGACTCGGGTTAGACAATCTCTCTAACTACCTGAACTGTTGGTGTAGCTAAGGCTGCACAATTATATCACGATGGTATCATGCCCCTGGGATAAAAATCTATATTATCCTTTTTGTGTAAACATTTTTTTACAAGTTCTAACACAATTTCAGTGCTTCACATTATTAACTATAATTTTATATACACAGTAGCTCAGAGTTCTTTTAAAAGTCTGCCTGCAGTTATTCAGTAGCCAGATACTCTTGAATGTGGACATTATGTGGGCTGGATATGAGGACTGGTTGCGAATGATCTGCAGTTAAAAAGCTCAGCAGTCCTCACTGACCATTAAAAGTAGCCCTTGGAATGTGGTGCCAGTGACTAGGACTGTCTCAGCAACAGGCCATGCCTTTAGGAGAGAAAGAAATGGGATGAAAGGAAAAACCCATCGTGCATAGATTGGTAGGCTACTGTCTCAGTAATCCATCTGAGGCTAGGCTGTTCTAACAAATGCTGCTGAGGTCTATCATCCCTGTTGCAATCAGAATAATAGAGCACAGCACCTGTTAGTTTCTCAAAATTTCAAAATGATTTGGTGCTATTTTTATCATGGAAAATGGTCTTTGAAGGAGAGGTTAATTCTGTCAAAGAACAATTTGTTCCATTTCTGAAAAGTTTCTTTTTCACGTGTTAAAGAGATGACTGTGTGATCTTTGGTTTTCCAGAGAAAATGCCAAGGTACTGTTATAATTAACTGCAGGCATTGGAAAATAAATGTAACCAGAATTTATATTTGTCTAGATTGCTCAGTTTGGCAAATAAAACACAGGACTTACTTAACATTTCCTTGATCCAAAATAAAAGTAGTTAATAAATGAAAGTATATCTCAGAGTTAAATCTGTTTCTTTCTTTGAAAATCTATTCACAGAGATAAAGAGCAAAGATGGAATAACTCGCAATTTACCATGGCAGAATTTCATCATTTTAATATGGTTTTGGCTCATGCTGGACCTCAGGTTGCATCCTAGGGTAGCTATATGTCAAAAATGTATGAGCCAGGTGGAGATGGCCTTTCACTGGTCCTCCACATCTCAGTGTCCAGTAGCTTAGTTTGGATGACAACGTGCCCCCAGCTGGCTGAGTGTAGAGTCTGCATTCGCAAATGTACTGACAACCATTGAAGAAGCAGGCTTCTCCAGATGTGTTATTTTAGTAAGTTTTAAACATCCTTGATATTTAAAGATAGCAAAAACTTAACTTTAAAGAAAGTATTTTAAAGTTTAAATTTAAAATATTTTTGCTTTAATATACATATTAATAGTCTGAACTTGGGGGTGAAAGCCACAATTTCTAAGCTTTCAGATAGCAAAAGTAAATTGGTAGCACTGTTTAGTGTGGGGAAGGCTGTAACAGAATAGAGAAAGATACAAACAAGCTGGGGGGTGAAGTTTAATGCAGAGACATTTGAGGCAATGCTCTTTGATAGGAAGAATGAGAAGAATCAATGTAGAATAAAAAAGACTTCTAAATTGTGTTGAGATACGTAGGGAATGTGAGCACATACTACCTAAAGGGTGTGAATGCAATTGTTAAGGCATGCACAATGCTGAACTTCATCAAATAGTGTATATAAAGGCAGGGAGTCCTGCTGGACTTCTATAAAACATCAGTCCAGCCTAATTTAGAGTGTTGTGTTCGGCTCTGGGATGTGTAGGTGCTGGAGATTTATGAAAATGTTTCCTGAAGTGGGGGATTAGAGAATCTATGACTACCTTATTTTGGGTAAGAGAATGACTGAGGAAAGCTTTGATACATGGATACTGTGTGAGACAAGTGCATTAGAGTGAATTGTGGTGGATTTCTGTCAGTAAAGGGATCATTGATGCTGAATAAAGGAAAACAGAATTTAGAATGACATAAGGGAAAACTTCTAAATACGTGTGGTTGGAATCTGGAATACACTGCCTGTAGATGTGGAGGCGTATCCATTATGGCCTTCAAGGAGGATTTGAATAAATATATTGCGGAGAGTTTTTTCAGGGTCAGTGGATGGAACTGGAGTTGCTTTGGTAGTGAGCCATGTGGTTAGGTGATGAACCAAATAGTCTAATTCTGCACAAACACAAGAAATTCTGCAGATGCTGTATATCCAGAGCAACACACACAAAATAGTGGTAGACCTCAGCAGGTCAGGCAGCATCCATGGAAATGAATGAACAGTCAATGTTTAAGGCCGAGGCCCTTCTTTAGGACTTAATATACTCCACAATAAATATATAACAAAATAAAAATGAAATGAAGTGCATCAAAATCCTCAAAATAACTTTTCCTCTTCCTGACCAATGTCAAAGATTTCCTTGCAAGAAGTGGTTCCAAGGTGGCTGCAGACTTTGCCACATTTGAGGCTATGCTGCTTAATGGTAGATGATGTGGGCAGTCGTATGCTTTTTCTTTCACTAACGCTCGGCTTGTGTGTGCATCTGATAAAGGACTTTTGCCATTCATAGGCTTGGGATTCTCTTAAACGTGGATGTTGACCACATCCTTAAATCATTCTTCCTGGTCAGCTAGTGATCTCTCGCCATGAGAGGGCTCTGAACAATGTTTTGGTGGTCTGGTATTTGATTATCCTGTCTGTTGAAGCGAACGTTGTAACTGTGGCCTCAGTGCTTGGTATATTGACCTAGGGGAGGATGTTGACATCAGTTTGCTTCTCCTTTTGAAGTTGGCAGTGATATCCTTCCGGCAACTTAAGGTGCCTGCTATAGGTTACCTTTGATTCAGAAACATTTAGGAGCTGGTAAACCATGAGCTTTATAAAGAGGTTGAGTTTTTATCTTCATCAAGCTTTTTCTTTGATGGCTAAACAACGTGCATCTATACTGAAGACACTGGTGAATTTCAGTGTACAGTCTATCACCAGTGCTCTTCATTATCAGGACATGTACAGCAGGGACAAATTGATGGTGAATGCTTGTTTTTGCAAGGTTAAGTGTGAGGCCAATTCTCTCATGTTTCAGTAAGTGACGGCTTAGAGGTCAATTCAAACATCATCTGTGTCCTTAATGGCTGAATTTGAGGTGGGCTCTGTTCTGGATTACAGGAGACATACACATATTGGCCAGTTTTTTAGGTACAGGAGGTACCTAATAGAGTGGCCGTTGAGGGTATGTCTGTATGCTCATGGTCTTCAGTTGTTGTAGCCTATCTACTTCAAAGTTTGATGTGCTGTGCATTCAGAGATGTTCTGCTGCACACCACTGGTGTTATTTGAATTACTGTTGTCTCCTGCTCACTTGAATCAGACTGGCCATTCTTCTCTGACCTTTCTCACCAACAAGGTACTTGCACCAACAGAACTGGTGGCCACTGGATGTTTTTTTTTGCACCTTTCGCTATATACTCTAAAGAAAATCCCAGGAGATCAGCAGTTTCTAGATACTCAGACCACCCTGTCTGGCACCATCAATGATCCTATAGTCAAAGTTACTTAGATCACATTTCTTCCTCATTCTGGTGTTTGGTCTGAATGATAACTGAATTGTTTGACCACGTCTGTATACATTTTTGTATGGAGTTGCTGCAACATAATTGACTGATTATATGTTTGTATTAACGAGCAGGTGTACCGAATAATGTGGGTACTGACAGTAATCTCAAACATGAATTACCTGAATCCTTCAACAGTATCCTGAACCAAAAACAATGCAAAAACATAATATTTAGATTTTTTGATGCTTTTCTATGAGATTTGATTGGAGTAAAGAATTATTTAAATGTGTACTTAAAAGGTAATTTATTATTTGAGTGAAACTATAAACTTAATTATATGAATAGAAATGATTTTCTTGGTGCTTTCCATAGTCTTTAAATAAGCAAGATGATGCTGCTGCAAAAATACCTTACATCCAAAATATTGGGAAGTATTTGACCCATGTTCAAATACATCCTGAACTGTAATTGAATACCTACAGAAATTCAAATTGAGAAGGATTCCACCAAGGTTAGAACTGCTTAAACTAAATAATGATATGATATGTTGTCAAGTAAGGTGATTCATTAATGTGAGAAACCATGTTATGTTCTTTTATTTTGGATCATATATTGAGGTAAGTTGTTCTGTTTTAATTAATTCTCACAGTCCTAACTACTGCATTATCCACCCTTCATCTTACAGTCTCATCCCTTGTGCCATATAATATTTTCTTCCTTCCACTCTATCACAAATCCTTCCTTTTGTTCCTCACTCTGCTTTCCTCCCCTATCTGCAAATTAAATCGTGTTTTATTTCTAAATGTTTCCAGTTCCCACGACAGGTCTTTGATCTATAACATAATTCTATTTCTCTCTCATAGATACTCCCTTATGTGGGAAGTGCTTCTAACATTTTCTACTTATATTTTGAAGCTATCATTCCCTACATATAATTATGAAAAATAACATCTTATTTCATCATACCTGGCTTTCTCCTACCAAATGAATGCTTTGCCATGTTTTCAGAAGATTGAAGAAGTCTGCAAATTTTCAAAAACAGATTTACTAAAAGAAACAATTTCTTGCAGATATACATATGAATCCCATAAAGCAGACACTTACAGAAACAACGGGAGCCGTTAAGAATGAGAAATCCGAGTATCCACAGTGGAGCTAAATCTTCCCAAATCTGGAAGCTCCATCAAACTAGCCGGTCTTCAATCATAATACTCTTTCAAAGAATTTGCAGCCTTTATCCTGGAAGTATTAGACATCTAGACTAGTAATAAAGCCAACAGCCATCTGTGTGATGTATATGTACCTGAGTAAACACAACCCAATCATTTCACATATAAGTTTGATGCATGAAAGAAAAGAATATACACGCCAACATGGAATAGTTAAGAATATTTATTTGTTCTAGCTTTCTTGAAATTGTGTGTGAAGGGGAAGTTTAACAAGGCGTATATCAAGGTAGGCAACAACTATTTTATTTCTGTGTTATTTACTATGTTTATTACTCATTATTAATCAAGCATTCAAAGATGCAGACCAATTACTGTGATATTTCTGGTGTCATTTTGCCAGTACTTTTATTTCACCCATAAACTCCTGATTGTATGTACTGTCCTAGCCAAGGCAGTACTCTTACTTTGCTTGTTGAAGACAAAGTCCCATCTACTATTTACTTTCAGAATTTTATGGCACTTCATAATCAAATTACACTCAATTTTCTATGTACCATTGATCACTCATAAATAAATTACGGGAATCTGCAAATATGTGTTGTAGGAACCATGCATTCTGTGTTGTGTGTTTATTATGTGTATTACGGTAACTAGTCATGTTATTGGGGGCATGGTAAACGTGAAGAGAAAAAGTTTTATATTCATGGTTATTTTTGTGTCAGTTTGTAGCTTGGGGCCGGCGGAGCTTATATCTTTGCAGATGTATGATTCTTAATAGCTAATAAAGGATCGGAATAAGGAATTCAACTCTTTGAAGCAATCATTGGAGTTGTGGGCGAGTTGTACAATTATAACAAGTCTATACAGTTGCGGGCAGGCAGCAATTGTTTTGTTGGATTTTGGATCTTTTTTTTTACCGCTACATCTGAATCAGTAATTTGCAGATAATCAGACTCTGTTACTGTTATATTCTCAATAAATGTAGTAGAGGACAATCACAATTAGAGACAAAATAAAACTTCAAAAATGGGTTTGCCCATTGGTGGACAGAGACATGGTGCCCTACCCTCCACAACCACCAACTCCAATCCCCATTGTGTAAGTGTACAGCATGCAAATATTTAACATTCTCCTCCATTTGCCACGTATGCTGCTGAACCTCAACAGCTCCCTCATCAAATTCAACAATATTAATAACAGAGTGAGACATGAATTTAAATTCAGTTATTAAACAAAAGAAACTCAATGCTCATTATATTCATCAACAAATTCACCATATTATTCCTCATAGCTTTTCTCTTGTGTAATGAACCAGCAAAGGATTAAAATCATCATTTAATTATTAAGGATCTGAAAGGTAGCAAAATTGATTAAGGAACTAGAACTTTGTTGCGTTTTCTGTAGCCTACAACATTACCATGACAAATACAACTAAAGATGCATTTGTTCACTTGGACACCGCACACATCAATGCACTTACATTGTTTGACATTTCCCATTGTAAAAGGATTGTAATTTGACAACCAATGATCAGGGACTGCCTAATCCTAAACCACTATATGCTACATAACAAAGAGCTCGTCAGGTATCTCAAACAATTTGATCACAGCCGATTTTACATCCAGCTCCTATGTATTAAACTGGAATCAACAGTTAACTGCATTGGGAAGTGAAGCTCTAATTCCAGTCACTATTCAGTCCAAGTAATCATTTTAATTGCTACTGACAGTAATAACCTGATTTAAAAAAACATTGATGAGTGAAACTTAGTCCATTGTAACAATATGATATTCATATAGATTAGATTGTGATGTCTTCATTAGGTCAATTCACCAGTGAAGTGGAATGATGTGTTTGTTTACTGGATAAAAGTAAGTCATTTACAGATCTCCACATTGTGTCTTTACTTGATGTTTGTTGAAGCTTTAGTTAAAATGCACAATCTTTAGAGATGGACATTCACAGTAAACGATTTAACCTTCAGCAAGACCATTGTTAGTATCATTTCCAGATACAATATGCATTGAACAAAGGAGAATTGTTGTGAGCTCTTAAATTCCTCAAACTGCATAAGCATTTATTTCATTCTTGAATCTAAGGAATGCCAAGACATGGGATGAGATTGTCCATCAATCCCATGACAAGCAAGTTGATAGGGTGGTCAAGTCCTTTGTTAGTCAAGGGAATGAGTTCAAGGGAATTGATGTAATATTAGAGCTCTATAAAACTCCTGTTAGACTACACTAGGAGTATTGTGTTCATATCTGGTCACCTCATTATAGGAAGGATGTGGAAGCTTTAGAGAGTGTGCAAAGTTGATGCTGTCTGGATTAGAGAACAGATTTTATGAGGATAGGTTGAGCAAGCTAGGGCTATTCTCTTTGGAGCAATAGCAGATGAGAGGTGACGATAGAGGTGAACAAAATGATGAGGAGATATAGATAGAGTGGACATCCAGGAACATTTTCCACAGATGGAAATGGCTAATACAAGAGGGTATATTTTAAAGTGATTAGAAGAAAGTATCGGAGAGAATATCAGAGGTAGGATTTTTACACAGTGAATATAATTCCCCTTGCCCAGAGCATCAGTTTATCATTTTCTGTCAGTCACCTTACATTTAGATAATTCTACACCTAGCTCACTTATGTACATACAATCAGTTTATGTATATAAGCTAGTCTTACGTGCTGCATCAGATCTGGAGTAACAATCATTTCATTCTCCTTTATACTCATGTACTGAAGAATGATAATAAACAATCTTAAATCTTAAATCTTGCTCTGTCTCTCTACCTCCCCCCTTTCAATAATCTCAGTATTTTTTTTCCAATACTCTCAGCTTTGATTCAAAATTCTCACTTCCCAACACTTGTCAAAGTCTAGGTGACATAGCTGACAATTTTCTCGTGTGACATAGCCTTCTGATATCTGAAACACACCGAACCCCTAACCTCGTCTCCCCTACCCCACCAATTCTCTTCCTCATTCCATTAAGTGACTGTATGAAGAAGCACGTCCAGCATCAAACTACTAAACTGAAAAATTTCTGTCAATTATCACTATGCATTATAACATTAATAATGCTTACTAATAACAAGTATAAAATAACAATAATTGTAAATAAGCAGCTGTGGCTCTTTAGAAATGCCTGGCCCCCTCATGGCTGTATCATCTGCCATGCAGTGCTTCCTGTGCATCATTTAGTTTTCTTTTAAAACAACTATCTGATGAGGTCCAGGTATATATCTGTGGCCCAATCAGCAGTGGGAGCATTGCACTGTGAGGAGGTTACTCGCAGATCAGAGTGTTCATTTAAAGAGGAGAGCTTTGTTGGGCGTTCAGTACCATTCCAGCAGCCCAGTCAGTGGCAGGAGCAAGGCAGAGAGGGTTAAATAAAAGTACAGAAGGGACAAGAGGAATGGCGATTGTTGGAGTGGCTGTTGTTGGGAGTGGACCAATGATGAGAGTGGAAGTGTCAGGCTTTGACTCAAAGGGAGCTTCAGGAAGTTTCTGTTGAGTTTCCCTTTTTTCTGACTGTGTCAGGGGTACCTAAATGACCATTGTGTGTTCATCATGCCAGATGTTGGAGTCATGGGAGACCCAGAGTCTCGCAGGGTCTGCATGAAGTGCATCCAGCTGCAGCTCCTTGAAGATCTGGAGCAGCAGCAGAATGGCCTTCAGCGTGTATGGGAGAGTGAGGAGGTCATCGATCAGGGTTACAGAGAACTGATCAACCCTAAGTTGCAGGAAGTGGATAGCTGGGTGACTGTCAGCAGAAGGAATAGGCGTTAGTGCAGAGCTCCCCTGTGGCCTCAGAATAAGTATGCCGTTGTGGAGATGACATCTCCAGGGAATGCCGCCGAGACCAGGTTACCTGCACTGAGCAGCATTCCATGGTGCAAAAGGGAAAGAGGGAGAAGAGGGGGGCTGTAGTGGTAGGGGACTCAATAGTCAGAGGAACTGACAGAAGGTTCTGTGGATGTGAACAGGACACCTGGATGGTATGTTGCCACCCAAATGCCAAGGTCAGGGATGTCTCAGATCATGTCCACAGCATTTTGGAGGCGGAGGGAGAGCAGCCACATATCAATGACATAGGAAGGAAAAGTAAAGAGGTCAGGAAGAGAGAATTTAGAGAGCTAGTTGGAGAGCTGAGAAACATGACGTCCAGGGTAGTAATTTCTGGATTGCCACCTGTGCCACATACCAGTGAGGGCAGAAACAGGATGATTAGGCAGATAAACGCGTGGCTTTGAAGCTGGTGCAGAGGACCAAGAGCTTCAGGCTCTTGGATATTCGGGATCTCTTGTGGGGGGAGATATGAGCTGTACAAAAGGGTTGGGTTGCACCTGAACCCGAGGGGGACCAATTTGCTCATTTTTAGTTTTAGAGCCATTGGGGAGAGTTTAAACTAATTTGGCAGGGGGATGGGATCTGAGTGAAGGGACTCGGAATAGGGATGGATGGTAAAAAAGCAAAGATAGCATACAGCCAGACTGTCAGGTAGGCAGATGGTAAGACAAAACTCCAGCCAGCAGGGTGAGTTTCAGTGCATTAGGAATGCAGAATCAAAAAGAGTAGCAAATACAGTACTCAGTGTTATATCTCAGTGCACAGAGTATAAATAAGGTGGATGATCTTGTTGCGCTTTTACAGATTGTCGGGTATGATGTTGTCGCCATCACTGAATCGTGGCTGAAGGATGTTTGTAGTTGGTGTGAATGTCAAAGGTTATACATGGTACTGGAGGAATAGGAAGGCAGGCAGAGGTGTTGGTGTGGCTCTGTTGGTAAAGAATGGCATCAAATCATTAAAAAGATGTGACATAAGACTGGAAGTCATTGAATCCTCGTGGGTTGAGTTAAGAAACTGCAAGGGTAAAAGGACCCTGAGGGCAGCTATATACAGGCCTCCAAACAGTAGCTGGGATGTGGATGACAGATTACACCAGGAAATAGAAAAGGCAAGTCAAAAGGGCAATGTTATGATAACATGCACGTAGGTTGGGAAAATCAGATTGGTAATGGATTTCAAGGGAGTGAATTTGTTGCATGTCTCTGAGATGGATTTTTAGAGCAATCTGTCATTGAGCCTACTTGGGGATCGGTTGTACTGGATTGGTTGTAATGTAGTGAACTGGAGGTGATTAGGGAGCTTAAGGTAAAGGAAATCTTAGGAAATAATGATCACAATATGATCAACTTGAAACTTATTATGGAGAAAGTAAAGACAGACTTAGCAATACTGCAGTGGAGTAAAATAAATTATAGTGGTATGAGAAAGGAATTTGTCAAAGTAAATTGGAAGGACATGCTGGCAGGCATGACAGCAGAGCAACAATGGCTTGAGTTTCTGGGAAAAATGAGGAAGGTGCAGGATAGGTATATTCCAAAAATGAAAAAATATTCAAACGGCTAAATAGAACAACAGTGGCTGACAAGGGACGTCAAAGCTAATTTAAAATCCAAAAAGATTTTGTTATGGTCATGGTTTTTGTGGATGTGCTGTATATTTTTTTTGTTGTTTGTAGAAAAAAAATATTTTTTAAAAAAGTCAAAAAGAGAGAAAACCACAAAGCAAAAATTAGTGGGAAGCTTTAAAAAACCTACAGAAAGCAATTAAAAAATCATTAGGAGAGAATAGATGAAATATGAAAGCAAGCCAGCAGACAATATCGAGATGGATAAAAAAATCATTTTCAAGTATATAAGAAATAAAAGAGAGATAAGAGTGGATATAGGACCACTAGAAAAAGAAGCTGGAGCAATAATAATGGCGGACAGGGAGATGAAAGATGAACTAAATGAACATTTTGTACCAGTTTTCACTTAGGAAGACACTAGCTGTGTGCCAGGTGTTGAAGGGATTGAGGGAGAGATAACCAGCACACCGATCGTGAGTTGGAGAGCTACGAGAGAGGAGGTGGCACACAGATCCGGGAACGAAGTTTATAAGGGGAAAGCTTTGCAGGAACTTGGCTATAACCAGCACATCAATCGTGAGTTTGAGAGCTAAGAGAGAGGAGGCGGTGCACAGGTCCTGGAGAGAAGTTTAAAAGGGGAAAGCTTCACTGGAACTCAGCTATAACCAGAGCACCAATAGCTGTTGGAGAATAAGGAAGGTTCAGGCATAAAAGGAAGACATTGCCTAGCAGAGTGGTCATCAAAGGAGTGGTCACTGATGAAGTGGTCTGAGTCAGAGTGGTAGGGCTTTGGCTCATAGATAGATAGATAGATAGATAGATACTTTATTCAACCCCAAGGGGAAATTCAACATTTTTCCAGTGTCCCATACACTTATTGTAGCAAAACTAATTACATACAATATTTAACTCAGTATAAATATGATATGCATCTAAAATCACCCTCCCAAAAAGCATTAATAAATAGCTTTTAAAAAGTTCTTAAATAGTTTACTAAAGTGCATTGAGTGGTAACTTAAGCTCAGTCCTAACCCCGGCACTTTAACATGTCTTGCCCCTGGTGGTTGAATTGTAGAGCCGAATGGCATTGGGGAGTAATGATCTCTTCATCCTGTCTGAGGAGTATTGCATTGACAGCAACCTGCTGCTGAAGCTACTTCTCTGTCTCTGTCTCATTCAGGCTTCAGCGAGTTAAGTCAGTAAGTGAACTTCATTTTTCCTTGCATTTTTTGAGGAATAGACTGCACGCCTGTAGGGTTTTTGCTTTGCTCTGGGTGTCAGATATGGGAGTCCTGGGAATCTTCCAGTCTCCCATATAGCCACATCCGTGCCACATTCTGAGAGACCATGCTTTTGATTTGGAGCTGCCACTTGAAGACCTACAGCTTATTAGGGAAAGTGAGCAGAAAATAGATAGGAGCTACAGGGAGTTAGTCACCCCGAGGCTGCAGGAGTTAGACAAGTGGGTGACTGTCAGGAAAGCGAAGGGAAGAGCTCAGATAGTAGAGAGCACCTCTGTGGCCATCCCCCTCAGTAATCATTATCACGTTTTGGATGCTGTTGAGGGAGCTGATCTGACAGAGGACGACCACGGCGATCGGGTCTCTGGAACCGAGCCGAGTTCCATGGTCCAAAAGGGAGAGAAGATGATGAGGAATGAGGTAGTCATAGGGTTCTGTCAGCCTGATAGTACCCACTTGGTGTGCTGCCTTCCAGGAGCCAAGGGATGTGCTGGGTTGGGTGTTATGCAATGATCTGGAGGTGATAAGAGAGCTTAAGGTTAAAGATCCCTTAGGGAACAGTGATCACAATATGATCGAGTTCACTTTGAAATTTGGGAAGGAGAAACTGAATTCCAATGCATCGGTATTTCAATGGAATAAAGGAAATTACAATGGCATGAGAGGGAAACTGGCCAAGGTTGACTGGAAAGGGACACTAGCAGGAAGGACAGCAGAGCAGCAATGGCTCGAGTTTCAGTGAAAAATGAGGGAAGTGCAAGGCAGATATATTCCAAATAAGAAAAAATTTTCGAATGGAAGAAGAACACTACCGTAGCTGACAAGTGAAGTCAGAGCCAAAGTAAAAGCAAAAGAGAGGGCATACAAGGAAGCCAAATCTAGTGGGACGATAGAGGATTAGGAAGCTTTTAAAAACTTGCAGAAGAAAACTAAGAAGGTCATTGAAAAGGAAAAGATGAATTATGAAAGTAAGCCTGCAACTAATATCAAAGAAGATATTAAAAGCTTTTTTAGAAGTATATAACAGGTAAAAGAGAGTTGAGGGTAGATATGGGACAAATAGAAAATGACGCTGGAGATATTGTAATGAGAAACACAGAGATTGCAGAAGATCTGAATGCGTATTTTCCATCAGTCTTCACAGTCAAAGACATCTGCAGTACACCAGATATTCAAGAATGTCAGAGGTGAAGTTTGTGCAGTGAATATTATGATGGAGAAGGTGCTCAGGAAGCTTAATGGTCTGAGGGTGGATAAATCTCCTGGACCTGATGGAATGTACCTTCAGGTTCTGAAGGAAATAGGCGGAGAGATAGCAGAGGCATTAATGATGATCCTTCAAGAATCGATAGATTCCGGCATTGTACTGGATGACTGGAAAACTGCAAATGTTACTCCGCTATTTAAGATGGGTGGGAGGCAGCAGAAAGGAAACTATAGACCTGTTAGCCTGACATCAGTGGTTGGGAAGTTGTTGGAATCGATTGTTAGGATGAGAATATGGAGTACCTGGAGGCACATGACAAGATAGGCCAGAGCCAGCATGGTTTCCTGAAAAGAAAGTCTTGCCTGACTAACCTACTGCAATTTTGTGAGGAGATTTCAAGCAGGGTAGACAAAGGAGGTGTAATAGATGTGGTGTACTTGGATTTTCAGAAGGTCTTTGACAAGGTGCTGCACATGAGGCTGCTTAGCATTATAGGGAAGTTACTAGCATGGGTGGAGCAATGGTTGATCGGCAAAAAACAGAGAGTGGGGCTAAAGGGATCCTATTCCGGCTGGCTGCTGGTTACCAGTGGAGTTCCACAGGGGCTGGTGTTGGGACCGCTGCTTTTTACGATGTATGTCAATGATTTGGACTATGGGATTAATGGATTTGCTGACGATACAAAGATAGGTGGAGGAGAGGGTAGTGTTGAGGAAACAGAGAGCCTGCAGAGAGAACACGAAGAAATCGCAGATGCTAGAAATTCAAACAACGCACACAAAATGCTGGTGGAACACAGCAGGCCAGGCAGCATCTATAAGGAGAAGCACTGTCGACATTTCGGGCCAAGACCCTTCATCAGGACTAACTGAAAGGAAAGATAGTAAGAGATTTGAAAGTAGTGGGGGGAAGGGGAAATGGGAAATGAAAGGAGAAGACCGGAGGGGGTGGCATGAAGCTAAGAGCTGGAAAGGTGATTGGCGAAAGTGATACAGAGCTGGAGAAGGGAAAGGATCATGGGATGGGAGGCCTCAGGAGAAAGAAAGAGGGGGAGAGCACAAGATTGAGATGAAGAAGAGGCTAACAACTAAATATGTAACCTCCAATATACCATAGATAATTGAAGTTTCAAACTTTCTTCATTGTGGCATTGAAAGTTCTGACTTACAACATATTTATCGAAGATTCAGACTTACATCATTGTGGTTGCATTTCTGTGTTAGTCTCTTTCAAGAAAGAGTACCTCTCCATGGGGAAAACAATGCTTAATCTTCTATGCTGTATTGTTTATCCAACTGCCTGACTGCAGCTGTATTAGTATTAACATTTTGAATCAAAGTTGCTTGTATCTCTTGGAAGTAGATACTATTTGAATTCCACAGGGTACCAATGCCCAATGGAATGGGTAGGTTTCTATGGCTGAAGATTGAAAACTTCTGGAGTACAACCTAAATGTAGTGGAAGACTGGGTTTATAATTGTCTTCAATTTAGAGCAAAATCAGAGAAAGTTTCTGATAACACACACAAAATGCTGGTGGAATGCAGCAGGTCAAGCAGCATCTATAGGGAGAAGCACTGTCGACATTTTGGGCCGAGACCCTTCGTCAGGACTAACTGAAAGGAAAGATGGAAGAGATTTGAAAGTAGGAGGGGGAGGGGGAAATGCAAAATGATAGGAGAAGACCAGAGGGGGTGAGGTGAAGCTGAGAGCCGGAAAGGTGATTGGGAAAAGGGATACAGAGCTAGAGAAGGGAAAGGATCATGGGATGGGAGGCCTAGGGAGAAAGAATGGGGGAGGGGAGCACCAGAGGGAGATGGAGAACAGGCAGAGTGATGGGCAGAGAGAAAAAAGGGAGGGGGAAAAAAAGAAAAAAAAAACTAAATATATCAGGGATGGGGTAAGAAGGGGAGGAGAGGCATTAATGGAAGTTAGAGAAGTCAATGTTACCTACCACCCCACCAGCCTCCAGGTCCAACATATAATTCTCCATAACTTCCGCCACCTCCAACGGGATCCCACTACCAAACACATTTTTCCCTCCCCCCGCTCTTTTTGCTTTTCGCAGGGATCACTTCCTACATGACTCCCTTGTCCACTCGTCCCCCCCATCCCTTCCCACCGATCTCCCTCTTGGTACTTACCCATGTAAACGGAACAAATGCTACACCTGCCCTTACACTTCCTGCCTCACCACCATTAAGGGTCCCAGGTAGTCCTTCCAGGTGAGGCGACACTTCACCTGTGAGTCGGCTGGTGTGGTATACTGCGTCCAGTGCTCCCGGTGTGGCCTTTTATATATTGGTGAGACCTGACACAGACTGGGAGACCGTTTCACTGAACACCTACGCTCGGTCTGCCAGAGAAAGCAGGATCTCCCAGTGGCCACACATTTTAATTCCACGTCCCATTCCCATTCTGATATGTCTACCCATGGCCTCCTCTACGGTCAAAATGAATCCAAACTCAGGTTGGAGGAACAACACCTTATATACTGGCTGGGTAGCCTCCAACCTGATGGCATGAACATTGACTTCTCTAACTTCCGTTAATGCCCCTCCTCTCCTTCTTACCCCATCCCTGACAATATTTAGTTGTTTATTTTATTCTCTCTCTCTCTGCCCATCACTCTGCCTGTTCTCCATCTCCCTCTGGTGCTCCCCTCCCCCATTCTTTCTCCCTAGGCCTCCCATCCCATGATCCTTTCCCAACTCCAGCTCTGTATCACTTTCACCAATCACCTTTCCAGCTCTTAGCTTCATTCCACCTCCTCTGGTCTTCTCCTATCACTTCCCATTTCCCCCTCCCCCCACTGCTTTCAAATCTCTTAGTATCTCTCTTTTCAGTTAGTCCTGACGAAGGGTCTCGGCCCGAAATGTCGACAGTGCTTCTCCTTATAGATGCTGCCTGGCCTGCTGTGTTTTACCAGCATTTTGTGTGTGTTGCCTGCAGAGAGACTTAGAAAGTTTTGGGGCATGGACAAAAGAGAGGCAAATGAAATACAATGTTGGAAAATGTATGGTCATGCACTTTAGTGGAAGAAATAACAGGCAGACAATTATTTAGATGGGGAGAGAATTCAAAATGCAGAGATGCAAAGGGACTTGGGAGTCCTTGTGATGGATATCCTAAAGATTAACCTCCAGGTTGAATTGGTGCTGCAGTAGGTGAATGCAATGTTCACATTCATTTCTAGAGGTATAGAATATGAGAGCAGGGATGTGATGTTGAGGCTGCATAAGGCACTCATGAGACTACACTTGGAGTATTGTGTGCAGTTTTAGGCACATAAGATGCACAAGAATGATTCCAGGAGTGAAAAGGTTACCATATGAGGAACATCTGACAGCTCTTGGGTTGTATTGCCTGGAGTTCAGGAGAATGAGTGGGGATCTAATTGAAACATTCCAAGTGTTAAAAGGCCTGAAGAGAATCGATATGGCAAAGTTATTTCCCATGGTAGGGGAGTCCAGGACAAGAGGGCACAACTTCAGGATTGAAGGATGTGCATTTAGAACAGAGATATGGAGAAATCACTTCAGTCAGAGGGTGGTAAATCTGTGGAATTTGTTGCCATGAGTGGCTGTGGAGTCCAAGTCATTGGGTGCATTTAATGCAGTGATGGATTGGTTCTTGATTAACCAGGGCATCAAAGGGTATGGGGAGAAGGCAGGTGGGTGAGAATGACTGGAAGAATTGGATCAGCCCATGATTGAATGTTGGATCAGACTCGATGGGCCGAATGGCCTACTTTGCTCCTATGTTTTATGGTCTTATGGAAGAGAAATGAGTTCAGTTACTGTTACAAGAGAGAAGGTGCTCAAAAAGTAGAAAGACCTAATGGTACATTTGTCACCTGGTCTAGATGAGCTGCACCCTAGGGTTCTGAAAAAGGTAGCATTATAGATTTTAGAGACATTAGTAATGATCTCTCAAGAATTATTGGACTCTGGCATGGTTTAGGAGGACTGGAAAATCTCTTTACTGTTTAAGAAAGGAGGGAGGCAGCAGAAAGGAAATTTTGGACTAATTAGGCTGACCTCAGTGTATGTTGGAGTAAATTGTTAAGGATGATGTTATGGAGTACTTGCTGACACAGGGCAAGATAGAACAAATTCAGCATGGTTTCCTTAAGGGAAAATTTGTAGTGGATGTTGTATATTTGGATTTCAGAAGGCCTTAGACAAGGTGCCGCACATGAGGCTGCTAAACAAGTTAAGAGCCCATGTTATTACAAAAAAGTTACTAGCATTGTTAGAGCATTGGTGATGGTTTGGAGGCAGTGAGGGGGAATAAAAGGATCCTTTTCTGGTTGGCCGCCAGTGACTCGTGTTGTTCTGCAGGAGTCGATGTTGGGACTGCTTCTTTTTCTGCTGTATCTCAATGATTTAGATGATGGAATAGATGGCTTTGTTGCCAAGTTTGCAGATGATATGAAGATTGGTGGAGGAGCAAATAGTGTTGAGGAAACAGGAAGGTTGTTGAAGGACTTAGACAGATTAGGAAAATGAGCAAGAAAGTGGCAAATGAAATACAATGTGGGAAAATGCATGGTCATGCACTTTAGTTGAAGAAATAAATGTGTCGACTATTTTCTAGATGGGAAGAAAATCCAAAGGTCTGAGATACAAGGGGACTTGAGAGTTCTTGTGCAGAACACCCTAAAGTTTAACTTGCAAGTTGAGTCAGAGGTGAGGAAGGCAAATGCGATGTTAACTTTCATTTCAAGGGTTCAAGAATACAAGAGCAAGAATGTGATGCTGAGGCTTTATAAGGCACTGGTGAGGCCCCACCTTGTGAACAGTTTTGGGCTCCTCATCTAAGAAAATATGTGCTGGCATTGGAGAGGGTTCAGAGGAGGTTCACAAGGATGGTTCTGGGAATGAAAGGGTTATCATATGAGGAACATTTGATATCTCTGTGCCATACTCACTGGAATTTTTCATGATGGGGGGAATTTCATTGAAACCTTTCAAATGTTGAAAGGGCTAAACAGAATAGATGTGGAAAAGAAATTTCCCATCGTAGAGAAGTCTAGGACAAGAAGGCACAGCCTGAGGATAGAGGGGCATCTAGTTAAAACAGAGGTGCATAGAAATTTCTTTAGCCAGAGGCTGGTAAATTTGAGGATTTTGTTACCATAGGCAGCTGTAGAGACCAGGTCATTGGGTGTATTAAAGGCAGAGATTGATATGTCCTTGATTGGCCATGGCATCAGAGGTTACAGGGAAGTGGAGCTGATGAGAAAACCAAAAGGATCAGTCATGATTGAATGGCAGAGCAGACTTGATGGGCCAAATGGCCTAATTCTGCTCCTATGTCTAACGGTTTTATGCATCACTAAAGATTTTGGAACCGAGACATGTATTTACATGCACAAATTTTTTTTTTTTACTTGTAGTAGCAGAGAAATGCAAACTTTCAAGTGTCTAGATTGTTCACCTAATGATGAAACTCATTCAATGAGGTGTTATGGACTCAAGTGATTGTGTTAGAATTGAGCATTCCACAGCATTTCTGTGCAGCTCTTGTAAAACATAGTGCCACCTTTCAGAATCCAGAAATTCTTTTCATTCATAATATGACATTAGCAAGGAGATAATTGGTTTGGTGTTTCTCTATTCATCGGATAGATTTACCTTGATCCAATAAAGTTTGGAAGGCAAGTGGCAAGGTGATGGCATTCCATTCTTGCATTCTTCTTTGCAAGATTCTCTTAATTCATTTGTACTGAAAGATTGCTTTTGCTAGATCTAGCTAACTTACAGCTGCTGAATAAAACTTCTCTGCCGCATTGCAAAGTTGCCCTTCACTAATTTTCACATTCCCAAGTAAACATTACAAGAATATCAAAAATCTGCATGTGGTGGAAATTTGAAATGGAAATAGAAAATGCTGCGGACAGGTCATAGCGTCTGTGGAAAGACAAATGGAGTTATTGCTTCAGTTCAAACTTTTCTTATGAAAAGTGCCCAAAGTAAAATATTAATTTTGCTTCTCTGGAATGCTGAAATTGAGTAGATCTAGCACACTCTATTTGTTGCAGAAGTTGCCAGAGTATCTTAGTATCTGCTGGGACAAGGTTTTTTCCAGCTTTCTTGCCAAGCTTACTTGAAGAGCATTGGATTAGCAGTGAACCCACAGTCAAAAAATAATTATTTTCCATTTTTTCCTGGGAAAAAATATTTATTTGTCAGCGAAATTAAGCTTCCATTAGGCACAAAAGCAGTAAAAGTTGTTTATCAATATTGTTGAGCAGTTTTCTTCCAATAGAAAATATGTTATTAGTCCTTCAAAGATAAACATAATTCCGTCCAGCGTTGGGCCAAGCGCTGCCTCCCATGCTGTCATGTTCTCCAGTGTTCCAACGATTTTACAATGCTCTAGGTGCATAAATTGACAGAAATCTTTCAGTGTAATTGGAATTCATTTATTGTTGTCCTGTGTACTGAGGTACTGTGAAAGGCTTGAGTTGCATACTGTTCATGGAGATCAATTCATCACACAATGCACTGAATTTGAACAAGGTAAACAATAATAGAATGCAGAATAAAGTGGAACAGCTAGAGAAAGAGCAGCATAGGCAGGACAAAAAGGTGTGAGGTCATAATGGGGGAGATTGTGAGGTCAAGAGTCCATCTTATCATACGAGGGAGCCATTCAATGGTCTTATAACATTGGGGTAGAAGCTATCCTTGAGTCTAGTGCTGTGTGCTTTCAGGCTTTTGCATCATCAGCCCAATGGGAAAGAAGCAAAGAGAGAATGTCTGAGAGAATAGGATCTTTGATTATCCTGGCTGCTTTACTGAGGCAGTGAGAAGTATAGATGGAGTCCATGGAGGGGAGGCTGGTTACCATGATGTGCTGAGCCGTGTCCACAATGCTTTGCAGTTTTTTTCTGATCACAGGCAGAGCAGCTTTCCATATCAAGCCAAAATGCATCCAGATATATGTTTTGAATAGAGCAGTGATAAAAAATTTGTAAGTGATGGAGACATGCCACATTTCGTTAGCTTCCTGAGGAAGTAGAAGTATTGGTGAATTTTCATGGCAATGATGTCTACTTGATATTCACTCCTAAGAACTTGAAACTCTCAAGCTGAGCACCATTGAAAAGTAAAGACTTATAAACTTTTACAGCAAGTTATGAACAATGTGAGGACCACAAGCAATGCCAAACATCTCTTTCTTGTTTGATTGCAATTTTGCCTATTCATTGCTTTTACCAGCTCGCTCAGCACCACTATGATTTTTATTTGTTATGCCTGCACAAGATCGAACAAGCTTTTCACTGAAATATTTTTTCTCAATCAGTTACTGAAGAAACTTGCATTGTAAGTCAAATGTTTCACTTTGTAGAGCAATAAAATCCATGATTGTTGTTTTCATCTTGGTCATTAGGAAAAAATAAAACACCCGAACTGGGAACATCTTGTAATCTGCAATATTTAATGCATCCAAACTAAGTATGATAAGTGAACTCTCTGTTAAATCAGACAGTAGATATGGAGTTAGCTATGGTGCCAATATCTTCCAGATGATTACTTTAAATTTTGTCCACGTGAATGAAAATTACGATCGATGAAGTTCTTTTAATGAACTGCAATTTAAAATCACTAAATAATGGTGCACAGAATAGTGAGAAAATAGCCTCTCACTCATGATCATCTTCTGTATTTTGCTCTTTATAAAAAAATGAATCCCTTGGGACTGTATGCAATTTGTTCAGTGTCCTTGTGATTCTTTGTTCAAAGTGCTGAACAACACCACTTCAGCTACCACGAGAGAGATTGCAATATGTCCTTGACATAGCCAACAAATTGCACTGTTGTCTGCAACTAACTGGTCTTTCTTCAAAAACTTGAATTCTTTTTGAAGGTTATTGTTAAAAGGAGCGGCACACTTTTGTGACATGCCTGCAATGTAATAAAGTTTGCATTGCCTGAAGCTTAATGTGGTGTGAGCACAATTGTTGAGTGCAATGAATGTTCAAAGTTCAAAGTTTAAAATAATTTCATTATCGAAGTACATCTATATATATATATATATATCACCAGTTACAGACATATTTATTTTCTTGTGGGCATATTTATACATTCTTAATAGTATGATAACCATAACAGTATCAATGAAAAACCGCACCAACTTGGGCATTCAACCAGTGTGCAAAAGACAACAGACTGGGTAAATACAAAGAGAAAGAAATTATTAATAATAATAATAATAATAATAATAATAATAATAATAATAATAATAATAATAATAATAATAATAATAATAATAATAATAATAATAATAATAATAATAATTAATAAACAATAAATATTAAGCGCAAGAAATGAACAGTCTCGAAAGTGAATCCATTGGTTGGGAGGACATTTCAGTGATGGGGCAAGTGAAGTTGAGTGAAGCTATCCCCTTTGGTTTGAGGCACTGATGGTTGAGAGGTAATAACTGTACCTAAACCTGATTGTGTAAGTCCTGAGGCTCCTGTACTTTCTTCCTAATGGCAGCAGTGAAAAGAAAGCATGTAGGGTGGGCTTTACACATAATTGACTGGGCTTTATCCACTACTTTTTTGGAGGATTTTCTGTTCAGTGGCATTGGTGTTTCTATACCAGGCTGTGATGCAGTTAGTCAGTATACTCTGTACCACACATCTACAGAAGTTCGTTAAAGTTTTAGATGTCAAGCCGAATCTTTGCAAACTCCTAAGGAAGTAAAAGCTCTGCTGTGATTTCTTTGTAATTGCACTTACATGCTGGGCCCAGGACAGGTCCTCCGCAATAATAACACTGAAGAATTTACATTGCAGACCCTCTCCACCTCTGACCACTTGCTGAGGACTGGCTCATGGATCTCTGGCTCCTCTTTCTGAGTCAATAATTAGATGTTTTAGATGTTTTAATGCAGGTAGAGGGTATCAAAATAAAAATGACAAAATGGATTTAAAAAAGACCAAGACAGAGTTCCTGTTGTTATAATCTCAGCTTACTTTCAGTCCATACACTTATTACATATGTAGTATGAAGATAAATAAAACAAAATATACAAAACCAGTACGGTAGCAGCAATTCTAAAAACAACAATGCAAATGACATTAGAATCCCACCAAACCTGTGTGTTATACACAATATCAAAGAAATACATCTCATCTTAACTAAGAGGTATACTCACTTTGGCACACGTGTGTAACTCCCAAACACATATAGGATAGACCCTGAAACGAGTTCTCCTCACTCACGCTATGTGAACAGGGATTAACACCTTCACGTTCAGTCATGTAACAACAAAGTAATACAAAAATAAACTTTCACAATATATTGCCTTGTAGTTAAATTACTAGAAAGAATAACCTACTAGGCTGATAAGGAAATTTGCACAACCACGCTATCCAGTGCCAATATCTTACTCATGAAAATCTAAAGCATCCACGTGTAAATCATGTTAAATTACCAATATTCCAGATTTACAAACCAGTATAAATGAACTTGCATGGATATTATCAAATACTATTCACCTTTCTTCACCATACTCAACGTTCTGTCTAGAACTTTGCAACTCTTATTTCGACTCCACTTATGCATAATGACGTCATTGCTTTCTCTTAAGGACACATGCAGCTATTTTAGCATTACTAGGATGAATACATAAGTGCACTTTAACAATAAAAGATTATATTCAGTGGCCACCTAGTTACATAAGTGAACACATGATTAGCTCTAATCACAAGGTCCTAGTTCTGAGAAAGTTATGTCCATTGGTGTTGCATGGCTGAGCCCCCAAAGTTCTGTTGGAATTGTTATGAATAAACTCTGGTCACTGTCTCTACCTTGGAGTCTGTCTTTCCTTCACATTTGGGTCCCGAGATTGCCAGTGCACATTGTGACAGAAGGACGCTGCCAAGTAATGTACCCAGAGGAGGTTTTACAGTGGTATTTTTACGTGGGTTAGCTTTAGGTCTGAATGCAATTAATTCTCAAGTCCCCATTTTGTGTTTCTCATGTTCCGAGCTTCTCTAGTGTATATTCAGGCTTTTCTCATGTCTAATGCATCTAAGTTGAAGCATTCAAGTTCTCAAGGTTTTCAAGGTCGTCAACATATTCAATGTCATGAGGTTCTCAAAGTCAACAAGATTTTCCAGATTCCCCATAGCACTCCATCTTTCCCATGGCCCTCCAGATTTCCAAGGTTTATTCAATGGCTCTAAGCTTTATTCAATGCTTAGAACTTCCTTCAATGCTATCCCACTTGCAGTTTACAAGTTCCTCTTGAGGCTTTCCAAGTCCTTCTTGAGGTTTTCCAGGTCCCTCTAGACTTCTCCATGTCCCTTGAGATTCCCCTTGACCTCAGGTTTTTGGGTCTCCAATCATCCGCAGATCGAGGTTTTCAGTTCTCTCTGGGACATCAGGTGCCAGCCAAAGAAGGAGGCTACTATAATGAGCTCCTCGGGCCTGTACAGGGAACTGGAGAGTGCTGGGCTCCAAGGGTTTTGGTGCACCAGAGTTGGTTAAATGCAGTTTAAGGAGAGTCATTAATCGTTTAGAGTTCCTTGTGTTTTTGTTGAGCGACTCACTCTTCGTAATGTGGTCTCCTGGTGCTTTTCTTTCAACTTGTTAAGGTTATTTTGATACGCTTGGGAATTCCATTGTACTTGTATTATTTAAGTGGATACCTGATTAGCATTAGTGGCAGGGTCCTAGTTTTGAGAATATTATGTCTCATGGTGTTCCTTGAACACTGATGTTCTATTGGAATTCTTATGAGTAATGTTTACATCTGAGTTGTTTTTACCTCCATACTTGAGTCCTGGCATTCCCAGTACATATCATGGCACCTATATGTTGAGATGCTTCGTGACATGCAGCAAAATTATTTATTATAAACCCAACAGGATTTTATTATTTATGTAGTATTGCAGTACCCATGCTTATTGCTGTGTTTGTTTCAGGAACATAGTAATTTTGTAAGTTACAGTATACTTTACTGTGAAGTGCAATAGACAGTAGTAATCACAAAAATACTGAACAATTTGCCACTTCTTGTAAAAAGTCAGGACATTCACATTATAGTTTAAATATGGGCCTGTTCTGGTAAAAGTAAGATATACAGTCACCTTATCCTAGTCTAGTGTTGAGGTTCTCACTGAGTTATCTTTCTTGCTTTTCTTTGTCACCATCAGCACTGAGTGAAATCTTATCATCAGTAACTTTGTTTGCCATCTCCTCCAGGGTCATGGCCCTCCTTCACTCCTCTTTCAATCATCAGTGGCACCACTTACCTCTATAATCTTGATTTTGACTCATTTAGCCCATCAATATCTGTTGTATCTCTCTTCACCCATATCTCCTCTTCTCCATTCCACCTCTGATTTCTTCTACGACTCCACTTAGAAAGAACACTATTTGGAGTCCATCATACCAAATCCACAGCCCTCTGGCCTTTGGTGATCCTTTCTTACAACAATCCTGCAACTACTTTGCACATTCTAACACCCGCCTTCCATTTGGACCAATTAAGCAGTGTACTCCGCATACACTGGATGGATGTGTTTTTGTCTCTGCTTTCTTCATATGTTTGACTTGGATTTGAAAATGCTAGCTGACAGCAGGCCAGAAGCAAGTACACTTGTCTCACAAGTATACTGTTACAAGTTTAAGCCTAGAGCTGACACCTCATAGTTCTGTCATTTCATGCCTTGACTGCTGAAAGGAAATGATCTTCCATGTTGCTCTACAACACACATTTGTTGTCAGTTAAAAATGACGAAGCACAACATCTGCTATGCTTGTAGAGACGTTAATGAACTAGAGAGAGTCTTGGAGTGAAGGACAATGCAAGCCACATGCAGTGAAAATCCAGAAATATGGAAATTTCAGAAGTATTGTTTGGCCTGAGATTGGAAGACTTTCATTAAATGAATGGGGATGATTATGATACGTGTAAAACTCAAAGATCTATGGGGAAAATGAATTGCACATACTGTGACTTCCAGTGACTTGATAAAAATAAATGACTGAAGTCTATTTGCTTTTCATATTCCCATGTTGAACTCTGTCCTTCAACAAACTGTTTACCATCTAAATTGGGATTTTTATTTTTTTAGAAATAGCAATTTTCTGTCTTGCTGCTTTCCTTGGTCACACAGTTTATGAGAATGACCAGGTGGGCTTCACTTCTTCCCTTTAATCTTCGCAACTACTTCGAACAAAGCTGGAAAATGTTTGGAATGAACAAATATATTTATTCCCTTAAATGGTTTGTTGAGATATTGAAATCAATTTGTGCAGCGGAATAAAAAGGTGAAGAAATCAGATGAAAACATAGACAGTTTCATAGCCTAAGTTTCTAATTTTGAATATTACTATATCAAACACTTCTTTTTAAGCCTATCACCCCTGCAGCGGTTTAGGCCACCAACAACATTCGTCAGAGTCCTCTGTTCTGGGTCAATAGAAGGTTGATCCTATTGTCTTGTTTATTATTTGTTGTAATGCCTGCACTGTTTTGTGCACTTTATGCAGTCCTGGGTAGGTCTGTAGTCTAGTACAGTTTTTTTTCTATGTTGTTTTTTACGTCGTTCAGTCTAGTTTTTGTACTGTGTCATGTAACACTATGGTCATGAAAAAACGTCTCATTTTTACTATGTACTGTACCAGCAGTTATGGTCGAAAAGACAATAAAAAGTGACTTGACTTGACTTGATCGTCTCATACATATTGGCGAAGATCATGCTATCCCAGGGATGATGTCTTAGGAGCGTCTATCGGCATTTCCATAGCTTTGGGCTTATAAGGGATTGGGTTGCTAGCTCTCACCCCGCCCCCCCCATGCCCAAATCTCCTCCTTTCATGGCCAGGCTTGGGACTGTCCATGGCAGAGTTTTATGTCAAATACGCAAACTAAATTTGATGAGTCATTGCGTCAGAGAGAACAGAGTGATATGTAAGAAAGTTATGAAGAGAGAATAGTTAAATTTCTTTGAACAGCAATGGCTGAGGGAGATCTGAGGCTCTGATAGGCAGATTGAATAGGAGTGTCACTGATCTCAGATAGGAATAGAGTAGAATAGATCTCATAGTAGGAATAGAGTTAAGTTGAGATCTTTTATTTCACTCCACAAGTAGTGTGAATCTTGCACTCAATGCATGAAAAGTTTGCAAAGACAAAATCATCATAATATTTAAAAAGCATTTGGATGAGCACTTGAAAACAAGGGCTGGAAAGTAGGATTAACCACTATCATGGACTTACTAAGTTGAGTAACTTCCTCTGGTCCCTAAATTCTTCGCTACCTGTGAACACTTCTATAGTGGGTATTGCAGGAAGATCACTGTCCCCAAAACTTTTCATACACACATGCCCAAATTGTAACATGCGATAGAAGAGGCCATGTGTGCTTACTGTCCTCAAAGGTATCTCTGCTATTAGCTCTGTAATTGTGGAATGCATGTTGATGGACATATAGACTCTGGAGTATAGGGGCACAGAACCCTAGAAGCGGATGAGAGGAGAATTTCAGGGTATCACTTGCGATGTGGGAAAACCTCACATTCTGGTTGGGAAATTAGGAGTGTCCATGATAGGCTGCTGGATACAAATTTAGAACATTGTGGTTCATAATGATCGGGTTGGAGGATGGTTGTGTTGAAGAGAAACAAGAGACAAATTTTTGACTAAAAGTGGACCTGCCTGAAGCTAGTTCTCACCACAGTGCTCCTTTGTCACTTTTAATGAGTGCCAAAGCAGGTCTTGCATATTTTATGAAGCTCTGGATGCATATGAATAGCATATGATATTCATGTGCCATTGAAAATTACGGAGACAAAGACTGGAGGTGCAATGTACACTCTTGAACACCAATATTTCAGGCATCTAGGAAGAAGTGTGCAGTAGGTGTCCACCTTTGTAATCATTTTTCTGAAAGAATTTTGCCATAAAGCCTATATGAAAGATTGTACTACTCAACGGAGGGTCTGTTTTCTATGTTTCCATGAATCATTTACACCACTGTAAGGAGAAAACCTGCTGATGTCATGCTTAGTTCTCTTTCATGAGAGCCAACAGGGCATAATATAAATATATCATGACAATAGCTGGAGGAGAAAATAAACACAGCAGCACAACACACACCATTTGTCTGCAGTGCCTCCTGGACACTACTACTAATTTAGCTTTGCAGCATTCACCGTTCTTCTGTAACACTGTTCTCCTTATCTTTCCCACACCAATCCTGCAGGCCATCACTATCTACCTCTCCTCAATGCCCCCCCAACCAGTGATTTACATGAATGCTGCAACGATGCTGCCCTCCCATCTCACTGATGCCCAATTAGCTTGCAAGTTCTAGAAGAATCAGGATAATTATATGCTGGACATGTTTCAACTAAGAGGCATGACAAGGGTACAAATCACAGTACAGAGGTTTAGGAACTCGGTCGATAGCTTTGTTATTCTTTTTTATAAGTTTTTCCAGTAGTTTCCTGCTGCTCGCTGTTTTCCTTAAAGGTATTGGCCTTTTACTTCAAGTAATGTTGAGCTTGCTGTCAAACTGACAACAAAATGACAAAAACAATAAAGCTTATTTACTGGTCTTCATTGTGGGAAGTGATTTCCTAGTAGCAATTTTCTTCCAATTCTTTTAATGCAAAATGCAATCAACCTGGAGAAATGACACAGGAATGATTGTGTAATGACTTCAGCATTCATTCACTCTTTTCCATACAGTCAACAGCTACATTTATTGGCTGTGATTGGAATTCTAAACCATAATTGGCTTTATGAGAGATGCTGCACAGAGATGCTTCCAGCACCGCCAGCATGTGATCCCCAATTACACCCATGTACTCAATGAACCTACTACCCCCACACCTTCGGAATGTGGGAGGAAGCCAGATCCCATACAGGAGACCCACGCAGTTAACAGAAAAATGTCCAAACTCCTTACAGGCAGCAGCAGAATTGAACCTGGTTTGCTGGTGCTGTCATGGCATTATGCTAACTGTACCACTGGACTGCAATTTTTAACTGATTTGTACTTGTAAACTTACTTGCTGCTCATCCATTTTAAGGTTTTGCCCAAGCTCAACGTTGCTTAAATGCATCAGCCTCATGAGAAATTAAGCTGGCCATCTGTTGTGACGTTGAAACTGGCAAAACAGAGGAAAAAGGCAGAAGCTGATTTTTTTAAACCTGCTGCACAAATTGTGTCTCTTCTCTTGCTTGTTAATTCCATCTTGTAAAATATGAAAACGCAAAAGCACTGTATAAAGATCAGAAAGCACTGCAGACACTGGAAATCTATCCATCTATCTACTTATTGATTGATTGATTTATTGAAATACAGCATAGAATAAGCTCTTCTGGCCTTAAATAAAACAGAAAATGAAGACAAAGTGTCTTCAATCTAAAATATTAGCTCTCTTTCTATATTTTTCCATTGACAGCAGGCATTATCTGATGTATTGGAGGAAGCATCCATGATATTTACTCCACTATGTTCTGAACTGCTTATTACATACACCTGTTAGGGTGCATTCTCTAGATACCTTATGAGGTAACCGTAGCCTTCAGCCAGGAGCAGATGTCATCAGGTGGTTCCCAACCTTCACAAAGTGTTTCGAACCTTAACCACGACACTCTCCAGTTGGTGGCCGGCAGTGGTGGCCAATTCACTGCCCATCTGCTCCTGGCTTCCAGCTACCCTCCTCTCGCCTGCTCCAAATCCAACAAGAGGCTCGTTCTGCCTCTTCCCCCATCCTACGAGCTGCTTGTTTTTTGCTCCTTTCATCCAGGCCCAGAGCAGACATCAACCACCATGCTAATTTGGCTGGGAAACCTCTGCAGCCAATCTTCACAGGGAACAACCATGCCTGCCATCCCTTGCCTTTGCACTCCTACACTAAGGGCTGGTACTTCAAGGCTTTTCTCTCGTGGGCCTCTTCCCATCCCTCCTTCCATGGCATTGTCAGCTCAACCAGAGTTATTTTCCAGTCTTCAGTTGACCATAATACAATGTCCGGGTAGAGGGTTGTGTGCACCACCTCCGGGAACTGTAGCCTCCTTCCCACATCGACCCTCATCTCCCAGGACCTGGCTGTTAGCAGCAGATTTGGCTTTGGTTGCTTAGTTACGAAAGGCCTGGCTCCCTCTTTGATGAAGGTGATGGCCTTCCTCAAATCTGTGCCAGCCGTCCCCTTCTTGCATCTCCCTCGCTCTCGTGTGTCAGCAAGAGCCAGCAGCACCTTATCATGGCACTGTCCTTGAATTAGAGCTGTTTTACACCCAGACAGTATATGAGCCAGTGTCCCCTTTTGACCTCAGAGCTTGCAGTTCTGGTTCTCTCTCATCCCCCATGTGTACAGATGTAATGGCGAAGGAAGGGTGTCATACATGGATCGTAAGAGGAAGGAAATACGGAAGGGCTCCAGTCTCCATAACTCTGCCCATGAGACCTTGCCCTTGGACAGATCCCATTTTGTTCAGGCACCCTGGGACACTTGTTACACTGCCTTTGACATCTGCTTCTCTTCCTCATGGATCTGCCTGCTCCTTATGCTTGTGTTTCCCCACTGCTGGAAGTGAGCTGAGCCGAGGCCTTGCTGCCCGATGCAGGGGTTGCCGATGATATCTCGCAGCTTCAGAGAACACTGCCTGCTCTACTGCTGCATTGGCTTGTAACGCCTGCTTGCTTTACCAGGTCATCATTGGAATCTCTCAAGCTTAATAAGGCTCTGCATTTAGCCACCTTGAATTCCTCCACAACAGATGACAGGGGAAGCTGCAGCTGCCCGGATCGAATAGAGAGGCCCACTGAAGAGAAGCTTGGGGGACCTCCTAACCGTCTCCGCCGGTGCTTGTTAGTTTTCCTCTTGATGCCCTCTACTGTAGTAAACTATGTGTATACCTGTCTGGACATGCCCCTCTGCTGACTGCTCCTGTGGCTCCTCCCACAGACCCCTGTATAAAGGCAATTGGAGGCTCTGCTCCTCCCTCAGTCTTCAGGATGCTGTGGTCACTTCTGCTGCTAATAAAAGCCTATTGTTTGCCTCCCGTCTCCGAGAGTTATTGATGGTGCATCAATTTTATTAGCAGCAATTTTAAAACATGGAGAGCATTTTACGACCCGACGGATTGGGTATTGACCCTCAATCTCCAGAAGCCAGCATCGCTTTTGAACTCTGGCTTGCATGCTTCCAATCGTACTTAGAGGAGATTCGTGTGACCGAGCCTGCAACGATGCACAAAATTCTCCTCTCCAGGATCAGTCCGTGGGTCTACTCCCTGATCAGGGACCTGCCAACATACCAAGGGGCACTGGACGACCTCAAATGACAATACCGGCGGCCGGTGAACACCGTCTACGCAAGACATCGCTTAGCAACATAGCGGCAGCGGGCCGGAGAGTTGAGCGCTGAGTTTGTCTGGACCCTACAGACACTCGTGCAGGCCTGCAACTGCAGGGGACTGACGCTGGAACAGCATGCAGAGCTGCTAGTAAGAGACGCCTTCGTTACGGGGATCAGGTCAGCGTATGTGCACCAGCAGCTGCAGGAAGATGCTGATCTTACCTTACATTTGGCGATCAAGCTGGCTGTCATGCTGGAGGCCACTCTGCACAATGCTGATGCTGTCTAGGCGTGCGATCTCCCGCTGACCCCGTGGACTCTGCAGACCCCGCAACCTGCTGGCGAATCGACCTTGTCTGCTGCCAGTTGCAAGTCCATGCAGCATTACTTCTGCAGACTCAAAAAGCACCCCCAAAAACACTGCCCGGCCCGAGAAGCTACCTGCTCCAGCTGCGGAAAGAAGGGCCACTTCGCCAAGGCCTGTAAGTCCAAACCACGAGCGGGGTCGAGCAACGCTAAATGCGAGGCATGGGGCGGCCATCTTTGTCAGCGGCACCTCGCCATGCCTTCGACCCATGGGTGCTTACCGGGCACCGAGATGGCGATTCAACTCTGGCCTCCATGACCCTCGACCGAAGTGCTTTACACCAGCTCGCAAGGTCAATGATGGACAACCTGGTGGAGGGGCACAGGACTAGCTGCCTGTTTGACACGGGCAGCACTGAGAGTTTTAGTCACCCGGACACAGTGCAACGCTGCAGACTCGTGACACGGCCGGTAAGCCAGAGGGTCACCATGGCTTCTGGATCGCATTCCACAGACATCCGGGTGGGTTGTGTAACGACATTGGTGGTGCAGGGCACAGAATATCGGGACTTTGCGTTACTGGTCATGCCTCAACTGTGTGCCCCTGTGCTATTGGGGCTCGACTTCCAGAGCCACCTGAAAAGTGTGATTATGGAGTATGACGGGCCCCTCCCACCACTCACTGTCAGAAATCCTCAGTGTTGTGGGACTTCGTCATATACCCCGCTACTGACCACACACACACATCGACCCGCACATCCCACACAGCACCATGCCGACAGCCGCGCTACTGACACCACTTGCAGCCTCTCCACCCTCAAGATCCCTCCCCCACCGCTGTTCGCCAACCTGACCCCCGACTGTAAATCTGTGGCAACTAAAAGCAGAAGGTACAGCGCGGGGGACAGGGCCTTCATTAAGTCGGAGGTACAGCGGCTGCTCAGGGAGGGGATCATTGAGCCAAGCACAAGTCCTTGGAGGGCCCAGGTGGTCATTGTTCGGACCGGGCAGAAAAATAGGATGATCGTGGACTATAGCCAGACCATCAATAGGTTCACACAGCTTGACGTGTACTCCCTACCCCGCATCGCGGATATGGTCAATCAGATAGCTCAGTACAAGGTGTACTCGACCATAGACCTGAAATCGGCTTACCATCAGCTCCCCATCCGCCCGGAGAACTGCCCCTACACCGCCTTCGAGGTGGGCGGCAGGCTCTATCACTTCCTGCGCGTCCCCTTCAGTGTCACGAATAGTGTCTCTGTTTTCCGGATGGAAATGGACCAGATGGTGGACCAGTGTCAACTGAAGGCCACGTTCCCGTATCTGGATAACATTACCATCTGCAGTCATGACTGGCAGGATCACAACACCAACCTCCAACGATTTTTCCAAGAGGCCAAAGCTCTTAACCTCACCTATAACAGGGACAAGTATGTGTTCGGAACCATCCGTCTTGCTATCCTTGGGTATGTCGTGGAGAACGGGGTCATTGACCCTGACACCGACCGTATGTGCCCCCTGTTGGAACTCCCTCTCCTCACCACCCTCAGAGCCCTCAGACGGTGCCTGGGCTTCTTTTCTTATTACGCCCAATGTGTCCCCCACTACGCAGACAAGGCCCGCCCCCCCGGTCAAGTCCACCGCATTTCCCCTCTCAGCTAAGGCCCGTGCGGCCTTCAGTCACATTAAAGGGGATATTGCCAAAGCAACGATGCATGCGGTGGACGAGAACATTCCCTTCCAAGTAGAGAGTGATGCCTCCAACTTCGCGCTGGCTGCTACCCTCAATCAGGCAGGAAGGCCGGTAGCATTCTTCTCTCGTACCCTTCAAGGCCCTGAAATTCGGTACTCCGTGGTGGAGAAAGAAGCCCAGGCCATAGTGGAAGCTATTAGACACTGGAGGCACTATCTCGCTGGCAAAAGGTTCACCTTGCTGACCGACCAGCGCTCAGTTGCGTTCATGGTCAGCAACCAACAGTGAGGCAAAATCAAAAATGATAAAATTTTGAGGTGGAGAATAGAACTCTACACCTACAACTATGATATCCTGTACTGGCCTGGAAGGCTCAATGAGCCCCCTGATGCCCTATCCCGGGGAGTGTGTGCCAGCGTGCAGCTCAACCGGCTATACGCCGTCCATGCAGAGCTTTGACACCCGGGGTAGTCACCCGACCTTACCATTTCGTGAAAGCCTGGAACCTGACGATGACCAGGGACTGTCAAGTCTGCGCTGAGTGCAAACCACACTTCTACCGTCCTGAAAAGACACGATGATTTATCAAGGCCATCCACCCCTTTGAGCTACTGAGTGTCGACTTTAAGGGCCCCCTTCCCTCCACTGACCACAATGCCTACTTTCTCAACATAATCGACGAGTAATCGCGGTTCCCCTTTGCCATCCCCTGCCCCGATACCACTGCCATGTCCATCATAAAAGCCCTGCGCCAGCTCTTCACTCTGTTCACATACCCCTGCTATATCCACAGTGATAGAGGGTCCTCCTTTATGAGTGACAAGCTGCGCCAGTACCTGCTGGCTAGGGGTATTGCTACTAGTAGGACCATGAGCTAGAATCCCCGGGGGAATGGACAGGTGGAGAGGGAGAATGCCACTGTGTGGAAGGCCACACTCTTAGACCTTAGGTCAAAGGGATTGCCAGTCTCTCACTGGCAGGAGGTCCTCCCCGAGGCGCTCCACTCCATCCGTTCCCTGTTATGCACGTCCACCAATGCCACCCCTCATAAGCGACTCTTTTCTTTTCCCAGGAAGTCTGCCACTGGGACCACCCTCCCAGCTTGGCTGACGTCCCCAGGGCCAGTGCTGCTCCGGAAACATGCGAGGATCAATAAACACTTCCCGATGGTCGAGAGGGTTCACCTACTTCATGTGAACCCCCAGTATGCCTACGTGGTCTTACCTGATGGGCGGGAGGACACGGTCTCCGTCCGCGACCTGGCACCCGCAGGACCACCAGACCCCTACCCCAAACACTCCACGGTGTACCCATGGGTGTATACCCATGAGATACCGCGCACACCAAGCCCTACACAGACTCCTCACGACACTCGCATACCGGGTGCCACGCACACGCATGTGGGATTACTGATGCCTAATGGGCTGGCACCTCAAGTCAGGCCGGAGCCAGTACAACCACCATCACCGGTGCAATCACCACTGGTACTACGTAGATCACAGCGACAGACTCGACCACCTGATAGACTTAACCTGTAAATATGCTTGTCAGAAACTTCACCCCATGGGGACTCTCTTTTAAAACAAAGGGGGGGGGGTGAATGTGGTAAATTACATATACCTGTCTGGACACGCCCCCTGCTGACTGCTCCTGTGGCTCCTCCCACAGACCCCTGTATAAAGGCGATTGGAGGCACTGCTCCTCCCTCAGTCTCCAGGATGCTGTGGTCACTTCTGCTGCTAATAAAAGCCTATTGTTTGCCTCCCGTCTCCGAGAGTTATTGATGGTGTATCAGCCCACTATGGCAGTCATGGGGATCTTGTAAAGTGTGAAGAGCCCAAGGAGCCTGGGCAGAAGGCCGTACTGGTACAGACAGTTCTTGAATTTACCAGGAAGTCTGGATTTGTCGATCTTCTTCAGCCAATCAGTTCTGGCTGTGGGTTTGCTCCAGCTGTTCCAGGCTTTGTGCCTGAGGACTCACTTTCGTTCTAAATGCTATTTTCTTACTTCTATTGTTTCCACGATTTGTGTTTAATCCTCTCTTCAAACTGGGTGTTCGTTGAGTTTTTTAATGGGTTTATTTGAGTTTCTTGTTTTGTGTCTGCCTGTAAGGAGCTGAATCTCAGGGTTGTATAATGTATCCATACTTTGGTAATAAACGTACTTTATTTGTACTCAAATGTAACTTCGATCTCAACCATTCTACTTTTAGTTCAACATGGAATATCTACCCAACACACTGGAATTCAATCAACAGACAAGATGCTGGGGAAATTCAGCATGTAAGGCAGCATCCATGGAGGAGATTCCTTCAGCATCTTGCTTGTTACTCCAGATTCCAGCGTCTGCAATTTCTTGTGTCTCCACTAGAAGTCAACTTCACATAAAGGTCATGGAAACAGAAATAGGAAGTTTTATGCTGAGGGCTTTTTTTTAATTGATGCATTTGGGAATTAAACAAATCTATGGTGGTCAGTGTAGTGAATGTGAGAGATATTCAAAACAGCCAATGAGAAGCTAGGAAGAAGAACTTATCTTTTCTTGAGAGCTCCACTGTCATTGATATCCATCTCCAGGCAATACAATGCACTCTCTTTTTATAAAGAAAAGAATAAAAATATTGGAAGCCACAAAGATTTGAGGCTTTGATAATACTCTGTGTGCAGTGCTAAGAACTGCTGCTCCCAAGCTGGATGCATCCCTTGTCAAGCAGTCACAATTTGGCATCAACTCAACAGAGTTATCCAGGTATGTTATGGTAAATCTAATTACTGTTTCATCAGTCTATTTTCAATCATCGAAGGTGGAGAATGGTGTCCAAAACAATCTTATCAACCAATAGTCACTCAACAATAACCTATTCATGGATGCTCAGTTTGAGTTTATTAAAGTCCACTCACATCCGGATGTCATTAATGTAGCAGGTCAAGCATGGGCAGAGGAGCCAAACTCCAGAAGTGAGATAAGAATGACAAGACTTGACTTCAACTCCCTTTGACTGAGTGCAGAATCAAATTATCTAAGTGACACTAAATTCAATAAAAATCAGGTGAAAAACTCCCTAGTGGTTGGATTCCTACCTAGCACAAAGGAAACTGGTTATTGTTGTCGAACATCAATCATGTCAGTGCAAGGATTTCACTGCAGAAGATCCTCAGGGTTGTGTTCTCTGCCCAATCATTTTCAAGTGCTTTATTGTAAGGTCAGATGAGGTAATAATTACACAGTATCTGATTCTGTTTGCAGCAGCTCGGGTAATGAAGCTGTCTTTGCTTGTATACAGCAAGAACTGAAGGGAAATGGGTAGAAAATTCATGTTTTACAGGATGGGATTGTACACAACAGACATTTGCCATAACCATGCAGACTGGAAAATTTCCAGCCCCAACTGCTGGAAAACAGGCTGGCAAAAAACTGTAATTGTCTATGAACATGAGAATATCTGCAGATGCTGGGAATCCAAAATAACACACACAAAATGTTGAGGAGCTCAGCAGACCAGGCAGCATTATGGAAAAGGGTAAACACTTGATGTTTTGGGCTAAAGCCTTCTTCAGGACTCTCATTCTCTATGACATTCCAGAGGTCACCACACCGTTTGAGAAAATGACTGGTAGCCGTTAATGGGCTGCATCCAATTGGATCGGGTTTGCCTCCTAGGCTAATCTGGTTTGAGTGCAGAAAGCCGATCTTACTACTTACCTGCAATCGGGAGATGACCACCAGCAACGAAGCGGAGATGTTCAGCAAGTCCTCAACAATCAGAGGACCTTAGGATGAAAACCAATGAAACCCATATTCTGTCACCATTGATACAAAAAAAAACTTTGACTCTGATGCTTTGCTATTCAGAGAGATGGGGGATCCATAACTCTTGACAGATAATATCAATGGAAGTTAAATTACCTTCCATTCCTTGCTCCTGGCATACCTGCACTACTTTAGATGACTACCAATTCATGCATTGGGCCCAATAAGACCACAGCAATGATATTCATGGTATAGGGGTAATAAGGGGAGAACAAGAAGTCATTGAGGCACTGAATCAGCACAATAAATAGCCTATCAGCCAGTTCAGCACCACAGAAGAGAACAGAGGAGAGTGTCAAGTGGCTACATTGCCATTTAAATAATACTGTTTTAGTGAATAGGATGCCATGAAACATAATTCTTTGTGATCATTACTTGTTCTGAAATAGAAACCAAGTTTCAGCTGCAGAAACTCTAAATGATCACTGCAATGTCACTCCATCCATGTTGCAGTGGCAAAGGCCATAATTACTGTAACCTTAAATGTTGAATCAAATCTAACCGACCAATTACTTTGCTGAGAATGATGCTGTTTTTGCAACCTGCAAATGTACTCAAAAGGAAAATCAAATTTTACTGCACAGTGCAGAAAAATACACCATTGTGAGGTCCAGATTCTAGGTGGGCATATTACAACAATGATTTGAATTTTTCTTTTAAAATTCATTTGAAATTCTTGACATCTTCAGGAGGCTGTTTCAGTTCATGTTGCCTCCAAGGGTTTTGGATCCAAAACACAAAGGGACACAGTACACCATTACATTTATCAAAAAAAATTGTAGACTTGAACAAATTGTACAAACAGAATGTACTTTAAAGCCAGTGGGATATGATTTATAGCCCATTTATAACATTGGCCACTACATTTGACTTTACGATTTATAGCCTGTGACTGTTGTTCCAGGAAAAGTGCTGACTAGCCACAGGCATGACTACTCTGTTCCTATTCATAAATCTTAGCAAAAAATAGGTAACCTAGAACAAAGGTAAACATAGTTTATGTCTGCATTTACTTAAAAAAAGATCTTGCACCATTTAGTGTAACACAGCACAGTGTTTACTTCTGCTTAAATTCGCATTTGGGCTTGAGGTTCACAGGCATACGACATCCTTGAGCAGTTTCTACATTTTGTCTAGCAGTTGTAAGTGGCCCTTTATTCTGATCATTGTAATTATTAAACATGATGAGCCCTCCATTTTGATGCTCTGGGTCTATGCCTGTTCTTCGCTAATGTTACGGTTACATTGTTGCTTTTCATTGGCTAGGCTCATTTTCTTCGGTGCAGTGACCATTTGATTTGTGAAACTGACCATTCTGGCATCTTCGCTTTTCCCCTTGATGTTGATGAAGTTTCAATTGGGTCTTTTCACAGAACATCAACAAGCGGTAACCAAGTAGGTAAAGCACAATTAATAACCTTCCAACAATTAGCAGCTGCAGTGATACATTCTAACAATTGCACAAAGGATGTGTCTCTTCCAGGCACTACCCTTCACTACCCTGCTCATGGTCTTTCAATACTCTGAGTGCAATCTTCCATCCGCTTTTTTTCCCCCATAATTTCAACATCTATCCTTCAGTGGCAACACTTTCCTGGAGCCAAAAGTGCTGATATGTATGTTGCCTTACCATGGGACAACTATTAAGAATTAGCTTCACACTGTCTTTTATCATTAAGACAAAATTGTCATTCATCCTAATGTTTGTGAAAACGTAAAAAGTGTAAGAGCTTCAGTTCCTAGATTAATGAAACAATATTGTCAGGTTCCTTCATGTAACATTATGCTGGAAGTGACATAATCAATTTAAATGCAATGTTCCCTAATTGATGTCATAGGTTCCTGCACTTGCCAGAATATGCCCCCGCAACTTCATTCTTTGAAGCTAAGTCTTAAAAGAACATACACCAACAGTAACTGACATCTATTCAGGAGGCTATATACCTCAAGAATGGTTGAAAAGAGGTAAATATTTAATAAACATAGTTGGTGGCTGGTAAAAAGGCCTTTACCAGAAAATTGTTATCACAGGAGAGCCCAACTTTAAATGTATGGATGGAAATTACAATGGACATTTGCAAAATGGAGAAGATAACAGCATCTGTTAATCATAAGCTGAAACAATTTGATTCATATTGGGAAAAATGGTTTAACTACATAACACCTCATAGGCCTGATTTTATTCTCACAAGTCAATGAATATGTTGTAAAAAAAAAAGATCACTCCCTGTTCTGTACATAGTTTTCTTATTTTGCTTGTTCTTTCTCTCTTCTCCTTTCTATAAGTGTATACCTCAGATAATTATTATGTGGAGATTTATGACAAATATGAATATATGATATATATGTACAGTATCTGAAATACATCTTATGGAAATGTTTGTTTGATGATAAACTTCAATAAAAAATAAATTACAAAAATAAAGAATGATAGGAGATTGATGGGGGAAGACTATGCTGAGAGTATTGAAAGAACATGAACAGGCTACTGAGCGACAGTGTCCACAGGAGGCATGTTCTTTGTGCAAGGGTACAGTGGGGTCCCTCTAAAGTTATGGTCATGTTTTTCCAAGAAGAGAGTGCTAGGGAATACCTTTGTGAGGGACACGTGCAGTCAAAGACTGCTACACTTTGGGGAACCTTATAATGTATTCAATTGCCATAGTGAATAATATGACTGTAACTTTGGGATGAAGGGAAAGTAGATATTCGGTCTGGAGCGTTTGAATATTTTATTTTTGGCTTGTGCCTAGGCTTGTTGTTGTTTATTTTGTGCCTGTAAGCTGAGAGCCTTGTTGTTTATATCTGTGTTTCTTGTATTTGTGATTTTAGCTACCTGTTATGGTTTGTACAACACTTTGGTCAACATGGGTTGTTTTTAAATGTGCTTTACAAATAAATTTGACTTAACTGTACTTGACTTGACTTTAATGACCTTCCTAATTTAGTAATGAGCTGAAAACTATCAGATTGGCTGGAAAAATCAGTAGCAGTCTAGAATGATCTTGAGGCTAGGAAACCTAGAAGACTCCATGGGCAAAGCAGTCAAGGCATAATTGCAGGTTTTTATTTTTATTAAGATGTTATTCGTCTCAGTGAATGCAGTTTGAGTGCTGGTCCTTTCCATAGCATACTTCCAGGGGAAAAAGTAGGTATTAAGAAAGGACTTTTGCATTGGTCTGGTATGAAAATCTCACTGTAGAGGTATTTTACATATTGCACCAAAATTGACATCATTATGTGGAGAGTTACAAGAGTTAATAAGTGCTATGGAGAATAAAATTCCTACCAAGAAATGCAGTGGCAAATTTTCAGTTAAGAACTGGCACCTACAAAAGTATATTGGGTTGATCTGTTATGGTTTAAGCCCATCTTCAACAAGATAGCACCATTTTTTTTTTGGCTTTGCATAAACAGATTCAGACTCTCTGTGATTTTCATTAATGTCTGTTATTTATTAATCAAAAAGTACAATTAGGCATATGTGAATTTCTAATTAGCTATTTGTTGGAAAATCTATTATTATTTCTATTTTTATATGCATGTATGACAAACTTTTAATTATAATTCTATGATAATTCCCAGAATCCTCGTATTTATCGTTAGAACAGCAGTTCACCATTAGGTTACCTTCTGCAGCTGCTCATGTACTACGGATAATATTGCAAAGTGTGGCTGTGCCTGCTTATATTATTATTTCTGATTTTGAGTTGTGGGAATTATGCTGAAAAATATCCTTCTCCAGATAAATGCACCACATGACAATAATTTCTTTCAGGTTTTAATTTAATGTACAAAAGAAGAGAAAATGACTTTTCGAAGTATTGCCTTATCAGTGGTTCACTGAGATTTTCTAAAGAGAATGGAGTGCTTGTCTCTTTCTTTTTTCCATCTCCCTCATGACATCTTGCTTCTTTTAAACAAAAATGTTGGAACAAATGGATTTCTTGCAATAATTGTGAAAATACAGCAAGTACTCACATTATTCTTTCTTTAATCTTTGTTTCTGTCTCCAAGCAGATGGAATATTGCAATAACCCAATATCTCCCACAGAGTCAAACTGAAATGCAATCAGATTTTCATGCAATGAACAATGATGGCTTTTGATGATTGTGATATGTTCTGATTTTATACCCATTCATAGTCAATGGGCAGAAAATGTAGAACATAACATTGCTTGTTTATTGCAATAAGAAAGAGGTACACTAATTACAATATACTAACATCTAAATTCAATTGCATAACCCTGTTTATCTTGGTCTGCATTTTCAATCGAACATTTGTCAACCTTGAGATTCTGATATGACGTTTACATCTAGGACTCAGATCAGACCCTATACAAAACTCCTTTGGGAGGAATACAGGAGAAGCTGGAACACCTTCTGGGCCACTATGCCTTCACATCACAGTACTGATTTCAAAGGCTTGTACAATAAGTTTGGTATGTGTGTTGTTCCATCACTCCTTGGCCTCTCCAGAGATTATTGCCTTATCTTAGTGGAGAGGCTTGAATGTTCAAATGAACTAAAGAGTGAATGCTGCTCTAAGCTTCCACTCATCTAGTACCACCATGGTGGTAAGGCTAAGGGAGAGATTCCAAACAAAGAATGATCCAAGAATGTGGCAACTGCATTCCCCCCCCCCCCATTGAGTATATTTACATGAAGTGCTGCCACAAGAAAGCAGCATCCATCATCAAAGGCCTTCAGCCAAGCTCTCTTCTCGCTACTACCAACTGAGAAGAAGGTATAGAAGCCTGAACTCCAGTACCATCACTTACTACCCTCCAGAAATGGCTTGGATAACTTCACTCACCACAACTCTGAATTGGTTCTATGTTTTACAGACTTTTTTTGCACGTGGGTTGTTTGACAGTGTTTATATATATGTTTTTGTATATTCTATTATATTTCTGTGCTTTTCTTATAAATGCCTGCAACAACAACAGACTAATTGCCCTCCCCAACGTCTTTAGGAAATAATGAACATTAAACTTAACATGACAACTCTGAGTGTCAACTACTAACTACCTTTCCTATATTTCAGAAGGTTCTAAGTTCAGGATTTACTTCAAAGATTTAGTTGAAAAATCCAGGCAGATAATTTAACAGTGTACACAGTCAAATTGGAACTCTCAGTGTTGCCATCTGTTGTTTCATTTCTCATTAAATTGTAGCTTATCTTCTCTCTCAGAAAGTTATAAAAGATCTCTCAGGGAAGAGCTGGTGGGTTAGGTCAAGTCACCTGAATAACGTTAATCTTTCAGGGGCTGCCATATTTCCTACTTTACAAAGGTGACTACTATCCACTGGTCAAAGTACTCAGTTCCAATCTCCCAACTTCCAAAAAGCTCTGAGTTGACAGATTCTTCTTTCTATTAAAGGTCGTTGAAAAAGACAGCACTGTCAAAAATTCACCTATGACCAGCCTGGCTAGACAAGTTGTATAGTAGGGGGTGACTGTTCTACTCTCCTCAACAACTTAGTTCCAGTGACTAAGGTGCAGACATTCTAAAGAATTATTGCTAAGAAATTAAATTTCACAATCCTTTGGCACACTAAATTAATTAGCACCCAATCTAATTGTCTGAAAAACTTGGCAAAGTTGGGCAAAAATAAGTGAAACTTTGTACCTATAGCAATCATCACATGAGATCACGTACAAAAATAGAACCTTGGCAACACACAACAGTGGATGTATGATAGGTTTACAGCCGACTGTATCAATGTCATTCTGACTGCTGGGAAGTGAGTCATAACTACAAGAGTTCTTCCCGTCATAAGCACAGTACAGAAACAGAAAATGTTGCTGTGTAGGTGAGTGAAAATTTAGGGAAGTGGGACATCATACTTCCTGTTGTTTTTAGTTGAACTCCATCACTGAACTGTCCCAACTGACTCCAGTAGCCCCAAGACACTGTTAGGCTGACCAAAGGGCTAGTAATAACAGCAAGCAATTTAGTCCTGATGGTTTAAGATCTGTAATCAGTGCAGGAGGCTTCAGTGAAATATCATGCAGGATTCCCGCCAATGAGAATTGACTTGGAATGGTGTTGTGTGCAGAATATCAATGAGACAATACATTGTGATACAATGTGATCTTTGCTTTTTTTTGTGTGAGTGAACACCAAAGATCACGGGCTTTCCCCAACAAATTTCAATTTCTGCTGGTTATGGAAGAAACAAAATCTATGTGACCTATAGCATCGTCAGGTTTGCAATCAACACCAGCTAAATAACCACCTTGCCCAAACCAACTTCCTGGTGGTCACTAACCACCCAGAAATAATGGCAGGAGTATCTGAGCATGTGCAAATGGCCGCTGTGTACAATTTGCATAACTGGAAATACCCACCTGACAAGAAATGGTTTAACAGTTTTTCAAATTAGTTTCACCAATGGTCCTATACAAAGTGCAAGAATTCATTGAAACATGTTAGTTTGTTTATTTGGTTTGATCACCAAATGTTCTGCAACACTTCGAAAAGAGGAACCAAACACTGAGGCACTTGCTATAATGTAAGGGAAGAGCAGAAATGGAATAATGACATACTTCTGCTTCTCTACAACAGTGAATTAAGGCAAATCAGCAAACCTCAATAAGGAATTGATAGCTGTTCACTGAGGTCAATACAGGGGTTTGTTTTGGTCATTATTTCAAAATGTTTTACTGAATTCAGTGGTGAACAGAACAATGCATCTGTTTTTTTCTGTATCCCGTCACTGTTCAGCTTCACAGCATATTAGCTAACATATTGACATTAAATGGTGCTCATCATTCATGTACAGGATTATTCTCATTTCAAAACTCTCGTGTTCTCATTTTCATTAAACTAAAAAATGGTGAAATATACAAACTATTCAGCAGTTCTTTTAAACAGTATATCTGCTAAACAATATTTGCAATTCTGGTTTTACCGTTCTGCTTAAATAAACCTTAGCTTTATTTGGTTTCTATAGTATAGTTGATGATGAGCTTGCTTGGTCACTTCAGGGGATGTTTAGGAGACAAATATATTGCTTTGGATATAGAATTACATATTCTGGGTAGGAATCCCTGCATGCGGCCTAATTGCTACACCTGTCAATACAGCTCCCCCCTTTCTTCCTTTCAGGGCCCCGGACCTTCCAGGTGAGGCAACACTTCACTGAATCTGCTGGGGTTACCTATTGTGTTTGGTTCTCCCACTGCAGCCTCCTCCGCACCGGTGAAACCTGTTGTAAATTGGAAGACCACTTCGGCAAGCACCTCTGCTCCATCCACCAAAAGCAGAACTTCCTGGTGGCCCAACATTTTATTTCCTATTCCCATTTACGTTCCATGGTTTCTTGTGCCAAGATGAGGTCACCCTTAGGGTGGAGGAGCAACACCTTATATACAGTTTGAGTAGCTTCCAACCCATTAGCATGAATATCGATTTCTCTATCCCGTTTAAAAACAGTTTCCCTCACCTTTTCCTCTTCTTCTATTCCTCCTTCTGGCCTGTTACCTCTTCTCACCTCCTCCTGGGTCCCCTCCTCCTTCCCTTTCTCCTATGGTCAAATCTCCCCTCCTATCAGATTCATCCTCTCCAGCCCTTTACTTTTCCAACCCATCTGATTCACCTTCCTCCTCCTTCCCTTCTCTCCACCTTTTTATTCTGGCATCTTCCCCCTTCCTTTCCAGTCCTGACAAAGGGTCCCAGCCCAAAAGTACATCGGTTTTTTTTCATTTCCATGGATGCTGCCTGACCTGCTGAGTTCTTCCAGCATTTCGTGTGTGTTGCTTTATGACTTCCCTGTAGCATTTGGTCATCATTAGCAAGATTAGAAAAAAATCTAGAATAATAATGTTAAACTAAGTATCATAACTATCGTAATATGATTTGAACATCTTTAAGTTGCCCAAGCCTTTGGATTAATAGGTTGTGACTATTGCACAGTGAAGGTGTTTTTAGCTTAAGTTTCAAATAAATATAATATTTATAAATAGATTTTTCTCCAATATTTTTTCAGTAATTGGCAATATCTTTTTTGCTGACTTCTTCACACAATGATGAAATAAGAAGAATTATTTTGCTTCCATGCAAACTGTCTGGAGACCCAGTCACCAGTTTGTACTTTGTTGCTACAAATAAAATATGGCATTCAAAAAGTTTCATTTGAATCATGAGTTCAAGATTTTAAATGTTATCATTCTCCATGCAAAATTGCACACTAAAATGTAAATGTGGTTCATAAAAAGCTTGATATTATACTTTACAAATTGGAAAACGTCTAAGGCACTCCATGGTATTTTACATCTTTATGATAATTGTGTATTATATGATAAGGAGAATTATTTCCCACTCGCAAAATTATTCTTGTTCACCCATCAAGCATCTGATGTAAGCTATCAGATAGACCTATGTAATTGACTGTTGAATCTGCTTTATTCCATGGAAACATTTGTGTTTATTACAAACTCTTCATGAGATCAGGTGTGTGGTAGTTTTTCTTGTATCTCTTACTGCTCTTCCTCAAATTCACTTTAGATTTTTGGAGACTCAGAGACTTTCAGTGTGGTAGCAGCCCTTTCCCATCCAACGGCCTGGCGCCTCCCAGCTACATCCATGAGATCAAACAACCTCCTAACTCATACATCTTTGGAACGTGGAAGCAACCCGGATCACCTGAAGGAAATCCACACAGTCATGAGGAGAACATACCAAGTCCTTACAGGAAATGGTGGGAATTAAACATGTGTCGCTGGTGCTGTAATAGTGTTACGCTAACTGCTACACTACCTTGATGGCCCCAAACAGAACCTTAAGTGAAAATTCCTCAAAAATCTGCTTATGTATTTCCAGGGTTTGACAGTGGACCAGAAGGCAGTTAAATCACCTGCACATTACATGTAATAGGTGACCTTCCTGCTCATCACTATGAAATTGTTGAACTTCACAGAGCAGAAAAACTGTTCAGCCTTTTGTTTTGATGTGACTTTGAAACACCACAAGCTTACACTTAGTTCATTCATATCCTTCCTCACCCCAATCTTTTCACTGCTGCCCTCTAATGTCCTCATTGCCATGCACCTCAGCAAATGCCATTTAAATTCATATCAGCAGATTCCATTATATTTTCAAGCACAACACTTGAGATTCCAACAAACCTTTGAGGAAAAATAATTGTTCAAAATTCCCTTCTATATCCTTTGACAATAATTTGAAATCGATAATGATTGCTTATTGATGCGTTCATCAAAATAAACAATTTTCCTTTGTCCACTCTATTGAAACCTCTCACCATCTATTGGGACATTTTTCAGGTGTTTCCATTCTAAGGTACTTCTGATATAGCATTTCAATGACAATTACATTTATCCTGAAGTGAGGTGTCCTGGAATATCCAAAAATTGTGTCTGAGACATAATCAGTGATTTATAGAGTTCACCTATGATCTCCTTGCTTTCATATTTTATATTTATAAACTCATAATCTATGTAGTTCAATAACCACTAAATCAACACACTCTGCCACCTTTAAGGATTTGTGTACATGCATACTAAGGTTTCTCTGATTTGCTATAAATTCTCACAATCTTGGCAGTTATACTGTCAGTTCATAATTAGTCCATCCAAATGCTCAAAATCATAGAAATTTTTTCTTCTCTTTGGCTACCAAATTAGCACCAACCTTTCCATTTAGATTCATGAGATAGTTAATAAATTATTTTTAATTGCACTCAATTTTCTCCAGTGGACTCATGCTGTAATGAAAATGAAGTCATTTCATTTATGATATCTATGCCCTTCTCTTTGCTTGCAATGGTTTACACTGTAATGACCAAAGCAGAGTCCAATCCATGCACAATTTCCCCCTCTGATTGACATACATCAGGAATGGAGTCAACAGATGATGCAGCAATAACCTGGTCCTTTCTATGATGCAATGTCATTTAATTATATTATTGTTACCAAGCATTTCAAATTGAATTTACTGGTATTACAGGTTTATTATATATGTTTGAATACAGTAGATTGGAAACTAAAAGGAATTTAAATTATTGTACACAGTGGATTCTAATTAATTGGGACACATTGGGACCAGTACATTTTGGCCCAATTAGCCGAGATTTCACAGAAATAGTTAACGAGACATAAAATGATAAACTGAGATCGGAAGATTCAAAGTGCATTTATTATCAACAGATGTTTAAATTATACAATCTTGAGATTTCTTTGCTTAGCAGGTGGTCACAAAGCAAGGAATCTGAAAGAACTCAATTTAAAATTAAGACCAAAACCCAGTGCCCACAGGGAAAGAAAAAATATATAGTAAAGCATGCAAACAATAGAAGTGACCAACAACATCAGCAATCTGAACCAAACTGAGTACTCAGATCCAAATCCTGGGACCAGCTTGAAGTAGGCCCGAAGCCTTGGTATTCAGTTCGTCATATTGGCAGGGCGCATTGCTGCAAAGTTTGCAGACATGAAGCACAGTAGATGGAAGTAGTCTCACAGCATTTGCATCACAGAGAGAAGTGCCCCCAGACTATCTGGGCCAGTATTTAAATTGTCCGAACCTCACACTAGGAACCAGGCTCCACCACGGCAAATCTCTCCGGATTTAGGTTTCGTTGCTGGAGCATTTGTTCTCAAACTCTCCAAATTGGTTCGGCACTTGCAGCAATCCAACCTCAGCCGACTCTCAACACTCTGCCTAGACAGTCTATATGGGCCAACATTTAGATTAACCAAACAGCTTATTGTACTTCACATTAGGACCCGGGCCTCACCACAGTGAATCGTTCTGATCCTAGAGATGTCACCCAGTGATTTGCTTTGGTCCTGGAATTTGCTACTGAAGAAGCCGTACTCAACCTCTCCAAATTGGCTTGCAACTTAGAGCGATCCACCCTTGCACCCAGGTAAGTCGAACTGGCACCAGAACTCCTCCACCCCTCTGAATCGTCCACTCCAACCAGCACGGCTCCAACTCCAAGTGTGTTGATCTTGCAGCGCACCAGCAGGGCAGATCTCTCAAATTTGCTTTGCCCTTACTTGTGTCTTCATTGTTTGTGGTGAAAGTTTACCATACTTTACTAAAAAAGATGTCATTAATAATATTTTAAATTGAATTCCTTTGCTTTCGAATCACAAGGAAGCTGTTGCAATTCTTCGGTGGCGCCATCTTAATCCAGGAGTTAAACTGGAAGAGTAACAAATTATATATTTAAATAAAATAAGGAACAAATTAGAACCCTATCAATACTACTACAGTACTACAAAGCTGTTTATTAATTCCTAATAATAATCTATAGAGGAATTCATCCAGTGTATGCATTTAACAAAATCAGCACAGATAATGGACTGCCTTCATACGGTGCCATCGACGATTGCATCCTCCAAATCTTTATTTTCATTGTAATATTCAAAATTATTTCTGATACCTTTTAATTCTTCATAGTCCCTAACTTGTTAAAGTAGTGAGTCTGATGATTTTAGGTGGAGGCAATTCTGTAAAGCAATGGACCAATCAACAGAAAGCTTCCTCAAAAGTTTAGTAACATTTATGACTTCAATATTTACAAGGACTTGCAATCTCCCTAATAATTTTTTAATAATTAATAAGCTCCAAGTTCATCAGTGCATATTCCAAAGTGTGGTATCAGTTGCTCTGTTAACACTGTTCTTCTTTGGGCACTAAAGTAATTAAATATCATATTTCTCAAATTTGTAGTACTTCTTCAAGATATAATCTTAGCAAAGAATTCGTAAGACATCATCCCACAACAGAACCAACATAAGAGAAGTGTGTGTAAGGAATGATTGCTCATTATGGTCAAGAGAACATCTGCAGATACTGGAAATCCAAGCAACACACAAAATACTGGAGGAACTCAGCAGGCCAGGTAGCATCCATTGAAAAGAGTACAGTCGATGTTTTGGGCCAAGATCCTTCAGCAGGACTGGAGAAAAGAAGATGAGGAGTCATAGTTAAAAGATGGGGGAGTGTAGGAAGAAACACAGGATGGTAGGTGAAACCAGGGGGGATAAAGTTAAGAGTTGGAAAGCTGATTGGTGAAAGAGATACAGGGCTGGAGATGGGGAAATCTGATAGGAGAGGACAGGAAGCCATGGAAGAAAGAAAAGGGGAAGGACTACCTGAGGGAAGTGATTGTCAGGTAAGGACATAACGTGAGAGAGGGAAAAGATAATGAGGAATGTTGGGGGGGGGCATTAATGGAAGTTCGAGAAATCGATGTTCATGCCATTAGGTTGGAGGCTAACCAGACTGAATATAAACTGTTGCTCCTCTGACCTCATTGTGACAGTAGAGACTATTGACTGACATATTGGAATGATAATAGGGGGTGGAATTAAAATGGGTGGCCACTGGGAGATCCCATTTTTTCTGACAGATGGAGTGTAGGTGCTTGACGAAGTGACCTTTGAACATCTAGTCTCACCGATATTCAGGAAACCACACTGGGAGCCCTGGATACAGTAGATGACTCCAACAGATTCACAGGTGAAGTGTTGCCTCACTGAAAGGACTGTTTGGGGCCCTGAATAGTAGAGAGGGAGGAGGTGTAGGGGCAGGAGTGGCACACGTTCCACTTGCAAGGATGTACCAGGAGGGAGATCAATGGGGAAGGATGAATGGACAAGAGAGTTGCACAGGGAGTAATCTCTGCAGAAAGCAGGAAGTGTGGGTGAGGGAAAGATGTGCTTGGTGGTGGGATTCTGTCATAAGTTGTGGAGAATTACGTGTTGGACTCGGAGGCTGGTGGGGTGATAGATGAGGACAAGAGGAACTGTAACCCTGTTGGGGTGGTGGGAGGATGGGTTGAGTGCAGACGTACACTAAATGGAAGAGATGCAGTTGAGGGCAGCATTGATGGTGGAGAAAGGAAAGCCCCATTCATAACAACATAGAAAACTTACAGCACAAAGTTGTGCTGAACATATCCCTACCTTAGAAGTTACTACGGTTACCTGTAGCCCTCTATTTTATCACCACCACCATTGCCGGCAGCCCATTCCATGCACTCACCACTCTCTGAGTAAAAAACCTACCCCTGACATCTCCTCCGTACTACTCCCAAGCACCTTAAACCTGAGCCTGTATGTGGCAACCATTTCAGCCCTGGGAAAAAGCCTCTGACTATTCTCATGATCAATGCCTCTCATCATCTTGTACACCTCTATCAGGTCACCTCTCATCTTCCGTCGCTCCAAAAAGAAAAGGCTGAGTTCACTCAACCTGTTTTCATAAGACATGCTCCCCAACCAGGCAGCATCCTTGTAAATCTCCTCTGCACCCTTTCTATGGTTTCCACGTCCTTCCTGTAGTAACGCGACCAAAACTAAGCACAGGTCTGACCAGGGTCCTATATAACTGCAACATTACCTCTTGGCTTCTAAATTCAATTCCATGATTGATGAAGGCCAATACCACATATACCTTCTTAATGACAGAGTCACCCTGCGCAGCTGCTTTGAGTGTCCTATGGACTCAGATCCCAAGATCCCTCTGATCCTCCACACTGCCAAGAGTCTTACCTTAATACTATATTCTTCCATCATACTTGATCTACCAAAATGAACCACTTCACACTTACCTGGGTTGAACTCCATCTGCCACTTCTCAGCCCAGTTTTGCATCCTATCAATGTCCTGCTGTAACCTCTGACAGCCCTCCACACTATCCACAACACCCCCAACTTCTGTGTCATCAGCAAACTTTCTAACCCATCCCTCCACTTCCTCATCCAGGTCATTCATAAAAATCACGAAGAGTAGGGTTCCCAGAACAGATCCCTGAGGCACTCCACTGGTGGCCGACCTCCATGCAGAATATGACCCGTCTACAACCACTCTTTGCCTTCTTTGGATAAGCTGGTTCTGGATCCACAAAGCAATGTCCTCTTGGATCCCATGCCTCCTTACTTTCTCAATAAGCCTTGCATGGGGTACCTTATGAAATGCCTTATTGAAATTCATATACACTACATATTCTGCTCTTCCTTCATCAATGTGTTTAGTCACATCCTCTGAAAATTCAATCAGGCTCGTAAGGCTCGACCTGCCCTTGACAAAGCCATGCTGACTATTCCTAATCATATTATACTTCTCCAAATGTTCATAAATCCTGCCTCTCAGGATCTTCTCCATCAACTTACCAACCACTGAAGTAAGACTCACTGGTCTATAATTTCCTGGGCTATCCTTACTCCCTTTCTTAAATAAGGGAACAACATCCACAACCCTCCAATCCTCCAGAACCTCTCCCGTCCCCATTGATGATGCAAAGATCATTGCCAGAGGCTCAGCAATCTCCTCCCTTGCCTCCCACAGTAGCCTGGGTACATCTCATCCGGTCCTGGTGACTTATCCAACTTGATGCTTTCCAAAAGCTCCAGCCACCCTTTTTCTTAATATCTACATACTCAAGATTTTCAGTCTGCTGCAAGTCATCACTACAATCACCAAGATCCTTTCCCATAGTGAATATTGAAGTAAAGTATTCATTAAGTACCTCTTCTCTTTCCTCTGGTTCCATATACACTTTCCCACTGTCACACTTGATAGATCCTATTCTTTCATGGCTTATCCTCTTGCTCTTCACATACTTGTAGAATGCCATGTGATTTTCCTTAGTTCTGCCCGCCAAGGCCTTCTCATGGCCCCTTCTGGCTCTCCTAATTTCCTGCTTAAGTTCCTTCCTGTTAGCCTTATAATCTTCTAGATCTCTAACATTACATAGCTTTCTGAACCTTTCGTAAGCTTTTCTTTTCTTCTTGACTAGATTTATTACAGCATTGGTACAACACGGTTCCGGGACCGGGATGACTTCTCTGTCTCATTGGAATATACCCATGCAGAACTCCACACAAATATACCCTGAACATTTGGCACATTTCTTCCGTACCTTTCCCTGAAAACATCTCAATTTAAGCTTCCAAGTTCTTGCCTGGTAGCCCCATAAATCCCTTACTCCAATTAAATGTTTTTCTACCTTGTCTGTTCCTATCTCTCTCCAGTGCTATTGTAAAGGAGACAGAATTATGATCACTATCTCCAAAATGCTCTCCGACTGAGAGATATGAAAACTGACCAAGTTCATTTCTCAATACCAAATCAAGTACAGCCTCTCCTCTTGTAGGCTTATCTACATATTCTGTCAAGAAACCTTCCTGAACACACCTAACAAACTTCACTTGCTCTAGGGAGATGCCAATCGATTCTTGGGAAATTAAAATCTCCCACCACAACAACTTTGTTATTATCACACCTTTCCAGGATCTGTTTCCCTATCTGCTCCTCGATATGCTCATTACTATTTGGCGGCCTATAAAAAACACCTGGTAGATTTATTGACCCCTTCCTATTCCTAACCTCCACCTACAGAGACTCCATAGACAATCCTTCCATGATGTCCACCTTTTCTGCAGCCATGACACTATCTCTGATCAACAGAGCCACCCCCCCCCCCCACCTCTTCTGCCTCCGTCCCTGTCCTTTCTGAAACAGCTGAAACATCCCTTTCTTTGAAGAAGGAGAACATCTTATTAGTTCTGGAATGAATAGCCTCATCCTGAGAGCAGATGCAATGGAGATGTAGGAAATGAGAGAAGAGGATGGCAGTTTTTTTCAAGTAACAGAGTGAGAAGAGGTATAGTCCAAATCGCTGTGAGAGTCAGTGGGTTTATAATAGATATCAGTAGATAAGCTGTCTTCAGAGATAGAAGCAGAGAGATCAAGAAAGGGGAGTGACGTGTCAAAATTGCACCAAGTAAATCTGAAGGCAGGGTGGAAGTTGGAGGCAAAGTTGATGAAGTCAATGAGCTCAGCATGGGTGCAAGAAGCAGCACTAATGCAGTCATGAATGTAGCGTAGGAGAATTTGGGGAGTGACACTATTGTAGGCTTGGAACATAGACTGTTCCACATAGCTGACAAAAAGACAGGCAGAGCGGGTGCCCATGGCTACACCTTTTGTTTGAAAGAGGTGGGAGGAACCAAAGAAGAAATTACTGAGAGTGAGGACAAGTTCTGCTGGATGGAGGAGAGTGGTGGTAGAGGGGAACTGTTTGGGTCTGATGTCCAGAAAGAAACTACAGCTTTGAGGCCCTCCTGGCGGGGGGGGGGGTATGGACGTGTATAGGGACTGGGCACCCATCATGAAAATAAGATGCTCAGGGCCAGGGAGCTTGAAATAATTGAAAAGATCAAGAGCATAATTTGAAATCATTGAAATGATGGTTTTCAATGGGTACTTCTCTACACCCATGAATGTGTGGTAGGCACTGCTCAAACATCATCTATAAATTTGCCAATGACACAGCTATTGTTGGCAGAATCACAGATGGTGGCAAGGTGCCATACGGGAGAGAGAGAGGTCAGCTGGTTAAGTTGTGTCACAGCAACCACTTTGCCCCCAGTGTCAGTGAGACCAAGGAATTGATTGTGGACTTCAGGACAGTAAAGTCAAGTGAACATACAACAGTCCTCATTGAGGTATCAGTGGTGGAAAGGGTGAGTATTTTCAAGTTTCTGCATGTCAGCATCTTTGAGGATCTATCCTGGGTCCAACATATTGGTGCGATTACAAGGAAGACATGACAGCAGATATATTTCATCAGGAGTTTGAGGAGATTGAAATGTCATTAAGGACACTCGCAACTTTCTACAGATGTACTGTGGAGAGCATTCTAACAGGTTACATCACCACATAGTATGGAGGGGCCACTCACAGAATCGGAAAAAGCTGCAGAAAGTTGTAAACTCAGCCAGCTCCATAATGGGCACCAGCCTCGACACCATTCAGGGTATCTTCAAAAGGCAATGCTTCAAATTGGCAGCATCCATTATTAAGGAGCACCATCTCCCAGGACGTGCCCTCTACTTATTGTTATCATCAAGGAGGAGGTAGAGAAGCCTGAAAACGTACATCAACATTTCAGGAACATTTCCTTCCTCTCCACTATGAGATTTCTGAATGGACAATGAACCCACGTACATTACCTCACTATTTATTTTTCTGTTTTGCTCTCTTTTGCATTACTACTCAATTTATTTGTATAGATATTTCTTATTACAATTTATAGTTTTACATTACTATTATGTATTGCTTTCTCCTGCTGCCGCAAAACAACAAATGTCATGATATATACTTAATTCTGATTCTGAAGCCAGAATAGAGTGATAGAAGTTTTCTGCTTAGCTGCAGGGCTCAGAGTGCATACTAGGACTTTTAATCAGTAACACCAGTAAACGAGCAGACAGGCATGGATAATGTGCACCTAGATAGTTAATGAGAACCTACCAAATTTCAAACTTTGCGCGAAGAACACTGGAGAGGAAAGTGTCAGTTTTGCTTAAAGGAAAATTACTGATAGCTGATTAGGAACTTTGTTTAATCAATCTGCTGCTCCCTTGATCGTGCATACAACAACAGCAAGGATATCACTGTAAAAAGATTCAAATATGGTACCGGTGTAGATGTAAATAGATAAGAATTGCAAGATACTATACCATTGTATCCTTTAATAATTCCTTTGCTTCAGAGTAAGAGGAAATAGATATTATTTAGTCTTTACTATACAAGTCCAATACCAACCCTCTGTGTCAGTACCAAGAATATTTCCATATTTCCTGCCCTGTCATCTATAAATAATTATCTATGTAAATGCCTGAAGCAACCCCTTGGAATATGATCAAGCTTGCCAAGTGAAAGGGAGGGATGGGTGTTGATAGCATACTTGAGCTATAAGGGAGGAGCTGGCATGTGATTTCTGCATTAATTCTGCATATTTATTCACCATCTAAGACAATGTGCTCATCATTCTCGTGTATCACTAGACAATTTCAGATTGAAAAATGACATACATCTTCAGAACAGAATATCTGGTCCTGTTTTCATTTATTTTTTTCTTTCTGCACAATTGCTGCTTTCTGGTTGACTGATAATGTATATACATTTTTTTCCCCAAGACTCACATCTTGAGTCTTTAATATAGAAATTGTGTTGTCTTAGACTCTCTCCTTCCTCCTTCTCTCTTCCTGCAGGATCATAACAAAATCTATAGTTGTTCTTTGTCCACCTTCTCCCAGCCAACCCCCTCCAAAACAGTACCATCTGTAAAGCTCTTCCTTGCTTTCTTCTGAAAGCCCCCTCAATTCTGAGGCTGTTCCCTCTAGTTCAAGATACCTCCACTATAGGAAACATTCTCTCCACATCCACCCTATCTAATCCTTTCCACATTCGGTAGGTTTCAATGAGATCTCCTCACATTTTTCTAAATTGTAGTGAGTACCGGCTCAAAGCTGCCAAACGCTCCTCATATGTTAACCCCTTCATTCCCAGAATTATCCTCATGAAACACCTCTGGACTCTCTTCAATGACAACACGTGCATTCTGAGATATGTGTCCCAAAACTTTTGGCAATACTTCAAGTACAGCCTGACTGGTGTTTTATAAAGACCTAGCATTATTTCCTTGCTATTATATTCTATTCCCCTTGAAATAAATGCCAACATTGCATTTGCCTTTTTTACCACAGACTCAACCTGTAAATTAACCTTCTGGATCTTGCATGAGGACCCCTAAGTCCAACTGAACAGGTGATGTTTGAACCTTCTCCCTATTTAGATAATAGTCTGCTCTATTGTTCCTTTTACCAAAATATATTATTTTACAGTTCCCAACACTGTATTCCATCTGCCACTTATTTGCCCATTCTTCCACTTCCTCAGAACTACCTACCCCTCTACCTCTCTTCGTATCATCTGCAAACATTGCCACAAAGCCAGCAATTCTATTATCCAAATCATTGCCAAACAATGTGAAAAGCAGCAGTCCCAATGCTGACCCCTGAGGAACATGCCAGTCACCAGCAACTAGCCAGAAAAGGTCCCTTTTGTTCCCACTTACTGCCTCCTGCCTGTCAGCCATTCCTGTACCATGCTAATATCATTCTTGAAATGGCATAGGATTTTAATTGCTAAGCAGCCTCATGTGTGGCACCTTATCAAATGCCTTCTGAAAATCCAAGTAAATGTCATCCACTGACATTGAAGGACGTGGAAACCATGGAAAGAGTGCAGCGGAGATTTACAAGGATGTTGCCTGGATTGGGGAGTATGCCTTATGAGAATAGGTTGGCCTTTTCACAGCCTTTTCTCCTTGGAGAGATGGATGATGAGAGGTGACTTGTCAGAGGTATACAAGATAATGAGAGGATAGTCAGAGGCTTTTCCCCAGGGTTGAAAATGGCTAGCATGAGAGGGCATAGTTTTAAAGAGCTTGGACGCTGGTATAGAGGAGATATCAAGGGTAAGTTTTTTTACGCAGAGAGTGGTGAGTGCGTGGAATTGTCTGCCAGCGGTGGTGGTGGAGGCGGATATGTTAGGATCTTTTAAGGGACTTTTGGGTAGGTATATGGAGCTTAGAAAAATAGAGGGCTATGGGTAAAGTCTAGGCAGTTCTAAGGTAGGGACATGTTCGGTACAGCTTTGTGGGCCAAAGGGCCTGTATTGTGCTCATTGTTTTCTATGTTTCTATGTTTCACTGCCTCTCCTTTGTTCACCCTTTCTGTTACTTCCTCGAAGAACACTTAACAGATTTGTCGGACAAAATTTCCCTTTACGAAAACCATGCTGACTTTGTCTTATTTTGTTATTAATCTCCAAATGCTTTGAAATCTCATCTTAATAACTGACTCCACACTTTCCCAACAACTGAGGATAGGCTAATTTCCCCATAATTTCCTTTATTTTGCCTTCCTCCCTTCTTAAAGAGTGGAGTGACATTTGCAATCTTCCAGTCCTCTGGGACCATGCCAGAATCAAGTTAATCTTGAAACATCATGACAATGAATCCTCTCTTCAGCAACCTGTCTCAGGGCTCTGGGTTGTAGACCATCTGGTGCAGATGACTTATCCACCTTAAGAACTTTGAGTATGCCTACAACTTTTTCCTCTGTAATAGTAATGGCAATCACTCCTGCTGCCTGACACTCCTGGACCTCTTACACACTGCTAATGTCTTCCACAGTAAAGACTGATGCAAATTACCCATCAAGTTCATCTGCCATTTCTTTGTCCCCCATTACTATCTCAGCAGCATCATTTTCCAGTGGTCTAACATCAACTCTCACCTCCCTTTCGCTCTTCAAATAACTGAAAAAACTTCTGGTATCCAACTTTATATCATTGGCTTGTCTGTCCTCATATCTCATCTTTTCCTTTATTATAGCTTCTTAGTTGCCTTTTGTTGGATTGTAAAGGCTTCCCAACCATCCAACTTCCCATTCGCTTTGGCTACTTTTTATGCCCTTTATGTGGCGTTTACAGTCCTTAACTTCCTTTGTCAGCCACGGCTGCCTACCCCTGTCACTTGAGAACTTCTTCCTCTGTGGAACATATCTATCCTGCTCCTTGGGAACTATTCCTAGAAACTTCAGCCATTTCTGCTTGGCTGTCATCCCTGCCAGTATCCTCCTTCAATCCAACTGGGCAAACTCCTCTCTTGTGCTTCTAATCCCTTTATTCCATTGCGATAATGATACATGTGAGTTATGCTTCTCCCTCTCAAATTGAAGTATGAATTCAATCATGCTGATTGTTGCCTCCTAAAGATTCCTTTACATTAAGCTAACAAGATCTGGATTATTACACAACACCCATTCTTAGATAGATTTTCCCCTAGCAGGCTCAAGCACAAGCTCCCCTAAACAGCCATTTCATAGGTATTCAACAAATTCCCTCTCCTGTGATCCGACACCAGATTGATTTTCCCAATCCCTTTGCATATCTTAAGTCCCTTGTTACAATTGTGACATTACCTTACTACATGCCTTTTCCAACTCCCTTTGCAATCTCACCACACCTTTGCCCCTTCTCCTGTCAGTAAAAACAGTTCTGCCTGGCTTCTTCGCTAAGCCACATGTGAAGGTCAGGAGGTGAAGTTGGTTCTTCTGGGCTATTTGAGGCACATGCCATTTAATAGGTAGTGGGGGCCTGTCCCTATTACCACCCCCTGCTTTAAAAACTTCAAGGAATCAAGTAACAATTACCTCCATGATAAAAATGGTTTACAGTACTCAGGATGAACAAAGATTAAGATGACAAGATCAACAACAATTCTCCAATTTCAATACAGTAGAGGTTAAATATCAACCCAGCCCCTAGCACTCTGGACTACTGATCTGAAGAGAAACGTGTATATCACACCATGGCATCTAGGGAGTTAAAATTCAAGTTTTTAAAAAATCAATCTGTATTTAAAACTTTCCACCATAATGGAGGCCAGAGGCTCATTGTACCTACTTCACTAATATCTTTCAGGAAAACAAACCTGTCCTCCGAGCCCACACCAGATACCCCAGCAAGGTTTTTCCTTAATGGTCTCTACAGCTTGGGAGTAGTTTGGAATGGGCAAAATAGTCAGCTTTGTCACGTAACACACACAAAACACTGGAAGAACTCAGCAGGCCAGGCAGCATTTATGGAAAAGAGTATTGTCGACGTTTCAGACTGTGACCATTCTTTCTATGCTAAGCTTGAACAAATGAGAATCAAAATCCTAAGAAAATCCAAAATGCACAATAATTCTCAAACGGAAATAATTGCATGTGTGTCCCTCACTCAAAATCTTCTCTGTGCACTGGATTTTACTAAGTAGATTTGGGCTAGAAAGAACCTCCGTTATTTTGTGTTTTAAATGTATACCCATAGCATCATCACTGGCAACTCCAATTTTCCTACTTAAGTATATTTTTGCAGTGCAACTGGTAATCGGATGGTACCATGTCAATTGCAAATGTCTCTGGTTAAAAACCACGTTAAATAGAAATAGTGCAGATATAAAGCAGAACATTCTGGTAATACTCAATAAGACAGATAGCATCTGTGGGAAGAAAAATAGAGATTATGTTTCAAATCAGAACATTTGTTGGATTAAAGGCACCATCATGTCTGGAAAAGGGAGAAAACAAGTTAGTTTTAGATTGTAAAGTGTATGGCAAAAGAAATGATAGGAAAAAGGAATACCTCCGATAAAGTGAGACAAGTGTTGCTATGGCAATAACCTATTGATCAATGCATCCGGGCTGATAGGTTAATGATAGAGAATTCCTCCCCAATCATCTTTGCAATTTAAAACTATCTCTCTTCTGCCATTCTGGGATTATATATTTGACTTAAAAAGTTAATTCAGATTTTTGTTACACATTGGTGTCTGACCTGCTGAATGTTTCCAATGTTTGTCAGTTTGGGTCATACTTTGCATTTTTACTTCATTGGCATTCAATAAACACAAACTGTTCAATTATGCTGAATGGGCACATTGTGATTTGGCTTCAGAAATTATCTTAGGTATTGCGGCAAATAACAGTTTATGTGCTGCCTTATGAAAAATGTACGTTCAGCATCATGACAATAGATTTATGCAATTATTGTTGTACTTATTAGCCTTTATGCTTACTTTTATTTACATATTCCAGTTAACCTTACTTATTCTGAATGTGTTGTGACAAAATAATGAAGGGCAGTAATTGTGTTGTTACAAAATCAGAGCCAAACCATGTTGAATAATGCTTTGCTGCTTGAATGCCAAAATTTTATAATAGTTTAGTTCATTAAGTAGCAGTGTTACGCTGTAACATACAAGGGGAAAATCAAAGTTAATATGTCATCTGCTTCAATGATTACAACACAAAAATGACTGCCATCAGTATTCTTCACGTGTGAGACTGGTTTGACCATTTTACTAAAATTAAATGTAATGTTGTCCAAATATCCATGTAAACGAGGTTTATTTCTATTGTATTCCTGAATCAAAATCATTTCAGTGCACTAGGGTTTTTCAATTGAAACATTCTGAGAGATCAGAATGTATATGCAGGTCTTTCAGCTTTGTATTTATTTAAATCTTTATTGGCTAGTAGTTTCTCAGTATCAGCTATGTCCAGCTGGCCCAGTCACAACCTCTTCTCTGCCATTGATGGGGAGGAGATGTCTGGGATATTTAATGAGGATTCAGTGTTAAACTAATCACTGGCTTGATATTGTTTTTTCCCCCTGCTCCTGTCCCTGCATGTCACAGAGAAAGTTAACTCCTTTTGTTCTAAGCATCGAACACCCTGGTGAATTAGTGGGATATTGATCAGAATTTAACATGTTCCACCCAATATATCTGACATTCTACAGAAACAGCAGAGCTGAGGAATTGAGTGCTTCTCGCTACCACTTCAGATCTCAGCAGAAGCTGCTTTTGCAAATCAATGCAGAATTCAACCCTGAGTACTTGTTGGAATAAAGCACTTTATACATAATCTAAAGACATTTGATATGATCTAGAATTTGCTTCTTCTCCTACAGGGGCCAATTTTCCATTCTACCACCTGACTTGAAGTGGATCTCCTTTAACTTGTATCCAGCTTACGTGCTGCTGACTTCAGGTGAATGTTTAGTACATCTCAGTGCCATTATTCATATTTTCATACCTCATTTAAAACAAACTGGCCAATATTTGGATTAAAATAACATTTAGCAATTGTATAAAGGAGTGACTTGTTCATCTGCTAATATTTGCACTATTCCCCGTGCTAATGGGAGTTATACAGTAATATTAAAAGCTGAAACTGTGGTTCATATCAACACACTGGTTTAACTGAAATGTGGTGTTTCTTGATTGCAAAATTGCAGGATGAAGCAAACATTTTAACTATAGGAAACAAGGGACTTCTAATATGAATTTATTTAACTACCTTGGAGAAAGTAATATCTTAAGAATTAACCTGGTCAGTCTGCACAAGTAAACATCCATTACTGAATCAATTATGCTGAGAATTGCTCATGAAATAATTATTCTTGAACTGTCTGACACTATCAGTCAATTCACAAGATTATTCACAAATGTCTATTGATCTAAAAAAGGAGCTTTCATGTCTGCAGATAATACAGATAAGGATGATATTCTGTCTGCCTGGCTACAGGCTAAGGGGGAAACAATTTTCAACTGAATGCCATATAATTCAAACACTATAGAGAAAGATTTACAGTTGATGCTGCATGTTAATAGCATTTAAAGAAGTTTCTCTCTGTAGTCCATGAAATTGTGTGCCAACATCTACTAAAATTCTGTTACTGAACTGACCCAAATAAAGATAAACTGCCTTATGTTAACACTTCAGAGCTATGGCAAATGTATCTCAAGTGCTGCTAATATTACTTATGTTAGAAAAACAGTCTAGTACTGTGTTCTTTTGGTTGATTGTAAATGAACAAAATCAGTGCAGGCACCTAACACAGATAATGGACTGCTATCATACAATGCTTTCAACAATTGCATCCTCCAAATCTTCATTTTTATTGTAACATTCAACATGATTGTTGATGCCTTCAAATCCTTCACACTGCCTAATTTGTTGAAGTAGGGAAATTGTTTCATTTTTACTCCCAGCCTTTCCTGGCATCTTGAAGCCTGAATGCTTGAAACCACATTGAGCAAAATAGATTTGCATTGTTTTACTGCTTATTTCTTGTCAACTATAGGTGACAAAAATCACTGCTTGTGTAGAAAAACACATGCAACTGATGTTATTTAAGAACTGTTTGTTCTAAACTGCTGTGTAGTGCCTGACGGTCACAAAGGTTCAGATGACTGACCCTAGTCAGAAACTGTTCGGCAACAATCTCCTGCTCCAGGTAAGAGGCATAATGTCCCAAATGGATGAGCAAAATCCCAGCTGTGTTCTGGATTAGTTTTTGTTCTTCCAGAGTTGTCCCAATACTTAAGTGGCTGCCCTGATTAACCGATGGCTCAATTAACCGGCATCCTCTGTATATCAAAATATCAATGGACAAGTAATGCAGGTAAAGTTCATACTCAATGGCAAGTGGCAAGAACAATACCTTTGCTCACCATTTCCATTCCCAGCACCTTTGTCTTGATTTGTTACTGAGCCCTAACTGGTTCAGTCTGCCCATCACCAACACGCCACTCCACCTGGGTTTATTGTTCCATGGCCTACTCTTCCTAACACCTCTCTCACATGGTTCCATCTGCCTATCAACCCTCCCTTATGTGGTTTCACTTATCACCGTCCAGCCTCTGCATTTACCTTTCCTATCTCTTTGCTCCATCTACCTAACCAAATTTCCTTATTTTCTTCCATGTCACCCACCAGCTTAAGTCTCTAAACTCATCTGTCCTGTAACTGACTCTGCCTACTTTCCTTTTCTCCTTATTTGTTGCTACCTAACATCTACCAACCCCTTCCTCACTCCTTTCTCTCATCTCTTTATACTGACTGTCTCCCCTCTACACAATCAGTGCTTATGCAGAGACCTTGAACTGAACTGCCTCCACAAATGCTCCTTGATCAACTATGTTCCTATGTTAACTATGTTAAATTGCAACTCCTTCATGCTCATCTACTAAAACATTTTAGTTTCTATCTTTGACGTCTCTCCTTTTCCTTTTCAGGGTGGAAGGGTTTCGGTGGAAGACCCTGACCTGGAGTTACAGTCAGGCTTTGGTTCGTTGCCATGGAGGGACCTGCTCACGGCCAGCTGCTTTTCGATATCCCAAGGATGAGGCCTAGAAAACGAGTGCACCTCCAGGATTACATGGTTTCACAAGCCTGTGGACTGGCTGATAATGGGTCGATGTTGGCAACTGAAGCGTCGTGGCAGAGAACGGAACATTGGGAACAATGGATCAACTGTCAGAAACTGTTTACTTGGTGAATTGTGCTCTCTCCTGTTGGTGGGTGAAATATTGTTTCTGATTCTTGGGTCACAGAACTCAGAAAAAAAGCGATGCAACAGGCTTTTAACCCTGTAAATCAGTGAGTTATTTTGTCTTGCTGTGAAAAGGAACACCTCTTTTTCCCTTTATTAGGGGGAGAAAGAGAGAGTCTGTGGCATGTCAAATTGTTGGGTGAATGATTTGTTTTTGTTGTACTGCAGATCATGGTCTTACTATTGCATGCTTGGTGGGTGGAGGGTGCTGATGCTTTTTTGTGGAAGAGGTAGGGGTTGGGGAGGGTTGTTGCTTTGTGCATGGGAGGAGGGAGTCAAGAGGGCATTGGGGTTCTAACATTTTAACTGTTACTCATACTTTGGGCCATTCTACTGTTTCTGTGGATGACTGCAAAGAAAAAGAATTTCAGGATGTTTACTATATACATTTCTTGAATATTAGGTGGAACTATTGAACTATTAATGGATATTGATCACCAGAGGAAAACGTGCTGGCTGTCCCCTCTGTCGGTGCAGCAATGTTATGTGTGATTGATCAACCCATGTCTGAACATTTTGCCAATATTGAATGTTATCTGGTTCTGCTACAGGCTGCTTCATTTGCTAAGGACTCATGTTTGAAACTAAATATTGCGCAATACTTTCCTCTTCTTGCCCTATAATGGAAAGAAGGTCATTGCTGAAGGTAATGTGGGGCTGGACATGATCCTGAGAAGATCCTACTGTGATGCCCTGGGACTAAGATGATTGACTTCAACTGTGCAAGGGATGACTTCAATTATTGTATTGTTTTGTCTTGAGGACTTTGATTTTAACAGGGCTCTTTTATGCTGCCCTTGGTTAAATGTTGCCATGATGTCAAGGGTAGTTACTCTCCCCTCATCTCTATAATTCATTTCCTTTGTCCATTTACTCTCATGAGATTTGAATGAAAATGGTCTTGACTAAACCCGAACTGAGCACTCGTGAGGAGATTTTTGTGTAGCACTGTTAACAATACAGGTAGCATAGTGGTTAGCACATTGCTTTGCAGTATTAGCAACCTGGGTTCCATTCCCACTGCTGAATGTAAGTTCTCCCCGTAACCACATGTGTTTCCTTCGGGTGCTCTGATTTCCTCCCAGAGTCCAAAGAAATACAATTTGGTAGATTAATTAGTCATTGTAAATTATCCCATGATGAAGCTAGGGTTAAATCATAGGTTGCTATACCTCTGTGGCTTGAAGAACCAGAAGGGCCTACTGCAAGCTATATTTTAATAAATTAAAAAAATAGTTCATATTACTTTACTGATTGGACAATAACTAGATTATTCCTGTTATTTTTGTGAACAATATTACACAGTGTTAAGTGTGTACAGTAACTGTACTGGAACATCTTGGTAAGAGGCATGGCTAGTACTTGAGTGCAGGTCTTCAGTACAACAGGCAGCAGCTAATGCAATCATTCTAGGTGGTTGATTTGGGGATTGCTTGATATTTTTCATTGCTCCACATATGGAATATAAATTTATTCAAGTGTGTCTTGTAAGGTTTACTTACAGATAAGCAACAATGTCAAGTGCAAAGCCAGTTTCCTTCAGGTTTCATTTTATTTATCTGAAAGTAATTAATTCCTTACAATTCTCCACCTGAAGGAACCTGTCATGCTGTGAAATTCTGCTCCATTTTGATATACCCAAGAGATACAGCACTTTCTGAGAAGTTTTTTCTTATTAAATATATCTACATATATGGATATATATTTATTAGCCATACTGGAATAGGAGATTACATTCTGCAAGTTTGAATGATTATCAGATCTTATGAATTTTACTTGTGATTCATGGTGCAATGTATGATGCTGTTGAATAGATTGCTAACTTACAATCACATTGATCTCTGTATATCAATGTAAACATGTTCTTGATATGAAATGTATTAATGTCACACAATAAATAGCTTGCTCCTGCAAACCTCTTAGCTATTCCAACAAAGGAAAAGAATAACAAGCTCACATTCACACTCTCCTCCTGACCTGACATCTATCATGTTCCTTCACTGTCATTGAGAAAGGTCCTGGGACAGCAAACCAAGTATAATCATGGGAGAGGCATCAGTGCAAAGGACTCAAGTTTAAGCAGGAAGATTATCTTTAACTTTTCAAGGTAATTATTAAAAACAAAAATTCTGCTTTTATCTGCGGCCCCATTCCAAAAAAACAATTTTTAAAATAAAATGTATTTGAAGAAAAGATTTCTTTCCTTACATTGGAATTTTTCTACAAATTGAATAATATTACTATCCATTCACTGCCAATAGATGTTTGGCATTGAGGCGTAAATATTTTCCACAATGTATAGTAATAAAAAGTTAAATGTTTCCACCTTTGATTCCACAGGTTCAAAAAAGTTTTTAAAACATTTGATAGCCCTTGAAAATGGATGCAAGGTCTGTGATATTCAATGCTTCTATCACACATCAGCAGTGATGGAATCCCTTTTGTTATCTTTATAGGCCAAAATTGAAATTCTGACATGCCATGTTTGCCGATCTAAACATCAATTAATTGGTGCTTTGAGCTTTAAAATAAACTCAGTGGCCATTATAATAGATACACCTGTATGTCTACTTGTTAATGAACATATTTAATCAGCCAATCTTATGGCAACAACTCAATATATAAAAGCATAAGGGTCAAGGGGTTCAGCTGTTGTTCAGAACAACATCAGAATGGGGAAGAAATGTAATCTAAGTTACTTCCATTGATGGTGCCAGATGGGGTGGTTTGATATCTCAGAAATGACAGATTTCTTGGGATTTTCACACACACCAGTCTCTAGAGTTTGCAGAGAAAGGTGTGAAAACTAAAAAAAAAATCTAGTGAGTGGCATTTCTATGGGCAAAACGCTTTATTAATGAGCGATCTTGAGGAGAATGTTCAAGCTGACAGGAAGGTGACTCAAATAACCACTCTTTGCAGCAGTGGTATGTAAAAGAGCATATCTGAATATACAATATATTGAACCTTGAAGCGGATGGGCTACAGCAGTAGAAGACCATGAATGTATTGTCAGTGGGCATTTTATTAGGTACAGGAGGTAGCTAATAAACTGGCCATTCAGTTTATCCACCAATTTTATTTAAAATTTATAAGAAACTGCTTATTCTGCCCAACTCGAACAATCAATAGCTTAGTATAAATTATTGTCCTCAATGGCTATTTAATACCATATATACACACATGTGCCATAAATCCTAAGCAGAATCTTTGTCTCTCGTAACAACCAAAGTGTAGACACTCCAGAGCTAAGTCCCAACATCCATGCTCCTTAGTATTAGTATGGTCAGGACACATGTCTCGCTTGAACAACTCCAGGTTACTGAAAGCAGTAGTCTACGGACAACTCTCTCAGGGCAAGTGAGATTGTGGTGCCCTGTGCAAGAGGTACAAAGACCAACTTAAACAGCAGCTCTCTCAGTCAAATATCGAGGTTAATAAGTGGCAGCAGCTGGCTTGTGACAGAGACTGCTGGAGAACATGGATCTACGGAGCAGCCAAGAATTTTGAGGAATCCAGAAGAGTGATTGTTGAAGAGAATAGGAGACGAAGGAAGGATCCTACTACTTGAGCATCCATGTCCCAGCTGTTTCTATGTCCCTTCTCTTCCAAGAGTCCTCAGATTTGGAATTGGCCTCTCCAGTCACCAACGATTGTGCCATCCACTCCTGAGGGCCCTTCTTCCTTCCTGATGTTCACAAGTGAAAAAACAGCCATCATATTCACAAATGTGAAATATGGCATGGAATTTTAATTTTGTTTAAATATGAAGTTGCAAATGTTGATTCAATTACCACTTATGTTAACTACAGTGGTCTGAGCCACAAGGAATGACTGAACCAGATGATGACTGGATTCTGAAAGACAAATAGGTGCCATGTGCCCTCTAGTGGTGGTTATCAAAGGGTATACGAAATGTTTTATCTGCTTCACGTATGAGATAACATAATGCAGGTTTTCCCACCTCATTAATTTTGATTTATGATATTTTGCCAAATTTCCACTGAATTTTGGGGTACATCTCTTCAATTTAAGAATCTATTTTTCACTTTAATTACTAGAGTGCTATGCTCTACATATAGAAATTCACTCTATCAAAATGCCTATAGCAGGTTTAACTCCGATTTTCAATTTATAAAATTTTGTTTAATATAATGTTTTCTAGGAATGCATCACTGTCTCTTTCCCCAAACTATAACTTGATCCCTACCACCCCGTGCTGCCGTCCCTACAAACTTAAAAGACAACTAAGTCTGAATAACAACTATGACGGATGTTTCAGCTCAGCGCCATCTGATCGGATATATTTAGCCTGTTTATGGTACGTAATTAGTCTAGTACATTAGTTTACATTTGTTAATTTTAAATATAAACTTTATTTATAGAGATATATACAAGTACAAGCAATTCATGACTTTCTTTATATTCAATGTGCATTCAAATAAATATATTCCATGATCCATCAAACCAATGCATTCTATTTACATTGCCATTCATGTTTCTTCATTCAACAGTGCATTCATAAGGTGTCTCAAAGGCTGTTTCATGGCAGCAGGACCTTAGAATCGAGTCCTTCCTTCAAATCCTTTGTGCTGGCTGCATTGAGCTTCAGCAAATCATGATGTAGTCATTCTAAAATTGAATTGTTAATGTTCAGACAAGGGCTTATTGGAATAATTTAAATTTGACCTCTTTCAGGGGAGCATGCTTATGCATACTTAAGGTTAGGGTAGAATGTGCACAGCAAAGATATCCAAAATGTCATAGTGTAAATTACTCGATGGGATAATGCCCCTGTTTAGCAAGGAATACCTTCTCCAACCCCTTGTATCTGGCACTGGGTCTAGCCCAGAAACAAACTCTGGAACACAATCTGTATATAAGTGACATGATGTAAAGTAACTTTATTTTCTGAGAGCATTTATATGGAAAATATGAGAGGAGATTGTTTATTTGATCAGTGGCAACTCCTGATGTGGGAAGGAAATGGGACACCCAGGGAAGACCTATGTGGTCATAAGGTGAATGTAGACAGCACCGGAGCTGATGATTGAAACCGTATCATTGTAGCTATGAGGCTGGGGCCTGTGAGCTGGGTACAGGTGTCTTTCAAGATGAAAGATGAACTTAAGGAGTTAGAGAATAAGTTAAAAAGCAGAATATCAAAGGTAGGAATTTCAAACATACTTCCAACATCAGCATGGACTAGAAGGTTCCAAGATGGCCTGTTTCCGTGCTGTAATTGTTATATGGTTATAGGATAGGCTGGATGAGATGATCATAAACATGACAAATTTTGCAGATGCTGAAAATGCAAAGCAGCACACGCAAAATGCTGGAGGAAATCAGCAGGTCAGACAGCACCTACGGAAATGAATCAACAGTTGATGTTTTTGGGCTGAGACCCTTTTTCAGAATTGGAAAGGAAAAGGAAAGGTGATACAATAAGACAATAAGAAGGTGGGGAGAAGAAAAGGAGGATAGGTGAATCCAGATGGGTAGGAAAGGGAAAGAGGAAGGGGTGGTCCAGGAGGATGTGATAAGCAGTTGAGAAGAGGTAATAGGTCAGAGTGGGGAATAGAAGAGGAGGGGAGGGGGAAGGAAATTTGTTTTACTTGTCATCAGGTTGGAGGCTACCCAGGTGGAATATAAGGTGTTGCTCCTGCACCCTGAGGGTGGCCTCATTGCAACACAAAAGAAGGCTATGTTGGAATGGGAATGGAAATTGGATTAAATATGCTTGGCCACTGGGAACTTCTGCTTTTGGCCAATAGAGTGGAGGTGCTCAGTGAACTAGTGTACCAATTTACAATGGGTCTCACCAACATAGAGGAGGCTGCATCAGAAGCACCGGATACGATAGACAACTCCGGCAGATTTGCAGGCGAAATGTTGCCTCACCAGGAAGAACTCTTTGGAGCCCTGAATGGAGGTGGGAAGGGGGAGGTGAGTGGACAGGTGTAGCACTTATCCCAGCAATTGGCCAAAGTGCTACACCTGCCCATTTACCTCCGCCCCCACCTCAAGACAGGGCCACAAAAAAACCTTCTGGGGTCATCTATTGTGTCTGGTGCAGGTGTTTAATGAAGGATGTTGCCTTCTTGAGGTATCGCCTCTTGAAGATGTCTTTGATGCCAGGGAGGTTTGTGCTCGTGATGGAGCTGGCTGAATTTACAACCCTCTGCTACCACTTGTATATCTGTGCACTGGAGACCACATTGCATACTATGATACAACCATTTAGAATACTCTCCATTGTGTTTTATAGAAATTTGCAAGCGTCTTTGGTAGCATACCAAATCTGCTTCAGCTCCTAATGAATTAAAGCCACTGATGTGTCTTCTCCATGGTTGCATCAGTGTATTGAATCTGGGCCAGGATCTTGCTGAGGTTGTCACTCAGGAAGTTAAAGCTGTTTGTTTTTTATCACTGACCCTTCAGTGATGACTAATGTGAGTCCTTCTATCTTCCCCTTGTTGGTGTCAACAAACAATTCCATAGTGTTGCTGATGCTGAGTGCAAAGCTGTTGCAGCACCACTCAACCAAGCAATATAGCTTACTCTCGTACGTTTCCTCATTGTCATCCCAAATTTCACCAACAACAGTGTTCTCATTTGCAAATGTATTAATATTTAAGACTTATATAATTGGAGTATCATTGATGACTTTATTTTACACAGATCATAGACTGGGCAAGTCAAGTTAGTGCTATCCTGTAGAAGAAGAATCCAGAGTACATACTGAATCATATCCTGATCAACACTGACTACCAACTAGAGAGCAGACATTCTAGACTGGGTAATGTATAATGAGAAAGAGTCATCAGTCTTGTTGTTCAAAGCCCTTTGAGGAAGAGTGGCCAAAATATGATTGAAACTTAGGTTAAGTTGGTGAGTGACATAGTAGATTCTGAGATGCACACACAAATTGCTGGAGGAATTCAGCAAGTCAGGCAGCATCCCTCGAGAGGAATGAAGAGATAGGTTTTCCAGCTGACACCCTTCATCAGGACTGAGAAAGAAGGGGGAAGAAGCCAAAAAAGTGACTCTTTATTTTTCTCCATAGATGGTGCCTGACCTGCTGATTTCCTCCAGCATTTTGTGTGGGTTGCCCTGGATACAGAGCTTTTGCAGAATCTCTTGTGTTTAAGATTCTGAGATGAGAATCATAATTTAAGTGAAGTGGATTATGTGATGAGAATTGGGTAAGATAGATTGGGGAACATTATTTATAGAATTGATGTGTGCATCATCGATGAAGAACATTTAGAGAATACACAGAAAATTATTACAATGGTTCATTCCTGTCAAAATGAAACACTCAAAGTTGGTTCTATCATGCAAATAAGGGAAAATAGACATAATATTATATCCATGGAGAAAGCATATAAATTTCCCTGAAAAAGAAGTAAACATTTAGAATTGTGAACTGTTCAAATCTTTGCAAAGACAGACCGAGATTATTTAAGAGAGAAGGAGAATAAGAAAATAAGCTTGTAGGAAACATTAAAGCCAACTAAAAAACGTTCATAGTATCTGATGACATAAATATTGTTAAAGACAAATATTGAAACAGGGGAACTAATAATGAGGAATGAAAAAAAATAGTAGACCAATTGAACAACTCTTTTGGGTCTTTATTCTCAATGAATACAAATAATCCCCAAGTAATGTTAAAGAACCTAAAACAGGGTGAGAGAGAGAGACAGAGGGAATCCAACATTGGTAGGGAAATGGTGTTAGGGAAATTGATAGGATTGAGGTCTTATAAATACTTTAGGCCTAACAGGCTCATAGCTCATTGAGTTGATACTTAAACAGTGGATGCAATAATGATCATATTCTGACACTCTCTGGACTCTGAATCCACTCCTAAGTATTGGAGGGTGAAAGATTTCATCTTTCAGAAGACTTTTAATAAGAACGTACATAAGAGGTTGGTGTGTAAAATTAGAGGACTTGGGATTATGGTAACGTACTGTCATGGGCTAAAGCTGATTGTTGATTGAAATGCAGGGTGGAATAGGCCCTTCTAGCCATTTGAGCCTCGTCGCCCAGCAATCCCCTGATTTAGTCCTAGCCTAATCATGGGAAAATTTACAATGACTAATTAACCTACCCATCAGTACATCTTTGGACTGTTCTGGAAAGTGGAGCTCCCCGAAGAACAGGGAATTGAACCTGAGTTTCCTGTACTGTAAGTTTTCTGCTAACCACTACCCTACCATGCTATCCTTTTCAACATTGCCATATTTGAGAAGATAGTGAAGATTTGAGAAGATAGAGAGTGAAATTCTAAAATATTTTCTGTGAAAGGTTACCTTAGTTGTGCATTTTGTGTTCTAAAAAAATTTACGTCTCATTTAAAACTGACTTTACAATAGAACTGGTATAAAAATCATAAGACATAGGTGCAGTATTAGGCCATTCAGCCAAATGAGTTTGCATCGCCATCCCATCATGGCTGATAGATTATCCCTCTCAACGCCATCCTCCTACCTTCTCCCTGTAATCTTTGATGGCAGCCAGACTAATCAGGAGCCTATCTTCCTTTGCTTTAAATATACCTAGTGACTTGGCCATCCCAGCGGTCTGTGGCAATGAATTCCACAGATTCACTACCTTCTAGCTAAAGAAGTACCTCCTCATTTCTGTTTTAAATGAATGTCCCTCTATTCTGGTCCTAGACCCGGCAAGTAAAGGAAGCATCCTCTCCACATTCACTCTAACTAGGTGTTTCAATATTTGATACACTTTTAAAAGAATTCATCTCAATATTTGAAACTCCAGCAAGTCCAGATCCAGAGCCATCAAACACTCCTCATACACTACATTAACCTATTCATTCCTGGAACCATTCTTGTGAACCTCCTCTGGACCTACTCTGATGCCAACGCATCTTTTCTTAGATAAGGGGCTCAAAACTGTTCACAATACTCTAAGTGCTATCTGACAAACTCCTTATAATGTCTCAACATTACATCCTTGCTCTTGTATTCTAGTCCTCTTGAAATGAATGCTAATGTTGCATTTACCTTCCTTACCATGACTCAACCTGCAAGTTAACCTTTGGAGAAACTTGACCAAGGACTCCCAAGTTCCTTTGCACCTCTGAATTTTGAATTATCAGTCTGTTTAGAAAATACTTCTTCCTTCTGCCTTCTATCTTTATGCCTTTATTCCTCTACCAAAGTGCATGACCATACAATCCCCAACAGTGTGTTCCATCTGCCACCTCTTTGCCCATTCTCTTAATCTGTAAAAGTTCTTCTGCAGACTCCTTGCTTCCTCAACTCTGCCTGAACCTCTTTGTATCATTTACAAACTTGGGCACTAAGCCACCAATTCTTTCATCCAAATCATTGACATCTAACATGAAAATAAATGGTCCTTGTGGAATAACACTAGTCACTGGCAGCCTACCAGAAAATGCCCTTTATTCCCACTCTGCCTCCTACCAATCAGCCAATGTTAGTATCTTTCCTGTAATACAATGGGTTCTAATCTTGTTAAGTGGTCTTGTGTGTGGCACCTTGTCAAAGGCTTTCTGAAAATTTAAGTAAACACATCCAATGACCACTCTTTGTCTATTCTGCTTGTTATCTCCCCAATGAATTCCAATAGTTTGTCAGGTAAGAATTTGCCTGAAGAAAAACATGTTAACTTGGACCTATTTAATCATGTGCCTCCAATTACTTCAACACCTCATCCTTAATAATGGACTCCAACACCTTCTCAAGCACTGAAGTCAGACTAACTTCCTATAATTTCCTTTTTTTCTACCCCCCCCCACCCTTCCTTCTTAAATAATAGAGTGACATTTTCAATTTTCCAGTCCTCTGGAACCATTCAGAAACCAGTGATTCTTGTAAGATGATTACTAATGCCTCTGCAATCCCTTCAGCTACCAATTTCAGAACACTGGGGTGTATTCCATCTGGTCCAGGAGACTTACCTACCTTCAGACCTTTCAGCTTCCTAAGCACCTCCTCCTTATTACGAGAAAATACATTCACTTTTGCCCCCTAGCAGTTTCAAAGTCCTGGCATACTGCTAGTGTCTTCCACAGTGGAGATGGAAAATACTTAATAAGTTGTCCATCATTTCTTTGTCCCTCATTAATACCTCTCCAACATCATATTTCAGCTTTCTAATATACCCCCTCAATTCTCTTTCACTCTTTATGTAGCTGAAAAAAAAAACCTTCTGGTATCCCTTTCATATTATTCGCTATCTTCCCTTCATATTTCATGTTTTCTGTCCTTATGGCTTTTTCAGGTGCTTTCTCTTGATCTTTAAAAGTTTCCCAGTCCTCTAACTTCCCACTAATTTTGCTATATTATATGCCCTCTCTTTTCCTTTTAAGTTGTCTTTGACTTTCCTTAGCAATATTTATGCCATCCTCCCATTAGAATAAAACTTTGTCTTTGGGATGTATCTATCCCCTGCCTTCCAAATTGCTCCCAGAAACTCCAGCCATTGCTGTTTTACCAACAACCCTATTGGTGTTCCCTTCCAATTAACTGTGGCCAGCTCTTCTCTCATGAAACACACACTGTAGATTTCCAACATCGGCAGATCTTCTCTTGTTTGTAATTGGTCCTCTCTCATGTCACCGTCATTCCCTTTACTCCACTGGAATACTAATACATCTGACTTTATCTTCTCCTTCTCAAACAGCAGGATGAAATCTATCATGTATAATTACTGACTCCCAAGGTTTCCTTTATCATAAGCTCCCTAATCAAATCTGTTTCATTACACAACAACCCTAGAATGCTCAGCTGCAAGCTGCTATTGAAAGCCATCTCATAGGGAGTCTACAAGTTCCCTCTCTTAAGATCAAGCACCAACTTAATTTCCTCAATCTACCTGCATATTGAAATCCTCCATGTCTGTCTTAACATTGCCCTTTTTACATGCCTTTTCTGTCTCCCATTGTAATTTGTATCTCACATCCTGGCTACTGTTTGGAGGTCTGTGTATAACTCCCATCAGGGTCTTCTTTACCCTTGCAGTTTTTTAACTCTAACCACAAGGATTCTACATCTTCCAATCCCATGTTGCCTCCTTCTAAGGATTTTATTTTTATTTTTCTTTACCAAGAGAGCAGCTCCACCCCTTCTGCCTACCTGGCTGTCCTTTAGATATAAAACATATCCTTTGATGTTAAGCTCTCAAATATGATCTTTCAGCCACAACTCAGTAGTGCACACAATGGCATACCTGGCAAACTCTAACTGCACTACAAGATCATCTGTCTTATTCCATATACGGTGTGCATTCAGATACAACATCTTCAGTCCTGTATTCATCACCCTTTTTGATTTTGTTCCTATATTGAACTTTAATATTGAAGTTCAATTAATTGATTGATTGCAATTTTCCCTTATCATCTGCCTGTCCTTTCTCATGGTCTCACTGCATGCTGTATCCATATCTATACCAACTTCCCCATCCTCAGCCTTATCACCCCAGCTCTCATTCCCCTGCCAAATTAGTTTAAAACTTCACCAGCAGCTCTAAAAACCCTCCTCACAAGCATGTTGGTCCCCCTCAGGTTGAAGTGTAACCTGTTCTTTCTGTATAGGTCACACATTCCCTAGAAGAGATCCCAATGATACAGAATTCTAAAACCTTGCCCCCTGCACCATTTCCTCAGCCACAGATTCATCTGCCAAATCATCCTATTCTTACTGACTTGTGGCATAGGCAGAAATCCAGAGATTACTAGTCTGGAGATCTTGCTTACTGGCAGCTTATTTAAAACCTCCCCCTCAACAAGAGAAACACAGGACCACTTACAGGACTGCTTTGAATCCATGGACTGTACTGTATTCAGGGTTTCATCTTCGAACCTGGATGAGTATGCTGCAGTTGTTACCGACTTCATTAAAACCTGTGTGGATGAGCGTGCGCCAGCAAAGACTTACTGTACAGTCACAAACCAAAAGCCATGGATGAACCAGGAGGTACATTGTCTGCTGAAGGCTAGATCTGTGGCATTCAAGTCTGGTGACCCAGGTCTGTACCAGAAAACCAAGTATGATTTGCAGAGAGCTATTTCAAGGGTGAAGAGACAATTTCATACCAGGTTGGCAGCAACATCGGATGTACAAGAACTCTGGCAGGGTTTGCAAGTCTTTAGAGAGGGTGAACTCCTGCCAGGCGTAAGGTCCCAATGGCGTACCTGGTAAGGCTCTGAAAACCTGTGCCAACCAACTGGCAGGAGTATTCAAGGACATTTTCAGTCTCTCACTGCTATGGTTGGAAGCTCCCACTTGCTTCAAAAAGGCAACAATTATACAAGTGTCTAAGTAGAATAATGTGAGCTGCCTTAATGACTATTGCCCGGTAGCACTTACATCTACAATGATGAAATGTTTTGAGAGGTTGGTCATGACTAGACTGAACTCCTGCCTCAGCATGGACCTGGAGCATTACAATTTGTTTATTGCCACAATAGATCAACAGCAGATGCAATCTCAATGGCTCTTCACATGGCCTTAGACCATCCAGAGAATACAAACACCTATGTCAGAATGAGGTTCATTGACTATAGCTCAGCATTTATCACCATCATTCCCACAATCCTGATTGAGAAGTTACAGAACCTGGCTTCTTTACCTTCTTCTTCATTTGGATTCTCGACTTCCTAACTGGAAGTCCAAAATCTGTGTGGATTAGTGATAACATCTCCTCCTTGCTGACGATCAACACTGGTGCACCTCAGGGGTGTGTGCTTAGCCCACTGCTCTACTCTCTCTATACCCATGACTGTGTGGGTAGGCATAGCTCAAATACCATCTATAAATCTGCTGATGATACAACCATTATTGGTAGAATCTCAGATGGAGACGAGAGGGTGTACAGGAGTGAGATATGCCAACTAATAGAGTGGTGCCACAGCAACAACCTGGCACTCAGTGTCAGTGAGATGAAAGAGCTGATTGTGGATTGCAGGAAGGGTAAGACGAAGGAACACATACCAATCCTCAAAGAGGGATCAGAAATGGAGAGAGTGAGCTATTTGAAGTTCCTGGGTGACAAGATCTCTGAGGACCTAACCTGGTCCCAACATATCGATGCAGTTATAAAGAAGGCAAGACAGAAACTATACTTTATTAGGAGTTTGAAGAGATTTGGTATGTCAACAAATACATTCAAAAACTTCTATAGATGTACAATGGAGAGCATTCTGACAGGCTGCATCACTGCCTGATATGGGGGTGGGGGGCGGGGTGGGGACAACTGCACAGGACTGAAAGAAGCTACAGAGGGTTGTAAATTTAGTCAGCTCTATCTTGGCTACTAGCCTACAAAGCACCCAGGACATCTTCAAGGAGTGGTGTCTCAGAAAGGCAGTGTCCATTATTAGGCACCCATGTCATGCCCTTTTCTCACTGTTACCATCAGGTAGGAGGTACAAAAGAAGACACACACTCAGCGATTCAGAAACAGCTGCTTCCCCTCTGCTATCCGATTCCTAAATGGACATTGAACCCGTGAACACCACCTCACTTTTTTAATATGTATTATTTCTGGTTTTTTGCATGATTTTTAATTTATTCAGTATACCATAATTGATTTACTTATTTATTATTTTTTATTATTATTTTATTTTTTCTTTCTTCTTCTATATTATGTATTGCATTGAACTGCTGCTGCTAAATTAACATATTTCATGACATATGCCGATGATAATAAACCTGATTCTGATTCTGTCCTTGCCTAAGTCAGATGACCCAAAGCCTGACCACTCTGTCAACTCCAGCAATTGCCACTCCACTTACACTTTGCTTCTTTTTATTAGCCTTTGTCGAGTGCTTAATAGATTATTATGATTGCAGCCTTCTGAAAAGCCCTGAGAGACACCGATCTCTTTTTAAACTTTGCACCACCTCAGCCAAACAAGCAACTCTCACGATGATAGAACACCGCCAAAAAGTCCTGGAAGGCCCCAAGCTCTTTTTAAATCTCCCACTGTCTCAGCCAAACAAGCAACTCAAACGTAAATATAATAGAAAAATCTGTCCATTAAAATATATTTTTATAAAATATATAAATATACATTTTTATTAATTTTACCATATGACTGATACCCATGTTTAGAAATAATAAACTAATTAAGTTTGGCAACATCCTGAATGAATGATTTAGGAATATGAGAATTAGAGTGCATGTCAGATAGGCTAAAAAAAAAATTAAAGGAACCCTATTAGTTCACTGTTAACTAGGTCACTCTATCGATCTGTTCTGATTTATTCAGAAATGAATATACTCTCTAATATCCTCAACAGATGTAGCAAGTATCTGAGCTTCTATTCTAGAGCAGCAACATTGTCAGCTTGTTTAATATATGAACTTGCATTGACTATTTGGAAAGTGTGAACTTTACTCTCATAGTGATCTAATACTGTTACTACAAGAAGATATATATAAATAAAATAAAAAATGAGTAAACCCATTTATAGAACAGAAAATTCCAACTCCAGCATTTATGTGTAAAGGATACCCTGTGATTTATAGATACTACAGTGAAACAGCTGGGTACACATTTCTAAAACTGTCCACGGACTTACAAGGTTAAATATTCCTTCTTCCACAATTATGAGGTATACCTGCAACTGAATAACTATGATGCAGATCACTAATTGCTTTTAATGTAGAATCATTTCAGTTTTGTGTTAAATTAGTTTTTCCTTAAAAGAGTATTTTCAGTCTATTCATGAATGCTGACAACCCTGACAAGCCATTGTTTATACTATCCTATATTACACTACACTACACTACACTCTCTTATCCTATACTTTCCCCTGTGTTTGTGTGTGTTTGGTGGTGATGGTGGGGTTGGTACAAAGCAGGGAAGGGGGGGGGAAATAGGATGGGTGGTGTTGTTGTTGACCTGAATATAAGGCAAAGCCATGCCAGCCAGTGTCCCATGGGCTATTGGACTCCTTCATTAATAATGCTAAGTTCATTTCCTTTTATCTTTCAGTTTGCTCCGACTTCCCCAATAAATGTTTGTTTGGGACAACATGATGGGGCAAAGGGCCTGTATGATGCTATACTGTTCTATGTTCTTAAATTCTGGATGTAAGCTAGGCCAGGTTTGATTAGAGTGAAGTATCGCCAACCTGTTTGTGGGCTGTTGTTAGAAAGCAGTTCCTCAGGGAGATCATAGATGGCAACGCCTATGTTCTAAACTACGGATGACATTGAATGGGTATCAGCTAGCAGAAGGCAGTTTTTAGTTGAAAAATGTCAGCATGCAGCCACTGAGCATTATGAACCAGTCACCCCTGAATTTGCCATAGGTAGCTGTGGGCTGCTGTTCTGACCCAATGGGCAGAACTTCACTAGATATCTTCTTGTACTGTACATATGGTTCTTGGCCACCACTTTCGTAACAATGAATCACATACTGCATGTTGAGCATGAACCTTCTTCAGTCACACTGTTCTCAGCACCTTAACAGCTTCACTCAAAATGTCTGATTTCCTTCCTCACTTTCTTTGCCAATTTACTCCACCTTGACAGAATGTGCACATACATCAACCTCAATGTAGTACAGACATTCGTCTCAACTGTCACTTTGACCATCATCCCACTAATCCCACTCTTCCATGACTATCCCACAGTCATGCAAAGACCACAATGTCACATTTGCACCACCAATTCATTGTGGGCATAGGCCACAAAGATGAGATGCCTCCATGGCTCAGTGGAGAAGGTTGACTCTTTGCTGGATGAAGTGCTGAGCTGATGATTTCCAGGCACCAGGAGAAACAGAACTTGTCCAGGCACTGTTGTGCATCGTGGCTTAGCACAGCCTCACTCATTGATACACATGTCTTCAGAGGCAGGGAATGCAACTATAACCAAACAGCTCATCTCCAGTCATTGACAAGTTAAGAAACATTCAATGGATTATTAAATCTGAGCCATAGCCTATCGCAAACAATAGCAAATATCAATATCACGGAGCATCCAGGATCAATGTGGGTAAATGAGGAACCCCACCTGAAATGCCGACTGTCCCTTTCTCTCCACAGGTGCTGCCTGAAATGCTGAATTCCTCCAATGTCTTGGGTTTGAGAGCAACATGTAAATAATCCAATATAAACATGATTAAGACAAACAGCAGCACTGTGCTTGCTCAGATACTATTCCTATACAAGTATCATGGGGAAGCAATAACCAAGGGAACTTGTGACATGCTGACAGAAAGAACAAAGCTCGAATGCTGTGAATTTCCTTGCTATGACTGCATCATGGATGGATGGTTAAAGCTTGTTATCAGGCACATGCTCATAACCTAAGACATTCATAAGTGATTTCAGTGAAAATTCTTGGCTTGAACCATGCCAGTTAACCCTGAGCCATTACTGTCAGCAGGAGCTCATTATTCTGACACATTTAACAAGTGCTTTCAAATATATCCAAAAGTCAATATTTGTAAGAAGAAGCAGGTTGCAAACACTGCTAGCAATCCGACTGCAGTTTTGAGCAGTGCTTAATAATGATATAATGTTTTCCACTCTATTTGCTGCAGGATGATCTAACCTGTACTCCATTTCCTTTCTGATTTTCATAACGAAAGCAGTGAAGATAGTGAGCTGCTATCCCAGAGGAGCCATGGCATTTCATGAGGAGAGACACATGGCTCTAGTGCGCTATTGTCAGACTATCTTGACTCTATGGAGGTTGAGAATATCAATAATGCTGATTTAGAAGGATGGGTTGAGTTTTACGGGAAGAAGACACTTAGAAATGTAGTACATGTAAATGTAATTACAATGATTAAAAGGTATTTTGACAGGTACTGAGATAGAAAAAGCAGACAAGTTCAAATACGGGCAAGCAGGATTAGCAGATTTGCTTGTCAGTCAGCATGGATGATATGAGCCAGAAGGGTCTATTTCTGCACTTTTTGTCTAAAAGCAGCTTGTAAGTGGACACTCTCAAAAGCTTGGAATAGGATCAGACTCTTAGACAAGAATGTGTCACCTCGAATTTTTGCAATGATATTGGTTTTGCTGTCCGTGAAGTTCTGAACTCAAGTGAAGATCTTAAGCCCTATCCTAAGGGTATCCTTACTGTCATACTGTAACACCTTCTCTTTAAAGGCCAGATCACCTCCCTGGTTATCCTCCATTGTGAATTTAGCTGCTGATGCTCACTATTTGAGCAGAGTCCCACCTCCCTACCAAGGTGGAGATACTTCCAAGAAGACTAAACACAGTCAATTTATTTTCAGTGATGCATAAAATTCTTAGAACACATTTAAAACACACAGAGGCTTTCTATTTTATAAAAGATTTCCAAATTAGAAACTTTCTAAAACATGAAGGATTTCCAAAACATAGGTACAATTCCTATAAGCTAATAAGCAACTGTAGACTGATGAGTTGCAGACAAATTAGTTTTCTGTCACAGAAATCAAAGGAAGAGGTATGAATTCTAGTAACTCTGTATTTTTGCCATTCTTATTGTTCCTTGACCATTCCTAATAAGCTTGACTACTCTGACTAGTCTCTTGACTACTTTTATTCTGTTTTTTTGCTGCCTGGTGACTTCATATACCGGATCTAAAATCTCCTGGGGACAGAGATCCAGGACACCCAAAAATAATGCTGTGAATGCTGACTCTCTGAGTACACAAATCTCCCAAATATCGATAGATTAGCGAGTTGTTGGGGTAAGTGATAGTATCAGTCCGGTCTGCAAACTTTCTTGAACTAAATGATTTAGCCATTGTTGTCTAACTCGCTACAGGTCCAACTAACATAACCCCATTGTTTTACACTGCATCTCTTGTGTAGCCAGCCCCGTGCTGTAGGCCAACAATCTATGCTTGCAAAGCTGTCCTTTAAACTTTAAAGGCTGTTGCTTGAAATTTACATTAAGAACTAAAGACTGGTTACTGTTTACGACAAGAAGCTGAGCAAAAAAAAATCGGTTGGGAGCTTAACTTAATTAAAAACGACTCTGATTCCTGGAAGTGCCAGATGCTGTGTTAGGAAGCTGGCAAAAAGCACCCCATAGCCCTGCACATCGATTATCAGACGCATTTGAAAATGATTCCATCTTCTGTATCCAACAGTGACAATACTGAGGAATCTTGGTAGCTGAGGAGGTTAGGATTCTGCCCCCACTGAGGGCTCACTCCCAAACGGACCCTGAACCAGTAGTAGGAGATTTCCAAGGAAAGTAGTCAGGTGAACCAATAGATTTTCAGTGCTACCGTCAGCAAGCAGGTAACTGATTCAGAGTTTACATGCCAGTCTTGGCAGAGTTCTGGAAGTTCTGGTGGCCACGGCTCAGATGGGTTTAGTATCGACTGACCGGTACCATGAGGATACTGTTGGCATAGTGGGTACATCCTTTCTCAGGTGTCAGCATCTCCCCTGCGACCTCTCTCATGTACTGCTCTCAGCCTTGCAGCCCATCCAAGCCCGCTTCCCCCAAACACAGGCACAACAGCTGAAACTTTTTGTTTTGAATCTACGTTTGGAGCTCATTCTCCGTGAAAGCGCTTCATCTCTCAATGCCTATCTCTAAGTTAGCTGACACCATTGATTTCTTGTACAATTGTTTCAGAAAGAACAAGGTGAAAGCCAATATAAGTTGATATTAAGTTGCTCTTTATTGTTATGCTCTGCAAAAGCACAGAGCCACTTTTTGTGTGTGGTGTTTGTCCATTCTTCAGTCAAGCCCACTTAAGGCACCATGTTGCAAGGTCAGCTTACTTTATGGAGACTGACCACTGAGAAATTAATGTTGCCACTTTCGGCTAATTTTTGTCTGTCAGGCTCCCTTCAGCATGATGTTTTTGTATTAACAACAATAATAGACTCATACAGATGGTTAAAAGGCTCATGTAATGTCATGTAAGAGTGACTTATCATTCAAGCAGGCTTTCCTCAGAACCTTTACATTAATACAAAGTGCCACTGTGACAAGTGCAATTCCTTAAGCAGAAGCAGTAGCCATGAGTTGAGAGGCCTTTGCAAAAATGAGGATGGTGTCAGATTAGCATTTACAAGGACAGATGCCAAACATCAAAAGAATGTGTCATCCCTTCTGCTTTTTAACTGTCTGTCATTGTAAAAATTTTTGAAGAATTTCTGAGGGATTGAGAAAGATAGATTTGTTTGAAGTGTGTTGCCTCACAGTCCCAATGCATTTTTTTTCCACAGAGGCTTTGTGGGAGTGCAGGAATCTGAGGATGGCTGTCAAGTTGAAAAGTCTGGTCTAAGGTGATTTGCTAAATGGGATGTATCATTGGAGATGTCTCCACAATTTTAAATGAAGCTGTGGAGATAACTGCATGTATCTCCACAGTCAGTGAAACAGTGACTACTTGAACTTGCAGTTCAAGTATTTAATTGAATCAGAACCAGGTAATTAGCTGTTCTTACGATCTCACAAAGTAATGCTGGTGCTTAATATTATCCTGATTCTGAATATCCAGCCATGTTTTGGAGTGAGTCATAATTTGAAGTAATGAGTGAGAGAGAGACATCGTTGCAAGGTAGGAGCCAGTTGAAAAGAACAAATCTTGCCCAGAATGAGATTTAATTGAGCAGCCAGTGTTCGAATGAGAAAACTTTTCCCTTTCTTGTCTAATGCACTGAAAATGGGTCTAGTGCTAGTGGATGTTCTTTGTGTGAGACATGGGAGTGCTGGGGGGGTGTGGGGGGGGGCTCATGTCTCCCTGTTAACTATATCCACGCAAAATGCATTGAGCAGCAGCTCTTTAGAGAGCATATTAAGGAAATAGCTGCAGCTTGATGACCTTCAGCTTATACGGGAGATAGAGGTGATAGATAGGAAGATAGCCACTGCTAAGTTGCAGGATGTGGGTCCCTATGTGTCTGTTCGGAGAGGGAAAGGGAACAGACAGCCAGCGCAGAGTACCCTGTGGCTCTTCCACTCAATTGTAAGCATATCATTTTGGATACTGTTGGAGGGAGGTGGGAATGACCTGCTGATAGAAGCAGCACAGACTGTGTCTCTGTGGCTCAGAAGGGAAAGGAGCAAAGACAAGTGCAGTAGTGATAGGGGATTACATACACAGAGCAGACAGGAGATGATGGAATTGATGGTTCTGTGGCCAAGTTTGTGGACGACATGAAGATAGGTGGAGGGGCAGGTAGTGTTCTGGATCAGGGAGTCTGCAGGAGGATTTAGATAGATTGGGAGAATGGGAAATAGAAGTGGCAGAAGCAATACAGTGAAAGGAAATGTATGGTCATGCGCTTTGGTAGAAAAAATAAAGGCATAAGCTCTTTTCTGAATGCAAAGGAAGTTCGAAAGTGAGAGCTGCAAAGGGACTTGAGAGTCCTCAAGTAGAATTCCTTAAAGGTTAAGTTGAAGGTTGAGTCGGTGGTAAGGAAGGCAAATGCCATGTTAGCATTCATTTCAAGAGATCTAGAATATAAGAGCTAGGATGTAATACTGAGGCTTTATAAGGTATTGGTCAGACCATACTTGGGAGTATTGTGTGCAGTTTTGGGGAAGATATTCATGAAAAGCTGTGCTGATATCAGAGAGGGTTCAGAGGATGTTCACAACAGTGATTCCATGAATTGAATGGTTAACATATGAGGAGCATTTGATGGCTCTGGGCATGTCCTCACTGAAGTTTAGTAGAATGATGGGGATTCCATTGAAACCAATCAAATATTGAATGGCCTAGACAAAGTGGGATGTTTCCTATAGTGGGTAAGTCTGAGTACAGTGGGTACAGCCTCAGAATAGAGGGATGTTCATTTAGAACAAAGATAAGGGAGAATTTATTTAACCAGGGGGTAGTGTATCTGTGGAATTCATTGCCACAGACAGCTGTGAAAGTGAAGTCATTGAGTATACTTAAAGCGGAGATTGATAAGTCCTTAATTAGACAGATGTCAAAGGTTATGTAGAGAAGGCAGGAGAATGGGATTGAGGGGGATAATAAATAGTTTGTCCATGTTGGAATGGTGGAGCAGCTATGATGGACTGAATTGTCTAATTCTTTTCCTAAGTCTTATGGTCTTATAATCTTTATATACATAACTGCAAGCCTTTAAATAGAACAGTGATAAGCACTGCCAAGTCTTCAAGAAGGAAGAGCTACTTGCCATGACAATATTCACTCCAATTAGATTAATTTCTGGGTATTGACTTGTAAAGTGAAGGCAGCATACATAATATTTTTGTAAGGCATGACGATGGTAAAAGTAAATAGACATTCAATCATGTTCACGCATGCTAATTAAGGGTCTGATGCAACGTTTGGGTGAGACTGAGAGCTGATATGGGAACAAAAGCCAATATCCATTTAAAGCTATAACTTCCTGGAAATACTTCATAGTTGCAGGATTACTGCATTGTAAATGTGGCTGTAATTGATTGTATTACCAAGGTGGGGTGTAAAACCATGTGGTAGACTAAATAACCCTGCAACTTTGTAAGCGATGCGAGGATGGGTGTAGGGGAGGCATCCAAGATCAAACACTGGCTCATGTCACATTTTCATTAAGGTGGGGTTTCTGTCATTGAAGGTCTGGACTGAGTGGCTCTTCCCTTTTGTTGTATTGTTCTCTTACTAGCTTCTCCAGATGATCCTTTGATCGTCTTCACTCAGGCACAAATGTTCCCTGTAATTTGTAATGACCAGTGTGCGCAAAAATCTTGTGCTGTGCAATTTTTTGCCCAGTGATAACAACATGTGCACACTGAATAATTTCTTCAATAAAAATAGTATAAATAAACCAGTTCTAAAATCTGCAGACAAATCATCACAAACTCCACGTTGACAACACTGTCTGCATCTTTGTGAAATATACTTAACATGCCAGTGATGTAGAGGGTGACAACCTTTTGTGTGCATTTTAAATTCCTTTGTGTGCTCATAAGCAAAGATATGTGCACACCCATGCCTTAGAGGGAGCATTGCTCAGGCACCCCTACTGTCTTGGTTGCTGGTTCTCTTCTCACTCCATATCCATTTTCATATTAACTGGTCAAATTATGCAGTGGACAGCAGTTCACAAGAAGTCAAAGCATCCTGGCTGCTGAATGCTTTGAAGAGCTGCTGGAGTATTGCAGTTCATATAGCATTCCAGTTGTGCCTCTGTGGCATCAGGTAGAGGTGTGGCTGCCATTATAGAACTTCATAGCCCATGTGTTTGGACCTGTGAGTGGAGTGAGGAGCAGGTAACCCCAGCAGATTCCTGTGGCCTCTGAGAATGAGTGTCAACTGATGTCTCTTCTGCCATCTTACCAAGGATTAACCATCAGAAAGGATGGTTAGTGGTCAACTGCCAGCTGGATACAAAGAGGTTGCAGTCCCTTCCTATTAATGTAAAATTGTGTTTGGGAGTTGTAGTAACCACATCAGAATCATCTAGCTGTGCTTGAACTTTGGGAATAGGACTGGTTGTCTGAAAGTCTCCAGTTCCATATGTGGAGCAGACTTGATGGGCTGAATGGCCTAATTCTGCTCCTATGTTTTACGGTCTTATGGTCTTTCAGCTATCTACAGCCTATTCGTCACTTGTGACCCGTGATGCTTCACAGAATAATGGAGGCATTAATATTGGCACTACTGTAAGAGCCATTGTAGCATCAGTGCAGTCATCAAACTATCTCTGCTGGGAATGGAAACAGCCACATGACAAAAGCAAGGTCGAGCATGACTTGGTCCAATTTCTCACCTCTGTGATACCTCTATTGTCATTTAAAAACTCAAATATCTTTTTAATAAATCACCAATGTCTGCTTAAAACTTGGTCCTCCTCATTTTGTCAAAATGTTTGCTACTACATTCAATAACACAAATGCCCAGGCACATATCTGGTACAAAAGATGCCACATGCCCACATGCATCAAATCACTTTTGAACACCTGGATAAAGTTAAGAGTGAATATGATCAGAAAACTAAGGCATCATTCCAGCTCAGGATTTACTGTTATGACTTGAGCTATTGACTAATCCTGATTTTTACACGTTAATTTATTTATAGATTACCAGTAAAAGTAGATGAACACAACCAGCAACACCAGAGATTCTCTAGGTGCTGGAAATTCAGAGCCACACACACAGAATGCTGGAGGAACTCAGCAGCATCTATGGAGAGGAATGAAGAGTTGCTACCCCTACACTTCCTCCCTCATCACCATTCACTTCCCCAAGCAGTCCTTCCAGGTGAGGTGACACTTCACCTGCACGATTCTCAGGGTTGTCCACTATATCCAGTACTCCTGGTGCAGCCTCCTCTATATCTCTGAGACCTAACAAATTTGGGGACCCTTCGTTGAGTACCTTTTCTTTGTTCATCACAAAAGGCGGGCTTTCCCAATGGTCACTCATTTTAATTCTACTTCCCATTCCCATTCCAGTTTGTTGGCCCATGGCCCCCTGTACTACCAGGATAATGCCACCCTCAGATTAAAGGAGAATGCCACATATTTTATCTGGATGGCCTTCAACTTGACAGCAGGAATATAGATTTCTCTAACTTCTGGTAATTTCTTCCACCTTCCTTCTCTCTTTTTCTGGTCCCCATTCTAGCTCGCTTCTTCCCCTTTTTTCTTCTTCTCACTGCTCTTTACTTCTCTCTGTCCCTCTCCTCCTTCCCTTTCTCCTATGGTCCGCTCTCCTCTACCATTAGATTCCTTCTTCTTCAGCCCTTTACCTCTTCCAAATATCATGTCCCAGTATTTCATTTCATACTCCTCCCCCACCCAACTTCACCTAGATTCATCTATCATCTCTCAGCTTGTGATCCTTCCCCTCCCACCCATCTTCTTATTCTGGCTTCTCCCCGACTGTGAATGGCTCCCTGTAGATGCTACCTGACCTGGTGAAAACCTGCAGCATTTTGTATATATTTTCACATGGAATGCTAACTTAATATAATGTTAAATAATATTTGTACATTGACTCTTATGTTCAATTTCCTGCTCAAAGATAGCTTTAATTTCCCTATACAATATACAAAGTAAATTGTTTAGAAAAGGTTAATATTAAAATAAAGTGTTCAGTTTTTGTTTAATTTTAACTTTGTATAGAAAATAATCTTGACAACAATATAATTTTGTAATTTATTATATTAGCATTCAGCTCTTGGATTTAGCATACAGAAGATGGATTCCATTAGTATTTTGTTTCTTGAAACATTTCACTGTTAATGCATTTAAATTTTACATTAAGTGAATGTGTCATCTGCAACACTGATATAAACAGAAGTTCTGGCCACATAGATACTGCAGTTCAATAAATGATTCAGAATAGTCTATAAAATTACAGCTCATATCCAGTACTTATGTAGAAGTATACTCAAAGCAAAAGCCATTGCTCTGAGTGCTTGCTGACAATTTATAGAAAAAAATGAAGTCTCCTTCTGTTTAATACCCCAAACTACCTGGGGCACAAAACAGTGAAGGCTGAGATAGTCATGCTGCAACTCTGAACTAATTGCTAAATGACATACATAAGTGCCACAGATATAAATCTCCTATAACTCCTTGTGGTGTGGTCTCCAGTGCTCTGAGCTTACCCACATCAAAATGGCTAAGGTCAGAGATTTAGCACTATAGAGAAATTGAAGCAATATTCCTCTGCTCTGAATGGATTTAGCCGGGGCTGGTTTTATTCTTTCATTTTTCACATCTAGAATGGTGTAAAGTGTCTTGAATGTGGTTTCAGAAAAATTCCTTGTATTACTTTCATTTGAAATTGAAGTTTGTAACGAAAGACAAGATTGTAACTTTCTGGTTAAGGCTGAACAAAAGAACTAATGTTTCATAGTCTATTCAATGGGCATTTCTCATATATTTCTAATTTTTTGTATTTTCTTACAGCTTCTTATGAAGCAAATCAGTCCATTGACACTGACAGAAATCATGTTAGTCAAATTCCCCATTTATTTCCTTATGATCTGTTTTCTCTCAGACTCCCCTCAATTCTCCAAACACCCACCTACACTTTAAACAATTACTAACCTCCAAGCACATCTTTGGGATAGGGGAGGGAAACTGGAGCACCCAGAGATAACCATCTAGTCACAGGGAAAGAGTGCAGTTCACATACTTGACACCTAATGTCAAGATCAAACCTTTTCGGCTGTTACTATTCAGCAGCAGCACTAGCCATTTTGACACTGTGTTGTACTTACTGGGGGATGTTGAAGAACTGCTTCAGTGGAACTACACAACCTTATCCAAGGCAAGTACAAATAAACTTAAGCAGTGACTCAATTAATAATTTTTTTTAAAGCGAGGACAAGGCCTCAAGCTGCAGACTTGCCTGCTGCTACAGTCCGGAAGCGGTGTAGGGTGATGTCCATGCTCGGTTGGGGGCAGGCCTCTCCTATTGGTACTGCCCTCCAGAGTTTGATCAGTGGAATGACAAGCTGGATTGCATGCTTGTGTTTGTCTGCAGACTGCCGGGATCTGCCCCAACAATTTGTGGGACGTGTCACTGAGGAACTTGGCCTATATATGTTTTTTTTTTTTGCATGCAAGTATGTGTACTCACTGTCTTCAATGTGCTGTGTATGTTTTGCGCCTTGGCCCCAGCAGAACACTGTTCATTTGGCTATATTCATGTAAGGTTGAATGATAATTAAACTTGAACTCTATTTGATTTTTTTTGAATTCCTGAATTGAGGAGCAACTTTCTATCCACACATAGACACCTACTGGCAAATACTGACAACTATGTAAGATTTGGGTGGATATTGCGGGTAATTTCTATATACAGACACTGGGGTGGTTATCTCCACTTAATGTTTACAGAAATAAACTACAGGTTACAGGCATTTTACATTTTTGTGGCAAAATTACCATACCTGATCAATACATGATCTCATTAATCATAGGGAACATTTTAAATTAGTGCCACTATTCTAAATCATTATGGTTCATAATTGTGTTCTTCGGTCATGAAGTCTGTGTTAATCTTTAAACATAAATGAAGTTGTTTGCATGAGTTAAATGGGAATGAAGATAAAATGGGAAAGAAGACAATATACATAAGTCATTTGTTTTTGAAGTTTTTATGACCTTGTAAAACCCAGGTCCATGATTTAAACATTACTGTGATCAATAACGTAATCAATATCTCTTCAGTTCTAATATCTGTAGCTTTACACTCAATAATTATGTAATTAAAAATGTAATTGTACCATGGAGGAGTTCTGTACTATTTAATGTGGAATAACCCTGATATTCAAGAATTCTTGAAGTGGAGATATGAGCTCACAGGATATGAATTATAGTTCTGTTTTTTAAGCTCTTACAATCAGTAAATGCCAAATATTATGGTAGAACAGTTTTCAGGGTTGCACAAGTTATTAAAGTATTTCAACCTGAAATTAAATTTCAGGGAGAATTGAGTTGGAGATTTAAAAAAACAGACATTATCGAATAGTATAGCAGACTCAATCTGAATGGCCTAATTCAGCTTCTATATCTTATTGTCTTACAATTTATGCCACTAAAACTATTTGTTTCCACTCCCACAGGAATTCTTATTTATGTCCTCATTCTTGTTGCCGATGAGGACTTTTTCAGACTTCAGCATCTTTTAACAGAATGTCCTCCTCATCCTAGCAATATCCAACAAATCCAGGACTGGCACCCACATTTAGCCCATTTGGCTTTCTCTCACCAACCACCTTTTCCTTCTACTCATTGCTAGTATCCAGATTCTTTGCTATTTCTTTAAACTCTCACAACTATTGGTTCAGTTAGGAGTCAATTCCACTTGGAAACAAGTCCTCATTAATTCCTCAGGTTGCCTACCAGCTTCTTTTCCTCTTTCAAGTTTTCTGTGCCTCCCCTCATTCCTGCTCCTCTTTCCTTCAGCAATTGCTGTTTGGCATCATTGAAATTATTTTTGTAAAAGCTTTTTATAAACAACTGAAAACACTGCTGCATAAGGAGTTTAAAATTTATTGTAAATGTGTATTTATGTAGGAAGTATAGAGAAGTTAGATACTGAGTAATTAACACATTGTTATGTTAAATCGACTGCCTGTCTCCCGGCTGCTTGCAGCTCCATCTAATTACTTCTGGATGTAACCTGGCAATGCTCTCAATGATTTCAGATGCCTTTAGCGCTGCCTATTACAGTCATGTCAGCCTCCTCCATGATTTCACATTTATCATCCTGAAGGGAACCAACTTGTTCTTAAAACAGAACATGAAATATTAAGTGAAGTCTGTAAATTTCAAAAGATCTGCAATTTGTTTTCTTCAAATGACTAACCATGCTAAGGGAAATAAAAAAAGTAATTAAAATATTAGTGAGATAATCTAATTCAGCAATTTACACAATTCATTGGTTTCAAGACTTTCGCCAGCTGTGAAAACATCAAAACTGAGTCAAGCAGACATTAAGTAATTGTGCTGTGATGCTGACTTTACTGCAGACCTTCACTGGCAGGGTACACATTTAGATCTCAAAAATGTTTTTGTAGCAATGGCTTATTATGACATTGATATGAGTACTTAAAATGGACTTCATAATTAACTGACAAGTAAGACCTTTAACTTTGAGTTACTAAGAGTTTCAATTGGATTATAATTAAAGCACCGACTTGTTGAAAAATAATATTAGCCTACCTAATCAATCACAATCAGTAGCATTAAATGCAGCTGTTTTTCAAAACTCTGTCCCCTTGAAATCAGCTGTCACCATATAACACATTTGGCCCTTCTACTCTGGAATGACTTGCTGAACAACACTGTTAATGACCTTCCTTTCCCAAAGGTCTGGCCCTCCTGTCATCACTTGCATCTTTTAACTCAATCACCTCAATTTTTTCCCTTAGTCCTTCATCAGTCTTTTCCTATTTTATGTTGTCTCTCCACTCCCACTCAGTAATTTTTTACATTCATTTTCTTTGTCACCTTATTTACCTCTTTCTCTTTATATAATTGTCTAAATCATTCACAGAATGATGGATGTATCGCCCACCCCCAATTATCTTTCAGACAGTGGCAGTGAGCGACTTACATGAACCACTCCTCCAACCTTCCTCGCGTGCCTCACTTCAACTCCCCTTGGCTCCCTCTCATTCTCTCTGTTGTCATAAGTTTAAGCAATTTGAATGTTAAAATTGAAGGAGGCGATTTCTTTTAGTGTGACATCACCAGCTGTTATTGAATGGGCATCTCATTAGAATCAGGTTTCTTGCAGTACAACGAGGGAAGACAGGCCAGTGCTGAGTTTTATGGGCAACCACTAACATTTAAACCATATTCCTAATTATTAATTGCTGAAGGGCTGAGCAAAGATAGGGCTATTTTTCACTGCTTGTGATTGAATGGAGAATATTTGGTCATAGAGTTCCACAGCACAGAAATAGACCCTTCAACCCAACTGGTTCATGTTCACCACAGCATCCTCCCTGCTAATCCCAATTGCCCATGTTTGCCTCATGACCCTTCAAGTCCTTCCCCTCCATGTACCTATCCGAATACCTCTTAAATGTTGCAATGGTACCCCTCCTGACCACTTCCTCTGGCAGCACATTCCAGGTACTCAATACCCTCTGTGTAAACACGTTACATTTCAGGACTCTTTTAAATACCTGCTCTTATACTGCTCTCTAGTTTTGAACTCCCCAACCCCCGTGGAGATACGTCTCTACCAAAGAATGTGTAATATGCTCCTTCTCTCCACTAGCTTGCAGGTCACCTTTGCTTAAGCAGACACCTGCTTAGCAACCCCCCCCCCCTCCCAATTCGGGGTCACGTGAAGCCATGGGGACAGGTGGTGGAGGGTGCATATTACAAATCCTGGTTATGCAACCACTGATGCCAGGCAGGCAATCTCAGAAGAGTAGATCACCTGTCTTGTAAAGACTCTGTCCAGGAGAAGACAAGGGTGAACCACTTCCACAGAAGAATTTGCCAAGAACAATCATGGTCAAAAGGCCATGGCTGCCCATGTCACATGATGCAGCACATAGCGTTGTTGATGATGAAACCTGGGGAAAAGATTGTGACTGTCCATCTTATCCACAGCCCTCTTGATTTTGTAAACTATTCGAGGTTACTTTGCATCTTCCTATGCTCCAGCACGGCAACCTATCCCTATAACTCAGGCCCTCTAGTCCAGGCAGCAGCCTCGTGAATCTCTTTTGGACCTTCACCAGCCTGTCAATGTAGCAGGGTGACCAATACTGCACTAAATATGCTCCAAGTGCCGCCCCACCAACGACCTATAAATGCGACATAAAGTCCTTACTCCTAAGCTGGATGCTCTGACTGATAAATGCTGAGATGCTTCTTCAGCATCCTGTCCATTTACACAGTCACCTTCAGCCTTGTACTCCTAGTAGCATCTGCTCCACAATATTTGTCAGTGCCCTGCCATTCATCAAAGACACCCATCATAGAGCTGTGCCCTCTGCTCTCTACTACCATCATACAGGAGGTACAGAAATCTTAGGTCCTACACCATGAGGTTCAGGAACAGTTAACCCACAACCATCATCTCCTGAATTGCCATGAATAACTTCAATCACCACTATTCTGAACTGATTCCATAGCCTATACATTCACTGTCAAAGATGCTCTTTAACTCATGTTCCTAATATTATTTTCTTCATTTTCACAGTTCATCTTCTTTTGAACATTGGCAGTTAGTCTGTTAACGTGTACTTTTTAATAAATTCTATTATATAACTGGGGTGAACAGGGTGTGCAGGGATGGGTAGCTCCTCGGGTGAAGGGGCTTGTCATGTCCAATATGGGGCAGCTCATTCACCTTTGAAGGCTACCGGACACTCAGCTCTCACCTGTGGCTCCTAATAGCTGTCTGCATGTGACAGCAGCCACACTGTTTTACACCGCTTCGATGGGCAGGCTGAACAAGGTGAAGGTAGCCAGTGAGCCCTGTACCCTGGTGAGATAAGCACAAGCCAGTCCTAGTAATCAAAGTCAGCTCTGACAGACCGGCTGGATGAGATCTAAAATGAGATCCAACAGCCTGGAAGGCAGTTCTGCAGTGCTCCATAGTGGGTAAAGGGCATTATGAAGCACAGAAGATGTGATGGTCATCTACTGCAATCAAGGAAGACCCCAGTTTGTGATGCTTGTTCATACCACTGGACCCAGATTTCTGGGGTTGAAACAGTACAACTTCCCCAGTGCAAGAGTTGTTCTACATTAAAAACTCTCCCGCACGGGTCTCCTGTTATCATCGGACATGACGCACAACCATTATTCTATTTCTTGTTTTTTCCCTGTAAATACATATTTACTAGGGTAATAAGACATAAGACATAGGAGCAAAATTAGGTCATCTGGCCCATCAAGTCTGCTCTGACATTCAATCATGGCTGATCCTTTTTTTTCTCCTCCTCAACCCCAGTTCCCGGCCTTCTCCCTGTAATTTTTGATGCCATGTCCAATCAAGGACCTATCAATCTCTGCCTCAAATACACCCAATGACCTGGGCTCCACAGCAACACGTGGCAACAAATTCCACAAATTCACCTCTAATACAAACTTACTTTGAACTTTGAATTGACTTTTTAGGTCCTACCCTGGTCTGAATGTCCAAAAATGCATCACTTTATAGTGCATCGAGAACAGTAGATAGATAGGTTCTTTATTGATCGCAGAGGAAATAACAGTGCTACAGTAGCATTACAAGTACCATAAATATAAGATGTACGAGATATACAAGTCAAAGATTCAAGATCACAAGATTCAGAGTTCAAAGTAAGTTTGTTATCAAGTAACTATGTATTACCATAGTAACTATAAATTGACTCATGGAGCCTGATTGCCAAGGGTAAGAATGACCTCATAGAGCATTCTTTGAAGCAGCGCAGTTGTCGTAGCTAGTATTATTGGTTACTTTAACATCAAAATGAAGCGTAAATGGGATCTTAGTTTGTTATTTAAAAATGCATTGTTGACACAATTGCACTGGAATGACAGTTTGTACTATAGATATCATTACCAACACTTTCATTACTGGGCCAAAATGGGATTTCATTAAACATACTTAGATACCTTATATATCCATCAATAAGACATATTAATGCAGTTCATTAAGAAACACCGGGCAAGTAGAGCACAACTTAAATTTCAAATCAATCTCATTATTTAGGGACCTTAATATAAGACAGAATTTGAATATAACTGATCATATATTTCAGGCTTCTAACTTAAAACTATCTGAAATAAAAACCTTGTGTTTCTTTTCTCACTCCCCTTACCTCAAATGGATAAGAGCTATCAATTGTGGCTTTACAAGATGCTGGATCCATTGCAGTCATTTATAAAACCATCAAGGAACAGCTCAGATCATAAGACCATAAGACATAGGAGCAGGATTAGGCCATTCAGCCCATTGAGTCTGCCCCCCCATTCTTTCATGGCTGATCCTGGGTCTTGCTCAATCCATACACCTGCCTTCTCACCATATCCTTTGATGCCCTGTCCAATCAAGCAACGATCAACTTCCGCCTTAAATATACCCATGGGCTTGGCCTCCACTGCAGTCCGTGGTAGAACATTCCACAAATTTACTACTCTCTGGCAACAAAAAATCCTCCTTCCCTTTGCTGTAAATGATCATCCCTCAGTTTTAAGGCTGTGCCCTTTAGTTCTGGATACCCCACCATAGGAAACATTCTCTGCACATCCACCCTCTCTAGTCCATTCAATATTGTGTAGGTTTCAATCAGATCCCCTTCATTCTTCCAAATTATAGTGAGTACAGGCATAAAGCTGCCAAATGCTCCTCATATGTTAACTCCTTCATTTCAGGAACCTCCTCTGAACTCTCTTCAATGACAACACATCCTTTCCGAGATACGGGGCCCAGAAATGTTGACAATGTTCTTTGCGGCCTGACTAGTGTCTTATAAAGACTCAGTATTATCTCCTTGCTTTTATGTTCTATTCCTCTTGAAATGAATGCCAACATTGCATTTGCCTTCTTTACCACAGACTCAACCTGTAAATTAACCTTCTGGGAGTCTTGCATGAGGACTCCAAGTACCCCTGCATGTTTGATGTTTGAACCTTCTCCCCACTAAGATAATAGTCAGCACTATTGTTCCTTACCATAACGTATTATCATACATTTCCTAACACTGTATTCCATCTGCCACTTATTTCCCCATTCTTACAGAGTGTCTAAGTCCTGATGCAATCACATTGCTTCCTCAGTACTACCTACTCCTCCACCTATCTTTGTATCATCTGCAAACTTTGCCTGAAAGCTATCAATTCCATTACAAGTCATTGACAAACAATGTGAAAAGTAGCATTCCCAATACTGACCCCTGAGGATCACCACTAGTCACCGGCAGCCAAGCAGAAAAGGTCCCTTTTATTGCCTCTCACTGCGTTCTGCCTGTCAGCCATTCCACTATCCATGCCAGTACCTTTCCTGTAACACCACAGGAGTTTATCTTGGTAAGCAGACTCATAAAGAGAACTTAAAATCAGCATCAAGTAATGCTTTACATATTTATAAGTAAGTGCATCATACTGGAGTTGTCATGTCAGTTGGGTAACCTTGTGTTATTTGGAAATATCAATGATATTAAAAAGGTAATTGTATTAAATGGATACAAAGCAACACTTACTGAATGTACATCAGAAACACAAATAAATCTGTACGTGAGATAACAAACTGAGCTAAACTTTACTCTAAGCTGCATTCATTGTAAATGTTAAGGAAAACTCTGTGTTTGCTCTTATGATCAATGAGAACCAACTGTAACCATAGCAACATGAGGCTAATCTCTGCCCTGAAGCATTCTGAAACACAAGCCATACAAAATAATAACCAGTGTTCACAATAACCCTGATCTTGCACAATAAACAATGCTCACATGCAGACATGCCTCTTCCCCATATCATCCTCAAAAACAATTATGCTAAAAGCACAATAATGATAGTGACACTGTCCTTTAAAATTTGTGAATTTTACTGCCCTCTTCCACAGATCACAGATAACAAAGTATATATTGATTCAAAGTCTATTCATAGAGGTCCTTTTTGTTTGCTGATGGAAACAGTATGAAGTTCTGCAAATAAGTCACCTGTGATATTATTGAAAATCCTGATCATTAGACAAATAAAGATAATTGGTATCTTTCAGTTGTACGCTTGCTCATTATGGAAAAAGTACCCCTTCCACAATTCCACCTTTAGCATTTTTGCTTAACATCATGGGACTCCATAATGGGACATTGTTCTAGCCTGCTATCTCATTTCAGTCTTCTGGTAACTAACTTATACAATGTGGTTCATTAAAACAAGTACAAAAAAAAACACCTGACATCGTGCCTTGTGTCTCCTCTCTGACCGCCAATGCATGCTGTCTAATCAAATGATTAGGATTGATATCATGATACAACTTTTGCAATGCTGCTGTACTCTTCTGGGTATACAAGAAAGGTAATCTGTGTCTCGGATTTATAATGGAGACAAATCCTGATTGATTTCAAAATTTCACTAGCAAAAATCTTTGGTACAGTTCTAAAAATGCACGGATTATGGTGGAGCACGCAACACATGAACGTGCAACACGTCTGGTATGCTCAGGACAAAGCATTTTCTTGACTTTGGCGTGTTATTTCTATTAATGCCCCAAAACACTGTTATCACTTTTTTTGATGCTACATTGTAATATTATAAATATTCCCGTGAAACAGGCAAGTTTAAAGGGGACAAGAAATGTGGCCCACCTTCCCCACAGGCAAGGAAGCATGGGCACAAGGGTTCACCAGTACATCACCTGCCAATCCAGATGGCAAACCACAGCATTTCTGAAAAGTCTAAATGTGAATTTTAAACTTGGCTGCCAAACCAGGATTGCAGCATTATTCTTTTGAGTGCATAGGCTCCAAACTTAGGCAGAATTTTATGATTGCAATTAAAGCAGGACAATCGAACTTGCATTTAGCAAATTATACTGTCAATGGATGTCGCCAGAGTTGGGTTGACGTGCTCCATGAGCCTGTAGAGTTGTAAGTTTGCGGGCCACTGAAAAAAGTGTAAAACAGAAGAACATGGGAATGATGAAAGAAGGGTACAAGTCAGAGTGCCAAGTTAAACCCTTTCAAATACTAGACCCCATGAATGTGGGATGATAAGTGAGGGGATAAAAAAAGCAGGGTTAGATATGGGCATGTTCAGTGTTGTCTGTAAGACCATTGCTATACTTTTTCTCTGCGGTGTTTGTCCCAAAATATGCAGCAGTCCTACCCACTACTGAGTGTGAGACCTCCACCATTTCATTCCTGCTACTGAGGCTGTGTGGTACCACCTTCTGTAAGTCTATTGGAATGTAATGCCCCTGGAACAACTTGTGTTGCTCATGTTTGTATTTCTGAATTTGGAAACAATGTTGAAAGTGTGATAGGAAACAGGGTGATATGATTAGTGATTGGAAGCCTCTTCCTTATATTCTTCCTCATGTGTTGCGACCTTTGCTCTTTGTCTTAGACATGTGAATGGGTCGGATGTTAATAAAGGAGGCAAGATCAGAAAAGTTACAGATAACACAAAGATTAGCAGAGTTGTGGATAGTGTACAGAAGTCTTAAGCTTCAGAATGATATGATACATTCAAGAAATGGACTAAAATAGCAGAAAGTGTTCACTCAGAAGAAACGTGAGGTGATGCATTTTGGGAATATTAATAGAGCTCAGTCATATAGGGTTTGTGGATACATTGATGAAGGAAAGGACTTTTGAGAGTTACTGGAACATGGCAATATAAATATATCATGCAATTAGGAAAGCACACTGGCCTTTATCAGTTGAGACACTGAATTCAAGAGCAGATGTCATGCTCCAATTTTATTAATCTTTGGTTAGTCTGTAAGAAGTTCTGGTTGCAATGATACAGGAAGGATGTGCTATCTCAAGAAAGTGCTGAAGGATTTTGCCTGGCATGGAATAGTTCAGTTATATTGAGAGACTGGAGAAGCTAGTTCTCTATCCATGGAGAAAAGAATGTTCAGAGGGGCCATGACTGAAGTTTATGAAGTTATGAATATGGAAGGTTCCTTAAGGGTTTCATCACGGGGAGGGTTGGGTTACTGGTTACTTCAGGCAGACGGGGCTTGCCAACCATGGAAGCACATCTAGGAGAAGGAATACTCTGGATATACTCACTCATGGGGAAGTTTTGGGCAGTAAACCCTGAGGAAAAATCTGAGCTGGAGTCCCTGAAGTCCCTATGTCTACTTCAATGTTGACTGGCTACTCATGTGACACTCTTGGTGCCAAATTGTAACAGTGTCTGCCATTCCTTAAGATTTATCAGCTACATGGAGAGAAGGAGCCTGTTGCAGGGGCAATGGCTTGCTCTGCAGATAGTACCGCCCTGGCTTGTGTATCATAGCTAGGAGGCAACATCCATGGTTGACTCCAACGTAGGGCTATCAGAGAGCAATAGATGAGGTAGGCTGCAGGAGAGATACATTTAGGCTAAGGAGGGAGAGATTAAGAGGGGATCTGAATGGGACCTTCTTTGTCCAGAGAATCAGAGACTGGTGAATTCTTGGACTGCACTGTCTTAGGGAGTGGTTGGTACCAGGGTAGCTGACATTGATGAAGTGCCAGGATGAACAGCTTTGGCACAGCTAAGTTTGGGCTAAGTTCTGGGAGAAGGGAGGAGTACCAATGGGTCCTGTTGATAGGCATGGGTATAGTGGGCTGAATTTCCTGTTTCTGTGTTTTACCTCTGTTACCCTACAACATCACAACTCAGAGGGGAATGTGGCTGCATGATAACATTTGGAATGTGCAGTTACATATCCCAGTGTCCGCCTCACAGGTATCAGCTTTGCTTCCGTATCTGTTTTGCGGAAAGTTCCCTCGGTGCATCTTTGGAGTCGGCGCAGGTTTGCAAAGGGAAATGAGCCTGTGGGTGTCAGTCAGCTTTAGAAAGTTGTGGGAGAGCCACAGCGGGTCAGTAGGTCATGAATCGGATGGGGGTGAGCAGAGAACTCCTTGGCACTGAGCTGGTTGATGGCACAGTTTATTATCTGAGGAGTAGATTTAAAAGGTGGAGGGAGGGGGGAGAGAACCAGCAGGTGATAGGTGAAACCTGGAGGGGGAGGGCAAGAGTATAGAGCTGTGAAGTTGATTAGTGAGATGAGGTGACATAGGGGAAAGGGGATGGGAAATAGTGAAGGGGGAGGGGTGGGGGAGAGGCATTCTCAGAAGTTTGAGAAATTGATGTTCATTCCATCAGGTTGGAGGCTACCCAAACGGAATACAAGGTGTTGCTCCTCCATCCTAAGTGTGGCTTCATCATGACAGATGGAGGCCATAGGTGGAGACATTGGAATGGGAATGAGAAGTGGAATTAAAATGAGCGCCACAGGGAGATCCTGCTTCTTCTGGCAGATGGAGTGTAATATTTGTCAAAGCAGTCTCCCGATCTACGCCGGATCTCACCAATGTACAGAAAGCCATAGCAGGAGCACCGGACACAGTAAATTATCCTGACAGACGCACAGGTGAAGTGTCGCCTCACCTGGAAGGACTGTTTAGGGCCCTGGATGGTAGTGAGGGAGGAGGAGATGCAACACTTGTTCCGCTTTCAGGGATAAGCGCCAGGAAGGATGTATGGACAAGGGAGTAACATGGGAAGTTGGGGGTCCTAGGGCAACGGGCTGCGAATGGACGGCTATCCACCCTGGCACGGGAGGATGGCTAGCCTGTTCAGCAACGCCCTCGCATAAGTAAATGCCACCTCGGTAGGGGTGCGGTGTAAATTCACAGCCTGAGTTCCAGCCTGGTGTCAGAGTTCAGGTTTGGCTGTACCACATCAGGTTTTTGTGCTAACAGCACCCTGCAACCAGATGGTGAATAATAAACCCAGATTAGAGAACTGGGCAAATATCCAAGGGTCCTGCTCTCTTTTGGATGAGATATTTAACATTAACTCCTCTGTCGTCTTATGTAGGCATAAATCACAACTTTGCTTTAGTTTGAAGAAGAGCACTCTTAATTCTGGACCCCTCCTTATTTCTCAATAAGCTTAACTTAAGGATAAAGATATTGCTAAGAATACGAATCATTTTAGGCACCTCTTTCCTGGTACCACATTCTCATATTCTTAATTCCATCTCTTTTGGTTATTCCATCATTGTTACTTTAACATTTATTTTGCATGACTTCAGATCACACTAGAATCTTTCCATCCTTATGCTGCTTTGTGCTTGATGTTGTATTTATTATGATCATATATATGGTTCACTCTGTAAGCTTCACACCAGCAAGCGATTTTATTGCACACTGGGCTACGTGACAGCATGCTAACCCCAATCTGAGTGTGATCAGTGCATATTGTTGTGTGTTTCCAGCAAACTCCAGGCTGAATTTCATTTGCTAATAATGTTCGCCTTTTCAAATTGCTGGTGTCAGCTTTTCCTCATGGCATAGATTCTGCTGTCAAGCTGTCAAGTGGAAGAATAGGATTTACTGTACAAACGTGGAAGATCCAATCCATGAATTTGTTCTCGATCAGAGAACCAGTGCTGTCTTACCTTATTGATCCTGCCTCAAGTGCAGTCCATTACTTTCAATGGATGTGGAGGCAAATGTGTTAATTTACATACCTTTTTAAGAAATATTGTATTTTATTCTTATGTTTCTTTTGTCTTTAACCTTTAAGTGTTTTATTTTTCATCATAATCATGTTCTAAGTTTCTCAGTTTCAGAGAGACATTAAGTCAAAGTCAAAGTTCAGCTTATTGTCATATGCCCAGGTGCAATGAAAAACCTACTTGTGGCAGCATTACTGGCACTTAACATCAGATGAGCAGCATTCACAAATTAAACATACATTGTGTACAATTTTTACAATAAAACACAATTAGAACAGGAAGAAACAAAGTCTATTTTAGTGTACATTGTCTAAGTGGACATTATGTTGCTTAACTGTAATGATTAGGATTTTGCTGTTGGTTCAAAAGCGAAATGGTTAAAGTAAAGTAGCTGCTCTTGAATCTGGTAGGTTGGTTCTTCAGGCTTTTGAACCTCCTGTTTGATGGTAGCTGCAAGAAGATGGCATGTCCTGAATGGTGGGGATAATGGACGTCGTCTTCTTCAGACAAGTCCTCCTGTTGTCTTCTTGAGGCAACACCTCCATGGTGGGGAGAGATATGCCTGTGATGTATAGGGTAGAATCTATGTCTATTCATTCTGACAAAGTGCATGACTATATACCTCCCTTCCCTGCCCATTCTCCTAATCTGTTCGAGCCTTTCTACAGACTCTCTGCTTCAGCAACTCTACCTGCTTTCCAACTATCTTTAAATGGCCACAAAGTCATCAATTCCATCCTCCAAATCATTGAAATATAACTCAAAATAAGCAGTCCCAACACTAACGCTGTGGAACATAATGATGATCAGCAGCCAACCTGAAAGACCCCTCTCTTCCTACTCTTTGTCTCCTGACAATCAGCAAATCTCTATTCATTCTTGTATCTTTCCTGAAATACCATGGGCTCTTATCTTGTTAAACAGCCACATGTGCAGCACCTTGACAAAGTCCTTCTGAAAAATCCAAGTACACAACTCTTCTTTGCCTATCCTGCCTGATACTTCCTCAAAAAAATTCCAGTAGATTTGCCAGGCAAAATTTCCCCTGAAGAAAATCATGCTTACTTTGGCCTATTTTATCATGTGCCTCTAATTTCTCTGAAAGCTCATCTGCTGTTTTCCCAACTACTAGTAAGCCTAACTGTCCTATAATTCCCTTTCTTCTGCCTCGTTCCCTTCTTAAAGAGTGGAGTGACCTTTGTACTTTTACCAGTCCTCTGGAACCATTCCTGAATCTAGTGATTCTTGAAAGATGCCTCCACTAATGCCTCCACAATCTCTTCAGCCACCCTCTTCAGGACACTGGCGTATAGTCCATCTGGTCCAGGTGACTTATCTAACTTCAGACCTTTCAGCTTCCCAAACACCTTCTCCTTAGTAATAGTAATGACATGTACTCTGCCACGGTACACTCTCAAATCTTAGGCATTCTGCTAGTGAAGACTGACACAAGATACTTGCGAATATCTTCTGCCATTTTTTGTCCCCCATTACTACGATTCAGTGTCATCTTCCAGCGATCCAATATCCGCTCTCGCCTCTTTCACTCCTTATATATTTGAAAATATCTTTTGGTATCCTCTTTTATGTTATTGTAATTTTGAAATAGATTCGTGTGTTCGGCAAGTGAGACAGGAAATGCTCCAACTTCATGTAGATATATTAATCATTTATTTACAAACGGTAAAAATTCGACCAAACACTCATGTTCCCCAAGTTACAGACGCTACAAATCTGAATATTCAGCAAAAAAACTTAGTTTAAAGCACGCGCAGAGCATACCTTCCCTATCGTCTTGCCTTAAGCACAGGAGGAAGAGAGCAAGCCCCTTCCACATGCTATTTGAAACTGGATACCAGGCAGCTATCCAATGGGAAAAGCAGCCACAGTTTCTAAATCGCAACGGAAGCAACTTCTGACCATCAGAATAAGACCCACCCCCACAGGACATGCCACCCCTCGGAAGTTGCAAACATGATGATCCAACCCTCAGACTACTATGACTCTCATGAACAAACTAAGTTATACATAAAACACAAGAGTAAAATATAACTGTAAACCAAATAGTCATCTCCCAATGTACTATAGGGTCCACCAGCCTCCCTGTGCCCCAAAAGGACACCCGCCCCACCCTGGAGTGTTAAATCTAATGAAGTGGACCCCCACATTATTTTCTACATTGAACCTTAAAGGTAATCAACAAGGTGAGTGATGTTTACCAACCCATCAAGAATGTAGGTGCAGTATTCTTGACCAATAACAATACAATTGCCACCTCTCTTTGTGAAGAGGTAATCCAAGGCCATCAGATCAGTTCCCGGGACAGTCTAGCCCGGGGGTCGGCAACCCGCGGCTCCGGAGCCACATGTGGCTCTTTTACGTCTGTGCTGCGGCTCCCTGTTGCTTTGGGAAATAATTGGTTGTGGCGACCCTTTTCCTGGCACATCCGAACCGACTCACAATAAGATAGCCTACGGGGGTTTGCGAGCACAGAGCTTTGGAGCCTCTGCGCCATGGGGGGGGGGGCAGGTTGAGGGAGGCTTAAAAGTGAGGCTGAAGATTTCGAATAAAGTTTTTTTCCTTCGACTGCAGTTACCGACTCCGTGTCGTAATTTTAGCGCTGCGTGTAGCACACCGCTACATGGTCAGTATTTAATTAATATGTATTTTATGTTAGTTTGTTAGTTTTTGAAATGTAAATCTAAATTTGAAGATTATGGTGATCTTGTACAATCTAAATAAGACGTTGTGGCGACGCATTTCCTGACACATCTGAACCGGCTCACAATTAGCCAGCGTTCAGGCTAAGGGAGATAGCCTACGGGGGTTTGTGAGTACGTGTCTTTTGCAGCATCCGCGCCCATGGGGGGCGGGTTGAGGGAGGCTTAAAAGCAAGGCTGTTTAGTTCGAATAAAGCTATCTTTGACTGCAGTTTACTGACTGCGTGTAGCAACCGCTACAACGTGTTTTTATCGCTGGCTGTCCAGAGGGGAGGTGCTGAAACGCTTTGTCGCGCGTCTGGAAGAAGTGAAAACTTTCCTGGGCAGCAAAGGGCTCAACTTTCCTGAGCTGGAACAGCCAGAGTGGCTGGAAAAGCTACACTTCATGGTAGACATGACAGCGCACCTGAACACGCTGAACACAGCTCTTCAACGGGGTAAGGACGTACAGCCCTGCACATGTTGGAGGATGTTTTGCATTCGAGCGCAAGTTGACGTTGCTTGCCAGAGATTTACAGAAAGGCACATTGTCTCACTTCCCCAATTTGAGAGAGTTCAAACAATGTCACGACATGATAAATTCGGAGTATTTACATTCTGCAATCATCGCAATGCAAACATCGTTTGGGAAACGCTTCTGTGAGTTCAGAGAGGAAAAAAACACATTATCCTTCCCGGTCACTCCCCTAAGCATCGATCCATCCCTACTGAATACGACTGCATTGTCAGGTGTGAGTCAACCTGAAGAAGTATGATAAATATTTTAATTGCGTATTATTTTACGTATATTCATATGTTTTCATTGTTCAGTGAAATAGTCCTTTTATTTTTCAGGTTGACAGCTGGCTGACGTTATTTTTGGTTTGCTGCTGGCGGCAAATTTAAGTTTGGCGTTTTTCATAAATACAAGAAGGACTCAAATAGACGTTGAGTATTTTACTTAAAAGTAACCTTCAACCCAACGTCTTTTTTTCGGAGTTCAAAATGTTTTTGTTGCATGCAGAAATGTAATTTCGTTTTCTCTGCAGGAGTTCATCAATTTCATAAATGCAACACATTATAGTTTATTTATACATAGCATAAAGGCAAAACAAAACGTTGTATGCAGTGTTATTTCATTTTAAATGTCAAACGGGTTTTGCGGCTCCCAGTGTTTTCTTTTCTGTGGGAAACGGGTCCAAGTGGCTCTTTCAGTGGTAAAGGTTGCTGACCCCTGGTCTAGCCATACCATGCTCAAAACATCCCTCCTTTGTGATCGTCCTTTATCAACCAGCACGGGAAGGTGTTCATCCAGGGCTCTGGGGTGGCACACATACGGCATGACATATCAACGGCATCACCCTGCGGGAACAATGGGTAGGCTGAGGGACTGCATATCCAGTAAGTGACATTCAGCTTCCAGCAAGTGCCCAGCTTCACAACGCCATTTGGCACTGACACACCCGTCCTGGGGCACTGCTCCTGTTCACACTTGCCATCCACTTTGCAGCTTGTACCTGCACTCAACATACCACCCACCCCAACACTCTGTCAGGAAGGGAAAATCACTTTAAGAGTCAGAACATTCCAATTATATAAATGATACATATGGAAATACCAGACCCTAAAGCACTCACTCCACCAGGCTCAGGTCCCTTAAGAGTGTTACTATACTTTTGCTTGAGTTTGGCTGGGATAATCTACCCCCTCCCAGCTCCCCAAAACAGAATGCCAAAACCCGAAAAGTCAGATAATTTCCCCCAACAATCTTTCTTTTTGTCATCAAAGAGATCAATATCAGTGGCATCTCTTCTGTGATGTAGTAAGGAGTCTTCATACAAATTCAGCAATCTGATCTGTTGGTCCAGTGTGCAAATTCAAACACCATCTGGAGGAACGTATAACAGGATATCCCGCCACAAATCAACATTCACCACTTTGACATTCTGTTATGCAGAGAGATACGAATGCACTCGTCCTGATAAGTCACTGGATATTTAGAAAGCATGAAAACAATGGAACTAAACAGATTAGAACATAGAAATCTACAGCACATTTACAAGCCCTTTGGCCCACAATGTTATGCTGACCATCTAACCTACACTAGAGACTGCCTAGAATTCCCTACCGCATAGCCCTTTATTTTTCAAAGCTCCATGTACCTATCTAAGAATCTCTTAAAAGACCCTATTGTATCCACTTGCACCACCGCTGCTGGTAGTGCATTCCATGAACCCACCACTCTGTGTGAAAAACTTACCCCTGACATTCCCCTTGTACCTACTTCCAAGCACCTTAAAACTATGCCCCCTCATGTTAGCCATTTCAGCCCTGGGAAGAAGCCTTTGGCTATCCACACGATCAATGCTCCTCATCATTTTATTATGCACGTTAGAACACAAAACACAAACCACAAATCCTAGGCTGTATTTCTTTTAAAACTTTGTATGGAAATACAAAAACTTAAAACAGTTAATTTCTCACAGAGAAACAGCACTTATCAGAGAACAACTGATAAGTAAGGACAAACTGGGTGTGGCCCAACACATTCACAAAGTCTCTTAAAGGCAAGGACCACACACGCGCACACAAGTTGACATGTGTAGCCACTCCTCACATTTCACTGCATTCAAATTATTCACATTATTTACAGGGAAAATGGATGCAGGACAAATGACCCCATCCCTGCAACAATGAGATGCTAACCACCCCTCGATCCCCTCTGCTGGCAAACTTTAACCAATATCCTTAGCAGGGAGCCCTGAATGGAATGTGAGGAATCTGGCAGAGGACAATTGGAACCCTGATCAGCATGGACTTGAGGAATGACCCTTCCCTCTTAACAGTTTCTACTGATTGCATAGCGGGTGGGGATAGGGTCCCATTTATCTGCTCCTCTGGAATGCCAGCATTAAGCAATGCTAAAAGCATTTCCTTACAGGACATGAAGGATCCCCCACTCCCCACTTGCTTATCTAACTTCCTGGCTATGCAAAACCTCTCTAAACCGTGCAATAATTGAATCGCTGCATTTAGGATGACCAACAGGTGGTGCTATTAAAGACAGCACTACCCCTTTTATAGTATGGGGGGGTTGAGGGGAAACCACTGAAGTAATCACATATCCTACCGCTCCAGAAGTTAATTCAACATTCTCCTGTGGGATATCACTATTGTGGTATAATTCTGTGAGAAGAGCCCACTGATGAAGAATTTTAGAGCCCTCTTTCTCCCTGTTCCACTTCTCTTGGAGTTTTGAATTCCATTCAGCAAGAGAACAATACTTAGGTTTTACTGCTGCCATGATGCAAATCCATAGTGATTCATAATGCTCAAATTGAAAACACCCTAAGAGTACAAGAAACTTGAAAAAGGATGCAATTATCAAGAGCTCACTGGGCCAATAGGAACTCAATCACATGATTATATAATAATGAACCCATGGAGCTATTATTCAGGATATTATTTGCACTTTAACCTGAAGAAGAAATCACTATCATCAGAGAGCTTATTTTACACAATCAAAATGTCATCTCTGGAAGTTACTAACAGTTGGCACAAGTAAATGAGTAAATTGTAATATAACTCTAGTTGAAGAGTTTTCAATGGGAGGTAAGGCTTGTTGGTTAATAGTTGACTGTGATACTTGTAACATCTGTTGAAGTTTGCAATCAAACAAGGGTTGAATCATCCAATGATTCATAGTTTTTCTTTATTTAAAGCAATTTAGACTAGTAAAGTTGATGATGATAGCCTGGTTTTCTTTGAGTTTAATTAGCAGCAATAAGGAGAGTGGAATGTAATTTTTTACAATTGACCCTAGAGTTACAGGAAGGCAAATAAGCTGATATTTCTGGCTCTGGTTGACATCTGCTAAACTCTGCGCACCTATTGAATGTTGATATGATTGACCTTTATTCTGAGGTCCTTTTACAGTTAGAACAAAGATATGGAAATAAACTCAAGAAAATAAGAGAAAAGAATTAATGATGCACATAAATGAAAAAAAGATGTTAATCTCTAATTCTAACAAGAGAAAATCTGCAGACGCTGGAAATCCAAGCAGCACACACAAAATGCTGGAAGAACTCAGCAGGCCAAAAAGAATCTATGGAAAAGAGTACAGTTGACATTTTGGGCTGGGATCCTTCATCAGGATTGGAGAAAAAAAAGGTGAAGAGTCAGAGTTAGAAGTTGGGGGGTGGGGAGGAAGAAATACAAGGTGAAACCGAGAGGGGGGAGCAGGGATGAAGTAAAGAGTTCTATTACTTCAGGCTTTCATCAGTATCAGTTGATTGAAAATTGCTCCTTTTTTTCTTGATTGATAGTTGAAATATTGAACTCACTGATTGTAATTAGGAAAGGTTTTAAAATATTAGATTATGGAAAGTCATTTTGAGAATTTAAAATAAATATATTAACTTTGCTAATCTCCTATTGTCATTGGTTAATCAATAAAATTTTGTCTTATGCTGTAATTTTTGTTTGAAAAAGTCCTGCGTAAACAAGAATAGTTACTCTAATAATTAGAATAAAACTGCTTAGAAGTGAAATAATGTACTTAGTAACAATTCATTAGTATTTTAATTTGTATGAAGTGAATGTAATCAGTGAGCAGATTATTGGCTTCATTTGATCTGCATCCTTTGGTTCACATTAAAGCGGAATTAATTAAAGATTATGCCAAATTTTGCAATATTAATGGCAATGAAGGCATTTGCACTCTTTACTCAGTGAAGCAAACAACAGCCTTGCATTTTCTGCATGCATACAGTGTACACATTTGAACATAAAACCATAGAATTTATTATCAGTGATTTAGCACAAGCCACTGTTTCATCTTGGCCTTTTAGTCGTGTTGGAAGTTCAAAGAATGAATGACAACTGGGCAATATTCCCAGTGTTTATGGGGCAACTTTGCCAAAAGTTTTTCTGTCAAATTTAAGATGTAAGAAATGTTTACTGGGTGATTTTATGATAAAGTCACAGCAATGAGAGACTTAGGTAATCATTGTTAATTAAAAAAATTCTAAAATCTTACTGACATTTTTAACTTAATGTCTTCTTAATTTAGATATTTGAAGTGTTTTTAGTTCTTTAGTTTATGAAAGAGCTTGGATGTCACTAAGTACACTCAGTGGCCACTTTATTAGGTACACCTGCTTGTTAATATAAATATCTAATCAGCCAATCATAGGGCCACAATTCAAAGCATAAACGCATCTAGATGTAGTCAAGAGTTTCAGTTTTTGTACAGGACAAACATCAGAATGGGGAAGAAATGTGATCTAAGTGACTTTGGCAATGGAATGATTGTTGGTGCCAGACGGGGTGGTTTGAGTATCTCAGAAGCTGCTGATTTCCTGGGATTTTCACGCACAACAGTCTCTATAGCTTACAGAGGATGGTGTGAAATGGATAAAAACAGCCAGCGAGTGGCAGTTTTCTGGGCAAGAATGCCTTGTTAATGAGAGCGGTCAGAAGAGAATGGCCAGACAGGTTCAAGCTGACAGGAAGGTGACAGCAACTTAAATAACCATGAGTTATATCAATGGAGTGCAGAAGAGTATCTCTGAATGCACAATATGTCGCTGCTTGAAGTGGATGAGCTACAGCAGAAGAAGACCACAACCATTAGGCCACTTTATTGGTACAGGAGGTATTTAATAAGGTGGTCACTGAGTGTATTTCTGACATTCAGAGTATCTGAAAGGTTTGTAATCAATAGTATTCCAGTGGATGCTGAGGAAGTAGTGAAATCTTTTTTCCTGACTTTTTGTAGGCAAGGTTAATTTTAGTCTCCCAATTGGAAGCCTAATGTACTTATATTTCTCACCTCAGCTAAGCTTTCTAGCACCTCAACATGTTCACACAAAGTAGGCTTTTTCACCATTAACAGTGAGAAGAGGCTGTTCATTATACATAGCCCTTGGCCATTAAATATGATCTTTAAATCATGTTTATATTACAGAGGAGTACAACATCAGAGTGCACTCTGCAGAATATGAGAGGAACTACAGTATTGTCAATTTTGGAACTTCCATATTTGCAAGGAAGTTGTAAAGTTATACAGGGAAATATAACTGTCAACACATTCTTTTAAAAAAACCAAGAAATCAATGTGAGATATTTTTAACATTGCATGTTACAAATGATGATGGCTGGTTCTTCGCTTGCGGAGATCAGGAGGGAAGAAGAATCATCAGGAGGGACAGAATGATTGTTGATGACTGTAGAGGCCAACACGGGAACAGCTGGGATGCCGGCACTTGGGTAGTGGGATCCTTCCTGTGTCTCCTCTTCTCTTCAGTAGTCACTGTTCTGGATTTCTCAAAATTCTTGGCTGCCCTGTAGATCAGTGTTCTTCAGCAGTCTCTGTCACAAGCCAGCTGCTGCCTCAAGATCTGACTGAGAGAGCTGCTGTTTAAGTTGTTCTTTGTACCTCTTATGTGTGGCACCAAGATCTCTTTTGCCCTGAGAGAGGTCTCCATTGAATACTGCTTTTGGTAACCTGGTTTTACCCATGCCAGACACATGGCCTGACCAGCAGAGCTGCTTTAGTGGATTCAATGCTTGGAAGTTGAGCCTTCTCCAGGACCTGGTTGTTGGAGACACGATCCTGCCAGTGATACCCATGATTGAGTGGAGACAGCACTGATGACAGTGCTCAAGAAAAAGGATTTGCTTGTGGTACAAGACGTAGCCCTTGGAGCTGCAAAGTGTTGTGTTGACAGCAGCCCTGTTCCCCTGGATTTTTGTGGGCAGACACAGTTGGAGGTTCTTCCACACACACATCTGGAGGTGCTTGAAGGCACTGCTGGCTCTGGCAAGTCAATTGTCAATGGCCCTTGACATTGGAGATGATGCTGCCCAGGTAGGTGAACTGCTCAACCACGCTGAGAGTGGCCATCAATAATGATATGAGCTGGGTTGTAAACACCACGAAGGGGCTTCCGATGGAGCATCAATGTTTTCTTCAGACTGGCTGTTAACCTGCAAGCCCTTGTGGCCTTGGCAAACTGAGTGACTGCAGCATGTAGTGCATCCTCTGTGTGCTTGAGAAGACCACAGTCATCCACATATGGTAGCTCGAGAATGGGCTCTTGTATGGTTTTTGTACAGGCGAGAAGGTGGGGGATGTTGACGATATTTCTGACAGTGAGGAACCAAATGTAGATGCTCTCTGAGGTGGCCTCTTCCACTTACAATAGCCTCATCCTGAAAAAATGGCAAAACACAGCCTTGTTTCACGTTGGTATTGATGGTGAATGAGTCAGACAGGTCACTGTTGGGTTTTACCTGACCGCTTTGATTTTCATGGGGCTGCTGCAGGATGCTAAGGAATTTAGGGGGTCAGCTGAGCTTCAACAGAATCTTCCAGAGACCATCATGGCTGACTGTATGCCAGGTACAGTTCAATATTCTGTTCACAACACATCTCCTGTATCTGGCGCAGGACAAAGATCATGTCGGGTGTGCCTGTGGTCACTCTGAAACCACACTGACTCTCTGTGAGGTTGCCTTCAGCAATGGTAGGGAAGCTTCTGTCCAGGAGAATTCTGGCAAGGATCCTCCCAGCGGTGGACAGCAGGGTAACTCCTCTGTAGTTTGAGCAATCCGATTACTCCCTTTTCTTCTTGTACAGGGAGACAACTACAGCGTCGTGTAGGTCATTTGGGACTGAACCTTTCTCCCAACAAAGTGTGAACAGGTTTGTGAGTTTGCTCAGGAGAATGTCTCCACCCATTTTGTATGCTTCTGCTGGGATCCCTTCAATGCCTCGGGCTTTATGGCATTTCAGCTTGGAAACAGCAGCTTTGACCTGGTCCAGAGTTGCTAGACAATCAGACTTAAGCCTGACCTCATGCTGGGGGATCATTTCATGGATGTTTCTTATTCTTGACAATTATCCCTGAAAAGGCTCTGGTAGTGCTCTGTCCATCACCTCATGATGGTTGCCTTGTCTGTCAGCAGGCTGGGGCCATCGGATGAACATAAAAGGGGCTTGAATATGGTGAGATGGACCATACACTACATGCAGAGATTTACAGAAGACTCGAGCGTTGCCAGTGTCTGCATAGTGCTGCATTCATTCTAATAGGGCAGTCCACCAATCGTTTTGCATCTGTCTCCGTTTGGCTTGGAGGGTGTAGCAAATTCTGCCTTGGCCACTTGGTCATCGGGTCTAGACTGCACCACTTGATGGAAGGAGTGTTTCTTCTGGAGCAGGTTCCAGATTTCAATGTCATTTTCATCAAACCACCCTACTTTGTTGCTGAGGAGTACCAACTACATTGACAGCAGTATCTTTGATGACAGTCTTCAGGTGTTCCCATCTCTTTCTAATGTCAGAGTCTGTACTTGGGTGCCTTTGTTGTCTGGTTTCTCCCTTAGCTTGATCTGAAATACAGCTGGGAGGCTAAAGAGCTTATCCACCTGGAGTCTCTTCAACCGTGGTCCCCTTTTCCTTATTGCTGGCTTGACAGCCAGTCTGTGATCTGTATAACAATTTGGGCTTGGCATGAGCCTGATGTGTAGAATCCTTTTGGCACAACAGGATGTAGTCCAGGAGATGCCAGTGTTTGGATCTGCGTGCCTCCAGGTCAAATTGAACATTGGTTTTCTGTTGAAACAGCGTATTTGTTGTCACCAGGCCTAATTCTGTGCAGGGCTCCTGGAGCGTCCTCTTGTTGTCATTGCAGTTTCTGACACCATGATGACCTAAGACACCTGCTCATACCTTGACATCTCTATCCACCTTGGCACTGAAGTCACCTAGGACAAGGATCTCGTCTGCCTTGTATATTTCCAATAGGAGGGACTTCAGCACTCTACAGAATGCCCCTCTGTCAGTAGGGTCTGCTTGCAGCGTAGAGGCATAGACACATATAAGGGTGACAAATTGGTTGTCTTGCAGCGGGAGTCGCAGGGACATAAGTTGATCTGACTGTCTGACTGGTAGGCTTTGAAACTTATTAATGATGGTATTCTGGATGAAGAAGCCCACCCCTGAGAGTCTGTTCTCATTACAGCTTCTCCCTGGCCAGAAGAGAGTGTAGCCTGCACCATGTTCTATCAAAGATCCTTGACCTGCAAATTGTACTTGGTTTATAGCAATGATGTAAATGTCCAGCCGAGCTAGTTCAGTGCCATTAGTGCTGAGCATCTTTGAGGTCAGTTATCAAGAGTCTTGCATTGTGCGTACATTCCAGAATGTGATTTTGAGATACAGTATGCTGATTTCTTTGATTTATTCTCCTTTTTCTTACCGATTGAGTGAGATGCCCATTGGCTGCGGCGAACCAGCCAGATGGTGGTGAGTCAAGATTTATTTTGGACCCCCTTTTCGAGGTCTGTCTCCATCCGGTGCAGTGTTATCCCTGAAGAGGGCTGTTCGGTCACCTAGAGGGCTGCCAGATGCTGTTGTTGCTTCAGGTCAACAGACAGGCGATCCATGGCTCCTGAGTCAGCTGCCTGCAGAGTTGAGACTGTACCATCCAGTGTCATCTAATACCTGTCATTTTACCCCTTCTCCGTCACTTTAGGACCTCTCTTCCTGCCTGCACTGCATAGGTTTAAAGCTCCACTTTTTAGGCCGGGGGACATACCACCAGGGCACGGTGAGCTGTGATGAATGCAACAACCACAAAGCTGTGGATTGAGTATCAGAGTTCTCCTTCACCTAGACAGACTCCCTGGCAAGGCTAACATGTCCCATCTACCTGGGTTTGGAATCAGAGTTGTCCATAAGACCATAAGATATAAGAGCAGAAGTAGGCTATTTGGCCCATTGAGTCTGCTCTGCCATTCAATCATGGCTGATCCAATTCCAGTCATCCTAACTTCCCTCCCTTCTCCTCAAACCCTTTGATGCCTTAGCAAACAAGAGCCTATCCATCTCTGCCTTAAACACACCCAATGACTTGTCCTCCACAGCTGCTCATGGCAACAAATTCCATAGATTTACCACCATCTGACTGAAATATTTTCTCTACATCTCTGTTCCAAATGGACGTCCTTCGATCCTGAAGATGTGCCTTCTTGTCCTAGACTCCACTACCATGGGAAATAACTTCATCATATCTAATCTGTTCAGGCATTTAATATTTGGAATGTTTCTATGAGATTCCCCCCCCCCCCACCACCCCATTCTCCTGAACTCCAGGGAATACAGCCCAAAAGCTGCCAGACGTTCCTCAGAATCATTCTCATGAATCTTCTTCGATTCCTCTCCAATGTCAATATATTCTTTCTAAAATAAGGAGCCCAAAACTGCACACAATACTCCACGTGTGGTCTTACATGTGCCTTATAGAGCCTCAACATCACATCTGTGCTCTTATACTCAATACCCCCAGAAATGAATATCAAAATTGCATTTGCCTTCTTCACCACCGACTCAACCTGGAGGTTAACTTTTATGTTATCCTGCACAAAGTCTCCCAAGTCCCTTTGCATCTCTACTTTTTGAATTCTCTCTCCATCTTAATAATAGTCTGCCCATTTACTTCTTCCACCAAAGTGCATGATCATACCCTTTCCAATATTGTCCTTCACCTATGCTGGGTGCCAGCCAAGGCTGATGAGCCCAGCCTTCCCACCCAGTTATACTGCTGGATACACAGTTGCACCATGACATAGCAAACACAGTGAGAACAGGGACACCAGGTGAAGGTGTTGCTCTGTGCACAGTAGTGTAGGAGAGGCTACATGCATGTGACCTCCTGTATGGCAAGCCAATCTGGTCCTGCATCGATCACTACACCTGGAAAGGAGAGGCAATGGGAGATGCTTCACCTTCCTTAAGTGAGCAGGACATTCAGCCCAGGACTCACCCACCCTCAATGTGAAAATTATATCACATGAAGATTACCAATGCATTTTGCTTTATGATTAGTTAAAAGGAAACAAAGTTTTAAAAGTTAACCTTTGAAAAATTGAAATAAGCTAATTCCTTGCTAAGCTGACCAAGAACATTTATGATAAAGACACTGACTTCATTGGTGATGTCAGCTTGAAGCAATGGCCAGCAGAAACCAACAAAAATGGTCAACCTTCAGAAAGTACAATATTTATTGAGTCTTTCTAAAAGTATGGCCATCACTGCCCAATTCCTATTTTCCTCTGCACAGCTGCTGGTAAACCGTAACTGCTGCAACCTCCACACCAAAACTGCTTCCATCAGGCTGTTCCAGAAAAGTAATATCTTTTCATTTATTCCACAAAATAAACACCATAAAATGCCCAACTGATTCTCACCATTATCTTGTTAAACATGCTGAAAGTTTACAATTGTGGTTTTATAATTATGTTTTATATTCAGGCAGCTTCATTAGGAATTTAAAAAATTAATTCTAGATTCCCTTCACCTTGTGTTTCAAGGCGAAGCACGCCCGGCTAAAAACGCTGAAGAGAAAACTCAAGTACAAGCCTGCAATTCGGAAAAGTAACAGTTAAAATGAAATAATATGCAAACTATTGGAAAAACTCAGCAGATTGGGCAGGACCAGTGGAAAGAGAAACAGTGCTAACACCTTGGGGATAGACCCATTGTCATGTAGAAAGATTCAGACAGGAGTACAGAAATGTATACCATCCTTTTATTCCTCTAACTAAGCTTGAAAAAAAGTTTCTGAAGATGAAAAATGATGAAGACATGAAACAGGTTTATATATAAGGAGAGGAAGGGAAAGACAAAGAACACTTGTAATTGACATTTCTGAATCTATGTCAAGATCCTCAGTATTCACAATACTGCCAAGTAATGTTGAATGCTCATAAAGGTGTGGTTAAGGTGTTTTTATCCTAAATAGTAAAATTTTGGAAAATTGCATTCAAGGAGCCCCTGAACTTAAATTAACATTACCTTGGGTTTTCTGAAATACATGTCACACTTATAACCATCTCCACCATTCTCCTGCAGAAGTCAAAGGAAATTTAGTTAATATTACATCATATGCCAATTGCCTGGTGCTTTTGTACCATTTTGCCTCTCGTCTTGTAGAAACAAGAATGATTTAGTTATTGCAGGCTTTCCATCATGTTCTGACATCCTTGAACAACAACAGCAATGTTTAAATAGCTTATTTGAGGCAGCAAAACAGCTCATGACTTGTATATGCTATCAAGTGAAAATTAATGCTAAGCCAGGTGACCACACTCTACCACTAGCTATGAATGCAACACTTACCATGTCTCAGTACCTTTCCAGAGTTCTGGTGTGTTATGTGTTTAATATTTTAGTAATAATTGAAATGTGCTGTTTGATTCAACATTCTTTATTGTCTACAATATATATAAAAATATGTTAATTGCATACATGATATGAATGTGCCTTGCTTAAAGTAAACACAAACTAAGACTCACATCTGTTAGGCTCCCATCTTCTTCTTTGAATTAGTTTTATGCTTTGCAGTTACAAAACATAACAGTGGCAATGAGGTGTTTTTAAAATAAACCTGAGACCTGTTGAAGTGCAGAGAGATGTTCAAGTTAAAAACAAATCGTTGTGAGAAATGGTCAAATTAAAAGATAGTGCAGCATATTTTCTTCACGAAAAGAAAGACATTAGATTAAGAAATAGGCAAGACATGGAAGAATTCATGGGTTCATAAACAGTAAGTGCCGGGTGATTATAATCATAAAAAAGAGCAGAAATGGCTGGCTACATTTCCAAGATTGATTTTAAAAGGCGAACACGAGAAAATCTGCAGATGCTGGAAATTCAAGCAACACACACAAAATGCTGGTGGAACGCAGCAGGTCAGGCAGCAACTATAGGGAGAAGCACTGTCGACGTATCACCACCGTTCAGGGCCCCAGACAGTCCTTCCAGGTGAAGCGACACTTCACCTGTGAGTCAGCTGGTGTGGTATACTGTGTCTGGTGCTCCCGGTGTGGCCTTTTATATATTGGTAAGACCCGACGCAGACTGGGAGACCATTTCACTGACCACCTATGCTTTGTCCGCCAGAGAAAGCAGGATCTTCCAGTGGCCACACATTTTAATTCCACGTCCCATTCCCATTCTGATATGTCTATCCATGGCCTCCTCTGTTGTCAAGATGAAACCACACTCAGGTTGGAGGAACAACACCTTATATACCGGCTGGGTAGCCTCCAACCTGATGGCATGAACATTGACTTCTCTAACTTCCGTTAATGCCCCTCCTCCCCTTCTTACCCCATCCCTGATATATTTAGCTTTTTTCCCCCCTCCTTTTTTTCTCTTTCTGCCCATCACTCTGCCTCTTCTCCATCTCCCTCTGGTGCTTCCCTCCCCATTTTTTCTCCCTAGGCCTCCTGTCCCATGATACTGTCCCTTGTCTAGCTCTGTATCCCTTTTGCCAATCACTTTTCTGGCTCTCAGCTTCACCCCACCCCCTCCGGTCTTCTCCTATCATTTTGCATTTTCCCCTCCCCCTCCTACTTTCAAATCTCTTACTAACTTTCCTTTCAGTTAGTCCTGATGAAGGGTCTTGGCCCAAAACGTCGACAGCGCTTCTCCCTATAGGTGCTGCCTGACCTGCTGCATTCCACCAGCATTTTGTGTGTGTCGCAAAGACTGATGTTTGATTACATGATAGGTAACTCAATTTTGTATACTGAACAGATTGAGCAGTATTTTAAAGCAAATGAAATAGCCAATGAAAAGTGAACATCAGTTTTGCTGAGTGTTTAGTGTTTAAAGGGATACAGTTTGCTTAGGAGTTTGATTGCTCCAACCAAACCAGCCGAAATGAGCTTTGTTGATATCATGAAAGTAATGCAAGAACACTTAGAGCCAAAGCCATTACTAATTGCAGAATGTTTTAGGTTTCAGAAGCAGAGTCCAATTCAATTTATGTGGCTGAATTGAAGACATTGAGCATTCCCAGTTCGAATGATGGACTTAGTAATGCACTGAAATATCTTTTAGTTTGTAGAATCTTACGAATAAGCATTCAAAAATGGCTCCCAGCTGAGGCAAGATTTACATTTAAAATAGCAGACAGATGCATAATTGAGTTGCAGTCATGAATGAAAGAGAGTGTGAAAAAACAGAAACTGGTCTGGCAGAACAAGTCATGTTACTTTGTAGCAGGGGATCACAAAGACCAGACCAATACAGGTTTAAAGTTGAAACTTGCAAAAAATGCAACAAAATAGGACACATGCAATGACCACGTTGGGCAAACAAAAATAAGCGGACTGCACAGGGAAGAGCAAAAGATAAAAAGTCAAGCTGCAATTTCGAAAAGAGCACTAGCATGCATGTTGATAAAAATCTGATGATCATAAGAGTGACTCTGTACTGTGGAGCCTTGAGACTTACAATGTGAAAACTAAAAATAGACAAGCAATATGGAGTCTTGCACAAGGACTACAAAGTCTTTCTGCACCTCTGAGGTTTAGGTAATAGCCCACACTATTGTTCCTTTTACCAAAATGCATTGTTATACATTTCCTAACACTGTATTCCATCTGCCACCTTTTTTGCCCATTCTTCTAATTTGTCTAAGTCCTGCTGCAATTGCATTGCTTCCTCGGCACTACCTACCACATCCACCTATTTTTTTTATGATCTGCAAACTTTGCCACAAAGCCATCATATCCATTATACAAATCATTGACAAACAATGTGAAAAGTAGTGCTCCCAATACTGACCCCTGAGGAACATCTCTAGTCATCAGCAGCCAACCAGAAAAGGCCCCTTTTACTCCCACTCATTGCCTCCTGACTGTCAGCCATTCCACTATCCATGCCAGTATCTTTCCTGTAAAGCCATGGGATTTTATCTTGTTACGCAGCCTCATGTGTAGTACTTACAAATGCCTTCTGAAAATCCAAATAAATGACATCCACTGCATCTCCTTTGTCCACCCTACTTGTTACTTCCTCGAAGAACTCTAACAGACTGGTCAGTCAAGATTTCCCTTTACAGATCATTGCTGACTTTGACTTATTTTATCATTAGTCTCCAAGTACCTCAAAACCTCTTCCTTAATAATAGACTCCAACACTTTTTCAATCTCTGAGGTTAAGCTAACTGTCCTATAATTTCCTTTCTTTTGCTTTCCTCTCTTCTTAAAGAGTGAGGTGACATTTGTAATCTTCCAGTACTCTGGGTCCATGCTGGAATCAAGTGATTCTTGAAAGATCATGACTAATACATCTGTTGTATCTTCAGCAATCTCTTTCAGGACATTGGGATGTAGTCCATCTGGTCCAGATGACTTATCCACATTAAGACCTTTGAGTTTGCATGGCACTTTTTCCTTTGTATAGCTATGACGCTCCTTCCTGCTCTCTGAGACTGTTAGTGTTTTCCACAGTGAAGACAAATGCAAGGTACCCATTAAGTTCATCGTCATTTCTTTGTCCCCCATTACTAACTCACCAGCATCATTTTCCAGTAGTTCAATATCAACTCTCACCTGCCTTTTACTCTATATTTAACTGAAAAATCTTATGGTATCCTGCTATATATTGGTCAGTTTGCCCTCATATTTCGTCTTTTCCCATCTTATGGCTTTTTAGTCACCTTTTGTTGGATTTGAAAATCTTCCCAATCATCCAACTTCCCACTCACTTTTGCTACCTTATGTGCCCTTTCCTTGGCATTTACACAGTCCTTAACTTCCCTTGTCAGCCATTGTTGCCTAACCCTGCCATTTGAGAACTTCTCCCTCCATGAAACACATCTGTCCTGCGCCTTGTGAACTATTCCTAGAAACTTCACCCATCTCTGTTCTGTCATCATCCCCACCAATATCCTCTTCCAATCCAACTGGGCAAGTTCCTCTTTCACATCTCTGTAATTCCCTTTATTCCATTGTGATACTGATACATATGACTTACCCTTCTCCCTCTCAAATTGCAGTATGAATTCAATCATTTTATGATCACCGCCTTCTAAGGGTTCCTTTACATTAAACTGACTAATAAGATCCGGGTTATTAAACAACACCCAATAGCCTTTCCCCGGGTGGGCTCAAGCACAAGCTGCTCTAAAAAGCCATATTGTAGGCCTTTAACAAATTCCTTCTTTTGCAATCTGACACCAACCTGATTTTCCCAATCCCCTTGCATATTGGATTTCCACCATTACAATTGTGTCATTACTCTTACTTCATGCCTTTTCCAGCTCTTTTTGCATTCTCAACCCCACATCTTGGCTACTATTTGGAGGCCTATATATGATTCCCATCATGTTTTTTTTCAACCTTGCAGTTTCTTAACTCCACCCACAAAGATTCAACATTCTCTGACCCTATGTCATCTCTTTCTAAAGATGTAATTCTTTCCCTTACTAACAGAGCCACATCACCGCCTACGCCTTCCTGCCTGTCCTTTCAATACAAAGTATAGCCTTTGCTTTTAAGTTCCCAACAATGGTCTTCTTTCAGGCACGACTCAGTGATGCCCACAATGTTATACTGACCAATCTCTAATTGTGCCACAAGTTTATCCACCTTATTCCAAATGCTACGTGCATCTAAATACAACACCGTCAGGCCTGCAATCTTCACCCTTTTGAATTTTGCTTCTGTGGTACAATTTAATCGTTTGCTTTATCTGCATTTTTACCCAATCATTGGTTTGTCTTTCCTTATGTTCATGTTACATCCATTGTCTACTTGTAAATCTGCTAGCTCCTCCTGAGCTCTATCATACTGGTTCCATCCCCTTGCCATATTAGTTTAAAGCGCTCCTAACAGCTCTCATAAATCTGCCTGTGAGTGTATTGGTCCCCTTCGGATTTGAATGCAACCTGTCCCTTCTGTGTAGGTCCCATCTACCCCAGAAGAAGTCCCAATTATCCAGAAATCTGAATCCCTGCCCCCAGCTCCAATTCTGCAGCCACACATTTATCTGCCACTTCATTCTATTCCCATTTTCATTGTTCCCTGGCACAGTCAGTAATCCCGAGATTACTACCCTTGAGGTCCTGCTTTTCAGCTTCCTTCCTATCTCCCTGTATTCTTTGTTCAGGACTCCTCCCTTTTTCTACTATGTCATTGGTACCAATATGTACCATGACTTCTGGCTGCTCACCCTCCCTATTCAGGATATTGTGGACGCGTTCAAAAACATCACAGACCCTGGCACCTGGAAGGCAAACTATCAACTTGTTATCTTTTTGCATCCACAGAATCACCTATCAGTCCTCGATTGCTGCTGCCATCCTCTTCAGCTGCTGTTGCTTCCCCAGTTACATTGTTCTCCCCCCCCCCCCCCCACAGTCTTCAAAATGGAGTACTTATTGTTGAGAGGGACAGCCACAGGAGAGCTCTCCACTATCTGACGTTTTCTCTTCCCTCACTTGACAGTCACCCATTTATCTGTGTCCTGTAACCTTGGGGTGACTACCTCCCTGTAGCTCCTGTCTATCTTCACTTTCCCTAACAAGCCGAAGGTCATCGAGCTGCAGCTCCAGTTCCTGAGTGCAGTCTCTAAGGAGCTGCATCTTGACGTACCTGGTGCAGATGTCACTATCGGGGAGAATGGAAGTCTCCTGGAAATCCCATATCTGACACCCAGAAAAGAACACTGACTCTGTAAGCATTCCTCCTATTTTCTCAAGATTTAAATAAGAAATAAGGAATGAACTTACCTACTTACCTTGCCTGCTCCTGTTCACTCTGTCACTTTGTTGACCCATAGCCTTACTACTGTTCCTCAGCCTACTTCAACTATGTCCACTCCCATGATGACTGCTCTGTTAGGCGGTACCTCCCTTTATAGTTTCTGGGTTTTTAAAGCTCTTCACCGGATCTGAGTGGGAATGCTTCTGTTGTGTTTGCACAGTACTCCAATCAACGACTCCTTTCGAAAAGTTTCCCACTGTTTAAAGCTCTTCACCGGACCTGCGCGGGAACACTTGAGTTGTGTTTGCGCAGTACTCCAATAAGTGATGCCTATCGAAAAACTTCCCACTATTTAAAGCTCTTCGTCAAACCTGCATGGGAACACTTCTATTGCATCTGTGCATTACTGCTTTGTGCATAGTAGGTTGTATCTAACCAATTTTATGGAGTTATTTGACGAAGTCACCAAGAAAGTTGAAGAAAACAAGACAGTTGAAGTTGTCCAATCTACATGGACTTTCATAAGGAATTTGATAAGGTTCCGCATGGGATGTTGGTCAAGAAGTTTCAGTCTCTCGGCATTCAAGATGAGGTAGTAAGTTTCATTAGACCTTGGCTTTGTGGGAGAAGCCAGAGAGTGGTAACAGATGGTTGCCTTTTTTACTGGAGACCTGTGACTAGTGGAGTGCTGCAGGGATTGGCGCTGGGTCCTTTGTTGTCATTTATATCAATAATCTGGATGATAATGTGGTTAATTGGATCAGCAAATTTGTGGTGGTTGATACAAAGATTTGGGGTGAAGTGGACAGTGATGAAGACCATCTGAGCTTGTAGCAGATGCTGAACAGCTGAAAAAAAAGGCTAAAATATGCAGACAAGTGCAAGGTGTTGCACTTCGGGAGGACCAACTAGGATAGGACCTGCATAGTGAACAGTCGGGCACTGAAGAGTGTGGTAGAACAAAGGGATCTGGGAATACAGGTCCATAATTCATTCAAAGTGGCATCACAGGTATATAGAGTCATAAAGAAAACTTTTTGCAAATTGGCTTTCATAAATCAAAGTATTGAGTCCAGGAGATGGAATGTTAAGTTGAAGTTGTATAAGATGTTGCTGAGGCCTAATTTGGAACATTGCGTGCAATTTTGGTCATCCATCTGCACAAAAGATGTAAATAAAGTTGAAATTATACAGATAAAATATTGCTAGATCTGGAGGATCTGAGTTATAAGGAAGGATTGAATAGGTTAAGACTTTATTCCTTGGAACATAAAAGATTGAGAGGAGATTTGATAGATGTATACAAAATTATGAAGGGTATAGATAGAGTAGATGCAAGTAGGCTTTTTGTACTGAGGTTGGATGGGACAACAACCAGAGGCCATAGGTTAATGGCGAAAAGTGAAAAGCTTAACATGAGGGGAAACCTCTTCATTCATAACGTCTTGAGAGTATGGAATGAGCTGCCAGTAAAGTTGTGTATATGAACTTGATTTCAACGTTTAAGGTAAGTTTGGATGAGTACATGGATGGTAACAGTATGGAGGGCCATGGTCTGAGAGCAGGTTGATGGGACTAAGCAGCTTAAATGGTTTGGCATGGAAGAGATGGGCCACAGGGCCTGTTTCTGCCCTGTACTTTTCTATGACTCTTTGACTCTAAATGTAACCCAGACCAGAATGTGCCTTTAAATTATTCTTACGTTTATCCAAGTAACAGAACATCAGTGTGCTAGCATCATACGCAATATCCACTTACCTCTTTTGACAACTTTCAATTGTCCTTAGAGCTTCAGATACAGCTTTCTTTTTTCTGAATCATGTTTCTTATCAAACCTTGGTTGTAATTAACATGTTGCTTTCTGAATTTGTTTAGCTAAATTAAAGCTGTCAAGACTGTCAAGAATAAATACCTGCCCAAAATCAAGAAGTTCATATCAATACATATGTAACATATTTTTCCAAACTGTAGTGCAAAAGCCCAATGAAATGGACAAAGAAAACATAATGAGTGGGAGAAAATCTGATATTCCTTTTACCTTCTATAGGCACTAAAAGTGAAATTTTGCTGTGCTACTGTGAATATGTGAAATATGTAAGAGAAGACAGAGCTGTTACTAATTGAGCTAATGTCAAGGGCCCTCAATGCTGGATAATTACAGTCAAGAATTTTATAGCCTCTGAATAGAGGATGCAAAGATTAAGCTGGTCTCTATGGAAACGGGTGAAATTGTTGAGTTACAGTACCCATACTACTCAAATCGGCTTTCATTGGAATGAATAATAGGTGAGTCTAGCCTTGAACTATATATTTCATTCTCATCCATTATCAGCAGTAAACCTCAGACTCACTGAACCACTTTCGTCCACACAATGACTAAAGTTACCATTTACTATATGTATTGGCTCAAAGCTGCTGATTCTCCTTTTAACTGTGCCTATTAAATTGGTCTATTAAATTTTATGTGCTTGTCTACTCAATTGTGATGTTTCTTGTTATGTTTATTTCACAATGACTGGATATCATGATAACCAAATGTTCCACTTTCGCTGATGTCATGGTAAATCTGTGAAGGGTGTAGTTGTTATACATTAGATGCAGAGGCAATTGGCATGGTGAAACTTGTCTTGAGAGTGTAGCAAATGCTGGTATAGGTATCTGAAGTTGCGGGACTTGTTAATGTCATAAATCTTGAAAAAGGATCTAGTGCTTTCCTGGCATACATGATGAGTAAACTCTTCTTGGGTTTCCAGCCAAGTTCAGGTATGGATATTGACTGACATTTTGATGACAACTCTACCATCTCGATCAGGGATGATGCCTGGGCATGTCTAGTCCGGTAGTATTTATACCCCATTGTCTATCCCTCCTGATTGGTTAGTCCTCATCCAATCAAGTTTCCATTGTCCTACTATTTTTACAATCAATTCCAGTTCTTACTTAGAGCGAGAGCTTCATCTTTGTAAAAAAAAAATTCCTCTAGTTTTGTTTCAATGGTGTCCTTCACCCAGTGGTCCCAAAAGAGGCACAGCAGTTTTGTGCTGTTGAAGTCAATCCTACGCCCTTAGTGAATACAATGTTCTGCTACCGCCAATTTCTTCAGGTAACCCAAACGGATACACCTCCTGTGCTCCATGAAGCAGGTTTCTACTATGCATCCCGTCTGGCCAATAAAAGCTGCTCCATATTCATAGAGAATCCTCTAAATGCCAGCTAACCTGAATCCCAGGTCACCTTTGACCTGCATAAGCTGTGATTTGAGCTCCTTACAGGTTAGTGGATGGTATTAATCCGGTATTTCTTCAGGATCCCGCTGATCCTTCCAGAAATTGTGGAAATATAGGGAAGGCAGGTGGTTGTGACAGGTTCCTCCTTGTTATTAGGTTTCCTCGTATTTCCATTACAGATAAACTAAAATCGTTAGTGTCTTAATGAAAAGACAGTTTACTTTTGCTTGGAATTAATTGGAGCACGATTGTTGATAGTGAAGATAAGGTTGCTCTGTGGGGTTGTTGTATTTGGTTCTCTTATCTAAATCATTTATTCCATCTATCTACCCTTACTTTTCTTTCTGCCAACTTCTCCACTCATACCCTATAAATATTTTCCTTCAATGTTATAGGTAGTAGATGTCTAGCTTAATTGAAATCCAGATAGTCTCATTTAATTGAAATCCAGATAGTAAGCTTTAGGTTTGTTGGAAGTGTTAGGACATATTATTGAAAAATGTAGCCTGTGTTGGTCTACGCTTAATCTAATTTAGTTAAATTAGATTTTAAAGTATAGGAGCAAAGGAATAAGTGCTGGACAAACTAATAAATACTACCCCTTTGTAATCTTTGGTTTCAAATGCAGTTTGAAATTCATTAACATAAAACAAGCTAATTTTTGTATTCATCAATATAGCTGTCATCACAGTGGCTGCATTAATTCATGGTAATGGTTGGAAGATATGTTTTTATTTCTACACATTATCTGTCTTAATGATTACATTCTGATCTTCTGTTTTTAATCAGTGTCTGCCATTTTAAAAGTAATATTCACTTTGTATTTTGTTGTTAAAATCTATTTGAAACAATGGTTGAATTTCTTCTTTTGTGTAAAACAGAAGTATTTTAAAATAATAATTTTTTCCTCGATATTAAGGGTGCATTACGGGTGACAACTGAACAGTGGAATTTGAAATCAGGTTTTCATTTCCTGAAACACAAGGAGACAAAAGCATTTTTTAAATTTATTTAATTGTATATGTACAGAAAAAGTGAATATGTAATCACTCCCTTTGGTTTGTTGTTATTGTTGATCTTTTACACATAAGTACAGAAAGTGTATAATTCTGATGAAAATACAATTGAGTTAAAATTATTCACTGTTTTGTAGGTTATAAGCCAACGGCATTAAGTGAAGGTGACTAGAATAATCATGATATGGCATAGTATGCAAAACCATTTGAATTTATGCTGTGTGGTTTTTTCTAAACAGAAAAATGTGGCACATTTTGGAGTAACTTAGAAAGATAACTTTAGTGTCTGAAACAGCAAAATCTGTCTCATATAATCACTGATCTCACCACTGTAGACATTTTTTAATGAGTGGTTAAAATGTGGTTTAAAATATAGATCTCATTTACTTGCTTAAATACTGTAATCACTGAAATTTCTTTGGTTGATAACTGCACTGTAATGTTTTTAATAAGAAATAATTATGGTTAAACTATGCTGATGGACATCAAATCTGTCCATTCTCGGAATGCTCACCTCCCAAAAGGTGAATAGCTAAAGTATTCTTCAGCAGGTTTTGGCTGGTTTCCAAAATAATTCTCTTTTCTTTTACTTTATAGCTTGGGCTGTGGTAAGTGGTGTGTCAAACATTCATCTATGAACATCCTATAATGCGAAGACACCTACAATAATTGTCTCCAGATCCTACACAGCAGCAGTGAAGTCTTAAAGCAAAATGGTTTTAGGAAGTGACACTATTGTTATCCCTGCAGGTGGAGCTGGTGTGTCAATATTCTCAGAAGATAAATTAATTGTTTTTTTTCTCCTTTCAAACCATCACCATGCAATAATGCAGTCAGTATTATGACAGTTGTGTTGATGAATACAAACATTTGCTTTGTTTTAAGATAAAATCCATATATTCTGAAAGGAAAACAAATATATTCCATACATTTTATTACACTTAGAGCTGTTCCCATTATGTTACTATTTTCCTCTGTCCACATCTCCCACATCCCCCACCAGACTGTTGTCTCATCCTCTTCCACCAATCTGCTCAGATTAACACATATTTCTGATTTGCTTCTCATCTGAAGTACAAGACAACAATAACTAGCCAACCCATTACTCCTTCCCTCCCACAAACCTTGATCTCACAGACTGCCACAGCCATGGTCCTGATAATGTTGCTGATCAAGTTTCATTAGCTTAGATGTTTTACTTTTCTAGTATGTGAAAGAATGTGTGCAGTGATATTTCATTAGTACTAAGTGTGTCGGATATTCGGCTGTATTAGACAGGAATAGCTGATGATCACAATGTGTAAAGACATACAACAGTTTTTACACCTTGTCAATAGAGGAGTCTTCTTTGTGTAATTTTATAATCTAAAATTGTGTTTCTGGGGTGCAGAACCAAAAAGCAACTAAATATAATGGATGCTCATAATTGTCATTAATGGTAGTGATGTGATTAAATCTTGAGACATCAAGCTGCAAAAGGGCATATGTTTCCCTTTAATCTAAAAGTCGATTCAATATTTTTCTGTGTTGCTCTTTGTAATCTGCAAACAAAATAGTGAAAGAGTGCAGCTTAATTTGGAAAAATGGGATGGAGATGAGAGAAGCCTAATCGCATTGTATGTTACAAGATACTTTTTCACTTCCCAAACAGCTGTTTATGTAATAAATTGAAGCAAATGCCGAAAGACGGTGGTGTCCACTCTTTTTGTAAAGAGGCTGAGCAATGCAGTTTAGGCAGAAATATTTACAAACCAGGGTATTTTAATCTAGGTGAAGGAACAGCATCCAGATAAGGAGTGAATGCAAATTGGGGAAGGCCAGATTTTGCACAGACCTGCTCTGTGCAAAATTAAGATGAAGATTGTTATAAGAAGAAAAGTGGTATAAGAGTTTTGCACGGATAAAGAAAAGTTACAGTTAAGAATACCTTGCCAAAAATGTCCTCAAATGAAACAATATTTGCACGACTGTAGGTAATACAAAATAACACAGGAACAGGCCTTTCATCCCTTGTTATCTTCGCTGACCATGATACCAATTTAAACTGCAGATCACCTGCATAAGGTCTGTCCATGTGCTTGTCTAAATGCCTCTTAAACATTGTAATCACATCTGCTTCCACCACCTTCCCTCAACGCAGTGTCTTGTATAACTGCATAATATTTCAGTTTCTACATTCAGTACCCTTACTGATGAAGGCCAGTGTGCAAAAGCTGTCTTCTAACTATGACACCACTTTCAGATAACTATGTACTTGTATTCCTCGGTCTTCTGTTCTATGACACTTCCCAGGGCCCTACTGTTCATTGTGAATATCCTACTCTGTTTAGTCTTGCCATCTATTATATTCTTCCCTTTTACATTTGACTCCTCAAAGTGCAACACCTCATACTTGTCCAGAATAAACACCATCTGCTACTTCTCTGCCCATATTTTCAGTTGGTCTATATCCTCTTGAATGTTTTGACAACCCCTCTTCATATCCACAGTTCTGTAATTTTATGTTGTCAGTAAACCTACTAATCAGCCCATTTGCATTTTGTCTAAATCATTTATATCTATCACAAACATCAAAGTGCCTAACAAATGCAGAACACCACCAGTCATAAGCCTCCACTCAGAAAGACATTTCTCCAAATCTGCCCTCTGTATTTTATGGCCAAACCAACTTTGAATCTAATTTACTGTGTCACCATGGATCCCACATGCCTTAATCTTCTGAATCAGCCTATCATGAGAGACTTTGTTGAATGCTTTACTAAAGTTCATGTGGACAAAATCCACTAACATGTTCTCTTCAATCATCTTTACCACCTCCTAAAAAAATTCTGTCAAGCTTGTAACACCTGCCTTTCCCCATACAATGCCACACTGACTTTCCCTGATAAATCTATGTTTTTTCTCAGATGAGAGAAGATTTGATTTCTCCACTAATTTCCCTATCATTGATGTAAAGCTCACTGGCCTATAATTTCTTGACTTGCTCCGATTGCCTTTCTTAAACAAAGGAATAACTTTGGCTGTTCTCCAATTTCTCTGTGATTTGTTTATGGCAGAAGAGGGTACATGCAACAATCTCTGTCAAAACCCCAAAAATCTCTGTTCTTGCCTCTCAACCAGGGATAGATCCTATCAGTTACATTCAGCAGAAGTTAAATATACTTTGTTGTACAGATGATATACTGCTCATCAAATTTTCACTAGTCTTCACATTTATAATGCTGTGTTGACTTGCCAGAGTGTAGTGAAGATAAGTGACCGTCTAACCTGTCATTCTACATCAGTGAGAGGGACAACTGATGAAAGTGAATGTTGACAACTAACAGTTCGATGGCACAGAGGAAGAATGCAGAGATAAATTGATTAAATAGATTTACCATATATATTGAACCTCCAAGCAGTGTTTATTCTCTCTTATTATGTTGGACAGTCTTAAGTGCAAATTAAAAGTTAGTTGTCTACAAGTAAGAAACCCTCACTATTCTTGTAAGATATAGGTAAATAGGATGAACAGTGATGCAATTTGGGCTCTAATCATTGGGTTGAAATAGGATTCATTTTTTAACCATCTTTTCTCCTGTCTGTTGCTTGGGAAAAAATGGGTGGGGAGTGGAAGAGCATCATGGAGCATAAGATACTTGGCCAACCCAATGCAAGTCTCTGACAAACCTGTTTAAATACGCAAATCTTAAATAGGAGCGTGAATAGCAAATTCACCCACAGGCCACAAACATCTTTTTCTCTTAGTGTTAAGTTCTAATTGGAAAAGCACTCCCTCCTCAGTTAAAAAAATAAGACCCACAGCCTGTTGCGAGCCTATGCTTGCACTTATGAAATCTATCCTTATTATTCCTCCACGTTCTCTTCTCTGTACTCCTATGCCCTGAATATGTAATCTGCCAGTTAGCTCAGTATAAAAGTCAATTACTTTCCTAATTAACCACAATGAAGCAGTAAACCAGTGAGATATATGTTTGACTTTACTAGCTACTGTTCATGCTGTTCATGAAGCATAAAAATAACTCATGCTGTCCCATGTTCAACTGCAAAGATTACTGAAGGGTCTGGATAATAATCTGCCTGTGCAGTTATTCTGCTTGCATGTGTTAGCTTGCTCCCCTATACCCTGGTCAGCATTCTCTTAGCTTTATCAACCAGGCCAAGGTTGATTTTACATTTTCCTTGAGGGGCAATGTAAAACCCATCCTGGAAATATGTTCACTTAGTACCTTAATGGTTACTGTATGATGGTGCTGGTTCATCAGTGCCTCATTCTGGATTATAGAATTGTAAGTCAAGAATCCAGAAAATATTAACACTTTTTCATTGCAGGGTAAATCCTGATCAGTCAAGTATTGCCAGAATTTTTTTGTTTTTATTTCCCATTTCCACCTTCTGACAGCTTTTGATTAGCAGAGAGCCCACTGAATGCTGGTTTACCTCAAAGTCACAGCTTCATGTTGAAATTTAGGGTTAAAGTGGTTTACCACAAATAGAGGTGGAATTGTAGTTCTTTTTTGTTTTACTTTTTATTTTTCACTTAAGATCAATAATAAACATGACAACACATCTATGCCCTCTGATATTCTACACATTGATTATGTCAGCTGATTCAATTGTTGCCATCATTTCTGATGATAAATATCACTGAAGAAATTTTGGGATATAGTGTGATTTTGCTGCCACATTTTGTCATTGACTACCTTCTAGGTTCAATACATTATCAGTTCAAGGGATAAGACAAGAAAGTCTGCAGATGATGGAAATCCAAAGCAACACACAAAAGGGCTGGAGGAACGCAACAGGTCAGGAAGGATGTATGGAAATGAATAAACACTGACTTTTCGGGCTGAGCCCCTTCTTCAGGACTGAAAAGGAAGGGGGAACAGGCCAGAATAAAAAGAAGGGGTGCGGTTGGGAGGGGAAGGAGTCTAGCAGGAAGGTGATAGATGAAGACAGATGGGTGGGAAAAATAATAGGCTGGAAAATAAGGAATCTGATAGGGGAGGAGAGAGGACCATAGAAAAAAGGAAAGGTGGAGGGGTCCTGGGGGAAGAGATAGGCAGGTGAGAAGAGATAACAGGCCAGAGTGGGAGGTAGAGGAAGAGTGGAGAAGGAGGGATTTTTTTTACCAGAAGGAGAAATTGACATTCATGTCATCAGGTTGGAGGCTACCCAAACAGAATATAAGCTGTTGTTAGTACAGCTTGAGGGTGGCCTCATCCTGGCACAAGAGGAGGCCATGGACCAACATGTTGGGAATTGGGATTAAAATATTTGGCCATCAGGAAGTTCTGCTTTTGGACAGTGGAGCAGAGCTGATTGATGAAGCACCTCTGCTCCTTCACCAACTTTGAGGTGATTCATTACCCTATTTATTTTGACATATTCCGGGTTGCTGCCTGCTTGTATTGGGCTCTCTCAGATACCTGGCCAGCTGTTCTCTGGCTGGTAGATCTGCTCCAACTGCCAGTTATTTTACTGATAATGGCCCAAGACAGAAAGACTCTTTACCCTGACCTGTCTGGCACAATATTAAAGTAGACCCTTTGATTATCTCTTTTCAGGTATTCTGCGTCAAGTTTTGAGACTGACTTTTCACAAAACACTTAGTATGGCAAAATACTGTATGCCTTCAGTAGTCTCTAATAACTGATTACACTACTAGTGATTGGCTATTAACTGAATTTAATACAGTAAAACTATGTTTTATTGTAATAATCCTCTTGTTCATTATGATGGTTGAGTCTATCAAAGATAATAGACATTATCAGAATTGCCATGAAATCAGGTACACAGGAACAAGATACAAAAGTTGGTAATTTAAAAGTTTCCTTGGGTTAAGGTGTCTCAATCTGCTCAGATTTATTGCTTAACCACATGACCAGCAGATCTTTCTTTCCTGGTCTGTGCAGAAATTGGTCAGTATCTTCCTGCTGGGAACTGCAATATCAGGATGATTCACACTGTCATCTGGATCCCTTCCCATGAGGAATTGCTTAACATTTTCCCTTGCTTTGTTGGTCCCCTGTGGGATTGTACTCAGGCATGTGTAATTACTGACCCCACACCTGATATAGTTCAACCTATAAAATAAAAGGCCCTTTTCCTTGATGTCACTTGTGGTTGAACCATCATATGCCTTTGTTGTTGGGAACATAATTCTGGCATGTTCCATCTGCAAGATATACAGTACTACAGAAATTCATTCAAGGCCCTTCAATGGTATATCCATTGCCAATGGCTTCTGTCTCTTGAACTGTAGGGGAACTTGGCAGATGATAACACCTTCATGTAAAAACCTGTATTGGAAATATACAGTGGCATGCAAAAGTTTGGGCGCCCCAGTCAAAATTTAGTTTACTGTGAATAGCTAAGTGAGTAAAAAATGACCTGATTTCCAAAAGGCATAAAGTTAAAGATGACACATTTTTTAAATATTTTAAGCAAGATTACTTTTTTATTTCCATCTTTTACAGTTTCAAAGTAACAAAAAAGGAAAAGGGGCTGAAGCAAAAGTTTGGGTACCCTGCATGGTCAGTACTTAGTAATACCCCCTTTGGCAAGTATCACAGCTTGTAAACACTTTCTGTAACCAGCTAAGAGTCTTTTAATTCTTGTTTGGAGGATTTTCACCCATTCTTTCTTGCAAAAGGCTTCTAATTCTGTGAGATTCTTGGGCTAACTTGCATGCACTGCTCCTTTGAGGTCTGACCACAGATATTCGATGATGTTTAGGTCGGGGGACTGTGAGGGCTATGGCAAAACCTTCAGCTTGTGCCTCTTGAGGTAGTCCATTGCGGATCTTGAGGTGTGTTTAGGATCATTATCCTGTTGTAGAAACCATCCTTTTTTCATCTTCAGCTTTTTTACAGATGGTGTGATGTTTGCTTCCAGAATATGCTGGTATTTAATTGAATTCATTCTTCCCTCTACCAGTGAAATGTTCCCCGTGCCACTGGCTGCAACACAAGCCCAAAGCATGATCGATCCACCCCCGTGCTTAACAGTTGGAGAGGTGTTCTTTTCATGAAATTATGCACCTTTTTTCTCCAAACATACCTTTGCTCATTGTGGCCAAAAAGTTCTATTTTAACTTCATTGGGCAACTGGACTTGTTTCCAAAATGCACCAGGCTTGTTTAGATGTTCCTTTGCAAACTCCTGATGCTGAATTCTGTGGTGAGGACACAGGAAAGCTTTTCTTCTGATGACCTTTCCATATTTATCATATTTGTGCAGGTGTCACTGCACAGTAGAACAGTGCACCACCACTCCAGAGTCTGCTAAATCTTCCTGAAGGCCTTTTGCAGTCAAACGGGGGTTTTGATTTGCCCTTCTAGCAATCCTATGTTCCGGTTAATGACCATTTCTTAATTACATTATGAACTGAGGAAATAGCTACCTGAAAATGCTTTTCTATCTTCTCTATAGTCTTCTCCTGCTTTGTGAGCATAATTTATTTTAATTTTCAGAGTGCTAGGCAGCTGCTTAGAGGAGCCCATGGCTGCTGATTGTTGGGACAAGGTTTGAAGAGTCAGGGTATTTATAAAGCTTTGAAATTTGCATCACCTGGCCTTTCTTAATGATGACTGTGAACAAGCCATAGCCCTAACAAGCTAATTAAGGTCTGAGTGAGACCTTGTTAAAAGTTATCTGAGAGCTCAAATCTCTTGGGGTGCCCAAACTTCTGAATGGTGCTCCTTTCCTTTTTTTCCGCTCTAAAATAGTACAAAACAAAAATGATATACTAATCTTGCTTAAAATGTTGAAAAGAAGATTTCATCTTTAACTTCATGACTTTTGGAGATCAGTTCATCTTCTACTCACTTAACTATTCACAGTAACAGAAATTTTAACCAGGGGTGTCCAAAATTTTGCATGCCACTGTATCTTTGTCATTACTGAAACAAAATCATGTAACTCCACACCAATCTGGTTTAAGTTCATCACCATTTGAATTGCAACAGTTCAAGATGACAGCTTATCATTGCCCTCTCAATGAGAACTAGGGAAAGGCAATAAATTCTAAACCTTGAAATAAGTGGAACAAACATGTAGTGTTTGAGTGGAATGTTTTCAAATGGAAATAATTACTATTGCAGTTACTGACTACTCAGCAAGTGCAGTGGAACAACATGATTGCAGCTGGAATTAAAGTCAGAAGAGTGAAGCTAAGGAGAAACTGAAATAGAAACAGAAAGTGCTGGAAATAGCATATTAGACAGCATTTGGGAATTGGGAAACAGAGTTAGAATTTCTATTCATTTGTTAACAATCTACCATCAACCTGCAAAGCTTGAGTGATTGATTCATTGCTGTGTTGATTTCTCCAGGTCAATGTCCTTTTATCCATGAGGTCAGAATCAGAATTAGAATCAGGTTTAATATCACCAGCTTTTATTATGATACTTGCTGATAAGCGGTCACCACTTTTCACTCCACAGATGCTGTCAGATCTGCTTAGTATTTTCATATTTTCAAGGGGGTGTGATCAGCATTTCTCATTTTAATTTACAGTGTGTTTCATGTACAGTGGTTAAGATTTTACTTGGAAGATTCCTCTTAATATAGGCAAAGCCTTTTCTTTCCCCATCAAAAGTGGGAGTGGGAACTGATATGGTAACTGGATGCCACCAATGATTCAAGCAAATGGCTGCAATTCAAGGTGGTCGCAATGGCAGGAGCAGAACCAATGTTGGTGAGGGTCATAAAAGGAAGACGTCTGCTTATGGTTTTTGTGGTCACCAAGAAATCCTTTTTTGTCCACTGTCCTGACTAGCCTGCTGCCTCATGTGAAGTTTCACTGTTGCTTGTATTCCATTGCTCGTGTTTGTTTCACTTACAGTGAATACAGTGACTTTGGACTTGCCCTGGGTATATGCTCATGATTTAATAATTTTAAGTTAAACAAACCTCTCTTAATATTGGGATAATGTTCTATTGGAAATCATGCCTTGAGCCTGAATTCTTGTTTCATTGCAGTGACTAGTGGGGTACCGCAAGGCTCAGTGCTGGGACCCCAGTTGCTGACAATATATATTAATGATTTAGACGAGGGAATTAAATGCAGCATCTCCAAGTCTGTGGATGACATGAAGCTGGGCGGCGGTGTTAGCTGTGAGGAGGATGCTAAGAGGATGCAGGGTGACTTGGATAGGTTAGGTGAGTGGGCATATTCATGGCAGATGCAATTTAATGAAGATAAATGTGAGGTTATCCACTTTGGTTGCAAGAACAGGAAAACAGATTATTATCTGAACGGTGGCCGATTAGGAAAAGGGGAGATGCAATGAGACCTGGGTATCATTGTCCACCAGTCATTGAAGGTGGGCATGCAGGTACAGCAGGCAGTGAAAAAGGCAAATGGTATGTTGGTATTCATAGCAAAAGGATTTGAGTACAGGTGCAGGGAGGTTTTACTGCAGTTGTATAAGGCCTTGGTGAGACCGCAACTAGAGTACTGTGTGCAGTTTTGGTCCCCCAATCTGAGGAAAGACATTCTTGCCATAGAGGGAGTACAGAGAAGGTTCACCAGATTGATTCCTGGGATGGGAGGACTTTCATATGAAGAAAGACTGGATCGCCTAGGCTTATACTCACGGGAATTTAGAAGATTAAGGGGGGATCTTATTGAAACGTATAAAATTCTAAAGGGATTGGACAGGCTAGATGCAGGAAGATTGTTTCTGATGTTGGGGAAGTCCAGAACGAGGGGTCACAGTTTAAGGATAAAGGGGAAGCCTTTTAGGACCGAGATGAGGAAAAAACTTCTTCACACAGAGAGTGGTGAATCTGTGGAATTCTCTGCCATAAGAAACAGTTGATGCCAGTTCATTGGCTATACTTAAGAGGAAGTTAGATATGGCCCTTGTGGCTAAAGGGATCAGGGGGTATGGAGAGAAAGCAGGTACAGGGTTCTGAGTTGGATGATCAGCCATGATCATACTGAATGGCGGTGCAGGCTCGAAGGGCCGAAAGGCCTACTCCTGCACCTATTTGCTATGTTTCTATGTTTCTATTGCTTAACAGGATACAAAGTTCTGTCACCACTGGATACTGGAAAACACAAACAACTTGACCTAGTGTATCTATGTGATCTTCATTAAGAAATGGCAATGCCATCCTAAAGGTTCTTGGAGACAAAATGGCAACAACTGAAGGCAATGCTGCTAATTACAGTGACCCTCCATCCAATAAAGGTGACATTGTAGCAACAATAGGGACAAATCACTATCCTGCTTGAGCAACTATCAGATCTTAGAAGTTTTACACTAAGAAATGAGAAAGACAGTGCTATTCCATTGGGGTTTTTGTGGTAAATCTTAAAAAAGATCTTGAGAATACTGTAAGCAGTTCTGTTCCCTATTTACTGGGGAAATAAATCATTCAGGCGACACAGTCCCTATTACCTATATTATTTAAATGAATAGAATCTCTGTGATTACTCAAAGATTACTATAGAAAGTGGGCTCCCATTGTACTAACTGAGCACCTGATATCCTGGTAGTAATGAAATCACTACTTCAGTGTGGACTTCTTTTCAACATGATGCTTTACACTTTGAAGATCTATATGCTAGCAAAGTACTTATAAGATTATATGTAGTGGGAGTGCCCTAAAGAACAGTTCATGTTGTACTTCAACTCCAGGATAAGGTTTTAGATGCACCAAGTATCATTGGATTTTATCACTGCCTTTTACCAAATCACTAAACACACCAAATTATATTCAACATCAATGTTTTTACCTAAATGTGAAATATGAGTGGTTTTTTTTTAGAGGAAATGGCATTTTATGCTTTTGTATTAAATATTAAATATAATTTTCCTTCAGGATTTTATTTTCTGGAATTAGGGATATTTTTAATAATTGTGAGGACTGCAGTCATCAATACTATATGGTGTTGAGTTACAGTTAATGGGTTTAATTTCTGTTTCTCATTCTGATCTCAATTGCCTTAAAGTTGCTGATAATAAGGGCATATGAACTTGATATCAAATATAGCTGAAAGGAAAATTCAAACTTGCAAAAGCGTATCCTTGCATGTAAAAATTTTGCAAAGCAACACTTAGAAGATATTGTAATGATGTGGAAGTAGGTCTTGTGGTCAGATGAGACTGAAGTGGAAATTTTTGGCTTCAACATGAACCGGCATGTGTGGGATAAATCCAGTACTTTGCATCAAGCAAGTGACACCATCCCTACTGTGAAGTATGGTAGATGTAGCATAATGCTATGGGGATGCTTTTCAGCATCAGGGACTAAAAGTCTGGTTAGAGTTGATTGGAAGATGAATGCTGCTAAATACAGACAGATGCTAGATTAAACACTTGCCAGCCTCTGCTAGAAAGCTTAAAATGGGGAGGAACTTTATCTTTCAGTTGGACAATGACCCAAAGCACACTGCCAGAAGCATCCATGGAGTGGCCTTGAATTAACAAATTTGATGTCTTTGAGTGGCCCTGTCAGAGACCTGATCTTATCCTGACCAACTGAACATCGGAGACTCGGAGGTTCAATGGACTCGGAGTCCACTGCGGTCGGAGCGCTTTTACTATGTGCAGTGTCTGCGAGGCTGGGTTTGATGGTGCCATGGAAGTCCATAGTGGGGGTATTCCCTTCTGCCGCCTGTGTGGAATGATGAGTCTATCAGGACCCTGAGTACTTGTGGAAACTGTGTGGTGGTTTCTTTCGAACTTATAGTCTTTTAACATCTCTGGACTATTTTTACTGTGCCCATAGTCTGTTTTTTTTATCAATAATGCTATTGTTTATACTGTTGTAACTACATGTTCTAACTATGTGGTTTTGTGCAGGTCTTGTAGCTTTAGTTTTTGGTCTTGTTTTGTCTGGCAGATTTGGAGCTCCTTTCCAGGGAACACGCTAAAATGGTAGTGCAATATTAATACGCAGCAGCCTCTCCGGACTCTGGATTGGGGTTTGCCAAACGTTAGGTGGATTTTCTGGTGTAGTCTGTTTTGTCATATGCTTTTGTGATATCATTTTGGAGGAACGTTGTCTCATTTTTAACTTGCATTGCATTTGTGGTTTCTAAATGACAATAAACTGAATCTGAATCTGAATCTCTAGCAAGACCTCAAGATTGCTATTCGCCACCACTCCCCAACTAACCTGGCATAGCTTGAGCAACTTTACAAGGAATGATTAAATCTTGCTCCATTGTGCAAAGCTAATGGAGACTATCCAAAAATACTACTAACTCTAATAGCTGTGAGAGGTGGTTCAAATAAAGTGCTGAGCACAGGGGCTGAATAATTTTCAACAACTCACATATCAGTTTCTGAAATTTTAGCATTTTGTGCTTTACAATTTTTGCTGCCAATTTTTCTGCACTACTGTGAAAATGAGGAGCATATGATTCACAAAACACAAATAACTGCAGTGGGGCAGTTTATGTTAGAAGTTTTCTGTAAAAGCAGTGTAACATGCTGGAAAGCATGTTTTGGCTTCGGCTAAGCTAAGGAGCCATGTTGTCCAACTTAGGAATGAGTGCCAGCTGATCAGGATTGTGGGATGTGACAGAAGGTTCTAGAGAGGTATGGAGAAGGGTATTCTGTAAACTGTTAGTCTGGTCTGGCGTTTTTTTGGCAGGACCTGTGGAGCGGGACAGAAGCGAAGATGCCACAGAATGACGTTAGAAGGAGAGTCCCCATTGCAAGAAGTGCTTTGTGCAGGTGAATGGCTCCAAAGAGGAAGGGCCATTTCTCCTGAGGGAGAGAGAGAGAGGGCGGGGAGAGAGAGAGAGAGGGTGGGGAGAGAGAGAGAGAGGGAGAGAGAGAGGGGGAGAGAGAGAGAGAGAGAGAGAGAGAGAGAGAGGGAGAGAGAGAGAGAGAGAGAGAGAGAGGGAGAGAAAGAGAGAGAGTGTGTGTTCAATTGAGGTGATCTTTGAGGGGAGTTAGGAATGTGGCAGGTGCTTTCATGCAGACCATGTGTCCCTTGCATGAGTAAGAGATACACCCCTGAATACTCCAGTACAATTTCAAACATTATGTGCACATTAGACTGGTTGAACTATAATGGCCCCTTTTATTTTTCTTTTGTTTTACTGTAACTGTTTGTTAAAGTTGAAAATTTGGTAAATATACTTTCTTTATAATTTTATGCTGTTGTACAATCTGTCACTTCTAGGCTACTGATAACTTTGTATGGCCAGTACTTACACAGCATTCACTCAAATTGAGGTTCCGTTAATTGGACCGTCATGACATTCCTTGTTTGGTTGTCATACCTACTCTAGATGTATATTGTTTAGGATAGGTGGCCGTCTCACCGCTGAATCACGTGGCCGTTAGCAGAATCAGCTAATGAAGCAAGTCTGTATGCCCGGTGAGAAGGTTACACTAGTTACACTAGTATTTTTCCTACAGTCTCGTGGGCTCTTATCTCGTCTAGCAGCTTTATATGTGGCAGTTCATCAAAGGTCTTCCGAAAATCCAAGGAAATGATGTTCACTAGCTCTCCTTTGTCTATGCTGTCTATATTTCCTCAAAAAATTCCAGCAGGAAGATTTCCCCTTGAGGGAACCATGCTGCCTTTGGCTTATTTTATCATCTGCCTCCAATTACTCCAAAACCTCATTCTTCATAATGGCCTCTAACATCTTGCCAATCACTGAAATCAGGCTAACTGGCCTATAATTTCTTGCCTTTTGCCCCCCTCCCTTCTGAAAGAGTTGAGTGACATTTGCAATTTTCCAGTCCTCTGTTAACATACCAGAATGTAGTGATTCTTGAAGGATCACCACTAATGTTTCCACAATCTCTTCCATTACCTCTTTTAGAACCTTGTGTTTTAGTCCCTCTGGGCCAAGTGACTTATCTACCTTTTGACCTTTCAGCATCCAAAGCACCTTCTGCTTAGTAGTGGCCACTATACTCACTTTTGCCCCTTTCACTCTCAAATTTCTGACATATACTAGGGACTTCCACAGTGAAGACTGACACAAAAATTAGGTTCATCCCTCATGTTTTTGTTCCCCATTAATACATCTCCAGCGATATTTTCTAACAATCCAATATCCATTCTCGTCTCTCTTATACTCTTTATACAGTATACCTGAAAAAAACTTTTGGTATCTTCTTTTGTACTATTGGCTAGTCTACCTTCATACGTTATCTTTTATTTCCTTATGGCTTTTTTAGTTGTCTTCTGTTGGTTTTTAAAAGGTTCCCAATCCTCTAACTTGCTGATAATTTTTCAATATTATATGTCCTCTCTTTTCCTTTTCCGCAGTTCTGACTTGCCTTGTCAACTATGGTTGCATCATCCTCCATTTAGAGTACTACTTCCACTTTGGGATGTATATATCCTGCACCTTCCAAATTGCCCTCAGAAGCTCCAGCCATTACTGTTCTGTTATGCCTGCTGATGTCCCCTTCCAATTAACTTGGACCAGCTCCTCTCTCATGCCCTGTAATTCCCTTTCCTCCACTGTAATACTGATATATCTGACTTCATTTTCTCCCTCTTAATCTATAGGGTGAATTCTATCATTATGAATTAATTCTTATGATCACTGACTTCTAAGGGTCCCTTTACCTTAAGCTCCCTAATCTAATCTGGTTCATTACAGAACACCTAATGCAGAAATGCCTTTCACCTAGTGGGCTCAACCACAAGATGCTCTAAAAAGACATTGTACAAATTCAATTTCTTGGGATCCAGCAGCAACCCGATTTTCCCCAATCTACCTGCATATTGAAATCCCCAAGATTATTGTAACTGTGTCCTTTTTAAAATTTTCTTCATGCTCCCATTGTGATTTGCACCCACATCCATCCTACTTTTTGGAGGACTGTATATTACTCCCATCAGGGTCTTTTTACCCTTGCAATTTCTTAACTCAACCCACAAGGATTCTACATTTTTCAAAAGTACTTTATATCACATATTTCTAAGGATTTGATTTCATATTTTACCAATGGAGCCGTCCAACCCCCTACCTTCCTGCCTGTCCTTTTGAAAACATGTGTATAGACATTTTGCACTATAATCTGCCTATCATTCAGCACAAATTTTGCCTTATAATCTGCCTATCATCAGTCTCAATATTTACTGCATCTACTTGTATACCAACTGCCTCCATCGTCAGCCCTATTACTTTGGTTCCCAGTTCCCTGCCAAATCACTTCTAGAGGGGTACAATTACTACCTTTGAGAGGCATTGGGGCAAACATTTACATAGGCAAAATCTCGAAAGACGTGGACCTAATGCTGGCAAATGTAATTTGTGTAATGGGTAAAATATCAATCAGATGGGCCATAGGGCTGCTGTTTAAAGCATGAGTTTAGACTGTATGACCATGGTGTTACAGTGTAAACAAATAGACAGACTGGGACAAAACAACAATGGGAAATCTAGCAGGAATATTCTAAATGACGTAAAGAGACTGTTTCATGACAGCCATTATGGAGAGTTCAGAGCTCCAGCCCACAGTAGTGTAGCGGTTCGAACTCAGTGTATTCAGGAGTTCTGAGATCAACTCCCGCACTGTCCTTTAAGGAGTCTCTGTATGACTTCCCAATGGAATGTGTGGTGTTCCCCTGAGTGCTCCTAGGTTTATTGGTCATTGAAAATTATTCCATGACTAGGTTAGGGTTAATTAGGGATGTGGGGCCACTGGGACAGTGTGGCTCAAAGGGCTGGAAGGACCTAAATAAAAATGATTATGACAGTGGCATTTTTGAGGTTAACATTTAAAAAATCCTTGAGCAAACAACGTATAGTCCAAGTTACTGTTTCTCAGTTAAGTAAATATCCATTTCTGCCTATTTGGGTAGCTTTAAGAGATCTTGTTTTTAATATAATGGAAAATTTATCCTTTATTTTCATAAGACCATAAGGCCATAAGATATAGGAGCAGAAGTAGGCTATTTGGCCCATCGAGTCTGCTCTGCCATTCAGTCATGGTCTGATCCAATACTTCAGCCATCCTCACTCCTTTGCTTTCATCCCATACCCTTTGATGCCCTGGCTAATCAAGAACCTATCCAATTCTGCCTTAAATACACCCAATAACTTGTCCTCCACAGCTGCTCGTGGCAGTAAATTCCACAGATTTACCACCCTCTGACTAATGTAATTTGTCTGCATCTCAGTTCTAAAAGGACGTCCTTCAAACCTGAAGTTGTGCCCTCTTCTTCTGGAATCCCCTACCATGGGGAATAATTTTGCCATATCTAATCTGTTCAGGCCTTTTAACATTTGGAATGTTTCTATCAGATCCCCCCTCATTCTCCTGAACTCCAGGGAATACAGCCCAAGAGCTGCCAGATGTTCCTGATACAGTAACCCTTTCATTCCTGGAATCATTCTCGTGAATCTTCTCTGAACCTTCTCCAATGTCAGTATATCCTTTCTAAAATAAGGAGCCCAAAACTGCACACAATACTCCGTGTGGTCTCACGAGTTCCTTGCAGAGCCACAACAAATTTTCAGTGTGGTTTGTGGGACCATGCAATTTTGAAATTGTCTGTAAAGTTTGGCAGCAGCACAGAGACATGTACCTCTTGATCCTCCTCAAGAATGTGAGTACATTCAAAACTAATGTGCATAAATAATATTGCCCTCACTGAGTGGTCAACATATAGACTCTCAGTGAGGATGGTGGAATATTAGATACTTGCATTCTGGAAACATTCCTTTTTTAGTACAGTATCAATAATGTTAGAAAACAAAATGCTCGGGAGGTGATAGGATCCGTCAATAGGGTATTTCTTGTGTGGACTACCTGAAAAACATTGGTTAATATAATTGTTCAACAAATCTTTTATTATTGTAACCTGTATTGCCAAAGGTACATTGTCTTTAGAATGGCTTTCATCGTAATTTCTAAGTTTCTATGACAAGGAGATAAATGGCATTTTGTATATCCTTCCTTGCTTTTTTTTTCTCTTCCTTTTTCACTTCTTCCCTGTTTCTCATTGAAGTTATAACAAGAATGCTGCAATGGCCCAAGTAATTCAAAAAGGGCAGAACAAAATTTAGTTATATTTACAGGAAATGATTCCTAGTTTCACATATGCTGATGCCATAATTAAGGACAGCTATGATAACAGTTTCCCCTTCATCCACTCCCCTATGACATTTGTAAATGTGAAGGTTATGGCAGTTAAGATCATCTGTGAAAAATAAATTTGGATGAAGCAGATGATCAGAGTGCTGTTGCATCCCTCAGTGTGTTGACTGCTTTTGTGCTGGAGGGGGGAATATGAAGTGTGGGATGGCAATACAGGCTGATGATATCACTTCCTTCCAGTTCAGAGGAAACAGGCATTTGTGCAAAAATTTTACAACAATACAGTCTTTAATATTAATAGTGCAAACATTTATTTTAGATTTTGCTTATCATTGCATATCAATACATCACAAGGTGCACTTTTTGAATTTTTGCAGACCTTTCTGTCATTGGCAAAAGGTCCAATATTATCTTGCAATTCTAGAGTTTTGCAGAAAAGAAACATAACAGTTAACCTTTAATAATTTCTATGTAAACTAAGATTCCTCCATTATATTGAACCACAGGGTGATTATGAGTTTCTACCTATTATAATCCAGCACTGTCTTTTTGACAGAACCTGCAGAGGAAGTTATGAGCCAGATTTAAATGGATCTCCGCAATAACGAGGGAATAAAGCCAAACAAATTGCAACAGAATTCTCTTGAGCATCTCCTGAGAATATAGAATTGGAAAATGCCAGGACCCATCTGAGAATAATGCACTTGATTAAGGAATCAATCATAATGTTGATAAATATATTTAAATTAATCAGTTACTAAATATATAAATCAATTGCAATTATATTCTATGATTTTACAGAGGCAGCATCCTACTTAGAAACTTCCAGTACATAAAGCTGCTTTCATTTAAGATTGTGCCAAATTTATTTAACGCACCTCAACATTTTAAGTAGCTTCGTGGTTGATTTTAGAACAATTATTTGCACTTTCATCTAAAATAAACAAATTTGATATTGAAAAATCATGGGTTAGTTCACAGTGATGAGTCTAGAAATGCGTAATTTTTGGTGTCTTAAATGTGATAATACCCAGAATGAGCATGGGAAACATTATGTACAAGTAAACAACATGAACTTGGAATAGACTGAAACTTTATCTTGCTTTTGCAGTTGCTTTTGTTCTTTTCTATTTATTTACTTCTAACCTTCTTTAACTCCATCTAATATTGTAGATTATTTTCATGATATGAAGTTCCAGCAGAGCCATGTTTGCAAAACATTTCAAAATGCAGAGACTGAAAATGTGTTTTATAATGATGTGAAGATCTATGTGAAGTGAGATGTGTTGTTGTTTACATACAGCAGGTGATTTGACACTTTTGTTTTCAGAATCATGATGTCACACCATGCTGAGTAAACAAGCGTGTAATTATCTGCACGTCTAATTGTAAATTCATACAAACTGGCAGGCTGCAAATTTCCAATCTCAATACTGTCTGATTCCACTGGAATCACTCCAATTTGATTCCTTTCAGTGCAAAAACGAGGCTCCAGAAGTTTATAGACGAGCTCATATCGGTCATGATGTGCCTCTTCCCCTGGGACTAGCCACTTCAACTTAACTGAGTTGTGATAAGCCATGGATTCTTTTCGATCAAATTCTACTGGCATCTTGGTTCTCAGGACCACCCTAAGTTGTGGTATTTTGTTTGACTTTGCATCACTCATTAATTGATGCTTCACATAAAGTTTCCCAGGTACAAGAACCGATATTAAATTCTTTAATGTATTTAAGAGCTGTCCGAGTTTAGAACAAGTAGTGTTCCAGTGTAAAAGAAATAATGTCACATCTGACATTTTAGCAATGACTTTCAACTCTTCACGTCCATACTTCAGCTCATCGAGATACTCTCTTTGCAGGAAAAGCTGGATTTTGACCTGAGCAGATCCTACATTCTTCATCCGCAGGAATCTGCAAGGATCAATCAACTGATAGAGAACATTGGGCTGAAATAAGTTTTGGTCTCCCAGTACCAAGTGTTTAGGCAATACGTCAATGTAATAAGAACATTTTTTCAAAAGTTCCAGTCTTGTTTCATACTGTTTTAAGATATCTGTGCTTAAATTGTTTACTAGGAACTGCAGAACCATATTTTTTCTGTCAATATATTTCCTCCAGGTGTTGCCAACAATTCCACATTCATTAATCCATACAGGCTCTTTCCTTAGCGTGGATCGATCACTTTGCAAAGCCATTATCCTTTTCTTCTACATTACTGAATGGTCAGAAAAAAAGTCAACAATATTAATACCCAAAACACAACCTACAGGATAATAACCATTTTAATGACATCAGTTCTAATTAATAATCATTTTTCTGTGATTAACAGTAATTTGTAGTGTATCTGAGTTCATGCATTTGTACCTTCCCACTTTGACACTTCCCATGAAAATCCCAAAGGACAATGAATCTCCCAGAACTGATGTATATAGAAATTCCTTGAACAACTTAAGAATTCTTTTTTGTTAAACCAAGAACCCATTAACTCTCTTTGGTGAATGTAAGTGATTGCATTACAAAATGTTTACCAACAGATTAGTTATGCTTAATGCCTCCCAAAAAATGTCCCAATCAATATTCCTAAAATAAATTATCCTGCCCTTATCACAAACCTTTTTAAGGTAGCATGTGCTGAGTTCCTTAAATATCAATATACATTTAAAGAGAACATCTTCAATTATATAACACCATTGTAGATCAGAAAGTGACTGAATGATTCTATGAAATGCATTCACTGTCCCTTCACAGGAGTACTTATGAGGGAATATATATTGCAAATAGTTCATTAAAAAAGAGAAAAAATTTGTTATAGATGAGGAGAAAAATAATCATAATTTCAACTGATTCAGTATCACAACTGTCTCTGAGGGAGGATATGTTGTGAATTATATAATGTGAAAGTCAAAGTTGACTTTATTGTCATATGCACAAGCAATTGAATAACCATATAACAATTACAGCATGGAAACAGGCCATCTCGGCCCTTCTAGTCCGTGCCGATGGTATACATGGTGCAATGAAAAACTTCCTTGTAGCAGCATCACAAGCACATAGCATTGTATAAACAGCATACACAAGAAAATCACAAACATAATTATTCACATTTTTTACAAGAAAGAATGTAATTAAAACAAAAAAATTATTCTAGTGCAAAGTGATCAAAATGTTACTAAATTTTAATTAATGTTTCGCTGATTGGTTCAAAAACTGAGTGGTTAAAGGCTTTCCTTGAAGCTGGCAATATAAGATGTCAGGCTTCTCACTACCTCCCACCTAGTGGTTGTACTGATGTGTTTGTGAGTTGTGTAAGAACATTTTATAATCATATAACCATATAACAATCACAGCACAGAAACAGGCCATCTCGGCCCTCCTACTCCGCACCGAACTCTTAATCTCACCTAGTCCCACCTACCCACACTCAGCCCATTACCCTCCACTCCTTTCCTGTCCATATACCTATCAAATTTACCTGAAAAGACACAACTGAACTGGCCTCTACTACTTCTACAGGAAGCTCATTCCACACAGCTATCACTCTCTGAGTAAAGAAATACCCCCTCGTGTTTCCCTTAAACTTCTGCCCCGTAACTCTCAAATCATGTCATCTCGTTTGAATCTCCCCTACTCTCAATGGAAACAGCCTATTCACGTCAACTCTATCTATCCCTCTCAAAATTTTAAATACCTCGATCAAATCCCCCCTCAACCTTCTACGCTCCAATGAATAGAGACCTAACTTGTTCAACCTTTCTCTGTAACTTAAGTGCTGAAACTCAGGTAACATCCTTGTAAATCGTCTCTGCACTCTCTCTAATTTATTGATATCTTTCCTATAATTCGGTGACCAGAACTGTACACAATATTCCAAATTTGGCCTTACCAATGCCTTGTACAATTTTAACATTACATCCCAACTTCTGTACTCAATGCTTTGATTTATAAAGGCCAACGTTCCAAAAGCCTTCTTCACCACCCTATCTACATGAGACTCCACCTTCAGGGAACTATGCACTGTTATTCCTCAATGCCCTACCATTTACCATGTATGTTCTATTTGGATTATTCCTGCCAAAATGTAGAACCTCACACTTCTCAGCATTAAGCTCCATCTGCCAATGTTCAGCCCATTTTTCTAACCGGCATAAATCTCCCTGCAAGCTTTGAAAACCCACCTCATTATCCACAACACCCCCTACCTTAGTATCATCGGCATACTTACTAATCCAATTTACCACCCCATCATCCAGATCATTTATGTATATTACAAACAACACTGGGCCCAAAACAGATCCCTGAGGCACCCCGCTAGTCACCGGCCTCCATCCCAATAAACAATTATCCACCACTACTCTCTGGCATCTCCCACCTAGCCACTGTTGAATCCATTTTATTACTCCAGCATTAATACCTAATGACTGAACCTTTTTAACTAACCTTCCATGTGGAACTTTGTCAAAGGCCTTGCTGAAGTCCATATAGACTACATCCACTGCCTTACCCTGGTCAACATTCCTCATAACTTCTTCAAAAAATTCAATAAGGTTTGTCAAACATGATCTTCCACGCACAAATCCATGCTGGCTACACCTAATCAGATCCTGTCTATCCAGATAATTATTAATACTATCTCTAAGAATACTTTCCATTAACTTACCCACCACTGATGTCAAACTGACAGCTCTATAATTGCTAGGCTTACTTCCAGAACCCTTTTTAAACAATGGAACCACATGAGCAATACCCAATCCTCTGGCACAATCCCCGTTTCTAATGACATCTTAAAGATCTCCGTCAGAGCTCCTGCTATTTCTACACAAACTTCCCTCAAGGTCCTGGGGAATATCCTGTCAGGATCCGGAGATTTATCCACTTTTAAATTTCTTAAAAGTGCCAGTACTTCCACCTCTTTAATTGTCATAGGTTCCATAACTTCCTTACTTGTTTCCCACACCTTACACAATTCAATATCCTTCTCCTGAGTGAATACCGAAGAGAAGAAATCGTTCAAAATCTCCCCCATCTCCCTCGGCTCCACACATAGCTGACCACTCTGATTCTCTAAGGGGCCAATTTTATCCCTCACTATCCTCTTGCTTTTAATATAACTGTAGAAACCTTTCGGATTTAATTTCACCTTATTTGCCAAACCAACCTCGTATCTTCTTTTATCTTTTCTAATCTCTTTCTTAAGATTCCTTTTACATTCTTTATATTCCTCAAGCAATTCCTTTACTCCATGCTGCCTATATCTATTGTAGACATCCCTCTTTTTCCGAACCAAATTTCTAATATCCCTTGAAAACCATGGTGCTTTCAAACCTTTAACCTTTCCTTTCAACCTAACAGGAACATAAAGATTCTGTACCCTCATAATTTCACCCTTAAATGACCTCCATTTCTCTATTACATCCTTCCCATAAAACAACTTTACCCAATCCACTCTCTCTAAATCCCTTCGCATCTCCTCAAAGTTAGCCTTTCTCTAATCAAAAATCTCAACTTTAGGTCCAGTCCTGTCCTTCTCCATAATTATATTGAAGCTAATGCTATTGTGATCACTGGACCCGAAGTGCTCCCCAACACATACATCTGTCAGCTGACCTATCGCATTCCCTAACAGGAGATCCAACATTGCCCCATCTCTGGTTGGTACTTCTATGTATTGTTGCAAAAAACTATCTTGCACACATTTCACAAACTCTAAACCATCCAGCCCTTTTACAGAATGAGCTTCCTAGTCTACGTGTGGAAAATTAAAATCTCCCACAATCACCACCTTGTGTTTACTACAAATATCTGCTATCTCCTTACACATTTGCTCTTCCAACTCACGCTCCCCATTAGGTGGCCTATAATACACTCCTATCAGTGTTACTACACCTTTCCCATTCCTCAATTCCACCCAAATAGCCTCCCTAGAGGAGCTCTCTAATCTATCCATTCCTACTCTCACTCCCGAGATTACTACCTTTGCGGTTCTTCTTCTTAACTGCCTTCCTAACTCCCTATACTCTCATTTCAGGACTCTTCCCCTTTTCTACCTATGTCATTGGTATTTACATGTACGACGACCTCTGGCTCCTCACCCTCCGACTTCAGGATATCTTCGACACAATCAGAAACGTCCCGAACCCTGGCACCAGGGAGGCAAATTACCATCCGACACTCCCGATCACCTCCACAGAACCGTCTGTCTGAACCCCTGACTATCGAGTCCCCTATTACTATGGTCCTCTTTCTTCTATCCCTACCCTTCTGAGCTACAGGGCTGTCCTCTGTGCCAGAGGCCCGGCCACTGTCACTGCCACCAGGTAGGCTGTTCCCCCCAACAGTACTCAGACATGAGTACTTATTGTCGGGGGGTACAGCCACTGGGGTACTCTCTAGTACCTGCCTCTTCCCCTTCCTGTTGTAAGCCATGCAGGAGACTTCATTGAGCTTAGCAATGATACACATCAAGATACAATTCTGTATCCACTGTCACCTTTGCCAGCTGAGAGAATTCTAGAGTAGTACAGTCCAGTGATAGGAAGGCTGAGCCCATCTTCAAAAAGTACACATGTGCAATCCTGGCATATGCTTACATTTCATTATCCTTGGAGCAGGCTATGCTGCCATATCTTTATTGCATACTGCCATAGTTTTCAAATATGTATAGAACAATGAGTAATTGCAAAATTGATAAGTTGATTTAAAAATAATTGTAATGAAATGTTTGTGATAAACTCGAATCCAGTTTAGAGATTTCAAGGGATAATTTATGAACCACTGTGTTTTTCATACCCTTTCAATGACTATCTTCTTCTTCTTAAACTCATCATCCTTTCTGGGCCATAGGCTGCCAACAGCAACTCGCTAGTATCCTCAGTCGCGTGCCTAAAGTTGATCGAACCATTTGCAGCATTAGGCAATTCATCACTATCAGACAATTAGTATGATTCTGACTTCAATGAAATTTTCAAATGAAAAAGAACAGTTTATCAAAATGATAAAGAGGTGGAGTAAAAGACAACAAATAGGGAGGAATCTTCTAAAAGCAAATTTTATTTTAAATGGATAGTTGGTCTAATAATGGTCATGAGGCTGAACTGGCTGCGGGCAGGCTAAGCGGATCTCAGGTTATCAATGTATATACTGGAATCAAATGAAACATTTCTTGCCATTAAAGAATAAAATCACCTTGATTTATGAAGAAAAGTCAACTTTCAATCTTGAGAATCCATCCACGTAAAAAATCAGTGAGAGAGATTTCTGCAGAAAAATAGTTCACAGACCTTCGAAATGAGCAGTATGGCTCTTCGGCTCTTTTTAGTTGATCCAAGTAGAATAATTTATATTTATTCTATTCAGAATCCAAGCGTTGCTTGTAAGATGCCAGTGGATTATGCCCACTAACCTGCCTGTAAGTATGCTTAGACTCTGGTTGGTTTTTAAATGATGATTTTCCATATTTGCAACAATTACCTTTGGTTTATTCATAAGTAGTTCTTGAACTTCACCAAAAGTTCTGAGAGGCTATCCACCTTAGCCTATATGTAACAAAGGCAATATTCTTGACAACATTCCATGGAAGGCTTGTACTACTGCATTAGCCAAGCTGTTGCATGATATCTAAATGCTTGTACCGATCCAGCAGGAAAAATGTTCAGAAGTTTGGCATTGTCTCAGAATAGTGGATAAATTCAACTGAGCCAATAGTCTGCACTCAGCCACAAATAAAAAGCTGGAAACAAGTTCAAATGCCTTATATACCGACTAAAAAAAGAAACTACAGAACTCATAATATATAATCAAAGCAAACGATACTGAAAACACTCAGAATGATCAGATAGAATCTGTCAAAATAGAAATATAGTTTCAAATTGAAATTCCTGCTTCAGAATTAGCAAAGAACGAGAATATTAGCTTTTTTTTTGCAGAGGAGGTGAGTGGGAAGGGTTTTGAACTGGTAGAACAAGGAGCATATCTTTGATAGGTTGAAACCAAATGCATTAAGTTAGCAGTCGTTATGCTTCTTTTTCTATATTACTAATAACAGGACTACGGGATGCATCCAAGAGGCAGGGTGTGTCTGTTTTGATCTGGAGTCTCAGCCTGAAACATCGAATATTTATTTTCTTCCATAAATGCTGGCTGACTTGCTGAGTTCTTCCAGCACTTTGTATGCTTTGCTCAAGATTTCCAACATCTGCAGAATCTTTTGTAACAGGCTATACTGATCAAGAGAGATAAACTACGCCAAATTCACAGATCCTCCAAGAGGACCACAACTTTCCCATGGTGTTTGGAGTCTTGCATGCCTCAATGACCCTGAGAGCTATGTTGGCTGGAGTCAGGCCTTGTGCTTTGGCTCTTGGTAGGGTTACCCATGCCAAACAGGTCAAAGGGTAAAGGCCAGACAAGTCTTCCAGGTTTGGGAGTACAGCACAGGCTAACAAACTTTTCTGATCAAAAAAAAAATGATTACAGAAACACCAATGAAGAATCCTTCTATATCTGTGTGCAAAGGTATTCCTGACTCTCCACGCAGGACTTGTTCGGCTGACAACTGTGAAAACCGAGAGGAAGCTATTGGCACAACATAGGAAACTAACACCCCCAAGAGCAAGACCAAAATTGGATTTTGGAATGTACAAACGTACTACACTGGCAAGCAAGCACGAATAACTGCAGAAATGCATTGTTACAACCTACATATACTGGGAGCCACGGAAAGAAGCAAGTGGTTAGAATTTTATACTCAGGAAGGGAAGATGGTCAGCATCATGATGGTGTAGCTGTTATGAGGAAAGGCATTTTGAAGTGCTTGCTGGAGTGGAAACCAATCAACAGTAGGCTGATGCGAGTCAATGGGAAAGGAAATATGACTGTGACCCACAATGCTTCAGCTAATGATGGTGACATTGAAGAAAAGGGCAAATTGTATGAACAGCTGCAATTGGTGGTAGAGTTAGCACCATGCCAGGACAGAATCATCGTCATGGGAGATCTAAACGTCAAAGTGGGGAATAACAACTCGTGCTTTACTGGAGTCATGGATATGCATGGATGTGGAACAATGAATAACAATGGTAGCAATCTGGTCATAGGAGCAACCCTCTTTCCACACCGTGAAATCCATAAAATGGCATGGTGCTCACCCTGTGAATGCAACAAGAAACCAATTAACCATTTGATGATCAATGGTATGTGGAGACAATCCTTACAGGATGCAAAAGTGAAAAGAGCAGCAGATACGGGAAGTGATCATCACCTTGTTGTAGCAGTGATGAAAATCAAACTGAGAAGCACTGTGACCAACACATGTACAAGGATGTTTTGATGTTGACAAGCTTAAGGACACCAGTGTGAGATCTGCCTTCACCATTCAGCTTAAGAATAGATTCCAGGCTTTGCAAGACCTTGATGAGCATGCATCAGGATCGACACAATGTGGAAACAGATTGCCCCTGTCTTTAGAGAGCAATGAGGTTTGTCTAGGATACAGAGCTGGAAAGAAGAATAAGTAATGGATAAAGCAGGACAGCCCTAAAAGAAGGATGGAAAATTAAAAAGAAATTGTTAGGTGCAAAGTCAACACAAATCAGAGAAATTTCAACTAGCTGAAGCTAAGAAGAAAGTGAAGAGAATCATGAGAAAGGATAAGAGAGTCTACATGGAAGACCCTGCAGTGGAGGCCAGTGGAGGTGGTCGGGGAAATATATACAAGATAATACACACAAAATGCTGGAGGAACTCAGCAGACCAGGCAACACTTATGGAAAAGAGTAAGCAGCTGATGTTTTGGGCCAAGACCCTTCATTAAGGACTGAAAAAAAGATATCAGGAGTCAAAGTAAGAAGGACAAGGTGGAGAGGAAGTAGGAGATAGGTGAAACCAGGACAGGTGAAGTGAAGAGCTGGGAGGTCAATTGGTGAAAGAGATAAAAGGCTGGAGAAGGGAGAATCTGGTAGGAGAGGACAGAAGGCCATGGAAGAAAAGGAAGCAGGATGTTTAGGAAAACCCTGTTCATGATATCAAATTAGAGACTACCCAGAGGAATATATAAGATGCCTGCCCTACATCCACCATCAATGCTGCCTTGACCCCACCGTTCTGCTGCCCCACCAGGGATAGGGTTCCTCTTGTTCTCACCTACCACCCCATCAGCCTTCTCATCCAGCACACATTTCTCTGTAACTTCCACCATCTCCAATGGGAACACACCAGCAAGCACATCTTTCCCACTGTCCACAGTGATCCCTCCCTACCAGATTCCCTTGTTCATTCATCCCTCACTCCTGGTACTTACCCTTGCAAGTGGAGTAAGTGCTACACCTGCCCCTACACCTCCCACGTCACTACCATTCAGGGCCCCAAATAGTCCTTCCAAGTGAGGCGACACTTCACCTGTGAGTCTGTTGGTGTCATCTACTGTATCCAGTGCTCCCAGTGTGGCTCGCTGTACATGGGTGAGACCCCCTTCACTGAAGGCCTATGCTCTATCTGCTAGAAAAAGTGGGATCACCTGGTAGCCTCCCATTTCAATTCTAATTCCCATTCCCATTCCAACATGTCCACAAGGCCATAAGACTATAAAACTATAAGATATAGGAGCAGAATTAGGCCATTTGGCCCATTCCATTCAATCTTGGCAAATCCTTTTCTCCCCTATTCAACCCCATTCCCCAGCTTTTTCTCTGTAACCCTTGATGCCATGTCCAATTAAGAACCTACCAATCTCTGCCTTACATACACCCTTCACAGCTGCCCATGGTAACAATTTCCACAAATTCGCCGCCCAGTAGCTAAAGAAACTTCTCCATATCTCTGTTTTAAATGGTCACCCCTCTATCCTGAGGCTGTGCCCTCTTGTCCTAGACTCCTTCACCATGGAAAATATACTTTCCATATCTACTCAGTCTAGGCCCTTCAACATTTGTAAGGTTTCATTGAGATCCTCCTCATCCTTCTAAATACCCAGCAAGTACAGACCGAGAGCTATCAAACATTCCTTGCATGATAACCTTTTCATTCCTGGAATTTTCCTTGTGAACTGCCTCTGGGCCCTCTCCAATGCAGCATATTTTTTCTTAGAAGAGAAGCCTAAAACTGTTCACAACACTCAAGATGAGGTCTCACTTGTGCCTTATAAAGCCTCAGCATCACATCCCTGCTCTTGCATTCAAGTACTCTTTAAATTAATGCTAAATTGCATTTGCCTTCCTCACCACTGGCTTAACCTGCAAGTTAACCTTTAGGGCACTCTGTACCAGGACTCGCAAGTTCTTTGCATCTCAGACATTTGGATTTTCACTCCAATTAGAAAATAGTCTGTACATTTATTTCTACTGCTAAAGTGCATGACCATGCATTTTCCAACATAGTATTTGTCACTTTCTTGCTCATTCTCCTAATCTAAGTCCCTCAGCATCCCACCTGTTTCCTCAACACTACCTACCCTTCCACCAATCTTTATCACCTGCAAACTTGGCAACAAAGCCATCATCTAAATCATTGATATACAGCATAAAAATATGTGGTACCAACACCAACCCGTGCGGAACATCACTACTCACTGGCAGCCAACCAGAAAAAGATCGTTTTATTCCCATTTATTGCCTCCTACCAATCAGCCAATACTCTAACCATGTTAGTAACTTTCCTGTAATACCATGGGTTCTTAACTTGGTAAACAACTTCATGTGTGGCCTTGTCAAAGGCCTGCTGAAAGTCTGAATATACGACATCCATTATTTCCTCTTTATCTATTCTGTTTGTCATCTCCTTAAAGAATTCCAACAGGTTTGTCAGGCAAGATTTTCCATTAAGGAAACCATACTGACTTTGTCTTATCTTGTCCTGTGTCACTAAGTACTCCATAACCTCATCTTTAACAATTGACTCTATCATCTTCCCAACCACTGAGGTCAGGCTAACTGGTCTATAATTTCCTGTCTGCTGCCTTCCTCCTTTCTTGAAGAGTGGAATGACATTTGTAATTTTCCAGTCCTCTGGCACCAAGTCAGAGTCCAATGATTTTTGAAAGATCATTTCTAATGCCACCATAATCTCTACTGCTACCACTTTCATAACCCTAGGGTGCAGTCCATCTGGTCTGGTGACTTATGTACCCTTGGGTCTTTCAGCTTTTTGGGCATCTTCTCCTTTGTAACATTAACCTTACTCACTTCTCTTCCTTTACACACTACTACATCTGACACACTGCTTGTGTGTTCCATAATGAAGACCGATGTAAAATACTCACTTAGTTCATCTGCCATCTCCTTGTCTCCCATTATTATTCCTCCAGCCTCATTTTCTAGCAGTCCTGCATCCACTTTCATCTCTCCTTTATTTTTTACAAACTTGAGAAAGCTTTTACTATCCACTTTGATATTGTTTGGTAACTTGCTTTCATATTTCACCTTTTCCCTTTTAATGGTTCTTTTAGTTGCTCTCTGTAGGTTTTAAATGCTTCCCAATCCTCTACCTTCTGACTAATTTCACTTTGTTGTATGCCCTCTCTTTACTTTTACATTAGCTTTGACTTCCCTTGTCAGGCACAATTGTACTATTTTACTATTTGAGTATCTCTTCGTTTTTGGAATACATCTATCCTGAACCTTCCTCATTTTCCCCAGAAACTCACGCCATTGCTGCTCTGCGGTCATCCCTGTCAGCAGCTCCTTCCAATTTACTTTGGCCAACTCCTCTCTCACACCACTGTAATTTCTCCTGACAGTCCCCCAGCTACTTGCTTCCTGCAACTTTGGGGTGATTACTTCCCTGTAACTCTGATCAATTATCTCCTCACCCTCCCATATGTCAGTCCATGGCCTCCTCCACTGACATGATGAGGCCACTCTGAGGTTGGAGGAGCAACACTTTATATTCCATGGGTAGCCTCCAACCTGATGACATGAACATCAATTTTTTGAACTACTGGTTATTGCACCTCCCCTGCACCATTCTCCATTGTTATTTCCCTCTCTCTCTTTATTTCTTTACCTGCCCATCACTTCCCTCTTGTGCTCCTCCCCTTCTCTTTCTTCCATGCGCTTTGACCTCTCCTATCAGATTCTGCCTTCTCCAGCCCTTTGTCTCTTTCACCAATTGACTTCCCAGCTCTTCACTTCACCCGTCCCCCTCTCCCAGCTTCACCCATCACCTACTACCTTGTCCTTCTTCCTCCGCTCTCCCCACCTTCTTACTCTGACTTCTCATTGTTTTTTCTCCAGTCCTGGTGAAGGTTTCGGCCCATAACGTCAATTTCTACTCTTTTCCATAGATGCTGCCAGGCCTGCTGAGTTCCTCCAGCATTTCGTGTTATTACTTTGATTTCCACCATCTGCAGATTTTCTCTTGTTTGTGACAAGATTTCAAAATTTGTATGTAGAAAGTTCCAGGCCAAAACCAGTTGTTCTGTGAGAGGTAAAATGTTCTGCTGTTGACAACTGAGAAAGAGCAAGAAGCATGATGAACTTCAGCAAATTACTGAATAGACTACACCAGATGAAGAACCTGACATAGAAAAGGCAGCAAAAGACCTCGATTTCAACACAGATCCACCCAAGAAAGAAGAGATTTTTGCTGCAATTAGGTCGTTAAAGAACAGGTGAGGCCACACCTGGAGTACTGTGTGCAGTTCTGGTCTTCATACTTGAAGAAAGATATACTGGCTTTGGAGGCAGTGCAGAAGGGTCTCACCAGGTTGATTCCAGGGATGAAGGGGTTAACCTATGAGGAGAGATTGAGTTGCCTGGGACTATATTCTCTGGAGTTCAGAAGAATGAGAGGGGATCTTATAGAAACATACAAAATTTTGAAAGGGATAATTAAGATAGAAGTAGGAAAGTTGTTTCCATTGGTAGGTGAGACTAGAACTAGGGGACATTGCCTCAAGATTCAGGGGAGAAGATTTAGGATGCAGATGAGGAGAAAATGTTTTTCCCAGAGAGTGGTGAATCTGTGAAATTCTCTGCCCAGGGAAGCAGTTGAGGCTTCCTCACTAAATATATTTAAGAAACAGTTAGATAAGTTTTTACATATCAAGGGAATAAAGGATTACGGAGAAATAAAGGTAGATGGAGTTGAATTTACGGACAGATCAGCCATGATCTTATCAGGGCAGGCTTGATGGGCCGGATGGCCTAATCCTGCTCCTATTTCTTATGTTCTTATGTTCTTAACAGCAAAGCACCAGGACATGACAACTGGAATGCCAAATTGTTCAAAGCTGAACCAAAAATTGCAGCAGTCATCACACAACCACTGTTCACTATAATCTGTAATGGGGATGAGTACTGAAGAACTGGACAAAGGGAGTTATTGTTAGGATCCCCAAGAAAGGAGTACTAAGTGATCGCAACAACTGGCTTGATATCACACTTTTGTCAGTGCCCAGCAAGATTCTCACCATAACCATTATCCAACAGATTATAAATGCTGTTGATGTGTACTTGAGGAAAGAGCAAGCTGGCTTCAGGAGAAACAGAGGCTGTGTCAATCAGATCTTCACACTGTGTAACACTGCAGAACTGTGCGGACAGAGGCAGAGACAACTTTATGTAAATTTTGAAGACTTTGAAAAGGCAGGGAATTCTTTGATCATATGAGATCCGTTCCAAAATTGTCCAGTTTATCCAGAGTTTCTATGATAATTTCACCTGCACAGCTGGGGACTGCAATTTGAACTTTGAAGTGAAGACAGAAATCAGGCAAGGCTATGTGATGTTTCCAATATTGTTTAATTTGGTGATTGACTGGATTATGAGGCAAATAAGGAATGATAAGCAGAGAGGCATTAGGTGAACTCTATTCTCTATATAGAAGACTTTCTCAGAGTTAGCCAGAGAAAGACCGAGACAATGACCCACAATATATAGTCTCCTCCTCCCGTTGACCTACCCAGCACTGGCAGATTCACCTATCTGTGCAGCATCATTCAGGCAGGATGGTGGGACCAAGGACGATATCCAAACTCAGCAAAGCCAGAAACATCTTCAGATCAATGAGTAACATAAGGAGATCAACCAAGTACAGTGTCCATACCAAGGTGAATCTGTACCAGAACACTTGTATGGGTCATAATGCTAGCATATGACAGACCTCAATCTTGCCAAGCAGTCGTCATTCCACACCATGAGCCTCTGGAAGTTACGCCACATTTTCTGGTGATGAAAGATCTCCAACCACACCCTGTTCTTTAGTATCATCAAGAGGACATGGCCACAACCATCATGAGGAAACCTAGGAGATGGACTGGGCACATGATGAAAGCAGTGGATAACTCCATCATCGTCTCCATTGAACCGCTGAAAGGCAGAGGAAATGTGAACAATCAAAGACAACTTGGCGCCATACCATAGAGGCAGAAATGAGGACCCTGAACTACACCTGGGCACAATAGAGAAGATGGTCAAGAACAGAGATGGATGGAGGGCCTTCATTATTGTCCTAAGTGCCGTGCCGTAACCAGCAGTAACCAAGTAAATTCACAAATGGATGGCTGGATAAAATTGCCAGTTTTGGTGTAGGCAAAAAGAAATTAGTAAATTATCTAAAGTTAGTAAATTTGATATTAACTCTAACACGCTGCACCCTACTTTGACAGAAAGTGAAGTGTTGCTACTAAAGGTTTCTTTAGGCTTTATTGTAACAATGCAGAAAACCACATAAGTAAGATCAGAGTGGCATGGAAAATTAAATTGGCAGAGAACCAGAAGTTAAGGATCACCAAAGTAGATTTATTGCAGTGGTCTGCAAAGCAATTACCCAATCTGCAAGCTGGGCTCTCTTGATAAACCAGAAGTTACCATTTCCAAAAAAGATACTTGTGCAAAATATACAAAAATTATTAACATCATCAAAAGTTATTTCAGAAATACAGTAAAAACATTGCTTAAAGGCAATTTAAAAGTCTGTATGAACCACAAATTTATCTTTCCTTGTCACCATTCCCCTGTGGTGAAACAAATGGAGAAGCAGTTTCTATGCCGGACTTAACCTATGATGCACACAGTACATCAAAATATACAATGAAATGCGTTATTTGTGTTATCGACCAAAACACCCAGGGATGTGCTGGGGGCAGCCCACAAGTGCCACCACAAAACACAGAAAAACACAAGTGGCAACAACATGTCAACAACAGCAGAATATGTCTGTTTCTCACCATCCCAACACACATACACTCTTCCATCCCAAAACAGGCACTACCTTCACTGTTTCAGCATTATTCTGAAAAATATCTAAGCACAAATTTGAAAAAATAGAAAGCAGTAGGCTAATGTAATTGGTGGAAGTGTACGGAGTTCACAACCACAGACTTTGGGTTGGGTTTCACTTTAGGAGGCGGGTCTGATGTGATGAGGTCATTACATAAAGGGCTTTTAGCACAGCCTGTGTTCAGTTTTAGGTGTTCAATAAATGAGTTGCTAGGGATTTTCTGGAACATAAAACGCCTCCACTGTTTTTTTTTTGTGGAAACCTACATTGGTGACCCCAATGCTCGAGATGATTCCAAAGTTATTGAACCTGTTGCCCAACACAGTTGCATCAAAACTTCCAGAGTTTTGGGAAAAAATGCCATCATACAAGCTGAGGCCCGGTTTGATCTGTGAGAAATCACTGCTGACGACATCAATTCTAATATGTTGTAGCATCACTCAGCAACTCCATGGCTGTGGGAGTGATGAGTCTTCTAGAACACCCACCTGACCACGATAAATACAGAATTCTGTAAACTCATCTTTTTACAGACTTTTGGACTATTGGAGTATGAGCATGCCAAACAATTGCTCTTCTTGCCTGGCTTTGGTGACATTGGAGCTAATAGACCACATGCTGTCTCTCCTGGAAAATCACCGTCCTTGTTTTATTTTTAAAAACACTTCATGCAGCAAATGCCTGATCAAGTTTGCATAGTCCTCACTAATGCACCCGTGAAGGGCTATGGGACACGACAAGTGACACTCTGCTTCTGTGGGAGGCATTACACATGGAACTTCATCCTAGCTAAAATGGCTAGACCTCAGCTTGGTGCCAATTTCCTGTGTGCCCAAGGACTGTTAGTTGATCTGCTGACTGCTGGCTTATGAAATTCAAAGACTTAGGGTCTTTACCCTACTTTCCCAATAAGCTCCCCATATGACTTTGTCAATTGCATGCACCACTGCATGTGAGTTGACTCGACTACTGGGCAAATTCCCAAACCTTACCGAGTCCACATTCTCCACTACAGTCACAAAACAAGGGGTCCAACACCACATTTCTACAAGTGGTCCACCAGTCCATGCCTGCGTGTGTAGACTGGACCCAGAAAAGCTGACAACCGCAAAGGCTGAGTTTGCCAACATGGAGAGGCTTGGCATTGTACTCGGGTTAGACAGTCCCTGGCCTTTGCCCCTCCATATATTCCATAAGTCCGATGGTGGTTGCCACCCATGTGGCGATTACCAATGCCTTAATGAGGTCACCACCCCATTCATTACCTGGTCCCACACAACTAGGACTTTTCAGCATGTTTAGCCTGAAATGTAACTTATTCCGAAGTTGATCAGGTCATGGGCAACAATCAGGTGCCTGTATGCTGGGAGGACATTCTCAAAATGGCTGTGATAACTGAGTTTGGCCTTTTCAGCCCATGCTCTTTGGATTAAAAAATGCAGCATAGACTTTTCAATGGCTGATGGAATCTATATTAAACTATGTAGATTTTCTTTTTGTTTACCTGGATGACATACTTGTCACCAGTGCATCCAAATCTGAACACGTGTCCTATCTCCACACACTTTTAAAGCACTTAAGCTGACACAGGTTGATTATTAACCCTGCTAAATGTCAGTCTGGGTTGTCAACCATTGACTTTCTCAACCATTGCTTCTCCGCAGAGGGTGAAAAACACCTCCTATCAAAAGTAACCACTGTTATGGATTTTTCACCACCCCACACTACCAAAAAACTACCGGAGTTTTTAGGTATGGTGAATTTCTATCACTATCATTCTGTGAGCTGCTGAACTTGCAGAGTGCCTTTAAAGGCAATATCCCTAATCAATTGCTTGACTAGTCAGCGGACATGACCAGGGCATTTGATGATACCAAACAAGTTCTTTCCAACGCTCCCCTACTCGTGTACTTGCTTCCCAATGCACATATATCCATCACTACTGGCACTGCAGACAAAGCTGTGGATAATCTGCACAAATAATTGTTCAGAGGTGTGTGGTAGCCACTTGCTTTCTTCAGCCAGCAGCTCCAACCCCCCCCCCCCCCCGGAATGAAGTATAGCACGTTTGACTGAGAGTTTTTAGGTATCTATCATCTGGCAGTCCTGCATTTTCATTTTCTCCCAGAGGGTCACTATTTTACAGTGTTCATTGAGCACAAACCGCTCGTGCAAGCGATGGCCAAAATATCAGACCCTTGGTCTGCACAGCAGCAACACAAACTGGCCTACATATCAAAATTTACAACTGATATACAACATATCGGGAAAAGTAATGCAATGGCTGATTGTTTTTCATGGCCAGAGGTTGAACATGCTGGCATGACAGCTGCCTAAGCTACTGACCCAGAGATCCAAACTTACTGAACAGCAAAAATGGCCTATGATTGCCTGACATTAAGTTTGGAGAAGCTAGGGTTTCTATCCTGTGCTATGTCTCAACTGGTAGCCCTCACACCCCATAGTGCCCGCAAACTGGAGGCAGACTGTTTTTGACTCCATGTGTAGCCTCTTGCATCTGGGTCGGAAGGCCTCACAGAAAATGACTGCACTAAAATTTGTGTGGCACAGCCTTATAAAGGACAGGTGTGATTGGACTGCAACCTGTGTGAAATGCCAGCGGGCAAAAATTAACTGTCATATTGAGGCACCGTTAGCACCTTTTGAAGTCACTGAGTGACAGTTTAATGATGTCAACATGAACCTTGTTGGTCCTCTTGCCCCTTCCTGTGGTTTCATGCATTTCAATACCATGATGAACCGTACCACCAGGTGGCCAGAGATCAATCCCCTAGCATTGATGATGGGCATAGGCAATGCTTGGGCATTCATCAGCACCTGGGTTGCTCAGTTGGGCAACCCATCTGATATTCCCTCTCACCGTGGTCCCCAATTCATATCAGACCTCTGGGCTGTGATGGCCTGGAAACTAGGCTACATGACTTCCAGGCATATCACCGGAGGTCCAAAGGCTCCTTAAAGGCTGCTCTGGGGGCTTTCCTGATGAAGGAGTGCTAGCATGATCGTCTCCCATGGGACCTGATGTGGCTCAGAACCACTCCAAAGGAGATCTGCGGCCGTCCGCAGCTGAATTGGTACATGGACAGACATTACCAGTGCCAGGTAATTTTAGTCCTGATGCCACAACTACCTGGTCAGCCTCTCAACAGTGTTCCACGCTCCTCAGTAAATTCAAGTCCTTTGCACCTATTCCTACCTCCCATTATGGCGTACATCACCCTTTGGTTCCTGTTGACCTACATTCTGTCTCACACAGAGAAAATCTGCAGATGCTGGAAAACCAAGCAACATGCACAAAATGCTGGGGATCTCAGCAGGCCAGGCAGCATCTATGGAGAGAGTACAGTCTTTTGCATGTGTGTTTTGAGTGCTACATTCTGCCTTATTTGTTTTCATCCACCATGATGCACATCAACATCCCCCTTAGGCACACTTATGATGGCCCCTTCCGCATTTTGGAATGGGGAGGAAAGACTTCTATCATAGATAAGATGGGTAAACCTGAATGTGTTTCATGTAGATCACCTTACACTGGGCCACCGAGTTTTGGAGGATTCCACTACCATGTCCTGGCAGTCACGACATGGCCGTGAGCATGTCAACAGATCTCTGGATGAGCCAGAGGCACCTGCTATTCCTCCACCCTTGGAACATAGGACCCGAGCAGGTGGCTCATCCAAGCTTCAGACAGGCTCAATGCTGTTTTGAGTGAATTCTAGGGGCCCTGTGAAGGGTAATGTAATTAGTGGAAAAGTACAGAATTCACAACCACCAATATTTGGTTGGCTTTCACTCTAAGAGGTGGGTCTGCAATGGTGAGGTCATTACATAACGGGCTTTTAGCATCCCTTATGTTCAATTTTTGGTGTTCAATAAATGAGTTGCCATGGCTTTTCTGAAATGTGAAACACCTCCACTGTTTTATTTGTGAAAACCACCAATTTAGGATATGTTCACAGAATAATTTCGAAATTGCTGACACTTTGATGGAAAAACATCAGCAACCATGCAGGCAAATTTCTGCAAAACCACTGTCATTAAATGGCTTACTTGTGACATAAAAATAAAAAAACAGAACAGGGGTCCTCCATGATAAGAAAAAGAGAGATAACATTTCAGGTATTCACTATCAATTTTATTATTTGAGAATCAGATATTGACTAAGTCACCAAAAGGAATACTTGCATTTAAATATTTGATGTCTTGTTATTAGCAGCTAAAAGTCAACTAACTTTGATTTCTCACTTAAAACTGGCATACTGGATATTGAACGTGTTTGTTTTTACTTGGCATTACTGTCAGCCATGGTTATTCAGTCGTGTGCAATGGGATTTGAGACCACAATGTTTAAATCAGAAGTCAACATTCTATTAGCTGAATCAGACTGGGAATAGGACAGAAAACAATAGCAATATATTGAAAGAGCTACAGGAAAGGAGAATAAAAGAGGTATTGGAATAAAATATAGGAACAGTTAGGTGTAATAAAGGAAACAAAGCAGGAATAATGTGTTTTAAGCTAAAATAGTTAAAGATTTCGTATCATTGCAATATCCTAGAGAAAACGCTCAGCTTTTCAAAAAATATGGCATCTCAAAAGGTGAAGCTGACTCTAAGCTTTATTAAACCAAAATACTTGAATTTCCATAGCAGCTTCCATTGCATCAAGATGTACCCAAATCCTTCATACTCAATCAAATAATTTAGGTGTAATTGCTGTTGCATTGCAAAACCAAAATTACTTTAATTATACACAGCAAGATCTCACAGACTGTGACGATGGCCATTTCATTTTTATCATGTTTGTCATGAGATAAATATTGATTCCATCACTTGAAATAATTCTATTCTTTCCTGTAACCACCATCATCCTCATAATATTGTGATGGGAGAGCAGATAGAACTTTAGTTTCATTGCGAGACAGCATCTCTTAAAGCAACAATTCCTTAATACAACAGTGACAAGTTAACTTAAATGTTTTAAGTTTAAGTTTCAGGAACAGAATGCACACCTATGAACATATGATCAACAGACAACAGCAGTAATTATCAAGTCGCACCTGATACAGATGAAGAATTGCTAAGAAATAAGTTGTACCTGAACTTACTATATCAATCTTATAATTTGCACAATTATCCTCATATGCAAAAATCCAAAACTATAATTTTTTAAACTTACTCTTGAGATTGTTTTCTTTTAAGGAAAAATAATACGAATCCAGGTTTGTGTGGTTTTTGTCCAATTAAAATTCTTGCTCTATCTTTTGAGCTTTTTATATCAAGTACTACCCTGGTAACCATTGTGAATCAGAACAATAAATATTCCAATCTCTGTGAGGTAGCAGGCACAAAGGCAGCCCTGACAGACATAACAAGAACAGCAAAGACTCATTTTGGTCTCTTCACTCCCTTGTTCTTGTCACTCCTTTTCCTCCATCTTCAAGTGTATCCACTACATCCTTCTGGCCATCTGATCCTGATGAAGGTTTTTGGCCCAAGAAGTTGATTGTTTATTCTCCTCCATAGATACTGCCTGACCTACTGAGCTCCTCTACCATTTTGTGTGTTCATTTGGATTTCCAGCATCCATAGAATCTCTTGAGTTTATGACCTTCTGGCCATCTCATTCCCTGATTCTCACTCTCCCACCTTTGTGTTGCTGCTGGAGTAGGGATTGTAGGTCAGTGCACATTCTAGACAATTCCTTGTGTCCTTCCAAGAGTTGACAATTACAGTATGCGTTACTTGGAAATCGAATCAGATTTAATATTTCTGGCATATGTTGTGAAATTTGGCAGCATTACAGTGCAATACATGATAAAAATTGAAAAATAAACTGAATTACATTAATGTATATTAAATAGTTAAATTAAGATAAGTAGTGCAAAAGCAGAAATAAAAGTAGTGAGGTTCTGTCCATTTAGAAATCAGATGGCAGAGGGGAAGAAACTGTTCCTGAATCACTGAATGTGTCAGGGGAAGCAGGATTCTCTACCTCCATCCTGATAGCAATAATGAGAAGAGAGCATGTCCTGGGTGGTGGGGGTCCTTAATGATGGACATCACTTTCTGACACACTGCTCCTTGAAGATATTTCAGATACTATGGAGGCTAGTATCCATAATAGAGCCAAAATAACTTTACAACTTTCTGCTGCTTATTTCAGTCCTGTGCCGGAGCTCACCCACACCCCTTCCCACACACCAGACAGATGTTTCAGGTGACAAACCAAATCTCCTCAACTCCTAGTGAAACATTGCTACTGTCTTGCCTTTTTATCTGCATCAATACATTGGGACTGTCACATGGGGACATGGAGACTGGACCCAAATGCAAGACACAGGCACTAAAGTACTAGGGGCAGGACAGGAACAAATAAAGTATAGATCAAGATGGGGAGACTGTGGCACACAAAGGTGATCCTGGGGTTCAGAGAGTTCAAGGCAAAGGCAAAACCCTGGCTAGGCTAAAGGATGGGTCTATGGGACAAGGAATTCTGGGAGGATAGCCCCCTGGGCAGGCCACAAAACTCCTGGGCAGGGCCCAGCCTCCCAGGCAGGAAAAGAGGGGCCTGAGCAGGTCACAGGGCACCTGCACAGGATGCAGGGCACAACCCATCAGAAGCAAGGGGTAGGAAAGCATCAGAGTCCTCAGGGCAGGCCACATAGCTCCTGGGCAGGGCCACCTCCCAGGCAGGAACACAGGGGCCTGGGCAAGACACAGAGCACCTGGGCAGGTTGCAGGGCACAACCAGTCAGAAGAGGGGTAGGAAAGGGTCAGAGTCCCCCCCACCAGGCAATAGCAGTCTAGCCTGCTTACCCAACAGAGGCAAGGGATCAGAAGGGAGCTCAGTCCAGGGTGACTACAAGAACAGACTTACAGAACTAAATGATTAACAGTGGCTACTCCTAGCCAGGCAAAAAGAACAACCCCCAACTAGACTCAGTCCCAGAGCCCCTTATATACACCTGCCAGCCAATAGGTCTCAGGTGCACCTCCTTAAGCCAAGATGATCCTATTTGGGGTCAAGGGTGAAAGGAGGGACGGCTACAAGACCCGGCATCTGGAGTCCGTGAACTGGATCAAGACCCAGAATGCAGGTTCTGGACCGGAACATAACAGGGACCTGGTTAGGTCCTCAAAGATACTGACTCCCAAGAACTTGAAACTGCTCACTCGCTCCAGTTTTGATCCCTTTATGAAGGTTGGTTTGTGTTCCCTTTTTCCACTCTCTTTGAAGTCCACAATCAGCTCTTTGGTCTTACTAACGTTGAGTGCAAAGTTGTTGCTACAACACAACTCAACTAGCTGGTATAAATCACTCCTGTATGCCCTCTCATCACCATTTGAGGTTCTGCCAACAATGGTTACATCCTTAGCAAATTTATAGATGGCATTTGAGCTATGCCTAGCCATGCAATCATGAGTGTAGAGAGAATAGAGCAGCGGGCTAAGCACACATCCTTGAGGTGTGCCAGTTTTGATTGACAGCAAAGTAAAGATGTTATTACCAATCTGCACAGATTGTGGTCTTCCATTTAGGAAGTCGAGGATTCAGTTGCAGAGGGAGGTACAGAGGCCCAGACGCTGTAGCTTTTTGATTGATGTTTCACGTCTCCCATGTTGCAAGCATTACTTTAATAAAATGTCACCAACTTGAAACATAAGCTGTGCTTCTCCCTTGGCTGATATTGCCTGATGTATTAAATATTTTCTCTGATTTTAGTTCAAGTTTCTGCATTTTCACTTTTTTTGTCTTATCAAGCACTATTTATCATACAAGCAGAGTTGTGCAAAAGAAAACGACGGTTACTGCTCCAGATACATTTCTCTCGAGGTCGTCACCAGACATGACTATAATTAGAAATACCCGAATCTACTTCCTGTAGCTTTGGCAGAATTGTCATTAAGGTTCATTATAATTTAGATGGTGCAAGGTGCCCCACAATGATCATCATCTAACAAAATTTAAATGAAGATTTATCAAAGTATAATTATCAATGAGGCCAAGTGCCAAGCTCAGGAAAGCACTGGGAAGGCATTCATCCAGAGGCTCACGAGTTGTGGTAACTAAGTAAGTCAAAATTGATTTCAGTTACATTGTATTTATATTGGACTCTTTACTACTGTTCCGTTAAACTTTCTCTGATTCAATCAGTTCATCTCTGAAACTAGAAACCAGAGTCCTTGCTCATCTAATGTCTGTCTGCTGTGCACACTTAGATATGGGTATTTCTCACTAACATTAAGGTAGAGAAAGGATATCAGTGTTTATTAAGATGAAGACAGACAGACAGACATTATTGATCCCGAGGGAAATTGGGTTTCGTTACATTCGCACCAACCAAGAATAGTGTAGAAATATAACAATATAAAACCATAAATAATAATAAGTAAATTATTCCAAGTGGAAATAAGGCCAGGACCAGCCTATTGGCTCAGGGTGTCTGACACTCTGAGGGAGGAGATGTAAAGTTTGATGTAAAGGAGATGCTGACTAAATGTCATCTTCTAATGAAATTGTACAGCGGCACATAAGGAGGCTATTCAACCATCAGATCTGTAATGGATTTTTAAGAGTGTTTCTATTAGAACTACCCCTCACAATTTCCCCAAATCTCCGCCATTTCTCTTATTTTGTATCCAATGTTTTATTCTGGAAGTTACAATTGGATCTGTTTGTTCCACCTGACCATTCCAAGTATTAATCTCTGCTTCCTCAAACAAGAATCTCTTCACGTTACCACAGGCTTTCTTCTTCCTTATCACCTTAAATCTTTGCCCATTCACTAGTTTTAGTTTCATTAGTTTTATCACTTCAATATTTTTTGTTTTGTTAGTTGCTTAATAAAGAATCAAGTATATTTCTTTAACTTTGAACATTACTATTGGATTGGATCAGAGTGTGTATCATATAGGATTAACACCCTGTGCTTGGTCTCTAACAGCAGTGTTGGTTTGGTCAAACACCCACTACACTTTGCCTCTTCAACCTTTCAGCCTTTCATAATAGGTTTTCTTGATTTGCTATAAACCTTCTCTGATATTAAACACTTCTAAAAAATCTTTGAATATTAGATTCAGATTACTTTATCATCATATTCAGCAGGTTCAGTTAAATTTTTTGTTTACATAAACCTCACAAAATAAACAGTAATAATAAGTACAATGGTAAATACAACAACAAGCACAACAGTAGCAGGTGTAATCTAATGTAATGCAAACTAAGTGCAAAGTGTTATTAAGAGAAAACTGAAATAGGTAGAATTTAGAGTTTGGGAATGTGACGACATCTCAAAGAAGAGGCTCTGAAAGAGGTGATTGAGTTAGAAGTCTGAGAGCACTAGGGAAGGAGCTGTTCATAAGCCAGATATCTGCAATTTCAAGCAACTGTATCCCAGAAGGTAGCAGGGAAGAAAGGGAATGGCTTGGGTGGCAGACCTCCTTAATGATGCCATTATCCTTCCAGAAGCAACGCACCACAAAGTTGAATTGGACAAAAGGAAGGGCTGTGTTTACCATTCTCTTCATGCTCTGTTAGCCTATTGCAGATTGGTTCCCATAACAGGCTGAGATGCAACCCGTCAGGATACTTTCTCTAGTGAGTCAACAGAAGTTTGAGGGAGTACTTGTGGACAAAGCACACTGTCTCCAATGCCCAGGAAAATAAATACACCGATGCACTGACTCTGAGTGTGGAGGGACCAGGTGAGGTTACAGGTGATATGGATACCAAGAAAACCACCTTAAAAACCAAGGAATCTTATTTTCTCCAGTAATTCCATTTCAAGTAATCCATTATCCCTAGAATTATGCTTCTTTCCAAAGCCTTCAAATCCTTTGTAAAGTAAAGTGACCGGAATTAGTATATTAGCCCAGCTAGGGCTGAAATGAGAATTTTGTACTAGTTGTACAAACTAGTTGTACATAACTTCTTAGATTTTGTAATTGGTATCTCGTTACAAAGTTAACTTGCTTCACTAGCATTCACTACCATCTACCAAATATCTTCTCACATGTGTTTTAAAATTCTCCTATTTAGTCATAGAGAGGCATAGTACAAAAGGGGTTCTGCAATCTACCATGTTCATGCCTACCTTTGTGCCTTTGCTTCCTAATATTTCCATCTGATTTTAAGCAATTCCTCCTTCGCCTAAGGCTTAGCCAAAACACTCAAGTCTGAGATCTTCAGGCACTGTCTCTATCACCAAATACAGCTTTCTATTATATTCTGTGCTTATTTCTATCAGTCTGTCTATGTTCTGTTTTCTTTTCACTTCTGTGACACTTGTAATTTTGAAATCATATTTACTAACCCCAGATGCAAAACAGGTTGAATATTCATATCCAAAATTCCAAAATCTGAAAACTTCCGAAATCCCCAATTTTTTTTTTGAGCACCATCATGATGTCACAAATGGAAAATTCCACAAGGCACTGGGAAGGTTCCCAGGTGATGCACAAATCACTACACATCACGAAGAATTCTGAGAAGTTACCTCAAATATGCAATGAACAGAAGTTAACGAAAAATAGAAAAAAAACTGCATAAGTGAAAAATGAAGAAATGGCGTATTGAAAGAATGGAGTCATCATCGTTGGAGTAAAGGTATGCTGATCGTGAAAAAAGCAAAGGTCAATCACGATAAACTGAAAATTAAAAGTAATTGTGAATATTCAGCAGGCTGGTTGCAGAAATTTAAGAAAAGGCACAGCATTAAATTTTTAAAAATTTAAACATTTTAAACAAAGACTTTGCTGATCATGAAGCAGTAGAAAAATTCATTGATGAGTTTGTGAAGAATGTCATTGATGAAAATCTAACACCAGAACAAGTTCACAATGTTGATTATTTTTATACCTTATATAAAACCTAAAAAAAAAGATACAAATACGGTGTACTGTAACTTTTTTAATCAAAACATGGCATTGCGGGCGGAGACTGAAAGCCTGCCATTGTTTGTCATTGTTCAACAGCTGATTTGGGTATTCTCTGGATGCTGCGGCACTGTTTTTGTAAGCCTGCACACATTAAATTTTCATTTTATTAATGCTAATAATTTTTACTGCTAAGTAGATATGTGTGATGAACAAGTGTAAAATGAAAACTGCTTCAGCAACATATACATTCCAAGATGGAAATGATAGTGATCCCAAGCTATGTATATATCATTATATATTCCAAAATCCAAAAATAGCCAAAATTTGAAACACTTCTGGCCCCAAGCATTTTGGATAAGGGATACCCAACCTGTACTTAAAAAAGCACCAATCATCTCAGTACTGAACTTCAAGGATTTTAACTGTTACCTCTCTGCAACCTGAGAAACAGCTTTTCATCACAGTTCTTTTGACTAATTTTATAAGCTTGTAGCTGCTGTCTATTTAATTTGATTTTACCACAAATGTAATTATGCATTACTTACATACTAATTATGTATTAACTTATTAAAGCAAAACTTTTCACAACATCAACCTTACTGTCATCAATCATCCTTTGTGTTGCCTCATCAAAAATGCAATCATTAGTCAAACACCATATTACTCTACCAAACATTGGTGCAGCGTGTTTTTTCCAAGATTATTATTTCCAAAATCTTCACTATTACAAATATAAATCTGAATGACCTGGAATCACAGAGGATTTCCAGTTACCCTTTTCCGATCAATTATACAGTTCTGTGCACATAAATATAGCTAGGTGTGCCTAAGATTTTTGCACAGCACTGTATTTGTCAACATGGAACAGAGAAAGAGTTTGTAAATCTGTTGTGAATGAAGAATGTTGGGAATAGTGAGGGTGTAGAGGCGTGGGAGGGGTAGTGGAGAAGGAGTGCCTGGGACAAGGGTTGGCAAGGTTACCCAGAGTCACCAGGCAAGGTCATTTGTTTCCAAACAATTGGTTTATTGATCATTACAGAATGTCTCCCTGGTACTTTCCTCTCCCTTCCCCTTTTCCCAGCCATGATTTCCTTCTTCCTGCCCCTGTCCACAATAGATAACCATATCAGAAACAGGTTAATTTTTACTCACATATGTACCAAGCAATTTATAAGATTACTACAGTACTTAGTCTTAGGCAACCTGGCTATATGCACAGTACTGTATGTAGCACCCTGGGAAAGGTTTCACTGCTAAAGTAATGGTCTTTCTGCAGAAGCAGTGTTTGGGCTATGGTTGGAGAGAACTTGTGCTTTGCAATGTGAGCTGCCCAATGAAGAGAGTGTGCTTTTGTGTTGTGTACCTGACACTGGTGTGAGCTGGGTCTTTTGTTCGGACAGAGATGAAGAGAGAAGACACTGGAGAGAAGAGGTCATAGGACTCCACCCGGAGTGGGGCCATGATTTGAAGAAGCCCGGGAGAGATCGAAGGAGGGTCAGCAAAGGGGTAACTGCGAGCTCCAACTTGTGCACATTACACTGTTTCATTAAAATGTGCCCTTTTCCTTTTTTGATTTTACTTTGCCAACCCTTTAGTCAAATTAAGGATTATAAAGCTAAATTGTTTAATTGTATGCGGTGTACTGTCTGTTATTTCATGGTACTTATTTGTAAAGGGTAACACATCACGCAGCTTCCACACAAACAGGGGGATTTGGGGGGGCTTGCACCTCAATCTCACTCACTTGGTGGGGCTGGAGATTGTCTTCCCTAGACTTACGTAGCCAAAGGAACCAGAGTGTTTCATGTGTATTTGCAATCTTGTTAGTCATCTACTGATTGGTAAATGACTGGACTGATTACATGAACTTGAATCTACACCTTGTTACATCTACTTGAATCCCTGCTGCCTCAGAGTATCCACCCTAATTCCGATTATTCTTCTTCCTGTGTTCCAGCATCCTCTTCATTTAACATAGGCTTTGAAAGGCCTGCTTCCTAAATAAACTCATTATGACTTACTGCCTCAACCTTTATCAATAGATCTCCACTTTAATCTCTATTTAGTCCTTTGATGATTTTCTCGCTGTTAATATTCTGATTGATATATTGGATCCCCTTTCAATTTAACCATGTAGTTGTGGTGAACTACATATACCTGTCTGGACACGCCCCCTGCTGACTGCTCCTGTGGCTCCTCCCACAGACCCCTGTATAAAGGCGATTGAGGCCTGAGCCCAGCCTCTCAGTCTCCAGGATGTAGTATGGTGGTCAACCACTGCTTGTTTCTTCTTCCAGTCAATAAAAGCCGATATCTCACCTTACGTCTCAGAGTGAGTTATTGATGGTGCATCAGTAGTATAAAGGCTGCAATGAAGCCTAATGTTTTAACAACTTAGAGATAGATCAGATTAGATTAAATTAGGTAGATAGTTCATTGTTCCCAAAGGAAATTACGGTGTCACAGTAGCATTACAAGTGCACAGATATAAATATTAGAAGAGAAGTAGAAATAATAAACAAACGTTACCACAAACAGTCTGACAGGAGGGGATCATCACCTTTCTAGCTTATAGGTTGACTCATTATAGAGCCTAATGGCTGAGGGTAAGAATGACCTCATATAGCACTCTTTGGAGCAGAGTCTTAGTCTATTACTAAGAGTGCTCCTCTGTTCAGCCCAGGTGGCGGGCAGAGGTCCAGAATTGCCTGAATATTTCTGTGAGGTCCTTTGTTCTAGCACAGCTTCCAGGGTGTCCAGTTTGATTCCTATAACAGAGCCAGCCTTTCTAATCAGTTTATTGCGCCTGTTGGCATCACCCATGTTGATGTCATTGCCCTAGCACATCACTGCATAGAAGACTGTACTGGCAACTACAGACTGGTAGAACATGTGATGGAGAGGCCTCCATACTCCAAAGGACCTCAGTCTGCTCAGGAGGTAGAGGTAACTCTGGTGCTTCTTGTACACAGCCTTTGTGTTGGTGCTCCACTTAAGTCTGTCATCCAGATGCACCCCAGGTACTTGTAAGTCCTCAGCACATCCACATCTTCACCATCAATAGTTACAGGGAGCAGTGCAGACTTAGTCTTCCTAAAATCCATCACCATCTACCATGTTTTACTAATGTTGAGCTGTAGATGATTCAGCTTGCACCATTTTACAAAGGATGTGTAAAGTATTAATATTTTGCTCTTAACATGTTTAAAATAACATATTCAGCATTTTCAGATGCAAACATTTGAAATAAATAAAATAAATAAGAGCAACTTCTATAACCATATAATAACATAACTGGATCCTTGAATTCCTCGCTGGGAAGCCATAGTCAGTTCAAAAGAACACAGCAGCCATATTCTTCAGTTAATAACTATTAGGACCTAAAACACAGTTTTATAGTACAGAAGTAGTATTGATAGTGTTCTAATCTGCGCTGTATTTCAGTTAAATATATAATTTATCACTGTTTAACAGTAGTTTGTCTTTAGTACACCTTTTTAACTAATTCCATTTGTTTGTGTCTTTTTGTAACTTATTATTATGTACTGTTGTCACAAAACAACATATTTCACAACATACAAATGCCAGTTTTATTAAACATGATTCTGATTCTGATTCTAATTAATGAACAATACACAGTGAATATTTAAAAATAATAAACTAAGGAGTTTCACATCATTAACTGGGCTTCATAGTCATAGAACATGACAGCACAGAAACAGGCTCTTCAGCACATCTAGTTCTGTTATGTTATTATATTGGATGGTTCTATCTTGGTGTCTCTCTGGTGACTGACTTTTTTTACATATGGAATAAGGGGAAAGATTCAGGTCACATTTGATATAAAGAGAATATTCTAAAGGTTTGTATTCCTAAATATTATCTCTACTCAATTTATTGGCACCAAGCCCAGAAATTACAAAGTTTTGCATTAGAGAGGTGAAGAGAAGAGAATAGTTTTCATCTGTAACTTTCTTGTAAAAACAGAATAGCAAGGGCACCAATCTTCATGTCATGGACATTAGTCTGTCAGATTAAATATGCAGGCTGCTTTGTTTTCAGTAAAACCTGGATGTCAGGATCCTTAAGGTTTAAAATTTATTTCAAAATTGCAAGGGAATTTGGGTGCTGATTAAGAGGAAAATTAATTTTTTTAGTGTTTTTCTGTTTATAAAGACCATCATTCCCTGCCACGTCATTTTGCAAAGCACCTGTTCAATTCAAGTGTCTGTGTGCTCACTTGATGTTATGCAAAAATATGAAAAGAGCACTCCGGTTATGTATTTGTTTAAAGAACGTAGATTAAAATTGTGAAAAATATTTGGAACCAAAGAAGGTAAAGGTTAATACTCATTAATTCCATGTTCTTTTGAGTTAATATAATTACACAGGATTTTGGCAGTATATCAGAATATCTCTCAGTTTCTCTGAGTTCAAAATGCTCTTTCCCTCCCTGGGATGAACGACTTTATCTTTATAGCTCTCAGCAGTGTTTCAAAATAGATCCCTGATAAAGAACTATTTAAAAGTCATGGCTTTACACACAGTGAGAACTCCAAAAATTATAAAATGATTGATCAACTTGCTGAGGTGACAACCTGGCAGGACAAGAGGAAATATTGGTCATTTTCAGATGTTGGCTTTTAACGTCGATTAGAACAAGCAACAGCCCCTCAGTTTGATTTGCAGGAAACAGCATCTCACTTTCTAAATCTGAGATTTGTGTTTAAATGTTGATTACGACTCAAAGTCACTGCTTTTTGAGGGAAGTAATGCTAAAGAAATGTTACATTTATACATCACTTTTTACAACTTCAAAGCTCCCAAGACACTTCACAGCCAATGACTTATTTTGAAGTGTCGTCACTTCTATAATATAAGAAATGTGGCAACCTATCTGTGCACCAAAAGCTGGTAATGACCAAATAACTTCCTTCTGTGCAGTGGTGAAGGCTAAATATTAGACAGTATCTGTCCAATATGAAATTAGTTGGTTACAGTGAATATGATAACATCAAACAAGCTACTGTCTAAACTAATTTACCCAAAGCTGTCAACATGAAACAGACTTTATGATTTTCTCTTAACTCACATTTTCAGTAGGTTGATGGTAAAAACGACCTTCATATTACTATGCTTTTACAGTGACTTGAGGCACTATTTCATGGACAAGCAGGAGAAAATATTTAATTTCAGCTGGTGGAGTAGATTCATAGTAGATTCCATTGAGTTATACAGCATGGAAACAATCCCTTTGGCCCAACTCAACCAGGACAACCAAGATACCTTTCCAGGCTAAGACCATTTGCCTGCATTTTGCCCCATGTCCCTCTAAATTCTCCTATCCATGTATTTGTCCAAATGTCTTTTAAACATTGTAACTGTACCCAGATCTATCATCTCCTCTGGCAGCTCTCTGTGTGAAGGAGTTACCCCTCAGATGCACCTTGGATATTTCCACTTCCACACTAAACCTATGGCCTCTAGTTTTAGACTCGCCCTACCCTGGGGAAAAGACTGAGACCATCTATCCTTTCTATTCCCCCTCTAATTTTATATATTTTATTAGGCTGCCCCCTCAGCCTCTGAGACTGTAGAGAAAACAATCCAAATTTGTCCTGTCTCTTCTAGCTAATACATTCTAATCCAGGCAATAGCCAATTGAATCTCTTTCCCGTTGTGTGGTGACCAGGAATGCACACAAGTTCTTCAAATATGACCTAACCAACGTTTAATACAGGTACAACATGCTTGCCAACTTTTCTTTACAAAATCCTCCAGACCAGGCAATATTCAATAGACAATAGACAATAGGTGCAGAAGTAGACCATTTGGCCCCTCGAGTCTGCACCGCCATTCTGAGATCATGGCTGATCATTCACTATCAATACCTAGTCCCTGCCTTGTTCCCATATCCCTTGATTCCCCTATCCATCAGATATCTATCTAGCTCCTTCTTGAAAGCATCCAGAGAATTGGCCTCCACCGTCTTCCGAGGCAGTGCATTCCACACCTCCACAACTCTCTGGGAGAAGAAGTTTTTCCTCAACTCTGTTTTAAATAACTGACCTCTTATTCTCAATCCATGCCCTCTGGTACTGGACTCTCCCAACATCTGGAACATATTTCCTGCCTCAATCCTATCAAATCCTTTAATTATCTTAAACGTTTCAATCAGATCCCCTCTCAATCTCCTCAATTCCAGTGTGTACAAGCCCAATCTCTCCAATCTCTCTGCTTAAGACAGCCCTGCCATCCAGGAATCAACCTAGTGAATCTACGCTGCACTTCCTCAATTGCCAGAATGTCCTTCCTTAAACCTGGAGACCAAAACTGTACACAATATTCCAGGTGTGGTCTCACCAGGGCCCTGTACAAATGCAAAAGGACATCCTTGCTCTTGTACTCAATTCCCCTTGTAATAAAGGCCAACATTCCATTTGCCCTCTTCACTGCCTGTTGCACTTGTTCATTCACCTTCATTGACTGATGAACTAAGACTCCTAGGTCTCTTTGCATTTCTCCCTTACCTAACTCTACACCGTTCAGACAATACTCTGCCCTCTTGTTCCTGCTTCCAAAGTGGATAACTTCACATTTATTCACATTGAATGACATCTGCCAAGTATCTGCCCACTCACCCAGCCTATCCAAGTCTCCCTGTATTCTCCTAACGTCCTCTTCGCATGTCACACTGCCACCCAGTTTAGTATCGTCAGCAAACTTGCTGATATAGTTTTCAATGCCCTCATCTAAATCGTTGACATAAATCGTAAAGAGCTGCGGTCCCAATACAGAGCCTTGTGGTACCCCGCTAGTCACCTCCCGCCAGTCCGAGAAACACCCATTCACTGCTACCCTTTGCTTTCTATCTGCCAACCAGTTTTCTATCCATGTTGAAACCCTGCCCCCAATGCCATGAGCTCTGATTTTACTCACCAATCTCCTATGTGGCACCTTATCGAATGCCTTCTGAAAATCTAGGTACACTACATCCACTGGCTTACCCTCGTCTAACATCCTTGTTACACCCTCAAAAAACTCCAACAGATTAGTCAAGCATGATTTGCCCTTGGTAAATCCATGCTGGCTCGTCCTAATCCTATTACTGCCATCAAGATATGCCACGATTTCGTCCTTAATAATAGACTCAAGCATCTTCCCCACGACTGACGTTAGGTTAACAGGGCGATAGTCCTTCGTTTTCTCCTTCCCTCCCTTCTTGAAAAGTGGGATAACATTAGCCACTCTCCAATCTTCAGGAACTGATCCTGAATCTAAGGAACATTGGAAAATGATTACCAATGCATCCGCAATTTCCTGAGCCACCTGCAGACCATCTGGACCCGGGGATTTATTAGCCTTCAGTCCTACCAGTCTACTCATCACAGTTTCTTTCCTAATGTCAATCTGTCTCAATTCCTCTGATATCTTATGACCCTGGCCCATCCATACATCTGGGAGATTGCTTGTGTCCTCCCTGGTGAAGACAGATCTAAAGTACGCATGAAATTCTGTTGCCATTTCCGTGTTTCCCATAACAATTTCTCCCAATTCATTCTTCAAGGGGCCAACATTGTTCTTAACTATCTTCTTTCTCTTCACATAGCTAAAAAAGCTTTTGCTATCCCCTTTTATATTCCTGGCTAGACTGAGCTCATACCTGATTTTTTCTCTCCGTATTGCTTTTTTAGTTAAGATCTGCTGTTCCTTAAAACTTTCCCAATCATCCTCAACATTTTCTGCATCTTCATTATCTTCATCACACCCTTCCTAATAACGTGGCGACCAGAGCTGGACACAATATTTCAAGTCCAGCCTTAGCAACAACTGGCACAACTGTAGTGTGACATCTGAACTTCTGTACTCAGTGCTTTTGTCAATGAACACAAGCATGCCACACATCTTCTCCACCACTCTTTCTACCCGCATTGCTACCTTTAGGGAATTCTGTCCTTGTACCCTAGGTCTTGCTGTTCAATAACATTCCCTGGAGGCCATCCTCTGGGTTAAGAAAGATTTCCTTATCTCACTGCTGGTTTTGTCAGTAAGTAATATGGTCAGTGAGAGAACTGCTCTACAACACATCTGTTATGCACCTGGCCCTGATACACTGAGAAATAAAGGACGCATGACAGAATACTCTTTCTGGATTTCAGTTCAGCATTCGTGAAAAAACTCCTACTCCTCAGTCTAAATACATCACTGTGCAAGTGGTTGTTGAACTTCTCGATGAACAGATCTCAGACAGTCAGAATACACAACCTCTCCTCACTCCCCAACATCCTCCACACAGGTGCCCCCCCCCCACCCCCAGGGCTATGGGTTGAGCCCATTGCTGTACACTGTACTTGGGAAGGACCGCATGGCCAAGTAATCACATTATCAAGTTCTCCGATGACACGGTAGGGGTGTGGCTAGTCGCCAACAATGATTGGTTTACAGAGAGGAAGTGGAAGAGCCTGAGGCATGGTTCCAGGCAAATAACCTCTTCCTTAATGTTGACAAGACAAATGAGATGACTATCAACTTTAGGAGAACTTGCATCACTCACACATCTCTCTACATCAGCTTAGGTAATGGTTTCCTTGTAAATGCTGCTTATCTGATGATACATTCCTGTGATGTTACTGAAAATGCTTTCATGACACTGTACTTGTCACACATGTATGTGACAATAAACTTGACTTTGACTTCAACTTTCTTAAATTCTAGAGTTTTTCTCCTCCGCTTGAACAAGATACATTTTATATAATTAGCAAATTTCTTTGTTTCATACATTTAAATTTAAATCATTAATGTCGTGAGTTTTTGCAAATACAATGAAGTGAGGCATTTTGTGTTTAATGAAACCCGTAACACATTTTATTGAACTCTAAAACTTAAACACAAAAATGCACTAAAAATCCCCTACATAATGTCATCACATCAGACCAGCCTCTTAAAGTGAAACCCCAACTCAATGTCAGTGGTTGTGAATTACATGTATTTCTCCCAATTACGTTAACATACACAGGCCCCCACACACCCATAATCCACTAAAACCAACACTGTGAGCCTGTCTGGAGCTTGAGTCCTTTGTTCCATTGGAGGAGGGACTACAGGTGTTGTCATGCTGATGGTCATGTTGTGATGCCTGGAGCATGGGAACAGAATACTGCAAATCTTGTTGGGTCGGTAAAAGGTGATCTACCAAAATACATTCAGGTTTACCCCTCTTATCTATGATAAAAGTCTTTTCACCCCATTTCAAAACGTAGAACTGGCCATCATAAGGAGACCTAAGGCCCCCTTGGTGATGTTGGTGATGACCAATATGACGGACATGAACAATCGAGGCAGAATGTAGGTCAGTAGGAATCCAAGAGTGCTGTCCATCATGATGGGAGGTAGCAGTAGGTGAAAAGGAATTGAATTTACTGAGGAGGGTGGAACGCTATTGTAAGGCCTAGCAGGCGGTCGTGGTGTCAGGAGTGAATTACCTGGCACTCGTAACAGCTGTCTGTATACCGACAACTGCAGGTTCTCTTATGAAGCAGTTCTGAGCCCCAGCAGGACTCATGGGAGACGATCATGCCAACACTCATTGGTCAGGGAAGCCCTCAGAGCAGCCTTTAAGGAGCAGTGAAATCACTTGCATAGGTCATTGGACAGTGGGTGATATGCCATGGTGTGATGTAACCTAATGCTAAGGTTCTGGGACATTTCATCCCAGAGGTATAAAATGAATCGGGGGCTGCGGTCAGCGGAAATATCAGCTGGGGTTCCAAACCGAGCCACCAAGGTGCTTATAAACACCCGAGCCATGTCTATGGCTGTCTTCAATGCTAAGGAGATTACCTCTGGCCAACTGGTGGAATGGTCCACCATGGTAATAAGGTGCATAAAACCGCAGAAGGGAGGAATGAGACAACAAGGTCCACATTGACATGGTCAAACTGTCACTCAGTCAAAAGATGCCAATGGCACCTGAACATGGCAGTTTAATTTTTGCCCCCTACCACTCCCCACAAGCTGCAGTCCAATCACACATGTCCTTTCTGAGGCCATGCCAAACAAAGTTTTACACAACTAGTTTCTGTGAGATCATCCGGCCTGGATGTGAGAAGCCATGTATGGAGTTGAAAATAATCCATCTCCAGTTTGTGGGCACAATGAGGTGAAGACGACCAGCTGAGACATCACACAGGAGAAAAACCCCAGCTTTCCTGAATTTAATGTCAGCTAACTGCACTGCTGTTCGGTAAGCCTCAACCTCCGAATCAGTAGCTTGGTTGGCTGCCATGCTAGCATAGCCAGCCCCTATGCCTCGATGGTTGGCATTGAGAGGCAATCAGCCATGGCATTAATTTTCCCTTTGATATGTTGTATATCAGTTGTGAACTCAGACATGTAGGCCAGGTGACATTGCTGCTGTGCAAATCAAAAGTCTGATATTTTGGCGATCCTGTGCACGAGGGGCTTGTGGTCAATGAACGCTGTGAAATGGTGACCCTCTAGAAGAAAACAAAAATGGCGGACAGCCAGATAGAGAATAAGAAGTTCATAGTTAAACGTGCTGTACTTCCTTTTGGGGGGGGGGTGGAACTTATGACTGATGAAAGCGAGCAGTTGGCACATTGCTCCGACCAACTGTTCATACACAGCATCCTCAGCATAGTCTGAAACCTCAGTAGTAATGATTATGGGTGCATTAGGGAGTGGGTGCACCTGTAGGGTTGTGTTGGAAAGAGCTTGTTTTGTATCATCAAATGCCATGATCATGTCCACTGACCAGTCAATCCTGTGATTAGGGGTAACACCTTTAAACACACGATACAGGGGGAACGTAGGTTCAGCAGCACCTGGAATGAAGCAGTAATAAAATTTACCATGCCTTAAAACTCCTGTAATATTTTTGTAGTGTGGAGTGGTGGGATATCTATAAAGCAACTACTTTTGATGGGAGGGGTTTCCCATCTTTTGTGGAGAAGCAATGACCAAGAATAGTCAATGGTTGACAACCCAAACTGGCATTTAGCAGAATTAATAATCAACCCATGTAATCTTGAGTGCTTGCAAGGTGTGCAGAGATGAAATATGTTGTTAGGATTTGGACACACTGATAAAAAGTATGCCATCCAGGTAGGCAAAAAGAAAACCTAGGTATTTTAATACAGAATCCATCAGCTGTTGGAAAGTCTGTGCTGCATTTTTCAGTTCAAATGGCCTTCGTAGAAACTCAAAGAGGCCAATGGGGTTATCACAGCTGTTGTTGGAATGTCGTCCGAGCACACAAGCACCTGATGGTAACCGATAACTAGAATGACTTTGGAAAAAATTAACTTCCTGACTAAAAGTGCTGAAAAGTTTTGAATGTGTTTGATTGGGAAATGATCGGTAGTAATGGCCTCGTTAAGGCATCAGTAATCTCCACATGGACAGCAACCACCATGGAGGGTTAAAGTCCAGGAGCTATCTGACCGGCGTACAATTTTGAGTCTTTCCATGTTGGCAAGTTCAGCCTTTGCTGTTTCCAACTTTTCTGGATCTAGTCTACATGCACAGTGATGGACTGCCAAGCCAGTTATGAGAATGTGGTACTTGACCCAATGTTCTCCACTGCATGTGGAGAATGTGGCTTGGTGAAGTCTGCAAATTTGACCAGCAGTCGAGTAAACTCACACACATGTCAGAGTTGTTGTGGGGAACTTACAGAGGGAGCAAGGTAACAACCCAAAGTCCTCGACATTCACGAACTGGCAGTTTTTAAGTTTGACTAACAGTCCTTGGGCACTTAGGAAATCTGCACCAAATAGAGATCTAGCTGCCGAAAAGTCCATGTGTAACGTTGCCCACTGAAGCAGAACATCAATCCTCATGTCCTGTAGATCTGTAGCTTACCATTGGCAGTCTCCAGCAAGGCTCATTGCTCTTTGCCTTCTCATCAATAGGCGATGCTGGTAGCACACTCACTTGAGTACCCGTGTCACACAGGAAGTGTTGCCTTGAAAGGGTTTTCCTAATGAACAGCAGGTCCCTGGTATCTGGAACCCACAGTGTTCACAGATCTCAGGTGTGCCGATAAGCCGGCACTGTTGAAGCCACAAGGCGGTCGGCACTTTCTAGCACTTGTACCAAAGCACTTTGTCTGTTTCACAGCCACAGGCATCCTTATGTTGAGGGCTTGTTGACTGGGCTAACATTGAATTTGTCTTCCTTACTACTGACTTAATCTGCAAGTTATCTTTCAGTGATTCCTGCACTAAGGCCCCCAAGTCCCTTTGCGCCACTGATTTCTGAATTCACTCCCCATTTAGAAAACAGTTCATGCTTCTAACAAAATTTTATGAGCTCATGTATACCATCTGTCACTGCTTTGCCCATTCTCTTAATCTGTCAAGTTCCTCTTCAGACTCCCTGCTTCTTCAGCACCACCTACCCCTCCACTTATCTTTGCATCATTCACAGACTGGGTCACAAAGCCATCAATACCATCAACCTGAGCATTAATGTATAATGTGAAAAGTAGTGGACCTAAAACTAACCCCTGTGGAACACCACTAGTCCCTGACAGCCAACCAGAAAATACCCCTTTTATTCCAATTCTTTGCCTTCTGCCAGTCAGCCAATCTTCTGTCCATGTTAGTATCTTCCTAGTAATACCACGGGATCCTATCTTGTTTAGCAACCTCGTGTGTGGCACCTTTTCAAAGGCCTTCTGAAAATCCAAGTAAACAACATTCACTGATTCTCAAAACAAGAGAAAATCTGCAGATGCTGGAAATCCAAGTAACACACACAAAATGCTGGAGGAACACAGAAGGCCAGGCAGCGTCTATGGAAAAAAAACAGAGTCAATGTTTTGGGCAATGCTGATTCTCCTTTGTCTATCTGCCTGATAATTCCTCAGAGAATTCCAACAGATTTGTCAGGCAAGGTATCCCCTCATTGAAGCCATGCTGACAATGGCTTATTTTATAATGTAACCCCAAGAACCCTAAGTGTTTCTAGTACCCCGAAGTCTCTTCTGCTACCTCTTTCAGAACCTGGGGTGTAGTCCATCTAGACCAGGTGGCTTATCTGTCTTCCGACCTTTCAGCTTCCCAAACACTGTCTCCTTTGTAACAGCAACTACACTCATTCCTTTCCCCTGAATCTCTTGCATTTCGGTCATGCTACTTGTGTCTTCCATGGTGAAGACTGATAAAAAATAATTATTTAGTTTGTTGGATGTTATTTTGCTCCACGTTGCTATCTCTCCAGTGTCAATTACTGATGGTGCAATGTCCACTGATGCTCTATTTTACTCTTTATATATCTGCAAAAACTTTAGGGATTCTCTTTTATAATATTGGCTAGCTTACCAAATTGTAAAACTTACAATCTTTTGGAATGCCTCACCTTGTTCTGAGACTCACAAACAGAGATATTTCACGCATGTGAGGGTGAACATTAAATTGACCTCCAAAATGTTTTTTTCCACTTCCAATTTGTTTATCTGAAAATAATGGTGCATCACTGGGAAAGATCACCTCCCAACCTATACTTTTAACATTCTACATGTGCCAGCTTGCTATCACAATCCACTGGTAGATCAAGACTAGGTCATTTTGCTGAACGTACTTCATCTAACCTCCAATCATAATTCTTCTTGAGTCAAGTGTCTGTTCCATCATGACCTTTAATTGTCTGAATCAAAAACTGGGTGAAATCAGGAAAAAAACACTAAAGTTGGCATCTTCTTGTGTTTTTCTGCCCCTGTAGTCCCATTCCCAGTTTTGCATTCACCTCTTTCTGCAATAGTGAAATATCACTCCAGATTGATATTATCTCCAATAAAAGGTAATGAACTTTTTGGCCAGGAGATGGCAGCATTGAAGTACTATTGACTACAAAAGTTACATGTGCTTCCAACAATCTTCTGTGTATTAATACTGTTTTGTGTTCATTCTACAACAAAATGCAAAAAATAATCAGATTTCATATTAGCTTTAATATTCATCAATAACACAACCATGCATTTTTAATGTTAGGAATCTTTCATTGATTTTTTTCAGATTTGAGATTTGGTATGTCACCAAAGACTCCTGCAATTTGTTACAGATGTATAGTACAGGAAGAGCTTTCTGATAGGTTTTATCACCTCCTGGTATGAAGGGTTCAATATGCAGGATCAAAAGAGTCTGCAGAGATTGCAGACTCAGCTAGTTCCAACATGGGCCCAACTCTTCGCATATCTTCAAGGGGTGGTTCGTTAAGAAGGCAGCATCCATCATCAAAGACATTCACCATGCTGTCTTCTAATTACTATCATTGGGGAGGAGGTACAGCAGCCTGAAGACCCATACTTTATTTTAGCAATAGCTTCTTCCTCTCCGTCATCAGATTTCTGAATGGTTCCTTGTTAATCCTCTTCTGCACTATTTGCTTTTCTTTGTAGTTTATAGTAATTGCTGTGTCTTGCACTGTGCTACTACCACATAACACCAAATTCTATGACATGTTACTGATAATAAACCTGATTCTGATTATGAACTGTCTGCTCAGGGAATTGTCCTTCCAAATCACCTAACATGTCTATGTCTTTCGTAATTTATATCCTTCTATCAGATCATCATTTAGCCTCCATTGCTCCAGAGAAGGCAGTTTGATTTTGTACAGTCTTTCATTATAGATAATGCACTCCAATCCCCAAAACAGCCTGGTGAAGTCTTTCTGCACCCTCCTCAAAACCTCCTGATCCTTCCTGCAGTGTGCCAACCAGATCTAAATGTGGCCAACTAAAATTTTAAAAAGCTGCACCATCATTTCCCAACGTTTAAAGCCAAACTTTTTTTACATTCCATGAATATAAAGTCTGGAAGGATTCAGGAGCAAATCCTAGGAAGTACCCTCATGAGTCTATTGCAAGCAACATATTACAGGCAACGTGCATAGGATCTCATGATAAATGCAAGACTACATATTCCTCAACACCTGGAATGGTTTGTTAAGCCAACACATAGGAGGGGAAGGAAGTTGCACCAGGTTTGTGTGAGACCTCACATCTGTCCATAGATGGATAGAATTTGTCTAGTTTGTTTTCCCCCAAGAAGGATCTACTTTTGTGAGATCTACTGTTGTAGAGCAACAGTTACAGACATGGTAGTTCAGACCACGGTTGGTGCAGGCTAGGCTTGAATTGATTAAAAAGAGCAAAAGAGATGCTGGTAATGGGAGGGGGTGTAAACAATACTGTGAATTTGGCCTGAAGTTGGGAATAACACCACATTGATAGAAAAAAGTGTTGTACGGTGGGGGGATGGTGCTCTGGGCATTATAGAATGGAGAATGGAGATACTGGGGGAGGTGGGACTCATTCAGGTGGAGGAATGCCATTGGGGATCATATAAGTGAGTGACAGAGCCATCCATGAGAGTGAACTATCTGTATGAAAACGTAAACACTAATGTAATGTATGGATCTATTTCTTCTAGCACAATGACTCCCCCAGCTCTAGTGGTTGACTGATAAATTACGCATGCACATTGGTTTGTTGCTCTCTCTGCAAAGTAAATCCACCAGTTAGCTGTTCCTCCAAGTGCGTGCCTTTATTTATTTGCCATTAAGTTGTAAATTGGCAATGAGTACAAACCGGAATGTCAGCAAATATCACCAACTGTACTGACAGTTACGAGACGATAGAATTTGGAGGAACGGAGAGAGACAGCAAGAGGAAAGATTGAACTGAATCAGTACAGTGACAGAGAAGGTGCTCTCAAATGCTAAAAATGGACACGTGAGCAACAGTGCAGAGTATGTAATAAAAAATGCACACCTAGCAAAGCTAAAGTAAAAATAAGGCGACGATGGCCTTAGTCAGGAAAGTTGATGAATTTGCCAGTCCTAATGAGGACTGGGGATCATATATTGAAAGGGTTGAACTGCACTGTAATGATAATGATGTAGATAAAGTAAAGAAATTCTCCAAACTTTATAGTTTAAATGGGTATTAGAACATACAGTCTCTTACACAACGTAGAAACTCCTGAAAAGCCAGCAAGCAAGACAGTAGATAACATTATTGGAATTTTGCAAAGTCACTTGAGCCCAAAACTGCTAGTAATAGCTGAGAGATTTTGATCTCAGAATGGAACCAATCAAAGGATGAAAGTGTTTCTGAATACATTGTGCAAACTTTCCCAATGCGTTGACTTTGGAGATGGTTTTTTTGATGTATCAATCGACAGGTTTGTATGTGGCATGCATAGTCAAAGCACTCAGAAGAGGCTACTGTCAGAAAGAGAGCTAACCTTAGAGTGGGCAGTGACTATTGCAATATTGTTAGAGACTAGAGCAAACGATGCAGCAGAACTGCAGAAAAGGAGTTTAGAATGTGAAATGCACAAAATGTCCCTGATTGGTGCAAAGAGCCAAAAATGTTATCAATCTGGCAAATACTTCCATGATATAAATGATTGTTGGTTCAAAGAAAAAGTTTGCAGTAAGTGTTCCAGACAAGACCACAGAGAGAGCGTGTGCAAGGCAGACAAAAAGCACAGCCAAAGAGAAAAAACACAGAGAGGGAAATATTTCAAACACAAAACCAAACAAATGCATGAAATGACTGAATTTGAAACTGAATCAGACAATACAGAGTTTGACAAAGGTAAGCTGACATGCCTAGAATTGTATAGCATTACTGAAGCAAATGGCAAAATCTTATGGATCACAACAGATACTTCTGGCATAAAACTGAACGTAGAGCTGGATACAGGATCAGCTTTGTCTATAATTTCAGAGGCTGACTACAACAGACCAAGCTACCTTTAGAAAATACATCAGTAATTCTAAAGCCATACTCAAGTGAAAAAGTGTTTTCCAAAAGCAAACTGAAAGTAAATGCGATGTAGGGAGCCAGAACACAGCAGTTAGAGCTTTATGTGTTGAAAAGTGGAGGGACAGCATTTTTCAGATGTGAAAGGTTGAGAAAACACCAGCTAGAGCGACACACAATCAAAGCTCTCAATGTGACATCAACAGGCATCTGCAGCCCAAATGGTACACTAACCAGAGACTGGCACAGCTGCTTAATGCTAACAAGAAGGTGTTTGAAAAGAGTATCGGTAGACTCAAAGTCATGAAGGCCAGAATTGAACTGAATGAAGCAGAAACACCAAGATTCTATAAAGCACATCCAGTTCCTTACACAGAAAAAGAGGATGTTGAGTTTCAGAGCTTGGAAACGTCGGCCATTCACTCTAAGGTTCAGAAGAGCAATTGGGTCAATACCCATGGTCCTAGTGATCAAGAAAGGGAAGGCCAGAGCTGTTCACATATGCAGGGACTTCAAAATGAGCATCAATATTGTGCTGCATACTGTGTAGTATCCCCTGCCATGAATAGAAGACATTTTTGCATCTTTAGCAGGCAGGAATAGGTTTCCAAAGACTGAGATGTCACAAGTCTATCTGCAAGTGGAGATTGAGGAGTCAAACAGGAAGTTCCTCATGATCAGCTCTCATAAGGGACTTTTCCAGTATAATCGTCTCATCTTTGGCATCACATCATCTCCAGCAATTTAGCAAAGATCAATGGACCAAGTGATCCAAGATTTCCCAGGAACACAATGTCACCTTGATATCAACATCATTACTGACAAGAATGATGAAGAGCACCTCCAGAACCTTGGTAAAGTACTTACCAGGCTGATTGAGAATGGTCTGTGCACAAAGAGAGAGAAATGTGAGTCTCTCCAAGAATGAAATCTCATATTGTGGACATGTCATTGACAAGCATGGCTTACATAAGTCACAAGAGAAGATTGAAGCAGAGCTGCAAGCACCGAAACCGGAAAATATGTCACAACTCAGGTCATACTGAGACCTTGTAAACTACTACCATCGGTTTCTCCCAAATGTTTCTACAATGCGGCATCCATTGAATGCAATGGAGCAAAGTGATAGTGGTCAGAAGCAGCCAGAGCATTCAAGGAAACAAAGAGACTAAACAAAGAGATCACCAATTATGACCCATCTCGGTCTATCAGATTAGTGTGATACATCCCCTTATGGAATTGGTGCCGCTTTGTCACACGCTATGAAAGATGGATCTGAATGTCCGATTGTCTTTGATTCAAGATCACTGATGAGTCCTGAATGCAATATGTACAGATCGACCGAGAGGCCCTTATTCTAGTATGGGCCACTGCCATTAAATTTCTGAATGGTCCATGAACTGATGAAAACTGTCTTGTTATTCATTTTTTATTGTAGTGTTTATTTGTTTTTATAATTCATAGTCATCTTTATGTCATTTTGCTGTACTGCTGGTACAAAATCATAAATTTCATGTCATATAAGACATAACAAATGTTATTCTGAGATTATTTCTAAGTAACAACCAAAATGTCATTCAATTGTTATTTTTTGATAGTTTTATCATGATTCAGGTGAGGTTGACTGGTTTGATCTCTGCTCTCTCTCTTTTAAAATAATAATACAAGATAGCACCCTTCTAATCCCAAGGCATCATGCCTGGAAAATGCCAACACCCAATATTTCCAGCCACCCTTTAACAGCTTGTGAGACACCTCTTCCAAACCTGTTTATTTATCCACATGCAAACATACTAAACCTTTGTATACTTCTTGTTCTTGGAAAAGCAACCTTTACAATTGCTATTTTTAGATTGTCAGTCTTACCAGGATTATAAAGCCTATGTATTGTGAAAGATAGTTAATCACAGTTTAATGTAAAGATTTTTTCTCTAAATTACCAGAAACTAATTTACAATAGATTGCACTTACTCTTATTTTCCATATATTGTCACATGTTCAAAACATTAGCACATTAATTGTAAATTATTTATGAAAGAGTGGGATTGATTAAAATAATCTTCCAAATGATGCTTAGTATACTATTATTGCATTTACCAAATTTTCAAATTAGGACTTAATGCCTTTGTACCAAAAATGTGTAGTGACTTTTCTTCTGGATATGCATTTGTACTGAACATATTCAATGCTTCCCCTGGACAATATGCAACATATCCACATGTTTAAGATGTGAAGAACTTCAATGTGTGACCAGTAACCTAGATATGGTACATTAGAGCTACTCTGCTCTCGATCACTCAACCTCAAGAATGTTTTGCGAACAGTTTTTATTCTACATACTTATTCAGGTCCACAAGATCACAACAAATGTGTAGACATGATAAGAGTACACAGAAATCAATTCAAATGATCCTAATTTCTGTTTTCTGTTATATGGATAGACTGGAGAAGCTGGGATTACTTTGTTCAAAATATTTTCACTTGCTTAAAATACATTGATGGTCAACATCACAGCTGTTTATAATTATGGAAAAGATTAATTTGACTTAGTGTTAGCTATGTTAGAATGCATTTAAAACTAGCTTTTAAATATCTCCAGATATCCTAAAACATTAAAGACAAATTTAAAAAATCTCAGGTGTAACTTCAATCACTTTGGAGAAACTCGATCAATTTGCATAATGAGGATCCACAAACATGATAAGAAAATAACCTTGTGATCTTTGTCTGTCACTGATTGAAAGATGAATACTGATGAGGACAATTTGCTTGCTGTCATTCCAAAAGCACCATGGAATAGTTAAGAACATGGACAGAACATACCTTTAGCATCTTCTCTAAATAACAATGCTCTTGGCAGTTTTACATGTCAATGTTGGTCTAGATATGCACTGGAGTAGAGCTTGAATCCATGACATCCTAACTTAAGAAGGACTGAGTCAACATTAACAGAAAAACAAACCATCATCACGATTGCCTTCATCACTACAACTGTTAAGAAGAGTAGCACATTGGCAGTTAATGGACTTGTAATGAAGATTACTTGAAATAACAAAAATTGACAGTCAATGGGTATGCACATGAAGTTTAAAAAGCATTACATAATAAACATTATCAAGATAAAATAGGAGATCAAAAGAGCTTAGAAAAATAAAGAGAGGCGTATATCTGCTGACAAAATGACAAAACTGTTTTTCATGAGAATTTATAAATTAAAATCATTACTAAAAGCAAGGTCAGCCATCATGGAAGGGGAAATTCTAAAAACGAGAAGTGAATTTGTGGTGAAAAAGATAAATAAATGCTTCACATAGTAGATGTAACAGTGTACGTGTGTCAGAGAAGAATACAGAATAACTAATAACGGCCAAATTAAAGTTCTTGTATCCCGAGCTTGGCTACACACACCCCAGATGATGGAAGGTTCCTTGGATTTGATTTGACCTTTAGAGTTACAACATTGTAGAGTCATCCAGCATGGATAGAGTTCAGCAACCGGATTCTTGACATCCTGATGAACAGACTGCAATCAGTTTGGACTGGCAACAGCACCTCTGCCACAGTTATTCTAAACACTGGTGCTCCAAAAGGTTGGATATTTAGCTCCATATTCTGCTCCCTGTACACTTATCACTACATAGTAAATTCTGGTCTTACTCCATCTTTGCAGATGATACCACTGTAGTGGGCAGTATCTCAAATAACAATGAATCAGAGTAGAGAAAGGAGATATAGAACTTAGTGACATTGTATCATAATACCACCGTTCCCTCAATGTCAGCAAAGCAAAATAAATGGATATGGACTTCAGTAAGGAGGATGATGCACATGATCCCTCACTCTGGCCACTTTATCACGTACCTCCTGTACCCAATAGAGTGGACACTGTGTGTATTTTAATATGCTTTGGTCTTCTGGTGCTTTAGCCCATCCACTTCAAGGTTTGATGTACATTCAGAGATGCACTTCTGCACACAGCAGTTGTAAAATGTGATTACTTGAGTTATTGCTGATTTCCTATCAGCTTGAACCAGTCTGGCCATTCTCCTCTGACCTCTCTCATTAACCAGGCATTTTTGTCCTCAGAACTACCATTCACTGGATGTTATTTTTTGGCCTTCTTTTGCACCATTCTCTGTAAACTCTAGATTTTTTGTGCATGAAAATCCCAGGAAATCAGCAGTTTCTGAAATACTCAAACCACCCCTTCTGGCACCAAATTTCATTCCATGGTCAAAGTCACTTAGATCACATTTCTTCCCCATTCCAATGTTTGGTCTGAAAAACAAGTAAACTTCTTGACAATGCTCATGTACTTTTATGCACTGAATTGTTGTCAAATGCTGGACATATTAGATATTTGCATCAATGACCAGGTTCTACAGGTGTTCCTAATAAAGTGGCCACTGTGTGTATATTCATCAATGGTGTTCAGGTTGAGAGCTTCAGATTCTTTGGAGTGAATAATGTCAATAGCCTCCTCTGCTCCATCCACACAGATGCCATAGCAAAAAAGCTCACCAATAGCAGGCTAAAGAAACATGCCATATCCCCATCAACCCTTATCAATATTTATCGATGCAGCAGAGAAGGCATCCTATCCTATTCTGTCCTGAAAGCATCATGGTTTGATACAGCAACAGCTTTTCCCGTGACTGCAAGGAGCTAAAGAGAACTTTTGACACAGCTCAGCATATCACAGAAGCAAGCTTCCCATCTTTGGATTCTACTGCTTGCACAATCAAAAACCCAACACACCCCAGATATGTTCTCCTCTCTCCTGTCCCATCAAGCTGAAGACACAAAGGTCAGAAATGACACACCATTGGGCTCAAGGACAGATCCTTCTCATTGTTATAAGACTAGTGAATGCTTCCCAAGTAAGATAACATGGACCCTTGATCTCTCAATCTAGATGTTACAATCTTGCACCCTGTTGTATACCTGCACTGCATTTCTCTGTAGTTGATGTACTTGATTCTGCATTCTTTATCACTTCATCTTGTATTACGTCAATGAACTGTGTAATGATTTGATCTTTATGAATAGTATACAGTCAATCTTTTCACTGTACCTCAGTAAGTGACAATAATAAATCAATTCTGATTCCAATTCCAATTCCAAGAAAGATTACCAGCACATTTTACACCATGTTGGTCAAAGTCAAAGCCAATTTTATTGTCATAAGCACAAATACATGTATCCACAGATGCTATGAAAAAAAAGTTATTTGCAGCAGTATCACAAGCACATCGCATAAGATAGACAACATTAGCACAAAAAACATAAATTAAAAGTAAAATATACAAGAAAGAACACAGTTGGAACAAAGAAGTGCATTGAAATGTAAAGTCATCAAAGTGGTCTCAGCATTCGTACACTGACGTAGAGAATACAGTTCTGCAGATTGGTTCAAAACTGGATTGTTGAAGAGAAGCAGCTTGAACCTGATGGTGTGGAAATTCAGTCTCCTCTGTCTCCTGCCTGACAGAAAATGGCATGGTTCAAACGGTGCAGATCTTTGATAATATTTAATGTCAGACAGAAGTATAATTCTTCCATTTAGAAAGGTACATTTTTCATTGAAGGTAAAATAGAGGTGGTAATTAAAATAAATTATGTATTGGATATTATAAAAATGTTAAATATATATTTATAAGTATACTGTGTAATTACAGTGGCATTCATTGCCGTTTGGTTCAGAATGAGAAATTCTTTAATTAGATTAGATTTATGAATTAATTATGTATATTTTAAAATTGAGTGCTGTAAGGTGGGGCTGCGATGGATCTCTAAAACAATTTCACTAACTTCATCTACCAGAAACTTAGAGCAAAAAACCAGCAGCTGGGGGAAACTCTGTGTTATGTTGCATCTATGGAGGCAGAAGAATGGTTAGCATTTCATCCACAGATACTGTTTGACCCAATGAGTCTCAGACTACTGCTTCTGAGGTCTCATATATGTCCACCTCAAATGTTAAGTCTTTTAATGTATTTCATTGACCTGAAACTGTTATGAGCCCTCTGGGCCTCTGCAGCTTGCAGTAGAATGTTGATCTCTAGGTTTCCTGAGCATTTGTATTTACTAACTGCTATCTTAACTAGAGCTGCTAAGCCCTTGTGCTTCCTGTTTAATCTTGTCAAGTTAATTGTGACTTGTATGTGTTTCCTGCATCCTATGATTATTCAAAGGGGTCTCTAATTAGCTCCTTAGCGGAGTCCTACTGTGTTATAGAGAATGATTTGTCTCGCAGTGTCACTCAGTCATCTCTCCCAAGATCTGCTGGTATTCCTATACCTAACCTCTTGTTGCCAACTCTTCATAGGGATTCTGCCATTCCTCCACTCCTGGATCGAGTTATGAGCCTGTCATCCACTGCCCTTGTGTTGAGCCAGTGCCAGCAACCACTGTTCCTTCACACTTGGGGCCAGTCCTGTGAACACACATCTTGACAGAAACATTAATTCCATTTTCCTCTCTGTAGGTGCTTTCAGATGTGGCAAGTGCTGTGTATCTAGCATTCTCTGTTTTATTTCTTATTCCATCACTAGCTGATACTTTGCTTTTCAACAGACTGAGTCTGTGCATTCTCTCCTCAAAATCCAAGAACTTTGTGGTACTTGTGCTGTACCTTTCTCAAGGTTGGTAAGCCCTTTCTGTGGATCGATGTCCAAGGCACAGTATTGCAGGTGGGATCTAGCCATATATGTTTAGCATTACTTCCTCAAGTTCATCAACATTAATTCTGTTTTTGTCTTCACAGGTAAGCCTGACCTCCTGACTAAGTCCAACATTTACTGCTTTACTTTCCAGTTTTCCATCATTTACAATGTTTGGGCTTCTCATAAGATGATAATAAATAGGAGCAGGAGTAGGCCTTCTGTGAATTCAACAAGATAATGGCTGATCTGGCTATGGACTCATCTCCATCTACCTGCCTTTTCCCCATAACTCTTAATTCCTCCACTATGCAAAAATCTATCCAACCTTGTCTTAAATATATTTACTGAGGCAGCCGCCACTGCTTCTTTGGGCAGAGAATTCCACAGATTCACCACTCTTTGGGAAAAGCAGTTGCTCTTCATCTCCATCCTAAATCTACTCCCCCAAATCTTGAGGCTATGTCTCCTAGTTCTACCCTCACCTACCAGTGGAAACAATTTTCCTGCCTCTATCTTATCTACTCCTTTCATAATTTTATATGTTTCTATAAGATCACCTCTCATTCTGAATTCCAGTAAGTACAGTCCCAGGTAACTCAATCTCTTCTCATTGTCTAACTACCTCATCTCTGGAATCAACCTGGTGAACCTCCTCTGCACTGTCTCCAAAGCCAGTATATCCTTCCTCAAGTAAGGAGGCCAGAACTGCACACAGTACTCCAGGTGTGGCCTCATCAGTACCCTGTACAGTTGCAGCATAACCTCTCTGCTCTTAAGTTCAAACCCTCTAGCAATGAAGGCCAACATTCCATTTGCCTTCTTGACAGCCTACTGCATCTGTAAACCAATCTTTTGTGATTCATGCACAAGCAATCCCAAGTCCCTCTGCACAGCAGCATGCTGCAGTCTTTTTAACCTTTAAATAATAATCCACTCTTTCTTTTTTCCTTCCAAAGTGGATGACCTCGCATTTATCAACATTGCACTCCATCTGCCAGACCCTTGTCTACTCACTTAACCTAGCTATATCTCTCTGCAGACTCTCTGAATCTTCTGCACAATTCACTTTTCCACTCAATTTAGTATCATCAGAAAACTTAGATACACTACACTCGATCCTCTCTTACATATCGTTAATGTGTACCGTGAACAATTGTGGACCCAGCACCGACCCAAGGGGTACACCATTCATCACTGACTTTCAACCAGAGTAACACCGATGTATCCCAACTCTCTGCTTTCTATTAGTTAGCCAACCCTCTATCCATGCTAACACATCACCCCCCAACTCCATGTATCCTTATCTTATGGATAAGTCTTTTATGTGGCACCTTATCAAATTAGACAACGCCTTATATATATATATCATATATCCTAGTCCTAGTATTCAGTTTTAAAAAATACTTTCACGTTCTCTCTCATTCTCTTCATAAATTTATCTCCTTCTAAGTACATCTTCCCTATTTAGGTCATCTGTGATTAACAAGCTTTTCCCACACTCTCTTAGCCGTCACCATCACCACTTGAGTCATTCAATTTCTTCCTATCTCTGCATCTTAAAACATATTTGACTTATAATTTAACTCAGTTTTGATTAAATGTCTTCTTTCAACGCATACCGACTGACCTGCTAAATACTGTATTTTCAACATTGTCTTTTTATTTTTAAATATTTGCATATATTGCAATTCATCCAAGAAGTGGTTTTAAAATGTTTTACAGCCATCACCATTATCTACCTGAGGGTTTAGGAATTGTAACTGATGTATTCCAATGTATCAAGTTAAGCTCAGAAGTTTAACCAAAAGTTTTGCATGATTTCCAGACATACTGCAGTGCTAAAAACAAAAATGGCATACAGTTGGCTTCATAAACTTCCAGGAGCATTGTTGGTGTTTTACTACCCCGACCTGGTGTTGTTGAGCCGTATTCTACTCTGCCTAGAATGGTATTTATAACAACTGTCCACACCACTGTTGTAATGTGTAGTTATCTGAGTTACTGTCACCTTTCTGCCAGCTTGACCCAGTCTGGCCATTCTCCTTTGAACTTCCGCACTAACAAAGCGTTTTTGCCTGCAGAACCGCCAGTCACTGGGTGGGTTTTATTTTTGCACCACTCTCTGTTATATGTGAAAATCCCAGGAGATCAGCAGTTTCTGAGCTACTCAAACTACCCTTCTGGCACCAACAATCATTCCACAGTGAAAACCACTTAGATCACATTTCTTCCCCACTCCGATGTTTGGTCTGAACAACAAGCGAACCTCCTAATCATGCCTGCATGTTTTGATGCATTGAGTTGCTGTCAAACATTTGGCTGATTAGATATTTGCATTAGTGAGGAGATGTACAATTGTACCTAATAAGGTCATATTCCAGAAAAATATATGAATTCTTTTTCTTTAATATAGAAAAGGCAGTAAAAATTTACAGGATAAGGAAGAAAGTATTAAGCTGTTGTTTACAATAAGACATTTACAAAATTTTGTACTTGTAGAAAGGAAAATAGCAAAAGCTGTAAATTTAAGATATTAGGGAAGTTTCTGGACGATAAGGAGCAGGTCCACATTGAGAAAGTAAATGAGAGCTTCCACTTATGCAGTAGTCATTTATGTATAACGCTAATGAATCTAATGAAGTCAAGCTTTCAGGTTAATGCCATTAGTGATGTGATTTTCAGTGCAAATGGAAAAACTGATGATGGTAGCCACATAGGTGAATAGGATTGAAGGTATGAACTTGATCAGAAATGTTAAAATGATGGATTTTAACACAATTAAATCTTAATTTGCAGGCTTTGTACTGCCAGCAGTTGTTACTATGCAACCTTACCCTGAATATTTTTGGCTCCTTTATTCTCTTGAGAATAAATACTTTGAACTTCTCGTGTATTCATTTCAGCCTTTAGGGGCTCCCACTATGAATTTCAGTTGCATGTGAGGTCCAAAGTCTCGGGCACTACTGAAACAGTGCTGCACATTTTTGCAGTTAGGCCAGCCCGCATCTAGAGCGGTTGGATATTGCTCGGGATGGGGACGGTAGGAAGAATCGTAGGAACATACAGTACATCACAGAAGAGGCTCACCTTATCCATGCCAGCTGTGATGTTTATCTGCACCAGTCCCATTTGCCCACCTGAGGCCTGTATCCCTCTAAGCTTTTCCAATTCAAGTGTCTGTACAAATGCTTTTTAATTACATTTTGCTCCACCTCCTCCTCTGGCAGCTTGTTCCAAATATTCACCACCATCTGTCTGAAAAACTTACCCCTCAGATTTCCTCTAAATTTTCCCTTCTCACCTTAAACCTGCACACACTATTTGGAGATTCCTTAGCTATGGGAAAATGATTATGACCTATTAATCTCAGAATCTAAAGCAGGTTTATTACACTGACAACACACACAAAATGCAGGTGGAACGCAGCAGGCCAGGCAGCATCTATTGGGAGAAGCACTGTCGACGTTTCAGGCTGAGACCCTTCGTCAGGACTAACTGAAAGGAAAGATAGTAAGAGATTTGAAAGTAGGAGGGGGAGGGGGAAATGCAAAATGATAGGAGAAGACCGGAGGGAGTGGGATGAAGCTGAGAGCTGGAAAGGTGATTGGCAAAAGGGATACAGAGCTGGAGAAGGGAAAGGATCACGGGACGGGAGGATCTCTCTATCCATCACTCTGTCGTTGGGGTGACTCCGGTCCTCAATGATCCCTCGAGCCCTTTTTACGCATCTGTCTCTGTAAATGTCCTGAGTATTGGGAAGTTCACATCTACTGATGCGCTGGGCTGTCTGCACCACTTTCTGCAGAGTCCTGCGATTGAGGGAAGTACAGTTCCCATACCAGGCAGTGATGCAGCCAATCAGGATGCTCTCAACTTTGCCCCCGTAGAATGTCCTTATGATTTGGGGCTCAGGCCAAACTTCTTCAACCGAAAGAAGCGCTGTTGTGATTTTCACCACACAGCCAATATGTACAGACCATGTGAGATCCTCAGTGATGAGTATGCCGAGTAACGAAAAGCTGTTAACCCTCTCAATCCCAGATCCATTGATGTCAATGGGGACTAACCTGTTTCTATTCCTCCTGTAGTCCACAACCAGCTCCTTTGTTTTTGTGACACTGAGGGAGAGGTTGTTTTCTTGACACCATTGTGTCAGGGTGATGACTTCTTCTCTGTAGGCTGCCTCTACATTATTTAAGATAATCAATGTAGTATTGTCAGCAAATTTAATAAGCAGATTGCAGATGTGGGTGGAGACACAGTCATGGGGATACAGAGAGTAAAGGAGGGGGCTTAGGACACGGCACTGAGGGGTTCCTGAACTGAGGATCAGAGGGGCAGAGGTGAGGAAGCCCACACTTACCACCGGCTGGCGATCTGATTTCAGCAACCTTCCAAGCTGATGTATGTCCTACTGTGTCCAGAGACAACCTTTCACACCATTTTTTGAGTTATCTGCAAACCTGACAGAGGTGTGACATCAAGACCATAAAAGAGGTCACCATGGAGGTGCCCAGTTACATTTCTGGAACAGTCAGAATCTGGCACTGCTCTAGAAGAGGGGAATGATTTCCACATGCTCACTGCTGCAAAAATCAGTGCTTTATCAGCCCGAGTTTGTGTCCTCAAAGAGCAGACAAAACTAAAAAATACATTTCCAATAGCCTAAAATCTTAAAGCCTTGCTATGTTTTCATTGAGGCTATTCAGCTCATCAACGTTGTGCCAGGCAATCAGCCCCATTACCCAACTATTTCTCCGTAACAAATTATTTTTTTAATGGGCAATCCAATTCCCTGCAGAGAACAGTAACAGTTTTGGTTTCTGCCATCGATCTATACAGGCAGTTCAGATCATAACTATTTGTCATAAAGAAAACCTCTCCCCACATTTACTGCTCTTCTATCTTTGAACAATATTTTAATGGCAACAGCTTCGCCAGTTTACTTCTCTCTGGTCACCAACATGTACACCTCTGCATTATAGCTGTCACAAATCCAGAGGATCTTACATATCCTGCACAACCTTCCTGCATTTCTGCTCATTGCATCCACTTGTTTAGAAGATGGTGTCAATAAGTGGTGAATCTTTGCATTCAGCTCTGTTGGGAATCAGGTATTTCTGTTTAACAACAGCTGAAGTCCAATCAGTCATGAGGACACCAGTAAGTAACATTGTTTTAAGATGTTTAAATGGAACTGAGGAATGCAAGCCTGTCCGCGGATACAATTAAAATATAAACCCCCACTCCTGACTATCCTGCTGACAAATATACAGTCTATGGGAAATAAATTTGAAGACCACAGAACAAGGTTTCAGTACCAGAGGGACACCAGAGACTGCTGTACACTTTCCTTCATGGAAACATGGCTCACCCTCACCATTTCAGATATAGTGCTGCAGCCTGATGGTTTCACCATCCACCAAAAAGACAGGACAACCAAGTCTTTGAAAGATTGAGGAGGTGGAGTATGATTTGTGAATAACAGTGCGATGCACAGATGTGGTGGTTCTGTCTCAATCCAGCTCACCTGACCAGGTGAGAAGTCAATATATAGAAGTCAAGGTGGTAGGGTCTCGGCCTGAAACGTTGGCTACTCTTTTCTCACGGATGCTGCCTGACCTGCAGAGTTCTTCCAGCGTTGTGTTCGTATTTATAGAAGTAAAGGATTGTCCATTTTATCTGGTGAGGGAGTTTTCTGCCACCATCCGGCAGTGGTATACATTCAATCTCTATCTGACATCAGGCAGGCACTGGAGGAGCTGAGCACCATGGTAAGCAGTTACAAAACAACTTACGTTGATGCCATTGCAGGGGATTTCTAGCAGGCCAACTTAAAGAACAACTACCACATGTATACCTCTGGCATACCTCCTATGGAACTAGAGAAACCAACACACTTGACCATTGTTATATCACCATCTGTTGCACAGAGTGACTGAGCAGAACCCAACTGCAGGACACAGGTACAGAGACTGAGTTGGGGCTGCCGGTGCGGATGTGAACGTTGAACAGCAAACCAGAGAGATCTTGACATGGAGCTCTGATATGGAGTCTTGACACGGAGACGGGGTTCTCATGGAATATCTTGAAACTGGAGCTGAATTTAGGACAAATCGTTCTAAGCTGTCAAGAAATGAAGTTATCACATGGGAATAGACCAACAAACTGGCAACCTGTGATACTGACATCATTGTATTTATTTCCCAGTCTGTGATGGAAAACCAGGTGTACTGTAATTGAGTAAACTAGCAGCAAATGGAGATCTAATGACTGAAATTAGGACATAATCAGGGAGAAAGAAGCGTTAAAGGGGAACAGCCAAACGGAACCATGACACCATCAAGAATGAATACACCAAATTTCTCACTGCCTTCATCAAGTCCTGTGTGGATGACTTCAAGAACATTTCAGACATACCCAACCTAAAAGCCATGGATGGACCAGGAGACTCGGAGTCTGCTGAGGTCTAGATGTGGCATTCAAGACTGGTGACTCAGAACTGTACAAAAAGTCCGGGTATGACCTGTGGAAGGTTATTTTAAGAGTGACAAACATTTCTGATTGAAGTTAGAGACAGAATCGGGTGCACATCAGCTCCGGCGCCATTTGCAGGCCATACTACTACAAGGCGGAACCTAACATCATGACCGGCTGTGATGTTTCCCTCCCAGATGAACTCAATGCCTTTTATGCAGGCTTTGAAAGGGAGAACAGAACTACACCTGTGTGAATCCCTGTTAACTGTGCTGTCTCTATCTTGGAGGCTGATGTTATAGCAACTTTCAGGAGGGTGAACCTTCACAAGCTATCAGGCTGGATGAGCACTGAAAACCTGTGCAATTCTACAGATGGGAGTGTTCAAGGACATCTTCAATCTCTCACTGCTGCAGACGGAGGTTCCCACCGGCTCAAACAGCATCTGTAAATTTGCAGATGACACATTGCTAGCAGAATTCCAGATGGTAATGAGGAGGCATACAAGACTGAGATAGGTCAGCTGGTTAAGTCGTATTGCAACAACAGCCTAGCACTCAAAGTCAGTAAGGCTAAGGAATTGATTGTGGACTTTAGGAAGGGGAAGTCAAGAGAACACACACAGATCCTCATCGAGGGAATAGCAGTAGAAAGGGTGAGCATTTTTATGTTCCTGGGTGTCAACACTTCTGGAGATCTATCTTGCGCCGAACATATTAATGCAATTACAAAGAAGGCATGGCAGCAGCTATATTTCATTAGAAGTTTGAAGAGACTTGGTATGTCACCAAAGACTCTTGCAACTGTCTACAGCTGTACTGTGGAGAGCATTGTGACTGGTTGCATCGCCATCTGGTAAGGAAGTGTCACTACCTGGGATTGGAAAAAGCTACAGAAAGTTGTGAACTCAGCCGGCTCCAACATGGGCACTATTTTTCCAAGCATCAAGGACACCTTCAAGAGGCGAAGTCTCAAAAGGGCGAACCCATCATTAATGGGCACCTTCACCCCAGACATGCCCTCTTCTCATTGCTACCATCACAGAGGAGGTTACAGGAGCCTGAAGACAGGCACTCAATGTTTCAAGAATAGTTTTTTTCTCAGCTGCCATCAGCTTTCTGAACAAACAGTGAAATAATAATAATAATAATAATAATAATAATAATAAATACTTTATTGATCCTGAGTGGGAAATTCTTTCATTACAGCAACAACATTTAAAAACACACTTAGCAGTGTGCAGACTTAACTAATAATAAAATACAGAATAATAATGTTCCAATGTGCAATAACTTGTAATAACATAAAATAAAAATGCATGAAATAATAAAACAGAGACTATTGTGCTATGATGTGTGTTCTCCTGTCACACAGTGATGAACTGTTGTAAATGCTTATTGCATTTGGTAGGAAAGATTTTCTGTAACGATCCTTGTGACAGCGGAGCTGAGTGAACCTGTTCAAAAGGGGCTCCGCAGCTTATTCAGTTGCTCATGGAGAGGATGGGCCACATTGTCCATAATAGATAATAGTTTATTTAATGACCTCTTCTCCACCACTAACTCAAAAGAGTTAGTGTAGCCAAAGACTGATTCAGCCTTTCTAGTGAGTTCATTTAGTCTTTTTTCCAGCACCAATGCTGCCCCTCCAACAGAAATTGAAAAGAGTACTGCACTCTCTACAACAGACTGTTAAAGAATCTCCAACATCCTACTGCATACATTGAAGGATCTCAGCTTCCTTAGAAAATAGAGTCTGCTCATTTCCTTCTTGTAAGTAACCTTGGTGTGGTTTTCCGTTCAAGTCTGTTACTGAGGAAAACACCCAAGTGTTTGTACTCCTCCACCAGCACAACTTATCCAAAAATGTATACTGGACTTGTCACAGTCCTCTCCCTCCTGAAATCGATTACCATCACCCTGATTTTGGCCACATTCAGGAGCGGACAATTCCTCCCACACTACTCCACAAACTTGTCCACCAGTCCTCTGTACTCTGATTCCTGTCTGTCTCTGATGCACCCAACCACTGCACTCATCAAAGAACTTCTGCAAGTGACATGACTCAGATTTATACTGAAAGTCTGAGGTGTACAGTGTGAACAGAGACAGAGATAGGACAGTCCCTTGTGGTGGTCCAGTACTACTCACCACCACCTCAAACAAAACTCACCAGCCGTACAAACTGGGGCTATCAGTCAGGTAGTCAGTATTCCAGGAGATAATAGATTTGTCTACACCCATCCTCTACAGCTTCTTATTCAGAAGAAGTGGCTGGATTATATAGTAGGCACCTGAGAAATAAAAAAAGTTGTGAATCTCACATTGCCACCAGCATCATCCAGATGGGAGTGAGCTCTCCGCAACAGGTACTCATCATCCACTCCTGCATGAGGTTGGTAGGAAAACTCTACAGGGTCCAATGCAGCCCAAGGTAAGTCAGGACCAGCCTCTCCAGTACCTTCATCACATGAGATGTGAAGGCAATTGGTCTGCAGTCATTAAGTTCAGATGGAGTACAGGAACCAGCTTTCTGAATGGACAATGAGCTCATGTATACTGGCTCACCATTTCTTTCTTTTATTTTTGCTCTCTTTTTGCACTACATATTTAATTTAATATGTTTCTATATTTCTCATTGTAATTTATCATTTTCTGTTATTATGTATTACAATGTACAGCTGCCGCAAACAACAAATTCCATGACATATGCCAATGACATTAGGCATGATTCTGATTCTGATCTAGACTTAGTTTTGAGCCTATAACCACATACAACTACTCTCAGACTACAAAAAGTTGTCTTAATTCAAACCAGAGGAAAAGAAATTTAACAAAATCAAAGGTCTCGCTCTGTAAGAACTGGAATTAAAATGTAAACAATATGGGAGAGGGGAAACCTGATTGGATGAAGATTAACCAATCAAAAAGAGAAGACTACAGAGGTCTTCCAGATTAGACATGCCCAGGCATTATCGCTGATGAAGATGGCAGATTTTGTTATCAAAACAATGGGTATAATCAATACCTGTGCCTGGCTTGAAGCCCAAGATGAATTTATTTGTCATATATGCCAGAAAAGCACTAGATCCTTTTTCATTTGTCTTAGTTGCCTGCATTGCCAAAATGTGAATCCATTGTTTGAACTATCTTGATGGAAATACAAAGTTAGTTCTTATAAACTCAAAATTTGTTTATCAGACTTCTTTTTTCCCACACTGGACCAACAGAATTTGAACAGAGGCATTTTCCCTTCTGATTCAGTGCTGATGGAACAGGGTCAAATTCCCATTGATTTTATTCAAAAGAACTTTGGTTCCGATCATTGAGGTAATTTAGGATTTTTGTCTAATGATTAAGTTAACTGAGTTTGCTTTTCTTGATATTGATGTGGACTGTGAATATTCTGCCCTTCTTTCTCTGGTGCTATCGATTATTTAATAGGATGAAAATAAAGCTTGTGTTTAGTGGCTCACTAAGATCACCTGGATGCTGCTGTTAAGGTCCGGTATAATTTGACTCCATAACCTGCACTATTGTTAGCCTTTGCATGTCACAATGACATAATCATGGAGCAAAGACTACATTAGCAAAGGTTTGTATCAATAGAAACATTTAAATGTAACTCATAATAAAGGAGATATGTTTGAGGTAAGAATAGAGATAAAATGAAGATTAGCAGGTATATGTGAATTAATTTAACACCAAAGTAGAAGATCTAATGTGATACAAACCTGCATTTGTCATTGTTTTAAAATGGTTGTATTTAAGAATTACTTTATTTTTATAATTAAATAGCAGAATGTCAATGAGTGCTGTTGAGGTACACAGATACATGTAAATATTGTTTTATAGTTTTCAATTACAAAAGAATAATGTTATTCACAGGCAATGCACTATTGACTTAAATAATAAATAATGCTGGTTCCAATGAATTGCTTAAACATTGCAAAATTAAAGCTCTCAAATTTCAGCCTTTAGTTAGTGTCTTTTTTTGTTAAGTGTAAGTGGGCAGGTGGTGTGGGAATAGAACAGGATAGTCTTACACTGGAAGCTAGCACCAGGAAGTTGAGTCAATCATATTAAAATATTCCAGTAGGATGTGAAATTGGACAGTATTTCATAGCCTGGGTTGTCCACACATTACCAGGAATTGACGGGCATCAGCTGCTGGTGCAAGTTGGTTTTGTTTTTGCCAAGATGGAGCAAAAATTGTCCTTCCATTGTCACAAGTGTAGTTGAAGAACATAACAAAAGTTTTGCATGTATGAAGTAAAGGTAAGGGTAGTTCATACAGTTCCAAAAATGAGCAATTCTGTTTAGTAAAGTCATGGACAGTCTTACATGTATTCCCCATATCCTTGACTGAGGATAAATGGAAATATTGTATCTGTATGAGTTGGGAACGACACTGATATGGAAAATTTGTGTATAGTGTTGTTGTCATGCCTGTGAAAGTTCATTCTGCAGTGGAATATACAAAGTTTGTACTTTCTTCTGAGAAGTGACAATGTCAAAGATGGTGATAGAGGAAAGGGTACAATGAAGATTTTTTTGAGAAATGCATGGCCAGGTTGGTAAAAATAAGTATTATGGTGCAGAACATGATCACAAATGATTTGCTGATACAATAGGGTCTTTTAAGAGCCTCTTAGATAGGTACATGGAGCTTAGAAAAATAGTGGGCTATGTGCGAGGGAGATTCTAGGCAGTGTCTTGTGTAGGCTGAGGATGTATACGCTGGATAGGACTGGAGAATATGCACTAATTTTACAATGTGCAAGTACATAGAACATAGAAATCTACAGCACATTACAGGCCCTTCGGCCCACAATGTTGTGCCGACCATGTAACCTACTCTGGAGGCTGCCTAGAATTTCCCTAGCACATAGCTCTCTATTTTTCTAAGCTCCATGTACCTATATAAGGGGCTCTTAAAAGACCCTATTGTATCTGCTTCCACTGCTGCCGGTAGCAGTGCATCCCATGCACTCACCACTCTCCGTGTACAAAACTTATCCTTGACATCCCCTTGGTACCTATTTCCAAGATTTTGCCTGCCACAGGCCTATTTCATTGTTAGATGTTGACTTTAAAATCTTATCTAAAACCTTAGCGTTGTGATTAGAAACTGTGTTACCTTTTATCATAAAAGAGGATCAAACAGGTTTTGTAAAAGGTCGTAGATCATCTAACAATATCAGAAGATTACTTAATGTGATTCAGACATGTCAGCAATGGGCAGTGGATGGCTCGGTGGTTTCCTTAGATGCAGAAAAGGCCTTTGATTGTGTCGAATGACCACATCTTTTTTTCAGTTTAGAACAATTTGGTTTGGGCAATAATTTTATTAAGTGTTATTTTAAGTATAATTTTATTAAAGGTTCTTTATAATGACCCTTTGGTTGCGATTCTCACTAATGGTATTAGGTCGGATAATTTTAGTATTCTGAGGGGCAGCCGGCAGGGCTGCCCTTTATCACTACTACTTTTCACACTAGTGATTGAGCCATTGGCTGTGGCTATTCGGTGAGACCCCAAAATATCTGCTCCAGACATAGGACTGAAGTCACATAAAATTACATTGTATGCGGATGATGTTCTAATTTTCTTATCAAACCCTGCTGTATCTGTGCACCACCTTATACAATGCATCAATTCATTTAGCGCCTTTTCAGGTTATAAAATCAACTTTACTAAATCAGAGGCTATGCCTCTGGGGAATCTGCAGCAGGTACCTGACACTCATTTTGTTTTCCCCTTTAAATGGTCACTGACAGGTTTTATTTACTTCACCATATTTATCACACCTACGTTTGATCAATTGTTCAAAGCTAACTTTACACAGTTATTTGACAAAATCAAACAGGATCTTGAGTGACGGAGCACTTTTCCCATTTCTTGGCTTGGCCAAATATCCCTGCTCAAAATGAACATTCTTCCTCATCTGCTCTACCCAATACAAATGATTCCAATCATTTTTACCCAACAAATACTTAAAAAAATAAATGGCAAGTTTGTTTCTTTCATCTGGAACAAAAGAAGACCCTGTATTAAAATGTCTGAGTTACAGCTTCCCAGTAGTCTCAGGGGTCTGGATTTTCCAGACATCAAAAAATATCAATTAAGTTCCTTTTTACCTTATGTGGTTGACTGGGTTTGCAGGGACCCCTCCTCAATTTGGCTAGACATTGAAGCTTCACAAGCAAAATGTCTCCTTATTAATTTGCTTTTCCTCAATAAGGTAAAATGAGTTAAGGAATATTGTCGCAATCCAATAACAATTAATACAGTCAGGGCTTGGAGGGTGGTGTGACAAATTGAGGGCAACGCAGTGAAAATATCACCCTTCACTCTAATAACCGGCAGTCCAGATTTTCAGCCTGGCATAATGGATTCTGGATTTAAACTTTGGATTTCTAAGTGTATTTTCATCTAGGAGGTATGTTTGATGAAGGATGTCTTTTACTCAAATAGTACAGAAATTTAACATACCCAACAAGGATCTTTTTCTTTTCTTTCAGATAAGAGATTATATACAGAAAAAACATCATTGTTAACTGATTTCTATAGTGTTTTGTTCTAAGGGTGAAGTCTCCATTTGTACTTTTTACAGCATCCTGAGGGAATGTTCTTGTGGAGAGGCTGAGCAGCTGGGAAGGGTCTGGGAGGGAGAGCTGGGAGTAGAAATTACAGCTGAAACATGGGAAGACATCTGTGATAATGCAAATAAAATTTCAGTTTGTAATAGAACTAAAGCATTGCAACTCAAAATTCTGCATAGAGTCCACCTGCCTCCAGATCGTCTCTCAAAATTTAAGATGGGGATTTCTCCAATGAGTTCTAAATGTAAAGTAAATACTGGAACTTTCACCCACTGTTTTTGGACTTGTCCCAAACTTCAGGCATACTGGAGTGATATTTTGGGTGAAATGGAAAAGATTCTGAAGATGGAGCTTGAACTGGACCCGACGTCTTTTCACTTAGGCTTATCCAGCAGTTGTATTATTAATGCGCATCAGAAAAAAACTTTTTAACACCCTGACTTTTTGTGCGAGGAAGAACATTTTACTTTGTTGGATATCCGATAGGCCCCTGGACTTTTTGGTTGGCGTAAATTAATCATGGAATACTTTTCTTTGGACTTTTTGACATGTATGGTACTCTCAAAAACAAATCGATTTCATAAAACATGGCAACCTTTTCTGCAGTACTTAGATGTAAACCTGTCTGCTATACTGATAAGGGCTTTTGTATAGGATGTTGTGGTGATGTCTATATTCTGATGGAAGTGTTCTGATACCTGATATCTGTGAGGGGAAGAAATGTAAATATAAGTGTATCTGGAAATTTAAAGTTTCGTTATGCTGAGCAAAAAAGATTTTTTTTAAAAGATCACACGGACTTCCATATTATCACTTACTACAATAAATATAACTGAATGTTAAAAAAGTATGCCCCCTTGTGTTAGCCACTTCAGCCCTGGGAAAAAGCCTTTGGCTATCCACATGATCAATGCCCCTCATCATCTTATATACCTCATTCAGGTCACCTCTCATCCTCTGTTGCTCCACGAAGAAAAGGCCAAGTTCACTCAACCTATTCGCATAAGGTATACCCTCCAATCCAGGCAACATCCTTGTAAATCTTATCTACACCCTCTCTGTAGTAGCTCATTTGACAAATTTATTTCTCTCATTTCATTCTCTTAAGTGTTGTGTCTGGTCAGAGAAAACTGATGTTAATTGCATGGATGTATTTCTACAGGGTGCAGTTTTGGAAGTGCCTGGCTGTAATAGAGGTTTGCTGCTATTATCTGAAACCATGCCTGAAAAAGTTACCATTACCTTCAACAACTGATGATGACTTAAAAGTTTGAGAAACCCTCTGGAAGCTGATGGGATATAGAAAATAGTGCCTTCCCAGAACTTCAGACGTGGTTCTGATTGCTTTGGTTGGCAAGGGGGAGAGAGGTTCTCCAAATATAGGGTATTCAAAGCTAGTTAGAAACACCCTGAAGCAGTAATTGAACGAGGCTGCATATGATATCATCAGAAAAGTGAAGTCAAAAAAATATTACCTTGACAGTATGGTTAAGAACTTTATTGACATAATTAAGTCCCATCAATCAATGTGCACCATTAATCATGCCTACTTCTCTGTGCTTTATACTCCATCATTCTTCCATACACTTAGACTACCTAATCACAACTCCTACCTAATAATATATGTCCCAAACTGTGACACAGCTACCAGTTTTCTAAGCTTCACATCTACTGTTTAAAAACACCCCCAGCTACTGTATCATAGAAGGTATATGACCTTGATAGAATACAATTGCAGGGGAAGGTTGCATACAATTAGCATTAACAACAAAAAGAGGTCATCATGGAAAATATACACATCCATCTGGTCAGTAGGAAAATGACAATCAAAAACAGCAGTACAAATCATTTAATCACTCACCAAACAGTGGCATGATCCAGTCACAATTCCTACTTAATAATGGTATTTCTTCCAAACTCCTATGCATCCCATCGGTTTTCCAAACCTCATGCTGATATCCTGTGACAACCCTGGTCACATCAAATCACAGGTATTTCCTTTGTCCCATCAATCTCTCTCCCATGTCCATGCTAAAAATTATTCTTTTTAAATCTTTCCCAGTTCTGATGAAAGGTCTTTAACCTAAAGCGTTGCACACAAAATGCTGGTGGAACGCAGCAGGCCAGGCAGCATCTATAGGAAGAAGTCCAGTCGACGTTTTGGGCCAAGACCTTAGGGTCTCGGCCTGAAACGTCGACTGTACTTCTTCCTATAGGTGCAGCCTGGCCTGCTGCGTTCCACCAGCATTTTGTGTGTGTTGCTTAAATTTCCAGCATCTGCAGATTTCCTCTTGTTTGCATAACCTAAAGCATTAACTGCTTTTTTTCCTGAACTGCTGAATGTTTCTTCCATCTTCTGTTTTTAATTTTTGATCAATACCTGTGTGCTGACAGATATGCAACAGACTTCAGAGTGTGATATTATTGGAAATGATGGCAAGTTCATATTCAGTCCTCATTCTGACCTCCCGCCTCTATTCTTATCGCAAACTCTTCATATTTACAAACTATTGATTGTATAAGAGCATCAAGTATTGTATTTTACTCTCAGTGCTTGGTTGTGCCTATTGAGCACCATGCATTTGTTTGAAGATTTGGTGAACTAAAACACCACTCAGTTAGAAAATTAAAGCAAGCTGAATCTGCTTGTATTCCTGGCATGTTGTTTGGTTTCATATCCTTCAGAGAGGGGGAGGGATTCTTGTGCTGAGTAATTGCCACTCCGTTCAATAAATAATGCCCAAGGGATTACAGTTATGATGATCTAACATCATGCACTTGGCATTAAGTATTATCACTATTTATTCTACTGCTTGAGTAATTTGATTAGAATTATGTCATTATTTGCATTTTAATTTGTCCATATAGATTAATGATTTTTTTCTCTAGAGTGTAACTATTTTAAAACTTTGAAATCTTAGTTCATCACCTCAATGGTCTTTGAATAGCAATAAAATTCTGAGTAATGTATTTAATTGTGCAACATCAATAAATAACATTTGTACATCTGCACTAAATGGCCTAATTTTTGATATTTTGTATGCTGCCTAGTCTAAGAAAGCATTGGTGCTATATTGTTTTACTTTAAACGTGTTCTACAGAATACTCTCCTGATTGGTTAATATTTGTGTGTTAATATTATTTTATGTACTGTATGTGATATATGTACTGTGTTTTGCACTTTGGACCCTGAGGACCTTTGTTTGGTTCAGCTGTATACTGTACATGAGTGTGGTTGAATGACAATAAACTTGAATTTGAATTTTGAACTTTATTTGCTTCATATTTTGTTGCATTAAGTAAAGAATTCTCTATGAAGCTATGGACCAGCATTGCAGCACCCCATCTATATGAAACTTGCACAGTAGTTAAGTAACATGTGACAGTAAGTTGAAGTCACATGTCCTTTGACCACTATAAACTTTGTAACTATCCAATTTTTTTTCAGCTAAAGAAATCCAATATGCATCTTAAGGATGTAGCTGCATGTGGCCTCTTGTATATCAGTGAGACCCAATGTAGATTGGAGACCGCTTTACCGAGCATCTACACTCCACCAGAACAAGCGGGATCTTCCAGAAGCCATCCATTTTAATTCCACTTCCCATTCCCATCCCAATATGTTCATCCATGGCCTCCTCCACTGTCAGGATAAGGCCACACTTAGGCTGGAGGAGGAACACCTTATATTCCTTTTGGGTAGTCTCCAACCTGATGGTAGGAACATCAATTTCTCAAACTTCCAGTAATGCTTCCACCTCCCCCCTTTCACTATTTCCCATCCCCTTGTCCCTCTCTCATGTTATCTCTTTGCCCACCCATCACCTCCCTCTGGTTCTCCTTCCACCCCTCATCTTTCTTCCATGACCTTCTGTCTCTTTCACCAGTCAACGTCCTAGCTCTTTGCTTCATCCCTCCCCCTCCAAGTTTCACCTGTCATCTGGTGTTTTTCTCTACTCCTCAGTTTTATTTCTCCAGTCCTACCGAAGGGTCTTGGCCCAAAACGTCGACTGTACTTTTTTCCATAGATGCTGCTTGGCCTGCTGAGTTCCTCCAGCATTTTGTGTTGGTTGCATGAATTAAATGATCTGTTTAGAGTCTTTCATCTGGAACATTTTAGTGATATGATTATTGATCTTTGCAATTTTGAATAATTTTCTCCACTAAATTTCCATTAGCTGTCAAGTAAAGCAGCTAGGTCTATAAGGATGACCGATTTATTTTGTTCCAGATAGATGGGAGAATTCATGCAAGTCATTCCTGTGAATGATATATTACAAGAAAACCCATGTGTATGTATTGGTCTGAAGGGAGGAAAACTCAAAAAAGTTTGATGCGGAAAAAATTAATATAGATTAGTGGATCATTAAAGACAAAACTGTAGAGGTAGAATCTCTATGCTTTTCTCAGTTCTTTTTTCTCCACAGTATTTTGAAGAAAGCCTAACCTAGTTTCCATCCAATGAACTTCAATGTCTGAGATTGTTAGCACATTCTCAACCTCATTATCTTTATATTCTTGTCCTGTCCATACTGCACCAACCACCGCCACTGGGCCATAAACATGCAGGAGCAGTGTGTGGTTAAGTGCCTTGGCCAAGGACACACATGCTGCCTTGACTGAGGCTCGAACTAATGACCTTTAGATCGCCAGCCCAAAGCCTTAACCACTTGGCCACGTGCCAAGGTCTCTAACCTTGACAGAGTCACTTGGTGACTTGCATAGTTCCGAGTCATGCATAGCACATGAGGAACTCAAGAGAAGTAATGAAAATGCTGCAGCAAGCTTCCAAGTGCAGGCTACACAGCTCTTGATTGAGGAACAATTGGGCAAATTCAGGATCCCTGTCTCAAACTCTTTGCTCCATATCTCTTTCTATCCTCCTTAATGAAAATCAGTCTCAGTCCTGAAACTTTCAATTGGTCAACATCCATGAATCTCACAAACACGTGTTTTTTCCCCATTGAATCCTTTTGTATTTTAAACATTTTGATTTGATCACCCATCAACCTGAACTGTGAACACAAACCAAGTTTATGGAGCTTATCTTCATAATCTCATTATAACACAGAAGAATTTTTGTGATAACCATAGGACTAAAATGCATGAAAATAGAAAAGGTGTTGGCAGCTCATTGCAACCAGCCATTTACTAACATAAAATCCAGAAGATAAGAACATGCAAGTAAATACATATTATGGAATGCATTTGATTATTCTATTATACTGTCAGAAGATAGATTTTAAAACAAATGCTTCTATTATTGTTTAGATTATTACTTTTAAGACTTATCTACTTTAATCCTGTAAATATTAAGTTGAATTGTTCTTACTGTTTCAAATTATAAATTACACTGCTGGATTACAACTTCATGAACTGTATTTTTCTCAAAACAGCAATATTCCACTGCATTTTAAAACTTCCTTTATAATTACCAACATCTTTTCATTGATGGTACAAAGCAAAACAAATGAGCTGATCTCAAAAACATACTAAACCTTTTCCAAGCTGTCTTTGAACATTAAGCAAACCAAAAGTCCCACTGAGTGTGAAACTGAAACCTATTTATTCTGGTTTATACAGTCGATTCTGGTCAATTGGACCATTTGTTAATCAGGGCAGCTGCTTATTAGGGACAACTTTAAAGAACACAAGCTAATCAATAAAATAGATGGGATTCCCTTCATTTATTTTGAATATTAGGCCATTTACTTGGGGCAGGAGACTTACTAAACAGTTTCAAATGAGTGTCAGACACCTGCATATGTGTGGCAATCAGACATTGTGTTTAGAGTGAGCAGTTTTTAATTAGCTTCAGATGCATGTGCTTGTGTTCAAAAAGCAAAGATTTGTATCATTGATAGGTGGCAAGAAATAAGCAGTAAGGCAATTCAGAACTGTTTTGCTCACTGTGGTTTCAAGTATTCAGGCTTGCAGATGCCAGGATTAAAAATGAAACAATTTTACTACTTCAACAAGTTAGGAGCTACAAAGAATTTGAAGGTATTGACAACCATCTTGGATGTAAACAATAAACATGAAAATTTGGAGGATGTAATCATTGATAGCATTGAATGAAGGCAGTCCATTTTCTACACAAGGTGTCCACATGTGCATTGATTTTGTTCATTTACAGTTAATCAAAAGAACATGGCTGTGTACACTGGATGAACTATTAGGAGTGAATACACTGTTTTATAGTACTGTAGAAGTATTGATAGTGTTCTAATTTGTTCTTTATGTTATTTAAATGTGTAATTTCTTACTCAGTTAAACAATAGTTTGTCTTTTTTAATACCTTTTTAACTATTTCCACAAAACTGACTAATTGGGACAGCCACTTAGTTGGGCCAAAATGTACAAATCACAATGCATCCCAATGAACTGGAATCCACTGTATATGAAATTGGTTTGGGTTTGTATGCTGAATATTCCCAGAATCTGTCTTACAATTGATTATTAGAGTTGAATTGAAAAACGATTAATCAACAGTTGAAGAATTGGAAAGGCAGCTGACACCAAGGGGTGGATCCTGTTTTAGATTTACATTGAAGAGGGAGTTCACACCATTCGCTTGCATTAATTTTTAGAAGTAACACCTTAGTTAAAGAAAACTTTAGTGTTAATTGAATTCAGGAAAAATGTATGCATTCACATCCCTGGTCAAAAAACTATACGCATAACTGTAGCCTCAGAACCTAAAAACACTTGAAGCCAAAGTACCAGTGGTCCAATATGCCTTTGCCAAAGGCTGCTCCCAGATTACAGCTGTTAACATTTCTAATATTTCACGGTATTTTTTTAATTTATCATTCAGGATGTGGGCATCATTGACATCATTATTGCTTGTGAGAAGGTGGTGGTGAGCTATTTCCTTGAACTGCTGCTGTACTGCTGGGGAGAGAGTTCTATGACAAGATTCGGCAATGATAACAGAGTGGTGATACATTGCCAAATGGCATGTGATTTGGAGGGTGACCTATAGGTAGTGTCATTTGCATAAATCTGAAGCTTTTGTCCTTGAGGTTAAGATGGGGATTTGGGAGGAGATGTCAAAATAGTATGAGCTAGAAACTGATTTTTACAGATGATAAACAATACAACCATCGTGCATCAGTGATGAGCAGTAGATGGACCTACTTTGTTCAAGGTGATGTAAACTTCTTGATTCCTTTTCCTCGAAAATTGAGAATATTGCATCTCATTCCTGACATGCCTTGGAATGATTTTGAGGTGTCAGAACAAGAGTCATTCACTGTAGGAGCCTAACATTTGGCTCACTCTGGTAACCTCAGTATTTATGAGGCTAATCAATGTTGTTTTCCATGGTGCTAATTCATATTCATATTAATGCCACTAAATGTCACGGATTTGTGGTTAGGTTCTTTCATGTTGGAGATGATCATTGATAGGGCACCAGATAAAACGAAAGAGATTTAATAGAGACTTGTTTGGTAGCTTCTTTACACAAAGGGTAGTGAGTACCTTGAACTGGGTACCAGAGGAAGTGGTTGAGGTGGGTACAATTACAACATTTATATTGATATATGCAGGGAAAGGGCTTTGAGGGTTATGGGCTAAACACTATGATTTATTGACTCTAATTTTGGATAACATCAAAGAAAACTTGGAATTGAATTCCTCTGAAGATGGCTTTCTTTTCTTACTCATTGTTAGAATTTAAAATGTTCAAAGATGCCTTTAAATATCCTGATAAAACTTCAACTTAGAAATTTCCAGTCTTAAACAGTTTCTCAAAGGATAAAGAAACATCCAGAGAAACGCACACTAAAAGCTGGATGTTCCTGATGAATAGTACTGGCCTGAGATGTCATCTGTTCAGTTCCCTCCATTGATGCTGCCTGATCTGCTGAGTGCCTCATAGAGATTCCCAAACTGGGGTCCACAGACTCTTGCTTAATGGCATTGGTCCATGGCATAAAAAATGTTGTTTACCCCTGCTCTAGCATTTTGTGTTTGTCACTCAAGATTTCCAGCATCTGTGGAATCTCATGTCTAAGAAAGTGTTCAGGTTTATTTTCCTCTTCATGTAGAAATAATTTTATTAAGTATTGGTTTCTTAACATAACCCTTAGAAGGAACTATACCATTGTGAGTAAGTTGTAAAAACAAAACCTGTTATAAAGAGCTCCACGGAAGATCGACATTATTTAGCTGATACTGCTATCAGTAGACATCATGATGTTATAAGAAATCATCTACAGCAAGTTATAATCCAAGTGCATACAGATCAGAAAGGGTTGACCAGTGGAACAGGTAGCAGAGCTGCTACCTCATAGCTAGTGACCCAGGAGAATCCTGACTCCAGTGTGTCTGTGAAGATTTTGCATGTTCTCCTTGAGACAATGTGGATTTTCTCTGAGTATTCTAGCTTCATGCCATATCTTAAAGTGTTGCGCAGCATTAATGTATATAGGTGTTCAATGGTTGCCTCAGCTGCAATGCCTGTTTCCATGCTGTCTGTGACTTTATGACACTGAAAATCTGGTGGGTAATGAAGTAGATAATGTGAACTGTTAATGTGATAAAGTCATCATTCCAAAGTGATTATGAAAGCATTTCTTAAATTGAAGAGGAGAGAGGTCTAGAAAGTAAAATCTGTTGATAATTACAGGGTGCTTGTCTTGAGCTTTGTGCAAAATAAGGCAAGTGGCATTTGCAAATGGATAGAGAAATGCGCTTGGCACTGAATGCATTGGAAAAGAAAACAAGGCAATCACCAAACCAATCATTGTATCTTTTTTCCACATTGCATTAGAGACAATCCAAATATTTGAGGTGCATCCAGCTGAAATTTCTTAAAAATCACGTTAGGGAACTCGATGAACTTGAGTTTGTACTGGAGAGTGAAGCAGTGATAGCTAGGAGCTACTGTATATGGTGGTCCCCATCCCGAAGTTACAGAGGGCAGATAACTGGGTGACTGTCAGTAGAAGGAAAGGGACTAGGCCAACAGTGCAGAGTAATCCTGTGGCTGAAAGGACAGGCAGGTTGGCAGAGGGTACGGGCAGCTCTGTTACTAAAAAAACTGAACTCAAATTCTCAGAAAGAGATAACATAGGATCAGAAAATGTAGAATCCTTACAGGTAGAGTTAAGAAACTGCAGGGCTAAAAGACCCTGGTGGGTATTATTTAGAGGCTTCTGAACAATAGGTAGGGTGTGGGGTACAAATTACAACAAGAGATAGAAACAGCATGTAAAAAGGGCAATGTTACAATATATACATAGATTGGGAAAATCAGGATGGTGTTGGATCCCAGGAGAAAGAATTTATAGGATGCCTATAAGAAGGCTTTTTATTGAAGCTTATAGTTGAGTCTACTAGGAAAAGTGCAATTCTGGACTGGATGTTTTGTAACCAGATTTTATAGGGAGATAAAGTTAAATGAATTTTATGTAGCAGTGATCATATGAGGGAGAATCATTTTTGGAGGGAGAATGTCATGTCAGATGTTTCAATATTACAGTGAAGTAAAGGTAACTACAGAGGCATCAGAAAGAAGCTAGCTAAAGTTGAGTGGAAAGGGTCACTAGCAGGGATGATGGCAGAACAGCAATGGGCGGAGTACCTGGTAAGGCCCTGAAAACTTGTGCCAACAAGCGTAAGTACTCTAGGACATTTTCAACCTCCCACGGTTATGGGTAAAAGTTCCCACTTGCTTCAAAAATGCAATAATTATACCAATAACTAAATAGAATAATGTGAACTGCCTTGATGACTATCGCTCAGTAACACTCACATCTACAGTGATGAAATGCTTTGAGAGGCTGGTCATGACTAGACTGAACTCTTGCCTCAGCAAGGACCTGGATCCACTGCAATTTGCCTTTCACCACAATAGGTCAATGGCAGATGCAATCTGAATGGCTCTCCACACGGCTTTAGACCACCTGGACAATATAAACACCTATGTCAAGATGCTGTTCATCAACTATAGCTCAGCACTTAACACCATCATTCCCACAATCCTGATTGAGAAGGTACAGATTCCCAGACTCTGTACCTCCCTCTGCAATTTGATACTCGACTTCCTAACCGGAAGACCACAATCCGTGCAGATTGGTGACAATATCTCCTCCTCACTGATGATCAACACTGGCACACCTCAGTCTGTGCTTAGCCCACTGCTCTACTCTCTCTATACCTATGACTGTGTGGCTAGGCAGAGCTTAAGTACTATCTATAAATTTGCTGACGATATAACCATTGTTGGTAGAATGTCCGGTGGTGATGAGATGTATACAGGAGTGAGATATACCAACTGGAGGAGTGGAGTCACAGCAACAACCTGGCACTCAACATCAGTAAGACGAAAGAGCTGATTGTGGATTTCAGGAGGGTAAGACGATGGAGCACATACCAGTCATCATAGAGGGATCAGAAGTGGAGAGAGTGAGCAATTTCAAGTTCCTGGTTGTCCAGATCTCTGAGGACCTAACTAGGTCCCAACAGATTGATAGTTATAAAGAAGACAAGACAGCAACTATACTTTATTAGGAGTTTAAAGAGATTTGGTATGTCAACAAATACACTCAAAAACTTCTATAGATGTACCATGGAGAGCATAAGAGCATTCTGACAGGTTGCATCACTGACTGGTATGGGGTGGGGGGGGTGGAGGTGGCTACTGCACAGCACCGAAAGAAGCTGCAGCACGTCGTAAATTTAGTCAGCTCAATCTTGGGTACTAGCTACAAAGTACCCAGGACATTTTCAAGGAACAGTGTCTCGAAAAGGCAGCATCCATTATTAAGGACACCCAACATCCAGGCCATGCCCTTTTCTCACTGTTACCATCGGGAAGGAGGTACAGAAGCTTGAAGGCACACACTCAGCAGTTCAGGAACAGCTTCTTCCCCTCTGCCATCTGATTCCTAAATGGATATTAAACCCGTGAGCACTACCTCGCTTTTTTAATACATATTATTTCTGTTTTTGCATGATTTTTAATCTAGTCACTATCCAAACACTGCAATCTATTTAATTATTTATTTATTTTCTTCTGTCTTATGTATTGAATTGAACTGCTGCTGCTAAGGTAACAAATTTCACGACACATGCCAGTGATAATAAGCCTGCACACATAAAATGCTGGTGGAACACAGCAGGTTAGGCAGCACTTCCCAAGGATGAAGAAGCATCCTAAAGCAAATATGAGGAAGTCCTGAGGAAGGGTCTCAGCCCGAAACATTGACTGGACTCTTTTCCACAGATGCTGCCTGGCCTGCTGAGTTCCCCAGCACTTTGTGTGTGTTGCTTGGACTTCCAGCATCTGCTGATCTTCTCACTGATGAGACAACAGTGTCTTGCAAGGGAAGCTAAAGAAAAAGCATAAAAGCAAAATGGAGGGCATATAACATAGCCAAAATTAATGTGATGCTGGAGGATTGAGAAGCTTTTACAAAACCAACAGAATAAACTAAAAAAGCAATATGAGAGAAAAGATGAAAAATGAATGTAAGCTAGCTAACAATTTGAAAGAGAATGTTAACAGTTCTTTCAGAGACATAAGGAGTGAAAAAGAGAGGTAAGAGTGGATATCGGACCACTGGAAAATAACTCTAGAGAGGTAATAATGGGGGCAAGGAACTAGCGGAGGCAGAGTTAATAACTCCTTTGCTTGCATCTTTGGAAACAGCTCTATTTCCATTTTTAATATCTTTATTTTTCCCTTTCAGGATTCTTTTGAAGACCCTGACCTGGAGTTACATGCAGACTTTGGTTCTTTGCAGGAATGGGAACCGTTCTTGGGGTTTCAGGACCGGCCGATGTTTGTCACACCAAGAGTTCGGCCTGAGAGGCGGCCTTGTGTTTGGAACCCTAAGATCTCAGGGCTCTGGAGACGGGCGGATCAAGGGTTGGTGTCACAGCAGGAGACTCGTGTGTTGTCGGGGATACTGGAAAATCTTTTGCTATGGGCCTGAAGACCCGAGATCTTTGCAATCTTTGGGCACAAAGATCGAAAAAGTGACAAAATGGACTTTTTAACATCATAAACCAGCGGGTTGTTATTATGCCTCCTGCTCACTGCGAAAATGGGGGACACCTCCCTCTCCCTTGGCAGGGAGGGAGAGAATCTATGGGTTGCCGATGCCGGTTGAAATGCAATGGTCTTTGGGGTAACTGCGAGGTCTGTGTCTTTACTATCGCTTAGCTCATGCTTGTGCTCGGTAGCGCGTGTGCTTTTTTATGCTGGTGGGGGAGGGGGTACTGTTGCCCTGTTGCCGCTTACACCCAGGAGGGGGGAGCTGGAGTGGACTTTAGGGTTCTCATGTTTAACTTTCGTTCATTCTTTGGGGCACTTCTCTGTTTTCATGGATGCTTTGCAAAGAAAAAGCATTTCAGGATGTATATGGTATACATTTCTCTGACATTAAATTGAACCTTTGAGTAAATATTTTGCATTGGTCTTCACTGTGGAAGACACTAGCAGTACGTCAGAATTTCAAGAGCACCAGGGACAGATACTAAGGAGAAGGTGCTTGGGAAATTGAAAAGTATGAAGGTAAAAAAAGAGTCATCTGGACTACACAGACTGCACCCGGGGTTTTGAAAGCAGTAGCTTAAGAGATTTTATGGATAGCCATTAGCAGTGATCTTTCAAGAATCACTAGATTCTGCAATGGTTGCAAAGGACTGAAAAATTGCTGGTAACTAGTGGTGTTCCGCAAGGGGCAGTATTGTGGCCACTTACACATCAATGACTTGGGTGATGGAATTGATGGCTTTGTAGACAAGTTTGCAGACAATGTGAAGGTATGTGGAGGGGCAGGTAGGGTTGAGGGAGTGGGGAGTCTGCAGAAGGACTTAAACAGATTAGGAGAATGGGCAAAGAAGTGGCAGATGGAATATAGTGTAGTGAAGTGTATGGTTGTGCACTTTAGAAGGAAGAATAAAGATGCAGACTATTTTCTAAACGAGGAGAAAATTTAGAAACCGGAGGAGCCCAGAGGGACTTGGGAGTCCTTGTGCAGGATGCCCTAAGAGTTAAACTGAAGGTTGATTCAGTGGTAAGGAAGGCAAATAAATTCATTGCATGAGGACTAGAATATAAAAGAAGGCTATAATAGTGAGGCTTTATAAGGTATTGGTCAGACCCTTCCATTTCTAAGCTATCAATTCCATCCTTCAATTCATTGACATATTACATAAAAAGAATCGATCCCAACAAAGGCCCCTTTGGAACACCACTAGTAACCAGCAGCCAGCTACAAAAGGCTCCCTTTATTCCCACTCTTTGCCTTCTGCCAATCAGCCACTGCTTTATCCATGCTAGAATTGTTCTGATAATACCATGGACTCCTAGTTTGTTCAACAGCTCCATGTGCAGCACCTTGTCAAAAGCCTTCTGAAAATCCAACTATGCAACATTAACCCATTCTCCTTTGACAATGCTGCTGTTGTCGCTTCAAAGAGTTCCAACAGATTTCTCAGGCAAGATGTTCTCTTTAGGAAACCACGTTGACTATGGCCTATTTTATCATGTGCCCCCAATTCCACTGACAACTTGTCCATAATTATCCACTTCAACATCTTCCAAACCACTGAGGTCTGACTAATAGGCCTATATTTCCTTTCTTCTGCCTTTCTTCCTTCTTGGAGTGCCATTTGCAATTTTCCAGTCTTCCAGAACAATTCCAGAATCTAGTTATTCTTGAAAGATCATTACTAATGCCTCCATGATCTCTTCATCCTCCTCTTTCAGAACCCTGCGTATACATCATCTGGTCCCAGTGATTTATTTACCTTCAGACTTTTCATTTTCCCAAGAACCTTCTCTCTAATTATGGTTACTTCACACACCCCTGACACCTGGCACTTCCACCATACTGCATAGTGAAGATTGATGCAAAATTTTTATTCAGTTCATCTGTTATTTCCTTGTCCCCCATTACTACCTCTCCAGCATTGTTTACCAGCAGTCTGATCACCACTCTCACCTCTCTTGTACACTTGATGTATCCAAAGAAACTTTTGGTATCCTCTCTAATATTATTGGTGAGCTTACTTTCATATTCCATCTTTACCTTCATAATGACTTTTTTTAGTTGGCTGCTGTTGGTTTTTAAAAGCTTCTCAATCCTCTAACTTCTCACTGTTTTGCTCTATTATATGCCCTCTCTTCGGCTTTTATGCTGTCTTTGGCTTCTCTTGTTAGTCACGGTTGTGTCATCTTTCCTTTAGAATACTTCTTCCTCTTTGAGATGTATATATCCTGCGCATTCTGAATTGCTTCCAGAAGTCCCAGCCATTGCTGCTCTGCCATCATCCCTGCCTATGTTCCTTCACAATGTATTCTGGCCAACTCTTCTCCCATGCCTCTGTAATTCCCTTTACTCCATTGTAATACAGATATATCTTAATTTAATTTGATTATTGACAAGTTGCAGGAAGGAATCCATTTTGACAGACAGACAGACAGATATACTTTATTGATCCTGAGGGAAATTGGGTTTCGTTACAGTCGCACCAACCAAGAATAGTGAAGAAATATAGCAATATAAAATCATAAATAATTAAATAATGTTAATTGTCCCAAGTGGAAATAAGTCCAGGACCAGCCTATTGGTACAGGGTGTCTGACACTCTGAGGGAGGAGTTGTGAAGTTTGATGGCCACAGGTAGGAATGACTTCCTATGATGCTCAGTGTCACATCTCGGTGGAATGAGTCTCTGGCTGAATGTACTCCTGTGCCTAACCAGTACATTATGGAGTGGATGGGAGACATTGTCCAAGATGGCATGCAACTTGGACAGCATCCTCTTTTCAGACACGGCCATCAGAGAGTCCAGTTTCACCCCCACATCACTGGCCTTACAAATAAGTTTGTTGATTCTGTTGGTGTCAGCTACCCTCAGCCTGCTGCCCCAGCACACAACAGCAAACATGATAGCACTAGCCACCACAGCCTCGAATTTAGAGAATATAGAGAAGGAATTTTTCAAGGTGATCAACGTGGCTCCTGAGAAAATAGTCCACAGGCTAAAAAGCTGATAGATTTTGTCTAAGATCTTTGTCACTCCAACTGACTTTTTTACAGCCCAGTGACTGCTACCAATCTCAAGCCCATCAGCCATCTAACTGTTTTATTCTTCAGACTGACCTTTTATCACTGACCTCCAAGGGGACTCTTGTCATCTGTATGCAGCCTAACCCTTGTAACTGACTGGTTGCTGACGACCTGAACCTGTGGGCGTCATTGCTTTCAAGTGACTTCAAACATCCTAATATCTCCAATTCTATCCAATCATCCATTAGGCATATTTTCACTTTGATTCCCCCCACCATCACCTCTTCACATGCCCAGACCCATGAATTATACACTTGCTTTCGTAATATACACCATGAATCAAACCAAAGTGAGTGTGTAAGATCTCCTCTGCAACATCCACGAGTTTGGGCCTTGTTTGCCAATAATTTTCCAGTTGGGTAGCTGCAGGGCACCACCTTTCTAACATGCTTTACTCATTGTTGTGAGAATGTGAAGAGGGTAAGGGGTACGTGTAAAAGGGGTGGGCAAGGGGTAAGTGTAGCAAAATATGCAGACAGGACCAGGGAGAGGATGCGTCATTGGGGAAGTGTAGGAGGACAGGGAAGAGGTAGCTAAAATAAGATTCCAGACAGCATGTGGCAACCACAAAGAAGAGGAACCTTGCAACCACAAGACAATGGGTTCGGCAAAGTATTTTGAGCTATATACCTATTTCGAATGTTTTGCTTACGTCCATACCCATTCCATTGTCAACCTGAAATTATTAACCTGCTCAGTTGAGGAAAAACACCAGAGACACGAAATTACCCCTGAAACGGTTTTTATTCAGAGAGGAGTTCGCAGCCCCACACACTTCAGGCGTAAGGTAGCCAACTCCCAATTTGTTGGTTTACAAAGGTCATACTTATACCCAAAGGCAGGGTACTACATTCGCAAATATGGTTACCAATTCAAATTCATCAATTGATTGGCTATCGCATTCTAAGCACGCGAAATACTCGGAATAAGCATAGACGCATGCGTAACTTCACTGTTGTACAGTTTTGAGGCATGTGCTTTTCAACTACTCTTCTTAGAGATTAATAGAGCTTGGGGCATAAAAAGTAAAATATTTGATTATTAGTAAGATTACTTACATAAAGTGAAATAAAATAAGGGAGACAAAAGAAAAAAGGTAAGGAGAAACAAAAGTATCATAAGGTTAAAATATCTCTAACAGTAATCAGTTCTGAAAGAAAGAGATAACATTTACATGAGTTAGTCATGGATTAAGTTTACAGTATTTGTTAGCCTTGTTACCATCACAAGCAAATGAAAAGAGAATTTGGAACATTTGGAGGAGCTAATATGCTTTCAGAACCATAGTAGCTAGTAAGGAAACAAACCCTACAGCTGACTCTTGTCTGATTCTCACCAATTTACTGAAACTTGAGCGCAGAACAATGAATGTTTCAGGCTGAAGAAGGACGTCATCCTAATGGGAAGTTTCAGAATACACTGAAGAGGTCAGAAGTGGCTGTATGCTTAATAAAGATTCAAAACAGTGATATTGGTTTTGCGAGTGAGACTTCAACAGAGAATTAATTTAATTTTTCAACATCAGATAGAAATGATATTGTATGACTATGGTTTCAATAGTTTCCAGCTCCTTTAAAACATGATTGCAGAGTAGCAAACAAAGAAGGACATTTTAAGGTGCATAGTCATTGAGAAACATAATCATGGAAAAGCTGTCAAGTGAGTACTCTTTATTATTTTTCTCTGCCTTTATCTTTACGCCTCCTGGAGAATTCTATTACAGTTTCTTTGTTTTCATTTTATTGCAATTTGACATGGTCTGCTAAAAAGATTCAGTTAGATATTCTTTGATTTATAAGCCACTCAAATTGTCCCATGCACTTTTACATAAGTCAGTGATGTTTCTACAAGCTATTTTTTAATAAACAATGATATTGAATGCATATATGCACTCAACACTAGAGGCAAATGATATCTCGTAAACATCAAATCTATTGTTGCATTAAATTTTAAATAATGGTGAAAAGAAAGGCATTAATTTAAATTCATTAGTGACTTCATGATGTAGCAAAACATTTTCTAAGTAATGAAATCACTTTATAGTTTTGTCACAGCTGTGTTTTTAGCATTTGAACACTAATTAGCTGAGTAATGCCACCAACACCAACTGTTCCTGTAAGAATATTGCAGCTTTGGTGCATGTTGATCTAAGAAATAGTCCAATTATTCCCATCAAAGGGAACCTTCTTTGCTTTGGAGTACAATCAGCATAATGGTAAAACATACAAAATTTTTACAAAAATATGAATATATAGCATAATACATATGTTACACTCAAACTATCTGACCAAGCGGCCTTTAAGTCCAAAACTCATCACAGCATTCTTCCTAATAAGACACAGTGGGGATAAATTGACCCCATAACTCTAGTTTGTGTGAGGCTATTGTTATCTGTAATTGATATTAATACAACATGTGCAGCTATCTTAGAGACAAGACAGGGAAGCTGGATGCTCAACATTTTTGTGAGAATGGGATCAAATGAACAAGTGATGCATTTAATAGGCAAAATGACTACTAAGAGATCATGGGAGATAGGAAGGAAATAGAATCAAGGCTGGGTCCAAGTAAATCTGAATAAATGTCTGAGATAGAGGACACAATAAAATCAACCTAATTGTTGTTTCATTCTGAGTTACAAGTTCATGAACTTCTTTCCCTTTGGAGGCTTAAATAAAGTCTGAGAACAAAGAGTTGTTTGAGAATGGAGAAAAGAAGCAAGTATAGCTTTGTGCTCTGAATGATTCCTATCTCATAGTAATGGATTGCTTGGGTAAAGAAAGAGAGACTTAACAAGAGAGTTAGACAGATCTGGTGGAGCATGGCACAACCAGTAATGTGGCAAAGGAACTCAAACCCTCAGAAATTTGTGAAAATGAGTCAATGTTAGTGGGAAAATTCAATATGAGAGAATAGACATCTTGTTCTCAGTTCAGGGTGTCTAATGTAATGTCAGAATCAGATTCAGAATCAGGTTTATTATCACTGGCATATGACGTGAAATTTGATACCTTAGCAGCAGCAGTTTAATGCAATACATAATCGAGCAGAGGGGGAAGTAATAATGATAATAATAATAAATAAAATAAACAATAATAAATAAACAAGTAAATCAATTACATATATTTAATAGATTTATTTTTAATGTGCAAAAACAGAAATACTGTATATTAAAAAAAGTGAGGTAGTGTCCAAAGATTCAATGTCCATGTAGGAATCAGATGGAAGAGGGGAAGAAGCTGGTCCTGAATCACTGAGTGTGTACCTTTTGGCTTCTGTATCTCCTGCCTGATGGTAACAGTGAGAAAAGGGCATGTCCTAGGTGCTGGAGGTCCTTAATAGAGGACACTGCCTTTCTGAGAAACCGCTCCCTAAAGATGTCCAGGGTACTTTGTAGACTAGTGCCCAAGATAGAGCTGACTAGATTTACAACCTTCTGCAGCTTCTTTCAGTCCTGTGCATTAGCCCTTCCATACCAGACAGTGATGCAGCCTGTCAGAATGCTTTCCACAGTACAACTATACAAGTTTTTGAGTGTATTTGTTGACATGTCAAATCTTTTCAAACTCCTAATAAAGTATAGCCGCTGCCTTGCATTCTTTATGACTATATCGATATGTTGGGACCAGGTTAGATCCTCAGAGATCTTGACACTGTGGAACTTGAAGCTGCTCACTCTCTCCATTTTTGATCCCTCTATGAGGATTGGTATGTGTTCCTTCATCTTACCCTTCCTTAAGTCCACAGTCAGCTCTTTTGTCTTACTGACGTTGAGTGCCAGGTCGTTGCTGCAGCTCCATTCCACGAGTTGGCATATCTCACTCCTGTACACCTTCTTGTCACCACCGGAGATTTTACCAACAATGGTTGTATCGTCAGCAAATTTATAGATGGTATTTGAGCTATGCCTAGCCAGACAGACGTGTGTATACAGAGAGTAGAGCAGAAGGGCTAAACACACACCCCTGAGATGCGCCAGTGTTGATCGTCTTCTTCTTCCCCTTCCCTTCCTGTTTTACAGCAGTTGGCACCCAGCTTAATGGTGAATTACCACCACCTGCTGCTCTGGAATGTGGATCAGACGATAGACTTACATTCTAAATCCCTTCACCCATTCTCTCTCTCTCTCTCACACACACACACACACACACACACACACACACACACACACACACACACTCACTCCCTATTCTACACTTTATCCTTTCTTCTTTGACCATCCTAGTAACCTATACTTGCTTATCCAGTTTTGATCGTCAGCGAGGAGGATATGTTATCATCAATCTTACAAGCTCACAGACTGTGATCCTAAATGGAAGTCAAGAATCCAATTACAGAGGGAGGTTCAGAGGCCCAGGTTCTGCAACTCCTCAATCAGGATTGTGGGAATGATGGTATTAGTCGATGAAAAGTATCCTGCTGTAGGTGTCCAGGTGGTCTAAAGCCATGTGGAGAGCCATTCAGATTGCATCTGCCATTGACCTATTGTGGTGAAAGGCAAATTGCAGTGGATCCAAGTCCTTGCTGAGGCAGGAGTTCAGTCTAGTCAACCAACCTCTCAAAGCATTTCATCACTGTCAATGTGAGTGCTACCAGGTGATAGTCATCAAGGCAGCCCATATTATTCTTCTTATGCAATGGTATTGTTGCTTTTTTTGAAGCAAGTGGGAATTTCTGCCCATAGCAGTGAGAGGTTAAAAATATCCTTGAATACTCCCACTGGTTGGTTGGCACAGGTTTTCAGAGCCTTACCAGATACTCCATTGGGACCATCTGCCTTCAAAGGTTCAAACTCTTCATATACAGTCTAACAACAGCCTCTGAGACAGAGATCACAGAGTCATCAGGTGCAGCAGGGATTTTCACAGCTGTAGTTGTGTTCTCTTTTTCAAAGTGTTCATAGAAGGCATTGAGTTCATCTAGTAGTGAAGTATCACTGCCATTCATACTATTGGGTTTCACTTTGTAGGATGTAATGTCTTGCAAGCCCTGCCAGAGTTGCCGTGCATCTGATATCACCTCCAACCTCATTCAAAATTGTCTCTTCGCCCTTGAAATAGCCCTCTGCAAATCATACCTGGGTTTCTAGTACAGGCCTGGATTGTTACAAACAACATGCCCCAATCAAATACTATCTTATGCAGGAGCAGCAGTGGATGTGGTCCATCAGAGTTCCATTCCTAATTTCTTTTTCTTTCTTTCTTTATTAATTTTCAAATACATAGACAAAATATCAATAGTGGTATAGAGAGATTGGGATTACATTGTTGGTAAGCAGTATATATGAGTATAAACTACAGATAACACAAATGTACTAAGCCTCCCAAACTCTTAATGTAATTAACATGATGAAAAAAAAGTATCAAAAAAAACCCCAAATTGGAAATAAAAAAAACTGAACTAAACTAAACAAAACTAAACCAAACAAAGCTGGGCTATTATATTAAATCGGATACAATCAATAATGTCGATAACTCCGCTCTTCTTTCCAAATATTTAAGTATAATAAAAAGGATTCAGAAAAGGTCAAGTTACATCATATGAAAATGTTGAATAAATGGTCTCCAAGTTTCTTCGAATTTAACTGAAGGGTCAAAAATGACACTTCTGATTTTTTCTAAATTTAAACAAGACATAGCTTGGGAAAACCATTGGAATGTAGTAGGAGGCTTAATCTCTTTCCAATTGAATAAAATGGATCTTCTGGCCTCTTAATTTCTTTTAGCCAAGGCCTTTCCATATTACCATCTGCCACATGCTGTTATGAAAACAGAAAAATTGGAAATACACAGCAGGCAAGGGATTATGGAATGAGGAGGGCCAATGAACTGAAATGTTAACTCTGACTCTCTCTTCATAAGTGCCACCTCACCTGTTGTGTATTTCCAGTTCTTCTTGTCTTTATTTCAGACCTTCAGTAATCGCAGATTTTTGATTTTCTTCTTTATTGTTTGTTAATTAACAAAGTATCCATCAATTTGATATGCTTTCATCATTTTCTTATGGAAAGATATCAAATGGCTTTTCCAGTTCTAATAAACTTTGGATTATTTTATTCATCAATCTACCCTTTAGTTGAAACGTTACAAGGCATCATCTGTGATTTAACGCTATTTGCATCTTCCTATAATACTGCTCTATTGATATGAATAGTGGCAGTTTACAAAATGTCTTGATGAAAACCAGCACCTATTTTCTGAAGGCCAAGTTCATTGACAGAGGTTGAGTAATTGTTGTGCTTACAAAATGGCAATTAACAAAATTTCATTTAATATTCAATATTCTATTCTATAATTTAAAACCAATGGCACATAATGCAAAATTAAGCCAAAATACTACCTGCACATCATATAATATTTGGCTTATGATGATTTTCATAACTGATTAATTAGGGCACAAAATACTATTCAGATTAAAATGAAAAGAAAAATATATGGCCCAAAGGTTTTCACATCTCAGCCTCACAGATGTAACACTGATGAACCTAAAGGCTTTTGACCTTAGAATTAACAAATCTGCCTCTTGGCATGCATATTCTGGAAAATGTTCAAGTTCCATTGTAAAAGAAAAAGCCTTTGACAGGGTCTAATTTGCCTGTGAAAGTTGACAGATAACATATTTTTGTCTCAATTTATACATTCATGTGATAGACAATAAACCCACTCAGTTGTATGAAGGACGTTTCAGTCATTCAATCAAGTATCTGCAACAACAATGCATTGAAATGTCACACAGCATTATTCTAAAAGTCAAAGTTAATGATTTATATAATACAAAATCAATGTGAAACACCCACTCTCTACTATATCCCTAGCATAGTAAAAAACAGCATAGTAAGTAATTTCTAACTGTTGTAATCATTCCACCAAACACGAGCTAATCTTTTGTTTTCTTACCGGGTATTGAATAAAGTAAAATAGCTATTTCTGCATTAACTCCTCAATGAAACCGATGAAACCAATGCCACCTCGGCCTGTCTCACTTTAAGAATTTCTGTGGTAATACATCTCTAAAGGAATGCTTCATCAGAAAACAATCAAACTGTCCATAGCAGGTCTATTCCAAATAGAAGGCTGCATGTGTGACTTGAGGGTGGGGCTTCTGGACAGGGTTTGTGGAAAGTAGGACAGTGACACGCCCCGTTGTATTACAGAAAATCATGACTTAGTGAGGTGATTAGTCTCCTCTACTGTTGGCATTGTACGGAATTATATTAAATATGTAAAAGGAAAAATAGATGTAAGAGTTCCCGTTTACTCATGCCTGAAACATGATCTTTGAATGCTAATCATAAATGAAAGTGATGATTATTTCAAATATTAGTTGCGCATGTGTTAACCTAAGAGGGCAGATTTGTGGACCCATTCAGTACATCACAAAAAGAAACAGCCTCTCCTCCATATACTCTGAATACACACTTCCTGACTTGGTAAAGCAGTCAACATAATCAAAGACCCCACCCACCCCAGGTCTAAAAGCCTGAAACAAACACTACAAGGACAGCTTCTAGCCTGCTGTTGTAAAACTATTGAACAATACCTTAGCAAAGTAAGATGGACTCTTAACCTCTTTATGACCTTACAGTTTATTAGCTACCAGCTTCCTCTGTAACTATAACATGTAATTCTGCATTCTGTTATTGTTTTCCCTTGTACTATCTCAAAACACTGATGTGATGAAATGATCGATATTGATGGCAAAGGTATCCATATAGATGATTTGCAAAACCAGTTTTTCATTGTACCTCAGCACATGTGAAAATAATAAATCAATTTACAAAATTACCAATTGTTCAGTCTGCAGGGTTCATTTTATCCCCATCCAGCCTCAACAACTTCTGCTCTTTGCAGGATCTGGGAGTTCCTCGAGCTCATACCTACCTCTAGTAGGAGTGTTCTGTCAGAAAACATTTAAACTGTCCAGAGAAGGTCTATTCCATGAAGAAGGAGAAGGCCACATGTGGGAGTTGTGGTTGGGGCTTCTAAGCAGGTATTGCTCAAGGTTGGACAATGGCAAGGATATTAGTATCTAGAAATTTATGGTCCATTATTCCTGCAATAATTCTTTACAATAAGACTTTTGCAATAAGTCTTTGAAGTTGCAGCTACTGCCAGAGAGAAATCTGCCCTGGTCCAGTCTGGTTCCTAGATCCAATCTAGTCTCTGATCCCAAGCTCCAGGTTGATCTTTGCTGCTTACGTCCAAGTGGTTTCTGGTGCTCTCCCAGATTGGTCACCAAACCCTGGGCCCTGGATGGGTTACGGTGACGTCCATGATGATCTTGATGGTTAACCTTCAGTAGGCTTCAGGCTCCACGTGTTGATCCTGAATATGAGCTTTCCAGACCTGTCAATGGCTAGGTGCCAAGGACCCAGACCAACACAACAGAACCAGTGACGGGATGGACAGTACAGGGAATCCCTTTAGTTTACAGTGCAACTTCCACAGCTTTCATCCACGTAGTCAGAGTAAAAAGATGATTACATCATAAGTTGCTCCATCTAAGAGGCTAAAGCTATCCTGTCAGGATTCTCAGCTTGACCCCTACATCTTCTGATCGATTTCCAGGAAATTTAATGTGAGCTATAATTTAAAATATGGGAGCCCTTGGGTAATGTGAATACTGACACTCTTAATGTGTCATCCAGCACTGCTGGAAAGATGTACATGTCTAAAAGTCTAGACTAAACATATAATTAGGGTATCAGTTCATGACTTTCAAGATTTAGATTGGAGAGATTATTTAGATAAGTATATGTGTAAATACTGTTTACATTCCTTGCCATGTCACGTGCTTTTGCTTGCATCACACATTGGTTTGCTCTCATCAGTTACTTGATGAGGTAACCGTAGACTTTGGCCAGGAGCAGATGTCGCCAGGTGGTGCCCAACCTTCATAGAATGTACCAACTCTTAACCACTACACTTTCCAGTTGGTGGGTCATCAGTGGTGGCCAAGTCACTGTCCATCTGTTCCTACTTCCAGCTCAACACCTCTCACCTGTTCCATATGCAGCAAGAGGCTCTTTCCTCTTACTCCCCTATCCTATGAGCTGTTTGGTTTTTGCTCTTTTCATCAAGGTCCAGCACAGACAGCAACCTCCATGCGGACCTTGCTGGGAACCCTCTATAGCCGATCTCCACAGGGAATAGCCACATCTGCCATCCTTTGTCCCTGCACTTCTGGACTAAAGACTGGTACTTCAGGGCTTTCCTGTCAGGAGCATCCTCTCATCCTTCCTCCCATGGTACTGTGAACCTCCACCAGGATGAATTTCTTGCTTTTGGTGGACCACAGTATGATGTCTGGTCAAAGTGTGGTTTGCACCACCTCCAGGAACTGTAGCTTGCTCCATACATTGACCCTCATCTCCCATGATTTGGCAATTTGCAGCAGATTGGATTTAGGCCTCTTTGATATGACTGTTCTGATCCACTTCTTGATGAAAATTACTGCCCTGTTTGCCTCTCCTCCAGCTGGTTGTTTTTTGTACCTCTCCCACTCCAGTGTATCAGCAAAGCACCGCAAGATCTTGTTGGTAGTGTCATTTATACCTTCCTTGAATTAAATCTAAAACAACTGAGATTGAGCAGGTCTCAATTTGCAAGAGATGGATGTACAAAAATTGCACATTATTTCCAAGGTGTATTACATAAATTACTGGTTATTATTATTGTGAGTTCTGGTTGAAACTACATCTAGTTCTTTTGAATAGTATGAAAGATTCACTTATCAAATGAATTCTGACTAATGGAATGTCAGGGTCATTTTCTTCATTTTTTTTCTTTATTCTACTGGCTAGTTTTTCTAATCCTTTCCATAACTATAAAATATGCCAAATTATATAGTTTTTAAACTTAGATAAGGTAAACATTTCACTCAGTTATCATTATGCACAAATAGAAACACAAAATTTGCTGTATGCGACTGAATCCAGATAGTTTCAAGCTACTCAATCTTGATTTAAAATAATTTATCCAATCCTGTGTGCAGATACCAATCCCCATAAAAGTAATAATGTTTGGCATTAAATTAAAAAACTTAAGAAAAAATAGAAAGAAGGATTTAATGGATTATGTGATTTTGTAACTAAGTATTCATTTTAAATATACTGTATGAAGAGGATACTGTTATTTTGTTACATATAGTAGATTATTAGATACAATTTGCTATATCAGTAGTTTGAGGTAGATTGGTGGTAAAGGTGATTAATGTCCTAAATGCAATGTTCTCATCTTCGTTCATGCCAAATCATCTGGCACACCACTGACATATATCTCAAATAATAATCAATTTCAAAATAAAGGAAGGAGACAGACTGTGAATGTTATTTGTTCCTAATTGCCCAATATGCACTGAAGCAGGCTTGATTCCCTGCTGTAAGTGTAGCAGGTTCGATATCCTGCTGTAAGTGGAAACACAGAATAAGTACTCTTTATTAAGAAGATGAAGGATGCTTCATTAAGGCAAGTTTATAAGATAAAAGCATCACAGTTTGAAGTTTCAAGATGCCTCTGTTAGCACAGCACTAATTTGTTCATACTTTGCAATTGCATTCTGTATAACTTTTGATCAAAATTTAAAATCTGATTAAAGAAGACAGTGCACTTTATATTTTCAGTTAGTTAAGGGTGGAAGACGGATAGCTCAGATATTGATCTTTAAGACAAAGTTTTAAATCACCCTGGTCTGATGGATGCTTCAAGTGGCTGCTAGCTGTGAGCAACACATGTAAATGCTGGAGGAACTCAGCAAGTACAGACAGCATTTATGCAGGGGAATACGCAGTAGACGCTTTATGCTGAGACTCTTCATCAGGACTGGAAAAGAAGGGAGAAGAAGCTGGAATAAGAAGGTGACAGGGAGGGGAGGGGGAAGTGGAGAGCGAGGGAAGGAATAGAAGCTGGAAGGTGTAAGGTGAGGCCAGGTGAGGAGTAAAGTGGATGGATGTGGAAGAGGGGATGAAGCAAGAAGCTGGAAAATGATAGGTGCAAAAGGTAAAGGGCTGAAGAAAACAGAATCTCATAGGAGAGGGCAGTGACCCTGGAAGAAAGAGAGGAAAATGGGAACAAAAGGGAGGTGACAGATCTGTGAGGAGAAGAGAAGGAGTGAGAGGGTAACCAGAATAGGGAATGGAAAAGAGAGGGGGAGGAATTAATCAAGTTAGAGAAATCAATGTTCTTGCCATCAAGTTAGTGGCTACCCAGAGTGAATAAAACTTGTTGCTCCTTCATCCTGAATTTATCCTCATCACTACAGTAGAGGAGGCCATAGACTGACATGTCAGAATGAGAGTGAGAGTTCAAAGGGAAATGTGTAGCCTCCAAGAGACACTGCATTTGTAATGGGCAGAGCACAGGTACTTGACGAAGTTGTCCTCTAACCTGCATCGGGCCTCACTGATGTACAGTATTGGGAGCACTGGATACAATAGATGACTCAACAGACTTGCTGTTTCAGTGTTGCCTCACCTGGGGCCCTAAATGGTGGTGGAGGAGGAGGTGTGGAGGTAGGCACAGCCCGTGTCATGCTTGCAGGGATAGGTTCAAGTTCAAGTTTATTATTATTCAACCGTTCACCTACATGCACCCAAACAAAACAATGTTCCTCAGGGACCAAGGTGTAAATACAGTACATACATCACATACATAAAATAACAATGCCAAATCAAAGGTATTCTTCAGATACACAATTTGACATAAATTGTTTGTAGGTGTAAACTGAAAGATTAAGGAATTGGTGTTCAAAGTAACAGGTGACTTATTAAAAACTGGTGCTCACCAGGAGAGCAATCAAAGCTGATTTACCTGAGCATGAATTCGGTACCGCTTTTCCATTCTCAGTTGATGAGATTACCAGTAAAACAATATTTTGATAACAGAATAGTGGCTACAGAAAGACTTAAGTATTGAATCGGTCTTGATTACAGAGTAAAGTGATTGTCCATAGGTCTAACAATAAATGAAGTTTTCTATTACAACAATGGTTGCACATAATTAACAACAATCCTGAACCTTGGACTTCATCACTGCTGCATTCCATGTTCCTACTTTGTCTGCGGTTCCCTTTTACCACATTAGCACACTCCACATCTCTGTTTCCTAGTTAGTAGACCTCACTATTCTTCCCCCTACAGCAGTACATATATGACCTATTGTTAAATATGCAGCAACATTACTGTTACTGGCACTGTGCTAAATAATGTGTGCTTTGTGGTGGCAGTCTCACAGCCAGGAGGAAGAAACTGTTAACCAGCCTTACAGTCCATGTTCTTATACAGCGGTACCTTCCGCCTGATGTACAAGGTCAAAGAGATGATTGTGGGACAGGTGGGAGGGTACCTTGACAATGCTTAGGGCTCTGTGGACGCAGCACGTCCAAGATATGTCCTGCTGTGAGGGAGGGGCAGAGAGATTCCAATGACTCTCTCAGCAGCCTTCACAATCCATTCCAAAGTCTTGTGATCAGGTGCCTTACAACTCCCAATAACAGAGGAGAACACACCTGGTTAGGACACTCACGACGTACTCGGTTAGAATATGGTTAGATTGGTGGTGGGAAGCCTCACTTGCCTCAACCTCCTTGGGATGTGGAGGCACTGTTTCTTCTTCCTTGACTAAAGAGGTGTTGGTGAGGTACCAGCTGAGATCATCCATGATATACACTCCAAGAAACTTAGTGCTCCTGACTCTCTCCACGGAGCAGCCTTTGATATGCAATAGGGCGTAGTCAGCCTGCATCTTCCAGAGATCCACAATCATCTCTTTAGTCTTGTCCGCGTTGAGACTCAAGTTGTTGTGCTCACACCAGTCCACAAGCCACACTACCTTCTCTGTGTGTGCAGACTCATCACTGCTGCTGGAGGAACCAGGAGGGAAATCAGTTGGGAAGGACAAGTGGGAGTCACATGGAAAACAGAGGGGGTGAGTGGATGGAACTATGTGCTTAGTGGTAGGATCTAATTGGAGATGCCATAAGTGATGGAGAATGATATGCTTGACTTGCTGAGTTCCTCCAGCTTTTTGTGTGGTTTACAGAATCTGCAGAATCTCTTGTGTTTATACTAGCTGTGAAATTATTTTGGTCATGCACAATGAGGCTTTTATTAAACATGATCCATCATAACAAATCTGGACTTAATTTGACATAAATCTGCAGTCATTGATTGAGTAAGATAGTTACCAAAGTACGCAGCTCTACAAGAAGTGTTCCCTCGAGTCTCAGAAACGGCATTTGCCAGCTTCTTGGATATGTATACCGTCTCCAAAAATATCCTCAGTGTGCTTCTTATCAATTATTTCTGTTCCCAATCACCAGCAAACCCACCAGTCACTGAGCATCCCATTAAATAGTTTGAGTAGGATGTTTTGTTATGATGCTAAATGCATTTTCTGGAAATGTTTAACAGGAAGCATGAGCAAGATTTGTTACATCTTTATTTGTAACAGATGACTGGATGAAAAGAAATATTTTTTTATTTATTCTAGGAGGAAAGAAGGGATAAGTTAGATTACTATGAGCCATTGAGTCTTATATCAGTGGCAGTGAAATGATTTGAAAAACATTCTAAGGGACAGGATTTATCTTAACTTGGGAAGCCAGGATTGATTATGGATAAACAAGTGAAAATCCATGGATGCTGGAAGTCCGAGCAACACACACAAAGTGCTGGAGGAACTCAGCAGGTCAGGCAGCATCTATGGGAAAAGAATACAGTCGACATTTTGGGAAGAAAAGCTGAGGAGTAGATTTAAAAGGTGGGGAGGAGGGGAGGGAGAAACACACGGTGACAGGTGAAACCTGAAGGGGAAGCGATGAAGTAAAGAGCTGGGAAGTTGATGGGTGAAAGAGATACAGGGCTGTGAGTCTGCTGGGGTTGTATACTGTGTCCAGTGTTCCTGGAGTGGCCTCCTGTGTATCAGTGAGAACCGACATAGGTTGGGAGGATGCTTCACTGAACACCTATGCTCCTTCTGCCAGAAAAAGCAGGATCTCCCAGTGGCCACACATTTTAATTCCACTTCCCATTCCCATTCCAATATGTCTATCCATGGCCTCCTCCACTGCCGTGATGAGGCCACATTCAGGTTGGAGAAAACAGCACCTTATATTCCATTTGGGTAGCCTCCAACCTGATGATATGAACATCAACTTCTCGAACTTCCAGTAATGCTGCCCCCCTTCATCATTCCCCATCCCCTTTTCCCTCTCTTGCCTTATCTCCTTGCCTGCCCATCACCTCCCACTGGTGTTCCTCCCCACTTTCTTCCCTTCCATGGCCTTCTGTCTTCTTCTTTCAGACTCTTCCTTCTCCAGCCCTATATCTCTTTCACCAATCAACTTGCCAGCTCTTTACTTCTTCCCCCTTCAGGTTTGACTTATCACCTTGTGCTTCTCTCTCCCCTCCCACCACCTTTTAATTCAACTCCTCAGCTTTTTTTCTCCTGCTAAAGGGTCTCAGTATGAAATGCTGACTGTACTCTTATCCACTGATTATACATAGGCAGCATAGTTTTTGTTCTTGGAAAATCCTGTCTGACAGAATTGATTGTTTTTTTTTGTCTAAGAGGTTACTAAGCATATTTATGAAGGGAATGTCATAGATGTTGGTTTTAGTGAGGCCTTTAACAAAGTCCCACTTAGTAACTTGGTCCAGTTGATTAGAAACCATAAGATCCAATGCAGGCTGGCAAAACTGACTTGATAATAGCAGAGGGTGCTTTACTGATACAAGGTCTGTGATCAGTAGTCAAACACAAGGATTGGTGCTGATACCTTTGATGTTTCTGACATACACTCACAACTCGAAAGTGAACAAAGGAGATATGATTAGTAAGTCTGCAAATGATTGCCTGTGTCATAAATAGTGTGGAAGGTTTTTGAAAGCTGCAGCATGGCATGGATCAGCTGGAAAGTTGGGCAGAACATTTGCTGATGGAAGTTAATCCTGGTAAATGTGAGATGATGAATTTTGGGAAGGAATACAAGAGTATGATGTAACAATAAATGCACAGAATGACATTTGATTCCAACTCCATAGATTCCTGAAGGTGGCAGAACAGTGTATAAGGTGGCAAAAAAGGTACAAGGGTTGTCTGCCTTTATCAGCCATGACAGAAATATAAAATCTTGGACATAATGTTAGAGCTTTATGAAACATTGTGGGCATTTCTGGTCACCACATTATAGGAAATATGCGATTCTGCATGTTCCCTCAAGTACCAGGGGGCAACAGCAGAATGGATTGAAACATCTCATTTATAAGAGAGACTGGATAAGCTGGGGCTGTTTACTCAGGAGTACTCAAGGGGGGACCAGATAGAGCCACAGTATATAAAATTCTGAAGAGGATGGGTAGAACAGATATTAAGAGGACCTCGGTTTAAGGAAAGAGGAAGGAGGTTTTGATGGGATTTGGGAAGGACATTTTTCAGACAGTTTGTTGCCCGAGTCTGGAAAGAACTCCCGAAAGAGGTGATGGTGACAGATACTCTTACAATATTTAAGAAGTGCTTTGTCAAGTACTTGAATTTCCAAGCTAGAGAGGACTACAGACCTAATGTAATTAATTGGGATGAGTGCAGATAAGTACAATGAACAGCATAGACATGGTGAGTTGATGGGTCTATTTCTGTGCTGTCTGACTCTATGATTCTATCTATGACTCTATGTCATATTGCCTAGACCACCTAGATAGTGCTGGCCTCAAAGTAATGATGCCCAAGACAGAATCAACACTACCTACCCTGGCAACATGCCGGTAAGAGGGTCTTGGTCCGAAACATCGATTGCCTGGCCTGCTGAGTTCCTCCAGCATTTTGTGTGTTGCCTGGATTTCCAACATCTGCAGATTTTCTCTTGTTTGTGATTGGACTTCCTACCCTGCATGCTTTTGGCTTTCACATGCCATCCTACAAAACCAAGCATAACCGCCCAACCTGCTTTACAATTTTCAAATGAATTTAGAGGAAAATCAAGACACATCGTGTTGAGAAAGCAAATGCTAAATCCCCAAGTTTCTCTGTTATACAACCAATTAATTCCATTGAACTAGAATCATTAATGTTCTGCAGGCAAAGACAACAGTTAATTTCTGCACAGCTAGGGTCCACAACTAGCAGTAAGATTAATCACCAGATAATCTGTTTTTCTTCACTTAATTCAAAAGAATATGTGAAGCTCATCATAAAGCCTGACTGGACTTCATTTCATGTTTCATCCATAGAGTAAGTTCATGTAACAGTAATGCAGCATCTACATGATCCCTACCTTATAATTAGCTATTGTTGACTTCTTTATGTATAAACATATATTTAAGGATAGTATATCTGTGTTTTCTATAAAAGCAAGGATGTAATACTTTAAAAGGCATTGGTCAGACCACTTTTGGAGTATTGTGAGCAGCTTTGGGCCCCTATTAAATAAAAGATGTGCTGGCTTTAGAGGCGGTCCAGAGGAGGTTCATGAGAATGGTTCCAGGAATGAAAGAGTTAATGTATGAGATGCGTTTGATGGCTCTGAGCCTGTACTTGCTGAAGTTTAGAAGAATGGGGTGGGGGTGGGGTGTGGATTTCATTGAAACTTGATCAAATATTGTAAGGCCCAGATAGAGTGGATATGGAGATGTGGAGAGGGTGTTTCCTATAGAGGGTGAGTCTATGACCAAAGGGCACAGCCTCAGAATAGAGAGATGTCCCGTTGGAACAGAGATGAGGAGGAATTTCTTTAGCCAGAGGATGGTAATTCTGTGGAATTCATTGCCACAGACAGCTATGGAGGCCAAATCATTGGGCATATTTAAAGCAGAGGTTGATAGGATGTTACTAAAAGTTACAGGGAGAGGGCAGAAGAATGGGGTTGAGAATAATAAATCGGCCATGATGGAATGGAAAACAGACTCAAAACATTGAATGGGATAATTCTGCTCTTATGTCTTATAGTTTTATGATCTGTACACCTATTACCATGGACTCCCAAAGTCAATAAGGTGGAATGCTTGCAAATAGTTCATTTGTGGGAGTTTTGTTGGTTTTATCATTAGCAAACTTAGGTTTAAGTAAATATATATTGAACCATACTGAGCTTTAACGCCCAGGTGCAATATAGGCTGCATGCCATGCATTTGGACACTCAGTCCCTGGGATGAGATACTGAACTGAGGTATCTCATTGTAATGAGGCATTATTTAAACTGAAATCTTTGTTTAATGTCATAGCTTGATCATGCTCTCAGCTTGTCAGTTGCACTTGAAAGTAACTACGTTAAAAAGTATGTTAATAAACAGGATGCTATTTTTCATTTTCCAGTTACAAAATTAGATCCCACACATAAAAGCACACAAATCATGACAAACAGCGTATTGTGAGGATATAAATACATCTCTTCATTTGCACCACAGATTAGGCAGACCATGACATGAATCAGGGTGTAATAATTAATTGCAACACACACAAAATTCTGGAGAACTTTGCAGGTCAGGCAGTGCCTATGGAAATGAACAAGCAGTCAATGTTTTGGACCAAAACCCTTCATCAGGACTGAGAAGGAAAAGGTGGTGGATAGGCAGGGGTGCAGTGCTAGCCAGAGCACATCTGGCACCTCTTTAAGAAAAAAGCTGAAATAAACAAGTTAATTAATTAGGTGCCGTCCAGGGTGATTTGAGTATCTCAAAAACTGCTGATCTCCTGGGTTTTTATGCACAACAGACTCTGAAGTTTAAAAAGAATGGTGCCAAAAACAAATAAAATCCAGCGAGTGGATTTAACAAGATGTTTTTGCTCACAGAACAGCCACTGGCTGGATTTTCTTTTGTTTTTGGCACCATTCTTTGTGGATGGTGCCAAAAACTGAACTGAGAACCATCTTCCCAGCTTCAAGCCTGTGGTCCTGCATGTCACATCTCCTCAGGTGCTCATCCAAGTCCAGTTTAAGTGTAACTAGACAACGGCGCGACCCGTTGGGGCATCCTTTGAGAGAAGGGTAGTGCAGTCTGACGTGACCAGAATGAACATTACATTTTCCTGAATGCTACTGGTATTGCATTGCTTTGGAAATTGAAGAAGAAAACCTCAGTTTATAAAAGAACAATGCATAGCAAGGCAAATATAACTCCTCCTCATTTAACAAAGTACACTTTTGATGGCATCACAAGGGTGTGCCTCTCATTGTCATTCTGGAGACGTGCAGCCCTTTCATCCCCGTCACTTCATCTCTTCTGCTGTTTGTTGTTTGTCTCTAATCCTGGAGACGTGCATTTCTCAGCTCCTTTGTCTCTTCCTCTCTCCTCCTCCTATGCTTGTTTTTGTCATTCTGGAGACGTGCATGCCTCTCCTCCTCTGTCTCCTCTTCTCTCATCTATTTTGTCCTGACTCTTTGATCCTGCAGTTGCACGGCCCTGGCCTCATCCAATTCTTGTTCTCTCGCTCTCCTTGCTGCTTCCGGACAACGTTTGACATCATCTCTTGACCTTAATGTCCCCCTTCTCTTGCCATGTGGCATAATTAGGCTGTCCATTTTTTTTACCCTAATGCTGGATAGAAGATATGAAGCAGTAACACCAAAGCCTCCAATATGCTGATTATTCTTGATGATGTGGTTGGCGCTCTCCTAAATGGACATGATATAGTCACCGCTGTCCTTTGACTGCAGCAAAGGGTTTGATGGGTGTCTTGGAGTATGTCATTACCATAAGATTTAATTATCTCTTATTGATGGGTGGCAGTTAGATCTGTCCCAATCCTGCACATGCTGATGCTGTTTAGCAGAATGTGACCGCTCGAAATAGAGCTGCCCTGCCCTTGTGCTCCAGTTGGTGTCACTGCTGTGAGCATCGTGAGTTGCTTCTGAGGCTGGCCGTGCGCATGCGTTGTGGTGTCGCAATGCAGCTTCCATCATAGCTGACATCGGCTGTCGAGTAAAAGCGGGGCTGTTGATTTTGGCGAGTGAGCAATTTTATACGAATATATAACCCTGAACTTTGTCTGCATTCTGTAAGTTAAAGCATTTTAAGTTGATTTATCCAAATATAGTGCTGCTGTAATGCACAATTTGTGCTAATTGGAGGTCACAAACAGAGCATGAGAATTTTAGTAATATATAGATATGGGGTTCTGTTTCAGTTACATTTCCATTGGCTAGACATTGTGTGAAGTTAGTTGTGCAATGGATTATTGCATCTTTTGATACATTTACTCAGTTATTTTCTTATAAAATTACACCTAGATACCTAAGGCCCATATCCCAATATTCACAGCTGCAACTTTTTCCCTCCTAATACTCTAGAGAAGGATCATGTGTTGCAGTCCACCTTCTGCCCCAAGACAACAGAACAACTTTAAAAAATCATGTTCAATGTTTTGTGTGGTGTTTTTCATCAATGATTCCCAGATCAAATGGAGTTAGGACTGCAGTCACAGTGCATCTCCTCTGCAAGAGGTACTGTCTAGTTTTAAGTAACGCAGGATAACTTTCTATTGTGCTAGTTTGCATGATAGTCCCTTCAAATCTTGGATGTAATCATTCATCCACAAGGCTAATGCTGGCAGCACACAGTAATTACAGAAATTAGCACGCATTGCAAAGCTGGCATTCTGCTTGGTCAAAAACCGTGGGCACAGGTTGATTGCACAAAGCAATCTAACGTGCTTATTTATGGGACATTTTTCTCAGCTACATTTTTCTGTTCCTTAATAACCAAAAACTGACTGTCCTCTTCCCTTACAGTTCCAAATCTGCTCAACTCTGTAATGCAGCATTTTGACAATACTATTTATTTGTCATTAGATGTAAGTTTTGGACTTTTGAACTATGTTTAGTGTTCCTTCATGCATATTCCTTGTGACAAATACTCATTAATTAACTGCTATATATGATGTCCTAGTCCAACCTGTATTATTTCCTTATGCACATAGCTTCATGATTGATGGAAAGTCATTGAATGAGGCATGAGAAATGGCTCAGAAAATCAGACAGGCACAGATCTTCCATTGCATTGTTATTGTTTGTTTCAATCTTGGACTGCTGGCATCTAATGAACATTGCTTTATTTAATTAGATTTTTTATTTTCCCCATAATGAATTTTTGGAAGCTTAAATTCTCCCTGAACCATTAGCTCTTGTAAAACAGCATAACTGTTGCAGCACACTTCATCTGATTGAAAAGTTCCGATAATAGTGTGAAATATTAGCTAAATCTCATAAACATGGGTAAGTCAATACAAACAACCATATACAATACAATACAAATAATGATTTTTGTTGTAACTGTGCAATAATTAATGTTTTTGTTCTTTGTATTTTTTCCGCTGCTGGTGAAGTATTCCTTCCAAACTCATCTCACTAATTAGAAGCAGCACAACAGAGCAGTGTGCAGAATATTCTTTTGTTATTTTCAGAAAAATCAAAGGCTATATTGCTGAAGGACATCACAAGCTAGAAGAACATTGCAGAGTAAATCAGAGTAAATACAACAATGAATATTTGCTATTGACATGCTTTTGCTCATATTCTCTGGATACTTCACTGTGTTTTAGCATACAGTCTTGTTTCATTTCTAAGGTTCACTTATTATCAAAGTATATAAGTCTGAAATTCTTCTTTTATAGATAGCCACAAAACCAAGAAAGAAAAGAATAGCAGCACAATCATCAACCCCCAAATCCCTCCTCCTTGCACAAAAAAAAACAAACAGAATCAGAACAGGCACATCAACTCCCAAATCCCCCCTCCCCTGCATACAAAGAAAATGAGAACGATTGGGTGAAAAACACAGAATACAAAAAAAAACATAAGACTGAAAAAAGTCCACAGTCCAAGTCCACATCCAAAACCTGGGCTACGTTCTCCCTGTCTGCAGTGGAGTGATCTCACCAGCAATGAAAAAGACTGTCTCTCCTCTCCGGCAGCAGGGTGATCCCCCAGCAATAAAAAGGCAGGCAGCCAGCATTTCAATCTCCTTCATTGGTTCAATCAGCAAAGAATGGAAGCTTTAATTGACGAAATGGGGTTGACCATTAGCTTGCACTCCATCCCACAGCCTGCTTGCCACAAGATTCCCATGTGCTGTCTCTGGCTCCTTGAATCTCCTCAGAGACTGCAGAGCACAGAAACACCCAAGTGATTTCCAAGCTGCAAATCACAGGCTCCAAGAGTTCCAGAATCACATTCAAAAGTAAAACAAATGTAAAACATATAAAAGAAGTGGAATATATGATTTCATGATCTATCCAGAAGATGTTGACTGAACGAGTGTTGTTTGCAGGTGTTATCTCGACTGATGTGACCATTTCCATTTAAAATTACTGTGCTTGTTGCAGTCATTAAATACACCTACAGGTAACTAAACCAACATTAAAAGGAATCAGACACCTGTATTGCAAATGCATTGTTGTGGCCTTATCACATAAAAATTGACTACACTTCATTTTTAAGTATGTGGAACAAAGGGAATTTCAACTAACATTTGAAAACAGGCCATGAATTAAAAGATCTAGAAAGTGGCAACAGAGTGGAGGGTTCTATTACAGGATGCTAAAACTACCCAACACGCCAGCCTAACCACCATCAAGGACATATACTCAGAAAGGTCCCAGGAGATGACCAGTAATAGCATGAAGGATCCCACCCACTCTGCTCATGGACTTTGTCCCACTCCCGTCAGGGTCAAGGCTATGCAGCATCCATGCCAGAACTACCAGGCTCAAAAACAGTTACTTCACTCAAGCCATCAGGCTAATCAACATCTTCACCTATTTACCCACCCCACCAAAACTTTAGTATTTCCTAATGTGCAGATACTGCTGTACCTAGCGCCACTTCATATAATTAGTCTATGTACATAAGTTAATCTTGTGTCTTGTTGTGTTATTTATGCTTATTTTTTTTTTCTTTGCTGCATCAGATCAATCAATTTTGTTCTGCTTGTATACTGAAGAATGACAATGAATAATGCTGTATCTTGAATGACAATGTACAGAGTTCTGCTGAGTGAAAAGGCAGATATGCACCAAACCCTTCCTTTCAGAGTCTCTGTGTGATATATCGAACATGGAAAAGATGGGATTATGCAAAGGTGTGTGTGGTGGGGGGGGGGGGGGGGGGTGCAGAGGAGATTTTACCCAAAAGCAAAGCAATAGAGACAATTGCAATATTTTATGAACAAACTGCATAATAACAAGCCACAGGGGGCCACAAAAGAAGAGAGAAAAAGATATTTAACACAATAAGGCAACAATGTAGCTGAAAACAAGAAGCAACTGGTGAGGCAGACTGGATCAACGAGTTAACAAAGAACTGTGGATAAGAACTGGTTTTAAATAGCAAGCAGCACACACAAAATGCTGGTGGAATGCAGCAGGCCAGGCAGCATCTATAGGAAAAAGTACAGTTGATGTTTCAGGCTGAGACCCTTCGTCAGGACTAACTGAAAGAAGAGATAGTAAGAGATTTGAAAGTGGGAGGGGGAGGGGAGATCTAAAAACGATAGGAGAAGACAGGAGGCCTAGGGAGAAAGAAAGGGGGAGTGGAGCACCGGAGGAAGATGGTGAGCAAGCAAGGAGTGATTGTGAGAGGGACAGAGAGGAAAAAGAGACAGAGAAAAGAGAAAAAAAGGGAATAAACAAACAAACAAACAAATGAATAAATAAGTAAGTAAATAAATAAATAGATAGATAAATAAATAAGGGATGGGGTAAGAAGGGAAGGGGGACATTAACGGAAGTTAGAGAAGTCAATGTTCATGCCATCAGGTTGGAGGGTGACGAAGGGTCTCGGCCCGAAACGTCGACAGCGCTTCTCCCTATAAATGCTGCCTGGTCTGCTGTGTTCCACCAGCATTTTGTGTGCGTTACTTGAATTTCCACATCTGCAGATTTCCTCGTGTTTGGTTTTAAATAGGCTGGGGGTATTGAGTAACAAAGGAGTGTTGGGTGATTCCTGTTAGCTGGCTGGAGACTGGGAGGTTCCCAGCTGTGCGGGTCTGACAGGACGTAATCCCCTTTCCAACAGCCAGCACCCGATGGCTCAGGACAATCCGGATGGGCCTGGTGGAACTCCTCAATGAGGCTTAGATTGAGGATGAACCTGGATGGCAGTAGTCTGGCTGGTTACGAATGGGTGTTAGCTTGAGGGCAGTAGATGCAGTTGACAGCTTGGAAAGCCCTATGTGCCCTCTACCAAGCATTTCAGCATCAACTGACCAGGACCCTGGTGAATGAGGCCTCCTCCACTTGCCCCTTCACGGGGAACAATAGGTGTTGGTAGCCATGAAGCTCTTCAAATGGTGACCTGTGGCAGAGGAGGTGTGAAAATTGCAGGGCAGCTCAGCCCAGTGCAGATATTTGTTCCATGTGGAAGGGTCAGAGCCAGTGAAACATTGCATGAGTTCATCCACTTGTTGGTTAGCTCTCTCTGACTGACCATTGGTGTGTGGTTGATCGCCAGATGACAAACTCAAAGGTGCAGAAGCAGGAGCAGAATGCTCGCCAGAAGTGTGAGAGGAATTGTCGGCCCCAGTCCGACACATTGTCCTGAAGGAAATCATGGAGGCAAACTGCATGTGGGAGAACCTATTCTTCCATCTCAGAACTGACAGAAGTTTGGGAAGAAGGGCAATGAAGCGGGCCAGATTGGAGACCTTGTCCTCCACTGTCATGATCACTGTGGCCGCATCAGAAGGTGGCAAAACCATGATGAAGTCTATGATTGTCAATGGATTGACTGGGGCCATGGGAGCCCAGAGGGCAACTAGATGAAGGAATTAGACTGGCCACATTAAGGGCAGGCAGCAACAGACTGAGGAACATCTGCGATCAAGTTGGGCCAACAGAACTGGTGTCCTAGAAAATCCAGAGTCCAATGAGCATCTGGGGAAGGCCAGAGAGGAGTGAGGAGTGGGCCTACTGGAGTGCCTTAGAGGGCATGGCTGCTAACCTGAACAAGCTATTGTCAGGTATGATGGCCAGAGCAGGCTTATGCTATAAGCCTGATAGATCTGATTCTCAAAGTTGCCGGTGATCTGGGTGAGGATCTGTGAGGATGGAATGATGGGCTGAAGATAGGTCGCTATTTCAGCTGGGTCAAATTGTCTTGACAGGGTATCTACCTTGGTCTTTGTGGAGCTGGGCTGGTAGGAGGTGGTGAACTTGAATTGCTTGAAGAAGAGAACCCTATAAGCCTGCCATAGTTGGACTTGGCAGGTCTGATGTATGGATACAAGGTTCTGGTGGTCATTTCACATAGGTAGGGCTCTGTGTTTCCCATTAACTAATGTCCCCATATCTCTTAAGGCCCATTTGATAGCATCTTCCACTCTCCTACTCTATAACAGTGCAGTGAATCTCCACATGTCCATGGGATACTCCATTTCTGCAATGCTGGATCTCCAGAGAGTCATCACTGCCAGCGTACCTGAAGCATCTGCTTTTATATTTATTCCTTACCAATTAAAAAGTTGCATTTCAGTGTTATTGGCTATGGGTCACCTGAATGAACTTTACATAAGAACATAAGAGATAGGAGCAGGAGTAGGCCAATCGGCCCATCAAGCCTGCTCCGCCATTCAACAAGATCATGGCTGATCCAATCTTAACTCCAGTCATCACCGAGTCCCACAAGGCAACAGTGCCAACCAACAGGGCACCATGCCGCCCATTTTATTTTATTATTCATCCCGCCCAAACCCATGTGATCACCCAGGGGAAAAGAAAACCGATTCGCCAATTGAGGAGAAAAAATCCGGAAAATTCCTCTCCGACCCATCCAGGCTATCAAAAACTGGCCCAGGAGATCACATGGCTGATCTAAACCTAGCCTCATGTCCACTTACCTGCTCGCTCACCGTATCCCCTAATGCCATTTTTATCCAGGAAAATGTCTATCTCCGTTTTGAATTTATTGCGTGTAGTAGCTTCCACAGCTCTCTGGGGCAGTAAATTCCACAGCCCCACTACCCTCTGAGTGAAGAAATTTCTCCTCATCTCAGTCCTGGAACAGCATCCCCTTATTTTAAGATTATGCCCCCTAGTCCTAGTTTCACCCATCATTGGGAACATTCTCCCCGCATCCACCCGATGGAGCCCCTTCACAATCTTATATGTTTCAATAAGATCGCCTCTCATTCTTCGGAACGCCAATGAGTAGAGTCCCAATCTACTCAACCTCTCATCATACATCAACCCATTGCCAAGTCCAGCGAGTTTTGAAAAATTATCACTAATGCATCCACAATCCCAACTGACACTTCCCTTAAGACCCTAGGATGCAAGCCTTCCGGTCCAGGGGATTTATCCACCTTCAGTCCCATTAATTTATCAAGTACCATTTCCTTGGTGATTTGAATTGTAGTTAGCTTCTCTCCCCCTAGAGCCCCCTGTTTATCCAGTGTTGGGATATTTTGAGTGTCCTCTACTGTAAAAACTGATACAAAATATTTGTTCAGCGTTTCCGCCATCTCCATGTCCCCTACTTTAACTTTAACACCTTCTTTTTGGCATTGGTCCAGGCCAGCACTCTTGTATTGCCCTTCTTCCACAAATGACAACTGGTAATTTATGGCCCTTGTTCTCTTCGATTCTGACTGGTTCAAAGCAGTCAAACCAGCTTGAATCACACAGGGCAGGCATTGACCACACCATTCACAAGCCTGCATGTTATATGATATCAAAGAGAACCTCACAAATATCCTCTGAATTAGAAATCATTTTTAGTCCAGCAGATTACCTGGAGCGCCATTGTGTCTACTTTAAAACACTGATCAAGCCAAGCAACTTCAGTTCACGAAAAGGAAGATGCAGAGTAGCTTCACAAAATGGCAGCCTTCATGACCTTCGAGCACCTGGCAAGAACAAAGAAAATTGGCCTGCCTACTTCCACTGTCCTTGATTCATTCGAATTCACTAATTTGTAGACTATAGCTCCTCTGGTCAACACAACAATGAAAGTGACCACATTCAAACATAGGTGCAGAAATTCTTCTGATTTGAGAAAATCGTATTTAACCACCAATGTGCAGCAAGCCAATGCACATTTAGCAAGAAGACCAAGACAACTGTGCAATTGTTCAGATTTTTCACACTTATGTAATTCAAAGGTCTTTCTTCTACCATTACAAGAAAATTGGGGAAATTCAGGTCGATTGTGAATGATGGAAATTAATTGTTGACCCCAGATCTTGGACCTGCTCTAGCAAGGTGCCTTTAAGTATCATTGAAACTATCATTAAATCTTATTAAAGCCTATTTCTACCATCTAGATGACTCCATGTGTTAGTATGCACTAGGCATAAAATATCCAGAAACATTTTTGCGAACTTTATAAATGACACAATGAGCACCTGTTTAATTTTAGTCATTGATTTTCTGATAAAGTTCTATCTTTGCCACAAGATTCTGAAGGAATTGACTAGTCTGTTTGCTTGCATTACCTCCAAGGTTAAGAAAAATAAAGTAAATTTATGTTCAAATTGCATGCATGTCACCACTTACTACATTGAGATTCATTTTCTTGCAGTCACTTACAGAAGAACACATACAACAGAATCAATTAAAACCTGACACAAATAAATAAATAAATAAATAGATGGATAGATAAATAAATAAATAAATAAATAAACGGGTAAATAAATAAATAGATAAATAAATAAATAGATAGATAGATAGATAGATAGATAGATAGATAGATAGATAGATAGATAGATAGATAGATAGATAGATAGATAGATAGATAGATAAGTAAATAAATAAATAAATAGATAGATAAATAAATAGATAAATAAATAAATAATGCTGAAAGCATGAGTTGTAGAGTCCTTGAACGTGAACCCTGTTTGGTGAAATCAGTTCAATGTCAAGTGAAGTTACCTACATTGATTCAGGAGCTGGATAGCTGAAGGGAAATAACTGTTCCTGAACTTGGTTGTGTGAGACTTAAGGCTCCTGTACCTTCTTCCTGCTGCCAGTAGTGAGAAGAGAGCATGGCATGGATACTGGTAGTCCTTGATGATGGATGCTGTTCTCACGTGTCAGTGCACACTGTAGATACTGTATGCTTAATGATAGGGAGGGCTTTCCCTGGGATGGACTAGGCTGAATCCACTACTTATTGGGCTTTTCAATTCTTCAGCATTGTTGTTTCTTATTAGAATTTAAAGAATTCATTTATGAAAGTTTAATGATTAGACTTTAGAATTCATTTATTGTTTATGAAGCATCCAGAAGGTACAAAAGGCACTATATAATTGCAAATTGTTTTCCTATAAAACAATTGGTACTTACTCTTTCTCAATCATTGGTGTCTCATTTCTGTTCTTTCAGCTGCAGATCATCCCAGTACTCTTTAACAGCCTCAGGTTATGAATGTATTCTACTGCATGTTCCCGCTCTTTCTTTATTTCTATCCTTTGACAGTATTTCATTAAATCATTTAACACTTTCTAGCCCGGTCTCCAGTGTTGATCATCCACTTGGAAGCGAAAAAATCATGACCGACAAAGTTAGTCTATCGTTCTTCTTATGCTGTCGTATTAAGTCAAAGTTCACCTCATGCCCCTAAGCACCACGGCACATGTAATCACAAAGTCATAGCCCTACAACTCGCCCACTGGCAAAACTGATTGACAGTTGACACAATAGCCACAGTTCTACATATCATCCTTTCACATCTGGAGAAGAAGGGTGCTTATGTGAGAATGCTCTTCGTGGACTACGGTTCAATATTCAATACCATAATTCCCTCCAGGCTTAACAAGAAGCTCAGAGACCTCGGCCTTCACCCTTCCTTGTGCAGCTGGATCCTGGACTTCTGTCAGATTAATAGCAGGTGGTGAGAGTGGGCTCCCTCACCTCTGCCCCTCTGACCTTCAACACAGGTGCCCCTCAGGACTGTGTCCCAAGTCCCCTCCTTTACTCTCTGTATACCCATGACTGTGTTGCCACCCACAGCTCCAATCAGCTAATTAAATTTACTGATGATACTACATTGATTGGCCTAATCTGAAATAATAATGAGGCAACCTACAGAGAAGAACTCATCACCCTGACACAGTGGTGTCAAGGAAACAACTTCTCCCTCAATGTCATAAAAACTAAGGAGTTGGTTGTGGAAGGGAAAATGGAGCCAGGCTAACCCCTATTGATATCAATGGATCCAGGGTTGAGACGGTGAATAGCTTTAAATTCCTCCGCATACACATTGCCGAGGATCTCGCGTGGTCTGTACATACCAGCTATGTGGCGATAAAAGAACAGCAGTGCCTCTTTCACCTCAGATGGTTGAAGAAGTTTAGTGTGAGCCTGCATATCCCAAGGAATTTCTACAGGGGCACAACTGGGAGCATTCTGACTGGTGCATCACTGCCTGGTATGGGAACTGTACCTCCCTCAACTGCAGGACTCTGCAGAGAGTGGTGTGGACAGCCCAGCGCATCTGTAGACGTGATCTTCCCACTATTCAGGACATTTACAGAGACAGGTGTGTAAAAAGGGCCTGAAGGATCGGTGGGGACCTGAGTCACCCCAACCACAAATTGTTCCAGTTGCTACCATCTGGAAAATGGCACCGACAGCTTCTTCAGATCATCAGATTGATTAGTTCATGCTGACACAATTGTATTTCTGTGTGATATTGACTGTCCTGTTGTACACACTATTTATTACAAATGACTATGAATTGCACATTGCACACTTAGAGACGTAACGGAAAGATTTTTACTCCTCAAGTATGTGAAGGATGTAAGTAATAAAGTCAATTCAAATTCAGTTGAATAATTACAGAAGTCTGAAAGCCACTGCCAGTCAAAATAAACTTGACAGAATTAAACAGAAAGCACAAATGCTTAAAGACTCTAGATAAGGCGACAATTAACAAATACAAGGCTGGCAGGGCTCATGACATAACTCAGACTTTAAGTTGTAGAAGCATCTTTGTAATTCCTTCCAGTTTAACAACAGGGCAATTATAGCAGGGTAACCAAAACTGAATACAATATTCCAAGTGTAGCCTTATTAGCACTGGTACAACCACACCGTGACCTCCCAACTTTTATACTCAAGCCCTGAATCTTGATGTTGTGTGTGCCAAAAACTTTCTTCATCACCCTGTCTATCTGTGACTCACTTTCCAAGAACCATGTATTTGTACACCAAGTTCCACAACACTCAAGAATCAAGATATAAGATTCAAGTTTACCTGTCACATGCACATTGAAACATACTGTGAAATGCAACATTTGTGTTAATAGCCCACACACCCGAGGATGTGCTGTGGGCACTCCACAGGTGTCACCACACTTCCCAGTGCCAATACTTCATGCCCACAATGCTCGGCAGAAAATCACAGAATGACTTTCCAAATTGTACAGTACTGTGCAAAAGTCATAGTCACATATATAAGGCTTTTGCACAGTACTGTATTTGTCAACATAGAGCAGAGAGTGAGTTTGTAAATCTGGCAGGAGCGAGGGACGTTGGGAATGGCTATGGTGGAGTGTAGGGGGAGGGGATGTGGGACAGTGGCAGAGAAGGAGAGCCAGGAGCAGGGGGTGGAATGGGTGCAGATGTACCCAGCCCTGAGAGACCAGGAAAGGACATTTGATTCCAAACACTTGACTTATTGATCATTCCACTTCTCTGTACCATCTGCAAACTTTCTAACTTACTATATTCTTACCCATATAATTGTTCATATAGTTGACAAACAATAGGCCCAGGACTGACCACAGAGGCACAGAAACAACCTTCTACCCCCACCCTTTGCTTTCTAATATCAAGCTAATTGTGCATCCAATTAGCCAGCTCTCTGTGGATTCCATGCAATCTAACCTTCCGGAGCAGCCATCACATGGAATCTTATGAAAAGCTTTACTGAAGTCAGGCCCTGAAGTTATTTCTATCTTCATACCTCTTAAGACTTCCATAGGTCTTCTACTGCAATGTGGGCTATCCCCAGTATCACATCACCTTTGCTAGTTCCACAGTCTTCATGTCTTCCTTCATAGTAAAACTAGAAGAGGAGTAACTATGTTGCTTACCTCTTACTGTTCCACACAAAGGTATGTTCTTTGGTGTTTGAGGGACACTATTCTCTCTCTAATTATTCTTCTCCCCTAAATAACATAAAAATATATTTGGATTTTCTTAATATTCTCTGCCAAAGTTATCTTTTTCCAGTACTAATTTTCTTCATTAGTACACTTCCATATCCCTTCTACTGCTCCAGGGATTCACTTGATCCCATCTGTCTGTACCTGACCCATGCCTCCTTCTTTCTCCTGGCCTCAACTTACCTGCTTACCGAGGGTTCCCTACTCCTTCCAGCTGTGCCTTCAATTCTAACTGGAACATGCAGACCCTGCGCTTGCACTATCTTCCCTTCACAAGCCTGCCATTTGACTATGCCCCCATTGCTTGCAAACAACTTCCTCCAATTGATTTTTGGAAGTATGTGTCTCATACTTTCAAAATTCACCTGGTCTCGATTTAGAACTTAACTATGTGAACCAGTTCTCCCGTTTCCATAACTACATTCAAACTAAAAGAAATAAGTCTCTGGTGACAACGTGCTCTCCACTATCATTTTGTTCACTTGACACACCCTATTACTCAGGAGTAGGTCAAGCTTTGGCTTTTCCCCAGCAAGGTTCTCTGTATATGTCCAAGAGAACTTTCCTGAATATACTTAACAAATTCCTCAACAGTGTTGTAGTATAAGTTAATAAATTTCAGGACCAGTAGTCATATTTGAATTGAAAATGGTTTTTAATGCACAGAGGTAATTGATGCCAATAAATTAATATATTTGTTAGTATAAATTGATGTGATGGGCTGTCCACACCACTCTCTATAGAGTCCTGCGATTGAGGGAAGTACAGTTCCCATACCAGGCAGTGATGCAGCCAGTCAGGATGCTCTTAGCCTTGCCCCTATAGAAAGCTCTTATGATGTGGATGCCCATGCCAAACTTCTTCAACCGTCTGAGGTGAAAGAGGCGCTGTTGTGCAGACCATGTGAGATCCTTGGTGATGTTTATGCCGAGGAACTTGAAGCTGCTCATCCTCTCAAACCCAGATCCGTTGATGTCAATAGGGGTTAACCTGAGTCCATTCCTCCTGTAGTCTACAACCAACTCCTTAGTTTTTGCGACATTGAGGGAGAGGTTGTGTTCTTGACACCACTCTGTCAGGGTGATAACTTCTTCTCTGTAAGCTGCCTCATTATTATTTGAGATTATGCCAATCAGTGTATTATCGTCAGCAAATTTAATTAGTAGTTTGGAGCTGTGGGTAGTAACACAGTCATGGGTATTCAGAGAGCAAAGGAGGGAGCTTAGGGCACAGCCCTGAGGGGCACCTGTGTTGAGAGTCAGAAGGGCAGAGGTGAGGGAGCCCACCCTTACCACCTGCCAGCGATCTGACAGGAAGCCCAGGATCCAGCTACATAAAGCAGGGTGAAGGCTGAGGTCTCTGAGCTTTTTGTTGAGCCTGGAGGGAATTATGATGTTGAGTGCTGAACAGTAATCCAAGAAGAACATTCTCACATAAGCATCCTTCTTCTCCAGATGTGAAAGGATGATACGTAAAGCTGTGGCTAGTGCGTCATCTGTTGATCCGTTGTGTCGGTTTAAAGTGGACTCCAAATTAGTGCATATCGTAGGGTCCTTCTGTGTGTGTTTCAAGAATGATTGGTCTCATAGTGTCGCTCAGTCAAGCCACCAAAGTTTAGCTGGAGTTCCAATGAATAAGCTCTTTTTTCTGTCTCAATATGGGAATCTGCCATTCATCCATAGCTGGCCTCATTTGTTTGTCAGCACATACTGTGAGAGTTATTGGGAAATGTTGAACAGGTTAGGAGTATTCCTTAGAACATACAGTACAAGAATAAAAAGTGATCTTATAGAAGTGTATAAAATCATGACGTCATAGGAGGGGTGAAGGAACTCAGCCTTTTCTCCCATATTTGCAGTGTCAAGAACATAGGTTTAAGAGTGAAAAGATTTAAGATGAATCTTAGGGTCAACTTTGTTTTTACGTGTGGTGTCTATGTGGAATCAACAACCAGAGTAAATGGTTGATGCAGATACAACAACAACTTTTAAAAGATAGTTAGATAGATACATGGGCAGTATATGTTTAGCTTATCGGCCAAACACTGGCAAATGGGATAAGCCTGCCTGGTTCATTGTTGGCATTAACCAGTTGGGATGAAGGGCATGTTTCTGTTTTATATGACTCTATGAGTTATGTAATTCAGTAATTGTGTTGCAGTAGTTGTCAATAAACTTACATTGTGAATTGATGTACAGAAACAAAAATAGTTCCTCTAGATTATGTTTACTTATTGTATTTGATCAGCGTTGAAAAATAAAATTCGCAGTTTTCAAATTCGGGAGTCCTCTGGATTATTCTGTTATATTTTTTTTAATCTTCATCACATTATAGAATGATTTAACCTTCATGTTCCTGTCACATTTTTTAATTTTTACGTAATCAGAGCAAGCTTAATCTCATCATTTTTTGGATTTAATCTCATTATTGTTGTAGCATTTTCTGCTTTCCACTGTTTTAGATTTACTGCTTTCATTTTCCTTGAGTACATCAAAATAAATTGATCTATCTTTGATATGTATGCATAATGCTTATTGGCAAATTATATAATTTGAATATTTTTATATAAAATATTTAATTATATAAAATTAATATTTTAAATGAGTATAGACATAAGTCAAAACCCCTTCCTCCTTCAGAAATTTTAAAATAAGGTTGCAGTTATCTGCAGATCCCTTTCCAATGTGCAAAACTGACAATATTGCTTTAGCCATCCAAAGATCTTGTATCCACAACACCGTTACGAAGAGCCACCTCCATATCCTAAAAGGACTCTCTATGCTGTTGACGATTTATGCTTCCTGATTTTCTTTCTGGAAGGAGACTGCACATTATAGTTTTGGTTCCATCAGATTTCTGTGCCTTTTTATTTTGATAGCTTTCTGATGGATAACTCCAGATCAGCTAAGGAAAATCATGTCTGATGAAAACCATGACTTATGAAACTCATGAAATATTCTTTGCAAAGAAAAGTTAAGTTGAAGCCAGGCTTATATAGCCTATGATGAACTCATCGTGAAATGTGTATTTTTTTGAATACTAAGGAAATTTCTGTTATGATACAATGATTTTTAAATCATTTTTTAAAGAGAAATCTACCATAAATTTATGGCTCCAACAAAACTTGCTTTCAAGCTCTATTTGGGTTCTACTGGCTGCCAAGAAGTGCTTGATAATAGTTATTTCAGTAGAAATTCATCTGGGTAATATAACTATGCTCTTTGCAACTCCATTTGTGGGCAAATATGAACATGCCTCATGTAGCATACTCCTGTTCAGTCATACAGGTCCACTTACATCAAACACACCAAGTAACTCAGTATATAGAGGGTCCTACTCAGGAGGGTGCAATACTGAACCTGGGAACAAGGCTGGCATGTAACTGAAGTGGTAGTCAAGGAGCACTTTGATTCTATTGACCATAAATCTAATTGTTTTAAGATTGTGATAGGACAGGTCCACAGATTAGGGTATTGAACTGGGGCAGTGCTAATATTGGGGGAATTATAAAATATCCAACACTGGTAAATTAGGTGAGCTGTTTAAGGAGAAAGGAAAGTACAGCAAATGGGAGGCTTAATTTTAACTGTATGATATCAGGAGTCTAGGAGCAGTATGTTCCTGTTATGATCAAGGTAAACCTAGCAAGTTCAATGAACGCTGGCTGACAAAACATATCGAGGTTCTGGTCAAGAAAAAGAAGGAAGAATACTTTGGGTTTAGGAGGTCAGGGACTAGTGAATACTTGATGATTTAAAAAAAGACTAAGAATTCTCTTCAGGACGGCAAAGAGAGGGGCAGGACTGGAGGCAAGGGTTGGGTCAGTACTGCTTGCTGCTCTGCTACGTTTACTCTGCTCTGTGTCTACACTGAGGCGGAAGCTGTGGGCTCCCTCGGCTGCTCCAGGCTTAATGACTGCAGGCTCTGCAATGTTGTATTCCGTGATGTGCTGAGCAGAGGATGAGGCTGGGAGAACATGACATGCTGGAAGCCTCTTCAAACAGTGGTAATCAGAGCTTTGAAAGCAAAAATCTCAGCTTGGGTGGCTTCCACCTCAGCTGTAGTAGTAGCTGAAATCCTAGCCATCACACAAGGCCCAATTATTGGGTCCTGAAAGTCACTGCCTAGCAGAATTATGTGGGAGTACCTTCAAAACCAAAGTCCAAGTTGAGTTTATTGCCAAATGCCAAGATGTGTGTATATGCAGATGGAAAGAAAAATGCGCTTGTAAAGGACTGCAGTGGATCAAATGACTGCTCATTGTCACCATCTCAAGGGGAATTAGAGATGGGGAATTGTATTAGAACATAGAAAATCTACAGCACATTACAGGCCCTTCAGCCCATAATGTTGTGCCAACCTCAATGCTTACTCTAGAAGCTGCCTAGAAATTCCCTACTGCATAGCCCTCTAGTTTTCTAATAGAGGCATTGTCCTGAACAAAAACAGAATACATTAACCTAAAAGAAACATGATACCAGTAATTACTTCATAGCTAAAATGATGAGTGCTTGTGGTCTGCCCAGAAGCAATTCTAAGCATGGATTTAGACTTCTCCATGCCCCAAGGCATCCTATACAGGTTTTCAGATAGGCCCCAATAATACCCTCCAGCCACTTCCTCCCTGAGAATAAGGTGCTGGCTGTCTACACTATTGATGCCTCTTATCATCTTATAAATCACTATCAAGTCACCTCTTATCCTCCTTCACTCCAAAGTGGAAAGCCCTAGGTCACTCAACCTTTCCTCATATGATGCCCTCTAATCCAGGCAGCTTTTTAAGACCAATGTGAGCACATGTCTGATTTCAAAGCAAATCTTAAGTATTGCTAAATATGGCAAACTTGGGAAGTTCTTATTTTTGTTAAAAGCATCTTTTATATTCATAGCTGGTATGGGGAACTTGGATGAATGTAGGCATTCATGGAAGCATGCAGTTGAACACAAGGATTTAACAACAAGATGAAGGGCTGGTCATTGAAAACAGACCAAGGTAGAAATTCCTCTTTGCAGAAGGTGGTGTATTTCTCAATTTCTCTACCCAATTTCTCTGCAGAATCATTAGATGTTTTTAAAGGATAGTGGATAAATACTTGATAGGTTGAGGAATAGAGGAGCTTGTAGAAACGGTACAAAGAAGCTACCATAGATCAGCCATGATCACATTAAATGGTGGGGTAGGTTTGGATGGTCTGATGTTCTACTCCTAATCTTTTTTTTGTATATTTGTGTAGTCTCATAGGATGCTTTTAATTATTTATGTGAAAACAGGTATATTTAGAAGCACTGAAGATACACAGAAATGTGACTAATATTAATCTGAAGTAAGTAGCATGAAGTCTTTATTGAGAAAACAAAATGGGTTTATGATGGTTCAGGGTCCAGTAAGAGTTAACAGATTTTTGTAATAGATGCAAACTGAAGCTTGACATTTGAAAATATATTTTTGATATATTTTAGTTTAACCAGCACAGAACAAAATAAAGGGCATTACATTAATTTCTGGTGTATACCATGACAAGTTCACACATTTTTTTAAAATAAACATTTTTATTGAATTTTCAAATGGTTACAGAAGGAAAAAAAATCAACCCTTCCCCCCTCCCCTTAACCCCCCCCCCCCCCCCCCCCGTAACATATCCCTGAAGAAAGAGGAAAAAAGAGAGAAGAAAATAGAAAGAAAAAAAGAATGCCTGGATTTCGGAAGATCCCCACATGCTCCATGGAGTTCACAATAGCTTTAGTATATATATTCATTTCTTTCCCCAAATAACCAATAATTTTATCTTCAGAGCACCTATGTATTTAATCCTATCTTTTGTAAATAAGTGCACCAAATTTTCAGAAATATTTCATATTTATCTCTTAAATTATAAGTAATTTTTTCAAGTGGAATGCAGCTGAAAATTTCATTCTTCCAACAATCTATACTTAAGTATGAATCCGTTTTCCAAGTAACTGCAATAGCCTTTTTGGCTACTGCCAATGCAATTTTTATGAATTCTTTCTGATATTTATTCAGTTTGGATTTCAGTTTTATCCCTTCAATATCGCCTAGTAAAAATAATGTTGGATTATGTGGAAGTTGTGTTCCAATAATTTGTTCCAATAAAACTCTTAAATTTGTCCAAAAAGGTTGAATTTTAAAACAAGATCAAGTAGAGTGTAAAGAAGTACCAATTTCTTGATTATTTCGGAAACATTGATCAGATAAATTTGGGTTTAATTTGTTTACTTTTTGTGGTGTAATATATAATTGATGTAAAAAATTATATTGCACTGATCTTAACCAGACATTTGTTGTATTTATCATACTGTCAAGACATAGTCTTGACCAACTTGTTTCTTCAATTTTAGTATTCAAATCAGTTTCCCATTTTTGTCTTGACATGAATTTCTTGTTTAATTGCCTGTTTTTGAATCAAACTATACATACAAGAAATATTTTTTTTAATTTTTCCTTTTTGAATTGAAATTCCTATTTCATTAGGTTTTGGCAATAACATTGTTTGACCCAATTTATCTCTTAAATAAGCCCTTAATTGGAAATAACAAAAAAGAATGTTGTTTGATATTTTGTATTTATTCTTTAATTGATCAAATGACATTAATATACCTCCTTCAAAACAATCTCCTATATATCTAATCCCTTTTTGAAACCAATTGTATAAAAGTTAGTTATCCATTGTAAAAGGAATAAGTTTATTTTGAATTAAAGGTCTCTTTGCTAATAAAGATTTCTTTATCTCATCATCAACATTTATCTTATCCTCTAAATCAATCAAATGTTTTAATATAGGAGATTCTTTCTTTTCCCGTATCCATTTAGATTCCCACTTATATATAAAACCTTCTGGTATATTTTCTCCTATTTTATCTAATTCTATTCTAATCCATGCTGGTTTATCTTCATCAAAAAAGATGCAATAAATCTAAGTTGACTTGCTTTATAATAATTCTTAAAGTTTGGAAGTTGTAACCCTCCTAGGTCAAGTTTCCATGTCAAATTTTCCAACGATATTCTTGACATCTTGCCTTTCCAAAGGAACTTCCTCACACATTTATTTAACTCTTGAAAAAACTTCTGCGGTAATAGTGTTTGGAATAAATATTGTAATCCAGGGAATATATTCATTTTTACAGCATTTACTCTGCCTACTAATGTTATTGGTAATGTAATCCATTTATCAAGATCTTCTTGAATTTTTTTCAATAATGGTAAATAACTTAATTTATACAAATTCTTTATATCATTATCAACTCTTATACCTAAATATTTTATACCATTTATTGGCCATCTAAATTGAGTTATTAGTCGACATTGACTATAATCTCCTTTAGTAAGTGGTAGAATTTCACTTTCATCCCGATTTATTTTGTAGCCTGATATTTTCCCATATTCTTCCAATCTAGAAGATAATTTACGCAGTGAATACAATGGGTTTGTTAAATAAAGCAAAACATCATCAGCAAGTAAATTAATCTTATCTTCCTCCTGGTTAACTCTGAAACCCATAATATCTGGATCCGTTCTAATTAATTCAGCTAATGGTTCTATCGCCAACACAAATAAAGCAGGTGATAATGGACAACCTTGTCTAGCTGACCTTGTTAACTGAAATGATGTTGAAATTTGACCATATGTCACTACTTTAGCTTTGGGATTAGTATTTAAGGTTTTAATTCATTTTATAAAGGATACTCCTAATCCATATTTTTCCAATACCTTAAATAAAAAATCCCATTCCAATCTATCAAATGCTTTTTCTGCATCTAAGGCAACTGCCACACTCATTTCCTCCCTCTTTTGTGCCAAATGAATTTTGCTAAATAACTGAGTTACATTATCAGCCGATTGTCTATTTTTGATAAATCCTGTTTGATCCATATGTATTATCCATGTTGAGATAGAAAGGTTTTTATCACAAATAACTCTTCCAAAATTGAATTCAGAAAAACAGAAGGGATTAGATATGCCTCTTACATTAAAAGAGGTCAAAGAAGCTCTAGGATTACTTCAGAGTAATAAGTCCCCAGGAGAAGATGGTTTTCTGCCCGAATTTTATAAAAAGTTTAAAGATTTACTAATTCCTCCTTTTATGGAGTTAATATACCAAGCAGAAAGAATGCATAAACTTCCAGAATCTTTTTCAACAGCTATTTCAATAGTATTGCCAAAAAAAGATAGAGATCCCTTAAAGCCAACATCATATAGACCTAACACAAGGAATTCTGCAGATGCTGGAAATGAAAACAACAGACACAAAATGCTGGTGGAACACAGCAGACCAGGCAGCATCGATAGGGAGAAGCGCTGTTGACGTTTCGGGCCGAGACCCTTCATTAGGACTAACCGAAAGAAAAGATAGTAAGTGATTTGAAAGTAGTGGGGAGAGGGGGAAATGGGAAATGATAGGAGAAGACCGGAGGGGGTGGGATGAAGCTAAGAGCTGGAAAGGTGATTGGCGAAAGTGATACAGAGCTGGAGAAGGGAAAGGATCATAGGACGGGAGGCCTCAGGAGAAAGAAAGGGGGGGAGGAGCGCCAGAGGGAGATAGAGAACAGGCAAACAACTAAATATGTCAGGGATGGGGTAAGAAGGGGAGGAGGGGCATTAACGGAAGTTAGAGAAGTCAATGTTCATGCCATCAGGTTGGAGGCTACCCAGCTGGAATATAAGGTGTTGTTCCTCCAACCTGAGTTTGGATTCATTTTGACAATAGAAGAGGCCATGGATAGACATATCAGAATTGGAATGGGTTGTGGAATTAAACACCTACGCTCGGTCCGCCAGAAAAAGCAGGATCTCCCAGTGGCCACACATTTTAATTCCATTTTTTGACTTGGACTCAGAACTTGGACCACGAGCTTGGACTGGGCTTGGACCAAGAAAAGACAGAATACCCAACTCCGAGTAGCGGCAAATATAACCATATAACCATATAACAATTACAGCACAGAAATGGGCCATCTTGGCCCTTCTAGTCTGTGCCGAATGCTTACCCTCACCTAATCCCACTGACCTGCACTCAGCCCATAATCCTCCATTCCTTTCCTGTCCATATACCAATCCATTTATTTTTAAATGTCAATATCGAACCTGCCTCTAACACTTCTATTGTAAGCTCATTACACACAGCTACCACTCTCTGAGTAAAAAACTTCCCCCTCGTGTTACCCCTAAACTTTTGCCCCTTAACTCTCAACTCATGTCCTCTTGTTTGAATCTCTCCTACTCTCAATGGAAAAAGCCTATCCACATCAACTCTATCTATCCCCCTCATAATTTTAAATACCTCTATCAAGTCCCCCCTCAACCTTCTACACTCCAAAGAATAAAGGCCTAACTCGTTCAACCTTTCCCTATAACTTAGGTGCTGAAACCCAGGTAGCATTCGAGTAAATCTTATCTGTACTCTCTCTATTTTGTTGATATCTTCCCTATAATTCGGTGACCAGAACTGTGCACAATACTCCAAATTTAGCCTTACCAATGCCTTGTACAATTTTAATATTACATCCCAACTCCTATACACAATGCCCTGATTTATAAAGGCCAGCTTACCAAAAGCTTTCTTCACCACCCTATCCACATGAGATTCCACCTTCAGGGAACTATACACCATTATTCCTAGAGCACTCTGTTCTACTGCATTCTTCAATGTCCAACCATTTACCATGTATGTCCTATTTGGATTATTCCTACAAAAATGTAGCACCTCACACTTATCAGCATTAAACTCCATCTGCCATCATTCAGCCCACTCTTCTAACTGGCCTAAATCTCCCTGCAAACTTTGAAAACACTTCATTATCCACAACGCCCCCTACCTTAGTATCATCTGCATACTTACTAATCCAATTTACCACCCCATCATCCAGATCATTAATATATATGACAAACAACATTGGACCCAATACAGATCCCTGAGGCACATCACCGGTCATGGGCCTCTAACCTGACAAACAGTTATCCACCACTACTCTCTGGCATCTCTCATCCAGCCACTGTTGAATCCATTTTACTACTTCAATATTAATAACTAATGATTGAACCTTCCTAACTAACCTTCCATTCAGAACCTTGTCAAAGGCCCTACTGAAGTCCATATAGACAACATCCGCTGCTTTATCCTCGTCAACTTTCCTCGTAACCTCTTCAAAAAATTCAATATGATTTGTCAAACATGACCTTCCACGCACAAATCCATGCTGACCATTCCTAATCAGACCCTGTTTATCCAGATAATTATATATACCATCTCTAAGAATACTTTCCATTAATTTACCCACCACTGATGTCAAACTGACAGGCCTATAATTGCTAGGTTTACTCTTAGAACCCTTTTTAAACAATGGAACCACATGAGCAATAGGCCAATCCTCCGGCACCAACCCCGTGTCTAATGACATTTGGAATATTTCTGTCAGAGCCCCTTCTATTTCTACACTAACTTCCCTCAAGGTCCTAGGGAATATCCTGTCAGGATCTGGAGATTTATCCACTTTTATATTACTTAAAAGCACAGTACTTCTTCCTCTTTAATCGTCAGAGTTTCCGTAACTTCCCTACTTGTTTCCCTTACCTTACACAATTCAATATCCTTCTCCTTAGTGAATACTGAAGAAAAGAAATTGTTCAAAATTTCCCCCATCTCTTTTGGCTCCACACATAGCTGTCCACTTTGATTCTCTAAGGGACCAATTTTATCCCTCACTATCCTTTTGCTATTAATATAACTGTAGAAACCCTTCGGATTTATTTTCACCTTACTTGCCAAAGCAACCTCGTATCTTCTTTTCTAATTTCTTCCTTAAGATTCTTCTTACATTCTGTATATTCCTCGAGCACCTCATGTACTCCATGCTGCCTATACTTATTGTACTTTGTAGATCTCTCTCTTTATTCCTAACCAATTTTCCAATATCCCTTCAAAACCATGGCTCTCTCAAACTTTTAACCTTTCCTTTCAACCTAACAGGAACATAAAGATTCTGTACCCTCAAAATTTCACCTTTAAATGACCTCCATTTCTCTATTACCTCCTTCCCATAAAACAAATTGTCCCAATCCACTCCTTCTAAATCCTTTTGTATCTCCTCAAAGTTAGCCTTTCTCCAACCAAAAATCTCAACCCTGGGTCTAGTTCTATCCTTCTCCATAATTATATTGAAACTAATGGCATTGTGATCACTGGACCCGAAGTGCTCCCCAACACAACACCTGACCTATTTCATTCCCTAACAGAAGGTCCAACACTGCCCCTTCTCTAGTCAGCAATGTATTGGTTCAAAAAACTATCCTGCACACATTTTACAAACTCCAAACCATCCATCCCTTTTATAGTATGAGCAACCCAGTCTCTGTGTGAAAAATTAAAATCTCCCACAATCACAACCCTGTGCTTACTACAAATATCTGCTATCTCCTTGTAAATTTGCTCCCCTAATTCTTGCTCCCCATTAGGTGGTCTATAATACACCCCTGTGAGTGTTACTACACCTTTCCCATCCCTCAATTTCACCCAAATAGTCTCCCTAGACGAGCCCTCTAATCTATCCTGCCAGAGCACCGCCGTAATATTTTCTCTGACAAGCAATGCAACACCTCCCCCTCTTGTCCCTCCGATTCTATTACACCTGAAGCAACAAAATTCAGGAATATTTAGTTGCCAATCACACCCCTCCTGCAACCATGTTTCACTAATAACTACAACATTATATTTCCAGGTATCAATCCATGCTCTAAGCTCATCCATCTTTCTTACAATGCTCCTTGCATTAAAATAAATGCATTTGAGAAATTCTCCACATCTTCCTCTCTGTTTATCTCTAACAGCATAAAGAACTTTACTGTCTTCTTTTTCTTCCTTCTCCCAGACATCTGTTCCTACACTCTGGTTCCCCTCCACCCCCCCCCCCCCCCGTATCTAGTTTAAATCCACTGGAGCTTCTCTAGCAAACCTACCTGCAAGAGTATTTGTCCTCCTCCCGGTCAGATGTAAACTGTCCTGCCGGAACAGGTCCCACCTTCCCTGGTAAACTTCCCAATTATCTATAAATTTGAGCCCTCCCACCTGCACCATGTCTTCAGCCATGTGTTGATCTGCACTATCTTATTATTTCTAAACCCACCTGCACGTGCACTGGTAACAATCCTGAGATTGCTATCCTGGAGGTCCTGCCCTTTAACTTGGCACCTAGCTCCCTAAATTCATCTTTCAGGACCTCCTCACTCTTCCTACCCACGTCATTGGTCCCTACATGGACCATGACATCTGGCTGCTCACCTTCCCTCTTGAGAATACTGAGAACTTGATCTGAGATATCTCGGATCCTGGCATCAGGGAGGCAACAGACTGTCCCGGATTCTCGATCTCATCCACAGAACCTCCTATCTGTCCCCCTAACTACCGAATCCCCTATCACTACTGCTCTCCTCTTTTCCCTCCTTCCCTTCTGAGCTGAGAGTCCAGTCTCGTTGCCAGAGATCCAACCACTGCAACTTGTCCTTGGTTGGTCGTCCCCACCAATAGTATCCAAAATGGTATACTTATTGTTGATGGGAACAGCCACAGGGGTGCTCTGCTCTTCCTGTCTATTCCCCTTCCCTCTCCTGACAGTCACGCAACTACCTGTCTCCTGACTCCTAGGGATGTCTATCTCCCTGAAACTCCTGCCTATTTCTGCCTCTGCCTCCCGAATGATCCGAAGTTCATCCAGCTCCAGTTCCCTAACATGGTTTGTCAGGAGCTACAGCTGGATGCACCTTTTGCAGGGGTAGTCATCAGAGACAGCTGTGCTCGCCCTGACTTCCCACAAACTGCAAACGGAGCACTCAACTGCCCTAACTGCTGCCTCCATTACCTACTCCTAAGGTAATTAGATTAATTAAAGGAGCTTACCCGGCCTTACCTCACCTGGAGTGAAGCTTGTACTCAGCCTCTGCTCGATTTTTAAAATTCCCCCGCTGATCTCAGAGGCCGACTTTCACGTGCTTGCGCAGTCATGCCCCGTTCAAACCTCGCTTCTGCCTGTTCTCGCCAAAGCCTGTTTGAGCCAAAGCCGACCGACTTTGCCTCAGTCCACTTCGACGATGGCCACTGTATATGGCGGTCTTTCTTTTAAACCTTTGGCACGCTACATCACACGCCTGCGCAGTCTAGCCTCTTTGCCCCGATCAGTTAAAAAAAACAGCTTCTCTCCGAGCTTCTTTTACCTCTTCCCTCTCCGCCTTTTGCTTCGATTTGGGCCGGACCTACTCAGCTGGAAGGACTTGGACAACGAAGAGACAGAATACCCAACTCGGAGTAGCAGCAAACGGCTGGGCCTACTCAGCTGGAAAGACTTGGGCAACGAGGAGGCAGAATACCCAACTCGGAGTAGCAGCAAACGGCTGGGCCTACTCAGCTGGAAAGACTTGGGCAACGAGGAGGCAGAATACCCAACTCGGAGTAGCAGCAAACGGCCGGGCCTACTCAGCTGGAAAGACTTGGACAACGAGGAGACAAAACCACACAACAACAGTCCATTCGTATTTTTGTTCGGAGTGGCAACAAATAGCCAGCAAGTCTCAAGCTGGCCACGAAAATGTACTTTACTTTCGTACCTTACTCAGAGCAGCGGCAAAAACTGCCGGCAACTCAACTGGACATGAAAACAACTGAATTCGCTAAGCAGCCAAAGGCACCAAAGCAACTAGAGTCCACGATTCTCGGTGGTCCCGGAATGAGCATAGACGCAGAGGCTGTGGTGAGATGACTGGCTACCGTTGACTGGTTATCATTGACAAACTTCTGATGATGGTCCAGCAATCACGGCTGTAGCCCAGACCCTTTTATGTTGCCAGTACAAAATGAAGATCAGGTGCCTTAATCAAGGCACCCATCAGAACACGGGGAAAAGGAAATAACTGGAATGAGGAATCCACGGACCGGACTGTGACAGGTAGAAGGTACAAGAGCCTCAGGACTCATACCACATGGTTCAGGAACAATTGCTACCCTACAACCATCAGGATCTCGAACAAAAGGGGATAACTACACTCACTTGCCCATCCATTGAAATGTTCTCGCAACAAATGTTCTCACTTTAAGGACTCTTATCTTCTTATTTCATGTTCTCATTATTTATTGTTCATTATTTATGTTTATATTTGCACAGTCTGTTGTCTTCTACACCCTACTTGATCTTTCATTGATCCTGTTATAGGTACTATTCTATTGACTTACTGTTATGGTCCAGATTGCGTTCCCTTTAAGTTTACCTAGTATGTGTTACGATCCGGATTGTTGACTCCTTGTTTCCCATTAATTCCTTGTTTTCCTGTGTCCCTCGGGCTTGGTGATTAAAGGCAATTTACTCTCGACTGAACCGGCAGATTATAAGTCTCTGGCTTCAGCCGTTCGGCGTGAGAGCGTTATGGAGCATTAACAAAGTCACTGCAGCCACCGAAGCTAGTGCGAGCCAAAGTCAACTAGCCGGAGCCAACTAAGTTTCTTGCCGGAGCAAGCCAAGACTCCTCCCGAAGCAAGTGCCAGCAAACCGCCTTTCCTTGCCAGAGCGGGTCTGGGCAAGGTGAACCCGCCAGGGTGAGTCAAGGGCTCACGCTGCTTGGAGCAAACTTGGGCCCAGTTATAGTACCATTACCATTAGCATTACCACTATACTTTATTGTCACCAAACAATTGATACTAGAGCATACAATCATCACAATGATATTTGTTTCTGCGCTTCGTGCTCCCTGAAGTACCGCCCATTGTTGTGTGGTCTCGTATCCAGTTCAGTAGGCAGGCCGTTTGCTGCTACTCGAGTGTACTGTCATTTGTGTTCTGTGTATGAGTCCCGGCCCTATGTCCTGGCCCCAAGGAGGGGTCCTGACTCTGTGTAAAGCCCCGGCCCTATGTTCTGTTCCCAAGGAGGGGTCCTGGCTCTGTGTTATGTGTTCCTGTGCTCAATTCTTCTCCCTGGTGTTCCAAGTATCAAGTCCTTGCTCTGGTGTTCCGCGTCCTGGCTCTGATCCCTGAGCTCCAAGTCCTAGCCCCCAGGTAGTGAGTCCCAGCCTAGTCCCAGGCCTGAGTCCTCGTCCATTAAGTCTATTCCCACTTCCTCTTTGCTCTCTTTGATTTCTCTCTGTTCTATCCTTGCGTCAGGGTTCTCCTTGGAAATAGTAATAAACTCTTTTTAGTTAACCTTACAAAACGTGTCTGTGTCCTGCATTTGGGTCCTCCTCCAGCACCCTAGCCCCTCCACATTGTGACATTTACAGAGTATACCCACAGAGAAATAAATCTCAGGGTTGTTCATGCTGATATATTCTGTATGTACTCTGATAATAAAATTTACCTCCAATTTTGCACTTTGCACTGTACATACCAGGAAATTTTCCATGATTTCCCATCCCGCCTCTGTATTTTGGAGCATGTTTAAAAGTTCTGCTAGATGCAGAAGGTTTTTTTTGGAGGATACCACATCAAAATGAAAATGTCCTTTGGAGAATCATGTAGATCATTTATATTTACATTCAGAACACAATTTTGACATTTGCCAGTAAAATAACTTTCATATGTTCTCACCGTTTGACAAAAAAATGGTTATCTTGATGTTGAACATGCACAAAACCTTTTTTCTGATATAACAAGCTACACAATTCACTATTTATTGTGGCTTCTCTACATGAAAATCGGCTGCCCCATTTCTCACATTACAGTAACGGCTAGACGTTCAAAACTTGCATTCATCTGAAGGTGTCGAGGAATAGGTCTGCTTTTATTAACAAGTTGCATGTTGTTTCAAGAGGTGCAGGTTCTCTTTACATTGACCTGAAATATGCAGGTTTATGTTTATGAAAGCCCATGGCACCTTGCTTATCATTATTAATGCAACCCAAGGATCAAAATAGGTATGGATTTCCATGGCCTTCTCTATTGCCCCCCCCTCTTCACCATTCCCCATTCCTGTTTCTTTCTCTCTCCTTATCTCCTTACCTACCCATCACTTCATTCTGGTGCTCCTTTGCCTTCCCTCTCTTCCATGGTCAGATTCCTCCTTTGCCAGCCCTGTATCTCTTTCACCAATCAAATTCTCAACTCTTTAACCATATCCCTCATCTCTCCCAGTTTTGCCTATCACCTACCATCTTGTACTTCCTCTCCTCCCTTCACCTTCTGACTCTGACTTCCCATCTCTTTCTCCAGTCCTGATGAAGAGTAAACATTGACTGTTTACTCTTTCCCATAGATGCTGCCTGGCCTATTGAGTTTTGTGTGTGTGTTGCTGAAGATTCCCAAGGTGCCACTTGTTGGATACCAATTCACATAGCAATGGAAAGAGGAAGTCACTGTTTAATTTATGATGGTTATTAGATAGAGAAACGCATCATGATACAATTCACATAGCTGTAATCTTTGGTATTATCTCTATGGAAACAGTTATCCCAGTGCAGTAACTATTCAGAGTCAGAACTCATTGCCATCAGAAATGGAAAACATACTTATTCCTTCCCAGCTGTCTCTATAATTGATTTTATTGCTAAATTCTAAGTAAGCACTACTGCAAAATCTATGAGCAATTACATCTGCAAATCAGTATTGGTATTGTGCCAGTCACACAGCTATTTGACCAAATATATTTTACTAACGCTCTTACGAAGCATTTTGGGTCATTTTTCCATAAAGAAAACGTCCTTATATCATTTTTAATCTGAAGTGTTATTGGGAACATTATAATATCAATTCTCCTATAATCTCATTGTTAAGGCTCCTAGGTGAATGCTAATAAAATTACTACAGATGTAATAATTACGTTCTTCCATGGTTTACCCAGGGGTGGAAGAATCATGATTTGGTGAATATTATACTGGTGACTTGGAATGTCTTTAGAAGTCTTGCTCACTTATATTTATTAATCACAGTAAATTATTCATTAAGTGCTAGTTCCAAGATAGTCATCATAATTTCTTTGCTTAGAATTAATCAAATGTATTTTTTTCTATGACTAATATTATTTTCATCAGCATGTTTGCTTACTGAACCATTGTTTTCCATACTGTGTGTAGTTTTTCCAATACCATAATTCACAGAACTGCATCGATGATAAACTAGTAATGCAGTGTGTGTTTCGGATAGAACTAAGCAATTGTGCCATCAATGGCATTGATCATGGCTATGAAGTGATTCATCATCTGTTTGTGACATATAAAGTGTGATTCAATAATAATCAGTAGGAGGAGCCTCCAGAAATATTCATATCCTCAACATCAGTTCATCCTAATAGATAAGTGCAAAAGCAAGGCAGGTTTTCATTCAGAAGTTCCAAGTGGGTAGTTTACCTCAACTATCTTCCTGACGATCACCTAACTGAGTCTCCAACTCATTTAGTTTTCTTTGCATAACATTAACAAATGGCTGTGTATACAACATACAACAAAGGCTATCAGCCCAACAACATTCCTGGTTTATATTGTAAATGAATTAGCTGCTATTGTACAGTTACAATACTATACAAATCTACTGACAAACTAGAAACTTCATTAAGTATAACCTGGCCACATAAAGCAAGACAAACTGAATCCCAACCAATTGTCATTCTGTCAATCTGCTGTCAATCATTAGTTATACATAGAAAATACTTTCATGAAACATGAATATGCCAATAACTAACTCTCTAATGTAGCATGCATCCTACCAGGACCACTCCGCTTTTCGATTTCAGGATCTGTTCTACACATAAACATGAGAAAATCTGCAAATGCTAGAAATTCAAAGCAGGACAGGCAGCAACAATGGAACAAGTCAACGTTTCAGGCCGAGACGAAGCCAGAAGTGAAATAAGTGATTATCATATTGAAGCAATTGATTGAATGAGCCATTAAGAAACCAATATATGTACATTAAAGCTTTTAAATTGATTATGCTCTAACTCTGAAATATATGTCATTATTGTGAGTGTCATCATGGTTTGAGCGGATGACAGGGGATAATTTCCAAGTAATATTTCCTTTTTATTGATGTTGACACTTGCTTGCCAGCCAGCTAATATTAACAAAACCCAGAATCAATTAAAGTTCTTGGACATGTCAACTAAAAGTAATTTTGTATTCCTATGGTGATACCAGGATCCTGATGTCGTAAATCTCACCAACTTGTACAGTTTTAAAGTAGGCTTCCTGCCCACTATTGGATATGACGTTTGAGAATTTAGAAGCAGTAGTGCAAGGCTCATCCATGAATTTTATGAGAACTAACGCATCAGGGATAAGTAAATTGACAATGTTAATTAATTTATAAACTCTAGTGCTGCAAGTCTGTACCATTTGAACTTCTTTATATATGACCTGTATCATTAAGTCTATCTATTTCCAAATCAATCCCCTCTCATCATTACGCCACCACGTCATACATGCACGCCATCCTTAAAGTAAAGGTGAATGTACATGAGTTTTCTTCTGGGTCTATGATTTTATTTCAATTAGTTTTATGTTTTGGAGTTACAAAACATAACAGTGATGTTAAGGTATTTTTAAAATGAACCCGCGATGACTATCTATCAGTCGAAGTGCAGTGAGGCATTCAAGTTTTTAAAAAGTGTAGCAGGAAATGGTCAAGTAAATAAAAAGCAGCACAGCATATGCTTCATTGGGAAAGAAACAGGAATGGTCAAGCTAAAAATAGGCAGAAAATGGACTAGGTTCATGGGTTCATAAGCAGTGAGTAATGTGTGATAATAATCATGAATAAATAAAAAGCAGAAATGGCTGGCTATATTGGAAAGATAGATGTGTTCAATTGCATGAGAGATAAATGGATATTGTATACTGCATAAATTGAGCAGCAATTTAAAGCAAATGAAATAGCCAATGAGAAGAGAGTGCCAATTTTGCTGTGTGCATTGAAGTTAAAGGCATACAGTTTGAGTAGAAGTTTAACTTCTCCAAGAAAACCAAAATCATGAAAGTAAATTAGGAATATTTAGAACTGAAATCAGTGCTGATTGCAGAATATTTTATGTTTCATAAGTGAAATCAAAAGGAAGATTCACAGTACATTTATTATCAAAGAAGGTATAAATTATACAACCTTGAGATTTGCTTGCTTACAGGTAGTCAGAATACAAGAAAACCAAAAGAACACAATTTTTAAAATATTTAAAATAAAAATAAAAGTAAAGACCACCCTATAAAAGTATCAATAGAAACAGCAGACTGAAACACAATTGAGTTGCAGTCAGGAATGAAAGTGAGCATGAACCAAATTACATTTAAACAGAAACTAGCCTGACTGAAGAAGTTGTTTTATGGTTGTGGAAACTTGCAGAAAATGCAATGAAATAGGACTCATACAAAGAGCATTTTGGGAAAACTAAAATAAATGCACTGTTCAAGGAAGGGAAAAAGCTAAAAAGTCAAGTTGCATTATAAAAGAGAGCGCCAATCTGCATATTGTTGAAAAATCTGGTAAGGATGAGAGTGACATAGGACTGGGTAACTTTAAGATTTACAACGTGAAAATTAACAGCAGGCAAGCAACATGGCTTACAGCAGAAGTGAACGGCAAATTGAATTAAATGGAATTGGACACAGCTGTTTCAGTCATTCCACAAAATTAGTTTGAACAGCGTTTCAGAGATACTGAACTGAAGCCTGCAGATTTTGAACTAAAAGATAACTCCTGTGGGAATAACATTTGTGACAGTGAAATACAACAACCAACAGGCCACACTGGGCTTGTATGTGATAAAAACAGAAGGGCAAGCATTGTGGAGTCAAGATTGGCTGAGACAACTACAATTTGATTGGAGATCCACTCACAATTTGCATGCCACATCCCTTGCAATAGAGTCAACTGAAAGTGAATTAAGAAAGGTACTGGGTGATGCTACAGAAGTATTCAAGAATGGTACTGGAAAACTCAAAAACATCAAGGGTAGGACAGTGTTAAATGGAAATGCCATACACAGGTTTTACAAAGCCAGACTATTTCCTTATACCATCCATGTTAAAGTAGTCAAAGAGCTGGATCACATGGAGGCTGAAGGAATTCTTTCCAAGGTTGATTGGAGCCCATGGGCAATGCCAGTGTTCTCAGTAGTCATGAAGAATGGGTCTGTCAAGATCTGTAGTGACTTTAAGTTCACCATTAACTCAGTACTGAAGGTAGATCAATACCTTCTGCCCAGGAAAGAGAATGTCTTTGTTAAGCTTTCTGGATGGAAACACTTCAGCAAAGTGGACATAGATAAAACCTATCTACAGCTGGAAATGGAAGAAGAGTCCAAAGCGTTTCTTACCCTAAAAGTGGCTTTATCACTATAATAGGCTTAATTCTGGTGTAGCATTTGCATTTGTTAGAAAGCAATGGACAAGGTGCTGCAAGGCTGTCCAGGTGTTCAGTGTTACCAGGATGACATCATTGCTATCAGTAAGGATAACAAAGACCATCTGCAAAATCTCAAGACAATGTTAAAAAGATTAGAAAATTATATGCTCAGAGCACTACGCAACAATAAGTGATGCGTGGTTCTTTAAACTACACATCACTTATTGTGGTCTCACTATTGACACACAAGAATTACACAAGTGTGCTGAGAAAATTCAAGCAGTGGGGAGTGCCCCAAGGCTAAAGGATTTGTCAATTACTATAACAGCCAATCCTGGCTACTGTGCTCATCCATTAAGTGCATTACTACAGATCGGGAAGAACTGGCAATGGACAAAGCAGTGTGAGGTGGCTTTCCAAAAGGTGAAGAAAATGGTGACATCAGATACTGTACTCACACATTATGATCCATTTATCAGGAGTGCTGCATATGCAGGGCCTTTAGTATTATTGAGGATCACACTCATCTATCCAGCATCCTCTTTGACTTTCTACGATCAGGCAGGAGACTACAATGCATAAAAACAAGAAAACTATTACACACTGGTTGACAGAGGCCTTAAGTTTGGTTTGGGCAGTAAAATGTTTCAACCAGTACTTGTATGGGAGAGACTACTGATGAACAGCAACATGTCCATTTGTAATCCGCAGTCCATTTTCTCCACTAACAGCAGAGGCAGCAGCATGAATTCAGAGATGGGCTCTGTTTCTTGGAGGACACAATAACAAGATTGAATTCAACAGGTAAACTAATTATGGAAATCCTGACAGATTGTCCTGTTTACCATTGGAGAAGGAAATACTTGAAAAATTTAAGGAAGGGGACACTTCTCCGACCATATTCTTCCTAATGCAAATTGAAGGTGTCCCTATTGTGGCAGTGGTTATCCAAAGGGAAACCAGAAAAGATCCTGGTTTACATCAGGTCTACATCTCAGTTAAAAATGACTGGAATGTGCAGCAGAAACCCCTGTTCTCCTTGACAGAGGTTGCCTTATGTGGGGATTGAGAGTTGTTGTACCATCCAAGCTGAGAGCTAAAGTGTTGGAGCTACATTCCAGTCATCTAGGTGTGGTCAAAACGAAAGCATTAACTCGAAGTTTTGTCTAGTGTCCAGGGATACATGAGCAGATCAAGCAGCTGGTCATGCACTATTTGAGATGCCAACACATCCAGAAGATGCCAAATACAGCACCTTTCCATCCCTGGCAACAGCCTCCATTACCCATGCAGTGGATTCATGTGGACTTTATAGCCATATAACCATATAACAATTACAGCACCGAAACAGGCCATCTCGGCCCTTCTAGTCTGTGCCGAACGCTTACTCTCACCTAGTCGCACCTACCTACACTCAGCCCATAACCCTCTATTCCTTTCCTGTCCATAGACATATCCATTTTTTTTTAAATGAGAAAATTGTACCTGCCTCTACCACTTCTACTGGAAGCTCGTACCACACAACTACCACTCTCTGAGTAAAGACGTTCCCCCTCATGTTACCCCTAAACTTTTGCCTCCTAACTCTCAACACATGTCCTCTTGTTTGAATCTCCCCTACTCTCAATGGAAAAAGCCAACGTCAACTCTATCTATCCCCCTCATAATTTTAAATACTTCTATCAAGTCCCCCCTCAACCTTCTATGCTCCAAAGAATAAAGATCTAACTTGTTCAATCTTTCTCTGTAACTTAGGTGCTGAACCCTAGGTAACATTCTAGTAAATCTGACCATTATTTGATCATTCATGAGCACAAATTTCTGGGTAGCACTGGATGCAGCTACAAAGCAGACAGAAGTGTCCCAGTAGACTCCATTACACCGTTGCACATTGTTGATGTGTTGAGAAGCTTCTTCTCAAGGTCTGGTGTTCCAGAACACTTAGTCAGTGACAATGGACCACGGTTTGTTGCAGAACAGTTTCCAGCATTCCGGAAAATGAATAGAATAAGACATTTTACACATCCACTGTATTACTCAGCTACAAATGGATTGGCAAAAAGATTTGCTTAGAGTCTAAAAACGCTCTGTGAGGAATATCAACAGAACACTGGCATTGCACACGAGAAAACCTGCAGGTGTTGGAAATCTGAGCAACACACACAAAATGCTGGACACTGTTGTAATAAAGCCAGACTTAGGTTGAAGGAAAACACCTTATATTCCCTTTGGGTAGCCTCTAATCTGAGGGCATGAACATCGATTTCTCAAATCTCCCCCCACCCCTTCACCATTTCCCATCCCCTTTTCCAACTCTCATGTTATCTCCTTGCCTGCCCACCTCCTTCCTCTGGTGCTCATCCCCTCCTTTCACCTGGTGTATCTCTCCCCGCATCTTTCAAATCTACTCCTCAGCTCTTCTTCCTCCAGTCCTGCCAAAGGAATTCAACCCAAAATGTTGACTGTGCCTTTTTTCATAGATGCTACCTGGCCTGCCGAGTTCTTCCAGCATTTTGTGTGTGTTACACTGACATTGAATCAATTTCCTCCTTGGATATCGCAACCACCCTCACCGTTCACAACATCCTTTGTTCTTGCCAGATTTACAAACTTGATCTCCACATTGACGAATACAGTCCTGTGCAAAAGGCTTAGGCACACTAGCTTTGTGTGTGTGTGTGTGTGTGTGTGTGTGTGTGTGTGTGTGTGTGTGTGTGTGTGTGTGTGTGTGTGTGTGTGTGTGTGTGTGTGTGTGTATATATGTGTAAGACTTTAGCACAGTACTGTATATATATAGCCCCTCACTAACAGCCACCAGACTCAGCTGTGAGAAAACCTTTCTCACACTCCTTATGTCTCAGGTTGATATGACTTGAGTCCCACCAAACCTGTGAGGTTGGAATGTCTTGCCCACCTTGCCCTGATTTGTGTGAATGCTGTGTAACTTACCACTCCCATGCTGGCAAGAAATAACAGACCAGACACTGCATACAATTATAAATAAAGTATAGTTAAGAATGTTAACTTAAGCAAACAGTTAAAGAAACAAAAGGACCCATCATAATTGAACAGTCAAATGTGCACATAAGTTGGAGCTTATTTTGAATTTGTCTGTCACTCACACCTAGACCACCTTCCAAATGTTGCTCAGATTCCATCTTGAACAAATGGGCTACCCCACGAGAGTATTGGTCCTTCCTCCTAAAAGCCATTCGTCTGCACAAAAGTGGCATCCTCGACCATCTTCTCCCCTATCTTCTCCCTGTTTGATGTAAAAGACTTTGACCCACACCAGTGTCCATCTCAGAAACCTCTCTGTCCAGTGTTCCCTGGAACCTTCTCCCAAATCCACCTTCCAAATTAGCTGACACCACATTCCTAAGTTGAACAACAAAGTCCCTCATCTTAGCTCAAACCCAAACAGGCTGAAAGCTGGAGTTTAGAGCTAAGCAAAAAGGAGTGTTGTGTATTTAATATTTGGGTAATATTGTAAATATATTGTTTGATTAAGCATTCTTTGTTGTTTACATAATGCCTGGCAGGTTATATGTGTAGGTGCGTAAATAGCATATGTTTTTATGTTGCCACACCTTGCTTAAAGTGAAAACAAGTGTACACGAGTTATCTCCTGGCTCCATGTTTTCATTTTAATTAGTTTTATGTTGTAGTGTTACAAAACAGAACACTTATGTCCTTCCATACACTCCCCTAGCATTTTCCCTTCATCTTCTCCTTTCTCTGCATCTCAAAAGATATTTAACTCTAACATCCCCAATTCTACTGTGAGATCATCAATCATAAATATAAACTCTGTTTCTCTTTCCACAGATACAATTTAACCTACTGAGCATTTCTAACATTTTCTGTTTTTTTAAAACACCCGGAAATATTAAATTGAGTTAAATGGTCCTAATTTAAAATTCACATTCTTAAGACATTAGGGAGAAGGAGATTGAATGATTTTACCTCTATTGCTATTGGAACTTACAAGAACCCAACACTTTTAAGTTCAGTATCATGCTGATTTTGAACCCACACTTAGTGTCTTTCCTATCATAGAAGTTTAATGGAGATTATATTCCAAGTCACAGTGCGATTCTGTCAGTTTCAAATTAATTATTTCAGCAAGTAGAAATTATTATTTTAATTATTGGATTAAAAGAATAACCTAATCACTCATGACTGAATATTTTGCTGATGAAATAGCCCACCTTTCCAAATGTTTTTCAAAATACAGCATATGGCTCTTCAAATAGTGAGGTAGCCCATCTTCTGTTCTCCGCCAACAATTTTGCACATGGCACATTCTTCTTCAGGATCATAAGTTGACATATACTGTTTCGAAAGATTTCAGCACTAATTATATGTAACTCCCTGGGTCGCCTCAGGCTCGCTCAGCTCGTTCTTGTCTAGGGAGAGCAGCCTTCGGCCCCGCCAAACTGGGTAATCAGCTGGTGTGGATGCCTCGCCCAAAAACAGACAGTACACCATATGCAATTAAATGAGTACAATTTATAAAGGTTACTATAACTAAGTGATTAATAACGATACAGTATATATGAAGAGAAAATTAAAGAAAAGGCGCCAAACTTATCAAAGTCCAAACCACTTCATGCACAGCCGTTGGAGCTCAATTTCTGAAGTCTTCTGGCCACCATTCGATCCCCTCCGAACTCCTCGACTCGCAGCTCAGGACCCTCCGAACTCCTCGACTCTCCAAACAGCTCAGGATCCTCCGAGTGGTCAACCAAGCACATCTAGCTTTCCCCCCCCCCCCGGAGAATCTCCCGGCCTCGGACCCCCCTTTGGGGTCCAATCCTCGCCCAGCTTAGAGCATTGCGTCCTCTCTCTCGACCCCCTCGCGCCGATCTGCCCAAAAGCCCATCAACAAAAGCTTACAGACTCAGAAGAAAGAACATTAATCCCCATTTGGTTTACAAAGGAATACCATTCTCGTTATCAGTAAATTAGCATTCCTGCTAGTTAACAAAAGGAAACCCTTTCCCAACAGTAACAAAGAAAAAAAAAGAAACCCCCTTTACACACTTCCTCCACCAAATAAAAGTCATGTCCTCATGACTACTAAATAACTCGCCACCTTTCCTGCCAACACACCGTAACCCAAGCACAAACAGTGACATCTCCTCCCCACACAGTAACCCTCACGCCCTGTTCCTCAGGCGCAACTTAGGCCAACTATCTGGGAGTTCCCTAACCCTTCTGAGGTCTCCGTACCCCCTCACCTAAACCCTTCAGGCTCGGACACAACTGGGGATACCTTGGGCCCACTACCAACTCCTCTCTCAACCTCTCACTCATGCCCCACACAGCACACAGCTAACCCTCCCCGCTACACCTGACTCAATGGGAGAAGGGCCAAAGGTCTCTTCCTCAATCGAGGGAAAGTCAGCAAATGCAGCATGTACCACACATCCAGCACATCATCCATCGAATCTGTATTCTTCCTCATTCCTGTGATCGGTAGCTGCTGTTTGATCTTCTCCAAACGGAAACACGTGGCCTGCACTGCTCCCGCAGTCTCTTCAGCCTCCTGTTCAGTATTCACTGCACTTCTCTCCAGCTTTTTCTTCCTCATGACTTCTTCCAGATCAACTTTCAGGTTTTGCAATTCATTTGAACTGTCGATGGTCATCTTCAGGTTCCCTTCAAGCTTCCGCTTCTCTCTTCTGAGATTCGTCTGTAATTTCTTCACCTCTGCAAACTCCCCTCTCCGGGTTCTCAGTTTGCTATTACCCTCAGTCAGACAACTTTCTTCATTCTCTCCAACTTGTAAGTCTTCCGAATGGTTCCAGATCACTTTCTCCAGTCTCTCCGTCTTCATTTCAAACTTGATTCCGTAGAGACAGTCTCTCACGAGCTGCGACCTTCGCCAGCCCTGGCACGTGTCCCGAAAACACTTTAACTCGGTAGTTCTCAGCTGCTCCTGCAACGACCTCACTTCATATTCTCCTGAGGCAAATCCAAATACCAAGAGATCATCCACATACACCAAAACTCCAAACGCCTCCACATCCCCTATGGGCTTCCACCTGCCCCGCAGGAAGGTTGCAAGGGCTCCAGAAGACTCCTAGGGAATTTATAACGGCCGTCTTCTCCTTGTTGGCCCCACTCATCGGGATCTGGCAACATCCACTCCTCAGATCCAGCACATTAAACCATTTCGCACCACTCAGACAGGCCATCGCCTCTCTGGCCCTCAGGGCCATATTCTGGTCACTGACAGTGCGCCTCTTCAACGCAATATAATCCATACACACGCTGCCTACATCTTCCACGGCTGTAGGGGCCAGTCGCCGCAACCTCTCTCTCTCCGAGGTGTCTTCAGCAGTCAACTCCCCTCACTTGTGGTATTTCACAGCGTCCACGAAGAGGGTCTCACCCTCAGATACTTCCCCCAGGCCGTACCACCACTGGCTCTTGCTTGAATTCGGTATCAGCCCAATGCTGCTACACACGTCCGCACAAGCAGCTCGAAACTCTGGGTGCATCGACAATGCCTCCAAACAGCGCTCACCCGCCTCCTCCGGGCAGGCTCCCAAGCGCACCAGCAGGATTTTGGTTCTCTCTAGAACAGAAACGCTGCCCGTCTCAACAGGGTCCGGACACATCAGCATTAACGATTCATGAACCTCAGTCTCCTCCACGTTTGCCTCTAAGAACTCCATTTTCACTGACCAAAAACCGTTGTCTGGATAACCACCGGCACTGGTACCCCGAATCTCCAGTGTCCTCAATGTTGTCAAGGGTAAATGCTTCCAATAACGGTTATGAAACAAACTGTACAGCAACTTCACCGGCGCCCCGGTGCTGAGGATGGCTTTAACTTGACTTCCATCCATCCGTAACAACACTTGTGCGCTTGGCCCCTCTAAGCCTTCAGGAATAGGGTCTGTTCCTTTCGGGAGTTCCTTGGTACATTGCTGGGAACGTGCTCCCCCAGAGACCCCAAGCCGTTCCTCCACTGGGCCTCCTCTCAGTTTCCCGACACCTCTCGAATCAACGGAACAACTGATCCCCTTGACAGATCCCCTTGGCACCACAAGCAATTTATCTGCCCCCCCCCCCCAGGCAAAAAGGGATACCCTAAAAACTTCCCACCAATCTCCTGCCACAGATATAATAAGCCCCCCAGCTGTGGCATTTGACTTCCAGTCGAACCACACGCATTTTCCCACACTTTTCCAGAACTGGCAGCGGTCACTTCGAGGTAATTGCGCCTGACAGTTCTAACAAAGTCACCAGCCCGCCTACTCAAACTTTCAACCCGTCCCTTTCGCTTTTCCTCAGCCAAGCACTGCCACTCACCCAACAACTGAGAGGTCCGCTCCGCCCACGCCTCCGCCCCTTTAGGGCTGGACATTATTCCAATAACCGGGCGGAGCTCACCACTGCTGAAACATCCCAACCTGTCACTCCTCAATCTCCAAACAGTACGGACAACCCATGGTCCCACCACCATTTCGTCAGCCAACAGCAACCACCCCACCCAACACACACGCAGCGATAACCAGCAATTGCACACCCACAAAGGCACACCAGCTCTTCACCGCAGACACAATTTAAAGAGGGTGATCACACAGCTTCCACAGAAATCAACCTCGGACGAGCGCCCCACAATGTAACTCCCTGGGTCGCCTCAGGCTCGTTCAGCTCGTTCTTGTCTAGGGGGAGCAGCCTTCAGCCCCACCAAACTGGGTAATCAGCTGGTGTGGATGCTGTGTGATGTCCCCGCCTCGCCCAAAAACAGACAGTACACCATATGCAATTAAATGAGAACAAATTATAAAGGTTACTATAACTAAGTGATTAATAACGATACAGTATATATGAAGAGAAAATTAAAGAAAAGGCGCCAAACTTATCAAAGTCCAAACCACTTCGTGCACAGCCGTTGGAGCTCAATTTCTGAAGTCTTCTGGCCACCATTCGATCCCCTCCGAACTCCTCGACTTGCAGCTCAGGACCCTCCGAACTCCTCGACTCTCCAAACAGCTCAGGACCCTCCGAGTGGTCAACCAAGCACATCTAGCTTCACCCCCCCCCTCGGAGAATCTCCCGGCCTCGGACCCCCCTTTGGGGTCCGATCCTCGCCCAGCTTAGAGCATTGCATCCTCTCTCTCGACCCCCTCGCGCCGATCTGCCCAAAAGCCCGTCAACAAAAGCTTACAGACTCAGAAGAAAGAACATTAATCTCCATTTGGTTTACAAAGGAATACCATTCTCGTTATCAGTAAATTAGCATTCCTGCTAGTTAACAAAAGGAAACCCTTTCCCAACAGTAACAAAGAAAAAAAAAGAAACCCCCTTTACATATATACAAGGAGAAATCCTTAATTGCCCAAATATACAATGAATATTTTTTGGGGGTTTAATGAGTTCTTTATCTGGCTTTTAATATCTAAATTATCTGTTCAAATTTGGAACCTTTCTTTATGTCATCTGAAAATAAGAAAAACACAGCTGCTCATCAAGGTATCCACTCAAGCTTTTCATTAACATTTTTAATATTCTCACATCGTTTTATTAATAACAAAATTGACAAGCCTATTATCCTGACCAAATCCCTTTCTAATCCTCCTTACAGAAGATTTGTTTAATTTGCTTTACCATTCAGTTCCGTGTTAGTCTTACATTTATCAGTATTGTTTAATTTGTCATTTCTCTTTAAGCATATGTATCTCTTTTTAGTTAACAGATTTGACACTTCAGAATTAAGTTTAATGCATTTTTAGATCAGAAGCACGAAAGGCCCTTTACCTCAATACTAATCTATCATACAACTTTCCTTACTTTAAGCAAAACTGTCCTCTTGATTTCATTTTTAGCCTAAATTTGATTAATTTTTCCTTGAAACACTTTGCTATGACCCATTGGCAAAAGCCCTCTGAAAATTCCCTAAATTATCTTCCCTCTCTTTGCCAGTCTAATGGGGGCAAGGATGCCTCAGATCTGTGGGCTGCAAGATAGCTAATGAGACCAATGTGGGAACTGCAGATACTTCATCAGATTGGGCAGAAGGTGCTATCTAGTTTGTGAGTTTGTGTACTCATTCCACTGTTTATAATGGACTTGTATAATTCATCACAAGTTCCTTAACATCAGCCTGAATGATTCTGATGCACCATCAATAACTCACTCTGAGACGTAAGGCGAGATATCGGCTTTTATTGACTGGAGGAAGGAACAAGCAGTGAGTGACCACCATACTACATCCTGGAGACTGAGAGGCCGGGCTCAGGCCTCGATCGCCTTTATACCGGGGTCTGTGGGAGGAGCCACAGGAGCAGTCAGCAGGGGGCATGTCCAGACAGGTATATGTACTTCACCACATTCACCCCCCCCCCCCCCTTTGTTTTAAAAGAGTCCCCATGTGGCGAAGTTTCTTACAGGTTAAGTCTATCAGGTGGTCGAATCTGTCGCTGCGATCTATGTAACACCGGCTGTGATCGCACAGGTGCCGGTGGTGGTGATTGCACAGGAGCCGGTAGTGATTGCACCGGAGACGGAGGTTGTGCTGGTTCCAGCCTAACTGGAGGTGTCAGCCCACTAGGCGTCAGTGATCCCTCACGCATGTGCGAGGCGCCTGGTATATATGCGTACGAAACGCCCGGTATATGAGTGTCATGCGGAGTCTGTGTAGGGCCTGGTGTGCGCGGTGTCACCTAGGGTACAGGTTTCATAGTTACCGTGGAGTGTTCGGGGTAGTGGTCTGCTGCTCCTGCGGGCGCCAGATCCTGGACGGAGACAATGTCCTCCTGCCCATCAGGTAAAAACCACGTAGGCATACTGGGGGTTCGCATGTAGAAGGTGAACCCTCTCGACCAGCGGGGAGTATTTATTACTCCTCACATGCTTCCGGAGCAGCACTGGCCCTGGGGACATCAGCCAAACTGGTAGGGTGGTCCCAGTGACAGACTTCCTGGGAAAAGAGAATAGGAGTTCGTGAGGGGTGGCATTGGTGGACGTACATAGCAGGGAGCGGATAGAGTGGAGTGCCTCAGGGAGGACCTCTTGCCATCGAGAGACTGGCAGCCCTTTTTGACTTAAGGGTTAAAAGTGTGGCCTTCCACACTGTGGCATTCTCCCTCTCCACCTGTCCATTTCCCCGGGGATTATAACTCATGGTCCGACTAGTAGCAGTGCCCCTAGCTAGCAGGTACTGGCGTAGCTCATCACTCATAAAGGAGGACCCTCTATCACTGTGGATATAGCAGGGATGTCCGAATAGAGTGAAGAGCTGGTGCAGAGCTTTTATGATGGACGTGGTAGTGGTGTCGGGGCAGGGAATGGCAAAGGGGAGCCGCGAGTACTCGTCGATAATATTGAGAAAATAGACATTGCGATCGGTGGAAGGAAAGGGGCCCTTAAAGTCAACACTCAGTCACTCAAAAGTGCGGGTGGCCTTGACAAGTTGCGCCGTTTCAGGACAGAAGAAGTAAGGTTTGCACTCAGTGTAGATTTGGCAGTCCCTGGTCATCGTCCTGATGTCCTCCAGGGAGTACGGCAGGTTCCGGGCTTTCACGAAATGGTAAAATTGGGTGACCCCCGGGTGGCAAAGATGTGCATGAAGCGCGTATAGCTGGTCGAGCTGTGTGCTAGCACACGCTCCCCGGGATAGGGCATCGGGGGCTCATTGAGTCTGCCAGGCCGGTACAGGATATCATAATTGTAGGTGGAGAGTTCTATTCTCCACCGCAAAATCTTATCATTTTTGATTTTGCCCCGCTGTTGGTTGCTGAACATGAACGCAACTGAGCGCTGGTCAGTCAGCAAGGTGAACCTTTTGTGCCTCCAGTTCCACTATAGCCTGGGCTTCTTTCTCCACCGCAGAGTGCCAAATTTCAGAGCCTTGAAGGGTACGAGAAAAGAATGCTACTGGCCTTCCTTCCTGATTGAGGGTAGCAGCCAGAGCGAAATCGGAGGCGTCACACTCCACTTGGAAGGGAATGGTCTCGTCCACCGCATGCATCGGTGCTTTGGCAGTGTCCCCTTTAATGCAGCTGAAGGCCGCGCAGGCCTCAGCAGAGAGGGGAAAAGTGGTAGACTTGACCAGGGGGTGGGCCTTGTCTGCGTAATGGGGAACCCATTGGGCGTGATAGGAAAAAAACCCAGGCACCGTCTGAGGGCTTTGAGAGTGGTGTGAAGAGGGAGTTCTAACAGGGGGAGCATACAGTCCGGATCAGGGCCAATGACCCCGTTTTCCATGACATACCCAAGGATGGCGAGTCGGGTGGTTCCGAACACACACTTGTCCCTGTTATAAGTAAGGTTCAGAGCTTTGGCCACTTGGAGAAATCGTTGGAGGTTGGCGTTGTGATCCGACCAGTCGTGACCACAGATGGTGATGTTATCCAGATAGGGAAATGTGGCCTTCAGTCGGTATTGGTCCACCATCCAGTCCATTTCCCTCTGGAAGACAGAGACACCATTCATGACACCGAAGGGGACACGCAGGAAGTGATAGAGCCTGCCGCCCGCCTCGAGGGCAGTGTAGGGGTGGTCCTCTGGGTGGATGGGGAGCTGGTGATAAGCGGATTTCAGATCTATTGTCGAGTACACCTTGTACTGAGCTATCTGGTTGACCATATCCGTGACGCGGGGTAGGGGGTACGCGTCAAGCTGTGTGAATCTATTGATGGTTTGACTATAGTCCATGACCATCCTATCTTTCTGCCCAGTCCGAACAACAACCACTTGGGCCCTTCAAGGACTTGTGCTTGGCTCAATGTTCCCCTCCCTGAGCAGCTGCTGCACCTCTGACTGAATGAAGGCCCTGTCCCCCGCGCCGTACCTCCTGCTTTTAGTTGCCACAGGTTTACAGTCGGGGGTCAGGTTGGCAAACAGCGATGGGGGAGGGATCTTGAGGGTGGGGAGGCTGCAAGTGGTGTCGGTAGCGCAGCTGTCGGCATGGTGCTGGGTGGGATGTGTGGGTCAGTGTGTGTGTGTGGTCAGTAGCGGGGTATATGGTGAAGTCCCACCAAACTGAGGATTCCTGACAGTGAGTGGTGGGATGGGCCCGTCATATGCCATAGTCACACTTTCGAGGTGGCTCTGGAAGTCCAGCCCCAATAGCACAGGTGCGCACAGTTGAGGCATGACCAGTAGCGCAAAGTTCTGATATTCTGTGCCCCGCATCAATAACTCACTTTGAGACGTAAAGGCGAGATATCAGCTTTTATTGACTGGAAGAAGGAACAAGCAGTGAGTGACCACCATACTACATCCTGGAGACTGAGAGGCCGGGCTCAGGCCTCGATCGCCTTTATACAGGGGTCTGTGGGAGGAGCCACAGGAGCAGTCAGCAGGGGGCGTGTCCAGACAGGCACATAGTTCACCACAGATTCATTTCCACTTTGAACAGTTGTTGGCCAGAGACTCCCAGAAGCCAGTGGGGTTCTTTCTATCTGTATACACCTCTGAGTATGTACTTCTTCATAGCTGAAATCATTCTTGATCTCTTCCTCTGTCCGTCTGGCCATCTCATTCTGTGATAGAGCTTAGAATAGAGTCTAGTATGTCTCAGCAGTCTAGCTTGAGTATGCAGTCAATGTAGCTGAGAGAGTGTAACTGGAGCCTTGATGCTGGGATTGTTGGTGTGGGAGAGGACGCTGCCATTGGTGCACTATTGGGGAGAGAAAGATTGAGAAATGAACCATTTTCAAGTCAGTCAAGAAGTGGAACAGAGCTTTCTATCCTAAATTAGTACTGTTTTTTTCTCATTAGATTTCATCATACAGGATTGAATTAGTTTCTATATTTTACCTAATATCAACCAAACTAAGTGGAATTATAATAGCACAAACAAACCACTGGTTACTTGATACTTAGTGTATCAAGCAGCACCTGTGAGAGTAAAATACTCTTGATGCTTCAGGTAAAATTTGCAATCATACTGTAATAGTTGAGAGCAGCTTTTTCATCATTAAAATATAGTTATTTTACTGCTTATTTTTAATTCTGCAGAACATCGTCAATGTTCAATTAATTTTTGATGATAGCATCCTTGAAGTTTTTTTTCTAGTTTGCACGAGTAATTTTGGTCGGCTTGTTCATTGGTTCCATCTGTTATCAAGTACCTTAAACATCAGAGAAAGTAAATGCACTAACAAGTAGACTTCATGGTTAGTAAATATCTCAAGATTTTAATCAAGCACATAATCTTCCTGTCTTGATAAATTCTAATTCCAAAATGCATTCAGAGCTATTGTGTTAGAATGTTTTTATTTTGCAATTTCAGCTCCACCCTCTCCTCCAGTTTCTGAGGGGAGTTCCCTTGAGTGGAATGTTTAATGCATCTAGATAAAAGAATGGTTCAACTGAATGAAAATAAACATGCCACTATGAATTAATTTATACATGCCATTCTAGATTAAACTAAACATTCCACTCTGTATTAAAATAAACATGCCATGGTGAATTAAATTAAACTGCTCATGATTAATTAAATCAGACATACAACAATAATTTCCATTTATATAGAAGCTGGAATATACTAATAGTTTCCCATGCTTTGTCCAGCTGTATTATCAAACGCTAATTGATAGTGAACCACATTCCAGACAAATGGCCTAAAGGTAATGGTTTTAAACCGTGCTTTGAAAGTGTTGCCTGGATTGGAGGGCGTACATTATGAAAATAGGTTGAGTGAACTCCTTGGAGTGAAGGAGGATGAGAGGTGACCTGATCGAGGTGTATAAGATGATGAGGGGCATTGATCATGTGGGTAGGCAGAGGCTTTTTCCCAGGGCTGAAATGGATAAAACGAGGGAGCAAAGTATTAAGCTGCTTGGAAATAGGTACCAAGGGGATATCAGGGGTAAGTTTTTCACACAGAGGGTGGTGAGTGCATGGAATACACTGCCAGAAGAGGATACAATATGGTCTTTTAAGAGCCTCTTAGATAGGTACATGGAGCTCAGAAAAATAGAGGGCTATGCGCTAGGGAAATTCTAGGCAGTCTCTAGAGTAGGTTACATGGTCGGCACAACATTGTGGGCCGATCGGTCTGTAATGTGCTGTAAATTTCTATGTTCTATGTAAGATCAGATGGAGGGGCAAAAAATTTACAAAGGGTGGTCCAGTGATTTAGCACAGTAAAAAGTATACCTGCCAACTGTGGAGGAAGTACACTCAGAGATGATCAAGAGTCTATATTTGTAGGAGTACAAATTGCTGAGCAATTATTGCACCCGAGGCAATTCCAAAGATAGGAAAGGGAAAGATGAAGCAGAGATCAAAAAGCAAGAAAAAAATTTAAAATACTAAAATAATTATAAGTATATTCTTTAACTGTGTTGTATTAAACATTGGATGAATGTTGGGAGGGTGAAATGACAATGTAACTCTGAACTCTTGCATATGGGTTCTGTAATGCTTGTGAAGTGATTGTACAGAGTAAACACTGTAAGTTTGTTAATGCCAGTAGAGTGTTTGCTGATAGCAGCTGGATTCTTTGTTAGTCTCAGGAATCATTAACATGAGGATGTCTGTTAAAGACTAAGTGTCTGTTGGTCACTGAGAGCTAGGTTGATGGAATTTTTCTTAGTGTTGGCATTTGAGTTTATTGTCATTGTGTGTAGAAATTAATGTCCTTTTGTAAGTCCAAGGAATCAAGTGGTGATAAGAATCATAAGCTCTAAGATTTTTCTGGAAATCTTTGCGACTTGCTATGTAGTATCTTCTGTGGTTTATTTGTGCTTTCTATCCTATGATAATAAACTAGGCTTAAGCTATGTTGCTGTGCTTGTACACTTATTACCACATCTCCTGGACACACAAATAGCTTGGGTCTGATCAACCCAGACAATTACATTAACTTAATTATGATATACTATAAAGGTACAATGAGCTAAAGATGTTGGTGCAACAAATAAACCTAAATAAAGCCATAAATTAATTAATGATTCTCTCATAGTAACCATCACCATTATCATTACGTGTCGTGTCATATGATGTGGGTGACTATGGTCTTACCCGTGACTATGTTTGTTCTTGGCAAAATTTTCTACAGAAGCAGATTGCCATTGCCTTCTTCTGGGCAGTGTCTTTAAAAGACTGGTGACCCCAGCCATTATCAATACTCTTCAGAGATTATCTGCCTGGCATCAGTGGTCGCATAACCAGGAATTGTGATTCTCACTAGCTGCTCATATGACCAACACTGCCTGCACCCATGGCTTTATGTGACCCTGATTGGGGGGAGTGGCTAAGCAGGTGATACACATTGCCCAAGGGTAACATGTAGGCTAGCACCTTACACCTCTTTTGGTAGAGACATATCTCCACCCCACTACACATCTCAGTAAACTCACGAGCATAATAAAATCAAAAACATTCTGAAAATATCACACTCTATTTATTCTCTTCAAGTCGAATCTGTACCAATACATATTCACTCATTTTCTTTTCTATTATTTTTCTTATTGGATTTCATGGAACATTTGAATTCCATCCTTTCTTCTTCACAAACACTGTAAGTTTGTATATGACTTATGCAGGCAATATAAATACTGGATTTTCAGCAGAGGTGAACAATGAATTTGTGCATGAAAGATGAATCATCAGCACAGTACTCAGGCTACCACTGAGCAAACAAGTGCTTTATATGAAACCACAGCAAGTGTCTTATAGATTTTAATTCTCAGAACACTTGGGGATCTCATCAATGGTAACATTTGGCTAGGCAGCCAGCAGTGACAGTGTGTTCCAGACTTCCAGCTGTGCTCTTATCCACCACTGAGTCCAGGGGAATTCTGCACAATTCTGTGACTTGGTTTGATATATTTTTTATGTGCATCCTCAACTTTATATCAATACAGCTCCATTCTTTCAAATGTGGTTCCAGCCTTCAAATGAAAGAAAAACAAGCAGCTGTTTCTGCCTGTGAGCATTGCCCTAACTTCTACCTCATGCAGCATGGTCATGCAACGTGATGGATCAGTAAATTGAATATTGTTGTGCAGCTGATACAGTTTTGACCACAGGCCAGGACTGGAATCAGCACCACGTAGATTTTATATTATAAATGTTTCCGAATGCAAAGAGCACCACTACTGATTGGGACTGCAAGCTCTGGTTCTAGAATTCATTGCTAGGTGTAACACCTTCTCTGCATTCAGCCTGTCGAGACCTGTGAAATTTAGTAAGATCTCTCCTCACTCTTCTTAGCTCTGAAGAATACAGGCATAGACTATTCATTCTCACCTGATATGGCAATCCCATTATCCTCAACCACTTTAGCTACACTCCCACTAATGGAAGTACATCTTCCCTTAGGTAAGGAGACCAAAACTGTACACAGTTCCTGGGGTGTGATCTCACAAAACACAACAAGATTACATTAAGACTTATTTCAGTATTCAAACCTTCTCATAATAATACTTACATATTGCCTTTCAACTTGAATGTTGCACCTGCATGTCAGCTCTTAATTATGTGTGTACCAGCATATGTACATCCTTATGAACATTAACACTACACAATATGTCATTATTTGAAAAAAGACTTTGCCCAGAGAAAGTAACTGGGGCCCCTTGATTGTCAAAAACAGATTGGATCATTCTGAAAATGGCAGAGAAATTCCAAGAAGGCCACATTCAACATATCCAAACAAGAGAAAATGTGCAGATGCTGGAAATCCAAGCAACACATGTCTTAGCTCAAAGTGTCGATTTTACTTTTTTCCATAGATACTGCCCGTCCTGCTGAATTCCTTCAGCATTTTGTGTGCATTGACTCAACACATTCAAACTCTTCTATGAATTTTTTGCACTGATTATATAAGCAAAAACTTTTATTGATACACTGTTGGTCATGTATATTACAGGAAATGATCGGACAATTATAGACTTATCCATAAAGATCATCCATCCAAAAATGGACTGATCTGCAGCACTGTGTTTTGTATCTCTTCCATCTTGTTGTCGGTTACAGTCATTTTGGTTTACATTTCCTGTTATGTAGCAGTGTCAGTTGTCTGCAAAGTTCACTTCAACATTATTGATGAGAACCACATCAGTATGAGGCCACAGTTTCATTTAGTATTGCCCTTGTCTGAGTGAGTACTCCCAGCAGTCACCAAATATGCCAGAATATTTAATAAGAAATGCCGTCAGGGATTTAGCTCTATTTTTCCCAACATCACTTTATGGTACAGCCTGCCTCAGCCCCTCCTGAAACTGGACAAAGAAGCGGAGGAAAATTATATGTTCACCAACAATGTGTGAATAAGACATGGAACATTAGGTGCCTGCAAGTGCCGGGTCCAAAATGCGAGAAACAATTAACATGTGAAAGACATGTCAACAAATACAGTTCTGTTCTCCATTCCTCATGCAAGCAGACAAGAGGAAGAACACTCTACAACTGGGACAAGAGTGTATTGATTTCTTGAACTTCTGGTAATTGTTCCTCCCCTTCACTATTCCCCATTCCCATTTTCTTCTCTCAGAGTATCAGCTCACCTGCCCATCACTTCCTCCAGGAGCTTCTCCCCCTTCCCTTTCTTCAATGGCCTTCAGTCTCTCCTCTCAGATTCCCCCTTCTCCAGCCCTTTATCTCATCCAACAATCAACTGTCCAGCTCTTTACTTCACCCCTCCCCCTTGCCTGGTTTCACCTGTCACCTACAACCTTCTACTTCTTCCTCCCCTCCCTCCAACTTCTGACTCTGACTTCCCATCTCCTTTTTCCAGTCCTGATGAAGGGCTTCAGCCTAAAACATCAACTGTTTACTCTGCCCGGCCTGCTGAGTTCCTGCAGCATTTTGTGTGTATTACTTTGATTTCCAGCACCTGCAGATTTTCTCTGGTTAGTGCATTATAAAACTTGGAGTAAAGATACCAAGGGGAAACCTGGAGAGTTCAAATCTGCACAGCACTGTTTCTATTGACAAAGAAAGTATTTCACAGAACAGAAATTACTAATCTAATAAATATAAAAGTAATGGAACAGTCAACTGCCAGAGCAAACAGCTGCATTTATGATCAGATAAAGCCACTGCCAAATGAGACAATTATTTGTGGTGTTCTGACAGCTTTACATTCCAAGCAGTTTCCAATTTTGAAACATCCGGAGCAAAGCTGTTGTCATCTTAAGATTTATCTTACTAGCTTCCCTCTGTTGATAACAGAGAGGAAATTCAGCCTGTTTAACAATGTCAAGATAGTATAGTCATTATTACTTGGTTAAAGATATTTGCTGTTAGTCTGTGATAAATGGCTCCAATTTCAAAAGGCTGCACGGATAAAATATAAGCATGTGTATAAATTCAATGACCAGAATTAAGGAGAAGCTTCCTTGAAACTAATCCCTCAAAAGTAATGCTGTCATGAATCTTTTTCAGTTATCTTCAGAACGTAGAAGTATATAAAATATTGGAATTGAACTTGAATGGGGACGGGAGTTCCTTTTCATATTGCCCAGTCTTGGCCTGAAACACCGACTGTTTATTCCCTTCCATAGAAGCTGCCTAAACTGCTGAGTTTGTTTGTTTATTTATTTACTTATTAATGCTTACTTATAGATTGATTGATATATTGAGATTCAGCATGGAGAAGGCCATTCCAGCCATGCTGTCCAGCAATTCCCTGATTTAATCCTGGCCTAATCACGAGACAATCTACAATGACCAATTGACCACCCAAATGGTACGTCATGGACTGTAGAAGGAAACTGGAGTGCCCAGAGGAAACCCATGCAGTCATGAGGAGAACATACAAACTCCTTACAGGCAGCAATGGGAATTGCCTGGGTTGCCTGGACTGTAACCACTACAGTACCGTGCTAACAGCACTTTGAATGCACTACACTTAATTATCATTGCATTCTTCCTGGTTATTTTGCTGCATCAATATCAGAACCACAGAGGAGGGACAGTCAGCATATTTAGCCACAGTATTGATAATGCCGTGATACTAACCCTGTCTTCTCTTGCTCCTACCTGTACACTGCAACATGTAATCAATATTATAAAGCAATGATTATAAAAGGTTGATCAAAGAAAGAAAGGAAGTATGAGTAAAAATAATAATATTTTAAAACTTTGTATTATATGTTTGTAAATAATATTGTATGGTTGGATTGGGAGCTTTATTGTGAGACATACAGTAAGTATACTATATTGTACTGGTTTTTCTATATTAGGCACTGATGCACTATGTCCTAGAAAGTGAGTACATGTTATATTATCATCAGGTACATGGCTGGAAGCTGGAAGAATGAACAAGTTGTCAAGCAACAGACCTGAATATTAAAGTGTAATTAGCAAACAATGTTCTGCAAAACAAGGTAAAACAGCATGGATACTCAAAAGATTTTGTCATTTGTTTTGGAACTATTTGTCCTTTTTTTTGGTGTGTGGTGTTTTCAACACAAGTAACAGCCATTGACTCCCATTCCTCTTTCCTTAATCCACCTGCTGGGACAATAAACACAAGACCCATTGCCAATCCAGAAATTGTTCATTGGGAATACCCCGAAGAACATTAGATTCCCGAACATTCCGACATTTTTGCATTTAAATGGATAGCCCAAGTTGCATACAGCTACAGCAACTGTCACAAGTGATCTCCTTATTTGTTATTGATCCCTTCTCTTTAATGTCAGAGCCTCCCTGGCACGTAAAAGCATCTGACATTACTTATTCACATTGCTCAATGTCCTGAGGCTAGAGATTTTCTTGTCTTAAATGATATTACTCAACTTATCAGCGCTGAAATTAGACACGTTGCTTAATGATTTAAACTTCAGAGTCTCCAGTCCAATTGATATGGCTTACAACCTGCAAAACTTTCTAATGCCAAAGTTTTAAATATTACATTGCATTTTGCCATGGACTTTCTTCCACATTACTGACAATAGAACATTTGATTTCTTTGAACTAAGCCTTTTTTAAAGATACAGTATCCTCATCCCCTATTACCTCTGAATTTGCCACAGTTCCATATCTAAAATTCCCTGATGGAATGGTCTGAATCAAGAAGATGTTTTCCACTGGGATTTCACTTTTATATTGTGACATGCTCAAAGATCCTGTTGTTTGTTTTGGTTTGGATGAGAGCATAGGCAAAAGAAATTCCCTGAAATTAAGGTGGTGTGGCTTCACAAAACTAAGGAAGCAAGAAATCAGACTCTGTGGGGATGGAGTAGTGCCAGCATCACAATGAGGTAGGTAGTTGGTTGACATTGAGATGATGGAGATTTATTGATAAAGCAGAGATAAGTTTGTCAAGTTAAGGGGACAAGAAGTAGAAAATGGCCAATAACACAGTGGAGATAAGGCAGATGTGTCAAGGATCTAAAGGTAGACTGATATCATACAGAAGCCTTGTGGCAATCTGATATAAGAAGTTCATTGCACTGTCACATATATGCCTGAGAAGATTGTGCCTACAGATTTTCTATCTCTAGCCCAACTGACCCTTCGATGAATAACAATTCGCACAGCTTTTCTTTTGTTCACAGAATTTGCAAACTTTCAAAATACATGACTGATTGAATTCTCTTCTAATCTTGGTAGGAGTGTACAACATGGACAAAAAAACAAGCTGATGCCAAAATATGGACAGAAGTATAAAGTTTCCAGGCAATCTGCTTAGTTTACTTCAAACATAGACAATACGTACTGAGGGCAGGAAATTAGTGGACCTGTTTGGTCTTATCTTTCATTGGAATACATTAACTTGGAAATAGCAGGCAATATGTTGGTACAGATATTCTCTCAACAATTTTAAAGCAGCTCTCTTATAATAGGCATCAAAGGAACATTCTCACTGGGCCCAATTCTGCTGTTCTGTTCCCCTGTCATAGACTTTGCATATACATCTTGAATATGACTTTGGCTTCTACACTGACCACACTCTTTATGTCATATGTCTCAATTTGCCATCACAAACTTTATAAGAAAACTGATTTATCATTTTTTACAGGCCGACCGAAAGCAAATTTACTAAAACTTAGAGGTAAGGAATTCATTTATTCTGTTTAAACTCCATTGGTGGGCCTCCCACATTGCTGCAGGTCTCCCAGACTAAATGATCAGTCTTATGCTCATTATCAGTAACAACTTCAGGAAAGAACACATTTCTATATTTGACTATAAGACATAGGGGCAGAATTAGCCCATTGAGTCTGTTCTGCCATTCAATCATGGCTGATCCTTTTTTCCCCTCCTCAGCCCCGCTCCCTCCCCTTCACCTCATAACCTTTGATGCCTGGCCAGTCAAGAACCTATCAATCTCCAACCTATACAACATCCACTGCATCCCCTTTATCTATCCTACATGTCATCTCCTCAAAGAATTCCAACAGGTTCGTCAGGCAAGATTTTCCCCTAAGGAAACCATGCTGACTTTGTCCTATCTAATCCTGTGTCGCCAAGTACACCATAACCTCATCCTTAACAATTTCATTTCTGCTGTCTTCCTCCTTTCGTAAAAAGTGGGGCGACACTTGCAATTTTCCAGTCCTCTGGCACCATGCCAAAGCCCAATGATTTTTGAAAGATCATTACTAGTGCCTCCACAATCTTTACTGCTACCTCTTTCAGAACCCTAGGGTGCAGTTTATCAGGTCTGGTGACTTATGTACCCTTAGGTCTTTCAGCTTTTTGGGCACCTTCTTCCTTATAACAGTAACTGCACTCACTTCTCTTCCCTTCACCCTTCAACATATGGCACACTGCTGGTATCTTCCGCAGTGAAGACTGATGCAAAATACTCATTTAATTCATCTGCTATCTCCTTGTCCCCTGTTATTATTTCTCCGGCCTCATTTTCTAGCAGTCTGATATCCACTCTCAATTCTCTTTTATTTTTTACATATTTGAAAGAGCTTTTAATATCCACTATGCTAGCATGCTTTCATTTTTCATCTTTTCCTTCCTAATGATTCATTTAGCTGCTCTCTATATGTTTTTTAAAGCTTCCCAGTCCTCTGTCTTATCACTAATTTTTGCTTTGTTATATGCCCTCTCTTTTAACTATATAACCATATAACAACTACAGCACAGAAACAGGCCATCTCAGCCCTTCTAGTCCGAGCCGAGCGTTTACTCTCTCTTTGCTTTTACAGAACCTTTTTCTTCCCTTTTCAGCCATGGTTCCTGTTTGGCAAGCTATCCATATTCAGCATGTTTTATATTATCTACACTTGAGATATATGCAAAAATAGGCACCTTGAATGTTATACTTTTGACTTATGACTCACATGTAGTCATTCATTTTGCCTAACCTAATTCTGCCCATCCTTTCTCTTGAAACTCAAGTTAACATTTATTTTTCACTGAGGAACATTTTTCTATTGTAGCCATTGTTACCATGTGACAGGTTGTGATCAGCTCACCATGGGAACACTTCAACTGGATTTGGGGGGAGAAGAGAAACAAGTGAAACTGCACTGAAACTAAGTTAATGTAATCTTTTTAACACCAATTTTCAGTCACGTTGAAGGCTGATATCTATTCTGTGAAATTGATCGTTAACAGCCAATTATGAACAATATTTGAGCCCCATTCCACCTATGCAATGGACCTTTGGTCCAGAAGACTAGTAAAGCGCACCTAATTACCTGGCCAAACACAGTCAATAGTAGGATCCAAGCCAAAGAATTCTCACAGGTTCTTCAAGTAAAATTTTCTCTTAAGGAAACCATGCTGACTTTGTCCAATCTTGTCCTGTGTCACCAAGTACTCCATAAACACATCTTAACAACTGACTCCAAAATTTTCCAATCACTGAGCTCAGGCTAGCTGGTCTATAATTTCCTTTCTGCTGCCCCCCACCTCATTTCCAGCCCTCCTGAAGCATGTCAGAGTCCGATGATACTTGGAAGATCATTACTAATGTCTCCACAATCTTTAATACTACCTCCTTCAGAACCCTAGTGTGCAGTACATCTGGTCTGGGTGAATTATACACCTTTAGATCTTTCAGCTCTTTGAACACCTTCTCCCTTCTAATAGTAACTGTACTCACTTCTCTTCCCTAACACCCTTCAAAACTGCTAGTGTTTTACACAGTGAAGACTGATGCAAAGTACTCATTTAGTTCACCTGCCATCTCCTTGTCTCCTGTTATCATTTTCCCGGCTTCATTTTCTAGCAGTCCTGTACCCACACTCATATCTCTTTTATTTTTTACATACTTCAAAAGGCTTTTACTTCCCATTTTGATATTGTTGGCTAGCTTGCTTTCACATTTCATCTTTTCCCTCCTAATGATTCTTATAGTTGTTTTCTATAGGTTTATAAAAACTTCCCAATTGTCTATCTTCCCAGTGATGTTTGCTTTGTCACATGTGCTCTCTTTTGCTTTTACATTAGCTTCGATTTCCCCTTTGTCAGCCACAGTTGTACTATTTTGCCATTTGAGTATTTCTTTGTTTTTGAAGTATGTCTGTTCTGCACGTTCCTCATTTTTTTTCCCCAGAAACTCAAGCCATTGCTGTTCTGCTGTAATCCCTGCCAGCATCTCCTTCCAATTTACTTTGGCCAACTCTTCTCCAATACCACTGTAATTTCCTTTAATCCACTGAAATATTGCTATGTCAAACTTTCTCCCTATCAAATTTCAAGTTGAACTCAATCATATTATGCTCACTGGGTCCTATGGGGTTCCTTTACCTTAAACTCCCTAATTGTCTGTGGTTCATTATATAACACACAATCCAGTATATCTGATTCCCTAGTAGGCTCAATGATAAGCTTCTCTAAAAAGCCATCTTGTAAGCATTCAAAATACTCACTCTCTTGAGATCCATGACCAACCTGATTTTCCCAATCAACCTGGGTGTTAAAATCTCCCATGACTACAAAACATCATCTATTTGACTTGCCTTTTCTACTTCCCATTTTAATCTGTAATCCACATCCTAGCTACTGTTGGGAGTCCTCTATATAACTGCCATCAGAGTCCTTTTACCCTTGCAGTTTCTTAACTCTACCCACAAGTATTCAACATCTTGCAATCCTATGTCACATCTTTCTAATGATTTGATGCCATTCTTTACCAGAAGAGCCACGTACCCCTTCTGACTACCTTCTGATACAAGGTGTAACCATAGAACCATAGAACATTTCAGCACAGAAAACAGGCCTTTTGGCACTTCTTGGCTGTGCCGAACCATTTTTCTGTCTAGTCTCACTGACCTGCACATGGACCATATCCCTCCATACACCTCTCATCCAGGTACCAGTCCAAGTTTTTCTTAAATGTCAAAAGTGAGCCTGCATTCACCACTTCATCTGGCAGCTCATTGCACACTCCCACCACTCTCTGTGTGAAGAAGCCCCCCCTAATGTTCCCTTTAAACTTCTCCCCCTTCACCCTTAACCCATGTCCTCTAGATTTTTTGCTCTCCTAACTTCAGTGGGAAAAGCCTACTTGCATTCACTCTATCTATACCCAAAAATAATTTTATATACCTCTATCAAATCACCCCTCATTCTTCTATGCTCCAGGGAATAAAGTCCTAACCTATTCAACCTTTCTCTGTAACTTAGTTTCTCAAGTCCCAGCAACATCCTTATAAACCTTCTCTGCACTCTTTCAAACTTATTAATATCCTTCTTGTAATTCGATGATCAAAGCTACACACAATACTCCAAATTCGGCCTCACCAATGCCTTATACAACCTCACTATAACATTCCAACTCTTATACTCAATACTTTGATTTATAAAGGTCAATGTACCACAAGCTCCCTTTGCTACCCTATCTACCTGTGATGCCACTTTCAGGGAATTTTGTATCTGTATTCCCAGATCCCTCTGTTCTACTGCACTCCTCAGTTCCCTATGATTTACCTTGTATGTTCTACCTTGGTTTTTCCTTCCAAAGTGCAATACCTCACACCTGTCTGTATTAAACTCCATCTGCCATTTTTCCAGCTGGTCCAGATCCCTCTGCAAGCTTTGAAAACCTTCCTCACTGTCCACTACACCTCTAATCTTTGTATCATCAGCAAATTTGCTGATCCAATTTGCCACATTATCATCCAGATCATTGATATAGATGACAAATAACAACAGAACCAGCACTGATCCCTATGGCACACTACTAGTCACAGGTATCCACTCAGAGAAGCAATCCTTCCACTACCACTCTCTGACTTCTCCCATTGAGCCAATGTCTAATCCAATTTACTCCCTCACCATGTATACCTAGCGACTGAACCTTCCTAACTAACCTCCCATGCGGGACTTTGTCAAAGGCCTTACTGAAATCTATGCAGACAACATCCACTGCCTTCCCTTCATCCACTTTCCTTGTAACCTCCTTGAAAAACTCTAATAGATTTGTTAAACATGACGTACCACACACAAAGCCATGTTGACTCTCCCTAATAAGTCCCTGTCTATCTAAATACTTGTAGATCTCTAAATACTTGTAGATCTTATCTATTAGTACTCCTTCAATAATTTACCTACTACCGACGTCAAACTTACCAGCCTATAATTTCCTGGATTACTTTTAGAGCCTTTTTTAAACAACAGAACAACATGAGCTATCCTCCAATCTTCCTGCTCCTCACCCGTAGATACCGACATTTTAAATATATCTGCCAGGGCCCCTGCAATTTCAACACTAGTCTCCTTCAAGATCCAAGGGAATACCATGTCAGGTCCTGGAGATTTGTCTACTCTGATTGGCCTCAAGATAGCAAGCACCTCCTCCTCTTCAATCTGTATAGGTTCCATGACCTCACTACTTGTTTGCCTTACTTCCATTGACTCCTTGGACATTCGGCTCCCAACTACAACCATGATTCAGCCACGATTCAGTGATGACCACAACATCATACCCAACAATTTGTAAAAGTGCAATAAGATCATTCACCTTATTTCTTATATAGCGACCTGCAAGAAACGTCCTCTCTGTGCTGCTCCTGCCGCTGACTGGGACACTGGAATGACACCGAACACCCACAAATCTGTTCTTTTACCTTATGCTTCCAAACCACCTGTCAGTGCTTGTTTTATTATGCTGCCTTGGAGAGGTCTGTGAACAAGGAGAAGAAATGTTTTAAAGAGATGTGACAAATATTGTTGCAAAAATATTGTAAAGGTTTGAACTGTTACCTAAAATAGTCACAGACAATGCTGGAAATACTCAGCAGATCAAACATAATCTGTGGAATAAAAAGAATAAAACTAAAACTTTAGGGTGAAATCTTACAACAGAACCAATAAAAATTGGAAATGAAGAAAAATGTTAGTGGCAGAGATAGAGAGAAGAGTTGAAAATGTTGCCATTAATAATTTTTGCCATTAAAACATCTCATCCATTTTCACAACATATGATGGAGTAAAAGCATCCATTTTAACTCTTGAGTTAGTCATCCAATACAATTCCAAACTGACTATTAAACTGACATAGAGTAGTTGTCAAAGCACAGGAACTTTATTTTAAGTTTACTTTGCAATATTTTGGTCAAAAAAGCTTCAACTTGTAGGTTTAAAATTTGATTGATATTTTTTCTTAAAATATAAACTTGATGGTTGCAGGATGCGTTATACCATATACTCGGAGGACTGAGGAAACTAATAATCATGGGTTGCCTACTGGAAGTATTAATTGTGCAATTATATAGGCATTAAAATAAAATAAAATGGATAGTACATTTATAAAAATGCAGTATCTCAGTCTTCAGTAGAAACCATCATATATTTTTTTGATGAGAATTTCTTGCTTTATAAGGGGAACCGGTAATGACAAGGTAGCACAATATTCAAGCTAAATGTGAATCAGTATGCTGTGATTTTCAAATTCTCTGTTCTATGAATAAAGCATAAAGGTATTAAAATTCTATAGCGAGCATGTACACTTTAATAGGGCAAAGATCGTCAGCAAAGCGATTCATGTTCCTGACAAAACAGTCTGCAAACCAATCAATGCAGCTTTTGAATTTAATTATTTCTTCTTCTGCAATCATATGTGAAAATTGGATGTAACAGCTGGTACTCATGGTTCCTTTTCTAATCGAAAGTAATCTGCCATTTTACCTTTAATACTTCTTTGTCTGTTCTGAGAAGTCTGTCATTATTTGAGTACACTTCATTGTCAATTCATAATGGAAAGAAACATTTGAGTCATGTAAGCATATATTGTACTAACAGAAAAGAGAATTGCTTTATTGGTAGACCATGAAAATACAGCATGCTTCCTGCTAGAAGTGTTACTATCCTTCATAATGATACAATAGGGACTTCAATGCTAGGTATTGACACGCACTATGTCTGAGTAATGGTTTTAAAATTACACACAGATTAGTTTCCTATTATTTTCCCCCAATATAAAAAACAGTTTTGTGTCCAAAAACAACACAAAGATCATTTAATACTAATAATATTTGAGAGAATTTGAGTTAATTGAAAGCTTATACATTAAGAAATCACCTTTTTTTTTACAACTAAGAGTCACCAAATAAAAAAATGTTGAATTATTTTGTCATGCTTGCAGTGAAGGTCAGATTCAAATAAGCGCAGATTTTCTTTCGGTTAAAATTTTGTTCACCATTATTCTCAATGCTATTCACAGGAGTGTTGATGGGAAAAGGAAACTGAAGGTAAACAAAAATTTAGAGAGAAATGGTGAATCGAAAGTGAGCATCAAAATGAAATGTTCTAGCAAGCCTTTAAAGTCATTTTACCCCATCTGTAAAACATCCCCATTTAAATACTTGTGAAGTGAAATTCTAGGGGAGATTTGGAAAATTCAGAATATTGTATCACAACAAAATGATCTTACTCCATTTGGTAAACATTTGTTGTAAGAATTTTCCATTTAAGCTTAATGGGAGAAAATTGTGTTAGTTTACAAGATTAAATAGCTGTTAGGCATCAGCCACAGTAGTCCAATTCATATTTAATTGCTCCATGAGCAGACTGAGGTATGAGTTACTTGTCTTCATATGAATTAGTGAGATACTAGCTCCAAGTAAAGTTTTTGAATTTTTTTCTCTCCAGCACATAAATTATGATGAAAATCCATATTTGCTCAGTCAGAAAATTGCCAAAACTGACAAACAGCTTTATAAAAGTTCCAAGAAAGCTGTCTGTTTAAGAGCTACTCTGAGATGTAGGTATTATCTCTGTAAAATAAAATGTTTTTTTGGTCAGTTTATAACATCAAATGTGTACAAGAAACGACAGCTGTTTTTGTTAAGAGGATGATTTGCAATTCCAGGTTTTTTTTGTACAATCAAATATCTTAATGAATAAGAGTAGGCTGGTTAGCGCATACATTTCTGATATAAGTGACCCACTCCCACAACACTTCATCTAAACCTTTCCACATATCTCTCCATCCCTTTCTCCCTCACAGTTTTTACTGGTGACATCATTATTTATACAACTTTTCAAAGGAACATTAAGAATCAATCAGCTTTTCTTGGGTCTAGAGCCAATGGTCAAGGATATTAATTTTCCTTCTCTAAAGAACATTAGAGAAGCAGATTGGACTTTACAACAATATGCTGGTTTCATCATTAATGCTTCCATTTCTTCACTCTCAATCTATTTAATCATTTGAACTTTAATTACTGGTTGCCATGGTGAGATTTGAATTCCCTACTCCAGGCTAAATCTATGAATAAGAACCCAGTTCCTTAACTCTTTGCTATTATACCAATAACTTATGGAACAGTGCAGCAAATCATACAAATGCTGGAGAAACTCACCGAGTCAGGCAACATAAGTGAAGAGAAATAAACAATCAATGTTTTGGACTGAGGCCCTTCTTCAGCATAATATATCATGCCATTTCACACCCTAATGACTGATTTCCCTCAATCTTTATTTAATGTCCATAACATAGCACGTTAAGCTTTAGAAGCAAAATTATGCCATGCAGCTGATCGATTCTGGTCCACCATTTAGTCATGGCTGATATCTTTTAATCCCCATTTTCCATACTTCTCTCCATAAATCTTAACCCTCTTACCAATCAAGAGCCTGCCTTAAATACATCCAAATAACTTGGCCTCCTCAGCCCACTGTGGCAAGGAATTTTTCCAGATCCATCACCTTTTGTGAATAAATTCCTCCTCATGTCAGTTATTCTGAAACTGCACCCTTGGATCTAGACTTTTCCACAGACAGAAATATCCTTTCCACATCTATTCTATCCCAGGCCTTTAATAGCAGAGGGGTTTCAATGAAACCTGCCCTCATCATTCTGAGTTCCATCAAGTACAGCCGCAAAGATATCAAATGCACTTCATATGCTAAGCCTTTCATTCCTGAAATCATTCTTGTGAACCTCCTCTATATTTTCTCCAGGGATATCACTTTCTTCCTTGAATACGGGGACCATAAATACTCATAATATTTTAAATGTGGTTTGACCAATACCTTGTAACGCCTCAGCATTATATCCTTATTTTTTATACTCTACCCTTCTCGAAATGAATGCTAAAAATGCATTTGCCTTCTTTATTACAGAGTCAACGGGTAAGTAAATCTTGAGGGAATCCTGCACTACAATTCCCAAGTCCCTTTGAATCTGTGATTTCTGAATTTTCTCCTCCTTTAGAAAAATGTTCTTTATTCTTCCTACCAAAGTGCACAACTCCACACTTCCCTATGAAATATTTTATTTGACACTTCTTGCCCAACCTCTCATCCTATCCAACCCCTGCTGCAGACTCCCTGTGCCTATGACACTATGTGTTATTTCATCTACCTTGGAATCGTCTGCAAATTTAGCCCCAATGCCATCAGTTCCTTCATCCAGATTATGAATGTTTAAAGTGAAAAAATACAGTCCCGACACTGACCCCTGTGGAACTCCGGTCACTGCAGCCATCCTGAAAAGTACCCCTAATACCCATTCTCTGACATCTGCCAGTCAACCAATCTTCTATCCATGCTAGTGCCTTACCTCTAACACATAAGCTCTTATCTTGTTTAGTAGACTGATGTCCACCACTTTGTCAAAGGCCTTCTGAAAATCCAAGTTACAACATCCACTGACACTCCTTTGACTAACCTGTTTGGTACCTCCTCAAAGAATGCTAACACATTTGTTAGGCGAGATCTTCTCTTAGAAAAATTATGCTGACTTAATCATATACTTCCAAATACTCCAAAATGTCATTCTTAATAATGGATTCTAAAGTCTTACCAATAACCAAGTCCGGGCTAATTGTTCACTAACGAAAAATTCCCAAAGTTTACCAACAAATTAAATGACTGGGTTTCTCTAATACTCAAATATTTTCTGTATTTGTATAATACCATCGGTGCTTTTTCTCCCACTGATCTATCTATCCATATGTTTTAAACAAATGAGTATGAATATTATACACTTCCCAGTAACCTGATTGAACTTGGTTGGGTTGAATTGTTTTCCGATCTTGGTAATTTACTTGCAAGTTTTTCTTCACCATACGAGGAGACCATCAGTGCACTGTTAATTGTGGTATGTCCTCCTAATGCCTAGCCTTTATATACTAATCAATCAGCTGATTGGTTGTCACCATGAAAACGCAATTGTGTATGTAGGGAGAAAATCTTGTTGCTGATTGGTTTCGTGTGTTGTATGTGACTATTTACAACATTGTTCATGGAAAACCACACTTCTGAGAATTTTCTTTCATGCCACGTATTTGCTTGCACCACAGCTTTCACAGATGCCCAATCAAATTTGTGCACCTCTCGAGCCTGACTGCTCCAAGGAAATAGAATTTAATCATATCCATCAAACTTTGCCATTTTGAGTTCGCCCTTGAAGGCACCCCAGAATGCATAAGCGAATTTCAGTCATGAATAAGCTAATGGCAACATTAAGGAGAGTACTTCATGAACTAAAAGAACAAACCAAGCTATTGGACAGCACCAATATGGTCTACAAAGTCCAATGTGGGGACTGCAGCAAATATTATGTTCACCGAACTTGGAGAAAACTATCCATAAGGATCCATGAACATCACCAAGCTATAAAGCGGCATGACCAACTCTCCCATGAAGATTGAGAGTGGCATATCTAAAAAATAAACTTATGGAATCTTATTCTTTATTATTTGCTGGACTATAATATTTCACCTTCTCTTGCCTTATAGCTTCTTTAGTTGTCTCCTGTTGGTTTTTAAAGGTTTCCCACTTATCTGTGCCATGTTCTATGCTTCTCTTTTGCTGTTATGCACGTCCTGCCTTCCCTTGTCAGCCATGGTTGCTCATGTGCCTCTTCTTCCTCGAGATAAAATTCTGCTACGTTTTGCGAATTACTCTGAGAAACTCCAACCATTGCTGCTCCACCAATTCCATTCCAATCAAATCTGGCTAACTCCTCTCTCATGCCTTTGTAGCTGCCTTCACTTTCCCCTAATGCCATTGCACCAGAATGCGTTAGTGGCTGTAAATAATTACTGAATTCATTAGTTATGCACTTCTTACATTCATGAGCAAATTGGGAGAGTAGGGCTATTAACAGACAGGGAAATCATACATATTTTTGATATGAAATCTTCACAATTTACCCAGAATATAAGCTATTTCCTTTATTTTATTAGATTGAACCCTCCAAATGCTCTCAACCTTCATTGTATCTTTTATTTTGTCATACAGTGATATGCCAGATTTATTAATAAACAAATGCAAGCTGAGAAGTCCGTTTTTTTCAACTCTTCCTCAAGGTCTCTTACAGTGAAGAGAATAACAAATTCATGAGAAGTGAGGTTTGTGTGATTATGCAGATCATTGTTTTTCAGTGTATAAAAATAGTTTTCTTTGCTTATCTGGTCTGTTCAGTTCCAACAATCAACCTTGAATCTTCAGGATGTAACCTTCATTTTAAGTCCCTTTTGAAGCATATTGTTTTTAAAGGCATCCTTACAGGAGTATAAATATTCATTTTTGCATGCCTCATACCTTAAAAATTGAATTAAACCATATTAGCATTCATTACCCCTGTGGCATTTAGTTTGAATTGATTAATGAGTTAAATCAAATAGTCATCAATTTTAGCCAATTTATTTGTATTTTAGCTGTAGTTACAGCTGAAGAGAATAGACAGGAATATTGAACAAGAAAGATTCATCTTCTTAGATGCTCCATTCAGCAGTATTTATGGTTTGTGTACAGACTGAAGGTGTGTAATTTGGACCTTCCTAAAGAAGGTTTCTATTGCTGAAGCTAGGACGGATTTTAACCTTAGGTGGCAAATAATATCCAGAATTTATTATTCACTTGTATATCCCACAATTAATATTGTTTCTGTTCAGGGAAATGATTATGTTGTTTAATAGATTGTTAGTCAGTAATTGGCAATTATCCACCTCTGTTAAAAGTAAAAATCTTCCCTTTGCACTCCAAAATAAGGCAGAGCCAATCAGTAGATCATATCCAACAGGGGGAATGGCTGACATGTTTACAGTTTCTTTGAATTTATTTAATGAAGGTTCCTATCAGGGAAGTGTAGAATGTCTTGCGAATATCCTACCACTTGAAGTCAAGTCAAGTCAAGTCAACTTTTATTGTCATTTCGAACATAACTGCTGGTACAATGCATAGTAAAAATAAGACAATGTTTTTCAGGACCATGGTGTTACATGACACAGTACAAAAAACTAGACTGAATTACATAATAAAAAAAAAACAACACAGAGAAAGCTACACTAGACTACAGACCTACACTGGACTGCATAAATGCACAAAAACACAAAAACATTACAATAAATAATAAACAGGACAGTAGGGCAAGGTGTCAGTCCAGGCTTCAGGTATTGAGGAGTCTGAAAGCTTGGGGGGAGAAACTGTTACATAGTCTGGTCGTGAGAGCCCGAATATTTCAGACCCTTTTCCCAGATGGCAGGAGGGAGAAGAGATTGTATGGGGGTGGTGCATGGGGTCCTTCATAATGCTGTTTCCTTTGCGGATGCAGCGTGTAGTGTGAATGTCTGTAATGGTGGGAAGAGAGACCCCGATGATCTCAGCTGACCTCACTATCCGCTGCAGGGTCTTGCGATCCAAGATGGTGCAATTTCTGAACCAGGCTGTGATGCAGCTGCTCAGGATGCTCTCAATACAATCCTGTAAAATGTGATGAGGATGGGTGGGTGGGAGATGGACTTCCCTCAGCCTTCGCAAAAAGTAGAGACACTGCTGGGCTTTCTTCGCTATGGAGCTGGTGTTGAGGGACCAGGTGAGATTCTCCATCAGGTGAACACCAAGAAATTTGGTGCTCTTAACGATCTCTACCGAGGAGCCATCGATGTTCAGCGGGGAGTGGTCGCTCCGTGCCCTCCTGAAGTCAACAAACATCTCTTTTGTTTTGTTCACATTACGAGACAGGTTGTTGGCTCTGCACCAGTCCGTTAGCCACTGCACTTTCTCTCTGTAAGTTGACTCATCGTTCTTGCTGATGAGACCCACCACGGACTTGTCATTGGCGAACTTGATGATATTGTTCGAGCTGTGTGTTGCAGCACAGTTGTGGGTCAGCAGAGTGCACAGCAGTGGACTGAACACACAGCTCTGGGGAGCCCCCATGCTCAGTGTGATGGTGTTGGAGATGCTGCTCCCGATCCGGACTGACTGAGTGACTGACTGACCGAAGCCCTCTGTTGTATTAATTATCTGCACAAACTTAACAAGGAGAATACAAGAAACCAAATATTCATGAATAGTCTTTTTTCTACAATGCATAATCTCGAAATATCATCCGTCTCTGCCCCAAATGTAGCATTTCCTTTTTGCAGACCTTTAGTCAAAAGGTTTGCTGTGAGTTAAATTTATTTGAAGTGTTCAATGTGACTTCTTTGCAAATGAAGTACCTTCTGTGTAATTGCTAGTGGCTACTGACATAATTTGGAGCTAAAATCTCATATCATAATAATTGCAGTTCAACATCTACATAGAATTCTTGATTATCTTTCTCAGAGTCAGATTGCATGTTCACCTGGGAACTGCTATGTTAGAAAGGAACATTCAATCATATATAGCTTAGCCAAGTGGAGAACTGCAGGAGTTTAAGAAGCAGCCTCTTCCGTTCAGATTAAGGATGACCACAAACTGGGTCTTTGTCTGAAAGCTGGGAGAAACCAAGTCAGATAGAACACTTAAATCTATTGCCAAAGTTATAGTAGCTGATTAGAAGAACTGATAAGAGCACTTATTTCAAAGTTGAAACAACTTCCTGTATCAGTTTATGGTTACTTCTCTTGGCAAACCACATCTCTTAGGAGCAAGCCCCTCTCCCCTGTCTTCCCCCACCCCATCTCCCCACCCCCCCATGGGCCAGCTGCCTGTTCTCGTAACAGAGATGGAAAAGCAGTCCTTTAACTTCAGACTGATTATTGGATTATTGATTGCAGTTAGATTATGAACTGAAGACTGGTTCTTGTTTACAACAAGAAGCTGAGCAAGGAATATTGGTTAGAAGTTTAACTTTGTCACCAACAACTCCGGCCATTTGAAAAGGTCATGCAGCTGTGCTAGAAAGATAGAGATAGCAATAAGCCTCTTGGGCCCTGGAAAGTGAAAATCCAACACACATTGAAATAATAGGATCTTCCTGAAATAATCAAACCCGAGGACAAGGTAACAGGAAGTGGAATATGGGGGTGTTGGGAGTGGCTCAGTCCTAAAAATCAAAATATACCCCATGTGAAATTTCACAGGTGAAATTGAACAACTTTCTTAATTAAATTTATTTAAGCAAAAGAAGCCTTATATATTACCCAAATAATTTTGTTCAATATGTGTCATTGCCAACAAGATAACAGTATCAGGTATTCAAGACCAGGATGAGTTCTTATATATGGCTACAGAGCTCGAGTGTTTGCATAACTCAACATTAATGTACCATCGATCAAATGTGTATATGGTGAGTCTTCGATAAGGGTTATTATTCTTCCAGCAGCAGTAAATGACTTACTTCTACCTATAACAAATCTTCTTTTTTATATATTTTGCACTCACAGATGATTACTTCTTAAAGAATTCTGGATGCAATGTTTATATTGTCTGCAAAAAAAAAGCTCCCTGAATTTTATAGAGAAAAACTACCAGTTCTGTACAGGAAAGCTAGGATTTGAAAACACAATTGCCAGCAAGTATCCATGCATAAACTTGAAACTCCTAAAATTCTTTTTAAAAAAAGGGAAGTAGGGTTAAGGCAGATAACTGCAGACCGAAGGGTTAGAAAGAGAGTTATTGGGAAAGCATTTAATGGACTTTACTTTTTACTAAAGATGCTGCTGAGTTCCTCCAGCATTTTGTGTGTGTTGCTTGGACTTCAGCATCTTTAGATTTTCTCTTGTTTGTAATGGACAGGATTTATGTACATTTGAAAAGACAGAAGCTGATGATGGAGAGATGGAGGGTGTTCCATTATTGATACAGGCCTCCCCACCATCAAGAACATCTACACAAGGTGATGTCTCGGGAAGGTGACACCTATCATTAAGCACTCCCACCAACCAGGCCATTGTCATTGCTGCCTCTAGGCAAGCGATACAGAAATCTAAAGACACACATTTGAAGGTTCAACAAAGACTCAATGCCTACAAGTTTGAGAGTCCAGGGCCAAGGACTGAACACCAAGAAGTGACTAGTCGTAGGGTAGGAAGCCTACGTGTGCCTCGTGGGTAGGTGGGAAAGGGGCTCATTTTGCAGTTGTTGTTGTTGTTATTGCTGCCGAGCATGGTGAGCATGCTATGTTGGTGGCAGAATAGGTGGCAACACTTATGGGCTGCCCTTAGCACATCCTTGGCTGTGTTGGTTGTTAATGAAAATGACACACTTCACTATATATCTTGATATATGTGATAAATAAATCTGAATGAGTCTTGAACTGACCCAACACACCCTAATATTATCCAGTAAAATACTTACCCTCAACTTGCATAAGATTATGTTAAATTATGTTTGAAGCATTAGTAATGCAGAGTGCTGCAGCAAAATCTAATTATTACGGCATTTATACCATGGGCATGCATGCCCATGACAATAAACTTGAACTTAAACATGTCTTGACCACCTATCTCATTATTTTGAACGATTTTTTGGGAGGTATCTAAGAAAAGCTATGTGGACAAGGTGGCAGATGCTGTCCATATGAACTATAGCAAGGATGTGGCAAGGTCTCACATGAGAGTTTGGTCCAGAAGAGTTACAGTAAGTCATGTTGCATCCAAGGACAAGACAGCAAACTGCTGGAGGAACTCAGTAGGTCAAACAGTAGTGGGAAATTGAGTCAATGCAAGTTGAGGCTCTCCACTTCTGTCCAAAACTACTGCCTGACACACTGAGTTCCTCCAGCAGTTTTTTTTTGAATTACAACATCTGCAGTGTCTTGAGGATCCAAGGTGAGACGGCTAATTGGATCGACCAAAGGATGGGGTAGAAGTAAAAGAGTAGTGGTGGAAAGATTCTTTCTTGATCAGCTGTGCACTGCAGGGTCAGATTGGGAACATTTTTGTTTGGGATATATATGAATGATTGGATGTAAATCTAGCAGTTCTGACTGGTAAGTTTGCAAATGTAATACCATGATTTAAGACCATGATTTTTTTTAATACAGTTATGCTGTTGGGCTTCTTAATTTTTTTTTGCACATCTTAAAGTGCAAATCTATATATTAAAAAATGTGTTCATTTAATTACATTGTACAATTGGGTATTTCATTTTGTTGTTTAAAATAGATTCAGTTGATTAATTTAGGCTTGTTGACAAAAGGATTTGTCTTGTTAACAATTTAGCCAATAAGATGTCCAGGAAAAGAACAGGTAACTTTTTTCTTGAGAGAGCGTGGGACTGAAGGAGTTTCGGGAAAGGAGAAGTGGAAATGGACAACAAACATAGTGGAAGAAAATGGTGAAACGCTCACAGAACAAATTTGGAAGGACAGATACAGACATCTGAAAATGGTCATGCAGAATTTGGGTTTCATGGAGAGTGTGCAGATAACTTACAGTTAGCCAGTTAGTACATGGCATCGGAGAAAATTCTATGGCTTTTCCCTTGTACTTTGCATGGATAGTTTTTTCTTGAGCTGGTTCTTCAGCACAGAACCCTTTTGGTACCATGAGTAAATGATGAATTAAACAAGAATGAGCTCCAACAATTACGTTTAAGCCATAGACTGCTATATATATATAAAATTTCAATCTAAGTTTATGCTGGTGTAAATTTAATTATTGCTTACTGGCAGACAGTAAATTTGCATTGTGTGTCAATATTCATACGGGTAATTATCTTATTTTCCCTTAGATGGAACATTCAAACTTTTATGGTTTTTTTGTGTTTACCTGAATCATATCTGTCCTAGATATGTTTATTTATTGGTAATGGCCTTTTCATCGTTATTTCTATGCATTGTAAAGTTATATTGCTGTTAGTTTGTATTCACAGTAATAGCAAACTCATTACGAGTCTACGGTGAGAGGATTACGGTGGTACAAAAGTTGGTGGTTATTGATAGCAAGCATGGTTGTCTAAGGCTACGGCATGATATAGATCAATTGGAAAGTTAGGCAGAGCATTGGTAGATGGAATATACGTAATCCCAACAAGTACAATTTTGAGAAGTCAAATAAGGATAGGACATGTTAAATAAATTCCCATGCACTAAGGAATCTTGGGAATTAAAGATTAAAGATTTGCTTTATTTGTCACATGTACATCAAAATATTGAGATGTATAGTGAACTGCATAGTTTTGTGCCACTGACAAATGTATTCTGAGGATTGTGCCAGCAGCAGCCTCAACCATCGTTATGCTTCTGACACCATCTTAGCTTGCCCACAACTCACTAACCCTAAACCTAACCATACATCTTTGGAATGTGGGAGGAAATTGAAGCACCTGGGGGAAACATAGACAGTCACAAGGAAAACATATGAACTCTTCCCAGACAGTGGTGAGAATCAAACTCTGATTGTTAATCACTGGTGTTGTAAAGCAATTGTGCTAACCAGTATGCTGCCATATCACTCTTTCACGTCTATTCTTCACAGACTCTACAACACTAGTGATTAAGAAGGCATAATGCATGTTTATTTTCATGGGGCAGGCTGTAGATTATAAAAGTTGGAACGTTATTTTGCAATTTTACAAAACACCAGTTAGGCTGCATTTGCAGTAATGCGCACTTCTGGTTAACACAATATAGAGAACATGTGGTTGCAGTGGAGTAAGTGCAGAGGACACTTGCAGATTGGAGAGTTTTAGTTATGGGGAAAGAGTCCCTAGAGCAAAGGAGGCAGAGGAGTGACCTCACAGAAGTACATAAAATTATAAGGAACATAGATAAGGCAGTCAAAATGTTGTTCTTATGGTATGGCTATCATAAATAAGATGGCATAAACTGAAGATGAGAGGAAGGAGTTTTAAAAGGTTTTTTTCATGCAGAGTGGTGTTTTTTGAAACTTGTCAAAAGAGCTCATGAATTTGGGTACAATCACTACATTTATGAGACATAAATATGTTCTTCAGTAGGCAAAGCATAAAAAGATATGGATCTAAAGTGGGATCTGTAAAATTAGTACAGATGGGCAAAAAAATCAGCACGAACCTGGCGGGGTAACGAGCCTGCTGGGGAGTTAAACAACACTGTGGGCATAATTTCAGAAATTCCATTTCAGCACTATAAAATGAAAATGGCTGGAGATTAAATTAAATAAAATACAAAACAAGAATGGAAATTGCAAACTCAATTAAGGTAAAGCTTGCAAGTTAAAGCTTTGATGACTGCTGTTTTGAAATGGTGTTGTACATTAACTGGCACATGCTGTGCTGTTCATTGGCAGCACACATCAGCAGGGGGCACTATATCACAACTGCCTTGCACTAATGAAATCTTCCCTCAAAGAGAAGGATAAAAGAAATGGTGGGGGTTGTTTGGAAAGTGGATCTGTGCTGTGATACTTCCAGTAATATGAAAAGCCTTTGTGTTTCACATAGTACCTTTCAGGGCCTCAGGATATCCTAAAATATTTTACAGACAATAACACACTTCTGACATGTGGTCAGTGTTATAATGTAGAAAACACAGGAGCCCATTGGAGCACAGCAAGATTCCCACAAGGGATAACGATCAAATGATCTGTATGAGCACTCAGGACTTTAAGTGCAAATGGAAACCACAACCTTTCAATTCAAAAGCAAGAGCGTTACCAACAAAGCCACAGCTGACATACAATGAATGGCAAGGCAAGTAGGAGAGCATATTCCTGTTAATATACTAAAAGCTAAGAGTGCAAGGTGTTGGGAAAGAGACAGCCTTCATCTGCAGGAAGTCCTTCCAACATACACAAAGATGGAACTGGAAAAGGGAACAATTTTTTTTTAATGCTGGTAGTACAGCTTCAGAGATATAAATGCATCCAATAAGTTTAATGAAGAGAATTGCTAAAGTGAATATACCCGATCATTAGCCTACTAACAGCACCACCAGTCCTAGTCACTGCTCAGTTCATTATAGCTTCATCACCCACACATCAATAGCCTCCTGATCACAACTCGGCTTATATGAACCGCCAACTCCAACATTGCGCAATACTCCTTTACACATTTCTTCCTTTCTTCCAAAATCCATTTTTTAAAGCCATTGAGGTGACAGTGCTGGCCAAGTCAAAGGGCAATGGCAGGACCAAAGTCATCAATGATGAAGGTTCTTTGGATATCTACTCCTCGTACTGTTAAGTTCCTAATTCATATACTTCACGTACAATCCTCCCTTTACTACAACCCCTGAACCTGATGTTCTCTTCCAGGACAACAGCTTTCATGTTCCCATCATGACAAAATTGCCAGTGCTTGTTGGACAACCCATACTGTTGCTTCCCAGAACAAGAAGGTGCAGACTAAAGTCATGACTCCAAGTTCAAATTTCTCAAAATCTTTTTCCAAAGCTCTCTGTAATCTTCACAAACTAAGCCCATCAGTCTTCCACTCGTTATTCTGAAATCAGATCCTCAAGGTGCAGTGTACACTAACATTGAATCTACTTCTATATTTGGAACAGAGCTAGCTATGTAAAAGCATTGTTCAAAATACAAGTAAGATATCAATAAGATTGAAAGAGCATAGGGAAAATTTATAGGGCTGATGCTGGAACTTGAGGACCTGAATTATAGGAAAAGGTTGAGTAGGTTAGAATTTTATTCCCTGGAGCAAGAAAAATGGGGTGGGGGGAAGATTTGATAGAGGTATGCAAAATTGTGAGCAATATATGCAAGTAGGCTTTTGCCAATGAGGTTGGGTGTGACTAGAATTAGAGGTCATAGGTTAAGGCTGAAGGGAGAAATATTTAAGGGGAACCTGAAGCGAAACTTCTTCACTCAGACATGGTGCAAATGTGGAAAGAGCCGCCAGCGGAAGTGATTTCAATATTTAAGGGTAGTTTGGATAGGTACACAAATGGTCAGGGTATAGAAGGTGATGGCCCAGGTATGGGTCTAGGCAGATTAACTGTTCCACATGGACCAATTGGGCCAAAAGGTCTATTTCTGGGCTCTATTAATCTATTCTTCAATAAAAAATAATACTAATAAAAAGGAGATAATGTAATTTAATATGTATATTTTTTCATTTAACTGTTATTATCTTGCTCATTTTCCTACAGATGTCTCTCTTCCAACCATCTAGGCAGCATCTGCTCTTCTCGGGAAGAGTCATGCAAAATACTTGTTAGTATTTCAGCCAAGAATAGATTATTTCAAGAATTACTCATGAGTTTTTTGTTGGCCCTATCATTCTTTTGGCTATCCTTTCAATGTTTATTTAATCACAAAATAATGGCACTCATGCCTTCATCTACAAAGCATTGAGAATTCACTCTTTAAACCATTAATTTCTCTGGCTTCGTATTTATCTTTATTCTATCAAATTGCTCTTTAAGCCTACCTCTTTCCCCTAAGTTTATAGGATCTGGTCTGGTATTTCTGATAGTGGCCTGATGTCAACTTTTGTTTGGTTATACTCTACATAGTAACTTGCAATCTTTTTGCTACACAAATAAATGATATTTCTGTGGTAATATACCTTTCAGGGCATGTTTCAAACTACAAACTATTTAATTTAGTTATTCAGTCTGTGAGTGCAACAGGCTTGCATATCTTACGGAAACTCCTTAACATTGAACGGGTAACATATAAAAGAAGCCAAGCTGTAAAATTAGATGCCAATTGGAAGGATGATGTAAAACTATAAGCTAGCTGAAAAATGAAATCAGCAGTAGAATACCAGGTTAATTTAGAGACTCCTCTTTCATTAAGTGATTCCATCATATCGAACAATCTTGTGTTTTCTCCCATTTTATGAGCTTGCAAAAATCTATCACATTCATCACCATCCATTAAAGCTTGTTATATTTCTCAAACTTGTTTTTAATAGTTTAATTTCTTTTGGTAAGGAAGGTTAGTACATCCACATAGAATTTTGCTGTCTGGTATTTTAATATAGTTATAACTTGTTTAAGTTAAAATAAGCACAAATGTATCTTGATTGTGTAAGCAGAGCAGCAGCAAATGATTTAAAAGCCTTGGTGTTTGCAACATTTTGCTTTGAGCCATATAATTGGTTATATTGATTGGCCTTATTTCAGTGCCTCTTTCCTATGGACCATTTCTTCAAGCAAACAGTTTCTTTCAAGCTGTTGATTATTTTCATATTTTATGGTCATTATTCTCAATCTATCATTCAGCTTGTACCTTTAGCCCAGCTTTGCTTTGTTTGGATTAAAGTGTACTATGTTTCTCCAGTGCACTGACTCGTAAGTAAAAGCAGAATTATCTTTATAAAAAGCTGCTTCTGCTTAAGGCACATAATTTATTAGCTTAATAGCCCTTGTTTACTGTTTTTATAAGCCTGAAAATAAATAACATGTACAATTTAAATCATTTAAAGTATAACCTTCAAAAATACTGTTAAGCTCCATCCAATTACAAGCAAAAATATATTTCTAGCTGTAACTAAGATTTTATAAATGTAGCAGCAATAATTAGAATAGTAGGTAGTAAACAGTTTCAGGGAATGTTTCAATCTATGTGTTTCACTTAACACTTGAGGTTCCTTCAAAAGAGTGTAATCTAATTAAAATATCACTCAAGAGTTTGATTATAGTTACAGAAAAAATTTATGCACAAAAGATTGTTGTAATGTGAAATAAATTATCACAGGAAGTGGCTGAGGCATTGGTCATTGTTTCAGGAAACGTGCATTCAGTTAAAGCAGGTAGGATGGGTGATGCAGAGGGATACTTTAAGAGATGGTATAAGTGACCTTCTTTGCTGAAAACTTTTGTGATTTTGTGTGCAGAATTTATTTCAGTTGGGAATATCCCCTACTTTAATAAATCTTCAAGGTAAGGGCAGAGCCATAGAGTCATAAAGAAATACAGCATGGAAATTGATCCTTCAGACCATCTTATCCATGGTGACTAATTTGCTGACCTGAGCTATTTTCATTTATCTGTATTTGGCCCATTTCTCTCTAAACATTTTCTTTTCATCTTTTTGTCCAAATAGCTTTAAAGTGTACCCACCTCATGATTTCCTCTGGAAGTTTGCTCCACATCCCCACCAAATTCTGTATGAAAATTTTGCCTTTCACATCCCTTTTAAATCTTTTTCCTCTCATCTTAAATTTACACTTTCTAGTTTTAGACTCTCTTACCCTAAGAAAAAGACTGGGACCATTCACCTTTCTTTGCCCCACTTGATTTTATATACCTCTAAGTGACCACCCTTCATTTCCTTCACTCCAGAGGTAAAAGTCCCATCCTATCCATCCATCTTATGTACCTCCTATCTCCTATCTCCATTTTATCACCTTGGTTCAGTTCCCCCTACCTAGATCCTTGATATTTCATGAGCTCTTGATCTCCTCAACAGACTTCAATTCCCTGGTACTGATCACCCCATTTTCGCCATGGATGTCTAGTCCCTTCACAGTTCTATCCCCTATCTAGAAGGCATTAAGCTCTCCGCTTCTGTCTCGACGACAGACCTGACCAGTACCACTTCACCACCATCCTCCTCTGTCTGGCAGAACTGGTCCTCACGCTCAACAATTTCTCTTTAGGTTCCTCCAATTTTCTCCAAACTCAATGAGTAGCCATGGGCATCCACGTGGGCCCCAACTATGCCTGCCTTTTCGTTGGCTATGTGGAACAGTCTACGTTTCAACCCTTCACTGATAATGCTCCCCAACTCTTCCTGCATTACGTTGATGACTGCATTGGTGCTGCTTCATAAATCTGTGCTGAGCTCATCAGTTTCATCAACTTGGTCCATTTCTGACAGCTCTCCCCCATTTCTCAATTCCTTTGTCACCATCTCTGGAGACAAACAGTCTACTGATATTTTTTATAAACCAACTGACTTCCATTGCTATCTTGACTATCCCTCTTCCCACCCTGTCTCCCGCAGAAGTGCCACTCATTTTTTTGAATTCCCTCACCTATGCTCCCAGTATGAAGTTTTCCATTCCAGCCTTCTTCAAAGAATGGGATTTCCCTTTCTCCACCACTGATGCTGCATCTCCTCCATTTCCTGAACATCCACCCGCTTCCCATCTTCCTGCCACTATAACAGAAGTAGAGTTCCTCTTATCCTCACCTACCACCCATGAGTCCCAACATCCTGTATATCAATCAATGCAGCTTTCACCATCGTCAAAGGGACTTTACAAACAAGCACATCTTTACCCCCCCCCCCCCCAACTTTCCTCTTCCCACAGGAATTGCTCCCTCCTTGATCTTCTTGTCCATTCATCCCTCCTCACTAATTTCCATCCTGGCACATCCCTGCTAGCAGAAGAAGTGCTACACCTGCTCATTCACCTCCTCCCTCACCTCCATTCAGAGCCCAATGCAGTCCATCTAGACAGGCAATTGTTGGAAGTGTACTGTAACCAGGCTCCTGATATAGCCTCCTCTACATTGGTAAGATGTAGCAAAGATTGTGGGACCACTATGTCAAGTACAATTGCTCCATCCCCAAAAAGTAGGATTTCCTGCTAGCCAATCATTTTAATTCCTATTGTCGTTCCTATTCTGATGTGTCGGTCCATGGCCTCCCCTATTGCCATGAAGAGGTTACTCTCATGTTCGAGGAGCAACACCTCATATTCCGTTTGTGTAGCCTCTAACTTGATAGCATGAACATCAATTTCTGCACCTTCTGGTAATTCTTCCCCCTCCCATTCCATTTTCAATTTCCCCACTCTGGAACCTTTTGCCTCTTCCCTTCTCCTCAACTGCCTATCTCCCCGCCCCAGTGCTCCTCCTCCTTACCTTTCTTCCATGGTTCACTCTCCTCTCCTATCAGATTCCTTATCTGCAGCTCTTTACCTTTTCCACCCACCACCTCCTGGCTTCTTACTTCATCTCCACTCCCCCAGCCAGCTGGCTTAACCTATCACTGTCTAGTTTGTTCTCTTTCCCCTCCATCCACCTTTTTAGTCTGGCTTCTTCCCCCTTCCTTTCCAGTCTTGATGAAGGGTCTCAGCCCAGAATGTTAACTGTTTGTTAATTCAATAAATGATCCCTGACCTACAGCATTTCCCCAGCATTTTGTCTGTGTTGAATCCTATACAAACTATCCTTTTAATTGTCCCCCCATTGTTCCTCCATTGTGAATCTTTTCTGAGTCCTTTCCATCTTAAAGACATCCCTTCTATAGACAGGTGACCAGAACTGCAAAAGTGATCTCTGTGTGGTTTTGTCAATGCCTTTCGCAGTTTCAGTATAACATGATGTGCCAACTCTGACACTCAGTGCTCTGACTATGAAGACAACTGTACTGAGCACCTTCTCCATCATCCAGTCTCCCTGTGTTACCACCTTTGGGGAAGTATGTAATTGAACCCTAGCCTCCCTATCCAGCAACTCTTGGGCTCTGCCAATTACTGTACAAGTTTACTAGCCCATATTATTAATATAGATTACAAACAGTAGGCACAACACAGATCCCTGCATTGCACCATTGGTCTCAAACTTCTAAAATGAAAAACTACCTTCTACTACCATTCACGAATCCTATCATTAGGCCAAGTTTGTACCCAACTGGTGAACTCAACCTGGATTCCATGTGATTCATGTAGGATTTATCAAAGGCTTTTCTAAAGTCCATATAGATTACATCTACCACCCTCTCCTCGTCAGTCCTCTTCATCAACTCATGCTGCGATTTCCATGATCTGTCAGAAAAATGTCAAAGTCTGAGGAGACAATCAAGAAAACACTTGTAGATTGCCTTCTATATATCTAATAATTTGATACTTATCATGAGAAAAAGAAACAATATACCTCTGGACACATCTTACACCATCATTAGCACACAAAATCCCAACCCCACCCCTACCCCACTCCCCCTTGATTATATATATATATATATATATATAACCATCCTTGGAGGTAGTAGGAATTATGTTCCAAGTTTATCTCCAGAACACATAACAGAATAAAAATGCAGACTAAATATCATTGGTAAGGTTCATCCGCCAGTTTTTAGAGTTAATAAAGCTCTTTCTCCAACTCTACCACAATCCCCAATTTATAAAGTTATTGTTGTTTTTTGGACATGCTAGGCATCTGGGATAATTTGATCATTTGTACATCAGAATCAGTGATATTTGAATTTATGACACATCACACTCTGTTGAAATTAATTCCAGCTGCATCCAGCTTTGTTTCCAAATGGGCAACTTCTGTTCTTGTGTAACTTAGTAAGATTGCATGTCTGCATACATACACGAACAAAAGTCCTGTAGATTGTTACATGGGCCTTTAGAGCATGAAAAACCCCATATAAACATTAACTTATTTTGTAGATTCAAGTAATATTGGTCCCATCCAGCTCAATCCTTCATCAACCCCAAGCTCTAATGATGAATTTTCTCCAAATCTAAACAAGTTAAAATTGGAAGAAACAAAATGTCAAGAGAAAATTAATATTCTTTTAAAAATATTTTTAAAATGTAAGGATAATTTAACAATGGTCTCCAAACAAGTGACTATTGTGAAATGATCCCTGCCTCTTTGCTAATCTGTGGTAATATTAGATTCAATGCTAATATTGTTGCTAAGGCAGTGGAGGCCAAGTCTCTGGGTGCATTCAAGAGAGAGTTAGATAGAGCTCTTATAGATAGCGGGGTCAAGGGATATGGGGAGAGGGCAGGAACAGGGTACTGGTTGGGTATGATCAGCACAGTGAATGGTGGTGCTGGCTAGAAGGGCCGAATGGCCTACTCCTGCACCTACTGTCTATTGTCTATTATGTTGAAGGAAAATAATGAAAAATATCTAACTGCCAAAAGATAAAGCTAAAGAGAAATTTGTTTTCAGCATAGTTACCAAGTGTTTACGCTGATATCTCACTTCACTCTTGTGCTTTCTATAGTGATATGAGAGATAGATTAGCAAATTACTGAAAATTCTCCCAACATTTGCTGCACTGAATGGATCTAAATATGTTTCTCTTTCAAGAGAACTATTCCAAGGCCTTTTTTAGAAATAAAAACTGCTTTTGTCAGAAAATACTGTGAATAATTTCTCATGTTATTCTTCTGGATGAATTTTATTGAAAACTGACTGATTTTTTTGTTTTATACTGAGAAACCTAAATTATGGAACCATAGTGAGGTCCTTTATGAAGAAGGTGGAGCTGTTATGTATGTACCTAGAAATCATGGTGAAAATGAAAAGGAGAAACTGCTAAATCTGAAATAAAAACAGATAAATAAAAATTGCTGAAAAACTCAACAAGTTGTAGAGTCAGAGAGTCACAGTACAGCACAGATACAGGCCCTTCAGTCTATCTAGTCTCTGCCAAACCGTTTACGCTGACTACGCCCATCCATCTTTACCAGGGTAATAGCCCTCTACACCCCTATCACCCATGGGCCTTGCCAAACTTCTCTTAAACATTGAAATTGAGCTCACACTCTCATGGCCCTCTGAGCGAAGACGTTTCCCTCAGGTTGAAAACATAGTTCCCCTTAAACTTTTCACCTTTCTCCCTTAACCCATGATTTCCCACTGTAGTCTCACCTAACCTCAATGGAAAAAAGCCAGCTTGTATTTACTATATATATATATATATATACCCACCCTGTAACGTTCTCCTTCGGGTGTAACGAAACGCCGAATTTAACGTCCGGATAAACCACAGTCAATGAAACCAGATCGCAGTAAGATTAACCATTTACTGTTCACTCTTCACATTAACATATGGTGAAAACTGTTGATAAAACAATACAAGATTGATACAGTACTTGTTCCTTCCTTAATATCACATTTCAAGTGTAAATACTTGCAAAGGTGACTATAACTACATTACACTAAGGTGCAGTATACAGGGAGAGTTTACCTGCTCCATTGACTACTTTAAATACACTTCCATGCAAACTATCCGCGATTCCTAAACTAACGAAAGCATAAACATTATCTACCATCGTTACTTCTAACAGGATCGGCATTAACATCTTAGTTCAATATATCGATTATCTATTAACTTACAGCGTTGCTCTCACTGTGATTTCTCATGCCTGCAAACAACTTCTGCTCCGGTGAGCCTCGTGGAAAGCCCCCACCCTCGCGCTAATTTCAAACCGGTGTTTTCCCACAAGACGCGGCGAAACCGGATGTGACGTCATCACATGCCGATATATTTTACATGCAATGAATATACTTTAAACACTCCTAATTCTAACTAGAAAATACTATTGAATGAATTACTAAGCGAAAATATTATAAACTAAATAACTGTCGTAAAGACAGCACACTCCCCGCTTGACCTTCGTAAGGTCACAATGAGCAGAGTACAAAACTTAGTCTCTTAATCAGTCATTGGGTAGAAGTAGAATAACTTCTGTAACTGGCCCTTGGTAAATTTTCACATCGCCTTGGTCGGTAGTCTTCAATTCGATCTTCCTGACATGTCCATCCCCGCTAGGGAATGTAGCAGTGATTCTGGCCGTTGGCCAGCTGTTGCGGGTGGCTTGCTTGTCCCTGAGCAGGACTAAGTCTTCAACTTGAAGATTCCTTCGGGGTTCTGTCCACTTTCGTCTCTGTTGCAACAAAGGTAGATATTTTTGTCTCCAGCGAGGCCAGAACTGATTTGCCAGAGCCTGGACTTGTCTCCATTGCTTTGTGTACAAATCCTTGTCTGAGAAGTCTCCTGGTGGAGGAGGTGCTCCTGCCTTCTGTGTAAGGAGCGTTGATGGCGAAAGTATAAAGGGGTTTTCTGGGTCAGAAGACACAGGTAGGAATGATTGTGCGTTTATAATGGCTGTGACCTCTGCCATTAGGGTGCACAGTACCTCGTGGGCCAATCGGGTGTGTTGCTGCATCTCAGGTTTCCTTTTCTGGGTTTTCCATAAGGACGTGAACCGTTTGACTGCCTGCTCTTTGTTATCTGGTGAGCGCTGGCGTGGTTCTCTGATAGGCAATGGGGCAACCCCATTATTTGCTTCATCTCTGAAGACCTTGGTGTCTTTGGGTTTTAAAGAAATGGTATCTTGAGCTGATTGTGCAAGTTTGTTTCCGTGCTCGGTTTGAATGAAAACTGACTGACCTAGCGTCTCTTCGGTTACTTTACGCTTGGTAATGTCTTGTTGTGCTTCTTTAGGGTACACCTCAGTGAGGCAGATCTCGGAACAAGAACGGCTTGACTGAGTTTGACCGCAAACTTCTGTACAGTTCGAGCTGACAATTGTTGTCCTGGAGTGAACCTCTCCCTCCCCGCCGTCCTGTTGTGGGGGTGAAGGAGCGTTGTCGGTTCTTTCATTCTTGACTTCATCACGGAGCCGTGAGGGTAAATTTCCTTCCTTGTATGGATGTGATGCAATCGTGACTCTCTGAGGTTCCTCGTAGCTGGGGAAGTTATCGAATACGTATGGAGAGGGGAGACGAGCCTGCCTGTCTATTTGATATTGTACATAGTCGCTTGTGCGTTCCAGTCTGGTCCCTTCTAAAGTAGATCTTACTGCGGTCAGATCACGCGACCCTTCAGCTTCTTCTATGTACTTTGCTTCCGCCATGGCAGCTTCTTCTTCTCTTTCTCGCTGCAGCACTTGCAACTCTGTCGATATTTTTGCCATTTCCAACTGGGTTTCGGCTTCTCTGGCGGCCTCTTCTCTTTGTCTGGCGGCCTCTTCGGCTTCTCTGGCACCATCTTCTCTTTGTCTGGCGGCCCTTTCTTTCTGGATTTCGGCTTCTCTGGCAGCCTCTTCTCTTTGTCTGGCGGCCTCTTCGGCTTCTCTGGCAGCCTCTTCTCTTTGTCTGGCGGCCCTTTCTTTCTGGATTTCGGCTTCTTTGGTGGCCAGTTTCATTTTCAAAACTGCTTCTTGTCTGGCGTAACGCAGTAGCACCTTGGCGGCTTCTGCCTTTCTGGCGGCCCTTTCGGCTTCTCTGGCAGCCTTTTCGGCTTCTCTGGTGGCCAGTTTCATTTTCAAAACTGCTTCTTGTTTGGCGTAATGCAGTCGCACCTTGGCGGCTTCTGCCTTGGCTCTTGCCTGTGCGGACTTACTTGATGTCGTTCTACTGCCCTTGTCGCTGGGCGCCATCGACTTGATCCCGGATCGAGCTGACATTGCAGCACTTGGAACACCTGATAACGCCCGGGTGAGCTTACTTGATGTCGGTTTACTGCCCCTGTCGCTGGGCGGCGTCGACTTGATGCTGGATTGAGCTGACATTGCAGCACTTGAAACACCTGATAATGCCGCTTTTTCACTGTAACGTTCTCCTTCGGGTGTAACGAAACGCCGAATTTAACGTCCGGATAAACCACAGCCAATGCAAACCAGATTGCAGTAAGATTAACCATTTACTGTTCACTCTTCACATTAACATATGGTGAAAACTGTTGATAAAACAATACAAGATTGATACAGTACTTGTTCCTTCCTTAATATCACATTTCAATTGCAAATACTTGCAAAGGTGACTATAACTACATTACACTAAGGTGCAGTATACAGGGAGAGTTTACCTGCTCCATTGACTACTTTAAATACACTTCCATGCAAACTATCCGCGATTCCTAAACTAACGAAAGCATAAACATTATCTACCATCGTTACTTCTAACAGGATCGGCATTAACATCTTAGTTCAATATATCGATTATCTATTAACTTACAGCGTTGCTCTCACTGTGATTTCTCATGCCTGCAAACAACTTCTGCTCAGGTGAGCCTCGTGGAAAGCCCCCACCCTCGCGCTAATTTCAAACCGGTGTTTTCCCACAAGACGCGGCGAAACCGGATGTGACGTCATCACACGCCGATATATTTTACATGCAATGAATATACTTTAAACACTCCTAATTCTAACTAGAAAATACTATTGAATGAATTACTAAGCGAAAATATTATAAACTAAATAACTGTCGTAAAGACAGCACACACCCCTTTATTCTGTATGCCTCAATCTAATCTCTCCTTAATTTTCTACATTCCAAGGAATGAAGTCCTAACCTATTTAATTTTCCTCCATCCCCAGCAATATGCTTGTAAATTTTCTCAGTATTCTTTCAACATTATTTACAGCTTTTCTGTAGGTAGGCTGCCTCACCAACATCTTATACAACTTCAACATAACATCCTATCTCCTATACTCAATACATTGATTTATGAAGGCCAACATGCCAAAAGCTTTTTTCCCTGTCTACCTATGAAGCCACTTTCAATAAACTGTTTCCTGATCCCTTTGTTCTACCACTCTCCTCGGACAGTATCTGTCTGAAAAGAGAACTGATTAATGTCTCAATTCAGGGGCCCTTCATATAATGGAAAATTGCTGCACCAGGAGGGACAAAAGAACAAAGCAAGAGGGATGTAGGGATCACAGCATTTTAAAGCATGGTGACACTTGTGGGCTGCCCAGCACAATCCTCACTGACTTGATTTGACGGAAACAATTCATTCTGCTGTTATGTTTTAACGTACATGTGACAAATAAAGCTAATCATTATCTTTCATCTGTAAATCACCCAAGAAGCTGCAGATCATGGCTGAGAAGCTAGCACAACTTAAATTATTTTAAAATCTCTTCTGGATGAAATGGATCAGAGGCAGGAAATCCACCGCGAGGGCTCCATTGTTCAGGCTCGACCACAGGCGTTGCATTCTGACTAGAGAGATACACCAGTCTGGGCAGTACAACATGGAGAGCAAGCTGTTGCCCAAGCAGCAAGTTCCCTCTCTCCGTGCATCTGATGAACCCAAAGGAACAGCAGTGACCGTACAGTTCGGTACCAGCAGTATCACAGGAGTTGCCATTCAGCATTGAACTCCATGTAGGATCGCCTTAGGGACTCCAGCTCTGGATTTTTCCCCTTGGGGTTTACTCCTGAAACCTTCCTCGTGAGTGGATATAGCCACAAGGCAGCAGAGGTTTGAGATCAGAGCTTTCCTTCTCCTTAATGGGCTGCCAACCACGACCAACAAGCCCCATCTGCCCGACATGACTGGTTTTAAGGTGCCAGTAACCCACCTTTGTGCCTTCTCCTGTCAGAGGAAATGGTTCCACCAGGCTTAGTAGCTAAGCCACACATGAAGACCAGGAGCTGGACTTGGTTGTCAGAGGCTACTTAAGATGAACAACTTTGGCAGCTTTTAATAGGTAGTGGGAGCTTGTCCCCATGTCCATCCCTGGCTATAATAACCTTAAGAAAACAGAAATCTGCCAAACAATATCATTCTTACCATGTAAGTGAACTGGGACAAAGAAACAATGCTCACATCTACACATCTGAAAAACATTTGGATATCTGAGTCGGAGATCAGGTAGAATATGATAGATAGATTCTTTATTAATCCCAAAGGAAATTGCAGTATCACAGTAGCATTACAAGTACTCAGATATACATATATACAAATATTTGAAGAGAAGTAAGAAAGAATAAAAACTAAATTACCTCAAACAGTCTAACAGGAGGGGTCATCCCTTCCCTGGCTATAGGTTGACCCATTACAGAGCCTAATGGCCGAGGATAAGAATGACCTCATGTAGTGCTCTTTGGAGCAGTGCTGTTGTAAGTAATACTCAGGGCATCAGTTTTTCAAAAGCAACAGATCTGCAAGTGGCCATTTAAAATGCATATTGATTAATATAATCACTTACATTGGAGAGTAAAATATGATTACCTGCTTTGCTTATTCTGACATGCATAAGCTCTGACATCCTTCCACCACTTTAACAGAGAAATACCTTGAGAAATATCTTAATTTAAAAGATTTTAAAAGAGAAATATCTTACGTCAGTCCAGCTATGTTTCAGCATCTCAACCCCAAATTATTAACTTCTACTTGATTTATTATATGGATTTATTATATTTATTTATGGACAATAACATCTCACATTGGTAAGTAACACTGTTGCTTTAGTATTTAGTATTAAAGTTATTAAACTTTTTTATATATCCCTTTCCTGGAAACTGGCAACAAGGGAAGTTGAATTAGGGAAGAGGAGTTAAATGACCACTTGTTTTTTTTAAACCCCTATAAATGTTCCAAATTAGAAACTAGATTTGATAATTTTATGCAGATGATGAAACAATGACCTGATTGAATGACAGAGCAGGTGCATGGGCCAAATTTTATCTATATTTTATGTTCTCATGGTGTTTTGAGCCTGAAGAAGTGAAACTTAATACTGAATGACATAAAACATTAGTGTAAAGATAATGTGTGATATTAACCATAAGCCAACCTTCATTTCATAGCATCCCTGTGTTACATGACTGCTCAGAAGGCATACTTGCTTAAGCAATATCCACCATTTCTCTCTCTCTCTCACTCATAGATCACTATGGCGCAGAAACAGCCCATCAGCTGAACTATTATTTTACCTAGTGTCATCGATCTGTACCATTGGCCTCCATACCCCTCCCATCCATATACTTAAACAAACATCTTTTAAGTGTTGAAATTGAACCTGCATTCAACACTTCTGCTGGCAGTTCATTCCACACACTCACCACACTCTGAGTGAAGAAGTTTCCCTCATATTCCCCTTGACATTTCACCTTTCACCCTTGACCCATGACCTCTAGTTCTGGTCTCAACAATCCTCAGCGGACAAAGCGTGCTTGCATTTATCCTATCTACATCTATCATAATTTTTTATACCTCTATCAAATCACCCCTGCTTCTCCTATGTTCCAATGAATAAAGCCCAAACCCATTCAATCTTTCCTTCCAACTCAGATCCTCAGATCCCAGTAATTCTTTTCTATACTCATTCAATCTTATTGATAGTTTTCCTGTAGGTGTGACCAGAACTGCATACAATACTCTAAATTAGGCTCATCGCTGTCTTATATAACTTCACCATGACTCCCCAACTCCTGTACTCAGTACCTTGACTTATGAAGCCCAATGTGCCAAAAGCTCTCTTTATGACCCTATTGAACTGTGCTGCCATCTTAAGGTGTTAATGATCTGTATTCCTGGATCCCTCTGTTCTACCACACTTGTCGGTGCCCTACCATTCATTGTGTAAGTTCCAGCTTGGTTTGTCATACCAAAGCGCAATATATCGTCTCTACATTAAATTCCATGCAAATTTGATAACCATCATCACTGTTCTTCACTGTTCTGAACTTAACCTGCTCTTCAACAGATTTGACGCTGTGGTCCCTGCCCATCCCCCACATGATTCATCTGTTGACAGCCCCCAATCAACACATACTCCACTCTCCCCTCCTACCCCTCCTCACAGCCCCCCAACCTGCTCTCGTGACTACACCCCTCCCTCACCTGAAACCACCACGGTGGGCTTCACAGCTGAACAGGTGAGAAGACAGCTGAAACGTCTCCACCCAAGCAAGGCTGCAGGCCCGGATGGTGTCAGCCCCAGGGTGCTCAAAGCCTGTGCCCCCCAGCTATGTGGAGTACTTCACCATGTCTTCAACCTGAGCCTGAGTCTCCAGAGGGTTCCTGTGCTGTGGAAGACGTCCTGCCTCGATCCTGTACCGAAGGCGCCGTGCCCCAGTGGCTCCAATGACTACAGACCGGAGGCATTGACCTCCCACATCACGAAGACCCTAGAGAGACTTGTTCTAGAGCAGCTCCAGCCTATGGTTAGGTCACACTTAGACCCCCTCCAGTTCGCCTACCAGCCCCGACTAGGAGTTGAGGATGCCATTGTCTACCTGCTGAACCATGTCTACACCCACCTGGACAAGCCAGCGAGCACTGTGAGGGTCATGTTTTTTGACTTCTCCAGTGCATTCAACACCATCCGCCCTGCTCTGCTGGGTGAGAAGCTGACAGTGATGTAGGTGGATGCTTCCCTGGTGTCATGGATTATTGATTACCTGACTGGCAGACTACAGTACGTGCACTTGCAACACTGTGTGTCAGACAGAGTGGTCAGCAGCACTGGGGCTCCACAGGGGACTGATCTGTCTTCCCTTCTCTTCACCATCTACGCCTCGGACTTCAGCTACAACACAGAGTCTTGCCATCTTCAGAAGTTTTCTGATGACTCTGCCATAGTTGGATGCATCAGCAAGGGGGATGAGGTGGAGTACAGGGCTATGGTGGGAAAATTTGTCACATGGTGCGAGCAGAATCATCTGCAGCTTAATGTGAAAAAGATTAAGGAGCTGGTGGCTAAGGCACCGGTGACCCCTGTTTCCATCCAAGGGGTCAGTGTGGACATGGTGGAGGATTACAAATACCTGGGGATACGAATTGACAATAAACTGGACAGGTCAAAGAACACTGAGGCTGTCTACAAGAAGGGTCAGAGCTGTCTCTATTTCCTGAGGAAACTGAGGTCCTTTAACACCTGCCGGACATTGCTGAGGTTGTTCTACGAGGCTGTGGTGGTCAGTGCTATCATGTTTGCTGTTGTGTGCTGGGGCAGCAGGCTGAGGGTAGTAGACACCAACAGAATCAACAAACTCATTCGTAAGGCCAGTGATGTTGTGGGGGTGGATATGGACTCTCTGATGGTGGTGTCTGAAAAAAGGATGCTGTCCTAGTTGTATGCCATCTTGGACAATGTCTCCCATCCACTCCATAATGTATTGGTTAGGCACAGGAGTACATTCAGCCAGAGACTCATTCCACCGAGATGTAACACTGAGCGTCATAGGAAGTCATTCCTACCTGTGGCCATCAAACCTTACAACTCCTCCCTCGGAGTGTCAGACACCCTGTGCCAATAGGCTGGTCCGGGACTTATTTCCACTTGGTTATGATTAACTTATTATTTAATTATTTATGGTTTTATATTGCTATATTTCTTCACTATTCTTGGTTGGTGCGGCTGTAACAAAACTCAATTTCCCTCGGGATCAATAAAGTATGTCTGTCTGTTTGTCTGTCTGTTCGTTCATTCTCACTCTTTCCCCTCTCTTTCTGTCTCCCTCTTTAGGTGAAAGGCTGTTGCTGAGGTTCTTATTGTTTTTATCACAACAATCCACTGCATTCCTTAGTATCTGTTCATATGTGGAAGACATTACAATTCAATCCCTTTCAAATCCTAAGTGCAGTGACCATCCAAGCAGGGCAAGACAGCTACAAAGAAATAATATCAACACTTGACATGTAGTATTAGCATAAACCACACAAAATAAAATTTCTCCAAGCTATCCTAAACAAGGTCCAGCACAACTACTTTGAAGTGAATCTCTTCAAAAAGTGGCTGTACAGGTAGAATGGATCGACGTTTGATTAATAATTCCTCAGAACTTGTCAAATGCCACAATGCTCTTAATATGATTTCATTCTCAAGTTCCAAGCAGCTCGAAATCCAGTAAGCCCCAATCAATATGATTAATTTGCAAGAAATGTTCCTCTTAATTTTTTATAACTAGTGTGTGCAAAAATCTTGTGTTGTGAAATCTTTTGCCCAGTGTGCCTGACGCACCATCAATAACTCTCGGAGACGTGAGCCAAGGTAGCCTTTTATTAGCTGGAAGAAAGCACCGTCAGCAGCATCAGCAGCAAGAGCCCACCACACAACATCCTGGAGACTGAGAGAGGAGCAGTGCCTCCAGTCGGCTTTATACTGTTGTCTGTGGGAGGAGCCACAGGAGCAGTCAGCAGAGGGGGCGTGTCCAGACAGGTATATGTAGTTCACCACAATGCCCTGAATTTTATTTTAGTGAAAGTACACCTGAAGCTATTTTGAGGATAATAAGCCATTCCACTTTAAATGAACTAACTATCTGTTCTTCTGTGTTTCACACCCTTTGCTTCATAGTGAATCAATAATTTCTTCAATAAAAATAGTATAGATGAGCCAGTTCTCAAATCTGCAGACAAGTCATCACAAACTCCACATTGTCAACACAGTCTGCATCAGAAACCAGAAAAGGAAATGTGCTTGAACACAAATCGTGAAATATACTTTAATCTGCTAATAAGGTAGAGCATGACAACCTTTCATGCACAGTTTAAATTCCTTTGTGTGCTAGTAGCAAAAGATGTGTACCTGTGCTCTCATGGACACCTTAAAGACTTAGAGGAAACATTGTTTGCAAGCTCACCTCTCATAGCAGGTTTTCCAGATATTGATCTCAAAGGCACTTATAAAGTCATAAGTCTCCTCTCTTGAGCAGATATAACTACAATCTGTTTCCAAGCTCTTTGTTCTCAGTGGTTAAAGTTTAGAAACATGCTCTTGCAATTATTTTATGCATCTCCTTTCTTTCCACAGCTAGTTCTACAAAAACATGACATAGTAGCAAAATTAGGCCAATTGGCCCAGTGAGTCTGCTCTGTCATTCGATCATGACTGATATATTCTCCCTCGCAACCCCATTCTCCTGTCTCCTTTGCCTACCTTTGACACTCTTACTAATCAAGAACCTATGAACTCCACTTTAAATATACCCAATGACTTGGCCTCCACAGCCATCTTTGACAATAAATTCCACAGATTCACACATCCGCTGTCTAAAGAAACTCCTTCTCATCTCCAAAGGGCCTATTCCATGCTGTATCACTAAATAAATAAAGAAGTCCTGCTCCATTGCTATCAAACAACTCGCAGGTGGGGTGGTCCTGCAATATTTGACATTCGTAATATCCAGAGGTGCCTTGTGATCATAAAAAAAAATGTAAAGGACAAACAATTTCACCTTTGGTAGGACCTAGTGTTGCTACTGCATCAGAGGGCACGACCATCTTACTGGAAAATTCAATCTGTAGCTCCTCTGTTTCAATTAAATGTAAAAAAAAAATTGAGATTATACAGTAGGAATAATTTTTAGCAATTAAAAGAAGCAGTCATTCAGCAGGTCAAGCAGTGTCTGCATAGAGAGAAACAGTTATTGTTCCAGGACTGAGATGCTACAACAAAGAGCCTTGGTTGCCAGGTGAGTAAGGGGAAAGGGGTGGGCCTAAACCTGGAATAATGGTTGGTCCTGTTTATGCAGATACTGCCTGGTCTGCTATGTGTTTCCAGAATTTATTATGTTGGGAACACACATTAGGTCAGGCAGCACCCTGAAGAGAACTGGCAAGACATTTGTGATTTGGAGCCTTCATAAGCTCTGGAAGATATTACAGCTGAGCAGCATATTAAAATGGGCAAAAATTGAAAAACAACCATACACAGGAAAAGAAAGAAAACAAGCTGCAAGGTGCCTGAGGGGAGAATGCGACCAGGACTTTTAGGAGAAGGTATATTTCTGCCTTCTGCTCTTATTTATCGTAAATCAGAAATCTAATCCTATACATTGGATCCATTAATATTTATTTTTTATTCAAATAATGCACAAAAGCATTTTAGCCCTGGGCAGATCAAGCCCTCAATTATTTCCACATGAATTCATGATGATCAGGATATTTCAATATGCATTTCTCCTTAGGTCATTCAATATTTTAGCAATGTGAGTTGTATTCCTGATCATGGCACAAGTCATGCACTATGCCATTCATCCTTTACCACATAAACTGGAGGTCTGGGGTGAACCTATGACCTTGGATAAGTAGTTGCAAAACTGTAAAAGCACCTTAAGCTGTGATCACCAATGAGACATTAAACAAAGGCTCTGCATTCTGACAGCAATGTCTTGCACACAATATCTGCCACCAATGGGTTTGTGCACACAAGGTTTTTGAAGCCTCTACCTCGGCTGGCCCTTAACAGATTCTGCCTTTTTGCACGGTGCTCATCAGCATTACAAGCTGTGAATTATGCCTTTATCGATTATCTTGCACCTCTCAATGTTTGGAGCTTCACAGGTTATGATTCTATCAGGTTCCGATCAGAGGAACCCATTCAGAAGATTACCTGAACAATTTTTCCTTCAACTCCTCCCCAGGCTTGAGTGTTAGCCATGGGCATTCATGTGGGCCTCAGCTATGCCTGACACCTCGTTGGCTAAGTAGAGCAGCCCATTCTCAAAGCCTTCCCCGGTTACACTTCCCAACTCTTCCTCCTCTGCATTGACAACTGTATTGCCACTGCTTCATGCACCCATGCTGATCTTGTCAATTTTAACAAAGCCTTTAACTTCCACCCTGCCCTTAAATTCACTTGGTGCATGTCTGACACCTCCCTCCCTTTTCTTGATCTCTCTGTCTCCATCTCTGGAGACAAACTGTCAACAGCAATCTTTTATAAATCTGCTGATTCCTATGGTTATCTTGACTATGACTGTCCCCACCCTCTGTCCTGTAAAAATGCTTCTAGCTTTTCTCAGTTTCTGTTCATAGGATATGGCCTTCCATTCCAGGAAATCAGAGATGTCTTCCTTCTTTAAAGAACAAGGCTTCGCTCCCTCTACTATTGATGCTGCTCTCATCCACATGTCCGCCATTTCCCGTACATTTGTACTCACCCATTTCCCTGCTACCTTAATTGTGATAGAGTCCCTCTTGTCCTTAGCTACCACCCCATCAGCCTCTGCATCTAACACACTACCTCCACAACTTCCACCATCTCCAAATATATCCTACCATGAAACATACCTTTACCTACAACCCACCCAACCCTCCCACCCTCACTTTCTGCAGTGGTTGCTCCCTTTGTGATTATCTTGTCTATTTGTTCCTCCCCACTAATCTCCCTCCTGGCACTTAGCCCTGAAAGTGGCCTAAGTGCTACACCTGCCCCTACAGCTCCTCCTGCACCTCCATTCAGGGCCCCCAACAGTCCTTCCATGTCGATCCGTGGCCTCCTTGTGCCAAGCTGAGGCCACCCTCAGGGTGGAGGAGTAACTTGTTATATTCTGTCTTGGTACCCTCCAACCTGAAGACATGAATATTGATTTCTCCTTCAAGTGAATAGTTCCACCTCCGTCCATCCTTCTCTTCCCTACACTGACCCCTCACTGCTTCTCAACTGCCAATTACTTCCCTCTGGGTTTCCTTTTTCCCTTTCTCCTATGGTCCACTCTCCTCTCTTATCAGATTCCTTCTTCTCTAGCCCTTGATCTTTCCCATCCACTTGGCTTCACCTTTCACCTTCCAGTTAGCCTCTTTTCCATCCCTCCTGCCTTTACATTCTGTCATTTTCCCACTTCGTTTTCAGAGCTGAAGCAGTGTCTCAGCCTGAAACGTCAACTGTTTATTCATTTCCATAGGTGCTGCCTGACCTGCTGAGTTCCTCCAGCATCTTGTGTGTGTTGCTTTGGATTTCAAATATACAGATAAAGATACAGACATACTTTATTGATCCCGAGGGAAATTGCACCAACCAAGAATAGAGTAGAAATATAGCAAAATAAAACCAGAAATAATTAAATTATAATAAGTTAATTATGTTAAGTGGAAATAAGTCCAGGACCAACCTATTGGCTCAGGGTGTCTGACACTCCGAGGGAGGAGTTGTGAAGTTTGATGGCCACAGGTAGGAATGACTTCCTATGATGCTCAGTGTTACATCTCGGTGGAATGAGTCTCTGGCTGAACGTACTCCTGTGCCTAACCAGTAGATTGTGGAGTGGATGAGAGTCATTGTCTAAGATGGCATGCAACTTGGACAGCATCCTCTTTCCAGACACCACTGTCAGAGAGTCCAGTTCCACCCCCAAACATCACTGGCCTTGCGAATGAGTTTGTTGATTCTGTTGGTGTCTGCTACCCTCAGCCTGCTGCCCCAGCACACAACAGCAAACATGATAGCACTGGCCACCACAGACTCGTAGAACATCCTCAGCATCATCCGGAAGATGTTAAAAGACCTCAGTCTCCTCAGGAAATAGGGACTATTCTGACCTTTCTTGTAGACAGCCTCAGTGTTCTTTGACCAGTCCAGTTTATTGCAATTCGTATCCCCAGGTACTTGTAATCCTTCACCATGTCCACACTGACCCCTTGGATGGAAACAGGGGTCATTGGTGCCTTAACCCTCCTCAGGTCCACCACCAGCTCCTTAGTCTTTTTCACATTAAGCTGCAGATGATTCTGCTCACAACATGCTCACATTTGCAGATTTCCTTGTGTTTAAGGACATTTATATCCCCGTTTCCCTGCATTTTCCTTCACCCTGAGAACAGTCCTTTAATTGATGGTTCTGTGGTGGTTATGGGGTGTTTTCTTTTATGGTCTGACACACTTCCCTGTGATTTGTTAAGCAAATGCATGGCAGCTGGGAATTTTTCACGGACCTTCCATTGGGAAACTCTTCAGTCCATTTTGATCTTGGTATTGACCACTTAACATTGTCTTTAATGGATTTTTGGCCATAAAATCACAAAAAAAACAAAAGCCTTCAACGAAGAAGGCCACTTGTGCCGTATGGCCATCCACACCAATGGATAGTTGATGAACTTGAATGAAAGTCTACTCTGGAGAATTACATTGATATCTAAAATGAAAGGATGTAGAGGACAAATCATTTAACCCTTAAACAATGACTATATTGTAATCATTTTCACTGGTTCCCAGATGAGGCTGCACTTCACATTCTGATCCATTCAGGTTGTTTATTGTATCTGGTGCTCCTGGTGCAGTTTCTATACCAGTGAGATGTGATGTACAGTAGACTGGGGGATCATTTCATTGAGCCCTTCCATCTCTTTTATTAAACAGTATCTCCCAAAGACCCGCCACTTTAATTCCACTTGCTCTTCCCACACTGACATGTCTGTCCACAACCTCCTCCACTGTCACACTAAGGCCAGTTGTAGACTGAAGGAGCAACACTTCATACTCTAGCTTGGTCGTGTCCAAACTGATGTCAAAAACATTCATTTCTCTAACTTCTGGTAACCACTTCCTTCTGCTCTCCCCCCTTGTTTACTCTTATCCCTCCAGCCCCTTGACCCCTTTTCTTGAGGACAGGATGAGATCGGCACATCACCTTCAGTTTCCTCTTGTTCACCACCTCCTTCCCTTATTCCATGGTCCACTGTCCTGACCTGTTGGATTTCTTCCATTTCTGCCAGTTCCCTCTTCCACCTATCCAACATTTTGCATCATTCCCTTTCCTCCTCCCCCCTCCAAGCTTCCAGTTTTCCCCTCTCACTTGGGATCACCTGCCACCAGCCAGCTCATATTCCTGCCCCGCCCCCCCCCCCAACCTTACATTCTGGTTTCCGCCCTTTTACTTTCCAGTTCTAATGAAGGGTCTCGACCCTAAATGTCAGCTATTCATTTCCCACCATAGATGCTGCCTGACCTTCAGCATTTTTGGTCATAGAATCAAGGAGTCATGGAGCACTACAGCATAGAAACAGGCCCTTCAGCCCATCCAGTAGATGCCAGTCTCATTTTCTGCATAGTGCCATCTACCTGCATCCAGGCCATAAAACTCCATAACTTTCTCATCTATGTATGTATCCAAACTTCACTTAAACATCATCTCTGCTGGGAGTTCATTACATGCTCATACCACCATCTGAGTTCTCCCTCAAACCCTTTAAATATTTCATCATTCACCCTAAAGGTATGGTGTCTAGTTCTAATCTCACCCAACCACTGTGAAAAAAGCCTGTATGCATTTATCCTATCTATGTCTCTCATAATTTTGCATACCTCATTCTCCTGTGCTCGAGGGAGTAATGTCCTAATGTATTCAACTATTCCTGTAACTCAGGGAAACAGTAATCCTGTTATTGTTTTCAAAGTTGTTTCATGTTTTAACTTTGACTACAAATAACGATTATCAAAAATGACAAGCATTTGTCAAAATTGCTTTTAAAAATGTCAAAGCAACAAATGGGTTCTGAATAATTTATTCAATACGGCAAGAAAGCGATAATCTCTATGGTGTTTTTCCTTTAAATATTGAATTTCCCACTTCAAGTTAGATTTGAGAGATTCTATTAAAATCAATAAACCAAATTAGAACAATTTAATAATTGGTGAACTACATATACCTGTCTGGACACGCCCCCCCCCCCCCCGATGACTGCTCCTGTGGCTCCTCCCACAGACCTCTGTATAAAGGCGATTGGAGGCACTGCTCCTCCCTCAGTTTCCAGGATGTTGTGTGATGGTCTCTTGCTGCAATAGTGCTCTCTCTTCCAGCTAATAAAAGCCTATCTCTCGCCTCACGTCTCTGAGAGTTATTGATGGTGCATCATTTATTGTATTTTTATTCATTCTGTTTGTCACAGGAAGGCACCTCCCAGTCTCCACTCTACTAACAGGAATCACATTGCACTCATTTCCAAATCATCACCTGCAGCCTATTTAAACCCACTTCTCATCCACAATCCCAGTTCACTCATTGAATCAGCCAGCCATAACCAATTGCTCCTAGCCTTCAGTTACCTTGCCACGTTAAGTATCAGTTTGCTCTTGTTTTGTGGCCCCCTTGTGGCTTGTTATTTCACAGTTAATGTTAAAATTATTGCTCACTGCTAAATAATCTCTGCTGCTCCACATTTGGATCAGGAATCCTTGATGTTTCCTGATGGGGTGAGTGAACCCATGATTGATGCTGCAGTGTTTGCTCATCCACCTTAACGAGTATATAATCTAGAAGTAGCAGTAAACCATTGATGATCTGCCAGCTACACTCAACCATCTCATTAAAGCAGCACTGGGCCAGCCCATGGAGTCCTGGACTCTGGTACCTGAATGCTTCAATGGATCTCCAACTTGCACTTGAAGCTGGGCCCATCTCTGTATTCTCAGAATGAGCCAAGGTTGCCTTTGTTATCTCTCTCTCTCTCGACTGGGTGAGCTCAGACCTGGGCCACCGCTAACTGGAACAATAAAACCACCATCTACAATAAATATGAGGAATGGCAGCAGGTGTTTGACCATTCAGGAAGTGAAAGGGAAGCAGAATCTTCACCTGCATCAAGACTCTCTCTCAGTGTTGGAGTACATTGTGCAATTAAGGACCAGGCTGTGTGTGTGAAGCTTTGACACCCTACTGAGTCTATCTCACACCCTTTCTCCACAACAGTAATTGATGGACATCCCCTGGGGTCTGAGATGATAAGAGTGCACACGCTGCCTGTGTACATGTGCATCAAAGAGCACCATGAGTCCAGCCAATTCCTCCTTATCGATTCGCCCAACAATCCAATCATCTGGGGTTACCCCTGGCTCTCCACTCATGACCCTCACTTTACCTGGTCATCAGGTTCACTGCTGAGTTGGGGACCCACCTGCTGACCACCTGCCTGCAACATCAGGTGACATTACCCCATAAGTCTGTGGAGATGGAGGAAACCCAGAACCTCTCAAACTCCCACGTTGACTTAGCCCACCACCTTCAGTAAAAGGGAAGCCAGAGCCCTGCCACCTCATAGACCACTTGATGACATCCTTATCTTTTTCAAGGACCGTCCCCCCCCCCACCCAACCATTCAGTCCTCCAGAATTTCCTTGAGGACCAACTGTAAGGCAAATTAGAAAACTGCCAGTCATTTCCTTCCTGGGTTATGTCCTTTCAGCCTGAGGCATAATGATAGAACCAGAGAAAGTGTGGGCAGTCATTGAATAGTACCTACTGCTTCAGTGCTTCTTGGACTTCTTGAACTTCTACCACCATTTTATCAGGAACATTAGCCAAATTGCTGCTCCTCTCAACTCCTTCACCATCTCATGGATAACCTGGTCTGCTGCCATGGACCGTGCTTTTGAGGAGCTCAAGAAACTCTTCACCACTGCTCCCATTCTCCACCATCCGAACTCTTCTGGACCTTTTGTGATAGAGGTGGATGAATGTGATGTGGGTACTGGGGCCATCCTCTCCACAATGAGGACTGGACAGGAAGACACAACCTTGTGCTGCCTCACACAAGTTCAACTCTACACAACACCATTCTGGAGTAGGAAACAAGGAACTACTCACCATTAACAGGGCCTTAGAAAAAGAGAGACTTTGGCTGATGGGGAACATCAAGCCCTTCCTGATCTTGCCTGAGCACCAGAACTTCATATCCATCCAGCAGGCCCATCAACACAACCCATGGCAGGCTCACTGGGCTCTCTTCTTCGAGTAATTCAACTTCACCATCTCCTACCAACCCAGCTGCAAGAACATAAAAGTGGACAACCTGTCACAATGTTTCGACCCAGCTGAAACGGAGGTTGACCCTCAGCCCATCATTCCATCCTTACTGATCCTCGCCCTGATCATCTGGGATCTTCAGATCCACTAGGCCCTACAGAACGAGCCTGCTCCAGCTGACACACCCGACAAATGCCAGCAGCTGTGCTCAGCACTCTAAATGAGGCTGCTCCTCACCCCTCTCCAGCCAAGCAGACACACAACAGACCCTGGATTTACTATGACACCATTTCTAGCGATCCACCATGATTGCATGATGTGAATCATTTCTTCACTACCTGTGAACCAGTCAATTTCCTCCCATCAGTGTCTCTCTGGGTTCTGGCTAGTCCCTCGATGCCCGTGGCCCCATAGCACAGGTTCACCAATTTCCAATGGGGCCAAAGTTGATTATGACATTGGTGGATTGTTTCTCCAAAGCGGCCCACTTCATTGCCCCCTGACTTCCTTCAGGACATTGCAAGCCTTCTGCTCGCTCCTTCGCACCTTGGTGAGTTTGACCTTTGGCTATTATCTGCCAACCAACAGTCAGTTATACAGAGCCAATCAGCAAGTGTAGGAATTTTTGTGATGCTTCTCTGCCTCTAACCCTTCCCCATAGGAGAATCATCTGCTTTAAACCAAACTGTTCTACAGTCTGCTGTGGCCACATAACCCTTTGAAGTTCCCTACAGAGGAGCCAGTGGTGAAGGTCCTGGTCTGTCGCTGCCAGAATACTCCTTAGCTGCCAATGGTGCTTACTGCTGTTAAGCCAATTATCGGCAGTGCTCAGCAAAACTACTTGGAGCAGTGTCTAGCTGTCCACCTGAGATCTCCCGCAGCACAACAATTCCCGTAAACTCTTGCCCTGGTTAATTAGTGCCTTCAAAACTACGCATCACATCAATCCAGTCACTTACCATCTGTAGCTACCATCATCCCTCAGGATCACAACTTTCTTCCATGAATCCTTCCTCAAGCTCATTGCTCATGGTCCACTCAACCCAGTTCAAAAGTCTAAAGGTTCATTTTATTATCAGGGTATGTGTGCAGAATATAAGTCTGAGACTCGTCTTCTCCAGATAGCCATGGAAGCTGTTGAAAGAAATGGCATACTAACCATCCCCCACCCAAATGAAAAAGGAAGATAAACATAAACTTGCAAACCCAAAACCTTCAACCCCTCCTTCACAAAATACTAACATATCACCAACAAGAGGAAGAAAGCAGCATCAATATCATCAAAACCTGAATCTCCTCTCTTGCACACAGAAAAAACACCAACAAGAACATCAGAACCCAAATCCCTTACCCCTCCCTCACACTAAAACTAACATATTGCCCACAAGGACATCAACCCTCCCCAAACCCCCAATCCACCAATTGGCAACAAGAAAGAAAACATAGAAAACTGAATAAGACCAATATAAACTATAGGTCACACCAATAATCACATAAATCTCAGAATTTTGAAAATTTCCTCCATCAGCACGGAGGAGAGTGTTCACTCGAACTCAGTCCTTCCATGGAGAGTAACTGCTGACTTGCAACCTCTGTGGATAGTGACCACCAACCTTGCCTCAATATTTCAATCTTCTTCGATGCTTTGATCAGTGAGAAATGGAGTCAATCATGGCCCTCGCCTCTGGTCTTCTCCTCGAGGTAGCTTGTGCTTATGGTCCTCTCCTGGAATTTTCTTGGAGTCAGCAGAGCACTAGATCACTTGATCAAACTCCAAACTGTTAAGTCACGGGCTTCAACAGTTTCAGAAATACAACTAAGATAAAAGGACTAAGTAGAAGTCATGGAAAAGGGAAATAACTAGCTATCTCGAAGGCATCGCTCAGGGAATCTCTTGAGCCTGCATCTCCAGTACCTAGGGTGGTGGTAGATGGTCCAGTGTACACCGTTTGCCAGTTGATGGATTCACATCAATTGTCACGGTGTTTGTAGCGTCCGACTGACTGGTAAGTATACAGGCTGAAGAAGCCATTCAGTTTCATCTTGGATCCAGAGCTCATCGAGGAGCTTACTGACACCATGGGCTGTTGGGTGCATAAGAGGGGGAGGGTAGTCCTGGGTTTAAATTGGCTGCAAGTGATGATTTGGAAACTCAAGCTCTCTTCCGCAATCCTTGTTCATTCATATGAACCAGCCAGTCTCGACCAGTTGCTCCTCGCCTTCAGTTACTTTGTTGTCTTGTCATGTTAAGTATCTGCTTCCTCTTGTGTTTGGCCCCTCGTGGCTTGTTATTTCACAGTTTATTATTAAATTTATCACTCACCGCCAAATCATCTCGCTGCTCTGCATTTGGGTCAAGTCTCCTCTAGGTTTCCTGACACTGTTTTAAGTTATTTTGTTTAATTATAGGAGAAAGCTGCCATTTGTGAAAGAGGGAAGGAATGTTTATGTACACACCAAACGAATCTAGGACATCTCAGAAATCTTCATATGCTAAAGGGTGATTTATGGATTATTGTTGCTGTTTCAAAATGTACGTCAATATACGCAGAGCAAGATGCTACCATCAACAGATCAGATACATAATAATTTATGATATCAGCAGAGGCAAAGGTGTTGGCTGTGACATTGCAAGCATGCCCTCATTCTCTTTGAAGAATGATCTTTGATTACATATGTATGCAAACAGAGTCACTTTAAGAACCTGCCAGAAAGTCTATATGCTCAACAGCATCAAACTCTATTGCACACTTTTTTTAGTCTGAATTATGGACAGAAACCTAAGAATGAGACTTAAAGTCCATCACTTTCTAAGTATGACATCTACAGATAAAGCAAATTGATAAATGAATTTGAGGAAATTGAATTAAAATTAGTAGAGCAGTAGTAATTTCCATGAGGTAAGTTCATAATAACTTGAAGGATCTCCATATTTCTTCCAAGTCTATACTAATAGTTATAACTCCAGATTTATTAACTTTGCCTTTATTGATAAGAAGCCACCCTCTTTGAACATGAGCAGTATGAAATCCTCTGTCAAATAGTGTGTGTCATTAAAATTCAACACCTTTTAACAAACATTAAATTAGTTATATGTGAAGATATAACACTAGCTAATTGATACTTATTAGTCAATTGGACAGAAGAGATTCATTACTCATTCTTACATCACGAATTACTTCATGGCTTACTTCTCATGTGCTACTGCCCCACTCATAGAATAAAATGATGCTGTAAAATAGCTATCAAGATCATGAAAGAATAACTGTTATTTTTTAACAGCAATTTACGTATTTCATTCACCATGATAACAGAATTTATCTATGGCTTTATGTTGATGAAAATTATTCCCACTGTGCTATATAGGAGAAAATGCAAGTAGATTTAGTAGGCCAAAACTGGACTTTAATAAAACTGACCAGTAGCAAATGGATCAATATTTCCTGCCATATTTGAACTCTCTCTGCCTGAGTATAGAAAGTGTGACAGGAACAGTAAAGAGCTTCTATTAGAAGGAGGTGCAAACTTCTTAAAGCAGCTACTGTGCACTATTGTCTATAGTAGAAGGCACCAGCCTGGACTAACTGAGGGTCACAATGATAGATCATGGGGCAGTGTCATCCTGCCAAATCCAGTTTTGAATAATGGTCCATACCCAGGAAATAACAGGATAAGTAAGTTTCAGAAGAGACAGTGCACAGCAAATTGAGGTGAAAAGTCTGAAGTGCTTGTGGCTATTCACACACGAATTCTACTGTGGTATCAACTTGTCAATACACCAATACTGAGCCCAGACATTTCTACAACTTTGTGCTGTGGACATGCTGTTAGAGTGATTTTTGAGTCTAGCACATGTGACAATTAACGTAACTGAATTCGCCCACTGGCCTTCAGATTTAAATATACATTCTAGACTTAATTTAAAATGCATCTCTGAGCAAGAGGTTCCTAAAAACCTTGAATCATGGACCAGACAATGCTGTTTAAAATTCATTTAGGCGTCTGTGGTGTGGTGTGAATCAGGCGGTATGAAGTTTGTGTATAGCCTCAAAGAAAGCATTGTGGATGTATTGTTAATATGGAATTGTCCTTTGATGTTTAGCACATAAAATATCGGGTAACAGAGGCCAGCCAAACCTTATGACCAAAAGCATCTCCAAATGATGCCTGCTCTATCTTGTTTTGTCGAATAAATTGGTTGTTTCATATCTACCAGTACTTTTCTCCAGTAACTTCATTCACACAACAATGAATGCAATAAGAATGGAAGTGTCAGCATACCTGACATAGCATCAGACATGTACACAAGCATGAATATTCACCTACCCGTATTATCCCACTATAGCTTTGATACTACCACTAATCCAATTGTCTAGAAGGTCTCAGTATGTCTCAAGCACACAAAACACTATAGCCCTTTCCTGCTAAATCTGTTCAATCATCCTGCTTTTGCTCAAAGGTGAGTTGTCATCTGTACTATTGTGCCCTGCCCATTCACCTAATGAACCTACTTACTGACACAAAGTTTAGATTCTGCCAGATCTTGTCAGTGTAGAACTTTCCTTTGCCTTTACTTCAAACATGTTTAGAAGGGCTATTTCTAAGGACAGATACTCTCAATGCTAACACATTGTTTGACCAAATTTAATCTCCAAGTGCCTTTGCAAACTAAAATCAGTGGGAAAGAGATGGCGTTGAAATCTAGCTGCCACTTTAATAAATATTTCAAAGAAAACATAGCAACAGCTTTTTAGAGTACAGCAAACAATTCTTCATTTCAATCTTTCCACTCAGCAAGTGATCAGTGCTAATCTTGCAGGAAATGGTAATAAATTCAATGCTATAAGCTTAAGAGGCTTCTCTAAATGAAAAAAATTAGCTGAAGCCCAATTCTGCCAATTTGGAATTGTGCCAATCACCTTGTGCAGCAATTGATGGACTTAAAGAAACACTGATTTTGATTAATGAGGATAATTTACAAAGAAATAGATTAGAGATCTATATTGCTTTGCTGGCTCAAAATAGATGGGCACACAAATTGAATGGCATTACACAATTATTTTTCAGTGCCATGCAATGGAAAGAGAAAAGTAACAACTTTTTTTCCCAGACAGAAAAATGATACTGACTATTTCTGGGCTGTTTCCATTCACTCTGAAAATTCAACTGAATAATAATAATTCATTGAGTGAATTACTTCTACACCCCTGTCTCAAAAAGTGGCCTTCTGTCACCCAAGACGTGTTCTCGTCTTATTACTACCTTCAGAGAGGAAATACAGGAGCCTGAAGACACACACTAAGTTTTAGGAACAAGGTCTTCCCCTCAAACTCAGATATTGGAATGGACAATGAACCAACCCATGAACTCCACCTCACTATTTTTGCTCTCTCTATGCACTACTTAAGTTTTATTCTTCATAATTCTGCATACATATATAATTACATATATTCACAAATTTCACAATATACGTCAGTAATATTAAACCTTATTCTGATTGTGGTGTGATGATATAATGCTGTAGTCTGAACCCAACAGTTATTAAAAATGTCTATTTCTGATTTAAATAAATTAGTTTGGGTTTGGACATCCTTTATATTTTACAGCCATAGCTGGGTCTCACAGGATTCTGGAAACGAGGCAGCTAACAGGAGGGTAGAAAAGGTATGCAGTATAGATTAGGGGGTAGAAGGAACATGAATGCTTGCCATCAGTTCCCATTGCTGCTATCATCTCTCTCCCTATGGTTCCAAAGAACACCCCTTTTGCATCAATTACATCCTCCCCGTCTTTCGGTTATCCCCACCCACCATCCCCCAACTTTTCGCCCACTCCATTTGTTCCACAGAACTGGCAGCATCTACAGAGAGCAATAAATAGTCAATTTTGGGCCATGACTACTTATTAGGAATTCATCAAGTCCTGGTTAAGGGTCTCAACCTCCAATGTCCTCTCCAAAGATGCTGCCTAATCTACTGAGTTCCTCCAGCATTTTGTGTGTGCATTTTTATGAATCTCTTGTGCCTTGATTTCTGTATTTCTCGCAGCCTACAATCTTATCCTTTCTGCACCAACTTCAGTCATGATCTTCCCTCCTTCCTTCCTTTCTAGTCCCTGGGTTCCAGAATCTATTTCCTACCAAAAGACAACAAATGTCTCAATCTTTTGGATGCTGGCCAAAATATTTAGAAGAGCGTTGACTGCTAGCTTTAGCAGGGCTTTGTATTTGAGTTTCTAGCCATTATAAATCATTCCCCACCCCTCCTCACTGAATGCACCTCAATCCTACCCCATTTGGTGAATCATGGCATCAACATGATTGCCAAGATTTTTTTGTGAGCCCCAGCATCATAGAGCCTTGCAGAGATACAGCAGGGAAAGGGCCCTTTGGCTGTATAAATCAGTGCCAAACATTAGCCTATCTGTATGAATCACTGATTAATCCCATTTTAACCCCCCCTCCATACTCTCATCAGCCACCTCCAGATTCTGCTCATGCATTTCATACTCATGCCTTATGAAGATTTATAGAGACAACTAACCTACCAACCCACATGTCCTTGGATGTTGGAGGATATTCGTGCAGTCATAGGGAGAATGTACAAACTCCACACAGTCAGCACCCAAGGTTAGGCTTGAAATTGGGTCTCTGAAGCTGCAAAGTAATGATGCCACTGGTTGCACCACTGCACTGCCCCAAACCTCGAAGCTGAATGCTGAACCTTTTTGCCAGTTACCTTCTCTGAATGCCCCAATGGTAATCAAGCTGTGTATATTGTTATTCCTATAAACATATGAACAAACATAATTCCACCATGAACAGTCTCAGACCTGGGTGTGAAAAGAGGAGGGTTGGGCATCGGGCTAGCAAACTCATCCTGTTAAAAACCCAGTGCTACAGAAGCTCTAGTGACCTCATCCCTGAGAGAGCAGGATCTCCAAAGCCGGGTACAACTTGAAACTGTGGCCAAGGATGGAGAACTCTGGTGAGTTGCTCTCAGCAGTCCATGCTCCTGTAGGGGTGATGAGCTCAAGAGAAAAGAAGAGATAATTAATATTTATAAGACAATATGATTGTTTTACTTGCCGGGGTTTTAAAATGCAACCTCGTTCTATGGGGATCTGTCAAAAAAGCTTCACACAAATGGTTCAATGGTGGTCTGTCATCTCAGAGTACTTCAGGTGGAACTGGAGCAATAGCATCAAGCAGTGATCGTAATTCCTATCTGGTTAACAGCTTTTGCATCAATATCAGCTTCAGCTTTGATTGCTTTATTCATCTAGGGAATTGTCAATCAGCCACATCATTACCATCTTAACTGATTGCTACACAGTTACAGGGCAACAGTGACAGGTTAACAGTAATTTACAAGATAGGAAGGCATTATATTCTCCTGACTCTCTTCTATTAAACCATATTGTTATATACACAAGAGAAAAGAAATAGAAACATGATCTAAAAGGACTCATTTGAAGATATCTGACTCAATAAGAGTACGTGAGCAAACTGCTAATATTACCAGGAAAAGATAAAGGCAGATAAATGATGTAAAAGAAACAAAGTAGTTCACCTGCATGAGGGCAGAGCCCGCAGGCTGCTCCCATTACAAAGCTGGCCAATCTCCCCCAGTCTATCTCTCTCTACTGAGTTCCCTGAGCTCTCTTCAAAATGAACAAGGAGTAAACTAAAGGCATTTTTTAAATTTCAAATTATGAAAAATCATTTAAAATGTAAAGATATATTGAACAAACACGATGAAGTCTGCAGATGCTGGAAATTCAAACAACACACACAAAATGCTGGTGGAACACAGGGTCCTGACGAAGGGTCTCGGCCCAAAACGTCGACAGTACTTCTCCTTATAGATGCTGCCTGGCCTGCTGTGTTCCACCAGCATTTTGTGAAGATATATTGAATGGTACTTTAAGAGAAAAGTTTAATTCTCATCTCTTGGAGTTCTTTAGTTTTAATTTTAATCCAGATGCAAAATCAAGTCAATTGAAGTTCAAAGTTCACATTAAATTTGTTGTCAAAGTATATAAATGTCACCATTTACTACCCTGAGGCTATGTCCACACCAGACTGAATAAATCCATAACTGAAGCTTTTTCTTTTCATTCTGACCCTCCATCCACACTGAAACAGCGTTTTCCTCCCCTGAAAATGGAGCTTTTCTAAAATGCCCTCCAGAGTGTGTAAATCAGAAAATGCTGAGTAATGTGGACAGGGTGACCGGAGAATTCTAAAAATACTGTCATGACATGACGGAACAGATGGAGGCGGCAGCACGGCATTTCATTGTTTTCTTGAATGCAACCCCCCCCCCCCCACACAACCTAACAATTTCAGAACTGACGGCAATAAGACCAAAGTCAGAAGAGTTAAAAATGTACTCACCAAATATTTTGATCCATAAATTACTGAATAAATAATTATACTCACTTTGCCGTTTTCTGTCCTTGCTTGTATGAAGGTGGAATAGTTGTGTAACAGCCTAATGTAACATTGTATGGAACTACAAGATAACACTGATGCAGACATGTTTTATCCATTGAAACAAGGTGCTTTATTAAAGCAACAGAGTTAGTCAGTTTTTCAATGTTCGTTGTCAGCCGGGTCAATCTGTCCGTGAACTCCCTGTCGGTAGCTTCCGTACGCTCCAGTATTTGTTTTTTTTAGTTTTAAGTCTTCCTGCATGAGAGCCAACAGCTGTCTGTTTGGCAATTTCCTTTTAAGATTTTCTGGTCTGTAATTGCACAAACGTGCACTTTCACAGCGAGATTTGACACTAAACGTGTCACTTTTTTTCTGTAGATGTGTCCTGTGCATGCCCAGTAGGAGGAGATTCGCTCAAATACCCATTTTAATGTGGACAGAGGTATTTTCAAAAACACTTGGTGTGGACGGCTATCATTTTTACGCGAAACCAGTGTTTACAAAATTATCCAGTCTAGAGTACACATAGCCTGAGATTCATTTTCTCACAAGCATTCAACATAATAGATGGCGGCGCGATGCAGCTTGCAGCAGCCACTCTGGAGCTGATATGTTATTTGTTAAGCGGAGGTGCCATGCGCAATCCTAATCTAATGAAAAACGAACGTGGGAGCACGGAGCACGGAGGAACATCTGGAAATCTCCAGGAAGGCCCTCTTCATTGCTGCTGCTGCTGAGATGACGAGACTATCAGGACCCTGAGGACTTGTGGAAACCATGTGGTGGTTTCTTTCAAACTTATAGTCTTTTAATATCTTTGGACTATTTTTACTGTGCCCATGGTCTGTTTTTTTTTATCAAATTATGGTATTGTTTGCACTGTTGTAACTATGCAGTTTTGTGCAGGTCTTGTAGCTTTAGTTTTTGGTCTTGTTTTTTCTGCTGGATTTGGAGCTCTTTTCTGGGGGAACGCGCTAAGATGGTAGCAAGATATTAATATGCAGCAGCCTCTCCGGACTCTGGATTGGGGATTGCCAAACCTTATGTGGATTTTCTGGTGTAGTCTATTTTGTCATGTGCTTTGTTGTTATCATTCTGGAGGAATGTTGCATCATTTTTTAACTGCATTGCATTTGTGGTTTCTAAATAACAATAAACTGAATCTGAATAAATACTAAGAAACACAATAGAATCAATGAAAAACTGCACACAAAGACAGACAGCAACCAATATGCAAAAGAAGACAACCTGTGCAATACAAAAAATAACAAATAAAAAATAAATGGGGAGCTGGATAGATAAATAAACAAATAAATAATATTGAGTACATAGCTGTGGAGTACTTGAAAGTGAGTCCTTAGGTTGTGGAATCAGATCAGTGCTGAGGTCAGTGAAGTTATCCACTCTAGTTCAGGAGCTTGATGGTTGTAATAACTGCTCCTGGTGGTGTGCGACCTAAGGCTCCTGTACCTCATTTCCTGATGGCAACAGTGAGAAGTGTGCATGGCCTAGATGGTGGGGTTCCTAGATAATGGATGCTATTTTCTTCCAACTGTACTTCTTGTAGATGTGCTCAGTGTGGGGAGGACTTTACATGTGATGGACTGAACTTTCCCGTTCAAAGGCATGCTGATTCCATACCACACTCTGATGCAACCAGTCAGTATACTTTCTACCATGCATCTATAGCTTTAGATGAAATGCCAGATCTCCACAAACTAAGAAAGTAAGGGCATTGCCCTGTCTTCTTTGTACCGACACTTACATGCTGGACCCAGAACAGATCCTCGGAAGTGATAATGCTGAGGATCTTAACGTACTGACCCTCTCCAATTCTGACCCCCCTGATGAGGACAAGCTCACGGACCTCCTGCTTCCTCCTCTTATAGTCAATAATCAGCTCTGTGGTTTTCCTGACATTGAATGAGAAGTTGTTGTTGTGGCACCACTCATCCAGATTTTCAGTCTCCCTGCTACATGCAGATTTGTCACCACCTTTGATTCAGCCAACAGTGGTGTTGTCAGCAAACTTAAATATGGCATTGGAGCTGTACTTCGCCTGAAAGTCATAAGTATAAAGTGAGTAGAGCAGGGGGCTAAGTACCCAGCCTATGGTGCACCTGTGGTGATGGAGATTGTGGTGGAGATGTTGTTGGCTATCCAAACTAACTGATGTCTGCGTGAGGAAATTGAAGATCCAGTTGCAAAAGAGGTATTGTGGTACAAGTCTTGGAGCTTATTGATTACTTTTGAGTGGATGATGGTATTGAATGCAGAGCTTAGTCAATCAAGAGCATTGTGATGGATGCACCTTCACTGACCTGATGTTCCAGTGTTTAGCGAAGAGCCAATGAAATGGCAATTTCCTGTTGCAAAATGGAATGAGTCCAAGTCACTCCTTGGGCAGGAGTTGATATATTTCATTGCCAGCCTTTCAAAGCACTTCATTGCTCTGGATGTAAGTACTACTGGACAATAGTCGATGAGGTAGGTTACCATGTTCTCTTGGGCACCGATATAATTGAAATCTGCTTGAAGCAGGTGGTACCTCGGACTGATGAAGCAAGAAGGTAAAGATCTCAGTAAATACTCCAGCCAGTTGATTAGCATGCGTCTTCAGTACGTGGTCAAGTGCACAATCTGGGCCTAATGCTTTCCACGGGTTCTCCCTCCGGAATGATATTCTTACTTTGGTCTCAGAGTCTGAAATCACATGATTATCAAGAGCTGTGACAAGGCGCCTGTATATTCTGTTAGTCAAAGCAAGCATAAAAAGCATTGAGCCTTATCTGGGAGTGAAACTTTTCTACTACATGGTTTTCCTTTGTAGGAGGTGATAGCGTTTAAGCTCTGCGAGTCACACTTGTCCACTAGTGTCCATGACAACAGTCTTTCATTGATGCTATTGTCTCTCTTGTACTTACTGTGAAAGCCGTTAAGAATATGAATCTCAGGGTTGTATATGGTGGCATATATGTATTTTTATAATAACATTTTTTTGAACTTTGAACCATATGTTCCAATTCCTGATGCCCTTGATGAAAAAAGAGGTGAGCCTTTTTTTTTAAATAGCAGTAATGAAGGAATACTTATATACTTCCAAGTCTTGATGGTGTAGGGTTTGGAAGGAAACTTGGCAACTACAGTGCTCTTGTGTGACTGTAATCCTTGTTTTTCATAGTGGTGGTGACACTGGGTTTAGAAAGTGCTTGGAGAGCTGGTACTGTATATCCTGCAAATGGTGATTGGTGTGATTAATAGTGAGAATTCTGGTGCAGGCAAAATGGTGCAATAGTGATCACTTAAAGGACACAGATAGATTTATTTATACTTATAACAGCATAAAAGAAGGCTATTTGGACCATCAGATACATGCCAGATCCAAAAGGAAAGATCTCACTGGTCCCAATTCTCTCAACCCTTTACTTTCCTGTACTCCTACAACTTATTCCCTCTGGTGAATACCTACAAACTTTCTTTGATTAGTTTTACCCCTTTGTCTGGGGTGAATTACAGCAACATTAGAACAGTGATTTCCAACAAGGGGCTGTACCACCTTCCCAAGGAGGCCGTTACGTGTCATAAGGGGTTGTTCGGGAAACAGAAGTCGTCAGGAGGCGTTCAAGATTCTTGGGAAGGTTGGTAAGTGGCACCCTAACTTGAGGAATGAGACCTGACCGACCTTTAGTAGAGCAGCTATTTCCAAAAAAGAGGATGAGGCACTGGAACGCAGGAAAAACCACAGCTCTGCTGGCGACCATCACACCATGTCTGAAACTCAGCAATCTTATCCAGCCTTACCAACTGAACAGAGGATGTTATGGGGATGCATAAATTAGCAAGCAGAATGCCCAGCAGTTCCCTTGGCTTATGGCATGGAACAAGTTCGTGCAATTTAACAGTTGGTAAGTCATGTACACCTTCTCGACTTTCTCTATAGATCTACGGAAAACAGGTCATGCAACAATACAGCGCTGGCCGGAACCAAACGGTGAGATAGAGCCAATCAGTGAACCTGCCAACCCCAAAGATTCCTCTTGAGGCGTTCAAAGCAACCTCGACTACGTACATGTGGCCAAGAACCATCTTTGGGGTTATGAGACCTTATGTCTTGATCAATTGCGCTAACTAGAATAGTATAAAGGTCGATTGCCAAACACCTGATCTATCTCAACTAACATATAGATTCCAATCTGAATCTTTATCAAGGTAGTTTTCCCTGTTGTGATTGTCTTCATCTTGGCCTTGCCATTCCTTCGCATGCTGCTACCATCATTCCATCCATGTCAATTCATTGCCATCGTCAACATCCAATAGGGATTCCCAGTTTGTGTTAAATTTTTATTTTAATTGAGCCCCATTAATGATGGATATATATATATGTCTGTAAACACTTTCGTAAAAGACACTCTGAAAAGGCTACTTATGGAATTACTCAGTTCCAGAAGATGAATGAAGCATTTGGAAAATGTTGCATTCTTAGTCATTTGCCAAGAAAGCTAAAAATGACCATTATAGTAGTTTCATTGCTTCTTGTAACATTTCCAAAATGATAGCAAAGCGTGGAAAATCTCATACAATTGGTGAAAGATTAATAATGCCTCCTGTATCAGAAGTGCTCACCACTGTTCTCAAAATAGATAACAGTATTTCAAAATCCATTCCTCTGAGTAATAACTCTTCAGGTTGTTGTATTGATGAAATGAGTGAAGAGATTGATTATCAACTATGCTCAGAGCTATAAAGAACAGAATTTGACATACAACTGGATGAGTCAACTGTGCGAGACAATGAGGCATTGCTAATGGCATATGTGGAGTTTATCAAAAATGTAAAAGTTTATGAAGAGATTCTCTTTTGTAAAAAGTTAAAAACAAATGCCAACAGAGAATTAATCTACGGTGAGCTCAAAATGTATTTTGAAGATAAAAGTATTCTGAACAGGAACATAATCTCTTGTGCAGCAGATGGAGCACCATATGTGACAAGTTGCCATGCTGGTTTAAGTGTATTTATGAAAGAAGAAATTCCAAGTCTGTTTGCAATCAATTGTGTAACTCATCGTCAACATCTCATGGCCAAAAACTTCAGCCAGTGATTTTTTTTTCCAAGTATGACTCTTGTAATACCTGCTATCAACAAAATTAAAGCTCATCCATTAAATAGCAGAATATTTCACCAGTTATGCCAAGATAATGATGAAGAATTTGAACACTTGCTTCTTCATATTGAAGTGCATTGACTGTCAAAAGGCTGCTGCTTAAAACGTTTTTTGATCTTTTTGACACTGTGGTTGAATTTTTGCTCAAAGTCACTAAGAGCTTGGGAAACAAGATTAAACTTCTACGTGGAGCTGAGGTATACCTAGCCAATCTGTATGACAAAAGGAACACAGGCACTGTGTATGCTAGGTTTAAAGGCAAATACAAATTTAAGGCAGAATCATTTGTCTCATGTTAACATATGGTAGACATGATTTTACACCATGGTGTCGCTGGAAAGTATATTGTGCTTAAGAGCAGCATTGGCAAGTATGAAGGTGCTTTGAGGGGGCCATTGGCAAGTATGAAAGTGCTTTAGGGAGGTATTGGGCTAAAAGGGTAGGGAAACATTGCATTAAAATATTAGAACATTAAGAAGTTTTTGACAAGAACAGGCCAGTTGGCCCAACAAAGCTTGACAAATTCTGATTCACATAGTGCGTTGAAATAACTACCAAATTTGGATTTGAAAGTTTCTAAGTAACTACTCTCAACTACACAACTAGTTAGTTTGTTCCATATGTCCACAACTCGCTGTATAAAGAAATGCTTCCTGATGTTAGTCTGAAATATCCCTTTAACCAGTCTCCACCTCTGTCCCAATGTCCTTGTTGACATATTAATTTTGAAGTAGTAAATGGAATCCACCTTACTTATACCCTTAATGATTTTAAAGACTTCTATCATGTCTCCTCTTATTCTACATCTGCTTAGACTAAAAGGATTTAATTCTTTCAATCTTTGTGCATAACCATTCCCTGCAAACATGGAATGAGTCTTGTTGCCCTTCTCTGAATTCTCTCCAGTGCCTTCACATTCCTCACACAATATGGAAACCAGAATTGTATACAATACTCAAGGCATGACCTCACAAGTGGATTATACAGCTTCAGAAAAAAGTCTCTTGACTTGAACTCCACTGAGCACATTATATAATCCAGCATTCTGTTAGCCTTCTATGCATTTCTGTGCATAGATTTTGAAAGTGATGAGTCTACTAGGGCAACCAAATCCTTCTCATGCAGTGTACCTTCTAACTCAAGACCCACCATTGTATATTTACATCTAATATTTCTACTTCCCATATGTAATATTTTATATATACTTACTTTAAATTTCATCTGCCACTGATCTGCCCAAATCTGGACTTTGTTTAGATCTAACTGCATTGATTCTGCTGCCTGAATGTTACCAGTCCATCCCCTACTTTTGTGTCATCTGTAAACTTTATGAGTTTATTTGTTATGTGCTTATCCAAATCATTAAAAACAGCAGTGGCACAAAAAGTGATCCCTGCAGAACCCCACTTTTAACATCCTCTCACCGTTTGCTTTTTTTGTGCCAATCTTATCTTGAATCGCTACTTCCTATAATTTAATTATTAACCTCTTGTTGCGTGCCTTGTCAAAAGCCTTCTGAAAATACAAGTAAACACTAAAGACCACTCTATTGTTATCATAAATATTAGCGGTACTTTGTAGGACTTCAGCATATTAGTAAAACAAGATTACCCCTTTCTGAACACATGCTGATTTTATGCTAACATGCCTGTTCTTATCAACTGCTTTTCCAGCTCATTCTTTATTAATGTTTCCATTATCTTACCTTTGATACACATTAAGCTTACTGGTCTATAGTTACCAGGGTCAAGTGCGGTCACCCTTCTTACATACCAGGAGAACGTTAGCCCATTTCCAGCCCTTTACTGACTTTTGAAAAATACACATTAGGGGGTTTGTATAGATAATCACAGACCTCTTTAAATACTCTTAGATATATGTTGTCTCTCATCTGAAGCAGGACCTCACTTTCTAAGATCTCTAAGTCACTTAAAACCTTATTTTTCTCTATACTTACTGGCAAATTGCTAACATCTTCGCAGGTTGATACTCCAGCAAAATATGAGTTAAGAGTATCCTTTATGTCCTTCTCTGCATAATTTATGACCCTGCTATTATTCCTAATACACTTAACTTCCACCTTGACTTTTCTTTTGGAACTAAAGTACTGAAAATATCTCTTGGGTCAATTTTTAGCATTATCAGCAATATCCTTCTCAACTGGCATTTTTGCAATCTGAATTTCCATCTTGACTACAGCTCTCATATTTTCATATGTCCTATGGTTAACGTCATTAACATTTTTCTGTATTCCTTATATAGCTGTCCTAACTTCAGTGATTTTTATGTATATTTTTATTCTTCCATGTAGTTGACTTATTGTGTTATTGCTTCTCCCAACCTTGGTTTTGAATATTTCCTGCACTGCATGTATTATCTCTTTAAATCAACCCCATTTTTCCTTGGCTGATGGAACATCAAGCATTTCCTTCCAGTTTTACCTTCTGAAGTCTTTTCTGCAAACTCTGTCTTTCTGAAATCCTACTAGCCCACCTTTGGAATGTGGGAAATTCTAAAATTTCTCAAATCCAGATTATCTGAAACTGTCACGGTCCCAGCTGTCCCTCTTGTTTATTCCTCATGTGCTCCTAATTCCCTTTTCCTTGTGTTCTCCTGGGCTCCTTGATTGTGGCACCTGATTCCCATCTAAACCTGTAGCACAAATACCCCAGCTTTGCATCCACTCATTGCCAGATCGTTGTTTCAGCCAGTGTGGTAATTCGTGTCCCCAGCTGCTTAGGATTGTGTATTCTAAGTTTTGTTTCAGTATAAGCTCTGTCTCTCCATGTCAAGATAAGTATTGCCTGCCACCTGCCTTTCCATTCATTCTCCTGTTTACTGTTCAGCTCCAGCAACGCTCCGTGTCAAGATAGGGGTTGCCGACTGCCTGCCTCCTGTTTGCTGTTCAGCTCCATCAATGCTCCGTGTCAAGATAGGAGTTGTCTGCCACCTGCCTTTCCATTCATTCTCCTGTCTGCCGTTCAGCTCCAGCCATGCTCACGTCCTTGTCTGTATCCCAACTCTATCTCTGTGCCAGTGTCCTGTGTTTGGGTTCACCCATTCTATGCAACAGGAACTGTGAAACAATATAACATTAAGGGTACAAATCAAAAGTGGTTACAAAATCAAATGTCCAATGAACGTATCATTAAAGGTGCAAAAAGGGTTGAAAAACAATTAAAAGTGCATTCAGAATCCTGGGCTTTATAACTAAGAACATCAAAAACATAATGAAGGAATTTAGGTTGAAATTCTGTCCCTCTGGTTTAATTAATTCTTCCAATTCTGATCAATACACTGCAGTATAAAAGTGTATTCATGGATTTGCCACCAAATGTGGATGATGACCTTCAGTTATATGGATATACTGAAAGAAGATTGTCCTCTCCCAACAGAGAAAGGTTTTAAGAAGAAATAATGGAAGTAGTTATAAAAATGACAGCTCAGGCAGTCCTGAAAGAAAAAAAATGTCCCCCCAAACAAAAAGGGATCTTGATTCAGAAAGTATTGTCAATTGTAAAAGAATGAGATATGACAGAATGAAAAATATTTTAACTCATGAATAAATATGATATGGAATTTACTATCCAAAAGGGTCCTGGGAACAGCATTAACTGCCAGTTTCAAGATGGATTTGGATAATTATCATCATAAACCTTATGCCACTTTCCCAAAAACATTTTATCCATTCTACTGGAATTTTCAAAAACTGTTTGCTCTTGAGATAAATAATTAAAATATCATTGCCTCCTGGATACCTGGTATTAATGAGAAGAATCAAATTTCAATGGTCAGAATCCACCAAATTTTATGAAGTACAGTACTCTGCCAAAGTCTTAGGCACGTACATATAGCTAAAGTGCCTAAGACTTCTGCAGAGTATTGGAAATTGATTAAAAGAGGAAGGTGGTCAAGAAACAGAAATAAGAGTACTTAGCTTTGTACTACTTTAGTAGTATTAAGTGTTATTTGGTAAGTGAAAAGACATAATATACAGTACTGTGCAAAAGTCTTAGGCAATCTAGCCGCATACCATATATGGGCCTAAGACTTTTGCACAGTACTGTATATTTCTTCCTGACCCTGTTGCCGTTATCATTAAGCACTCCTTTTATAAAGCTATAGATATCTGTCATCTTCTAAAATTTCTCAAGCCGTGACTATTTTCCTCTTTACTTGCTTCTTTAAAAAATGCCCTCTGAGTAATGTTGTGATTTACACTGCCAAAAGCATGGATTGCAGGGGTTAGAATATAAAGCAGCTCTATTGAGGATAGCTGCCAGCATTGTCCTTGCGAATCGAGTCCTATATGATCTCTGTAACTGGATGGTGAACCACAGAAACTTGGAGATGAGGTAGACGCAGCAATCATTGCCCTCCTAAATGGATTTAAGATCAATATTTCTGCTAGGTTCCCTGGCATGCAGCTCCACATTGCCTTCTGTTTATTTCTTTGAACACAGATACCAGATAAACGGGTGTTTACTTTGGAAACTGTTGGACAATCTCTCCCATGTGTACCATCTTACGTTGATTTTCTAGAGTAAGATTGACAAACCTTTTTGAGAGGGTGTGCTGAAATTAGCGATAATCTTCCATAAAATTCTCTCGCATGACATTCCATGGTAATTTTAAGCAGGGATGATCATTGGTTAATGAATTAGCAACAATAATTTTAAAGACTTTTTAAGTAAATATGGAGTCCTGTTACTATTTATATGTATACATTGTTTTACAATTAATAAAAGTTGTAACAGATATAATTTGAAATAAATGAAGCATTTAGGAAACCTGTTCAAAATATATTTATTTTAATCATTTAAAAAGTATTGAAAAATAAATATTCATGGAGTTTCTAAACTACACAGAGTATTTACCACTATTATCACTAAACATCCAGTGTTCACTCACAAAGTAACAGAAGAAAAAATATAGTAATACACACAAAATGCTGGAGGAGCTCAGCAGGCCAGGCAATGTCTATGGAAAGAGTAAACAGTCAATGTTTCAAGCTGAAACCCTTCATCCTGGAAAAAGAGATAACTTAGAATAAGAAGTACAGGGTAGCAGGTAATAGGTGAAACCGGGAGAGGGGGCAGGGTGAAATAAAGAGCTGGAAAGTTGCTTAATGAAAGAGATGAATGGCTGGAGAAGATGTATCTGATAGGAGAGAACAGAAGGCCATGGAAGAGAGGAAAGGGGGAAGAACATCAAAGGGAGGTGATGGGCATGAAGGGAAATAAGATGAGAGAGGGAAATGGGAATGGAGAATGGTGAAGGCTGGGGGGGTTGGGAATTACTGGAAGTTCAATAAATCGACATTCATGCCATCAGGTCAGAGGCTACCCTGACAGAATATAAGGTGTTGCTCCTCCAACCTGAATGTGGACTCATTGCAGCAGTAGAGGAGGCCGTGGACTGATGTGATGGAATAGGAATAGGAAGTAGAATTGAAATAGGTGGCCACCAGGATATTCCACTTTTGTCTGGAAAATGGAGCATAGGTGCTCAGCAAAGCCGTCTGCCAATCTGTGTCGGGTCTCACCGATATACAGGAGGCCACACGGGAGCACCAGAAACAGTAGATGACCCCAACAGACTCACAAGTGAAGTGTCACTTCACCTCGAAGGACTGTTTGGGGCCCTGAATGATAGTGAGGGAGGAGGTGTAGGAGCAAGTGTGGTACTTGCTCAACTTGGTAAGTTTGCAAATGTTACTAAGTTTGGTTGCATTCTAAATAGTCTAGAAGACCGGCAAAGAATGCATTGTGATATAGTTCAGTTGCAGGCATCGGCAGAGAAATGGCAGATGAAGATTAACCCAGATAAATTTGAGGTGTTGCACCACAATAGAGCAAATACAAAGAGATAGTACACTAATGGAAAGATCCTTAACAGTGTTGCTGATCAGAGGGATCTTGGGATCCTTGAGTTCATAGCTCCTTGAAAGTGACTTCACTGGTCAACAAGGTGGTTAAGAAGCTTATGGTATGCTTGTTTTTACTAGTTGAGGCATTGAGTTCAAAAGTCAAGAGATTATGTTGCATCTATATAAAACTCTGGCTAGGCCACATTTGGAAGATTGCATACAGTTCTGGTTGCCCCACCATATGAAGCATGTTGAGGCTATGGGAGGGTGCAGAAGACATTTACTAGAACACTACCTAGTTTAGAGGGTATGTGCTATCCTGAGAGTCTGGACAAACTTGGGTTGTTTTCTCTAGAGTGTCAGACTCTGAGAAGAGATCTAATAGAGATTTACAAGATTATGAGAGGTGTAGTATCTGTTTCCCAGGGTTGAAGGTTTTCCAGAGGCCATGTATTGAAGGTGAGAGAGGATGGGTTCAGGGGGAATGTAAGTTCTTTATTCAGAGTGGTAGATGCCTAGAGTCCGCTGCCTGGTATGATGGGAGCAACACTACGTTAGAGGCATTTAAGAACATTTGGATAAGCACATGGATGTAAGGAAAATGGAGGGATATGGTGTAGGTAAGAGGGATCAGTGTTTGATTTGCTTTTTAGCTGATTCAGCACCACATTGTGGGCCGAGTGGTCATTGCTGTGCTGTACTGTTATCCAAATACTGATGTGTGCATATCATCCAACATCATGTGCTCTTGTCTGTCTATGTGGCAGCAAGCCGGCGTGAGATTTTTACCATGAAAACATCTCACTGCTCTTGGGTTGTAAAAAAAAATCATTCACTACTTCATTTGGCAGTAAAGATAATCATGTATCTTTTTATTATGGATGAGCCTTAATGATTGGAGGGACAGCACCACATGTTGCATGCCAATAATATTTTTTTGCATTCCATCATTTACTAGTAGTCTCCAATTCACCTTCAGTTCAGTTTAATTGCCTCCTATAAATGACATACTTATTAAGGCTAATAGATAAATCTCCTAGAAAAAGACATAAATTAGTTTTTATTATACTGTAATAACCACTGAATTATTGTCATTTATTAAAGGGCACTTTCATTGTTAATATCCAAGTTCAGTCCCTTAAATATTCTCATTTGGATCTGCCCTTAATTTGAAAAAAAGGTCAGTAATAAATTCGGAAGGAAATTCAGGAGAAACTTGCCTAGAAAATAAAAAATAGAAGAATTGCTGCATAAACTTACTTCTCACTATTATGACAAAACTCAATTTTAATTCTGTTATTTGCATATCCACTAAATATGTACGGTTTGCAAAAATAAACACAGATGTGATTTATTGAAAGATTAGCCTTCTGTTTACATTGCGCCTTTCACAGATACAGATATCCACAGGCACTGTGGTAGTGTAGTGGTTAGCACAACGTTGTTACAGCTCGGGCATTCCAGAATTCAGAGTTCAATTCAGATGCTCTTCTGTAAGGAGTCCTCCAAGTGGAATGCACGGGTTTTTCCCAGGCACATCAGTTTCCTCTCACCGTCCAAAGACACATTGGGTAGGTTAACTGGTCATTGTAAGTTGCCCTGTGATTAGGTTCAGGTTTGTCAGATTTGCTGGGGCAGCATGGCTTGAAAGGCCTACTCTACGCTTCATCACCAAATTAAAAAAATTAATATCACAGAAAGAGCTGTGCACATTTATCACAGGATTGGCAAGTGCACTGATGCCACTTAAGCATGTGATGTTGTGGTATTGTAACTTTACTCTTCATAAATTAAATAAAATCAGCCACGGTCCAAGAAGAAAATGTGGTTCTCTCCTTGTAATATTCTTCTACATTATCCACCTATGAGATCCAAGAATCCAGAAATATATTTCTTAAGTTCATCAAAATAATTTCAAGCCGATTATTTTTTTCAAACCAAATATTTTAATGGAAAATTTTGATACATTTTCACAACTATAGTATTTGAATTAGAATTACAAAGAATAAAGGTCTATGAAACGTTCTTGAGTAAAATTACAGCCAATAATTAGAGTGATTAATACATTTATACAATAATCTTCACAATTCTTCAATGGTGGTGTTATTGTTCCTCAAATAAATGGGTTGAAGGATAGGTTTGAATATTGGGTAGAGAATTTGGATGTAGATGCTATATTTCATAAGAAATCAGAAGATTAATTTCCTGAAGAAAGTACTGATTATGGTTTATTTTATGAATTTGGATTCTTATACTGCTAAAAAGTGAGCAACTAAACCATTGGTAGCATTGTTTGAGTCTAAAAGTAGACCGTAATGCAAACAAATGCTTTCTCTATTTCATCATTTTGTCTGTATTTAAATGGAACACAAAGAAAACAAATTATTAGAGACAAATTAAATTAATGCTTTATAACTCTTGAAATTCCATTTTGACTATTGATATATATATAATGTATGTGTATAATCAATTTAACTACATAAACACTCATGTGTCCTGCATTTTACAGAATATGCCTGCTAACTTACTCCCTGATTTTGATTAGAGTAGGCTCTGTGCTTTACAAATGTGGCAAAGAACTAAATATTGCTTTTCTGTATTATAATGATTTATTTTAGTGCAATGATGTAGAAAACACTCACACATCAAAGTAAAACATTCAAAGTTCAACGTAAATGTATTATCGAAGTGCATATATGTCACCATATATAACACTGAGATTTATGTTCTTCAAAGGTTCACGTATTATCAAAGTATGTATCCCCACACAACTCTGAGATTTGTATTCTCCTGATAGGCACGAAACAAAGAAAGAGCATGAAATATTTCAGAGAGAAACATCAAACCCACACCACCCCGCAGAGAAAAGAACGACATCCCAATCATCAGCCCCCACCCCTCACAAACAGCCCAGCCCCGCACAAAACTGAACAGGAGCATTGACCCCCAAAAAACAGCTCCTCCCTTACACAAAAAACAAACAGAACATCAAAGCCCAAACACTCTCCCCTCACACAACAAAATGGAAAAGAAACGGGTCATAAAAAAACACAAAGTAAAATCCATAAGTCTGAAAAAAGTCCACAGTCCATAAACAAAGCAGTCCAATATATAAACGCAGAACCACAATACCGTTGTGGTATCACCAATATTTATCGAAAGAGAGGGACACCACAAGGCAGAGAGGCTAACCTACCTGCCACAATGAGCCACACAGCATCAGGCCGCTCAGATTCCTTCTCCTGTAGCGATCAGAAGGCAAGAAGTTGGTGCTGAAACTCTTGTCTTCTGAGGGCATACTCAATAATAACCCTAATAACCATAAGAGAATCAGCGAAAGACCACACCAACATGGGCATTCAACCAGTGGCAAAAGACATCAAACTGCAAAAACAAAAAGAAAGAAATAATAATAATAATAAATAAATAAGCAATAAATATCAAGAACATGATATGAAAAGTCCTTGAATGTGAGCCCAAAGGTTCTGCAAACGTTTCAATGATGGGTCAAGTGATGTTGTCCCTTCGGTTCAAGAGCCTGATTGCTGAGGTGTAATAACTGTTCCAGAATCCAGTGGTGTGAGGTTCCTGTAATCTTCTTCCTGATAGCAACAGTGAGAAGAGACCATGACCTAGGTGGCAAAGAGTCCCTGATGATGGATGCTTCCTGACACTCTGTGTCAATGTGCTCAATGGTGGGGAGAGCTTTTTTACCTGTGATGGACTAGGACATCCACTACTTTTTGCATGGTTTTCCATTCAGGGGCATTGGTGTTTCCACACCAGACTATGATGCCACTAGTCAGTGTACTTCCCACCACACATTTATAGAAGTTTGGCAAAGTTTTAGATGTCATGCTGGATCTTCACAAACTCCTACGGAAGTAGAGGTGTTACCATGCTTTCCAGGACAGGTCCTCTGAAGTGATAACACAGAGGAATTACTCCTCCCCTGATCCTCTGATGAGGACTGGCTCATGCGCCTCTGGTTTCCTGCCCGAGAAATCAATAATCAGTTCTTTGGTCTTGCTGACATTGGGGGCTGACACTGATTGTTGTTGTGGCACCACTCTCCCAAATGCTGATTCGTTGTAGGATAATGTCATGGGTAGAAACATATGTATAATTCACAACCACTGACATTTAGTTGCAGTTCACTTTAAGAGGCTATGTCTGATGTGATGATGTAATGACAAGAATGTTTCTACTAAGCTCTATGTTCTGTGAATGGTTGACAGTAAAGTTGGTTGCTACGGTTTCCCTTAAACTTAAAATGCCTCTGCCATTTTGTTTGTAAAAACCTGCATTAGCGACCCCAATACAGTAGGATAATTCCAGAGTTATTCAACATTTCAGTCAACACAGTCACTTTGAAACTGCCAGAGTCTGGGGAGCGAAATGCCGTTGCGTGGTTTGTGCAAGCCAAAGCCCAATTCGCTCTGCAAGAAATGCCAGAGATTACTGCAGAGTTGCAGTGCTTAGTCGTTTCGTGGCAGTGAGAGCGGTGAGTCTGCTTGAACACAAGACTGAACTTGGTAAGTACGGCACACTGAGGCGTTTGGACTATTGGAATCTGAGCACACCAAACAGTTGCTCTCCTTGTCCAGCTGGGGGATGCTACACCTTCAGAGCTAATGGACCACATGCTGGCTCCCCTAGAAAATCCACAACCTTCTTTTATTTTTAAAGGACACTTTATGCTGCAAATGCCTGATCAAGTTTGCAAAGCCCTGCAAAGTTTGAAGAGAAGTAGTCAGAGTGAGGTTGAGTAATGTTCGTGATGGAGTCGGGGCAATGCGAAGTGAAGAAAGATCAGATCGGAGCAGTTTTGAAACTCATCCACCAAAATCAAGAGCCAAGTTGGATAGATTTAAGTGCTAGATGGAAGGGTCACATATGGGCCAGAATGTGGCATTGGGGTCCAAGTCCAGACCATATCAATGTGACAAGGCCTGGGTCCCAGTGTGAGAGACCACCTTGTGCTTGGAAAATTTAAATGCTGGGCTAGTTGGATTGAAAATGCCAGGTGTCAAGGATTAGAGACAAGGGTCGAGCTATCTCTGCTAGCTGCTCCAGGAGATTGACTCCACTCTACAAGGCACTGAGACTGAGAATGTGACCTGCTCTGTCTGCTCCAGGCTTTGTGTCTGTGAGCTTTATGATGATTTGCCCTGCTGTGTGATGAACTCAGGCTGAAGCTGTGGGCCTGCTCTGGCTGCTTCAGGCTTTGTGTCAATAGAAACACTTTAGTTCTGAATACTGTGTTTGCTTTTATTGTTTGCATGATTTGTGATTCTTTTTCTCTCTGCGCAATGGGTGTTTGTTGTCTTTTTTTTAATGGGTCGTTTCGGGTGTCTAGTTTTGTGGTTGCCTGTAAGGAGATGAATCGCAAGGTTATATAATTTATACCTACTTATGGGACACAACAGTGATGCTCTGTTTCATTGAGTGACCTTGCACATGAGACTTTCTCCACCCTGAAGTGGTTAGACCACAATTTGGCACAGATTTCCTGTGTGCCCAAAGACTATTAGTTGATCTTAAGAACTGCTGGCTTGAGGATGTCAAGGACTTTGGGTCATAGCCCTGCTTCCCCACAACAACTCTGTCAAACACATGCACCACTGCATGTGAGCTTACTCGAGTGCTGGATGAATTCCCAAACCTCACCAAGCCCTCATTCTCCACTACAGTCACAAAACATGGGGTTGAACACCACATTTCCACAATTGGCCTGTTGGCCCATGCCTTCACACGTAGATGGGAGCTAGAAAAGCTGGCCACTGCAAAGGCTGAGTTTTCCGACATGGGAAAGCTTAGCACCGTACGTGGGTCAAATAGCCACTGGGCTTCGTCCCTCCACATAGTCCACATTGTTGCCACCCATGTGGCAATTACTGGCACCTTAGCGAGGTCACCACCTCCTGATCACTTCCCAGTCCCACACTACTCAGACTTTTCAGCACATTCAACTGGAAAGTTAATTTTTTCAAAAGTTGACTTAGTTAGGGGGAGAACATCAGGTGCTTGTATGCTCTGAGGACATTTATAAAAAGGCTGTGATAACCCTGTAACGTTCTCCTTCGGGTGTAACGAAACGCCGAATTTAACGTCCGGATAAACCACAGTTAATAAGAACCAGATCGCAGTAAGATTAACCATTTACTGTTCACTCTTCACATTAACATATGGTGAAAACTGTTGATAAAACAATACAAGATTGATACAGTATTTGTTCCTTCCTTAATATCACATTTCAAGTGTAAATACTTGCAAAGGTGACTATAACTACATTACACTAAGGTGCAGTATACAGGGAGAGTTTACCTGCTCCATTGACTACTTTAAATACACTTCCATGCAAACTATCCGCGACTCTCTAACTAACGAAAGCATAAACATTATCTACCGTCGTTACTTCTAACAGGATCGGCATTAACATCTTAGTTCAATATATCGATTATCTATTAACTTACAGCGTTGCTCTCACTGTGATTTCTCATGCCTGCAAACTACTTCTGCTCAGGTGAGCCTCGTGGAAAGCCCCCACCCTCGCGCTAATTTCAAACCGGTGTTTTCCCACAAGACGCGGCGAAACCGGATGTGACGTCATCGCATGCCGATATATTTTACATGCAATGAATATACTTTAAACACTCCTAATTCTAACTAGAAAATACTATTGAATGAATTACTAAGCGAAAATATTATAAACTAAATAACTGTCGTAAAGACAGCACACTCCCTGCTTGACCTTCGTAAGGTCACAATGAGCAGAGTACAAAACTTAGTCTCTTAATCAGTCATTGGGTAGAAGTAGAATAACTTCTGTAACTGGCCCTTGGTAAATTTTCACATCGCCTTGGTCGGTAGTCTTCAATTCGATCTTCCTGACATGTCCATCCCCGCTAGGGAATGTAACAGTGATTCTGGCCGTTGGCCAGATTCCTGTGGGGTTCTGTCCACTTTTGTCTCTGTTGCAACAAAGGTAGATATTTTTGTCTCCAGCGAGGCCAGAACTGATTTGCCAGAGCCTGGACTTGTCTCCATTGCTTTGTGTACAAATCCTTGTCTGAAAAGTCTCCTGGTGGAGGAGGTGCTCCTGCCTTCTGCGTAAGGAGCGTTGATGGCGAAAGTATAAAGGGGTTTTCTGGGTCAGAAGACACAGGTAGATATGATTGTGCGTTTATAATGGCTGTGACCTCTGCCATTAGGGTGCACAGTACCTCGTGGGCCAATCGGGTGTGTTGCTGCATCTCAGGTTTCCTTTTCTGGGTTTTCCGTAAGGACGTGAACCGTTTGACTGCCTGCTCTTTGTTATCTGGTGAGCGCTGGCGTGGTTCTCTGATAGGCAATGGGACAACCCCATTATTTGCTTCATCTCTGACGACCTTGGTGTCTTTGGGTTTTAAAGAAATGGTATCTTGAGCTGATTGTGCAAGTTTGTTTCCGTGCTCGGTTTGAACGAAAACTGACTGACCTAGCGTCTCGTCGGTTACTTTACGCTTGGTAATGTCTTGTTGTGCTTCTTTAGGGTACACCTCAGTGAGGCAGATCTTGGAACAATAACGGTTTGACTGAGTTTGACCGCAAACTTCTGTACAGTTCGAGCTGACAATTGTTGTCCTGGAGTGAACCTCTCCCTCCCCGCCGTCCTGTTGTGGGGGTGAAGGAGCGTTGTCGGTTCTTTCATTCTTGACTTCATCACGGAGCCGTGAGGGTAAATTTCCTTCCTCGTATGGATGTGATGCAATCGTGACTCTCTGAGGTTCCTCGTAGCTGGGGAAGTTATCGAATACGTATGGAGAGGGGAGACGAGCCTGCCTGTCTATTTGAGATTGTACATAGTCGCTTGTGCGTTCCAGTCTGGTCCTTTCTAAAGTAGATCTTGCTTCGGTCAGATCACGCGACCCTTCAGCTTCTTCTATGTACTCTGCTTCCTCCATGGCAGCTTCTCCTTCTCTTTCTAGCTGCAGCACATGCAACTCTGTCGATATTTTTGTCATTTCCAACTGGGTTTCGGCTTCTCTGGCAGCCTCTTCGGCTTCTCTGGCAGCCTCTTCTCTTTGTCTGGCGGCCCTTTCGGCTTCTCTGGCGGCCCTTTCTTTCTGGATTACGGCTTCTCTGGCAGCCTCTTCTCTTTGTCTGGCGGCCCTTTCGGCTTCTCTGTCGGCCCTTTCTTTCTGGATTTCGACTTCTCTGGTGGCCAGTTTCATTTTCAAAACTGCTTCTTGTCTGGCGTAACGCAGTCGCACCTTGGCGGCTTCTGCCTTGGCTCTTGCCTGGGTGGACTTACTTGATGTCGGTTTACTGCCCCTGTCGCTGGGCGGCGTCGACTTGATGCTGGATTGAGCTGACATTGCAGCACTTGAAACACCTGATAATGCCGCTTTTTCACTGTAACGTTCTCCTTCGGGTGTAACGAAACGCCGAATTTAACGTCCGGATAAACCACAGTTAATAAGAACCAGATCGCAGTAAGATTAACCATTTACTGTTCACTCTTCACATTAACATATGGTGAAAACTGTTGATAAAACAATACAAGATTGATACAGTATTTGTTCCTTCCTTAATATCACATTTCAAGTGTAAATACTTGCAAAGGTGACTATAACTACATTACACTAAGGTGCAGTATACAGGGAGAGTTTACCTGCTCCATTGACTACTTTAAATACACTTCCATGCAAACTATCCGCGACTCTCTAACTAACGAAAGCATAAACATTATCTACCGTCGTTACTTCTAACAGGATCGGCATTAACATCTTAGTTCAATATATCGATTATCTATTAACTTACAGCGTTGCTCTCACTGTGATTTCTCATGCCTGCAAACTACTTCTGCTCAGGTGAGCCTCGTGGAAAGCCCCCACCCTCGCGCTAATTTCAAACCGGTGTTTTCCCACAAGACGCGGCGAAACCGGATGTGACGTCATCGCATGCCGATATATTTTACATGCAATGAATATACTTTAAACACTCCTAATTCTAACTAGAAAATACTATTGAATGAATTACTAAGCGAAAATATCATAAACTAAATAACTGTCGTAAAGACAGCACAAACCCTGTTTGGTTTCTATGACTTTCTGCTCATGACATTCAGGCTGAAAAATGCAGCACAGACTTTCCAACGGTTGATGGACTGTGCTCTAAAAGATTTAGATTTTCTTTTCGTTTGACATACATTCTTGTCATCAGTGCATCCAAATCCAAACACACATCACATCTCTGCATACTTTTGAGGAGTTTAAGCACACACAGGTTGATTATCCTGCTAAATGCCAGTCTGGGCTGTCAAACATTAACCACCTCTGCTGTTGTGTGAAACCCCACCCATCAAAAGCCACCGCAGTTATAGATTTTCCACTGTCCTGCACTACTAAAAAAACCACAGGAGATTTTAGTATTGGTTAATTTCTATCAGCATTTCATTCCATGAGCTGCTGAATTTATGCTCCCCTTGCTCAGTGCCCTTAAAAGCAATGCCCCTAATCTTGTGCTTGACTGGTCAGTGGACATGCCCAGAACATGATGCCAAACAAGCTCTTTCCAATGTGATGTGACCCCATTGGCACACCTGCTCCCCAAAGCACCTATAGACGTTACTGCTGACACTTCAGACTATGCTGTGGGTGCTGTGTACGAGCAGTTTGCTGGAGACGCCTGGCAGCCGCCCACCTTCTTCAGTCAGCAGCTCTGTCGCTCAGGAAAGGAAGTACAGCACGGTTGACAGCAAGCTTCTCGGTCCTTATCTGGCTGTCCACCATGTTCATTTTCTACTAGAGGGTCACCATTTCACAGCGCTCATTGATCACAAACCCCTTGCGCATGTGATGGCCAAAAAATCACATCATTGGTCTGCACAGTAGCAACCAACAGATCAAGGAGAAAAATAATGCTGTGGCTGATTGACTCTGACGGCCAGCCATTGAGGCCATACACATCGGGGTTGACTCTTTCGCATGGCAGCTGACTAAGCTACTGAATTGGGGGTCCAGGCTTACTGAGCAGCAGTCTTGGGCCTGCGGCTGGCTGACATTATTTTCGGGGAAGCTGGAGTTTCTCACAGTGCAATGTCTCAACTGGTCGCCCTCATCCCATTGTGTCCACAAACTAAAGGCAGACTATTTTTAACTCTATTCATGGCCCCTCGCATCTGGGCCAGAAAGCCTTACTAAGGTTTGTGTGGCAAGGCCTTGGGAAGGATGTGCATGATTGGCATGCGGCCTGTGTGGAGTGCCAGCAGGCAAACTTAACCATCATGTTTGGGCACCATTGGTACCTTTTAAGATCCCTGAACGACGGTTTGACCATATCAATATGGACCTAGCTGTTCTTCTTCACCCTCCCACAGTATCACTCACCTCTTTACCATAGTGGGCCATACCACCGGATGGCCAGAAGTCATCCCTCTAGCATTGACAAAGGCCACAGGCACGGCTTGGGCATTCATCAGCTCCTGGGTTGCTCGGTTTGACACCTCATCTGATATTCCCTCTGACCACAGTCCACAATTCACATCAGTCCTCCGGGATGTCCCAGAACCCTGGTGTTAGGCTACATCACACCACGGCGTATCACCCACAGTCCAACGGACTGAGCGAGCAGTTTCACCGCTCCTTAAATGCTGCTCTGAGAGCTTCACTGACGGATGAGTGTTGGGAAGATCATCTCCTCGAAACAGCTCCAAAAGAGGACCGGCAGTCCTCCACAGATGAGTTGGCAGCTGTTACAAGTGCTAGATGATTTTATTCCTGCTGCTCTGACTGCCTGGTTGGCCTCTCAGCAATGTTCCATCCTCCTCAGTAAATCAACTCCCTTGCATTTATTCCTTCCTTTCATCATGGTGCACAACACTCTTGGGTTCCTGTTGATCTACATTCTGCCTCGTTCTTGTTCGTCCACCAAATGCACAACAACATCACCTAAGGCCCCCTTACAATGGTCTGTTCCATGTTTTGGAATGAAGAGAAATAATTTTTATCACAGGTAAATGGTAGGGCATTGAGGAATGCAGTAGAACAGAGTGATCTAGGAATAATGGTGCATAGTTTCTTGAAGGTAGAATCTCATTTGGATAGGGTGGTGAAGAAAGCTTTTGGTATGCTGGCTTTTATAAATCAGAGTATTCAGTATAGGAGTTGGGATGTAATGTTAAAATTGAACAAGGCATTGGTGAGGCTGGATTTGGAGTATTGTGTGCAGTTCTGGTCACCGAATTATAGGAAAGATGTCAACAAAATAGAGAGAGTACAGAGAAGATTTACTAGAATATTACCTGGGTTTCAGCACCTAAGTTACAGGGAAAGATTGAACAAGTTAGGTCTTTATTCTTTGGAGTGTAGAAGTTGAGGGGGGACTTGATAGAGGTACTTAAAATTATGAGGGGGATAGATAGAGTTGACGTGGATAGGCTTTTTCCATTGAGAGTAGGGGAGATTCAATCAAGAGGACATGAGTTGAGAGTTAGGGAGCAGAAGTTTAGGGGTAACATGGGGGGTACTTCTTTACTCAGATAGTGGTAGCTGTGTGGAACGAGCTTCCAGTAGAAGTGGTAGAGGCAGGTTCGGTATTGTCATTTAAAGCAAAATTGGATAGGTATATGGACAGGAAAGGAATGGAGGGTTATGGGCTGACTGCGGGTCAGTGGGACTAGGTGAGAGTAAGCGTTCAGCATGGACTAGAAGGGCCAAGATGGCCTGTTTCCGTGCTGTAATTGTTATATGGTTATATAAACAGGAGGAGTAAACCTGAATGTATTTTCATAGATTGCCTTAAACCGGCCCACCAAGATTTGAACGATTCTGCTAACATGCCTTTGGCATCACAACATGACCATAAACGTGTCAACACACCTCTGCACAAGCCAGAGGCTCCTGCTGTCATTCTGCCCATGGAACAAAGAACCCCAGCCGGGCGGCTGGTCTGAGCTCCATACAGGCTCACAACGCCAATTTTGGTGAGTTATGGGACAGCCTGTGTAGAGCAATGTAATTGGTGGAAACATATGCATAATTCACAGCCACCAACATTGAGTTGGGGTTCACTTTAAGAGGCTGTGTCTGACAGGATTACATAATGACTTGAAGGTTTCTACCGAACTTTACATTCCATGTTTGGTTGACAATAAATTTAGTTGCTATGCTTTCCCTTAGACGTAAAATGCCCCATGCTATTTTATTTATGAGACCTAACAGTATCATTAGCAAACTTCAATATGACATTGAAGCTGTGCAGTAATAAGTGTAAAGCGAGTAGAGCACAAGACTATGCATACAGTATTGTGGTGCACCTGTCCTGACAGAGATTGTGAAGGAGATGTTGTTAAAATCCAAAGTGTCTGGGGTCTGCAAGTGAGGAAATCGAGGATCCAGTTGCACAAGGAGGTAGTGAGGCCTGAGTCTTGAATAGAGTTGATAAGGAGCATTCTGATGTCTGCATCTTTGCTGTCCAGATGTTCTTGTATTCCAAAACAAAATATGCTTGTGACTATGAACCAATTTCAGTTACAAAAGTGATGATTATTCTAATATGAAAGAGAGCTTGTTGTTGCAAGACATGGGTTTTCCTGTCACTGAGCCAGAGACTAGAGATTGTTAACATGTGGAGAAAGGTGTAATGTCATGTCTAAAGAAATTCTGCTGCTTAGCAACCTTCAGATGAATGTAAATTCATTTTATTTGTTTTAATAAAAAAAGGGGAATACTCCTAATTTTGAGAAACAACGATGTAGTATTGTAAGTATGAATTAAGCACAGTTCTGCTTTACAGGATGAATAAAGTATTAAATGGAAATAAAATCCAAATAACAGATCAAAAATCTGTGTATTGTTTAATTTATACCAATAAACCAGAACTTGTGTATAGTGTCTTATGAGTACATCCAAAAATAATTCACATTCTATTAAAGTGAAATGAATATTGTGAAAGATAATATAATTAATGCTCAATTAATAATTTCTCTTGGAATTTTTGTTTCAATGGAAAACATAGTTTAGAGTAGAGTACAACTCACTATCTTTTTAAGAGTATTATGTTCAACAAACTATCTTTAAAAATGTGAAAGACCGGTATTTTCAGGTTTCTTGAGCATTATCCTGGACTATCAAATAACATTAACCTTAATCTGTCAAATCAAAATTATAATAATTGAAATTTGTCATTACATTGCCTCGTGTGTCGACATGTACAGAGTTGTTAGAAATGCTATATCCGGGGAAAAAAGGTATTGCGAAGAATATGGATACTGTATTCTGGAATCTACACAGCTACTGAAATCCCTATGATGACATTGGGTAGATGAGGTCTGTTATGAGTTTGATAGGATCACAGACATTTGAATTACAGGAAGAAGTGACATGTAACCCATAATAAATTTTGTAAACAAAGAAATGTTTAATCAAACAATATATTTAAAATATTACTCAAATACTAAAGTATTAAATACACTACACCTGTTTAGCTATAAACTCCAACTCAATATAGAATCCTTCTCGATTTAAATACATAGTGCATTGTTTTCAAGTCATCATATATACAAATATGGTATATACAGTATATTATATAATACAACTACTATATAGACATCCACTGCATAGTAAACTTTCAATTGTCCCATTCAGACCTAATGATTTAATCACTGTGGAGGATTCCTTACTCTATGGGATAATGTCATTACTGATGCGGCAGGGGGTGGGGGGTAGTGGTCACTCTGCTTGGCAGGTGAGACTTGTGGCTGTGAAACAATCTCAGGCTGTGGGGCCTCTCCATGGTGGTTGTAGGAATTGACCCCAGTACTGCAGAGAGTGGTTCTGGTAGCTCTGGAACCCTTTCTTCTCTAACAATTGACTCGGCCCTTCTCAACACATCAACGTGTCGTCTCCAGATGACATCAGATACAATGTCCACTATGTAGGACAGAGGCCAAGTTCTGTCCTTAATCTTTCCATGTACCCACTTTTGATCATGTCTGTGGTCCTGCCAGGACTAGTCCAGGAGTGAAATATCAAAGCTCCTTGTTTGAGCTGCCCTCAATTTGTCTCAGCTGATCATCTTGCATGTTCGTCCTGAAATTGGGTTTGAGGAGATCCAAGGAAGAGAGCAAGGGATGATGCAGGAATAAATAGTACATCTGGTGAGTTGTTGGCTGCGGAGTGTGCTGCATGGTAATATGCAAGAAGGAAAATTGCTAGTTTCGGCCACAGTGTCAGTGTAGTGTGTTCTCATGACACCGCTTATAGTGTATTCTTTAGACTCTGGACAAACTTCTCTACCAAGATATTTTAGCAGGGTGGTACGGTGCACATGTAATATGTCTTATTCCATTCATTTTCAGGAATGACTGAAACTATTCTGTAATGAGTTGTTGGCCATTGTCACTGACTGAGTGTTCTGGAACACCAGTCCCTGGCTTCTCAACATATCAGCAGTCTGTGAGGAGTAGTGGAGGCTATTGGGAACACTTTGAGCCACATTGTAGCTGCATTCAATACTGTAAAGAAAGGTGTGTCCAAAAACAGTCCAGCAGAATCCACAAGAATCCTCTACCAGGGAAATTCAGGCCATTCACAGAGATGGAGAGGCACTGTTCTTAGCATTTTCTGGCTAAGTTGGCATCCTGAACATTGCATGGTGAGCTACTCAATCTGCTGATCTATCCCAGGACACCAGACAAAGCTTCGAGCCAACTGGAATCTCTCCTGCACATTCCAGCCACTTTGTGTGGCCATCTCGACCTGAGACAGTGTGGCGAATGTTCTGGTTTCCATTTTGATCATCTCTGCTGTAACAGAGAAACATTTGATTTGTGTTAGGGAGAATACATGCTAAGGAGTGTCCTTTTTAGTACATTTCTCCAGTAGTATCTTTTCCATAGATAAATTGGACAATCCATCCACATTTCCATGATTAGTCATTCTCTTGAACTCAATTTTGTAATTGTGTCCTACAAGAAACAGAGCCCATCTCTGCATTCAAGCTACTGCTGTTAGTGGAGCACACGTCTGTGGATTGAAAATGGACACTAGTGGTTGATGATCAGTAACGAGGGTAAACTCTGTCCCATACAACTACTGATTAAAATGTTTTACATCCCAAACCAGACTCAAGGCGTCTCTATCAACTTGTATGTAATTTTTCTTTGCAGCAGTAAGGGAACTTGTTGCAAATGCTATAGGGTGTGCACACCCATCACTGACAGAATGTGACAGGACTGCACATACATTTATCATGAGGCGAGGCTTCACTGGCAAGCTTTAGCAGATGAACTGGATCATAATGTGTGAGTACAGTGTCTGACGTCACCATTTACTTTACCTTTTTGAAAACATCCTCACACAGCTTTGTCCATTGCCATTTCTTCCCAATCTGCAGCAATGGGTTGAAGGGGTTAAGCATAGTAGCCAGGTTTGACAGGAGCCTGTTATAGTAATTGACAAATCCTAAAAAGGACTGCAACCATAGCTTGAATTTTCTTAGCACACTTATGTAAAGCTTGTGTCTCAATGCTGTGATCACAGTAGGTGATGCATGATTTAAAGAACTCACACTTGTTGCATTGTGCTCTGAGCCCATAATCTTCTAATCTTTTTAACACTGTCTTGAGATTTTGGAGATGTTCCTTGCCATCCTTATCAATAACAATGATGTCATCCAGGTAACACCAAGTGCCTGGACAGCCTTGCAGTCATTGGGCCACAGCTTTCTGCTGGAGTGCAGGTGCAGATGCTATCTCAAAGATCATCCTATTATAGTGACAAAGCATTTTCCAAGTGTTTATAGTGAAAAATACTTTGGACTCATCTTCCATCTTCATCTGTAGGTAGGCCTCACTAATTCCACTTTGCCTAAGTGTTTTCCCTCCAGAAAAGTTGGTAAAGATACCCTTGATTCTGGGCAAAGAGTATTGACCTACTTTTAATACTGGGCTGATGGTGGCCGTAAAATCACTACAGATCCTGACAGGCCCATTCTTCTTGGCTACGGGTACTACAGACATTGCCCGTGGGCTCCACTCAAACTTGGAAAGAATTCTTTCAGCCTCCATGCAATCTAGCTCACTGGCTACTTTATCACAGATGGTACAAGGAACCAGGCAGGCTTAGCAAAACTTAGATGTGTTATTTTCATTTAACCCTGTTTTTCCCTTGATATAGTTGTTTTCCAATGCCATCTTCGAACACTGCTGTGGCATCATCCAGTACCTCTTTAAATTTGCTTTCATTTGGCGCTATTACAAGGGACATGGTACGGAAATAATTGATGAACCTCCAATCAAGTTGTTGTTGTCTCAGCTAATGATGTTCCCACAATGCTGATCCTCCTGTTTTTACCATATACAAGCACAATGTGGCTTGTACAGATGTCTTTCCCACAGCAATTGTCTTTTCTCCAGTATAGGTTCTTAGTTGGTAAACTGCAGGCCTCAGTTTTGTACCTTTGACATGCCATTCAAACTCAATTTGTGGAATGAGTTGTGAACCAGCTGAGCCAGTGTCTGATCTATTTTAATTTATTTACTGTTCACTTCTGGTATAAGCCATATTGGTTGTCTATTTTTAGTTTTCACGATGTAAATCTCAAGGGTACTCAGTCCTGTGTCATTCTCATCATTATCAGACTTTTCATCAACAGCCTGCAGATTAGTGCTTGCTCTTTTTGAAAATGCAACTTGACTTTTTAGCTTTTTCTCTTCACTGTGCAAACCATTTATTTTGCCTTCCATGCTCTTTGTATGTGTCCTACTTTGTTGCATTGTCTGCAAGTTTCACCTTTAAACCTGCATTGGTCTAGTGTATGTGACTCTCTGCCACAACGGAGCACAATTTGTTTAGCCAGGTCGGTTTCTGTTCAGACTCTGCAATTTTCTTCATGCTCACTTTCACTCCTGACTGAAACTCAATTGTGTCTGACTGCTGTTTCCATTGATGCAGTTATTTCAACTGCTCTTTTAAATGTGAGTTGTGCTTCAGTTAGGAGCCATTTTGAACGCTTTCTTGTAAGATTTCACAAACCAAACTATCTTTCAGGTCATCATTAAGCCCATCACTGAACTGACAATGTACAGATAACTTCTTCATTTCAGCCACATACTCTGAAATGGACTCCCCTTCCTTTTCATTCCTCTTATGAAATCATTAATTGTTCTGTTTATAAATGTTCCTACATTGCCTTCCTGATATCAGCAAAGCTCATTTCAGCTGGTTTGGTTGGAGCAATTAACTTTAATGCAAACTGTATGCCTTTAAATCTAATATATTCTGCAAAATTGGCACTTGCTTATCATTACCTATTTCATTTTCTTCAAAATACTGCTCAGTTTGCTCAGTATACAAAATTGAGCTATCTGCCATGGAATCTGTCTAAAGTAGCCAGCCATTTCCGATCACTCTTTATGAACCCATAAATTCTTCCACTTTCTGCCTTTTTTAACTTGATCATCTTTCCTTTTCCAAAGAAGACCTTTGAAAAAAAATGTGCTGCACTTTTTTTTTACTTGAATATCACACTGCGCTTCAACCAGTAGGTAGTCATCTCAGGTTCAATTTAAAAATACTTCATCACCACTGTTGTGCTTTGTAAATCCAAAATATTAAACTAATTCAAAGAAAGACATGTGAACAGGAGTGTGAAACTAACTTAGTTTTCTTCTTTAAGATGGGTGCACACATATCACGTGGTGGCATATGACGTATGGCCATTTATGTACTTTTACAGATAACTCATATTATGCAAACAACAAAGAATGCTTAATCAAACAATATATTTAGAGTTACTCAAATATTACTGAAATATTAAATACAGAACATATCCCATTGCTGATGTCATGTTCACTGATTTATTTTTAGAACCTTTCTTGAATAATGGAACAACATAAGCTATCCTCTAATCCTCTGGCACCTCACCTGTCTTCTAGGGCCCCTGCAGTTTCTGCACTAGCTTCCCACAGCATCTGAGAGAGTCAGGCCCTGGGGATCTATCCACCCTAATTTGCCTCAAGATAGCAAACACCTCCTCCTCTGTAACCTGTATAGGGTCCATGACCTCGCTGCTGCATTGCCTCACACTGTGTCTGTCTGCCAAGTAAATGCAGATGCAAAATAATTCCATTTAAGATCACCCCCATCTCTTTTGGCTCCATGCATAAATTGCCTCTCTGAACTTCCAGTAGACCATTTTTGTCCCTTGCAATCCTTTTGCTCTTGATATATCTACAGAAGCCCTATTCTCCTTCAGCTTGTCTGCTAGAGCAACCTCATGCCTTATTCTTGCTGTCCTGAATTTCTTCTGAAGTGTTTGCTTGTATTTCTTATACTCCTCAACTACCTCATTTGTTCCAACCTGCTATGCACCTCCTTCCATTTCTTAACCAGGACCTCAACATCTTTCAAAAACCAAGGTTCCTTAAACCTGTTATGTTTGCTTTTTATTCTGACAAGAACGTACAAACTCTGTACTTTCAACATTTCACTTTGAAAGGCCTACCACTTAACAAGTACACCTTTGCCAGAAAACATCCTACTCCAATCCACTATTGCTAAATCCTTTCTGTTGCCATCAAAACCAGCCTTTCTTCAATTTAGAAATCTTAATCCAAACATTAGACCTATCTTTTTCCATAATTATTTTGAAACTAATGGCATTACAATCAGTAATCTAGTCCTTTTACGGTAAATGAATCCCAATGTGAAGTTAAAATCATCTACTATCACAACCTTATGTTTCTGGCAAACTGTCAGTCCTGTCCCTCCTGCCATCAGGTCTCACTAATGGCTACAAAGTCATAATTCCATGTGCTGATCCATGGCCTAAGCTACAAAACTCCTTGCATTAAAACACATACAGCTCAGAATATTAGTCCCACCATGTTCAGCCTTTTGATTCCTGACTTTGTATGTCGACTTAATTTCTCCACAACTACTCCTCAATCTGTCTGACACTCTGGTTCCCATCACCATGCAACCCTAGTTTAAACCCACCCTTGAAACACTAGCAAACTTACCCACTAGATTATTAGTCCCCCTCCAGTTCAGGTGCAAACTGTTCCTTCTGTACAGGTCCCACCTTCTTACAAGAGAGCCCAAGGATATAATAATATGAAGCCTTCCCTCCTGCACCATCTCCTTAGCTATGTGTTAAACTTAAGTTTCAAATTTGATTTGAAAATTAAGCCTAGTTTTCCATTTCTGTACCAGCCACAAGGTCAGAGGTGCTGCATCCTACAGCTTAGTCTTGGAACTCTTCTTCAAATGGTAATATAATGATTCCTTGGGCGACATCTTCTAGACAGCCAATCTCTTTAATTATTACACTTTCTCTATGTCTTCTGCTTCTTCTTTTTGTCTTTATTGTGTTTCAGAAGCTCTCGGAGGCTGTGACATGCAGTTTGGAATTTGATCAAATGACCAGATTTGGAGAGGTCCAACAGTACAAGCTGGCTCATGGATAAGGACAGAGACGGGGTCCCAGAGAGGACTGAGAGTACGAGCTGCCTCGTGAAGAAGGCCAGAGATGAGGCTCCATTTTGAAGCACTGAGCAAAACTGAAGCATGGAAGAGAATGCGGAGGAGGTTAGTGGCTGCTCTCCACAGAGGCCAAGGGGTCAATAGCTGGGTCAGCGACTCTTCACGGAGGGACTGGGTGCGTGTGGCTGCATTCCTCGATGCTGATGGGAGGATGTTTTCAAAATTCTGAGATTTGTATGATTATTGGGCTGTAGTTTATATTGGTCTCCTTCAGTTTTTGGTGTTTTCTTTCGTTGCCAAATGGTGGATGGGCGATATATGTTACTTTTGGTGTGAGGGAGGAGTTGATGTTCTTGTTAGTGTTTCACCGTGTGGGACATGTTTGCGTTTTGTGCATGAGGGAAGGGGTTGGGGGTTTGATGCTATTGTCTCTGTTCTTTTCTGCAAGGGAGGGGTTTGGGAGTTTGATTTTATTGTCACATTTTTTGTGAGTGAGGGGATTTGGAGTTTTTGATGGTCCAGCTATCATTTTTCGGGTGAGTGATCTGTTAGATTTTTGTGCAAGGGAGGGTTTACAATGAAGTGAACCTTGAACCTTAGTATAAGCAGAGTCTTTGAATATCTTTATGGCAAAGGCAAATAAATACTTGCTTGATAAGCAGGTGAGTACAAAGTTATAACAATTAGATGTGGAATTAAGGTTACAATCGATCAGCAATGATACTAAATGAGAAATTGAACACCAAGGACTGTTAGTATGTTTGTATGATGGGTAAGAATTTAGAAAAATACCTTGTTTAACTCATTGGAATGAATGCCACAATCTTCGATTTACACCAGAACAGAACAAAGAACAAAACCAAGTTTCAAAATCACGAATTGGATCACTCCAGACTGCTAGTATGAACAGATGAGTACAAACCTGATGCTTAAAAAACTAAATTTTACAAATCTACCTTTTGTTTTATTTTTCAAATGAACTGATTTCCTCTCTTGGCCATTAATAGATTCCAGTGGAATTATAGATACTATCATCTTGCTGAGAACAATTACCTTCCAGAAAGCTGCCTTTTCCTATAATTTGCTACTAGAGTAATTCCAAAGATAAAACATAGTAAATTAAGGTTTCTGGCTAATAGATCAAGCAAATTGTAAAATCTCAATTGTGTTCTTTTTGGTTGTTATGAAATAATTTTCATTACTTTTACCATTTCATTTGTCAAGCATTTCTTTTTTTAATTCCTAAAATTTACTTCTCTTCATTTCCTCAGGAAAATGTAGCAGAAATATTAACTATTGTATTATAAACAGAATGGAAATAAGCAGCTCAAACTATATTAAAAAATTATGCCAGGATCAGCTGAGTGCTCCTCTTAAGGGATATGGGAAGGCAGGGAGACCCCTGATGACCACAACTGCAAGAAGTGCATCCAGCTGCAGCTTCTAAAACACAGGGTTAAGGAGCTGAAGCTGCAACTGGATGAACTCTGGATCATTTGGGAGACTGAGCGGATTATAGATAGGATTTATAGAGAGGTAGTTACACTGAACATGCAGGATACAGGAAACTGAGTGACAGTCAGGAAGTTAAACAGTTAAACAGGAGTTAAAGGAGTTAAACAGCCAGTGCAGAGAACCCCAGTGGCCACCCCTGTGAACGATATGTATACCATTTTGGATACTACTGGGGGAGGAGAATGACCTAGCAGATGGAAGTCACAGAGGACAGGTCTCTGGCTCTGAAGGCAATGGGGGGGAGAAGAAGCAAGGTGTGGTAACAGGGTTTCATTAGTCACGAGAACAGGAGGGAGTTCTGGAGATGAAAACAAAATTCCTGGATGGTAAGGTGTGTCCTGAGTTCCAGGATCCGGGACTTCTTGGATCAACTCCTCAGCATTCTTCAGTGGGAGGGTGAACAGGCAAAAGCCATGGTCCATATAGATATAAATGACGTGGGTTGGATGACTGATGAGGTTCTGCAAAGTGAGTTCAGGGAGTTAGGTGCTCCATAAAAGGGCAAGATCTTCAGGATTGTAGTCTTAGGGTCTCTACCTGAGCCATGCAGTAAGAGGTCACAGATAGGAAGATTATACAGCTTAACACATGGCTAAGGAGTTGATGTTGGAGGGACCAAGTCAGATTTTTGGATCATTGGGCTCTCTTCCAGGGAAGGTGGGATCTCTACAGGAGATTTTTTGCGCCTAAAATTGGGTGCGGGGGGTCTAATGTCCTAGAGTGAAGGTTTGCTCATGCTGCATGGTGGGGGGGTTAAACTAGACTAGCTGGGAGACGGGAACCAGAGTGCTAAAACAGATAGTAGAGAGGTTGTGGAGACAGATGTTGTTAAGACCTCAGACGAAGTCAGGAATCCAAAAGTTGAGCATGGTCCTGAGCTGCATATATTTCAATGCAAGGAGTATCATAGGAAAGGCAGATGAGCTCAGAGCATGGATCAACACCTGGAAGTATGGCGTTGTAGAAGTTAGTGAGACTTGGTTGCAAGAGGAGCAGAACTGGCACCTCAATATTCCAGGGTCCCATTAGTGTAGGCGTGACAGAGTGGGAGGGATTAAAGGAGAGTGATCATTATTAGTCAAGGAAAATATCACAGAAGTACTTAGTCAGGACAGACTTGAGAACTCATCTAGTGAGGCACTATGGGTGGATCTGAGGAATAAGAAAGCTATGACTACATTAATGGGGCTACATTATAGACCACCCAACAATCTGCAGAATATAGAAGAAAAAATGTAGAGACCGTAGACTTCTGCAAGAAACATAAGGTTTTATAGAAGGTGATTTTAACTTTCCATATATTGACTGGATGGTCCCAGTGCAGGTCGATGAGAGTAGGCAGTTTAAATTGTTCAACATGAACTAGATGAGCTGAATGGTCTGCTTCTGTACTGTACTTTACTATGACTCTAACATAGCTTATGAATAATAGTAGAGAATGCTATACCTTAAAATGGCTTATGGTGTTATTTCCATTTTAATTCTCTTGTGTTACCTAATGTAATTTGATCATGTCGCTTATCACTGGCCGTTCTCTTCATGTCAGGTGGCTCCCTCTGATGTAACTGGATTGAAAAGCAGTTATTGGACTGAGAACAGAATACTAGAAGTTTTCCACTGTACTGTCACAAAAATAACACCTCTCATAGCTTATATCAGAGACAATAAACCTGACACTACCTCTAAACAAGGGGCAGAAAAATGAGAGGAAAACAAACTTGCAATATATACAGCAAGTCAACAAATATGGCAGACAATTGACACACAGCAAATTTCTACCACAACATAATGAGCGGCATAGCAGCATAGAAGTGTGTCCCTGATCAGAGAAGATTAACAACAGATAGAGCAAAACACGTGCCTTGAACTCTGGAAAGTTAGTTCTATAGTTTTCAGTGGTATGAATAAAAAAGCAAGGTACAATTCCTAAATGTTATAATGACGCAAGCTTAGCACATGACTGAGAACGAATTTTTACACCAGTATGTTTTGTTTTTATTTACTAAGAGATTAAATATTGGTGAGGACTTCTATATCCTATCTGCTCTTCTTGTCATGATGCAGATAATCTTAGCTGTTGGTTTGACATTCTATGTTGATGGATTATTCTAAGATTTCTTGAGATCGGAGGGAGTAACTATGACTTTCTTGGTGCAGTGACGCCAAAATACTCATGAATGCAGTGGTAGAAGCCATTAATGGACATATTGGTAGCAATGGCTATCTTGTTTGCTCTAAGCCAATGTGAGTCTCAATGGTCTTGCCAGGCAGCAGTACCAATTGCCAATATGGTAGAAGTGGCTATCATAAGTAAAACCTCCATTCGTCTGTAATTTCAATGGGGATGATCCTTGGTGAGCAGTATATGCTTAGCTGCAGTTATCGGCTTTTCCATTGCTAAGGGCTTCCTGGTCGGATGATTTTAGAGAGAATTTTGAACAACAGCTACCATGACAGATTTCAGAATAAGACATTTAGCTGACAATTATGAAGAAAATGTGGAGAGGGTTGTGGCTATGATGAAATGTGCCTCATACAGGCAAGAGACACAAGTGCCATGTAATCCTGTCAGTGTGCAGTCAGTGAGACTGGACTTTGAGCTTCGTGTTCGGGGTCTCATCATCGGTGAGTCCAGAGTTCTAGGCCTGGAGTTCAGGGTCCTCATCAATGAGTCTCTGGATCAATACCGAAGATCAAAACCCAGTGGCCAAAGCATTGGGTCTGCATGTCTGCATGCCCACTAGGGAAGTCAAAGCCCAGTGTCTGTGAGTCCATGAATCCAATGGAGACCCAGAGAGGGTCTGTCCTGGGGTTAGAAAACTATCTGAGTGTGTACTTAAGTGGGTGTCAGGGAGGAAATGGACCTGGTATGCTTTATTCTGTAATGGTTGTTATGTGTTGCTTTGTGAAGAAGGTTGACATTCTATGTTGATGTTGTAATGTGTGGTAACACTTGCCGGCTACTCCCAGCACATCCTTTAAGTCATGCTGGATGTCAATGCAAACTATGCATTTCACCCTTTGTTTCATTGCACATGTGATAAATTCATCGGAATCTGAAATCTGAAATCTGAAGAAATGAAAAAGAAACGTGTCTAATGGCTGAGAGTTAATAATCAAACACCAGTAGGAATAAAGCAATAGGCAAAATAGTGGAAGCATGATATTTTTGTTATTGTAAAACAAACCACATAAAAGCCACTAAATACTAACAATATTTGTATTTTGCCAAGTTTAAATGCCAAAATTAGTTTATATTTTGATAGAACATTTTTTGTTACTTCAGTTATTGTATCCTTTTATTTATAGAAGAATAATGATCTTTTTTAAAAAGCATGTACAGTTACAGTATATTTTGCAGGAAAATTCTTCATACCTTAAACTTTTTTTGATAACCCATGTTCTGTTTGGAATCTATCCATTGGTTGGGGTTGACCATGGATTTTTCAAAAAGAAAATAAGTAAGGACTTAAAGGAGAACAAATTCCTGGCAAATGAGGAAGAACAGGATGTGAGACTAACAATGTTTCTCATCTAATGAGAAGACATAATGGACCACCTGGCTACTTCCATGGAAAACTATGAACTAAGAATAACCTGATAATAAAAATTTTATGAAGGAACAAACTGAGAAGCAAGATGAAGAAGTGATGAGAAGATGGAGAATGAATGGTAGATACGGTGATTAACTATCAGTGTGGGTTAATGATAAGTCTCTGAGCAAAACATGGGTTATCTAAAATATCTTACATAGGAACAATTTTCCTGTGAAATATACAGTACACATACAGTACTGTGCAAAAGTTTAGGCACATATATATATCTAGGGTGCCTAAGACTTTTACACAGTACTGTTGTAATTTTATGTATTGTACTGTTCTGCTGCCACAAAAAAAGCAAATTTCATGATGTATGTGAGTGATGATAAAGCTTATTTTAATATGGGTCTCTATTGTGAACTGAGAGAGGGAAGTGGATAGGGAGACGTGAGTGACTCATGGTGGGGAAAAGAGGAAGGGAGAGGGGAAGAAGCTGGAAGGACCAGAGAGACATTCTGTAAGGATCAATTAATCAATTATTTGGAACAAAAGTGATCTCTACTGGTACCTCAGGGCTATGTGTGTCTGCACCCATGCCACCCTCCTCTGTCCCTGGCCACCTGTCCCACACCCATCCTGTGGCACTCAACCCTCGCCATTCCCAATATCATTTACTCCTGCCAGGTCAACAACCTTGCTCTCAGCTCCACTTTGACAAATATTGTATAGTGCAAAAGTATGTGTGTGTGTGTGCCTGAGACTTTTTCACAATACTATACTTCTAAAAAATCATTATGCCCTTTTCAATAAATAGATGGAATAATTGAGATTTTAAAAATGTAAACTCATTTTGGCATTTACAAATATTTCAGCAAAATACAAATATTTATCTTCATGTGTGAGGATTAAAGAAACCTGCTAGTCTTTTAAAGCAAACACACCATCTGCTTTTATCTTATAAAACCTCTTTCTAATTAAATAGGAAACGATTGGGATTCAATGAATGGGATTACACTACAGATTTTTTTTTCAAGAAGCTTGAGCAAAATATGGCTTTGTATAAACTCTTTTCACAACTGAGCTGAAGGTTAAAACTAGCAATTTCTTGAAGACTGGGAATGATATTGTTCAATGTGTACAGATTTGGTGTCACAGATATGAACATTTAAACAGAATTACAAGATCAAGCTTGTTCCATTTGGAATGGGTTGATTGAAGTACTGAAGATCTGATGAATAAATACTGTCAGTCCAGATCAAAATCCGTTTCTCATTTCATTAAGTTACAAACAGAAAAACAGGGAAAAGAGAACTATAAATACTAACTTAGGGAAAAGGTGATAACATTTGGAATTAAAACTCATCAGGGTATATATTCACAGCAAGATCAATTTAATTGGATTATGCTAAGTTATTTATAGGCAATGGATTCAGTCTGCCGAGGTACTGACACACCATTGCTCACATCCTAGATTTTACAGTATGTAGTTCCACAGTACCTTTAGGAACTGAATGTTCTATGTGATATGACCTTCATGTATTTTTGTATTAGGACTACTTAGAGCTAAGTTACTGTCTTCTATGATGGAGGGTCTGTTGAATGCTTTCCTTTTATATAATATTTCTGCAACAAACATACATCAACAGTATCTTCTCAAACTATTCTGATTGGCAGTTTTCAATAGATATTAAACATATTTTTGCACCAATACTTATAGATAAATTTATTCAAGTTATAATAAGTACAGTTTTCATTAAGTAAATGATAGTTTCTTGGTATTATTCCAAATGATTCCAGAGTTCACATAAACAGGATTCATTTGAAAGTATTGAAAGACTGTGAATCTATTTTGGCTGTGAAAATTTGGTATTTTAAACAGGCTATAATGTGGCAACTGCATTCTGCCTTGCACTTTCAAAGTTCAGTTCCTATTAATTCAAAGAATGAAATTTCAGAGCCATCATGCAATGCAAGCCACTACTTTCTACTATATTGTCAAGTCACGCTCTACAATTGACTTAATTATATTCTTCAGTTTTATCAATAACACTTGGTGTAAGTGGTTCAATATTCAAAGTTCAAAATAAACTTATTATCAAAGTGCACATGTACAGCCCAGAGATGCATTTTCTTGCAGACATACTCAATAAATCCAATGACCATAATAAAATCAATGAAAGACTGCACCAACTGAGAAGACAACTAGTGTGCAAAAGATAACAAGGTGTGCAAATACAAAAAGAAAGGGAACAAAGAAATAATTATAATAATAAATAAAAAAGCAATCAATATCGAGAACATGAGATGAAGCATCCTTGAAAGTGAGTCCATATGTTGTGGGAATATTTCAATGATGGGGTGGTGCAGCTGAGAGAAGTTATCCCCTCTGGTTCAAGAGCCTGATGGTTGAGGTGTAATAACTATTCTTGAACCTGGTGGTGTGGGTATTATGGCTCCTGTACTTACATCCTGATGGCAGCAGCGAGAAGAAAGCATCATCTGGATGGTGAAGGTCTTTGACAACGGATGCTGCTTTCCTGTGACATTGCTCCAAATAGACATGCTCAATGGTGGGGAGGGCTTTACCCAAGATGGAATGGGCTGTATCTACTATTTTTTGTAGGATTTTCCAGTTAAGGCTATTGGTGTTTCCATACCAGGATGCAACCACCAGTCAATATACTCTCCATCATACATCTATAGAAGTTTGACAAAGTCATAGAAGTCATTCCAAATCTATTCCAAGTTCTAACTTCCTGCAAATAGCTCTTTATTTGGTTTCCTGGGGATCACCCAATTCAAACTTTTCTGAACCAAAGTACAAATATAGAGCTTTTAGAATAATTAATATTTTTTGAATATATATTTATAACTTACATTTTTTGGGTTGTCCAAACCTACATCCGTATAATACCGTTGCAGGCAAATTTTTCATTATACCTGAACCACATCAGACTTGTGGACATGACAATAAACTCAACGTGAGATGGTGGTTTATTAACATATAGTAGAGGTGTTTTGTTGTATCAAGATTTTCATTTGGATTTATTCGACATTATATTAAATGTTGCAATAGATTTTATGTTTTTAAATCTTCAATGCATTTAATGATATAACCAAATGCACTAAACCATCACTCAGCTCACGGTGGGTGGCTCTCCATAATACATTTAATATTATTAAGCAAGCTTAAATTATTAGGTAATTTGTTTTTCACATAAGGGTAGAAATAGGATTATCTGTTAATATAAAGCAATATCATTCATTTTTGACCAGAACAGGTCTTACCATGTTTAAAAATGCTGAATATCAACATAAAATCTATGAAGATGTATGAAAGTGAATTCAAAAAGACATGCATAAGTACAAGTCTTGTATTTTATTCCAAGGTAATCAGTGTTTATATTGCTTAAATTCTACTTTATTTAACTGTGAATGTGAATATTGAAACTGGATTATCCAGTCTGAAACAATGTGCATGGTCATGGTTCACTACTTAAGTCACAACTTTGGATTGTGGCTTCCTTTCCTTCATTTCATCCACCAGATAGTGAAGTGAAACATTCCAAGCACACTCAAGACAGAAATGAAACAAAAATCTAAGTTTCTAATTTTATTTCTGCTCTTCAAGTAATATGTATTTTTACGCATTCAGTTTGGATTGGCAGCAATATCTCCTCCGCAATTACAGGTGCGCTGTAGGCTGTGTGCTTAGCCCCCTGCTCTGTCACTTTATATTTATAACTGTGAGGCTAGGCACAGCTTCAATGCCATACTTAATTCACTGCTGACACCACTGTTGTTGGCCAAATCAAAGTTGGTGATGAATCAGTTTATAGGAGGGAAATTAAAAATCCGGCTGAATGGTGCCACAGCAGTAACCTCTCACTCAACGTCCATAAAATGAAAGAGTTGAATACAAGAGGTCCATGAGCAATTCCTCATCAGGGGATCAGACTAGGAGAGGATCAGGAACTTCACATTCCTTAGTGTTATCATTTTAGAAGCTCTGTCCTGGGTCCAGCATGTACTAAGTGCCATTACAATGAAAGCACTGCAGCACCTCTACTTTCTTAGAAGTTTGTGAGGATTCAGAATGTCATCTAAGACTTAGCCCAACTTGTACAGATTTACAGTGGAGAGCATATTGACTGCATCGCACGCGGCATGGAAACACCAAAGCCCTTGAATGGAAAAACGTACAGAAAGTAATGGACTCAAGGTAGTCCATCACAGGTAAAGACCTCCCTCCCTACGATTCAGCACATCTACAAAAAAGCATTGTCACTGGAAAGCAGCATTCATCATCAAGGACCACACACCATCCAGGCCAAGCTCTCTTCTCACTGCTCCATCAGGAAGGAAGTACAGGAGTCTCAAGACCCACACCACCAGGTTCAGGAATAGTTATTACACCTCAGCCATTGGGCTTTTGAACTAGAGGGGATAACTTCACTCAACTTCACTCACCCCATCACTGAACTATACCCATAACCTACAGACCCACTTTCAAAGACTCTTTCTCTGATGTTTATTATTTATTATTTTTTTCTCTTTTTGTAGTTGCACAGTGTGTTGTCTTTTGCGCACTGGTTGTTTGCCCATCATGTTATGTGCAGTATTTCATTGATTTTATTGTGTTTCTTTGTATTTACTGCGGGTAACTAAAGAAAATGAATCGCAGGGTTGATATGGTGACATATATGTACTTTGATAATGAATCTACTTTGAACAAGGTCCCAGTGGAAAGAGAGCAGAAACATAATAAGGCGGGTCTCATTTCTTATTAGCTTGAATTGTATAGGAGTTGGGAGCTGAGTAAGAGAGAACAGATCCTTTAAAATAGCAGGTCTCATTTATTTGATAATTCTAGGGCACTTTAACCAATGAAAGGAAGGTGATGTTCAGTGGAATGAGTATTTTGGAACAGCTGTTGTGAAAGTGGGGCATTGCCAGTAGCACAGGAAGTTCAGCAATATATGCAAAGGAGATATTGTTGAATTTCACATATCTACACAGATGTTTCAGAAGATCCAGTGACAGGTCTTTTGGGTGTTTCTGTTTATATTCCAAAGTTTCAGATGAATATTAAGAAATGATTATCAGACAAGGTATCAGTATTCAAATCCAAGATGTTTGCTATGATTTTAGTTCTGGAGAGGGTCAAAAAATTACACTATGATTATGTAATTCAGTGCTCTGATTTGTTCCTAGTTTTGACTGCTGTTTAAACAGGTATTTGAAGTTGCAAACCAAACATTCTTCTTGAGATTGGAAAACATCTGTAGAGGCTGCAAGTTCTAGGCTTGTATATACATTTTTATGGGACCCTGCCCACATTGGGGTTGAAGGAAATGAGGTGGCAGGCACTCAACCCAAGCAATCACTTAAAATTAAAGATATAAAAGTAGTGTAATCTGCAGTAATCTTAACCTCACCATCAAACCCGTAGACGGGGTGGGGGGGGGGGGGGCAGTCTGGCATACTGACCCCTACCTTGCTGAAATCCAGTGACAACTCTCACATCACTCAAACAGGACGCCACTAAGGAGCCCAGGCCATTGTCTCCCACATCATCACTGACCTTATTATCTCTGGGGATCTCCCATCCACTACCACCAACCTCATAATATTCGCACCCCACACCTCCCATTTCTACCTCCTACCCAAGACCCATAAACCTGCTTGTCCATATAGATCCATTGTTTCAGCTTCATCCTGCCCCACTGAACTCATACTTGCATACCGCGACTCTGTTTTATCTCCTGCAGTTCATTCCCTTCCTACCTACATCTGTGACACTTCACATGCTCTGGATCTTTTCAATGATTTCAAGCTCCCTGGTCCCCATCATCTTATTTCCACTATGGAGATCCAGTCCCTATATACTTCCAACTCCCAGCAGGAAGGCCTCAAAGATCTTTGATTCTTACTGGACACCAGACCCGACCAGTTTCAATCCACCACCACCACTCTCCTCTGTCTAGAGGAACTTGTCCTCACTTTTAATAATTTCTCTTTTGGCTCCTCCCACTTCCTTCTAACAAATGGGTTAGCCATGGGCACTCACATGGGTCCCAGCTATGCCTGCCTGTTTGTCGGCTACGTAGAACAGTTTATGTTCCATGCCTACACTGGTATCTGTCCCCCATTTTTCCTACACTACATTGAAGGTTGCATTGGTGCTGCTTCCTGCACCCATGCAGAGCTCATCGACCTCATCATCTTCACCTCCAACTTTCACCCTGACCTCAAATTTACCTGATCCATCTTCAACATGTCCTTCCCCTTTCTCAATCTCTCTGTCCCTATCTCTGGAGTCAGCTTATCTATTGATGTCTATTATAAACACATGGACTCTCACAGCTACCTGAACTATACCTCTTCCCACCCTCTTACTTATAAAAATGCCATCCCCTTTTCTCAATTCCTTTGTCTCCACCACATCCACTCTCAGGGTGAGGCTTTTCATTCCAGAATGAAGGAGAATCCCCTTCCTTTTTCAAAGATAGGGGATTCCACCATCAATGCTGCCCTCAATCGCATTGCTTCTATCTCACGCAGGTCTGCTCTCACCCAATTCTCCCGCCACCCTACCAGTGATAGTGTTCCTTTTGTCCTCACCTACCGTACCACCAGCAGCCAGATGCAGCACATAATTCTCCAGAACTTCTGCCACCTCCACATCTTTCCCTCCCCCCTCACTTTCTGCAAGTTCCTTGTCCACTCATCCCTCCCCAGTGATCTCCCTCCTGGCACTTATCATTGCAAGCAGAACAGGTGCTTCACCTGCCCCTACATCACCTCACTCACTACCATTCAGGGCCACAAACAATCCTTCCAGGTGAGGCAATACTTCACCTGTGAGTCTGTTGGGGTCATATACTGTGTCCAGTGCTTTTGTATACTAGTGAAACCCAACATAGATTGAGAGACTGCTTCACTGAGCACCTACACTCTATCCACCAGAAGCAGTGGGATCTCCCAGTGGCCACCCATTTCCATTACCATTCCAATATGTCAATCCATGGCCTCCTCTACTGTCACACTGAGGCCACACTCAGGCTGGAGGAGCAACACCTTATATTCCGTTTGGGTGGCCTTCACCTGGTGGCATGAACATCGATTTCTCAAACTTCCAGTAATGTCACCCCCCTCACCATTCCCCATCCCCTTGTCCCTCTTTCACTTTATCTCCTTGCCTTCCTCTGGTGCTCCTCCCCTTTCTTTCTTCCATTACCTTCTGTCCTCTCCTATTAGATCCCTACTTCTCCAGCCTTGTATCTCTTTCACCAATCAACTTCCCAGCTCTTTACTTCACCCCTACCCCCCTCCCAGTTTCACCTGTCACCTTATTTACCTCCCTCCTATCCTTCCCACCTTTAAAATCTAATCCTCATCTTTTTTTTTCCCTCCAGCAATGCTGAAGGGTCTTGGCCCGAAACGTCGACTGTAATGTTTTCCATTGAAGTTGCCTGACTTGCAGACTTCCTCCAGCACTTTGTGTGTCTCAATATAAATGTAGTGATGTCTTTGTATATAGAGGAAGTGAAAGCCATAATTTAAAAATCCATTCAATCACTGTGGCAACGAAGTAGGAATAAAGAAAAGAAAGGCGGCATTTATGTAAAATTCACAGGATGGTGGGAAACCAACTGGGAGCAGGTACAAAGGGAAGGAGAAGTTATACTTATGCAATTATTTATTGGATATACCAGGTTGAATAATTCTTCGTTTAGTATTAATATACATGATATGGGCATTTGTAGGGAGTGCTCCTGTCAAGAAATTGTACAGCAAACAGAATATCATTTGAAAGCAGTTCCTATGAGGTGCAAAGGAAACAGCTAATTGCTAAATTGAGTCCTTTGGGACAGCCACAGTTTAACATGGAAAACTTGTTAAGATATCACTACCATTGTAATGTTTTAAGTGCGTATTTGACTTTTTGAAAAGGATTATGCTTTATTATATTATTCGAGTTTTTTAGCAGGTAAACAAGGTATACCTGGTATACCTGAGTTTTTTAGCAGGTATACAAGGTATACTCCTTGCCTCTTTGCCTCAATAGCAGGTGGTAATACAGCTTATGTTGGTCTGCCAACCACCATTAAACTTTACAACAAGAAGGGAGTGGAGTTGAGGCTTTGGTGAGGAAATACAAGTAAAGGTTTTAAATTTCTTTATTCCTCCTTAGTACTTGATTCAGTTTTTACAGAATGGCAGTTAGACCTGGGGAATGCTCGTCCATCAAGATGTGGGAAGTCAGGGAACCTCATAGTCTCCCCAATAACCCAATAGCTGTGGTCAGGGAGGCTAAAGACAGGTATAGGAGGAAGCTTGAGTGGAAACTCCAACAGAACAACATGAGAGAGGTCTGGAGTGGGATGAGGACCATCACTGGGTTCCGGCAAAACAGCAACAGAGGAGCTGAAGGCAGTGTGGACAGGGCCAACAAACTTAACCTGTTCTTCAATAGAGTTGATGCTGTGGCCCCTGTCCATCCCCCACATGATTCATCTGTTGTCGCCCCCAACCAACACATACTCCACTCTCCTCTCCTACCCCTCCTCACAGCCCCCCACCCTGCTCTCGTGACTACACCCCTCCCTCACCTGAAACCACCACGGTGGGCTTCACAGCTGAACAGGTGAGAAGACAGCTGAAACGTCTCCACCCAAGCAAGGCTGCAGGCCCGGATGGTGTCAGCCCCAGGGTGCTCAAAGCCTGTGCCCCCCAGCTATGGAGTACTTCACCATGTCTTCAACTTGAGCCTGGGTCTCCAGAGGGTTCTTGTGCTGTGGAAGACGTACTGCCTCGTTCCTGTACCGAAGATGCCGTGACCCAGTGGCTCCAATGACTACAGACCGGAGGCATTGACCTCTCACATCACGAAGACCCTAGAGAGACTTGTTCTAGAGCAGCTCCAGCCTATGGTTAGGCCACACTTAGACCCCCTCCAGTTCACCTATCAGCCCCGACTAGGAGTTGAGGATGCCATCGTCTACCTGCTGAACTGTGTCTACGCCCACCTGGACAAGCTGGCGAGCACTGTGAGGACCATGTTTTTTGACTTCTCCAGTGTGTTCAACACCATCCGCCCTGCTCTGCTGGGAGAGAAGCTGACAGTGATGCAGGTGGATGCTTCCCTGGTGTCATGGATTATTGATTACCTGACTGGCAGACCACAGTACGTGCGCTTGCAACACTGTGAGTCAGACAGAGTGGTCAGCAGCACTGGGGCTCCACAGGGGACTGTCCTGTCTCCCTTTCTCTTCACCATCTACACCTCAGACTTCAATGACTGCACAGAGTCTTGCCATCTTCTTAAGTTTTCTGATGACTCTGCCATAGTTGGATGCATCAGCAAGGGGGATGAGGCGGAGTACAGGGCTATGGTGGGAAACTTGGTCACATGGTGCGAGCAGAATCATCTGCAGCTTAATGTGAAAAAGACTAAGGAGCTGGTGGTGGACCTGAGGAGGGCTAAGGCACCGGTGATCCCTGTTTCCATCCAAGGGGTCAGTGTGGGCATGGTGGAGGATTACAGATACCTGTGGATATGAATTGACAATAAACTGGACTGGTCAAAGAACACTGAGGCTGTCTACAAGAAGGGTCAGAGCTGTCTCTATTTCCTGAGGAGACTGAGGTCCTTTAACTTCTGCCGGGCCGGACGATGCTGAGGATGTTCTATGATGCTGTAGTGGCCAGTGCTATCATGTTTGCTGTTGTGTGCTGGGGCAGCAGGCTGAGGGTAGCAGACACCAACAGAATCAACAAACTAATTCGTAAGGCAGTGATGTTGTGCGGGTGGAACTGGACTCTCTGACGGTGGTGTCTGAAAAGAGGATGCTGTCCAAGTTGCACACCATCTCGGACAATGACCCATCCACTCCATAATGTACTGGTTAGGCACAGGAGTACATTCAGCCAGAGACTCATTCCACCGAGATGCAACACTGAGCGTCATAGGAAGTCATTCCTACCTGTGGCCATCAAACTTTACAACTCCTCCCTCGGTGTGTCAGACACCCTGAGCCAATAGGCTGGTCCTTGTCTTATTTCCACTTGGCATTATTAACATATTATTATTTAATTATTAATGTTTTTATATTGCTATATTTCTTCACAATTCTTGGTTGGTGCGGCTGTAACGAAACTCAACTTCCCTTGGGATCATTAAAGTATGTCTGTCTGTCTGTATGTCTGAAATGGAGCTGAAGATGATGAGGACATCATAACTGAGACTTTTATTGAGGTAGTGGCATCCAAGATACAGGCTTCAGATAGATGTGTGGCAACTTGGAAAAGCAGGAGAGTGTATGGTTTGTCTGAGGCCACAGGTATACCTTTTTGGATATTGCTGAGGAGCGCAATCCTTCAGGGCTAGAAGCAGTAGTCAGATCTCTGGCGCAGTGACTGACTCAGAGGGAAGAGTGCAGTCAGACAGTGTGATAGTGAAAGGAGGCTGAATAATGAGGGGAACAGACTGGAGACATTATCGTTGCAGAAGAGATGCTGGGGTAGTGTGATGCCTCCTTGGCACCTGAGCTAAGAATGTCTTGGTATGGATACAGAAAATGTTTGAAGGAGGAGAGTGAACAGCCAAAGGTCATTGTATTTGTATCCACATAATCTGATTGCTGACTTCAAAGACCAAACTTTGTTTTTGATAAAGGACAAACTGATCAGAAGGGAGAGCAGACAAACGGAGTTTCAAGATTCCAGATGATCTGAAAGTCATGGTAGATATAGCTCACAAGCTTACATTTACCACAGTTTAGAAAAGGACTGCCTTTCAAAATTGAAGATACATGCACAGAAAAGGATACCTGAAAGAATAGTTATTATTACATATATACTAGCCTAGTTCCTTACAGATGTCTTAGTTGGGGAGGGGTGAGGGGTGGGTGGGGGGGCATTGTACAATGTTCCCATTACCTATTAAATACTCCCAGTGGTGTGTACCTCAAATAGCCTCTGACATCGTCCAGAACTTCAAATGTGGCTTAGTGTCTGAGCCGAGTGAAACCATTTCTACTGACTGGAGGAGAAGGGGTAAAAGCAGGTTACTGGCACCTTAAGACCAGTCACTGTGGGCAGATGGGGGTCATCAGCTATAGTTGGCAGCTCATTTAGGAGAGGGAAAACCCTAATTTCAAACCTTCGCTGACTTGTAACTACCCCACTGATGGGGAACGACTCAGGAATAAACCTCAAGGAAAAATCCAGAACTGAAGTCCCAAAGGCAGTCCTACATTGGGTTCATTGGCAACTCCTGCAACACCATTGGTGACCAATTGTATCAGTCCCTGCCGTTTCTTTGAATCATCAGTGCATGGAGAGGGGGAGACTGCTGCACGCACAGCAGCTTGCTCTCTGCATCCTACTGCCCTAGCTTGCACATCGACTTCAACAGCCAGGACGCAACATCCGTCATTGACCCCGGCCAGCTGAAGGTCATAATAGCCTGCAATACATTTGTCAGCTTTAAGCACATGTAGATTTTAAATGTTACACTGAAGATGTACTTAAATTTGGAACATACACCTGAAATCAGAGAGGAAGCTGATCATGGGTTTAAATAAGTATATTTAAATGTTGGTTGTTGTCATCTTTATCTTAATTATTTATCACACAATAAGTGATAAAGATTTCAAAATACTGTATATTAATTAATACTGCAAGTTTATTAAACTCCAAGTATTCACAGGAAAACCATCAAGAGCTCAATTAGAACTTGTGCAGTAAAATTTACCTCTTTCAGAATTTCACAACTGATATGTCATTTCACCAATTTGTCTAGTGTTACATACCACGTGGGTAGCTTGTGACTGTCACATGACCATGATCTAATTGAGTATCTGGTGAGCGTGATGTAATTGTCTTGTGATGGTGGGGTGATGTAATTTCCTGCCAGTGTGAGGTCACACGATGTAATTTTCCCACTGGTTGAGGTCATGTGATGGCCTGTTTTCAAAAGGTATAAAACGGGGAAAGCCTTCTGTGATGCAGGAGTTTTTGTTGGGACGTCGCTTAAGTCGTCCGTTACTCCGTTATGCTGCATATTTGGTTTCATGACACAGTTTTGTTTTAAAGTGGAATTTTGATTCTTACTGTAAGGTACATTGTCATTGTGCCGGCAGTTTTGAAAATCACTGCCAGTTATGTCTGATGTATCTTCGATTTAATTTTAAAGTCTAAGGATTGGAGAGTAAAAATTTACTGAGGTATGGAAACCCAAAGGATCGAGTAAAGTTGGTATCGTCGGCATTAATACAAGATTGACCATATTGAATCTTTGTTCAAGGAGGTAGTAGCCTGCATCCGAGATAGCCCCTGTATTGTGAAAGCAGGAAGGACTGGGTGCAGCGATATTCATCAAGGAGAAGGTCGGTTCTTTTAAGCCGTTTTAATTTCCTTTGTCGTAAATCCTTCGGGCAAGGTACATTTTGGCTGGGATCAGCAGTAACCTCACGTTGCCAAGGAGTTCATTACTTCAGGATAGTCTCTACTAATTGACTGTAAAAATCATTTGGACTTTTACATTTACCACTTTTAAGAACTGTGTTCGCATTTATTGCTTTAAGAACTGTTCGAGTTGCCATATAGCAATTAATTTTTGGTTAAGTTAGTTATTTATTTACTTTTCATTTGTTGTTGAGCTGAGTTTAAATAAATGTTTTAACTTGTTTATAAAAAGCCAGTCTCAATTCTATATTCATTGTTGCCGTATCATAAAACTGGATTACTGTGAAAGTGGCATTTCAGTGCAGCCTATGCAGTGGCATCATATCACCAACAACAACTTCGGGAGTTTACATAAAATTGCATTATTTCATTAATCCACAGAAATCTAAAGTGCTGTCAATTTCACAATGTATTAACAATGACAAATGAGCCATCAGTACAGAATCAAACTTGGATACTTTGCAAGCCAATTATTAACAAAGTGAGAATCAATCATTGAGATGGGAAATCTAGTAAATGTTAATTTTTATTTTGTATAATTCAGTTATTGCTGTCGCAGGTAGCCCCCAATTATAATACAATATTTACCATCATATTAACACCTTCCAGCTCTAGGAAAGCTATAACAAAGGGAGACTTTAACCTAGAGTTCTCAAAAATTTCACACCCTAAACCAATGGATCTGACATTCATATACACTCCATTGCTACTTTATTAGATACAGGAGGCATCTAATAAAGTAGCCACTGAGTATATGTTCATGATCTTCTGTGCTGTAGCCCATCCACTTCAAGGTTTGTACACAATGTGCTGCGGGAGCTCAGCAGGTCAGGTAGCATCTATGGAGGGGTATAAACAGTCGACGTTTTGGGCCAAGACTCTTTATCAGGAAATCTATTGCCCTAAATTTCTAGCATCTGCACTACCTCTTGTGTCCATTTCAAGATTCGATGTAATGTGCATTCAGAGATGCTCTTCTGCACACCGCGATTGTGGCATGAATTTATCTGATTTACTGTCGCCTTCCTGTCAGCTTGAACTAGTTTGGCCATTCTCCTCTAACCTGTCTCATTGACAAGGCATTTTTGCCAATAGATCTGCTGCTCACTGGATTTTTTTAGTATCTTGTACAATTCTCTGTAAACTCTTGAGAATGTTACATGTGAAACCCTAAGAGATCAGCAGTTTCTGAGATACTCAAACCACCTGATCTGGTGCCAACGATCATTCTGTGGTCAATGTCACAAAAGTCACACTTCTTCTCCATTCTGATTTTGGTCTGAACCTCTTGACCATGTCTGCATACTTTTATGCATTGAGTTGTAGCCTCATGATTGGCCAATGAGATATTTGCATTAATGAGCAGTGTACAGTTGTATTTAATAAAGTGGCCACTGAATGTATATTTCTTATTCTGTTTGAAGTGTTTCTCCAAATGGAACAATCAGAAGTATTTAAAAACAGTTTGTCAGTCTTTACCAGCTTTATGGATACTTGATTGCTGCAAATTTAGTGATTACTACATGGACAATGGGATTAACTCAGAAAGATACACACGACTTGGCTTGGTCAAGTTGTGCTGAATGATCTCTTTCCTGGCTGTATGATTCTACAAATTCTATGATTCTTTACTGCATAGGAAAATGTAACCAGTATTTTTTAAACAATACAGAAGTACCCTTACATAATTTTTCAAGAACACATTTCATCAGAGTACTAATCTACAGAAATTCACCAGCACTTAAAATATGGAATCTCTTTGAACAACTTGTACCACACTTAATGAAACATTTGCAATTCATTTTAATTGCTACCTAGTTGCTAGTAATGCTATTTTGACTTTTATTGAGCTGCATTGTGAACTGTTTTCAATTGCTTTGTGGCAATGTTGGCAGCATGTCATACAACACACTGTTGACTTCTGCACCAGAGTATAAGCATACTGGATGTGAAATTTGTCTGACTCTTCATCCCATTCCTCTGAATGAAGATGCCAAAGCTTAAGTGTTGGAGTGTAGATTATTTATTATATTATTTTGCCATGATGATTTTTAATGATTTCTCATACCTTCAGTGGGTATATTTAATTAAATGCTCATTCATTCATTATGTGCCGTGTCGTGTGACATGAACAATCATGGTCTTGACCATGATTGTTCTTGGCAAATTTTTCCACAGAAGTGGTTTGCCCTTGCCTTCTTCTGGGTAGTGTCTTTACAAGTCAGGTGACCCCAGACATTATCAACACTCTTCAGAGATTGTCTGCCTGGTGTCAGTGGCCCCATAACCAGGACTTGAGATATGTAGCAGCTACTTGTATGACCATCCACCCCCTGCTCCCATGGCTTCACATGACCCTGATCGGAGGTGGTGAGGGGGGAGTGGGGTTAATCAGGTGTTACATTTTGTCCAAGGGTGACCTAAAGGCTAGTGGTGGGAAGAAGGGCCTTGCGCCTCCTTTGGTAGAGACTTATCTCCACCCCCACACCCAAATTAAATGCTAACTTGTTTTATTTGTTTAAATCTATCTGAATTTGTTTTTTTATTGAATTCAAAATAAATTTATTATCAAAGAAAGTACATGCCACTGTACACTTCTCCAAGATCCATTTTCTTGTAGGCATTCACAGTGGAACAGAGAAATATAATAGAATCAATGAAAAACTACACATAAAGAAAGACTGACAAACAACAAATGTGTAAAAAAAGACAAACTGGACAATAAAAAATAAGTAAATAAATAATACTGAGAACATGAGATGTACAGTCCTTGAAAGTGAGTCCAAAGGTCGTGGAATCATTTCAGAGTTGAGGTGAATAAAGTTATATACACTGGTTCAGGAGCGATGGTTGAAGAGTAGTAACTGTTCCTGACCCTGATGGTGTAGGACATAAAGCCCCTGTATCTCCTTCCCAATGGCAACAGTGAGAAGAGAGCATGGCCTGGATAGTGGTGGTCCTTGATAATGGATGCCAAAGCCATTAATATATTAAGATGGCTGTGAATGTTTAATTAAATCATTGTTACCTATTTTAATAGGTTTTGAACGCATCTGAAAACACAATATATATGAAATATTAATTGCCTGTGAGAGTTTTAACTGTTAATTAACTAACCGACTGAACCAGGCCTAAAAGGTGTTGCAGACTTTGTGAGTGAGGTTTGCTCTAAACATAGCTCATCACAGAGGGCCTTGCCACCATGCCAGCCACAGCACAGAGAAACAAGCCAGCTTCTTTCAAAATGTCTCTGCTGGGAGATCTGCACAAGCTAATTCCAAGTCTTCATCAGCCAAGATGGGCAATGCACTACTGACTGCAAGTTTTCTGCCAACAATTTTTGGTTTTGCCAACAGCCCAGTAAAGTTCAGATTTGACATAATCTTACAACACTCTTTTGTATTTAGTTACAGTCTGGCTGGCATCTGTATTCATCACTTTTGCCATTACTTATTAAAGCAACACTCAACTTGAGTGTTGCAATCAACTTTCAGCCTGTTTAAGTTTTGATTTCAGAAATTAAAGCTGATTTTCAGTGGATGTCTTAAGGTCACATTTCAAAGAATGTCAGTGAATACAAAGGGCCCCCTTCTGTGATATCCAACTCCGACGAGTTTATACCAGTTATGGCAACAGGAAGTGTTAGGGGTAAAATATATGAGGCCTCTTCCTTATCCACAAACATGATTTGATAATTTGTAATCCTGAAGGTTGGGGCATGGACATGACCTTTAGCAAGGTAAAACCCTGTTCAGCAGTCTGATTCAGAAGGCATATGTGATCCAGGTACATTGCTAAACTTGATCCAAAGGTGACTTGATGAAACAATAGTGGCCAAGGTGTGTTTTATTTTCATTAAAAGCCTATAGCAAGATACCTTAGATGACTTACATGAGAATGTAGAAGCACTGAATACTAAGCTTGCTGGCAACACAAACTGGTGGGGCAACACACAGCAAGGAAGGTTCTGGAAGGAAACAGAGGGACAAAGATCAGTTAAAAAGTTGTGGTGTAGTGGCAGATGAAATTTAATCCAAACAATGAAGTAATGCATTTAGGACAGTTACAGTAAATGACAGGGACTCCAGGAATAATATACAGAGCAAATTTAACATGCAACGTCATAGATCCCAGAAAATGGTGACATAGGTGGACAGGGTAGTGAAGAAGGTCTTTGTTAAAGTTGTTTTTATAAGCTGGGAGATTGAATGGCAAAGTTGTGTTTCAGCTGTACAAGATTGTGGTCAGGCCTTGCCTAAAAAACTGTGTATAAGTCTGGTTGCCACAACACACAAAACACGTGGTAGCATTAGAAGAAATTCACCACGACATCACTGGAATGAAGTGCTTTTTTTTAGAAGAGAATAGATAGGCTGGGTTTATTCTCAAAGAAATGTAGGAGATTGAGGGGGGACCTCATGGATATTTATAAAATTATCGGAGATATAGATAGGATAAATAGTCACTTCTACTAACGTGAGCTGTCTTAGACAAGAAGGCATAGTTTTAAGGTGTGAAAGGAGGATATTAAAGGCAAGGTTTTCCACACAGAGGGGTGAGTATATAGAACTAAAAAGCCAGAGGAAGTGACTGAACACTTATAACATTTAAAAGGCATTTGGACAAGTACTTGGACTGGAAAGAATTTGAGGAATAAGGGCCTAAAACAGGAAAATGGAATTAGCATGGATAGCCATCAATGTCAGCATCAGTGAGGTCGGCCAAAGGGTCTCCTTCTGTGATGTACGACTCTGACGAGTTTATACCAGCGATGGCAACAGGAAGTGTTAGGGGTAAAATATATGAACTAGGAGTGACATTGTCCATTGTCAGCCATTTTCTGCTGATTGACTACTTGTGTTTATACTTAAAAGTATTGCTAATTTAACTGCGAATTCAGATACACAGATTAGCAGCTAAACCAGGGGTCAGCAACCTTTACCACTGAAAGAGCCACTTGGACCCGTTTCCCACAGAAAATAAAACACTGGGAGCCGCAAAACCCGTTTGACATTTAAAATGAAATAACACTGCATACAACGTTTTTTTTGCCTTTATGCTATGTATAAACAAACTATAATGTGTTGCATTTATGAAATTGATTAACTCCTGCAGAGAAAACGAAATTACATTTCTGCATGCAACAAAAACATTTTGAACTCCGAAAAAAAGACGTTGGGTTGAAGGTTACTTTTAAGTAAAATACTCAATGTCTATTTGAGTCCTTCTTGTATTTATGAAAAACGCCGAACTTAAATTTTCCGCCAGCAGCAAACCAAAAATAACGTCAGCCAGCTGTCAACCTGAAAAATAAAAGGACTATTTCAATGAACAACGAAAAAATATGAATATACGTAAAACAATAGGCAATTAAAATATTTATCATACTTGGTTAATTGGATTTCTGCTCCTGGACCTCAGCGCACAGCGTCTGCACATCAGGGCTGTATGACGTCACCTTCATCTTTACACAGGATCACAAGCTGTCATCTGTGAGGCGTGCGCGATGTTTGTTTTTAATAAAGTTCATGTTGGAGAACACCTGCTCACATACATATGTGGATCCAAAGATCGACAGGACTCCAAGCGCATACTTTTTAATGTTTACATAAATGTCGGGGAAAGCATTCTATGTTTCGAACACAAGTTTGTCCAGTTGGAGGAGGTTTTCAATATCACTCCTTTTGTGATTCTGAGCAAGAACGGCCTTCTGACGGGCAACATCTTCAAGGTCTGCTGTCAAGCGTCTAAACTTGGACACCCATATGTCTTCGTCGGCTATGTCGGCCAGTTCCATCTCAAGATCAGGTTTACTCACACCTGCCAATGCAGTCGTATTCAGTAGAGATGAATCGATGCTTAGGGGAGTGACCGGGAAGGATAATGTGTTTTTTTTTCCTCTCTGAACTCACAGAAGCGTTTCCCAAACGATGTTTGCATTGCGATAATTGCAGAATGTAAATACTCCGAATTTATCATGTCGTGACCTTGTTTGAACTCTCTCAAATTGGGGAAGTGAGACAAAGTGCCTTTCTGTCAATCTCTGGAAAGCACTGTCAACTTGCGCTCGAATGCCAAAACATCCTCCATCATGTGCAGGGCTGTGCGTCCTTTCCCCTGAAGAGCTGTGTTCAGCGTGTTCAGGTGCGCTGTCATGTCTACCATGAAGTGTAGCTTTTCCAGCCACTCTGGCTGTTCCAGCTCAGGAAAGGTGAGCCCTTTGCTGCCCAGGAAAGTTTTCACTTCTTCCAGACACGCGACAAAGCGTTTCAGCACCTCCCCTTTGGACAGCCACCGGACTTTGTTGTGCAGCAGGAGATCAGAATATGCGCTTTCCAGCTCGTCCAGCAACAAACGGAATTGACGGTGATTTAAACTTTTTGCCATTATTTTATTGACAATCTGAATGACAACATCCATTACTTCTGTGCATTCCGGAGGAAATGTTTGAGCGCACAGTGCCTCTTGGTGCAAGATGCAGTGAAAAGTCAGCAGCTTTCTGTCCAGCGACTTCTGCAGTAAAGCCACAAATCCCTTGGTGCGTTCCCGTCATATTCGGTGCCCTGACACCAGTAGCTACTGACACCAGATGGGTGGTCTTTATTCCTTTGGCTCTTAAACAATTCAAGACAGCCTCACAGATGTACTCCCCCCCTGTGTTTGGCCTTTTAGAGGTATCAACTCAATCATTTCTTCCTGTGGCCCGGCAGTTTACATACTGGCAGAACAGCGCTATTTGTTCAATATCACCTTTGTCTTTAGACTCGTCACAGGCAATCGAGTAGGCCACAGCTGAATTGATGTCTTTAATTTGCTGTCTTGTGATGTCTTCTGCCATTTTTATGGTTCTGTCTTTGACAGTCTTTGCAGAGAGGGGCATATCCCTGATTTTCTGCACAATTTCACTCTTGTTTTTAAAGTCCGTGAATAGATGTTCTGAAATCTTAATGAAAGATTCTTTTATATATTCACCATCTGTAAACTGCTTCCCGTGCCTGACTATTTCCTGAGCGGCAATGTAACTAGCGTATGTCGTTGATTTTCCAGACTTCATCCATTTCTGGAAATGATTTTTGCTCAGATCAACCTTCCGCATCAGTTCCGAAATGGCTTTTTTTCTCTCATCTCCATCCGGATATTTTTGAGCAAAGGCTGCGTGTTTATTCTGGAAATGCCTTGCGACATTTGACTTTTTGTTGTTTGCTAGTTTCTCATTGCATATTAAGCAATCTCATATGTAAACCAGTCTCGTCAACAGTGAAAGCAAATGAATCTGTCCACGTATCATTAAACTTTCTGTTTTCTTCAGTCACTTTTCTGTTTTTAGAATTCTCCATAGTTGGCTTACCTTGGATCGAAAAATTAAAGAAATCGCGCACTGACGGGTGTCAGGTATTGGCAGTGGTGACGTGTATTAATAGCGATAAAAACACGTTGTAGCGGTGTGCTCACGCAGTCAGTAAACTGCAGTCGAATAACTTTATTCGAACTAAACAGCCTTGCTTTTAAGCCTCCCTCAACCCAGCCCCCATGGGCGCGGATGCTGCAAAAGACGCGTACTCACAAACCCCCGTAGGCTATCTCCCTTAGCCTGAACGCTGGCTAATTGCGAGCCGTTTCGGATGTGCCAGGAAATGTGTCGCCACAAAATCTTATTTAGATTGTACAAGATCACCATAATCTTCAAATTTAGAATTACATTTCAAAAGCTAACAAACTAACATAAAATACATTTTAATTAAATACTGGCCAATTATTTCCCAAAGCCACAGGGAGCCGCAGCACAGAGGTGAAAGAGCCACAAGTGGCTCCAGAGCCGCGGGTTGCCGACCCCCGAGCTAAACTGTTGGAAGGGGATTTATGATTTTGATTTGATGCCAAAGACATTCTAGCTGCAATATTCTATCTTGGGCCCAAGGAGGTTCCTGCTGAAGAGATCTCTGAATGACTACCACCAACGTATCACCTGTGGAACCAGAACAGCCAACATACTTGGCCACTGTTACACCACCATCACAAACGATTACCGGGTCATCCAATGCCCAAACTTTGGAAAGTCTGATCACCTGGCTGCACTTCTGCTCCCAGCACATAGGCAGAGTTCAAAGACCACAGTACCAATGGTAGGACCCAAGAGGGAGGGAGAGGAGCACTTACAGGACAGCTTTGAGTCAGTGGACTGGATAAAATTCAGGAATTCATCTTTGAATCTTAATAAATATGCTACAGTTGTCACCGACTTCATCAGTTTCTGTGTGGATGAGTGTGTGCCTCCGGAAACATGCTGGACATGCCCAAACCAAAAGCCATGGATGAAGCTGGAGATTCATAGTCTTTTGAGGGCTAGATCTGCAGTGTTCTAAACTGGTGATCCAGAACTATACAAGAAGTCTAGCTGCAACCTACAGAAGGCTATTTTAAGGGTGAGAGAACAATTCCAGTTGAGGTTAGAGACTGAATCAGGGTTTGAAGGCCATTACTTTCTACAAAGCGAGACTTAACATGATGAAACCTAGCTTTATTACCAAATGAGGTCAACGTCTTTTATGCATACTTTGAAAGGGAGAATAGAACTAGGCCTATGTGAGTCCCTGCAGCATCTGGTGACCCTGTGATTCCTACATTAGAACATCTTTCAAGAAGATGAACCCTCACAAGGCATCTGACCCTGATGTTGTATCTGCAGGGCTCTGAAAATCTATGTCAACCACTTGGTGGGAGTATTCAAGGACATCTTCATTCTCTTACTGCTGCAGTCAGAGGTTCTCACCTGCTACAAAAGGACAATAATCAAACCAGTGTCCAAGAAGAACAAGACGATGTGCCTCAATGACTATTGCCCTGTAGTACTCATATATACTGTGATGAAGTGCTTTAAGAGGTTGTTCATAACCAGAATCAACTCCTGCCTAAGCAAAGACCTAGATCCACTGCAATTTGACTATCACCACAATATGACTACAGCAGAGGCAGTCTCAATGTCTCTCCACTCAGACCCAGACCATCTGGATAATAGTAATACCTACATCAGGGGCTGTATATTGATTACAGCTCAGCATTCAGCACAGTCATACCCTCAGTCCTAATGAACAAAACTCGGGCCTCTGGACCTCCTTCTGCAACTGGATCCCTGACTTCCTCATCAGGAGGCCACAGTCTGTGCAGAGCAGAAGTAATACAGTATTTAATTTTATGACATTGTCCGGCAACCCCCAATTTAAACCTAGCCTAATCACGGGAGAATTTACAATGATCAATTAACCAATTGGACCAGTTAGTCCAAAGTGTACAGTTTTGGACTGAGGGAGGAAACGTAGACCCCAGAGACAATCCACGCATTTATGGGGAGAACTCCTTACAGTCAGCAGCAGGAATTGAACCTGGGCCACAGGTACTGTAAAGCCTTGTGCTAACTATTAAGCTACTTTGCTGCCCGTGTCTCCTCCTCTCTGACAATCAGCAATGGTGCACCTCAAGGATGCATGCTTAGCCCACTGCTCTACTCTCTCTACACTCACAATTATTTGGTGAGCACAGCTCAAATGCTATCTGTAACTTTGCTGATGACACAACCATTGTTGGCGGAATTTCCAGTGGTGATGAGGAGGCATACTGGAGCAAGATAGATCAGCTGGTTGAGTGGTTTCACACAACATCAGTAAGACCAAGGAATTGTTTGTGGACTTCAGGAAGGGGAAGTCATGGGAACACACACCAGTCCTCTTCGAAGAATCAGCTGTGAAAAGGGTGAGCAGTTTCAAGTTTCTAGGTGTCAACATGTTGGATGATCTATCCTAGGCCCAACATATTGATGCAATTACGAAAAAGGCATCACAGCAACTACTGTATTTTGTTAGAAGTTTGAGGAGAATGAGTATGTCACCAGAGGCACTCACAAGTGACTACAGATGTACTGTGGAGAACAGTCTAACTGGTTGCATCACTGTCTGGTATGGAGAGGCCAATGCACAGGATCAGAAAAAGCTGCAGGAAGTTGTAAGCTCATGGACACTAGTTTCCCCAGCATCAAGGATGCCTTCCAAAGGCAGGATCCATCATTAAGGACCCTCAACAAAAACAGAATCAAGTTTAATATCCTCGGTAAGGTTGTAAATCTAGTCAGCTCCATGTTGGGCACTAGCCTACAAAGTATCCGGGACATCTTCAGGGAGTGGTGTCTCAAAAAGGCAGCATCCATTATTAAGGACCTCCAGCACCCAGGGCATGCCCTTTTCTCACTGTTACCATCAGGTAGGAGGTACAGAAGCCTGAAGGGACACACTCAGTGATTCAGGAACAACTTCTTCCCTTCTGCCATCCGATTCCTAAATGGACATTGAAGCTTTGAACACTACCTCACATTTTTAATATACAGTATTCCTGTTTTTGCACATTTTTATCCATTCAATATTCATTATTTATTTATTTGTTGTTGTTATTATTATTATTATGTTTTATTGTATTTATTGTTTTTTCTCTCTGCTATATTATGTATTGTATTGAACTGCTGCTGCAAAGTTAACAAATTTCATGTCACATGCCGGTGGTTAGCAGAGCTGGGACTTTTCTCTTTGGAGCGTAGAAGAATGAGAAGGGACTTGATAGAGGTCTACAAGATTATGAGAGGCATAGATAGGGTGGATAGTCAGTATCTGTTTGCCAGGGCACCAATAGCAAACACCAGAGGGCATATGTACAAAATTAAAGGAGGGAAGTTTAGGGGAGACATCAGGGGTATGTTTTTTACACAAAGGGTTGTGAGTGCCTGGAATGTCTTGCCAGGAATGATAGTGGAGGCTAAAACATTAGGAGTATTTAAGAACCTCTTGGACAGGCTTGGATAGATGATAGAAAAATGGAGGGTTATGGGGTAGTGTGGGTTTAGTACTTTTTTTTAAGGATTTTATGGCTCGGCACAACATGGAGGGCTGAAGGGCCTGTACTGAGCTGTTCTATAATAAATTTGATTCTGATTCTGATATGTATTGAAATTTAGCCTAGCAGCAGCAGTGTAATACAATACATGATAAGAATAGAAAGAATGAATTACAGTAAGTATATATATGTATATTAAATACTTAAATTAAAAATAGTGCAAACACAGAAATAATATAAAAGAGAGGTAGTGTTCTTGGGTTCAAAGTCCATTTAGAAATCAGATGGCAGAGGGAAAGAAGCTGTTCCTGAATCACTGAGCGTATGCCTTTAGGCTTCCGGACCTCCTTCCTGATGGTAACAATGAGAAGAGGGCAGGTCCTGGGTGATGGGGGTTCTTAATAATGGATCCCGCCCAATATGTCATCACCTAGGACATGCCCTCTTCTCATTGTTACCATCAAGGAGGAGGTACAGGATCTCAAAGACGCACATTCAGTGTTTCAGTAACAGATTCTTCCCTGCGCTATGAGATATTTGAATGAACACTACCTCACTATTTTTTCTCTTGTTTTGCACTTCTTAGTTAATGTATATACATATATAAATTATTTATATATAAATTAATTATTGTAATATATAATTTACTTATTGTAATTTATAGTTTTCATTATTATGTATAGCAATGGACTGCTGCTGCAAAACAATAAATTTCACAAGAGGGCGGCGATGTTAAACCTTTTTCTGATAAGTAAGTGACAGGCCACACACTGCTGCAAACCAAACCTTTCAATGTAATTATAACTAGCAAATTGAATGTGCAGAAAGCCATCTTGCCAAGTGTCTATAGTTTCAGCTCTGGTTTTGAATTAGGTACATTACGAAATGAATGTCAGTAATGAATGTCAGCTTATAAGATACAGCCACTTGAGTCATGATGATTTTAATATGTCTGGTTCACAAACACAGGCAAGCAATTGTTTCAGCCACCTGGCACCTTAATTCTTCCATAAGTTCCTGCAAAGTAGTCATGAGTTTGTAAGATGAATAATATTTACCATTATTCAGAAGTCTTTCCAGATGGCAAAGTAGAATTCAGAAGCATTTTTAAACAAAGTACTGAGCACTCGAGATTAAAAAATGTAACTGCAAAAATCCTACAAGTGGATTAGAATTTAGACAGTCAGCATATGGTTCTGTCCTGAGGAGATAACAGTTTGGCAAAGAATATCCTTAATCTCAAGTTTAATTTCTCACTAAAGTCATTATGACTTTGCAATTATTAGCCTCAACTGACTAACATTAACCTTAAGCTCTTCCTATTTAACAGTTGAGCTAAAGGGCATGTGGGCTACTTTTGAACAGTAGCCCAATGTTACCAAGGAAATGCTTATCAAGATTTAAAAGAGTTCTAGATTATTGAGTGAGCGTTACATAGCATAACCAATTGAAATTGTTTACCTTCGGAGTACAGGCATTGAATATCATATCAAATCCAATTTGTTGGATATAATGGTTATTCTAATGATTACATAGAACACCTACAGCACAATACAGGTCCTTCGGCCCACAAAGTTTTGCCGAACATGTCCCTACCTTAGAAATTGCTAGGGTTACCCATAGCCCTCTATTTTTCTAAGCTCCGTGTACCTATCCAAAAGTCTCTTAAAAGACCTTATCGTATCCACCTCCACCACCGTTGTCGGCAGCCCATTCCATGCACTCACCACTCTCTCCGTAAAAAAACTTATCTCCTCTGTACCTACTCCCAAGCACCTTAGACCTGTGCCCTCTTGTGGCAGCCATTTCAGCCCTGGTAAAAAGCTTCTGACTATCCACGTGATCAATGCCTCTCATTATCTTATACACTTCTATCAGGTCAACTCTCATCCTCCATTGCTGCAAGGAGAAAAGGCCAAGTTCACTCAACCTGTTTTCATAAGGCATGCTCCCCAATCCAGGCAACATCCTTGTAAAGCAACACACACAAAATGCTGGTGGAATGCAGCAGGCCTGGCAGCATCTCCTCTGCACCCTTTCTATGGTTTCCTCATCCTTCCTGTAGTGAGGCGACCAGAACTGAACACAGTATTCCAAGTGGGGTCTGACCAGGGTCCTATATAGCTGCAACATTACCTCTCGGCTCCTAAATTCAATTCCACGACTGATGAAGGCCAATACACCATATGCCTTCTTAACCACAGAGTCAACCTGTGCAGCTGCTTTGAGCGTCCTTTGGACTCGGACCCCAAGATCCCTCTGATTACCTAAAACTACATGGAATATTATTTTTCATTAATCTCCAATTCTGTTTATAAAAACAAAATTCTTTTACTTGTAGATCAATTAAAACTATCTATTGGATGTGATTAAATATGATAATTGATCATTGAGATTCATGTGCCAAAAGTCACGTGGATATTGAAAATCACCATGAGAGGGATAAGCACAAGACCTCACCTTAAAAACCTCAGTCCAAGCATTGGCACTGATATCATCTAACCAAGGGATTTCAAAGCTGCCTATGTCAGCTGGTGCTTAGACAGTTATCAAATGAAAGCTGAATTACTCACTGTAATGCTTTTTGTTATCTGCAATGAATTTGGTCCCAATATATTAACATCTGTAGATCAAAATTGAAGGACTTGAGACACTACAAAGATAGTTTTGTCAAGACATCTTGCAGGCAACCCGAAATAATGTAGTGTGTCTATAACATACAGCCTGCTCTAAAGTGCATCAAATCTTGACTGTAAGGCACTTAAGGGTTATGGGCAGAAGATTGGAGAATAGGTTGAAAAAAAAATCAGCCATTACTGAATGTGGAGGTGACTTGGTGGGCTTGATATTGCTCCTGAGTCGTATGGTCTTCTGTACCAAGAAGAACCAGAAATGCTTTGATGAAGGTGACCAGGACAATTTCAGGAGAGGTTTGGGAATCTGAAGTTGGTTCAGAAGCTGGAAGAGAGAGAGATCATACTCAGGATCAGTTGGGATGAGGATTAGCAAGGGGCATTGGAGTGATGGTTAGTTTGGAATAATCAGTGGTCAAGTCTGCATTAGTATTTAGAGCTGGACAGCAGCTAGACATAGTTCTTATGGGGTGGCGTCAGGGCAGATCAACAAATAGGTGGGTAATGAATCAGGCAATGATTGCAAGCTTCAGAGTAAGTGTTAATGTGGGAGGACAGGATAAAGTACAGTACATTAAAGGTACATGCATGCATGGAGTCTCATGCTCCGGGCTACAACCTGCTGAGTTGATCCCCTTTAAGCGATATTAAAGTTGACTTCAAGCATTCCACAGAACTGCTTCAACATGACTGATTAATGAACACCCACACGTGAACAAAAATCCCGGAAAAGTTGTATCAGTGATCATCATTTTGGAAGGAATCATGTACATTTAGGGTCTTCTGTGCAATCAAATTTTAAATGCATGAACGACCTGAAAGGAAAATTGCAGACTTCGTGCAACTCACAACGTATCACTGAAATTTAATGGCATAATGTCCAAAAACATAATGTGACAATATCTTTATTCTCATAATACAGTTAAAGTGAAATTTGCTATTAAACTTTATTATTTACCAATAAAAGTGTATCGTTCAGTTAGAAAACTAAGTCTAGAAATTTATTTTATCAGGTTATCCAGCGCAAAGCAAAACATTTTGAACAACCTTTATGCTTGAATATAAAGACATAAGAATCCTGAGAATTTGATCTCTGTAGCTCATTTTAATACTTGCTTGTCATCACATGCACCACCTCAACAGTCAACTCACTTTAATTTTAACTCAAGTGTTGATTGGGAAGAACTGGAAAGGCACAGCTGTGATGATCAAAAATGCTGAAAAACCAGAAAGATTACTCCACTTTCCCAAGACTCCATAATACATTAAAAAAATCAGTAAACTTAAAATTTTTGGAACAGCTGCTAGCCAGAATCACGTCCACTGCTAATAGTCAAGGATTAGGTTAGCCTGATTAGTGGTGGCTAAATGAAAATTGAAAACTAATTTATCATCTTGGAAGGTGCAAGTCTATTCAAGTTAAAGTTCAAATTTAATTATCATTCAACCATATACGAATACCCACCCACACAGCCAAACGAAACAGCGTTCCTCCAGGGCTAGGGTGCAAAATGCAGCATCAACTGTCATTCATAAAGCACATATAACTCATATAAGATAGCAGTAAAATACAGCCATGCAAAAATATACAGTATAAATCCCTGTGCCATGAATGTTGCTGCAGTCAAAGACAATACAGTTTGTTTTTGGCTGAGTGAACACTGGAGAGCAGCACTAACATAACTAGCATGGACCCTGTGTCACACCACCTCCAGCACCAGCTCTGGCACCCCCTCTCCTGGATGGCTGTAAGCAGGCAACACTGCGGCCTGGGCCAAATCCTCACTACAACTAAGGCCAAGCAATCTGTGTGCTGTCCACCCCCAGCATCTGATAATAAACTAGTGAACCCGACTTGCAGAATTCAACAAATATATCAATTTGGCATGTAAAGACTGAGTAAAATATATAGTATAAATATGAAAATGAAATTAGCTTCATTTGTCACATGTACATCAAAACGTAGAGTGAAATGTGTTGTTTGTGTCAATGACCAAAGCAGTCTGAATATGTGCTGACAACAGCCCACAAGAGCTGCCATGCTTCCAGTTCAAACACAGCATCCCCACAATACACTAATCCTAATCCGTACGTCCTTGGAATGTGAAAGGAAATCCAAGTACCCAGAGGAAACCCAAGCAATCATGTTTATGATCTGGATGATAGAACAGACAGCTTTGTGACAGAGTTTGTGGATGATATGCAGGTAGGTGGAGGGGCAGGTAGCGTTGAGTCTGCAGAAGAACTTTGACAGATTAGAAGAATGGAAAAAGAATTAAAAGATGAAATACAGTGTAGGGAAGTGTATGATTATTCACTTTGATAGAAAGAATAACGATATAGACTATTTTCTAAAAAAGGGTGGAAATTCTGAAATCAGAGGTGAAAAGGAACTTGGCAAGCCTAGTGCAGAATTCCCTAAAGGTTAATTTGCAATTGATTTGATAGTAAAGAAGACAAATGAAATGTGAGCATTCACCTTAACAGACTAGAGTATACTGTAAAACCAAAAATGAAATGATGAGGCTTTATAAGACATTGACCAAACCACACTTGGAGGATTGTGAACAGCCTTGGGTCCTTTATTTAAGGAAGGATGTGCTGGCATTGGAGAGAAGGTCTATACTCACTGGAGTTTAGAAGAGTCAGGAGAGTGGGGGTTATCTCATCGAAATCTATTGAATTTTGAAAGCCCTAGATAAAGTGAACATGGAAAGAATGTTTCCAATAGTGGGGGAATCCAGGACCAGAGGGCACAGCCTCAAAATGCACCCCCTTAGAATGGAGATGGGGAGGAATTTCTTTAGCCAAAGAGTGGTGAATCAATGGAATTCATTGCCACGGACAGTTGTGGAGGCTAAGTCATTGGGTATATTATTAGGAAGGGCATCAAAGGTTAGAGGGACTAAGGCAGGAGAATAGGGTTGAGAGAGATAATAAGTCATCCATAATCACATAGTGGAGTTGACTCAAAGGACCAATTGGCCTAATTCTGCTCCTATGTCTTATGTTCTAGTAAGATTGTACTGTGCAGTACTGTTACATGTTCTTTGTATCGTGTATATTCTGTTGTATGTTCTATGTTCTATTACCACAAACACTTTTTCTCAACCACTACCTATCCCTTTTTTCTTCTCCCCACTCTACTTCAAAGCTGTGGCCTGTTGCCGCTTTCTTCCTCAGACAGGTTCCCATCAATCAAGTTGGGAATCAGGTGAGATAGTTAATGAAAAATGTTCAAAGTTATCTCATTGATAGGTTCAGCAGGACATCTGGGAAATCCATATTTCCGGGTTAGCCGTGTAGAAGGTAATCTTCCCCACCTTCTGTTATCTCCTTATTTCTTCATAATAGTCATAGCCATTATGTTTTTCCACTGTAAGTTAAAGTTTGTGCTTCATTCACCTGGTGCATATGTTTAAGGAAGAAGTAATTCTGATTTGTTCTATGATATACATTTGAACAACATTCTTTGATCCAGCTTGCCCATTACACATGTAGATGTCACATTTTAATTCAGGTCCAAAATGACCTCATTAAAGTGCTTTTCAAAACTTTAATCAAGGCCAGACACTGTAGTGTTGTTTTCTCGATCTTGAGAATAACCCGTTCTTAAAAATATTATGATTGTGAGAAATTAGAATAATGCTGGAGATTTGAAAACAGATTTATAAAGAGAACCTGATAACTCTTATAGTTTTAATCAATCAACCTCTTAGTCTAAGAGAAGATTACTGAACCGCTCCTACAATGAGTTTCTTAGTGCATCCTGTCAGAAGTCTGCCTCCATTTGGCCTTGTGCTGTGTTTAGTTGCCATGTGGAGACTTTACTGCTGGAGATCTTCAAGCTGTCAACAAATTAGTAGAGTAAATGCAGCTTTTATACCTTCTGCTAATCTTTTGCCTGTTATACCAGTTAGGCAGAACTTCACTCCATATGATTTTTAAAAAATGACACAATTATCTATTTTAGTAACAGAATTATACATTATGTGATACATAATACATGTTACTATACACGATACAGTGCTCCAAATCTTATTAAGGATTAAATACATTTTCCCACACTGGATTTATTGGATCAAGTGACTACAATATGTTAGGGAAAATTAAACAATTCTAACCAGATTTTTTTGCATATGTTTCATACACAGGCAATGCAATACACAAGAAATCAAAAATAAACTACCCTAAAATATCTTCTCAAGAGCTTCTTTTTGTAAATTAAATATACCTAAAGATCCAATCTCTCACATTTTTTTCTGCGGACCCTTATATCTTTCTCACTCTGCCACCATAGCTCACTACTGTCCTTTCAAGGACCCCATCCATCTTCCAATATCTTCCCATATAAACGCATATATGAATTGAAAGGAAACTGCAGACCAGCTGCTGCTTTGAAACTTCTAGTCACCCAGCATCTTTGATTCTTTCATTTTTATGTACATAGCAATTGATTTTAACTCATTGTATTAACAAATGAATTCACTCCCTTGGGGTTGTTTTGAATCTGCTGATATCAATCAGTCATTCATTACATATGACAGCAAATATTCATTTCCAGTGTTCGTGTTAATCAATTTCTCCCATTTTGCATGAAAAGTAGATCATAAATAGTTCACCCATCTTACCATGAACCTCATTCACTTGTTCATGCTTTAGATGGTGGTCTGCATCTGTTGATAAAAACATACCCATTTCATTGAAATATTATAGATTTGTCCTGCAAATCTCCCAAAGGACTTTCATTGCCTCTGGGGAATCTTCATGGATGAATGCTCATAAATCAGTCAGACTTACAAAGATTTGGTTACATCACGTCTGTAATTCTCTATCCAAAAGTCACTTCCTCTGAAGGGAATTTTTATTGCTTAGCAACCAAACATTTTTAAATCACTCTGCATCACTCTGCACTGGAAAATAAAGTATTCAAGGTATTTACATAAAAGACTGTACATACAATGTAGACCGTATAGAAAATATTGGCTACACTCAACAAATCAGATAGCAAATATGAAAAGAATTGTTAAATTAATATTTCATTAGAACTGGAAGGCATTACTGTGTATGTGATCCGTATTGAAAAAGCTAGAGAGGAAAAAATGCAAAGACAGGGAAAAAAATAGAGAGGTGTATTTAACAAATTAGATGATGATAAAATGAAAATCATGCACATATGAAAAAGTAAGTTTGATGAATTTATTGAAATGCAGTGGTGGTGTAATTAATTAAATTTTAATGGCACTTCTTCTTAAACATCAGCAACTAAACTATTGATTTCTATGCAGGTATTGTTCCAAAAATCACCCTTTGTAATAATGATCAGGGAGGCACAGAGAGAATCTCTAATTACGGAAAAGTATCTTTATTATTTCAGTGGAAGAACATATGAACTTACACAACCAAATACCTGTGTGCACACCTGATAAGTTTTCCTTACCTTCCATGAACAGTCAGAGAATAGAAGATATAATGCCAGTTAAGAGGAGTTTCAAATCTCCACATGTCCATGTGGTCCTCCTCATCCACAATGGTTATTCTGCTACAGAGTTATTGCTATCTTCAATGACAAAATCTTTGTTTTATACTTATTGCTTACCAATTCAAATATTGCATTCCAGTGTCATTGGCTGTAGGTCATGTGTCTGACCTTCAGCACCTTCTTATTGGCTCTGCTCCAAGCCAGCATCCACTTATTGCCCTCTTTCCAGCCAGTAACTACTGGTAATTTATGGCTCTTTGTTCTCAATCAGCGACTAGCTTGAATCATGGGAAACAGATACAGATTTAAACAGTCAAAAACCTGCATGTTCTATCCAATCAAAGAATACCACATAAACAACTTCTTATTTGGAAATAATCCCTAGTTCAGCAGATTACCTGAGGCATCATTGTGCCTACATTAAAGCACTGATCAATCTAAGCAACTTCAACTCACAGCCTCTTCATAAAATGGCAGCCTCCATCTCCTCCCTCATAGCAAGAACAAAGGCAATTGGTCTGTCTGCTTTCACTGTCTTTGATTCATTTGAATTTACTCATTTGTAGACTTTAGTTCTTCCTGGTCAACAGTATAGAAACATAGAAAACCTACTGCACAATACAGGCCCTTTGGCCTACAAAGCTGTACCAAAGATGTCCTTACCTGAGAAATTACCTAGAGTTACCCATTGCCCTCTATTTTTCTGAGCTCCATGTACCTGTCCAGGAGTCTCTTAAAAGACTCTATCGTATCCACCTCCACCACCATTGCCAGCAGCCCATTCCACACACTCACCACTCTCTGCGTAAAAAACTTACCCCTGACATCTTTTCTGTGCCTACTTCCAAGCATCTTAAAACAATGCCTCTCATGCTAGCCATTTCAGCCCTGAGAAAAACCCTCTGACTATCCACATGATCAATGCCTCTCATCATCTTGTCCACCATCTTATACAGTATAAATGCAGAAATGATTTATTTGTACCTTCAAAATTGGAAGCGGTTTGTTATTGATCCATTTCAGTTGCCTCTCTCACCTTCACTTTGATGAAAAAACCCCAACACAGGAGTCAGACATTTTTTTTTTGCCTAGACACAGTCAACAGCTGATAGTACAGCACTGGCAACATGCTGATGTTGTGTTAATAAAATGTCCATAACTCTTTCTTTCATCAATGATTTTAATAATTTTCTCTTTAAGATGGGTGGAAGCATTACTCTAAGGTTATTAGCAGAATCAAACAGACCCATTCTCTCATAATATCTAGGTCTTCTTCTCATAGTTGAGCATCTGTTTCTTTTATTTTAACCAGGTGACACTTACTAATTATAAAAGGTGGGATTTTAAAACTTGTTTTATTGGCTAAAACTTAGGGCAGTAATTCAGCTAAGTAAACTCTTACTAAGTAAGCATGGCCTGTGATGGAAGACTGGTCTCCTATTATAAAGATTTCCACCCTGAGAATATGTTGTGCCATTTCTATCCTCAGAATGGGGAACGCGCTGATTAAACAACTGAGCAAGGTTAGTGAGTAGTAAAGATAAGGAGATCTCCAAACTGATGTTTGACTTGATGCCATAAGAGACAAAAATTTCCCTAGAGAAAACACTTACACTACATCAGATAGCCAGCCACCACTGAAAATAACATCAATGATCTGATGCCAACAATAATCATCTAATGACCTTTACTGTGTACCATGTCTTAAACAGATGACATATATAAACATGTGATAAATGAAAAGCAGGCAAAACACCAGCTAAGAGACATGTTATAGAAATCAGAATCAGGTTTATTATCGCTGGCATGTGACGTGTAATGTGTTAACTTAGTAGCAGCAGTTCAATGTAATACATAATATAGAAGAAGAAAAAATAATAATAATAAAGCTGTTCCTAAATCACTGAGTGTGTGCCTTCAAGCTTCTGTACCTCCTATTTGATGGTAACAGTGAGAAAAGTGCATGCCCTGGGTGCTGGAGGTCTTTAATAATAGAAGCTGCCTTTCTGAGACACTGCTCCTTTAAGATATCCTGGGTACTTTGTAGGCTAGTACCCAAGATGAAGCTGACTAAATTTACAACCCTCTACAGCTTTTTTCACTCCTGTGCAGTAGCACCCGTCCCCCCAAAGCAGATGATGATGCAACCTGTCAGAATGCTCTCCAAGGTACATCTATAGAAGTCTTTGAGTGTATTTGTTGACATACCAGATCTCTTCAAACTCCTAATAAAGTATAGCCGCTGTCTTGCTGTCTTGCTTTCTTTATAACTGCATCGATATGTTGGGACCAGATTAGATCCTCAGAGATCTGGACAGCCAGGACTTGAAACTGCCCACTCTCTCCACTTCTGATCCCTCTGTGAGGATTGGTACGTGTTCCTTCATCTTACCCGTCCTGAAGTCCACTTGCATCTTACTGACCTTGACTGCCAGGTTGTTGCAGCGGCACCACTCCACTAGTCGGCATCTCTCACTTCTAACAAATCTGATGCTTATTGTGTTTTTGAACTATTCAGATTTGAGGTAATAACATACAGACCTTTCAAGTAAACACCAATAGTTTAATCTGCCGAGGAGATAAACTGTAATCTAACCTATAAATAAGCTAATGAAGAATGAACGTGTTAAGCCACCTTACCGGTGAGCTCTGCCTGTCTCATAAAGATGTTTGCTTGATTATAACAAAATGATTATTTAATAGAAATGCATATTGTTGAGGGGTTTGAAATAATATTCAAGGAAATGAGGCAGTTGCTGGTATTTCTGGTAGATGAGCATGAATCCTATTTACTGAAATTCAGACAGTCAGATAACAAGAGCTACAGCATGGCTATGTGGTTCAGCCAGTCTGTGTTGGTATTTATCTTTTATATGAGCTATAATCTTAATTCCACCCTCAGCAATTCAACCTCATGTCTTTGTTACAGTCTTAAGAAGGGTACAATTTGAGTTATGGTGGGAATCTCTGACCATTCATTATGTGAAATGCCAATTATGAACAATGAAACAGGCTACCAAAGCCTTCAATACTTGATCAGGTGGAAGGAGAAGTTGGGATCCCAATGACCATGAAAGGAAATGAAAGTTATAGCATGGTTTGACCTCCAATATCCTAGAGTTCCTCTGCTACTGGGTTTTTGATTTCCTGCACGCTGTAATCATGGTATGTAATCACCAGTCTCAGTGGGTCTCCTGCATGGAATAACATCTCCCATGCTTTTCAACCCCTACAGCAATGAATTGTTAATAATTGGAAAATAATAGGAAAACTACTAAATCTATCAGTCTCTGGCTATGAACTACCCCATTCTTTTTTTCGGGTATTTGAATCAAGATAGCAGTACCTCACTACCCGTTCGGTTCTCTTTTCTTTCAACATCTTTCATATTCTATTCCTCATTGTCACCACCATCTCAAATTCAATCAGACACAATGTGATATTCTAATGCCTAAATCTCGAGCATTTAATGTTAAAACACTGATCCTTTTTCTAGACACCTTGAATAGCCAAAACTTCCATTGACTTTTAGGCAAAACATCAATCCAGCATTCTGCAAGACCAGTCACTTGGTGCTCTTCGCATCCTGAGAATGAATAACATCGAAGATGTCTATTGCTGGCAACAATGAATTTAACAGAGTTGTCCAACAGTCATCCATCCTTCTATATTTTTACTGGTTGGATGTCATCTGGACATGGGGTGGCTTAGTAATATAGGGGTTAGTGCATCACTTCACAGTGATAGCGATTACTGATTAGGATTTGATTCCAACCACTGTTTGTAAGGAGTCTGTATGGTTTCCTATGATGATGTGGGTTTCCAGTGAGTGTTCCACTTTCCTCCGGTATGCTAAGAATCCACAGTAAGTTGTAGGCATACTATACTGGCGCCGAAAGCATGGCAACACTTGTGAGATGCCCAGCACAATCCTCGCCGATTTGACGCAAAAGAAAGCATTTCACCACATGTTCTAATGAACATGTAACAAATACATGTTAATCTAGAGCCTCAGGCCAAAATATCAACTCTACTTTTTTCCATAGATGCTGCCTGGCCTGCTGATTCCTCCAGCACTTTGTGTGTTTGATGCACCATCAATAACTCTCTGAGACGTGAGGCGAGATATAGGCTTTTATTGACCGGAAGTAAGAACAAGCAGTAGTTGACCACCATGCTGCATCCTGGAGACTGAGCCGGGCTCAGGCCTCAATCGCCTTTATACCGTGGTCTGTGGGAGGAGCCAAGGTCAGTGGGAGGGGCCACAACAGCAGCCAGCTGGGGGCGTGTCCAGGCAGGTATATGTAGTTCACCACAGTGTTGCTTTAATCTCTTTACATCTGTAATGCGATTGGTCATTCTGTCAGAAAGCTCGAAGCAGATGGTCATGGTAGAACTGACAGTTTCTTGGGAAGACCAGATTGAGGAGACATTTGAACATAAGAAAGCCAAATACCAGGAGATAGTCGAGCAGTGCTAGAGACAGGGATGAACGGAACAGTGTAAGCCCATAGAGGTGGGATGTAGAGATTTTGCTGGCTGCTTGTTGTGCAGAACTTACTCTCTCCTTGGCAACATCGGTGCTGCAAAGAAAAGAGCTATCAGGGTGTCACAGAAGCTGCTGAGCGTACCTCTATATGGCTATGGATCAATAGGTGTGACCCATGGACCAGTGCTGCTGGGACACAAGCCAAGGCCTGATCAACTCTGCCTAGGTGAAGGTATCTGATGTTGAAAGACCCAAAACACCAGATAACCCCAGGTTACATCACTGATGATGTGTCCCAGCATATCCTAGGTTGTATCTTAGCATCACATTGTCTGTTACTGTGAATCTCCATTCTTCAAATGGGCAATAGCTTTCATGTAATGAAATGTCACTAAATATCACTCTGGACCTATTAAACTTCCCTGTTGGGACATAGTGGCATAACTCCAGTCAGACTCTAAAATATAAACACAAAATCTGTCTACACAACGGTACAGTTCTCCTCCAAGAGCACCGCAACCTTGTCATGATTTGGAAGTTTGTGTGCCTCAGTGACCCATGGAGCTATGCTGGCTGGAGTCAGGGCCTTATGCTTTGGCTCTTAGAAACATAGAAACATAGAAAATAGGTGCAGGAGTAGGCCATTCGGCCCTTCGAGCCTGCACCGCCATTCAGTATGATCATGGCTGATCATCCAACTCAGAACCCTGTACCTGCTTTCTCTCCATACCCCCTGATCCCTTTAGCCACAAGGGCCATATCTAACTCCCTCTTAAATATAGCCAATGAACTGGCCTCAACTGCTTCCTCAACTGCAGAGAATTCCACAGATTCACCACTCTCTGTGTGAAGAAGTTTCTCCTCATCTCGTCCTAAAAGGATTCCCCTTTATCCTTAAACTGTGACCCCTCATCCTGGAGGAGGCCTCTTGGCAGGATCACCCATGTCAAACAGGTCAAAGTGTAGAGGTCAGACTAAGAAAGGTCCACCAGTCCTCCAGGTTTGGGGGTTCAGCTCAGGGCTAACAGCCCTGACAAGTAGAACAAAACTGTTACAGAAACAGCAATGTAGAATCCTTCTGTATCTGAGTGCGACAGTATCCCTAAGTCTCCACTCAGGATTTGCATGGTTGACAGTAGTGAAAACTGAAAGGAAGCTACTGACACGATGAAGGAAGCCCTGAATATTGTCAGAGATGGAAGATCTTCATTGCTGCCCTAAATGCCAGCAGCATAACGGGCATTAAGTAAGTAACTGTGCAGTAATTGGAGAACACTGTACAATCAAGAGGATAAAAAAGATTTTACAGATTGACCCTGGCTGTTTTCCTGCTTGATCATAAAAGATCTCATGATATTGTTTTGAAGAAATAAGAAGTTAACTCTGATGATCAAGGCATTATTTAGCTCTTTGGTATTAAGTTACCCGGCATTATTATGCTGATATTTGTTGGAACTTGCTGTATCTGGATTGACGGCTAAATTTCTTACAGAGCAATGGTGGCTCCTTTTTAAGAGTATTTAATTGACTGGAAAGAATTTTGGGATGTCTGAATTTATTTTTGTTAGCACCAATCAAAACAAATAATTAGCTGAAAAGTCACTTTTTAAAAATACAATTATACTGAAAAGTAAGGTATCAAAAAGAAATAAAAAACTGAAAGCTTATCAAGGATTGTCATGAATGAACAAATAACTTTATTTGCAGGGCTAATCAAAATGCACATTGAGTATGTTAACAATGGTTGATATCACAATTAATCTCCAGTGTTAAAGCGCGTTTGAATTTCACTTTGATGGATGATGTTGCATGATAATATAATTCCAAACTCCACAAACACTGAGGCTGACACGCTATGCCCTATTGCCAAACAATAATAGAATCTCTGATGAGCAGATTGCAGTGTGCAATCACCTTTAATTAATTTTAAAATAAAATTTTTAAGAAATGTGCAAAAAAATTTCTTTCAATTGACATTGTTTGAAATTTATATTTGATAACACATTCAAAGCCTGCAGTGATAATTATAACTTAAAATATTATATAATTTATTTGATTACATAAGCCACTAAAATGTGCTTTGTTGGCACGATTTGCCAGGAATGCAGAATGTAAAACCTCCTTTGTTAGCTCTGAACAAGCTGGCAAAATACATTTGAGATAAAAAAAAATGATTGTCTCGTTATGTTCCCGATCATATATTTCACATATTGCACTGAAGTCATATTAATTTGTGAATCTGAGACACTACAATGGTCTTTTATGTTAGCTGTGGTTTAGTAGTAGCACACATGCTACTGAGTGGGAAGATTACAGATTCAGGTTTTGTTCCAAAGCATCACAGAGGGCTGAGGACACCGTCAGACATAGTGAGATATAATAGAGTGCATGTTTTGTATATTCTTTCAGAAACTGAATTTCAGAGCAAGCTTCAAAAGACTTTTGCCACTTTATTAGTAGAATCAAACACGGGAAAATTTATATTCTGTTATGTTCTGATCAGATGCACAACGGGCAGAATGCTTTTCCCATAAATGTCCTGACTATTCAAATATAGCAAACACAACCTAGCAGGAGTGATGGAATTGTTGAAAACTAAATCAGAAAACTTTTCAGTGGTGCTGCTGGACGTTTACCAATCGAACTGAAACTGATGTTGAACTTGAAATTCTCTATGTGTTTAATAGTGTACAACATTTGACAGCCTCTGCATTATAGAAGCTAATTGTTGTGGGAGATGCTCCCTTCTATATGGAGTTTCCTAGCATCATATGAAAAGCAACAACGTCAATAATCATGCATGATGATATCAAGGCAATTGTTTTTAAATCCTTCTAAAATCTACAAGACCTTTTATATTTGCAGTGATCTCATGCCTCTGCTACCAAAGTTTCTTGTTGACCCCCTCCCCCTACCATTTCTATCCATGATTATTTGTTGAGATAAGAGGGAACACCACCAGCTCTAAAGAAGCAAAGAGATTCTTCAATACAATGGACGGTCCAAGATTTAAAAATAAAACAATTTGTTTCACTGCAATTCCAAAAATTATGTTGTCACTTTCTTATTTTAACCAACTCTTTGCCTCCCTGCCATATGAAAAAATATTATTTGATCTTCTCCCATTATTAAATTAGATTTTACCAAATCTGAGGCTGAACTCAGATTTGACCATCTATTGATGGCTAAATTGACCATCAATTTAACCACCCGTGAGAGCACCTGGTGCGCATCTCCAATATCCTTAAAATATGAATATGTTGTTCTAAAAAGCTTTAACGGTACTGAAATCCCAGTTACAAATTTAACTAGAGTAACGCACATAAAATGCTGGAGGAACTCAGCAGGCCAGGCAGCATCTTTGGAAAAGATTTAACAGTGAATGTTTCAGGCCGAGATCCATCATCAAAGATGCTGCCTGACCTGCTGAGTTTGTCCTACAGTTTGTGTGGGTTGCTTCAGATCTCCAGAATCTGCAGATTTTCTCGTGTTTGTGATATAAATTTAACTACTCCTCATGAGAAAAAAAGATTTTCCCTGATTCTACACTAAAAACCTTTGTTCCAAATGTATTATTCTCCCTTGTTTAGGATCAACATATCAATAAAATGTTTACACCTACCCAAACACTGTGCTTTAAGTATCTCAATTAGGTCATTCTTTCAACATAAAGAAATACACTTCACAGATATGCAACTCACCTGTATATTTTTAAGCTTTTAAGCAAAGATTAAAACATTAATCCTTGCTTAAAAGCTTAAAATATACAAGTTAGTTGCATATTTGTGAACAAAAAACAATTGTTCCATAAAAGTGAGTGGTTGGCTTTTCTGAAATAAAAGGCACTGTTGTCCTTCAAAATTCTTGAAGTAAAGCAAATATTTGTGAAGGATATCATCCAGTGTTCGCAGGTAAGTTCACTACTGGGTGCAGCCAGATAGCCAACAAGATCTTTGAAAGTTGGGAGTACTGTCACCATAAGGAGGCATACCATCCATCAGCTTAAGATCGATTGGAGATAGTCAACAAATGCTGGCTTTGCCAAGTCTGCCCATGCAGTTTTGTATTAAAAGTGTGAAGAATATCTTCGTGGAAAGAACTTGAAGGGCAGTAATTCCCTTGCCTGCCAATATTTATCCCTTATTAATATCACTTAAACGCATTGAGGCTGATAGACAGATACTTATGACCTTCAGACATAGTGAGATGCGTAATTAGGAAGGATTCAGATTTGAGACGGTCTTGATTCTGAGGGTGGAGACATTGGGCTAAAGGGCCTCTTTCTGTGCTATGTGACTCTACCAGTCAGGGCAGGGCAGTACACACGTTGTTCAAAACCAGAATTGCTGGAAGTACTTAGCCTGTCAAGCAGCATCTGGTGCAAGAAGAATCTATCTGTGCTTCAGGTCAAAAGTTCCTTTGTCAGAACCGGAAAAGAAATTAAGTCTAAGATCGGAAAAAGTATGTCAGTAATAAGGTGAAATGACTGACAGTCATTGAAAGGACAGTTAAGCTCCTATGTCTAAGTACTGCGTTACTCACATTGTGAAATCCAGCCAACTGATACATGCTGAGCAGGCTGAAACATACTCATTAATATAGAGAGGGGAGAGAACTATCACGTACAAGTGGCCAGCCCTGATACAAATAAAAAGAGCAGGTTATTTGAAATTAGAGTACTCAGTAGAGTCAACAGACTGCAATACCCCCAGGCAAAAATACTCTCAAACTTATCCTTTGTCTCAGTGCAAGAGGCCACAAAAAGAGTTCAGAGTGGGAGTGGGATGGTGAATTAAGAGTCAGGCAAACAGAAAGTCAGGGTTATGGCAGTGGACTGAGTAATCACCCAATCTGCTTTTGGTTTCTCCAGAGTAGTGGAGGATACATAGTGAAAAACAAATACAAGGGACTAAATTGAAAGCAGTGCAAGTGAATTACCATTTCACCTGGAATGGTTGTCTTAAGCCCTCAATAGTAGGGAGGAATGTGGTAAAAGGACAGGTGTTGCACCTCCTCCATTTGCATGGGAAGCAGCTGTGGGATAGGGAGCAACACGCCCAAAATTCTGGAGAAATTCAATAGGTCAGGCAGCATCTATGGAGGGGAATAAACACTTGACATTTTGGGCTCTCAAGAGATCAACAGTGGACAGTGAGCAGTTTCAGATTACGAGGTGTAAACATCTCTGAAGATCTTTCCTGGGCCCAACATATTGATGCCATTGCAAAGAAGGCACAACAGAAGTTAGGAATTTGAGGAGATTTGGTATGTCACCAAAGGCTCTAGCAAATTTCTGTGGAGAGCATCCTAACTGGTGACATGACCATCTGGTATGGAGGGGCCACTGCACAGGGTAAGAAAAAGCTGCAGAAAGTTGCAAATTCAGCCAACACCATCATAGACACTAGCCTCCTTAGTATCAAGGACATCTTCAAAGAGCAATGTCTCAAAAAGGCAGCTTCTGTCATAAAGGAGCCCAATCACATAGCACATGTCATCTTTTTAACTGAATACATACATAAGCTCAATGTTTTAAGAACAGCTTCTTCCCTTCCACTATCAGATTTCTGAATGGACAATGAGCCCATGTACACCACTTCACTATTTTTTGCTCTCTTTTTGCACAACTTATTTAATTAATTTTTTAAGAATTTATTTCTCATTGTATTTTATAGTAGTTTTATTATGTATAGCACTGTACTGCTGCCACAAAGCAACAAATTTCATGACATGACAATGATATCAGACCTGCTTCTGACTGCTTATTGTCCTCCATCAATGCTCCTTGATTGCTGAATTCCTCTAGCATTTTGTGTGTGTTTCTCAAGATATCTGCAGAATCTCTTGTGTGGGACAGAGAGCATTGGAGAGGGGTTGACCAGAAGCAGTGAGAAGTGTTAGACAGAGTCCACGCAGAAGAACCTGATTTCCTTGATTTTTGTCTTACTCTGTACTACCACAACCAAATTTCACATCACTGATAATAAACCAAAGTCCCAGAGGACTCGTGAGTAGCTAACATTGTTCTATTGCTCAAGAAGGGAATCAGGGATAATTCTGGAAAATACAGACCCCACATTAGTGATAGGGAAATTACTGGAGAGAATTCTTCGGGATAGGATTTATTTGCATTTGGAAAACCATGGCCTAATTAGGAACAGCCAGCATGGCTTTGTACAGGGCAAGCCATGTTTTATTGACTTGAATGAGTTTAATGACAAGATGATGAGGGTGATTGATAAAGTTAGAACTGTGGATGTTGTCTACGTGAATTCTAGTAAGGCATTTGACAAGTTCTCTCATGGGAGGCTCATCCAGAAGATTAAGATGCATTGGATCAAAGGGAATTTTTGGATTCAGAACTGGCTTGCCAATAGAAGACAGAGGGTGGTGGTCAGAGGGATCTGGACGTCTCTGAGTAATGGTGATCTGTAGGAATTGTACTGGCACTTCTTCCGTCTATAATGTATATAAATTACCTGGATGAATACGTAGATGGGTGAGTTAGTAAGTTTGCAGTTGATGAAGTTTGGTAGCGTTTTGGGGTAGCATAGATGACTGGCAATAGGATATACAATGCCTATAAAAAGCATCTACCTTCCTTGGAACTTTTCATGTTTTATTGTTTTATTGAATCATGATGGATCTAATTGGGCTTTCTTGACACTAATCAACAGAAAAAGACTCTTTCATGTCAAAGTGAAAACAAATATAAAATACAAAATAATTGATTGCATAAGAATTCACCTCCTTTAATATGACACACCAAATAATCACTGGTGCAGCCAATTGGTTTTAGAAGTCACATGATTAGTTAAATGGAGATCACCTGTGTGCAGTCAAAGTGTTTCAATTCATTGCAGTAAAAATACATTGTATCTGGAAGGTCCAAATGTTGACTTGTTCATTGGCTGAAGTTGGGTCAGCTGGCTGGCAACTTCTGAATTACTGACTGTGGTGTAGCGATAGGTGGCACTGGCTGCAAATGGTTTGGGGCTGTTGGGAAATAGTGTATGTTCAGGTAGGGGGGAGGGTCTGGAAAAGGAACCAGAAATGTTCAGGAGAGTGCAGATTGGTGGAAGGTGGTTGGAATAAAGTTGAATTTGGAGCTGGAAAATGAGAATAAACATAATATTGGAATGATTTCAAGTGTTGAAGAGGAAGGACATGATAGTCTGGAAAAAAAATGGAAAGGAAACTTCATGGTATTGTTTAAATTTGACCTGGAATAGCCTTCTTTGATCAATCCCATTTAAATCAACTACAGAATTAAAATCAGCTATAGAGAATATAGATTGTGCTTGTACTTTAAGAGGATGTAATGTGTTAATTCTTAAGACTAAGAAACAATGTGAAAAGGCATTACATTTGAAGACTTTACTTGGCAAAAAAAATAGTATCTATGTTGCCTGAATGAATATAGAGGCATTAGGGTTGTTATAATGGGTGTTCTGGTGGAGATTTCAATAGAAGAGGTTAAATTTCATTTATTGGGAGGCAAAGTTAAGGAGGTAAAGAGATTGCAAGTAGTCAGAAATGGGGAAAGGATGGATAGTTTATCTGTATTGATATATTTTAATGAGGTAAATCTCCCTGATAAAATTAGTTTGGGGTATGTTAGTTATAATGTTCAAGCTTATATTCCTGCTTAGATGTTACAAATGTCAGAGGTTTGGGTGTGTGGCAGCAGTATGTCGTGGGGAACTAGGATGTAGTAGGTGTGGTTGGGAACGTAAGTATGAAGCTTGTGAAGGCATAAAGTTTAATTGTTGTAATTGCAGAGGAGAATGTAGTGCAGCTTATAGAGGATGTGAAGTGCTTAAGAAGGCAGCTGAAGTTCAACAAGTTAAAGTACAATTAGGTGTGTCTTAATGCAGAAGCCTTGCAAAAAGTCAAACCAAATGTTAATGAAGTATTACCAGTCAGAGAAGAGGATGTGAAGTCAGCGGCTATATGTTGGCATCATAGTTCTCTTAGTAAAGATACTTTTACCAGTTGATGAAATGAAATCTGTGATATTCATAACGGATGTGATGAATTGCTCTGCTCAGACATCTAGTTGTACTGAGAAAATTAAAATTATTGTGAAAGCTGCTGAAAAGTATCTGGGTATAACTGATGTTAAGTGGGAAGCTGTAAATGATGCTCTGATGGGCAGTGTATCTATATTTCAGTCTCTTTGTGAAGACACACGAAGGGATTAAGAATATTGCAGTGGAATGTGAGAAGCCTAATTTCTAATGGTTGAGACTTTAAAAAGTTTTTCTGATTTATCAAATCTACCCAATGTTATATGTATTCAGGAAACCTGGTTGTTACCACATTTTAAGTCTTTTTTTTTCTTTGCAGGATTCTATTGTAATTAGATGTGATAGGTTGGTTGGGGGGGTGGTGTTACAAGTTTTGTAAGGAAAGGGATAGGATGTAGAATTGTGGATGTAAATGAAGTGCATGAGGCACATGTATTAGAAATGTTTGATTCAATGAGTAGGGGTATTAAAGTGGTGAATTTTCACAATCCTTGGGGATAGCTTTAGATTTGTTAAAAAGCATATGTAGCTCTAGCTCACTAAGGGCTGTATTGTGTGGGGATTTTAATGTACACAGTTCACTGTGGGGTTGTTCACTGAATGTTGGTAATATTTTGATTCTAGAAGAAGTTTTAGATATTTCCCATCTTGTGTGTCTTAATGATGGGAGGAGTATGAGATTTAATGTTCTTAATAGTTCCAATACTACTATAGATTTAACTTCAGTTTTGAACATTCTGGCTAGAGTGAGTGAGTGGGATGTCTTGGAAGATGAAACATTGGGAAGTGATTATTTTTCCTTAATTGTAAGCTTGGGTTTGGATTTGTACAGGAGACTGGAGGCCAGCTTTAAGAGGTGGAATTTTGGTAAAGCAAATTGGGAGAGGTTTAACATCTGTCTGGGCTGAATGTCAAGGGTGGTGTGAATTTCTTCAATGAAAGATGTCATATTATTCATCAAACTGCAGTGGAACTGATGCCTATTAATAGGAGAGAGGCCGTTCCATGCTGGACTAAGGAATGTCGGAGGCAATTAGGAAGAGAAATGAGGTGTTTAGAAAAGTTATGAAGGTCACTTGGAGAGTGTACCTAAGTATAAAAGGGCATAGGCCATGGTGAGGAATGTGGTGTAGGGTATGAGAAGGGTTTACTGGAGGTCATATTGTGATAGTATTAGAAGGGATATTAATCTTGGAGATGTTTGTGGAATGATTAAGAAAATGGGGGGGCATGTGGAATGAATAAGAAAATGGGGGCATGTGGAATGAATAAGAAAATGGGGGGGGGCATGTGGAATGAATAAGAAAATGGGGGAGGGTGGATTTCATAGGGCTAATAACATTCCAGTATTGATGGAAGATAATGTGATTGTTACTGAAATAGAGAAGGTTGAGTTACTGGCTCAGTCATTTGCTGCAATTCATAGTCAAGATAATTTGAGCAAAGAGGCTAAACAATGTAGGGTTAGGGCTCAAAGTGAATACCCTGACGTGTTGGAAGCCAGCTGTAGCAATGAAAGTATTAGTGATGTTGAGCTTTCTTTGTGAATTTAAGAGAACTATTACTAGTACAGGTCAGACAGCTCCAGAAAAGGATGATGTATGTTATTGCATGTATATACGCATGGCTGGCAACTCAAGAAAATATAAATTTTTAAATTTTATTTGAAATTGAGACCACCTTCCCTCCTCATGGAAAATGGCAATGGTAGTCTGTATTCCATGACCTGTGAAATCCTGTCGGATCCTTCTAGTTATAGACTTGATAAGAAATTGTATGGTCAAATTCTTGAAGTGTCAGTGGTAAGATTTCTTGGCATGTGGCTGGATAATAAGCTGACATGGAAGCTCCACATCAGTAAAATAACTGATAAATGTAAATAAAGGGGAATCAAATATCCTTGGCTATCTATGTGGGTATTCTTGGGGTGCTACACGAATCTCTGCTGACCCTTTATATTTGTTTAATTAGATCTCAACTTGATATGGCTGTGTGGTTTATGGATCCGTTTCATCTTCTAATTTGAAATGTTTTGATGTGATACAAGTACAGGCAAAAAGACTGTGTTGTGGTCCAGTAAGGTCGACTCCTGTCTTGGCTTTACTCGTTGAAATGGGACAATTACGCTTACATTTGCGGAAGCTGAAATTGATGTTAACGTACTGGATTAATTTAAGGAGGCAGGGAAATGATCTCCCTGTTAAAGATATGTTGGATGACTGTTGGGAACATCCCAAGAAGAGAGTTTTTAGTTATAGGTGTCTGGGTTCTTATTGCACCAGAAATATGGATTTGCTGGATTATGCAATATGTCCCACAATAGCTTCTTCAGTAATCTCACCTTGGTTTTTTCCCAATGACTTCAGCTGATTTTAGATTGCATGACTTAATGAATCCCAAGGATCCTGATATGCCTGAGAGTCTGTTGGTTCATCAATATGTTAAGAAAAATTATTGTGATATGTTGATTATTTTTGCTGATGGATCAAAAGATAATTTAACTGGGAATGTAGTGTGGCTGTTTTAGTGCCTGAATTACAGGTAACACTAAAGAAATGTCTTGCTAACCATCTATTAGTATATTCAGCAGAATTGGTTACCATTATTTTGGCCTTACAATGTGTGGAGGAAATTTGTCCTTGCAAAGATGCAATTTGTTCAGATTCTTTTTTCAGTTTTGACTAGTCTTGAAACAGGTTATTCTAGCAATAGGTCAGATTTAGTGCTGGAAGCTCTTCAATCTATTTCATATTCAAAGAATTTGTTTACATGTTTCTGTCTGCACATAGAGATGTTGAGGGAATGGTTAATTGTTTGGCCAATAAAGCTGATAAAATTCATCGGTGGTTATAGACCTTCCACATAGTAAATCAGAAGCTGAGTTGGGTGGGCCTAAGAATTTGAGGATTATGGCAAGAGTTGGGGGAAAAGGGGTGTAAAGTGAGACACCTTTACAGAATACATAAAACTTTTAGATTGATTGGAGAAGAGGATAAAACAAGAAGGCAAGGAATTATATTGACTCAACTTAGAACTGGGAATACTATGCTTAATTATTCCTTGTATCTTTTTGGAAAACATCACTCCAAGGTGTATAGGTTTTGTCATCATTATGAAATAGTTGAACACATTCTTATACAATGTGAAATATATAAGGTTGAAAAAAAAATGCAGGCTTCACCACTACCTTTGGGGGTTGATAGTTTTCATTTAAAAACTAAGTTATGTAAGTGACTTAAATTCACAATATTGTGTTTCATTATTTAAAATCTATAGGGTTTTTTTTTTAGGGTAATTTAATTTTCATTTGATAAAGAACTAGTAGGGGTTTTATTTCCCAAATCTCCACACCACACTCCAGACCAGTTGGTAGTGGTAATGCACCTTTAAGTTGGACTGCCAACTGCTATTAAAAATCAGAAGGAAGAAAGTCCAACTGCTGATGAATCAGTTTCCCGGCAAAAGCTACACCAAGAAGACAAAAGAACACTCGAAGGAACTCTGTAAAAAGGTTATTGAAAAGCACAGTCAGGAGATAGATGCAAGAAAATTTCCAAGTAACTGGATATCCCTTGGAGTACAATTAAGTCAATCATCAAGAAATGTAAAGAATATGGCACAGCTGTAAATCTGCCTAGAGCAGGCCATCTCCAAAAACTGACTGTGCAAGAAAGGAACAAGTGAGGGAGACCACCAAGAACCCTACGATAACTCTGGAGGAGTTGAAAGCTTCAGTGTCTGAGATGGGAGGACCACACATATAACTGTTGCCCAGGTGATTCACCAGTCATAGGCTTAAGGGAGAGTGGCAAAAAGAAAACCATTGTTGAAAAAACTCTCTCAAAATCTCAGCCAGAGTTTTCCAGAAGGCATGTAGAAGACTCTGAAGTCAGCTGGAAGAAGGTTCTATGGTCTGATGAAACCAAAATTGAGCTCTTTAGCCTTCAGAATAAATGCTATGTTTGGCATAGCCAAACACCACACCATCAAAAACACACCATCCATACTGTGAAGCACGGTGGTGGCTGCATCACGCTGAGGGGATGCTTCACTGCTGCAGGCCCTGGAAGACTTGAGGGTAGAGGATAAAATGAATGTAGCAAAATACAGGAATATCCTGGAGGAAAACCTGATGCAGTCTGTAAGAAAACTATGACTTGGAAGAAGAATTATTGTCCAACAAAACAATGACCCCAAGCATAAAACCAAAGCTATACAAGAATGGCTTAAAAACAACAAAGCTAATGTCCTGGAGTGGACAAGTCTGCGTCTAGACCTCAGTCCAATTGAGAATTTGTGGTTGAACTTGAAAAGGGCTGTTCACTCACGATCTCATGCAATCTAGAGCTTGAGCAGTTTTATAAAGAAGAATGGTAGAAAAATTGCTGTGTCCAGATGTGCAAAGCTGATAGAGACCTATCCACACAGACTCAAGGCTGTAATTGCTGCCAAAGGTGCAGCTACTAAATACTGACTTGAAGTCAATTACTTTAATAATTGTAGTAGTTAGATCAATTTGTAGAATTTCACTTTTACACAAGTCTTTTCCGTTAATTAGTATCAAAAAAGACAAATTAAAACTGCTGTGACTCAATGTTGTAAAACAATAAAATATGAAAACTTCCAAGGTTTGGGGGGGGGGGGTGCGCAGGGCACGTGGTGGTGAATACTTTTATAGGCATTGTAGATCAGTTGCACATATGGGTGAAGAAAATGCAAAATGAGAAACTTCACAGAAACAAACTATTTACAGTCAAATGTGAAGAGTTACACCTTGCTAGGTCAAATGTAAAGAGACGGTAAGCACACCATTAAGGTCAAAACCCTTAAGTATTCATGTGCAGAATGATCTTGGGGTAAAAGTTCATAGGTCTCTGAAAGTGCATAGATTCATAGGATTGTTAAGGTGATTTATGGGATGCTTGTCTTCATTAGACAGGGCACAAAGTTCAAAAGTCAGGAAGTTAAGTTGCAAATTAATAAAACTAGTTAGACTAGATCTGGAGTACTGCATATGGTTCCAGTGGCTCCATTATAGAAAGTATGGAGAGATGAAGAGGTTTACCAAGATTTGGAGGAGATGTGCTGTAATGAGGTTGGACAAACTTGGGTTGTTTTCTCTGAAGGGGGAGAGGTTGAGAGGAGGTTTATAAGATTGAAAGGCAGAGAAGAGAGACAGTATCTTATTCCCAGGGTTGAAATGCCTAATACTACAGGGCATGTATTTAAGCTGAGAGGAGATCATTTTAAAGGAGATGTAAGGAGCAAGTTTGTTGCTGGGTGTCTGCAGTGCACTGCCTGGGATGGCGGTACAGGCAGATACATTAGGGACTTTTGAATTTAGAAAGGCACTTTACATAAGGATGTGTACATTGTGAAGGCAGAAGAGATTAAGTTAGTTAGCCATTTGACTGCTAATTTAATTGTGGTAGCAAAACATTGTGGGCCAAAATGTCGATTCCTGTGCTGTACTGATTTGTTCCACATGTTAACCTGATTTTGATTCTGCCACCACCCCACCAGGCTATCGCCTTCCTGTGCAGTTTCAGTCCACTATGGTAGTATAAGTTGTAAAAATGGAGTTAAACAGAATCCAGCCACAGATGTGAACATATAGGGAGTAGAGAAACTGAGAATGCAGCTTTCTGGGTACCAGCATGGATGTGTAAAAGCAAAATAGGAGATTTTAACTTTTCCAATAATGACAGCACTTCTTACTGCAAGGGACTTAAAGGGATTTGTAAAATGAATTCAAGGGATTTCACTCTCCCAGTAATCATGTTTATTTGGATTACCACATAATAGGCATTAAGGGAACAAACACCCATGGTAGACACTGAACATGTCAAAATGATGAGTCCAAAAATTAGTAAAAAGGAAAAAAAATACTTGCAACCTTTATGCCTTGACATCTTATCAGAGAAAAGCTAAACACTTGCTTCCACAACCTTAGCTATTAATCATTGTTCCACAGGTTTGTAATTCGTTTTCTCAAGTATTAAGCTACTTCAGCACTATTGCAACAAGATTATTTTACTGTTCTGTCCACACTTGTAATAATTGTATTTACTTTGCAGTGAATAACTCTGTCTTTAATTGTAAATTGTGCCATTTGGACAAGTTATCATATGCACAGCAATTTTTTTTCTAAAGTTGTTTAAAATACACAGGGCTTAAGGATTTAGGAGAGCTAGAAAGGGACCGGAGTAGGATTAAGCAAAACCTCCAGGCATTCTACGTGTGTAAAGAACCAATAAATGACAAGAATGGGGATGGAGCCAGTCAGGGTTAAGAGGAAACTTCCCTGAAGTTGGCACAAGTAGGATCAGTATTCACCAGCAAAAGGGACTTTTGGTTTCTGAAGCCACAATGTAAAGCAGACTGATATGCTAAAATATGTCAACATTAAGAGGGTAAACTGCAACTTTTGAAAAACATTAGTCCCCAGGTCACAATTGAATATATTCCAATTTAAAGGAAGTGAAGAAATATTGCAGTATCTTTGGCACTGACTTTATCTTCACTGGCATCAGGTATTAGAGAGTGATTTTTTCCCCCCTCAATAAAGGGAGTAGAGATGAGCTTGGCAATTGTAGACTAGTGAGTCTTACTTCAGTGGATGGAAACCATTGAAAATTCTTAGAGTATATACAAACAGTTGAAAAAGCATATTCTAATTAGGGATAGTTAGCATGGCTTTATAATATGTAGGTTATGCCTTAGGAGCCCAATTGAATTCATTGAAGATATGACACATCGATGAAGGTAGAAGTAGTGTATATAGATTTCAGTAAGGTGTTTGACAAGGCCTTATCAAACATCCTACTAAAGGCAATCTCATTTGGAAAGTCAGGAGGCTTGGCTTAGGTCAAAGGTCATCTTGCTCACAAGTATATAGATGCTGCTTCAACAATCTCAAACATTTGATTCCTTAATGTCAGAGCTTAAGAGAAATACTAAACTCAAATTAAAACAATCAGCTCAATGACATTTTAAAACCCTTTATTGCTGAAATAACATGTCAAAATTTCTTCCCAAGACAATATTAGAAGATTCAAATGGCTCCAGTCCAGACTACAAATCATGTTAAATAAGAAAATGAAACAATATTCAATATTGGTCCACAAGATGTATTCCATGCAGAAGGACCAACATAAAGATATTATGGTATTACAGTGTTTCAAATTTGAATACAAAAAATTTGCATAGAAGTATAAAGATTCTTGGAAACAACTTAATGCATTTGCAAAAATCAACCATACAAGCAGTGTTACATCAGCCAGCAAGACTTGAGTGATGTCCTGCATACGAGGTAGAAACAAACAAGGATTCTCTTGAAACAAATCCTTCTGTAAACCACAGAAACTCTTCAGTAAACATATCCTAAACGCTCAGTTACTACTAGCAGTGTCCCTATAAAAATGTTCAGAACCTGTTCCCTCATTTCTTCCCTCCATTTCCAGAACCATATTCCTTAGTAACTTTGAAAAGAACAGCTCATCTACTAGTAGACATTTTTTCCCTATAGTTTAGCTGCTAAGATTGTAAAGATTTGTTGCAACATGTCCGTGCAGTTACATAAGCTAAACTGTAGAGGAAAGCACACAGATCAAACTATAGCATCTTTATCCCTAGATTAACAAGCACTGCAACTCAAGATTTTCAGTTTGGATTTGACCTCAAAATGCAAGTGCCATCTTCCTGCAATACCAAAGCCAAATTGTCGTACTGGCTTCAAAGGACATTATATGGCAAAGGAAAAGCAAGTACATACTTATATGTCTGGTGGCCAATCACTCTAATTAATGCAAGTTGGGCAAAAGATCAATGAGATGTTCTTCCCATTAGGAGGAGCATCAATGCTTTAGTTTCAATATAAATTTCAGATTTTTTTCTATTTTCAATTCAGCCTCCATTTGTTTGTTTGAAATTCAGCTGATTTCCTGATGCTAAAGTGGTCATATTGATCTGGTAAATGAGGTCATTCAAAACTGTATTAATTTATTTGAAAAAAAACTAAATTTGGAGCATTCTTGCTTTTAAGTATTTTTAAAGATACTGTTTGGCAGTGTCCCTATATAACAAGGACTTTTTAAAAAATTCTTAACTATGCCTTGAATCCTTCAAATGTTCTTGAGTATAATTTTCAGCTCTAACAATTACTGGAGAACACAAATTATTTTCTTTAACTTGCTATGTTCTAACACACTAAATACATAATAGAACATTACACAGATACTCAAAGCACATTCAGAATGAAATACTGCTCCAGGGATGAAGGGAAAGTCTAACATCAATTATAAAAGTATCCACATATCAGCAAATACAGAGTACTCATTTTATCTGGCCCAACTGGGGAAAGGACTCGCTAGACATTATCATTTGATACAGGTTTAATCTGTTACATTCTTGGAAATACTCAAGTGAAAGACTCAATTTGCAGATTAAGAATCCCAGTTAAGAAAACCAGTCCTGCACATTTTAAACTCAATTTCCAAAATTAAACATTAAAATTACATCCTTGCATTCTGCTCCAAATGAATTAGAGTATGTAGATTTTAAGTAGAGGAGCATTCTTAAGAAAGATGTAAATGTAACAATTCTAAATTTTCAAGAAATTAACAGTTCTTCTATTTCAATTGCTAGTTAGCAGTATCGACCGAAGTTATATCTTTAATCCCTAAAGTGAGGAGAAAACCTTGAAATTTCTCTGATCCACTAAGGTATTGATATGAAAAGCTTAATAAGATTGTTTAATTTCTGGAAACAGTAAACCCTCACCTTGGCAATTTTGTTTCAGATCTTTGTAACCAAGGCTAGTGTTTTAAAATTTGCCTAGTTTCACTATTAAAGTGATATATTATAGTGCTTAGACTACAGAGTTAAGCAAAACCAAGTGCAAACCACAAATCAATTGCAGAAATATGGCCACTTTCTCAAAAAAAGGCAATATTTACAGATTAGCTTTTGACAAAAAAAACTTTACAACTGATTGTTAAATTTGTTCAAATTACTCAGTATTCTGCTGAAAGAGAAAGCCATATATTAAGCTTATATAAATAATGCTATACAAACTTGAATTTAAAAATGGTTACCATATATTTATGTTTTGATCACATCTACAGTCCAATGCTCAAAGCTTGAAGGCTTTTAAAAATATTTTCACAATGCATCATTAAATTCATGAAGTTTACACTTCAATGGTTCTGATATTGCAACTGACATTGAAAATAATAAACTACTTTTGATATTAAAGAGATAGATCAAGTTAGAATGTGATAGAACTTCACTGGAATTGGATCATCAGATTTTAAAATGATGCAAGTTGATGGCACTTGCATATCTTGGTCATAATTCTCAGGTTTCATCCTAGTAGTAACGTTTGTACTGGGGATCCTTCAGAATACTTTGGAGAGCCAGCCTCCATACTACATGTTCAAACTAGTGGCAAAAATAAAACAATTTATTCTAATTACCTGTTAATGAGGGTATTTTCGTGTACTGAATGGTGAAAGGTCAAGCTTTTCTACTTTGGTATACACTGTATCACATCAAGGACTTCAAATCACTTATTGCACAGTAATTGATAAAAGTACCAAAATTGACACTCCATTCATGTTGCAGAGGCTAGCACACCTTAAATCACAACATTCAGTTCTTCTAGAAACGCTGGTGAAAAATCAGGAATGCTGAAAACTTGGATTTTTTTTCAAGTCTCAAACCTGCCATCACTGCATTGAGTAAGTTTACATACTCAAGAAAATCAAAAAAGGCTATTTTCTAATTTCCACATTAACCACTTCAGTAACCTGTAAAACTGACTGATACATTTTTTAAACTGTGGTTGCTAAGCAATTAGATTTTTATTTCCTTTATCTCAAAGTCCAAACACCTAACTCTATATAACCCAGTTTTCTGGTTCCACTTTTTTAATACAAGGGGTGGAGTGATGAGATTGGGGGGGGGGGAGGGGCAAGGCTGGTGCCAATGGTAAGTGTTAACTTTCAACTTCCAAACAGTTATGTTTATTCAATTCTACATTCGATGAAGCTACTAAATTTATGACTGAACCAATCTTTGCTAGGTTATCAGATTACCAGACACACTTCAACCCAGGCCATCAGAACTATTTCCCAATACAGTAACTGGGAAAAAAAAACTACTTGTAGCTAGAAGTTTCTAAAATTCAATTTAGCATCAGTAAATCTAAAATAATTTAAGGCACTCTGGTCGCTTATGCTGATCATTTAAAAAATCATACAGAAAGACAAGTGCAGATGCTTCTATTTTTTGTTACTTACATAACTTTACAAAAAAATAAAAGATAAGCACAAGGGTCATACAACTATTAAGAATTCAATCCACCCAATTAAATGTTCAAGGACATCATTTAATCAGATAAAGTGAAGGTACAATATAATAGTGTAAATACAAGTTTAATTGCATGGTCAACATCTTTCCCAAACCCCAAAATACCCCCCACCGACATCTCAGCACCCTCCCCACACAAAAAAAATCTGAGCAATTTAATTGCATAGCTTTCCTCATCCTGACATGAGCTAGCACTGAAGCTCTAAATGTGGCAAGTCTCCAATCTTTGTATGATAAAGAAGCTGTTGAGCTTTATTTCTATGGAAAGTCCCATCCACTTGAGAAAAAGCTTACGTTCCAAGTTCTCCACCTGAAATTTAAAAACAAAGTTTACAAAATTATATTGAATATAGTGTTCAAAATATTGTTAAATACAACCACAATGACAACTGTCAAAATGTTGTTTACTAAATTATCTAGTTAAGGAGGGATTCCAACTATGAAAATCTGTTAATTATCATAGCTCCTTTTCTGTTTCTAGGGTCTTCAGAGTATTCCTCTACAATCACAATTGTCTTCATATTTCAAAAGAATATAAAATGGTTATTTAAAAAAATATATACAGTGGTGTAGTGGCATCACCACTGGACTTGGAAACCAAGGTCCTGGGATGGTATCCAGCCAGCTCCTTGCACACTTTCCATCAGTGGTGGGTTGAGCATCAAACTATCAACCTGGCCTCATAAGAAACAGACAAATGCTATAGAAATGGCACAAAATACCACCTGATGCACCACAAAACGCGAAAAGGAATAACAGTTTTTTAAATATACAGATAACTCAGATGCAAACCCAAATATCATGGTTATCTCTTTCAAAACAGGCAGTTAGATGATCAGTTTATCCTTAAATAATTGACATGACATTTAAAACGGTAGAATCAGGAAAACCTACATTCTAGCCACACCATTAGAGCTCACTATGCTTTTAAAATGATTTGGAATCCACAGCATTAAAACATCCACATTAAAAAAAGTTGCAAGAAAAATTGACAAAAGGATAGTAAAAAGCTGCATGTGCTTCACTCCATATACATGTATGGACAGATACCTACATTTCCATAAGTACCCACAAGGAAATTACAGCAATCAGCAAATCATTGGAGCAGTGGGGAAAATTGCATGCCATAATTGGCCACCAAGGTTGAAGGTGAACAGAGTCAAGGAAATGTGCTATATGGGAAACTTTCTGAAACACCAAGAGAATACCTGGATTACCTCACCTTTCGGAAGTAAAAATGTTACTTGATGTACAAGGAGTACATCTTGAACCTGTAGCATAACCTAATAAACTTGACATATTTACCTCTACATGTCAGTTTTCTTGATGTCAGATGATACTCCATATTTATCTACAGAGCAAAACATTTTCATTCATTAATTCTGCATCACCACTATTATACTCAACAAATAAAAGGCCTATTCTTTTTCATCCCAAACATCCAATGATTTTTAAACAGTATGCAAAGTATTGAATAGATCAAATCAGAATTTAGCTGATACATCTTTAAATTATACACAGATGCAAAATTAAGCAAGATCTTACTGAATGGTAAAGTAGGTTCACGGCAGAGTCACTTTTCCCTACGTTATCTGCAGAAGTTGCTCATAAGTTGAAAATTACCTCCAGCTTATTGCTTTTCCCCCCATGAGAAAACAAGGCTCCTCTAGGGAATTACAAACATGGTAATGACACAAGAGATTAAAATGAGGTAATCCAGAATCAAACACAAAGAAAATGGGGTGGGTGGAGAAGCAAAAATGTGTTTCCAAAACTGGAGGGAGGTCATTGTAAAAAGATCTTTTTCTAAACAAAACTTGCTTCAAACTGTCCTGCACAGAGACAAAAGAGAAATAAAATGTTATTAATATTACAAATATATAAAGGATAGAACTGCCAAATTGCTCTGATTTATGGATTATAAAAAAAGGGCACTTACTGCTGAAATAACATGCTATGCAGCATACTGAAATCAAAGCACATGAAAGACATTCTCCGATTTTAAATCCTAGGTCTGCTCATCAACAAACCAAAGTAACAATGAGCTTAGACATATTCCACATTTCAAAATGCATTTCACATTTTAACAGTTGGAGAAGGGTTGAGGGTGGCAAGCCAAGAACTGTGAATGAAAGCATAAAGATGCCTCAACTAATCAAGATCCCACATTTGCAAATTCAGATACGCTTTGTAAAATTGTTTTACTTTGAACTCCAAAAGTGTTTGTTAGTCATAAGAATGGAACATACATCCATGATTTGAAAATAACTTCTCCCAAAGCTAATAACATAATATAGCAATGTGCCATGTGCACAATATAGAAATAAATTTGGCACAAAGATCATCTACAGACACCTAATGAAATGTTTTGCATCACGTAAACGGATAGCCAATATAAATTCTTGGAATACATTTAGACATTGCTTTAATGCAAATTTCCCTGCAAAAACCAGAATCAGGATTATCATCACCACCACCATGTTAACAAATTTCATAACACATCAGCCATATAATGCAATACATGATAAAATAGAAAAAAATAAGTAAATCAATAGCAGTAAGTATACAAGTACATGGTACAGATTTAAAACAGTGCAAAAACAGAAATATTAAAAAAGTGAGGTAGTGTTCATGGGTTCAGAGTCCATTTAGAAATCGGATAGCAGAGGAGAAGCTTTTCCAGAATTGCCTTCAAGCTTCTGTACCTCCGTGAAGATGTCTTGGGTACCTAAGATGGAGTTGACTCTAGCTCCTTTTGATCCTCTGCAATCGCCAACCCCCCACCCATACCAGATAGTGATGCAGCCTACCAGAATGCTCTGCATGGTACATATATAGAAGAATGTTAGTTGACAAGCTAAATCTCTTCAGACTCCTAATGAAATATAATTGCTGTTTTGCCTTGTTTATAGCTGTAACATCCTTACCACGCATGTAAAGTAGATCACCAAAAATACACCCATTCTCTATTTACACACTTTATTTAGGCCTGTCTGATGCATTTAATAAATTACCAAAAACAGGTGATGGCTCAATCCAATGAAACTGCTTCAAAACTTCCATTAGAGTAAATTAGTGGAATGACACAAGAGTTCGAGCAGTAAATAGATAACAACCAAGAATAAACTACTGTGGTAAAGAATCAACAGTAGGTATTATACTGCTGTTGCTAAGTTGAAAACTGAATTTAAAGCAAATAAAAAGATGCTTCACACACCATTTAAACCTAATTTATGTTGAAGGACCAGAGCTGCCAATGTAACATTTGTCTAAACAGGATAATCCATTTCACAATAACTGCTAACTGCAATAGCCCAGAAAGCTTCTAGAAACAATATACTAACATTAAATCAAATTAGAATGCTCTCTAAGTTTGGGTGCCTTGCTTGAGGGCAAATGCAGAGCTCAAAACAAAGACTTAGGGACATTATCTGATGCCATAAAGCACGTAATTTAATTAAAACTGTTGTCACAGAGAAATCTGTCGTATTGAAATGGTGGGCCAGATCTAGTCAGCAAAAACTCAGTACTTCGGAATACAATTAAACTGCAGTAAGTCCAGGAATTATAAATTTGCACTATTAAGCCGAGTACTGACAGACCTTCTGTAATGCTAAATACCAGTTTGCTCCTCTGCTGGACTTCATGCAAAAGACCAACAGCAAAGCTAGCCTTGTTGAGTCACCCCTGTATTTATAAAGGGCAAAATAAGTGTGTATTTGACCCTGCAGTATCATTTGCAATCTAAACAATGACTGCTCCTGGCTCATAATTCTAGGATCAGAGTTTAAAATGAGGAAAAGTTTCTCCACCTCAGAGTCTGAGACTCAGTCATTACATTCATTCAAAATAAATACTTAGATTTTTGGATTTTAAGCAACCGAGTGAAATGGGAACAATGCTAGAAAAAAAACTGAGTTAGAAGATCAGCTACAATTTTATTGAATGATGAAACAGACTCAAAGGGGCAGTTTTTCCTACATTGTTTGTTGTTATAATAACTGCATATGGCAGGAATGGAAAAGTACAAAAATTTCAAATACTCAAAAACAAATTGCAAGATCCTAAAATGGAACATAGGTTTCAGATCATGCAAGTCTAAAACAGCACCCTAGCTTTACATCAAAATGCCATCAACTGCAGAATTATGTCAACATCTAGTTTTATCCAAACCAAACTTGTTCAAAATGATTCTAAGTGTTTAAATGTCATCATCCTCCAAGGAATACTATAAAACAGTCAAAAATTAATCATGTTCACGTGGATCAGTGTTAACTTTTAAAACTTTTCCTATGATGCGCTTTGGGAGGTTTTAATACATTACACATACACTATGAACACAAGCTACTATGCTGATGTGCCAATCAAAATAGAGGGTGTAGGGGTAGTAATAAATTCTGAGAATCTGAATATTTGAGAGCTCACCACTTAAAGGCAGCCAAAGAGGAAATGTTATATGGTACAAATACCAACTTGTTTCTGACAGGTTTGAACCAACTACTTAAACCTTCAAATTTACTTAAAAGTTAATTCTTTGCCATTTTAGTTTTGATCACAACCAAATGTCCTATGACAATCTTTGTTTAGTGTTACAATGCAAAGTACGCCGTCCTGGCAACCCCCAGCAAATCTGAACCTAATCACAGGACAATTTACAATGACCAATTAACCTATCAGGTACATCTTTGGGCTGTGGGAGGAAACTTGAGGACCTGGTGAAAACCCATGTTCCATGGGGAGTACGTTCAGGAACTCCTTACAGAACAACTCCGTAATTTAACTCTGAATTCCACAATGCCCAGAGCATTAATAGCGTCACAATAACTGCTACAGCGTTCATTAAATTTTCATTTCATACACCCAAAATTACCTGATTTTTTCTTCCAAAAAGATACATATCCTTCTATGCATGATTTAAGCACAATAATGTACAGAACATTGCCCAAACTCAATTAAAGGAAATGAAATTAAAACAAGTGTTGATATTGCTTTAAAGAACGGTGCAAAAAGGAAAAGTGAAACTGAAACCTACAATCTTATTACATCTCAACAGTACAGTACAGGCCCTTTGGCCAACAATGTTGTGCTGATCTTTCAACCTACTCCAAAATCAATCTAACCTTTCTCTCGTATATATCCATTTTTTTTCCAAACATGTGCCTACCCAAGAGCCTCTAATACATCTGCCCCTCCCACCATCCCTGGCAGTACATTCCACACACTAAGCATTCTGTATAAAACCTATTTCTGACATCCCCCCCCCCCCCCCCCTATACTTTCCTCCAATTACCTTAAAATTAGCCATTGCAGCCCTGGAAGAAAGCTGCTGTTTATACACTTGGTCTATGCCTCTTATTGTATACATCTCTATCAAGTCACCTTTCAATCTTCTTCACTCCCAAACAGAAAAGCCCTAACTCACTCAACCTTTCATGGCAAATCACTATTTCCTTTATTAAATGAAAATTAATGCAAACTAGCACCTTGATAAAAGTGTTCAGAATTTGTTCCAAGGAATGAGAGCACAAATGGAAACACCACTAAAATGAGCTGTGCCTGGAACCTGGTGTAAGCCAACTGCAAGGCTTGGTATGGAAAAGATTGCCTGCATGGGCTGCTGTTGAGCAGGCTGTGACAAACCACACAGCTACATAGCTATTTAAGGTTTAAACACATGACACTGATGGGCAATAGTAGTGACTGCTCCAGTAACAAATTGCTTGGATCTTCAAAAGATTTGATGGAACCCATTGACCATTCTGTGGTTGATCGCGCAGCTTCCTCCAGCCAAGGGATTATTCTATGTATTAGAGAAGATAACTTTCATCGTCTCCAACAGGTGATGAATGAGGCCACAAGTCTGTCAGAAAATGAAGCAGGTGCCAAGAGTACCCAACAGTTCCCCCATACTCACTTTGCCAGCTAGGGTGCAGTCCTAAAGTCAACTTACTGCTCAGCAATCACTATTTATCTCAGTTTACTCAACATTGGCCCTCAAACTCTTCAAGGAGGAAATCCTCACTGGGAGACCACAGTTGGTGCAGATCAGAAATAATATCTTACAATCAACACTGGTACACCTCAAGGATGTATGCTTATCCCACTGCTCTACTCTCTTTACACCTATGACACAGCTTAAACACTATCTATAGGTTCACCGATGACACAACTACTGTTGGCAGAATTTCAGATGGTATACAGAAGAGAGATAGATTAGCTAGTTGAGTGGTGTTGAAACCACCTTGCACTGAACATTAGTGAGACCAAGGGACAGTGGACTTCAGGAAAGGGAAGTCAGGAGATCACACACCAGTCCTCGTCAAGGAGCCAGCAGTGGAAAGGGCGAGTAATTTCAAGTTCCTGAGTATCAACATCTCTTAAGATCTATCCTGGTCCATACATTTTGATGCAATTGCAAAAAAGGCCATACTTCATTAGGAGTTTGAGAAGATTGGGGCAGCCAGCTGCATAATGGGCACCAGCCTCCCCAGCATCGAAAGGACAGCTTCAAAACATAATGCCCCAAAAAGGCAGCATCCATCATTAAGGACCTCCATCACCCAGTCCTCCTTTTTGCTACTATCAAGGAAGAGATACAAGAGTTTGAAGATACACTCAGCATTTCTGGGACAGTTTCTTCCCCACTGCCATCAAATTTCCGAATAGACAATGAACCCATGTACATTACCTCACTACTTTTTTGCACTATTTATTTAATATATACCTCATTGTAATTTGTACATTTTAAAATTTGTATAGTGCTACAGCAAAACAACACATTTCATGACATATGCCAATGGTATTAAACCTGATTCCAATTCACACCAAGCCATTATCACTGCAAGAGTGCCAGAGGGCAGGAAACCCGACTACAATCCTGACAGGGAAACAAAGGAAGGTGGCTGCCAGGATATGAACCAGGTTCCCAGCAAAGCAATGCACAGTTCAAGTTGTTCTTTTTCCCCCCTTTATAGGGCACAGGGTGGCAGAAAGAATCAGATATTAGTGTATTTCCATTGATATCAAGAGACCTTCTTGCTTACATGCAAATATTAAATAAGCCAGCCAGTTTGCTCCAATAATAATTTTACTATGTACAAATCCACTTGGAACAGGATAATAATTCCCCATTCTACACCGCAAACACAGAAGTATTTACCATATGATGCATGATCATCTATTGGCTCAGACTAGCAATCTCCCCATGTAACACAAAAATAAAACTTAAACATAAAGTGTTAATCAAACTTATTGCAGAATTTATCCACTGAAAATGTATTCCCCCTCATAAATAATAATCTCCCAAAATACAAAATGAGGGTCTGGGGGAAAGAGCATAGGAAGAACAGGAAACACAACAAATCAGGTAGTATCTGTGGAGAGAAAAATCAGCTTTTACATTTCAGTTAATGCCATTTCGTCAGCAATGCCAAAAGTGAGCAGCAAAATACTGACAGTGGTGGGCATCTGAAATATACACACTAAAAATGGCAGCATCTGATCTGTGGAGAGATACGCTTATGTTTCAGGTCAGCGACTTTTAAGATTTGCAAACCAGGGAAAGAACACATAGCTCTAATGACCAAAGGGTAGGCACAAAAAAGAATTGACTAAAAAGGGAAAAAAAAACTAGTATGGTGGGAGTGGGGCAGTATGGGCCAAGTACAAAAAGAAACCAAGAATCAGGGAGAATTTGGAATCCTAAAAAAAATAAAGATGAGGTCTTGTCATGGCTTTCTTTGAATTTAAGAAAATATTATAAAGAAAGGTACCACCCCCGTGGCTTGAAACTAACATTTTCACTTTTTAAATTATTTATTAATTGATTTGAGATGCAGAATGGAATAGGCACTTTGAGCCATACCACGTGTCAATCTGAACCCAAGCATATTCATATGACAATTTACAGTGGCCAATTAGCCGACCAACTCATAGGTCTTTGGACTGTGGGTGGAAACTGGAACTCCCGGATAAAAACCTAAGCAATCACGGTGGGGATGTACAAACTCCTTACAGGCTGCAGCGGGAACCGAACCTGGGTTGCTGTATAAAGTGTTGTCTTAACCACTAAGCTACTGCACCACCATGGAGCATCAATGACCTAAAAACAAAAGATTAATTATTTCTCATTTGATAGACTTGACCTAAACATTGAAACAAAAAATTGACAAACAAATCAAATCAACATTTCAACAGTTAGCAACCTAAATCTCAACAAATATGCTTTTCAGCATTTTGTCTACTTCCCCAACAAGTTTAATTCACAATAGTGGCAGTCCAGAATATTGTACCAAACTGTACTTTTCAATAGGACAGTTTAGTATTGTCATTCAAAGTCTATTTACAACTTTATATAAAATCAACATGACCACTTAAGACCAACTACAAAGTCCAGGCACTCTGAGTTGCCTTGAGCCTCTGTCAGATATTAATACGATTTCTTTTCTGGGATAAACTCACCTGTTCCTGTCCCGTCTTTTCTGTAATTTCTGGCATTACTCCCAAGTAATTAAACATGCATTAAGTGTGGGAGGAAAAACAAACAATATTTATATTAACAATAAAGATTCTCATGATTAACCCAGTATTTTTAAACTTATGAAACCTGAATCATTCCTCCATATGTTGCTCATTTTGAGCAAGAAAACTTGACATCTGTAAAATACCGTCATTCTTTTGCCCTGAAGAGGAAAGAAATTTTCAGTGGGATTGCAAAACATTGGTAGCAGTGAGAAGTAAAATTTGACCAGCTGGAGACACTTTTAAGTGTTTAAGACATACTACATTCAAGACCTGAAGTAAGGAAGTAGAATTTTACAACAGGAAGTAACCAGATACACCAGATTACTGGTATATACAATTACCTTAGCCCCAAACATAATCAATAATTTGCTTAATGTATACCTTTTACAAGTTTCCATTGTACAATAGATAATTTAGGCAGCACAAATGACCTGGTCCATCCTAGTTTCTAACTCAAAGGCGTCTGGGCGATCCTGTGGATTAGCAGCCAACATGTCTTTAATTAGTTGCTTGATCCCTTCAGACATGAAAGTTCTCCTTTTCTGTGGGATATGTAGTTCCATCTTTGGGTTTTCTAGCAATGCTTCCCCTACAGGTACAATCTCACTGCCCTGCCTAACGTAGGTCCCAAGCAGTTCTTTCTTAGTCTCGGCATCAATAAAAGTTATACGTTCAATCATGGCCCATATAATTATTCCCAAAGCAAAAATATCCGCTTTAGCCGTGTAGTGTCCTTCCCAGACCTCCGGGGCCATGTAGAAATCAGAGCCACAGGCCGAGGACAGCCAGCACTTGTTGACGTTCACGTTTTTGTTATTCGCCGCTCCACCGCCCACAACGCAGACTTTACTGAGGCCGAAATCGGCCACTTTGAGAATGGGAACTCCAGACTTCTCGGAAATCAGGATGTTGTCGGGCTTGAGATCCCGGTGGACTATGTGGTTCTTGTGCAAAAAAGCGATGGCGCTGGTCAGCTGGAGCATGAAGCTGGTGTTGGTGGCCGAGTCGGGCCTCCGGGACAGCACGTACTGGTTGAGGTCGCCGCCGTTGCAGAACTCCATAACGAACCAGAGGTAACAGGGCTCGCCAGCGCCCAGGATGCGCTCGCCCTTCAGCGAGGTCTCGACCAGGCGCAGGTAGAACTCGGAGCGCTTGTTGCCATGGCTCATCTTCTGGGCGATGCCGTTGCGCTGCAGCACGCACTCCTCGAACTGGATCACGTTCTCGTGTTGCCGCTTGAGGCTGGTCAGCGCCCAGAACTCGGACAGGGCCAGCTCCACGTTCTCCGGAGCGTCGCAACGGATCTTCTTGATGGCCACCCGGGCGCCGCTCTTCCTCACCACCGCCTCGTACACCACGCCGTAGCTGCCGCGGCCTACCTCCTGCACCAGGCTGTACTTGGGCTCCCACAGCAGGCCCGGCGGCCTCGGCGCGGCGGCGGTGCTCCCCGCCGCTGGCCGCTCCTCACGGTTTGTACCTTTTGGGGCGTCGCGAGTTTCCATGCTCCGCACGTCGCTGAGGGGAGACGCTCACACTCCACATCACTGAGGCAAAGGCAGCTGAGTGCCGGTGAGTCAAGCCGCGGCGGCTGGGCCCTGTGCTGTCCCACAGCCGGCTGCAGGCAGCCGCGGTGCGCGCCTCATCCGCCGCTCCCTCACGGTTCAAGCTCGGGGTGACGGCGCACCCCGGCCACTGAGGAGGGAGGGAGGGGGTGGGTGGGTGCAAATCAACCTACAGCTGCTTCCCACTCTCCGCGCCGATAACCAAGCGAGCTCCCGACGAGGCAACTAACTCAGAACGGGCCTCTCGCTACGCTGCTCTCCTCTCATTCATTCCTGGGAAGCTCGGCCTCTCGCTGTTGCCTGCCTCCGCCCTTTCCTGCCGCCCGCCGCCAGTCCGGAGCAGCTTTCGCACCCACGTGTCAGCGACTGGCGGAAGCGTCGCTCCGGTATTGGCCCTGACTCTGCGCTCTCTTCCCCCACCGTTGTACTCGTGAAACTTTGGGCGGTCGCTTCTAATTTGTTTCAGAGTTCAAAAAATGCTTGACATGTTGTAAAGTGTCCAATTCCTTTTTCACTTCACATACTTCGGGTTGTCAAAATTCCCCTAGAAATTTTACACGTGTTTCTTTCCAAACAAAAAACAGCAGACGCTCAGATAAGTTGCGGGTAGCCCGACCTTGATCTCAGAACCAAAGGTTTCCATGTAATTATTAATGATCCAATCTCTGGGAATGGCTGATATATTTAGGAAAAGGCGAGAGACGCTGGTAGCTGCTAATCCAGAAACGTTATCACGTATTTGTTAAAAGTTTTGAATGTCCCCAAAACGCTTCACGGTCAATTAACGTTGAAGCATGGCCATTGTTTTGAATGTAGGCAAAGAATTTGTACATGGCATTGCAAAAATATTGTAGCAAGTGACCGCCTTGATTTTTTTTTCCGGATAACTTATCTGGGACATTTTGACTTGCAGTTGCCTGGATCCTTGATGTTTTTGTTTGCATTAAATCTCAATGAAACTGCAAATAATGCTGTTGGAGTGTGATATGGGTGTTACATCTGAATAAGTAACTAAGAATAAGCAAAATGGTGATCCAGATGATCTTTACAAGTGAACTGATCAGTAGTAAGTGAAATTCAGTAGAGCATAGGTGAATTAGAGAAAACTAGAAGAAAATGAATAGAATATGTGCATGGTCCAAAATGACAAATAAATAAAGGTACCATGTAGGTTATTAATACAACCTATCACAACATAACGATTTTTTTAAAAACCATGCAATGTTTATTATTCATCAGAGTCCTGATGAAGGGTCTCAGCCCAAAACGTCAATTTTATTCTCCACACACACATTGCTTGATCTGCTGAGTTCTTCTAGCACTTTGGGTGTGTTCCACTGATGTCTATATTCGTACAATAAGAGCTGGATTTGCTTCACTACCATGCCTCAACTCAAACTAAACAACAAAAATGGTAGGACAAGGCCAAAAATAAAGTGGATTTTGTGTCCTCTGTCTCTTCTGGATGTCCTGTTACCAAGGCATTTTAATAACCACATAATTGCTTTGCCTCTTCCAGAAACCACCTGTTAATAGCTAAGTGGGTAGCAGTGATCACAGGCATGGTCTCCTGATAAAGAGAAAAGAGCTAGAAAGAGTTCTCTGTCCCTCAGATGAGCACAGTCACTTTTATGCATCACTACACTGCTGAACAGTAGAGGAAGGCAAAGAAGAAAATATATGGACACTGAAAGAACTAACAAATATCATTGACGCTGCGAGGGATCGTTCGATGTGGAGAGCCATGATCACCCAAGCATGTAACATGCAAGGCACATGGGGAGAGAGAGAGAGAGAGAGAGAGAGAGAGAGAGACTGCTGAAGTATATAAAAACAATGTATATTTCTGCCTTTACTATGTGTGCAGTGCTGTACATCTTCTGCTCCTACTTGCAACCCCATAATATTTGCAGTGCCATCTAATCCTATCATATTCATTGAATGGGGGGTATATTTAATGTGGAAATTTTACTCTGAATGTCTTTATCCAAGAAATGAGACTGGTGTTCCACTGAGATGGACATCCCACCGCTACTTCCCAACAAAGGAGGATATCCTGTCCCATTAACATGAGGATGTGTTTTACATTTCTGTCCTGAGATATGAGAGTGAATTCAGGAGCAAGAAGTGGTTCAGAGAGAAAAATCGTGTTTGTTTTAGTTTTTTACATTTAGTGCTTAGAGACCTCTACAGTATCATATTATTCTTTCCTAACTCATAACTTGAGCCAGAGCATTTTAAATTGCTGCTCACATCTTCTATGGTATTTTAGGAAGGTAAGCAATCTAAATACAGGAAAAAGGATATTAAAGCAATAAAATGAGGACCTGAGGTTATTATCATTGTAAAAACTAATATTTATAGAAAAACAACGCTACAATGAGTAGCAGATGTGGTATACGTAATGAGTTGGGGGAAGAATAATTATAAGTTCCTGTCACTGATAATACAGTGTACACATTGTATCAAAAATAACTTTGATTTAAGCAGTGATTTTATTATGGTAAATTAATCCATGCAACGAGAGCAGGATTGATACCGTTTAGCTCTTCAAACCTACTGCACCACTCAATAAGATGATTTATAATTGGGATTATCATTTCTTAAGACAACATAAAAGAAGGTCATTTGGCACAGTGCATCCACATCAGCTTCCAGGGCAACAATCCCATTAGTTTCCCACTCTGTACTTCCCTAAACACCTACGAATAGTTCTCCCACAGAAGCCCATTCACTCTACTTTAAATACTTTGTATTCTTTAAGTACTATCTACAATAAAGAGTAATTTATAGCCCCATATAACATACCAGCATGTCCGTGGGATGTGTAGGGAAATCTGACCTCTCTCAGAGGTAATCTATGGTGAAAGTGCAAACTACACAGATAATACCCATGACCAGAATCAAGAGCAACTGCTTAGAGTTGTGATCTGACAGGAACTACTACTCCACTAAACCACCCTGATCTACTCCACTGGGAAGGCCAATAAAGAGTGCATGCTGACTTAGAGTATATATTTTGTATTGGAGCCCCACATCAGGATGATATTCTGCTATTTAATGTTTCTGATGTTGATCTAAATATCTTTCAAAAGCCCATCAAGCTTATTAAAATAATTAGGGCATGCATTAAGTACCAGGACACACATCTAAGGTGAGTGGGGAAAAGTTTAAAGGAGGTGTGTGGGATAAGCTTTTTTTTACACAGAGAGTGGTAGATACCTGGAACAGGCTGCCAGAGAGTGTGGTGCAAGAAAATACAAAAGTGGTGTTTAAGACCCTGTTAGATAGTTTCCCAATGGTTTGATGATGTGGGTGAGTAGGAGTGAACATTGAAAATGCTTATAAATATGCAGAAGATGGAGGGACATGGATCATTTTGGCGTGCCGAAGGGCCTGTACTGTGCAGGACAGTGCTATGTTCTAATTACAGGCAGAAAAGAACCGGTTTAATTTGACATCATGTTTGACATAGAGGTTGTGGGCCTAAGAGATAGTTCTTCTGCTATATTGTTCTGAACCAGACCCGCTTAGAGAATCTCCAGTCTTACTGTGTGGTAACCACCCCATCCCTAATAGTAATATTTTTTTTATTGAAAATTAGGCCCAAGGCATCAGGATGCATTCTCCCAGTGGTTTGATGATGTGGGTGAGTGGGAGTGAACATTAAGAATTCTTAAAACTTGATCCATGTAACAAAAAAAATTCTGGAACAGGTGAGGTTGCTGTCTTTATATGATGCACAAGCATGCTCAACCGTCATTGTCAAGACCAGCTCCTGTATGAGTAGTCCACTTCATTGCCATGCCTCAGATGTGCAATAGAAGACTACATTTATTTGCATAAGACACAAAAACATTGCAGTAAGTAAAATAATGTTCAGACTATTTCTTAATTACTATTTCCTCTGCTGACAGAATACCTGTTCAATCATTTAAATTACAAGGGGTGATTGATAAGTTCATGGCCCAAGGTAGAAGGAGTCAATTTTAGAAAACCTAGCACGTTTATTTTTCCTACATTTACACACTTAGTCCAGAGGTTGTGGAGCATACAGATCCCTTCTTTGTAGAAGATGGCGTCTTGGACCTCCAGAAGTGGTCCACAGCAGGGGTGATTGATAAGTTTGTGGCCTAAGGTAGAAGGAAATAAATTATACAGCTCTCCTTACATGCACCTGTAGTTCAACTTTTTGAGTGATTACGCAGTGTTTGAAGTTAATAGGTCATCTCCTTCTTCCGTAGGCCATTAACTTATCAATCATCCCTGCTGTGGACCACCTCTGTAGGTCCAAGACGCCGATTTCTACAAAGAAGGGATCCGCATGCTCCATGATCTCTGGACTAAGTGTGTAAATGTAGGAGAGGACTATGCTGAAAAATAAATGTGCTAGGTTTTCTAAAATTGACTCCTTCTACCTTAGGCCACAAACTTATCAATCACTCCTTGTAATTTATTTTTTGCGTAAGTAGGATATGAGGGGTAGAGAGGATAAATCCAAGCAGTCTTTTTCCATTGAGGTTGTGTGACACTAGGACTAGAGATCATAGTTTATGGGTGAGAAGCGAAATATTTAAGGGGGGCTTGAGTGGATTCTTCTTCACCCAGTGTAGTGTTAGTGAGGATCGAGCCACCAACAAAGGTGCAGGTCCAATTATAATACTTAGGGGAAGTTTGGATAAATGCATGGATAGGGGGGTATGGAGAGCTATGGTCCAGGTGCGGGTTGATGGGACTAGGCGGAATAAGTTTGGCACGGACTGGATGGAAGGAAGGTCCTTGTGACTCTGCTATAATTCTCTATGATTCTATAGTAATTGAACTGAAAAATTCATGGCCTCGATTCACGGTTTCACCTCTCCTAGTCACAAATTTTCTCCAGATTTGTCACTATCTAAAACGAGTATCTTTTTCTCATTCTCAGATATGCCAAAACCCTAAACTCTAAATTTTCATCCCAAAACATTTCTGCCTTACAATGTTAAAATCTGCCTTTGCTGGGATTTTCCTCATCTGCACTAATATCTCCTACGTGGCTTGGCATCATGTTTGTTTTGTTTTATAAATGCCACATAAAGAGCTTTTGCACTTTTCTTTTTTGCTCTGTTAAAGGCTCTGTGTAAGTGGAAGTTGTTATTTAAATTATACTGTCATAGCATATCATGTTATAGTAAAACTATTTAAACATGTTTTGAGATGACAAGCTAGTTTTACAGCAGAATAATTTTGCCCCAGGAAAAGATTACCCTGTCAGTTCAAATGCATTAATAATAATAATGCATCTTGCAGCTAATCACCTCTCACTTAGATAACCACAATATACTTACAGAAGAGAAGAAAGGAAGACATAAGGGTATGAAAGGATGCAAAGAACTATTAATAATAGATTCTGTAATTCTATATCAAGTCTGCAGGAAAAGCAGAAATCTTCCATGTTGTTATATTGTCTATCAAAAAGCATTTCTAACCCACACACGTGGTTAATATAAGCTCTTAATATATATATATATATATAAATTATGTCCAATACTTGTGAAATTTCTTCAACATCTGATGAAGCACTGGCTTACTATAATCGCCCCATCTATTAACAACCAAAAAGAACAACCACCATTATCAAAATAGACTGAAACATTTTTCAGGGCAACTCTCTAAGCCCACTGTGGTTTTATCAGCTTTAAACTGGCTCTCTGATATACAGAATCAGATGAAAGTAGGATATCAAATTACAAATTATACCTTAGCTTGCCATCTATACATGACCAATTTGAAATTATATGCTTCTTCATCAGTAAAGCCAAAGCAAATAATTCAAATATATTAAAGAAGATTATACCTGGGAGCTTGACGTTCAATGATACCCATTGTATTGAAAGAATAGGCAGGAAGGCAGAGGAGGTGGCATGTCTCTGTTTGTAAAAAATGAAATTAAATCATTAGAGAGAGGTGACATAGGTATTGAATCATGGTGGATAGAGCAAAGGAACTGCAAGAGTAAAAAGAGCCTGATTGGAGTTATATACAGACTTAAAACAGTCGTAAGGATGTGGTCAAAAAGTTACCAGAGGAGATAGAAAATGTATGCCAAAAGGACAATGTTACACTAGTCATGGGGAATTTCAATAGCTAGATTGGGAAAATCAGGTTGGTGTGCATTTCCAAGAGGAAGTATTCCTAAAATACCTGTGAGATGGCTTTTTAGAGCAGCTCATGGTTGAACCCATTAGGGGATCTGCTATTCTGGATTGAGTGTTGTGCAATGAACTGAATTGATTAGAGAGCTTAAGGTAAAAGAACCCTTAGGGGAAAGTGATCATAATAACTTCAAATTCACCCTGAAATTTGAAAAGGAGAAGCTAAAATCAGATGTATCACTATTGCAATAGAGTAAAGGAAATTACAAGGACATGAGATATGAGTTGACCAGAATTGATTGGAAAAGAGCATTGGCAGGGATGATGGCAGAGAAGCAATGGCTGGTATTTCTGGAAGCAACTGGGAAGGCACAAGAGGTATACATCTCAAAGAGCAAGAAGTATTCTAAAGGCAAGATGACACAAGAGAACTCCCATCAGGCTAACAAGAGAAGTCAAAGCCAACATAAAAGCCAAAGAGTGGGCATATAATAGAGAAAAAGTGAGTGTGAAGTTAGAGGATTGGAAAGCTTTTAAATGCCAACAGAAGGCATCTGAAGGTGTCATTAAGAATGCAAAGATGGAATACAGAAGTAAGCTAGCCTATAATACTAGAGGATATCAGAAGTTTCTTCAGATACATAAAGTGTAAAAGAGTGAGTGGTGAGGGTAAGTATCAGACTGCTGGAAACCAATGTTGAGAGGTAGTAATTGGGGACAACAGAATAATGGATGAACTGAGTATGCAATGAACTGAGTCTTCAATGCAGAAGACACTAGCAGTATGGAGGAAGTTCCAAGTGTCAGGAGTCATGAAGCATTACCATTATTAGAGAGAAGGCTCTTTGGAAAATGAAAGGTCTGAAGGTAGGTAAGTCAACTGGACCAGATGGTGCACAGCCAGGCTTCTGAAAGAGGTGCCTGAAGAGACCATGGAAGCATTAGGAATAATCTTTTAAGAATCACTAGATTCTGGAATGGTTCCAGAAGACTGAAAATTTGCAAATGTTACTCCACTCTTCAAAAAGGGTGAGAGGCAGAAGAAAGAAAATTATAGGCCAGTTAGTCTGACCTCAGTGGTTGGGAAAATGCTGGAGTCAATTGTTGAGCATTTGGTTTCAGGATACTTGGAGGCACTTGATAAAATACGCCATAGTCAGTATGGTTTTCTCAAGGGAAATTCTTGCCTGACAAATCTGTTGGAATTATTTGAAGATATAACAAGCAGAATATACAAAGGACATTCGGTTGATGTTGTGTACTTGGATTTTTAGAAGACCTTTGCAAGGTGGCACACTTGAGGCTGATTACATGATTCTAGCATTAATAAAGCAGTGGCTATTGGCAGGAGGCAAGGAGTGGGAATAAAGGGAACCTTTTCTGACTGGCTGCCAGTGAGTAGTGGTGTTCCACATGGTTACGTGTTGGGACCAATTCTTTTCACGATGTACGTCAATGATTTGTATGATAGAATTGATGGCTTTGTTGCAAAGTTTGCAGACAATACAAAGATAGGTGGAGGGGCAGAAAATAGGAAATAGAGAGGCTACAGTAGGACTTAGACATATTCGGAGAATGGGCAAAGAAGTGGCAGATGGAATATATAAAGTGTCGCTAAGTGTATGGCCGTGCACTTTTGCAGAAGATGTGAAAGGATTGATTATTTTCTAAGTGGAGAGAAAATACAAAAAAATCTGAGTTGCAAAGGGACTTGGGAGACCTTGTGCAGGATTCCCTAAAGGTTAATTTGCAGGTTGAGTCTGTGACGAGAAAGGCAAATGTGATGTTAGCATTCATTTCAAGAGGACTTGAAAATAAAAGCAAGGATGTAATGTTGAGACTTTATAAAGCACTGGTGAGGCCTCACTTGGAGTATTGTGAGCAATTTTGGGGCCCCTATCTTAGAAAGAATGTGCTGAAACTGGAGAGGGTTCAAAGGAGGTTCACAAAAGTGATTCCAGGATTAATAGTTTGTCATATGAAGAATGTTTGATGGCTCTGGGCCTGTATTCACTGGAATTCAGAAGAATGAGGGGTGGCCTAATTGAAACCCATCAAATGATGAAAGGCCTTGATAGAATGGATGTGGAGAGGATGTTTCCTGTGGTGAGAGTGTTTAAAACTAGAGGACACAGCCTCAGAACAGAGGGTCATCCTTTAGAACAGAGATAAGGAGGAATTCGTTTAGCTAGAGAGTAGTGAATCTGTGGAATTCATTGCCACAGGCAGCCGTGGAGGCAAAGTCTTTATGTATATTTAAGGCAAAAGTTGATAGATTCTTGATTGGTCAGGGCATGAAGGGTTACGGGGGAGGGGGGGGAGGCAGAAGTTTGAGGCTGAGAGAAAAAAATGGATCAGCTGTGATGATATTGCAGAGCAGGCTCAAGGGGTTGAATGGCCTAATTTTGTTCCTATATCTTATGGTCCTAAATAGTAGAACTATTTTCAAAACATATAAACATGAACTTTGGACTAGTTAAATTCAGAACATTAAACATAAAGAAAGATGCTATAGAGCTAGTAGAATATAAAACAGAGTGCAGGATACAACAGATGGATGAACATGATTTGTTCATTTGTTGATATTTGGGATATCAACAAGCAAAAAAAGTAGATTATACTGCAACAAAGGGAAAACGTTCAACAAAATTTACTTTGCTTAAGAAAATCTGCCAAACAGAACTCAATGGTAAAAATATAACAAAGGCAATAGACACTTTCACTATACCCATTTAACTTTTGGCATAATATCTTGGTCCAAAACCAAGTTGGAAAGATTACGAAGAAAAAATAAGTACTGAAATGACAAATTTTAGAAAACATATTTAGATTAACACAAGTCAGATAAAACTTCTGATGACATATTTTCATCAATGAAAACAGGACTCGGCACTCCACACAAGCAAATGAAATTCTGATAAGAGCACACCACTAAACTTAAATGAAAGCACAACCCAGAAAGAAGAAGAAACTATCATTACAGAAGAAAAAGTAAACCAATGGAAGAGCATGACCCTCCATGGTAGACATCCCCACAATATGAGGAGACTAGATGTTGACAAGAAAGTGTTGGATGCCTTATTCAGAGTTGGAGACCACTTCCCAGAAACAGAGGGGTTCCTTGTAGCAATACAGGATCAGGTTGTTAACACAAAAAGTACATAATAAAAAACCAACAAATTCAAGATGATAAATTCAGAATTGCCAAGAGAAACCGGAAACAATCCAACACATTGCAGGATCCTGTAGCAGTTTAATTCAGTCAGATTACACAGGATCAATCAAGTAGCAAGTATCATTCACCAAAATCGTGTTTTAAAATACAAACTGGTAAAAGACACCATATCTTACTATAAACACGCCTGATCCAGTTTTAGAGTCAGTGCCGACAAGTTATATTATGACCAACCCATTATTACATTTGTACAAACAGAACAATCCATATTGATTGTACAGATTTAATATTACAGGATAAGCAAACAAGAACATAGAACATAGAATAGTACAGCACATTACAGGCCCTTCAGCCCACAATATTATGCCAACCCTCAAACCCTGCCTCCCATATAACCCCCCCACCTTAAATTCCTCCATATACCTGTCTAGTAGTGTCTTAGACTTCACTAGTGTATCTGCTTCCACCACTGACTTAGGCAGAGCATTCCATGCACCAACCACTCTCTGAAAAACCTTGCTCTACTATCCCCCTTGAACTTCCCTTCCCTTACCTTAAAGCCATGTCCTCTTGTACTGAGCAGTGGTGCCCTGGGGAAGAGGCACTGGCTGTCCACTCTGTCTATTTCTCTTAATATCTTGTACACCTCTGATAAGACCCTTTGTCAGGACTAACTGAAAGACAGGAGAGGGAGGGATGAAGCTAAGAGCTGGAAAGTTGATTGGCAAAAGGGATATACAGTTGGAGAAGGGAAAGGATCATGGGCCCTCCTGTCTTCTCCTATCATTTTGGATCTACCCCTCCCCCTCCCACTTTCAAATCTCTTACTATCTCTTCTTTCAGTTAGTCCTGACGAAGGGTCTCAGCCCGAAACGTCAACTGTACTTCTTCCTATAGATGCTGCCTGGCCTGCTGCATTCCACCAGCATTTTGTGTGTGTTGCTTGAATTTCCAGCGTCTGCAGATTTCCTCATTTTTGCCTCTGTATTTATGCCCCTTTTTTCTCCGACTTGGGTGACATAACACAAACGATCTAAAAGCATTGTTTGGAAAGATGGGCATCTTCACATTTCACAATTATTGCTGTAAAGTTAACTTCTGAGTTCACAAACCTGTCAACTATAAATTCATCAGATATTGATATGCTAAATAATATTATCCATTTGTTCTGCAAGCTTCTGTGAACTAAGCAACTTGAGTCAGCTTATCTATTTGAAACACCCAAATTAAAAACCTATTGTGTTATACTACATCTTTGAGCAGTAAAGCAGATCCAGTGACTAGCATTCTCACAGACGGAGCATCTTCTAAACTATTCTTTCAAGGGGTCTTTTATAACTTCAAGCTGATTACTGTTTTCCCTTTACATCTGAAGAACTGAAGAATGACTTCCATTTGCAACCAGAAACTATACAAACTTGTTAGCTGCAAGTTTAATTATATCTGTTTGTGATCTTTCAAATGGAAGCTGCTTCTGTTTAGAAAGCAAGCTTAGCAAACATGAGACCTCCTGTCCAAGGAAAGTGAATATCCATCACATTGCAAGATTGAAGCGAAATGGAAGTTTGCACCTGAAAAAAGATGAATGAATATCCTGACTGGGAGCTTTGCTCATGCTACTCAGGAGAGAGAATTTCAACTAGTTTTGCAGGGGTCTGAGAACCAGAACCCCAGGTCAGTAAGGGAAGGATGAGACAACAAGTTAGATGTCAGGGAAAGTATTGAAAGGCAAAATCTGAATAGCAGGTATGATGGGTCAGATAGTTTGAAATGTGTATATTTTAATGCTAGGAATATTATGAGCAATGGTGATGAAAGAGCATAGATCAGTACATGGAAATACAATGTTGTAGCCATTACTGAAACTTGGTTGACAGAGGGGCAGGAAGGGTGATTAATGTACCAAGTTTTCAAAGTTTTAGAACAAATAGAGGAGGTAAAAGGCGAGGAGGGGGAGTTGCACTACTAATTAAGGACAATATCACAGCTCACTCAGGGGAGACATAATGAAGGGGTCAGACTAATGGGATCACCCTAATGGCCCACCAGAACATTCAGGAACAGACATGTAATCAGATTAAGGAAATATTTTAAAATAATAGGGCTGATGCCATAGAGGATTTCAACTTCCCTTATATAAACTGGGACCTTCTTAGTGAAAGGGATTTAGATGGAGCAGAATTTGTTATGTGTATCCAGGAAGGTTTCTTAAGTCATTACCTGGACGGTCAAACAAGAGGATGGGCCATATTGCACATTGTGTTGGGTAATGAGCCTGGCCAGATGACTGAACATTCAGAGGGTATACATTTGGGAACAGTGACCACAATTCCTTAATTTTCAGGACAGCTATAGATAATGATAGATATGGTCTTTGCAGGAGAGTTTTCAACTGGACTAGGGAAAAGTATGGCATTAGGCAGGAACTTAGAAGGGTTAATTGGGAACACTTTCCCTCTGGCAAGTCCACATCAAACGCATAGAGGGTGTTTAAGGATCAATTGCACAGAGTACAGGAAAGGTATTTTCCTGTTAGTAGGAAGGATGGGGATGGAAAGGTAAGGGAACCTTGGATGTCCAGAAAAGTGATGAATTTAGTCAAGTAGAAAAAGGAAAAGTATGCAAAGCTTCAGAAGTTAGGATCAAATGAAGCACATGGGGAATTTAAAGAAGCAAGAAGAAAAAACTGAAGAAGGGAATTTCTCTGACAGGGTTTGTAGACCATTATTTCCTATGAAGCAAAACCCAAGATCATAAATGGCAGCGATGCTACCAGATGAACTCAACAAGGGAGTATATAACTACAGCTGTGAGGATTCCTGCTGCACCCAGGAACCGTGTAATCTCTATCTCAGAGGCCAATGTCAGGCTGTCTTTCAGGAGGGTGAACTCTTGCAAGGCAGTAGTCCCCAATGGAATACCTGGTAAGGCTCTGAAAACATTAGCCAACCAACTGGCAGGTGTATTCAAAGACATTTTCAATCTCTCACCACTACAGTCGGAAGTTACCACCTGCTTCAAAATGCAACAATTGTACCGGTGCCCAAGGAGAGTAGTATGAACTGCCTTAACAAGTTTGAAAGGTTGGTCATGGTTAGAATCAATACTTGTCTCAGCAAGGACCTGGACCCACTGCAATTTGCCTAGAGCCACAATAGGTCTACGGGAAACACAGTCTCAAGGGCTCTTCACGTAGCCTGCAGCCATGGACAATACAAACAAGAGTGCTTTTCATTTGGCTATAGCTCAGCATTTAACACCATCACTCCTACAGTCCTGTTCACAAAGCTCCAGATCCTGGGCCTCTGTACCTCCCTCTGCAACTGGATTCTTGACTTCCTAACCAAAAGATCACAATCTGTGTGGATTGATAATAACATCTCCTCCTTGCTGACAATCAACACTGGCACACCTCAGGGATGTGTGCGTACCCCACTGATCTATTCTCTCTATCTCCATTAATGTGTGGCTAAGTTTAGCCCAAATGCCATCTATAAATTTGCCGATGATGCAACCATTGTTAACAGAATTGGATTTTCAAAAGGCATTTGATAAGGTGCTGCATAAGAGGCTGCTTAATAAGATGAGAGCACATGGAATTACAGGAAGGATATTGGAATGGGTGGAGCATTGGCTGATAGGCAGAAAGCAAAGAGTGGGAATACAGGGATCCTATTCTGGTTGGTTGCCAGTTACTAGTGGTGTTCCGCAGGGGTCTGTGTTGGGGCCTCTTCTTTTTACACTGTATATTGATGATTTAGATTTGGATTAAATGGTTTTGTGGCTAAGTTTGCAGATGACACCAAGATAGGTGGAGGAGCAGGAAGTGTTGAAGAAACGGAAAGGTTGCAGAGAGACTTGGTCAGTTTAGGAGAGTGGGCAAAGAAATGGCAGATAAGATACAATGTTGTGAAATGTATGGTTTTACACTTTGGAAGAAGAAACAATCAGGCAGATTATTAATTAGATGGGGAGAAAATTCAAAAATCGGAAGTGCAAAGGGAATTGGGGGTCCTAGTGCAGGATACCCTAAAGGTTAACACCAAGTTGGATTGGCAGTAAGGAAAGCGAATGCTATGTTGGCATTCGTTTCAAGAGGAATAGTGTATAAGAGTAAGGAGGTGTTGATGAGGCTCTGTAGGGTACTGGTGAGACCCCATTTGGAATACTGTGTGCAGTTTTGGGCCCCCTATCTTAGAAAGGATGTGCTGATGTTGAAGAGAGTTCAGAGAAGATTCACAAGGATGATTCCTGGAATACAGGGATTAACATATGAGGAGCGTTTGTTGGCTCTTGGATTCAATTCATTAGAGTATAGAAGAATAAGAGGGGATCTCATAGAAACATTACGAATGTTTATAGGGTTGGACAGAGTAGATGTGGAAAGGCTGTTTCCCTTGATGAGTCCAGGACAAGAGGTCACAGTCTTAGAATTAGAGGTTACCCATTTATGATGAGGAGAATTTTTTTTCAGCCAGAGGGTCATGGATTTATGGAATTCATTGCCACATACAGCTGTGGAGGCCCAATCATTGAAGGTTTTTAAGGAGGAGATTGACAGGTATCTGATTAGTCTGGGTATCAAGGGATATGGGAAAAAAAGCTGGAAATTGAAACTAGATAGGAGAATAGTTTAGCTCATGGTGGAGTGGTGGAGCAGACTCAATGGGCTGAATGGCCTACTTCTGCTCCTTTGTCTTGTGATTTTGTGATCTAATCTTAGATGGAGATGAGAGGGCATAGAGGAGCGGCTCAGCTAGTTCAATGGGGTTGCAGCAACGATCTTGCAACCTTCAGTAAGATCAAAAGAGCTAATTGTGGATTCCAGAAAGAGTAAGATGAAAGAAAACAAACCAATCCTAATAGAGAGATCAGAATTGGAGAGAGTGAACAATTTCAAGTTCCTGGACATTAATACCTGGAAGGATCTAACCCAGTCCCAACATATCAATGCAGCTATAAAGAAGACAAGCCAGACAGTATATTTAATTAGGAATTACAAAAGATTTGGTTTTTCACCTAAAACACTAGAAAACTTCTATAGATGTACCACAGAGAGCATTCTGACATGCTGCATCTCTATTGGTATGGGGATGGTGTGGTGGGAGATCACTGCACAAGATTGAAAGAAGCTACAGAAAGTTGTAAAATCAAACAGGTCTATCATGGGTACAAGCCTCTGTAGTATCCAAGACATCTTCACGGAGTGCTGCCTCAGAGAGGTGGCGTCCCTTATTAAGGACCTCCATCACCCAGGACATTCCCTCTTCTCATTCTACCATCAGGAAGGAGATACAGAATCATGAAGGCATACACTCAGCAATTCAGAAACAACTTCTTTCCCTCTGCCATTCAACTTCTAAATGAATATTGAACCCATGAACACTAACTTACATTTTTATTATTTCTGTTTTTTCACTACTATTTTCACTTAACTAGTATAAATATATACTTTACGTATTTCATTTATTTCTTCTATATTTATCATGTATTGTATTGCATTGCTGCCGCTAAGTTAATAAATTTTACAACATATTCTGGTGATATTAAACCTGATCCTGATTCTGACTCTAACTCTAATTCTGAATTAGGAAAGCCAGTAAGGACTATGAAAAGTCCTTGGCAAATACGATTAAGGTGAATCTCAAGGGATTCTATATCAAGAGCAAGAGGATTACTGGGGCGAGGGTAGGACCACTGAAGAATAAAGGGGGAAACATTTGGTTCGATTCTGAGAATGTGAGTGAGGTACTTAATGAATATGTTGCTTCGGTATTTACCAAAGCAAAGGATATGGAGGATCAAAGGATCAGTGCAGAGTATACATTAGGACGTTTAGAGGTCAAGGAGGAGGAAGTATTGGGCTTCCTCTTGAGTATTAAGGTGGATAAGTCCCCAGGGCCTGATGGGAATTTCCCCAGGTTATTGGAAGAGGCAAGAGATGAGCTTGCTCAGGCCTTGACCAGTATCTTCATTCCGTTTCTAGGCACAAGCGAGGTCTCAGAGGACTGACGAGTGGCTAATGTTGTACCTCCATTTAAGAAAGAACAAGAGAAAATCCTGGAAATCATAGACTTGTGAGACTCACATCAGGTATAGGGAAATTGCTAAAGAAAATTCTAAGGGTTAGGAAACACGAACATTTGGAAATCCATGGCCTAATTAGAGAGCGCTAGTATGATCTTGTGCATGGCAGATCATACCTTACCAACGTTTGATTGAGTATTTTGACAAGGTGATAAGGGAGTTTGATGAGGGTAGGGCAATGGATGCTGTCTACCTGGATTTTGGTGAGGCATTTGACAAAGACCCTCATGGGAAGCTAATCCAGGCGATTAGATGCATGGAGTTGGCAGCGAATTAGCTGCTTGGATTCAGAACTAGCTTGCACAAAGAAGACAGGGTGTAGTCATTAAAGGGATTTATTTGAGCTGAGGGTCTGTAATTAGTTGTGTACCGCAGGGATCTGTGCTGGGTTGCCTGCTGTTTGTGATGTATAAAAATGACCTGGATAAAAATGTAGATGAGTGGGTTAGTAAGTTTATGAATAATACCAAGATTGGTGGAGTTGTGATAGAGTAGAAGACTGTAAAGAATACAGTGCAATATGGATTAGTTGCAGATATGGGCAGAGAAACAGCGTATGGAGTTTAACGCAGATAAATGTGAGGTGTTGCACCTTGGTAGGGCAAATGCAAGGAGTCAGTACACTGTTGAGGGCAAGATCCTTAACCATGTTGCTGAGCAGAAAGATCTTGGGGTTGAAGTTCATAGCCCCTTGAAAGTGGCTACACAATTTGATAAGGTGGTTATAAAAGTTTATGGAATGCTTGCTTTTATTAGATGAACCATTGAGCTCAAAAGTCAAGATGTTATGTTGCAACATTATAAAACTCTGGTTAGGCTACCTCTGGAGTATTGCGTACAGTTCTATTAGCCCCACTACAGGAAGGATGTTGAGGCTTTAGAGGGGGTACAAAAGAGGTTTATCAGGATGCTGCCTGGTTTAGAGGGCATGTGCTATCATGAGACATGAGATAAACTTGGATTCTTCTCTCTGGAGCGCTGGAGGCTGAGGGAAGATCTGATAAAGGTATACAAGATTATGAGAGGCATAGGTAGAGCGGACAGAGAGTATCTGTTTCCGAGGGTTGAAATGTCCAACACCAGAGGACATGCATTGAAAGTGAGAGGGGGTAGAGTCAAGGGGGATGTAAAGGGTAAGTTTTTTTACTCAGAGAGTTGTGGATGCCTGGAATACACTGCCTGTTTTGGTGGAAGAGGCAAATACATTAGAGACTTTTATGGAAAATGGAGGGACGTGGACATGGTGTAGGTGGGGAAGATTAGTGTTTAGGAGTTTTTGATTTTCTTGTTAGCTGGTTCTGCACAACATTGTGGGCCGAATGGCCAGTTCCTGTGCGGTACTCTTCTATGTACTGTGTTCTATGATACAACCTCTCTCTTTTATCTCCTCTTTCCTCAGTGTCAAGAACCAAAATATTCCTTTTTAGAGTAACAGAGATACCTGAGATGATGTGTGTAATCTATCCCATAGTAATGTTGAATGTTACTTTGATGGATACCATTTCAAAATGGTGGCAGGGGAAAATATCTTATTGGAAGGATACCAAAGGTAAGGATTGGAAAAGGTTGTGTCAGATTTTGAAAGCTATAACACAAAACTGGGACAGTTAGCCAGTTCTGAGTGTGTTGATACTGGGGTTGCTGATCATGCAGTCGTAAACTCAAATGAAGACGTCAGACCATGAGACATGAGAGCAGAATTAGGCCATTTTGCCCTTTGAGTCTGGTCCACCATTCAACCATGGCTGATCCTTTTTCTTCCCCTCCTCAGCCCCATTCCCCAACCTTCTCCCCGTGACGTTTGATGCTGTGTCCAATCAAGAACCTATCAAGCTTTGCATTAAATATACCCAATGACCTGGCTTCCACAGCTGCCTGTGGTAACAAATTCTACAAATTCACCAGCCTCTGGCTAAAGAAATTTCTTCACACCTCTGTTTTAAATGGATGCCCCTCTATCCCAAGGCTGTGCCCTCTTGTCCTAGACTCTCCCACCATGGGAAAAATCCTTTCAACATCTACATTGTCTTGGCCTTTCAAAATTTGAAAGCTTTCATTGACATCCCCCACCCCATCCTTCTAAATTCCAGTGAGCATAGGCCCAGAACCATCAAATGTTTCTCATATAATTACCCTTTAGTTCCCAGAATCAGCCTTGTGAATCTCTGAAATTGCTCCAAAGCCAGCATATCTTTTCTTAGATGAGGAACCTAAACCTGTTCATAATACCTGAGGTGAGGCCTCAAGAGTGCCTTATAAAGACTCAGCATCACAACCCTGCTCTTATATTCTAGACCTCTAAAAGTGAATGCTAATGGTGTATTTGCCATCTTCACTGCCGACTCAAATTGTAACCTTTAGGGTATTCTGGACAAGGACTCCAAAGTATATTTGCATCACAGATTTTTGGATTTTCTCCCCATTTAGAAAATAGTGCACATATTTATTTCTTTTACCAAAGTGAATGACCATGCTTTTCCCAACATTATATATTTCATTTACCACTTTCTTGCCCATTCTCCTAATCTGTCTAAGTTCTTTTTCAGCCTTCCTGTTTTCTCAACACTGCCTTCCCCTCCACCAATCTTTGTATCACCTGCAAACCTGGCAACTAAGCCATGTGTTCCATCATCTATATCATTGATATACAGCATAAAATAAAGTGGTCCCAAACTGAACCCTGTGGAACACTATTAGTCATTGGAAGCCAACCAGAAAAGGATCCATTTATTCCCACTCACTGCCTCCTACCAATCAGCCAATGCTCTAACCATGCTGGTAACTTCCCTGGAACACCATGGGCTCTTAACTTGGTAAGCAGACTCATGTGTGGCTCCTTGTCAAAGGCCTCCTGATTGTCCAAATATACAACATCCACTACATCCCCTTTACCTATCCTACTTGTAATCTCCTCAAAGAATTCCAACAGGTTTGTCAGGCAAGATTTTCCCTTAAGGAAACCGTACGGTCTTTGTTCTATCTTGTCCTGTGTCAGCAAGTACACCATACCTTCATCCTTAACAATTTCCTTTCTGTTGCCTCCCTCCTTTCTTAAAGAGTGGAATGACATTTGCTATTTTCCGGTCCTCCAGAACCATGCCAGAGTCCAATAATTTTTGAAAAATCATTACTAATGCCTCCACAAACTCTACTGCTACCTCTTTCAGAATCCTAGAGTGCAGTTCATCTGGTCGGGGTGGCTAATGTACCCTTAGGTCTTCCAACTTTTTGAGCACCTTTTCTCTTGTAATAGTAACTTCACTCACTTCTCTTCCCTAACACCCTTCAACACCTGGCACACTGCTAGTGTCTTCCACAGTGAAGACTGCTGCAAAATACTCATTCAGTTCATCTGTCATTTCCTTGTCCCTCATTATTATTTTTCCAGCCTTATTTTCTAGCAGTTCTATATCCACTCTCATCTCTCTTTTGTTTTTTATATACTTGAGAAAGCTTTTCTTATCAACCTTGATATTGTTTGCAAATTTGCTTTCATTTTCACTTTTTTTCCCTCCTAATGATTCTTTCAGATGCTTTATGTAGGTTTTTAAAAGCTTCTCAGTCCTCTATCTTCCTGCTAATTTTTGCTTTGTTGTATTCCCTCTGTTTTGCTTTTACATTAGCTTTGACTTCCATTGTCAGCAATAGTTGTACTATTTTGCCATTTGAATATTTGTTTTTTTTTTGTGGGAATACATCTATCCTGCACTTTGCTCATGTTTCCCAGAAACTCATGCCATTGCTGCTCTGCTGTCATCCTTGCCAGCATCTCCTTCCAATTTACTTTGGCCATCTCCTCTCTCATACCACTGCAATTTTCTTTACTCCAGTGAAATACTGTTACATCAGACGTTACTTGCTCCCTATCAAATTTCAAGATGAACTCAATTATATTGTGATCATTGCCTTCTAAGTGATCCTTTACCTCATCACCTCCAGTTCATTACATAGCACCCAAACCAGTACAGCTGAACCCCTAGCAGACTCAATGAGAAGCTGCTCTAAAAAGCTATCTCACAGGCATTCAACAAAGTCACTCTCTTGGGATTCTTTACCAACCTGATTTTCCCAATCAAAGTGCATGTTGAAATCTCCCATGACTTTCATAACACTGCCCTTTTGACACACCATTTCTATTTCTTGTTGTAATCTGTAGCCCACATCCCAGCTACTATTTGGAGGCCCATATATAACTGCCATCAGGATCCTCATACTCTTGCAGTTTCTTAACTCAACCCACAAGGATTCAACATATTTCAATCCGATGTAACATATTTCTAAAGATTTGATTCTATTCTTCACCAGCAGAGCCACTCCACCCATTCTGCCTGCCTTCCTATCCCTCTGATCCAATGTGTAACCTTGGACATTAAACTCCCAACTACATCCATCCTTCAGCCTCGATTTACTGACAGCCACAACATCAAACCCAACAATCTGTAAAAGTGCAACTGAATCATCCACCTTATTTCTTATACTTTGTGTATTGAAATCTAACACTTCGAGTACTGTATTTGCTACCCTTTTTGATTTTGCAACCTAATGTACTGATACTCACCCTGCTGGCTTTAAGCCTTATTGGATATAAATAGCCACAAGTTCTCCCAGTAAAGAGAGATTATACTGTAATCATCCAATCTTCAATGACTAGTTCACTTCCTTGTTTATTCTCCCTGATGAGTTTAGCTGCCAACATCCACTATTCAAGTGGTGGTTCCTTTTACCCTATCAAGGAAAAGACACCTTCAGCTAACAAAGTAGTTTAAAACGCATTTCATTTATGTATAGTGATATATGTTTAAATCCTAGCAACATTCTTAAAACACATTTAAAACTCACAGAGGATTTCTATTTTAAACATTTCCCTATTTCAAATCATGTCTAAAACCCAAATCATCACCAAAGCACAAAGCATTTCTCCAGTATGAATGATTAAGGATTTTCAAAACACAGATACAATTCCTAAGAACTAAAAAGACATACCAAAGCGCAGACAAAGAAGTTATCCATGTTTATTGATGTTCTAATAAGCTTGAACTACTCTCTACATTCATACCCTTTTTCTCCCAAATGAGTGACTTCATAAGCATGTTATATTTGTTCAGATATCCTTTTAACACAAATGGTCTTTGGGGAGGTAAATCTACCATTAATGCTGCAAAGCTAACTTCTGAGTTAGCTCTTCCAACTATAAACACATCAGTTATTGACATGCTAAATGATACTATGCATCTGTTTTGCCAGCTACCTTGAACTAAGCAACTCAAGAGTCAGTTTGTCTGTTTGAAACAACCCAAATTAAACAACTCATTGTCTTGTTCTCTACTTTTGAGCAGTAACAAATCAGGTGCAGCAACTCTTTACAGAGTGTCTTCAAAATACAGAGCATATTTTGGACAGGAAAGGAGTGGAGGGTTATGGGCTGAGTGCGGGTAGGTGGGACTAGGTGAGATTAAGGGTTTGGCACGGACTAGGAGGGCCAAGATGGCCTGTTTCCGTGCTGTGATTGTTATATGGTTATATTTGCGAAGTTGTTGTATAAAGAATGCTTTTTTAACCTAAAGCTGCTTTCCATTTAAATCTTAAGAAATGCAGACTTCTGTTTATGACCAAAAGTTAAACAAAGCAATATACGTTTGTAGACGAAAGTTTTCTTACAACTGTTTGTGAATTTTCGAATGGCAAGCTTAGCAAACATAAGATTGAATCGAATATCTATCACATGAGGAGGACTCCAAGAGATCTCTAGATGATGCAGACAAATTGAGTAAGGGGCATACTGTATCCATGGTAAATTCCATTAATCTAGGATAAGTACAAAGTTATCCACTTTGGAAGGAAAAATCAGAAAGGCAGTTAGCTTGGTGATAGATTGGGAAACGTTGATGTACAAAGGGAAGTGAATGTCCTTATGCAGCTGTCACTGAAAACAAACATGTAGGTGCACAGATTAAATATGGAGGCTTCTGGTATTTTGGTTTACATTGCAAGAGTGCAAGAACAGGACTGTTGTGCTAAAATTAAACAGGGTTCTGGGTCACAGAATAGACCTAATGGCTGCTCTTGGTTGCTTGGTGCTGCTATAAATCCACATTTCAGATACATCACACTATATTGTCTACACTTCTTTTTCGTTTGGTCTGCTTCTGCCATTTTCATTAAGGATTAACAGCTACACCTGTTGTTTAAGTCCAACCTCAAGTGCTGATATCAATAAAGGGGAAAGTGATGATGTCATCATAGCTCAGGGAAAACCTGACTATGTACCTTCAGACAGACAAATATCTTGAATGGGCCATGGGTTAGAGATATATGGCAAGACCACTTGAAAGTGCAGATAATGAACTTTACTGGATTGGATGCCATACCGTAATTCACATAAACTAAGTCACTGCATGACTAGAGTATGGGAATTGTACTAGCTAACACTATACTACAGTAGTAAACAGAAATAAAGTGCAGGCCTGCCCAGAAAGAACACAATTTCTTCAGTCCAGATTTCTAATAATCTACCAAATGCAGAAGTGTCACATTGAGCAAAGTCTAAAAGAACAGTGGATTAGCAAGAGATGAGATGATTACATGATCATTTATGAAGCAGTGATGACCAAATGCTTATAATAAGTAATTATTTTCTTTTTTTTTAATTAAGCCTCGGCCAACCCCTCCCCCCACCACCACCACCATCGCCACCTGCATTTTCTTTATTTGCCCCTTAGAAACTCCAACCACCCCCAGGGGAGAGATATTGCCCACTTTGGAAACTGCTGCTTTCGGTAAAGTCTCACAAGCACAAAAGTACATTACATTTTTATATACTTAAGATCATAGGATACAGGAAGTGATTCAATACAACTTCAATAGTTACAATTCTTTACTTCGATATTTTGGGTTGACAATGCTTCCTTTGAAGTACATATCTATAATGAAAGACACCTCTATACCTTGTCACAAAGTAATACACAGAAATTCCAGACACCCAAAATTAACGTTGTCAGGGCTGTCTGTAAGTATACAAATACAAAAACTGTTTGATTACCTATACCTGTGGCCATGTTTGATATACTGAGTGAGAACATCAGTCTTGTCTACCAGCTTGAACTCCCTTTTGCAATGGTGCGATTAACTTAGCCCATGTTACCTTGTTTGATGCAGGCTAATTAACACAACCCCATTGCATAGTCATCAGACAAATGCTAAGATAAATGTCTCATGGTCACCATTTTGCAAACCATATCTCTTAGTCCATAGGCCAGCCAATGTTCCACAGAGAGTGGAACTTCAATTCGCTGTTTGCAATTTACAATCCACATTAATATCTGAAAACTGGTTGTTGTTTGAATTAATATCTGCTGTATTAACGTAACTCCAGAGTACGCCCTAACAAACTGCATTGTTCTGTGTTCTATGGTGGAAAATGATAGATCATTGCCAAAGAAACTGTATTTGACATGCATAACTAACTATTTTTTTAGGAATCCCTGTTTTTTGTTGAGTCACGCAGCCGCACATATTGGTAACTGTTGGCTTCTGAATGCTCCAGGGCAGGGATGTAACCTAAGCATTTAAACTGCCAATCTACCCAGTTTCCAGTTCTCAACTGTTCAAGATCTTTTTATCTTTTTGATCTTTAATAACAATTTATGACTGCCTAAGCTGATCTCACAATTTAGCATTCTTAAAACATTCCATATAAATAAAAAATTTGAATGATGTCCTTCACAAAGAAGTTCAGTTTGCACTAGAGGCCACCGGGTGCTAACAACTTCTGTTGACTCACCAAACGTGATACAATCAGTTATGAACAAATCCATTTTATTTGCTCCTCAATACTCCATATTGGAAACAAGAGAAAACCTGCAGATGCTGGAAATCCAAGCAACACACACAAAATGCTGGAGGAACTCAGCAGGCCAGGCAGCATCTATGGGAAAGAGTACAGTCGATGTTTTGGGCTGACACCCTTCAGCAAGAATATTGTTATGTCAGATACCAACTGCATACCAATGACATGTCTTGAAGTAGTAGGAACAAACCTGATGAGGTCCCAGCTCAGATGCAAGGTCACCACACCCATTCCTTGCTAGCAGCAACAAATGAGCCACCAAATTATATCTAGGTACTTTACAGCAGACTGATACACTTCAGCAATGCAACCAAATGGGAGAGGATGTCAGGAAAAGAGAATGTTCGGATTATTGCTACTCAAATAAACAACACTGTCTGAAGGAGCCATCTCTCAATGTCATGACAAATGAAAGCTGCGTGTTTGGATTCTCAATAAAGGTGTTTGATAAAACAGAGGTGTTCTTATCTGTTGAGAAGTGCTCCTACTGTAAATACATAATTCTACACTGCCACTTGCCAAAATTAAAAACTTGAAATTATATTGACCTCCCTAGCTTCACTCAGTGGCCAAAGAGTTAATGCCTGAATCATGCTGTGGCGTCTGCCTGTTGAGAAGCAGAATGGAAATTGTCATCATTGCATACAAACTCCAGGAAAAATGCAGGGAATTGTACCACATATTATGAATGGCTTTCTTCATCCTCACTTTCACTTCCCCAATCAGCAGGGCCTCCTAAAATTTGTCTATTCACATCAGCATGCAGACTATCATACTAAACAGTAAGTCTGCAGCACAACCAAACTTAGTGAAGATTTAAGACTGTCATATTACCCAACATATTTTTAAATTTTTCTAGTCACATTGTTACACCTTACATCCAGCAATCTTCCCATAAGAGTGGGACTAATCTTTAAAAGTAATGGGTAAGTGTTCAATCAATGGCGACTACCCTCCAGAATTAAGGTCACTCACTCAGACCTTAGTACTCCAGCTGCAGTGTGCAGAAAGCACTTGCATTTGCACCTGGTCAAAGGTCAGACTCCAAGGCATTTTCGAATGATATGCGAAAGGACAGATCTTGCACTCAACATTCACAAAAGCAAGATCCTTTACTACCACTATTCTGCAATGATAAAAAATCCCTGTTAAATTCTGGGAAAGACTGGCCACTACTCGTGTTGTAAGAAAGGAGAAGCTGATAATGAAATTCACTGCTGATTTCAAAGTGTCAGTAATAGTTGGTCAAATAAGGAGGAGAGCATCAGGATCTCAGATCTGAATAAATCTCATAGTTTATTACCCGGTGCTTCTGGGATCTGGACTACTCAGAAATTGACATTTCAAAGTACTCAAAATAATATCACCAATGCTCTCTCTGCAAAGTCCAAGAATTTACTAGGGGTAAGCAAGACAGTCTCCACATTGTCCCCACATCAACAGTCCCTGCAGTGAGGTCCTTTTGTTTACATGCCCAAGACCAGATGGTTATGGGAGGGATTATAAAATACGTAAGAGTTATATTAAGAACTTCTTTCAATCTAGAGGACTTATTGTTGGTGGGAGAAGGAGGAGCAATGGCAAGAAAATGGTTTTGTAAACTGAGTAATGTTTGGTTATAATTATTTTTCATTTTTAAAATCTGGATTCTGAGGTGAAGGTGGGCTACCCACTGTAGAGTCAAAGCAGCTTTAAATTAAAAATATAAGCATAAAATGCAAGCCACACTCAGCAAATTAAGAGCTGCTGTTACCAAGACACTGATGAAATGTTTTGGTTGATTTGTGTCCCTAAGGCAATGCTGAACTCACCCTATCAAAATTAGTCCTTTTGACTCAGCTCTTCCACCCTTTCTGCAACCATTTTTTTGTTATTTTCTGGATGGAGTCTTCAACTTGAAAAGTTAACTCTTTTCCTCTTTTCATAGATACTGCTTGACTGATTCCAACGTTGTCTTTATTTAAATTTCAGATTTCTTGCCAAATTTTTAATATTCATGAGCTTTAAACTAACTGAATGCATCTTCCTTGTTTGTCTGTGTTGTTGTGGCAAAACAGAAGACAGAAGAGAGATCTGGGGCACAAAACGATAATAAATCTGGCCTGGCAGTAAACAACAGTGATGAACAGCTAGTGGTTCAAAAAGTTTTTGAACTGTTGCCAATTAACAGTCTATAGGATCAACATTCCTCATTAAGAAGACACACTTTGCTGACATAGGATAGTCGAGATTTAGTGTATGTTATTTTCAATTTTGTACTTAATACAATTTATTATTTGTTTATAATGCAGATAAATGTCTAAAAATGAATGGATGTTGTATCCTCAAACTCTAGAGATCCAAATTAAAGCTGTTTTACTAAATCCACCATTTAATGAAAGTACAAGACATAGGGCTAATTTCCCTGATTACACACTTCTTAACACCCACAATCCTTCAAAAAATGATTAATTGCTTTTTAAAACTCCTGACATGTTCAATTGTGTAGTTTGTCCTTATCTAAGCTGCCACCCATCCATATAACAATTCAGAAATATTCTGCATCACTTAAGCAGAAAGGCCATTACAATTGAACTGATTGTACAATTAATTCATACTGAGAAGTATCCAAGCTTGTTACCATGACCTTGCAGGTTTTCAGAACCCAATATAAGCACCCTCTAGTGGATTATCAGAATACCTGTACTCGATTTGGACCAGATTTCCAATGTTACATCATATAAGATTCATGATGTTTTTAGTATAACCTTACAATTGTAAATGTTTAGAGCCTCTGATACACAGTAGACTATTCAAGAATTCATTGAACAATGTATTAAAATGTACCTACAATACATTTTATGGTTATCAGTAATTTGTACTATTAATATAAAACTTTAGTTCCCTGCTAGATTGCAAAATATCTGTTAATGCTTCCATTTTTAGATACTGAATCACTTAAATATAAATCATCATCATAGCTTGTTACACCAGACAGCCAGCTACTCTAGTGTTGTTTGGTTGATGTTGAGCAGGTCAGTGTCAGCTAAATCGGGTAAGAGTGGGCAGTTGCGCAGAACGTGTTCAATGTTCTGCATCCGTTCGCCACACTTACAGGATTCACTGGTTTTTAAACCCCACTTCCCCATATTGTCTCCCATCCTACAAACTCCTGCTCTCGCTCTGTTGAGAGTGCACCAATTCCGTCTGTCAATCAGTGCCCCCGGGGTCTGGCAACATTTCTGTGGGGTCTTGCACTCTATTGTTTGGTGGGGTTCCATTTGTTGCCAGAGGTCAATCCTGTATGTTTGGCGGGATGCTTTGTGCGGTAGTTCCTCCTCTGTAGCAAAGCTTTTCCTCGATTTTAGGCGGTTGGAAACTGGCGTCTGATGATGCAGTGGGGGTGCCGTGGATCCGAGTTAGAACATAGAACATAGAACAGTACAGCACATTACAGGCCCTTCAGCCCACAATGCTGTGCCGACCCTCAAACCCTGCCTCCCATATAACCCCCCATCTTAAATTCCTCCATATACCTGTCTAGTAGTCTCTTAAACTTCACTAGTGTATCTGCCTCCACCACTGACTCAGGCAGTGCATTCCACGCACCAACCACTCTCTGATTGAAAAACCTTCCTCTAATATCCCCCTTGAACTTAGCTTCCCCTTACCTGAAAGCCATGTCCTCTTGTACTGAGCAGTGGTGCCCTCGGGAAGAGGCACTAGTTGTCCACTCTGTCTATTCCTCTTAATGTCTTGTACACCTCTATCATGTCTCCTCTCATCCTCCTTCCCTCCAAAGAGTAAAGCCCTAGCTCCCTTAATCTCTGATCATAAATCCATACTCTCAAAACCAGGCAGCATCCTGGTAAGTCTCCTCTGTACCCTTTCCAATGCTTCCACATCTTTCCTATAGTGAGGCGATCAGAACTGGACACAGTACTCCAAATGTGGCCTAATTAGAGTTTTATAGAGCTGCATCATTACATCACGTCTCTTAAACTCTATCCCTTGACTTATGAAAGCTAACACCCCATAAGCTTTCTTAACTACCCTATCAACCTGTGAGGCAACTTTCAGGGATCTGAGGACATGTACCCCAGATCCCTCTGCTCCTCCACACTACCAAGTATCCTGCCACTTACTTTGTGCTCTGCCTTGGAGTTTGTCCTTCCAAAGTGTATCACCTCACACTTCTCCAGGTTGAACACCATCTGCCACTTCTCAGCCCACTTCTGCATCCTATCAATGTCTCTCTGCAATCTTCGACAATCCTCTACACTATCTACAACACCACCAACCATTAGGTTGTCTGCAAACTTGCCAACCCACCCTCCTACCCCAACATCCAGGTCATTAATAAAAATCATGAATAGTAGAGGTTCAAGAACAGATCTGTTTACTTTCTTCAATTTTTGTTGTAGTGTGTCTTTGGATCTCTGGAGGAGCAATATCTGCAAGTCTGTAAATGATGGTAGTGGGTGTGGGGTGCAGTGTGCCCATGATTATTCGGCAGGCTTCGTTAAGCAATGGGTCTATTTTCTTCACATGGACTGATCTGCCGCACATAGGTGCATAGCAGAGTGCTAGGGCAGTTGATCTAAGTGTGTGAGCATTAGCTCCCCATTTTGTGCCTGCTAATTTTTTTCAAAAGAGAATCGTGAGAGCCAATTTTCCCTCGGAGTTTTTGGATGTGGGTGGCAAATGAGAGCGTCCTATCCAGTGTCACGCCCAGGTAAATTGGAGTTGGATGGTGTTCAAGCTCCTTCCCATACCAGAAGATCTTCAGTTTCCAAGCTACTTCTCGATTCCTCAGGTGGAATGCACACACTTGAGTTATTGACGGATTTGGGTTCAGAGACCATTTTTCATAATACTGCTTCATTGCTTCGAACACTGCTATAAGTCGTACTTCAGCTTCTTGGAAGGAGTTAGCTTGTGTTGCCATGCATAGGTCGTCTGCATAGATAAACCTGTGTGTATTAGGAAAGGTTGGTTGGTCGTTTGTGTAAACATTAAATAGTAGATGTGCCAGGACTGATCCCTGGGATAGTTCGTTCTTTTGTGGACACCACCTACTCTTAATTCCATTCAGTTCTACATAAAATCTGCGATTTTCTAGGAGGCTTCTTATTACTTTGACTGTGGTTTCATTCTTAAACATTTTAGATAATTTCAGTAGAAGGCCTCTGTGATTCACAGTGTCAAATGTTGCTGTTAAGTCAACGAATACTACCCCTGTAATTTGTCACATTTCAAAGCCATCCCAATATACTGGGTTAAGTTCAGGACTTGACAGTAGCAAGAGCAGCCTGGCCTGAACCCAGCTTGGTCTGGTGTTAGAAGATCTTTGACTAAGGGGGGTATTCTCTTCAGTATGAGTCTCTTGTAGAGTTTATAGAGGGTGCAGAGCAGGGAAATCGGTCTGTAATTTTTAGGAATGGTGGGGCCTTTATTGGGTTTTAGGAGAGCAACAACTTTGGCTCTTCACTTTTTAGGAGTTTTTAATGATCTTCAGCAACAGATAAAAAGGGACAGAAGCCAGTGGAGAGCTTTAGGTCCAAGATGTTTAAGGAATTCATTAAGAATCCCATCTGTGCCAGCAGCTTTGTTGGATTTTAGCTGCAATACTCCATCCTTTAATTCTTCTAGCGTGAGAGGTGGGAAGTTGTTATTCCCATTTGAGAGAACTGACTCCATCTCCTGATGTTGCTTTTTCATTTGCCTCTGTTCTTTGTTATTTGGTCGACCATTTGGTATTATTTGGTGGGCAACTTGATGGGTGTTATGGCAGCAATTCTTTGTGGTGGAGTTAAGTTTCCGAACAGTTGCCCTTGCCTTCTTACTGTTCTTGGTCATGTCTGTGTTTTCTGTCAGTTCCTGCCAATGCTGTTGTCTCTCTAGGCTCAGTAGGGATAGAACCGACTCTCTCATTTCAATTGTGTCTTGACCAAACGGGTCTTGGTCGTGTAAGTTGACATACTCATCATAATTTTGCTTGATATTACTAGTCAATCCCTGAATATATTTGGTTCTGCAGCCTCTAGGTATGTTCTGCTGTGCTGCTTTCCAGATTAGTCAGACAAATTCATCATAATGATCAGGTTCTGGTGGTATGGTATCGATAAATTGATCAAGGGATTCTGCGAAAGATGTCCAATTCACTTTTCTAAGTTAAATCTTTGATGGTACAGGTCTCAGAACTGGAAGGGATTCTACCTGGACTCGACGGTAGATGTTGGAGGACTGTTCGTGTGAAGAGGTTGGTGCTTGCCAAGGTAACGAAGGCAAGGTCTGGGTTGTATCCTTTTCTCCATCTTGTGAAGAAGATGTGAAGGTAGGGGTGTCCTTTGACTCGTGTAGTAGCCCAAGGCTGTTGTTTAGAGCCCATGATACAACTTCTCCATTTGCATCGTCATTTGTAACCCCAGTTGGTGCTGTGGTTATTAAAGTCACCAATAATGGGATACATTTTGTCCTGGAGATCTAGGTTAGGTGGTCACATGAATGGTTCATTATTGGGTTTGTAGACCGAGATGTGTGTTTTGTTTCAACTTTCAGAAGTTCCATTGAGCCAGCTTGGATGTTTGCTGTGCTCATTACTATAGATATATTTTTAACAAAGATTGCACTTCCATAAGTTTGGCGAGGGGTGTCAATAGCCAAGTGCGTTCCTGGCACATAGGGTTGATTGTTCAGTCTATGAGTTTCTCGTATGCACAGCATGTCTGGTTTTAAGTTTGCCAGGATTTCTGCTTTACTGTGGATGAAGCCTTCAATGATGTGGCTAGTGATTTTCATGATTTCCAGTGGGCTGAGGGTTTATCCTTTTACCACCCACTGGATCACTTGGTCTGGTGCGTAATGTCAGGATTGGTCTCCTTTTGGATTAACAGGGTCATGGCGTGAATGTTCCTGACTCGACCCCAATTTAATAAAATCAAGTATAGTCAGGGAGAAATACAGCACACAAACAGCCCATTCAGCCATTCTAGTCCATGCCAAAAACTTTTAAACTGTCTGTTCCCATCAACCTCACTGGGACCACAGGTCACCATACCCCGACCATCAATGTACCATCCAAACTTCATTTAAACATTTGAAATTGAATTCCTATGCACCATTTGTGCTGGCAGCTCATTCCACACTCTCACAACCTACTGAGTAAAGAGGTTTTCCCACATGTTCCCCTTAAATTTTTCACTTTTCATCCTTAACACATGACCTCTGGTTGTAGTTCCCCCAGCCTCAGTGGAAAAAAGCCTGCTTGTATTTGCCCCATCGATACCCCTCATATGATTGAACATACAATTTTGAAATCAGAGTTTCTTTGTCAGTGTTTAGAAATTAAAACAGACCAGAGGGAGCATCATAGACATTAACAGCAGGTTAAATATCCTTGAATCATCTTGGGCTAATTAAATGATACCTTCTATAATTAAAGGCATGTAGTCATATTCAGTGACTACAGCTGATTTTATCCACCAGCCTAAAACCATTTTGTATTTGGTTATCTACAATTGCAATTTAATTTAATATTACAATTTAAAAATTTCAGGATTCTAGGGCAGTTGTCCTGAAAAAGTGGATTTCTGATCAGTTACTTTTCAATGAAATTCAATCCATTTCATTTGAAGACAAATATTATTTTCTTCAGGATTAAGTTTTGGTTGAAACAGAACTGCAATATAAAGGCAGCATCCATCATTAAGGACCCCAATCACCCAGGACATGCCCTCAAGGAGGTGGTATAGGAGCCTAAAGACATACACTTAACCTTTTAGGAACAGTTTCTTCCTCTCAGGAAACGTAGAGGAGGCTTGACCTAAATGCAGAGATGATTTAATGGTGAGCAATAACTCTAATAATAAACTGCAAAGTAACAAGCCACAAGGGGCCATAAAATAAGAGAAAACAGGCACTTAACATGACAAGGCAGGGCAACTAGGTAACTGAAGGCTAGGATCAACTGGTCGAGTTTAGCTGATTTGTAAGAGTGAACAAGAACTGTGGATGAGAGCTGGGTTTAAGTATGCTACAGGTACTGAATTGGAAGCAAGAGGCAGGCAATTCCTGTCAGCTGAGTGGAGACTGGGAGGTGCCTGCCTACGCAGACCTGACAGGTACACCCCCCAGAGAGCACCTGTTGGCCTAGGATAATCTGGATGGGTCTGGTGAAATTGCTCAATGACCAATTGATTCAAGATGAAACTGGACAGCACTTGAGACCTCCCCTCCGGGCCATACCCTTCCAAGTCAAACAGGTACTACACACTCATCCACAACGATGTGAATCCATCAACTTGCAAACTGCATACACCGGACCACCTTCTGCCATCCTTGGTTCCGGAGGAGTAGGCTAAGGTGGATTGAGTGGACACCTGGCTGGAGGCAGGACATGTGGGAGGTAGGTGTGATCCTGAGGGACAGTGGCAGCTGGTGATGGGAGGTGACTGGAGTGATGCAGTGGGTGATCTTGAAGGGACCATGAACTGGGGTGAGAGCTTGCAAGACCTCAGGTGTGCAGGGCCAGACCTCAGGTGGATAGCCTGACATGGTCCCCAAGCCAGAGTAGTGTGACTGGGGCTGCCAGCAATTGGCTGGGCAGTAATAGGCACAGTTGGCAGCTAGACCAGCCTCTGTGTCCTCTTCAGAGCATTCAAGCAGCAGCAAACCAGGGCTCTGGTGCACAAGATCTCCACTGTTGGCCCCTCCATGGGGAACAACAGGGGTTGGTAGCTAAGAAGCTACCAATAGTGACATACCCGTGACAAAGAGGTGTGTAGATTGTGGCACAGTTCTATGCAGAGCAGATACTTCTTCCATGGGGAAGGGTTAGAGGTGGTGAAACATCGCAGAAACTTTTCCGCTTGTTGATTGGCTCTTTCTGACAGATTCTCTTTGGTCTACAAATAACAACCAGAGGACAACCTCACCTAGAAGCAGAGGAGGGAGCAGAAAGCTCACCAGGAGCAGGAATTGTGGGCCCCAGTGTGACACAATGTCCTAAGGGAAACCATGGAAGTGATCTATATGTTGGAGAACCAGTTCAGCCATTTCATCAGCTAACTGAAGCTTAGGGAGGGCAATAAATTGGGCCACCATGGAGAGCCAGTCCACCACTGTCATGATCACTGTGGCCTCTTGGGACCGTGGCAAACCCATGATGAACTCCATGGTAATGTGGGACCACATGCGTCAAGGGGCTGGTAGGGCCCACAGTGGGGCTGCTGCTTGGAGGAATTGGACTGGGCACATTGCAGGCAGACAACAATGAGCTGATGTACATCTGTGATCATGGTGGGCCACAAGAACTGGCATTGCAGAAAATCCAGGGTCCATCATATGCCTGGATGGGCAGACAGTGTTAAGGAGTGGGCCCGCTGAAGTGTCTCAGAGCTCATAACTGTACGTGTGGTTCTCAGGTGATACGACTGCAGCTGGTTCTCAGTACCCCAGACAATCAGAGCAAGGATCTGTGAGGATAGAAGGATGGGCTGAGGAGCGATCTCCATTTCAGCTGGGTTGAACTGTCATGAACAGGCATCCATCTTGGTGTTCTTGGAAATGGAATGGTAGGAGATGGTGAAGTTGAATTGCTTGAAGAAGAGGGCCCAGCATGCCTGAGGTGGATTGAGGTAGAAGGTTTGCTGAATGGATACAAGGTTGTGGTGGTCACTCCAGATCAGGAAGGACACCTTTTACTGAAGGTGCTGGCTAAGCCATGGTACTTCTACGGGAGTTTGGTGACGTCAATAGTTTCCTCGGGTGAAGTCAGCTGAGATTGAAGGCAAGTGGGTCCGCAACTCAGCAGTGAACTGGATGTCCAGGTAAAGTGAGCATCATGATGGAGAGCCGGGGTAAACCAAGATGAAGGAAGTGTTTTGTGAGTCAATAAGGAGGAATTGGATGGACTCTGGGCCTGTATTCACTAGAATTCAGAAGAATGAGTGGTGACCTCATTGTAACCTATTGACTTGTGAAAGCCCTTGATCGAGTGAATGTTTCCTATGTGTGGGAGGGTCTAAGACCAGATGACAGCCTCAGAATAGAGGAGTGTTCTTTTAGAACAGGGATAAGTAGGAATTTCTTTAGCCAGATGGTGGTGAATCTGTGGAATTCCTTACCACAGGCAGCTGTGGAGGCCATGACTTTACATATATTTAAGGCAGAGGTTGATAGATTCTTGATTGTTTGGGGCTTGAAGGGATACAGGAGAAAGCAGGAGATTGAGGCTCAGAGGAAAATTGGATCAGCCATGATGAAATGGCAGGGCAGACTCGATGGGCCACATGGCCTAATTCTGCTCCTATATCTTATGATATTAAACCAGCTTCTGATATTGATTCATTATAAGAATTTATTTTCTTAGTTTCTTTTGTATCATTATTGCAAAATAACAACTGTCCATTACAGTTTGATGCAAACAATTGAACCATCTTTTGTAGATTTACACTTGTTCCTTATTACTATTTTGTCAGTTGAACCCAAGTTGTTTTATATACCATTCCTTCTACTACTTCATTGGATTGGGCTCTCAGGTCCTGGCAAACTTTCAATTTTTTATGTCCATTTACTGCCCATCCTTAGTTGCTATTCATGCACCTTCTTGAACTGCAAGTCACCCTATTTGTGCAGGTTCTCCTTCTAAATACCATCCCTTTCTATATCAGTGGCATTTATATACTGGGGTAACATCTAGAGACCAAAACTGTTGATAAAGAGGAATGGGTTCAACTCTACAATAGCAGCTGAAAATGTTAAACTCAAATACTTAAATAAGTTCAGAATAATCACCATTGATTTACTTTACTTGATTTTCATGAAAATAATTCACCTGGTTTATTAATATCCTTTAGGGACAGAAAACTGCTAGCCTTAAATTACTTTAGCCTATATTTGACCCAGCCCCAGAATATGATTAACTCTAATCTTCGTCTTTGGAATGGTCCAGAAAACAATTTAGTTCAGATAGAATTTTGTTTTATCATCATGCAACCTTAATTAGATCACTTTACTGCATTTTCTTTCATAAAATAAAAAAATTAGTATTTCTCCTCCCCTGCTCATTAAACATCATCAGAGATCAGTATTTTTTGATGAATTAGTAATCCTTGAATGTACACATCTGTAAGTTATGGTGTAAAATTGGTAGATTTATGGGAATATCAAATATAATGAGGATTGGACATGGAAGTGGAGTAATGACTGAAGATCAGATCTTAGGAGTGGGAGGGGATCAGTTTTTAATGTTACAAGCAACACAGGACTAAGTAGATTACACTGTCATTGAGAACTAAAGACTTGATCAGGAGCTGTTCTATCCATGGCAAATGAAGAAAGTTAAGGATGGTGTCACATTCAATGAAAAGGAATAATTTTAAAAAAAATAGCATGTAGACTGGAAGATTGGGAACATTTTAGAAGCCAGCAGCAGATGATGATAATTGCAATAATAATAATAAAGTGGGAGAAAATGTTACATTTTTCACAAGAATAAACTGACAAGGAAGGTTAAAACAGACAGTAAGAGCTTCTATGAGAATTAAACTCAATTAATATTGATGGGAACTATGGATTAGGGCAAATATTTTGCATCTTTTTTATGGTTGGAAGACTCTACAAGGATCTCAATAAAAAGGAAAGGAACTTAAAAGAATTGTTTTCATTGGAAGAAAGGTATAGGTGATTTATTGAGATTAATGACTAACATGCTACTAGGACTTCAATGTCTGCATTCTAGGGTATTTTAAACTGTACTGATAGTGGTCATATTGGTTCTGGTTTTCCACATTTCTGAAGATCCAAGAAATCTTCCACTGGATTGGAAAACCACAAGAAAGGAGGAGAACAGGAAGTCTTTAATCAACCCTGTGTTCGATTTTATGAAAGGAAAGTTATACTTGACAAGTTTATCAGAATTCTTTGAGGATAGAATGAACTTGGTGGATAAATGGCATCAGCAGTGGACCAATCGATTCGAAGAGAGAGAGAACTTTGCATAGGTCGGGGAGAAGAGTTTTAAAAAGGAGCGTTTTGTGGGGATCAGCACATCAGCAGCAGACCGATTGATTTGCGATTTATTAGCAGGAGTAAGTATAAGTAAAGCAGGGTCAAAGCAGAGCAGCTATTGTGTAAGTGGACCAGTGTAGGAGTGGGAGCTTGAGACTTTGGCAAGGAGGTACTGGGAAGCAGCAGGAAAGGCTTTTATAGTGGTTCAGTAAAAAGTCACAAAATTACAGCTAATTAAATTAAGTATGGATGATGCAAGATCAGGTGATGTGCTGTAGCTGCAAAATGTGGGAGCTGGTGGATCCCATTGTGGTTCCTGGTGACCAATCTGCAGCAAGTGTTGGCTGCACGAAGAACTCAGACTCAAAGTTGATGACATAGAATCTGAGCTTCAAAGACTGAGGCACATCAGGGAGGGGGAGTGTTACCTGGATTCTCTGTTTCAGGATGTAGGCACACCCATTAGATTAGCTGCCTCAAATTCAGTCTGTGGTCAGGGACAAGAGGGTCTGACTGTGAGTGAGGTGGGTAGTGGGATCCAAGAGACAGTGCTGGAGGAGCCTCAGCCCTTCAGCTTGTCCAACAGATCTGAGATGCTTGCTCCCTGTGTGGCTGAGGGTGAGGACTGTAGGAAGGATGTGCAACCTAACTGTGGCACTGTAGTTCAATGGGGAAAGAAGAGAAATGTAGTGGTAATTGGGTATAGTATAGTCAGGGGAATAGACAGAGTACTCTGTTGCAAGGATAGCGCATCCCAAATACTGTGTTGCCTGCCTGGTGCCTGGGTTCAGGACATCTTATCTGACTTGCAGAGGAATTTCCAGTAAGAGGAGAAAAATCCAGTTGTTGTGGTCCATGTGGGTACCAACAACTTAGGTAAAATGAAGAAAGAGCTTCTGCTGAGGGAATTTGAGCAACTAGGGACTAAATTAAAAAGCAGAACAAAAAAAAAGAGATAGTAATCTGAGGGTTAATACCTAAGTCACATGCAAATTGGCATAGGGTCAAGAAGATTAGAGAGTTAAATCCGTGGCTCAAGGATTGGGAGAAGTGGATTTGAATTCAAGGGAAATTGGCACCAGTATTGGAGACAGAGGGAGCTGTACAAGAGGAGGGGTTCCACGTGAACCATGAAGGGACTTGGATCCTGGTGAAACACATAACTAGAGTTGTGGATAGGGCTTTAAACTAAATAGTAGGGGGTGAGTTCAACAGATTGGAGAAGTATGGATGAAGTAAAAGAGAAAAGTGTGGATAATGATAAAGAAAAAGATAAAAAAGAAAAAAGTAAGAAGAAAAGTCAAGTTCAAAAAAGGAAAAGATTACAAGTTTTAAAAGCACAATGAGTGTAAGGGCACTTTATTCGAATGCCCACAGTATTCGAAACAAGATCAGTGAACTTGTGACACAAATCAGTACAAAGAGTTTTGATTTAGTGGCCATTACAGATATGTAGTTGTAGGGTGGAGAGGATTGGGAAATAAATATCCAAGGATATCAGTTAATATGGAAGGACAGGCAGAAAGATAAAGGAGGTGGGGTAGCGCTGTTAATTAAGGGTGAGACCAAAGTGATAGTGAGAGACGATATAAGATCTAAGGAACAGAATGTTGAATCCATCTGGGATCTGGGAAGAGATTAAGAATAGCAAAAGGGAAAAAAAAATACTGGTGGGAGGTGCCTATCTGCCACCAAACAATAACATTACCATGGCACAGGCAATAAACTGAGAAATATCTGAGGCATGTAAGAATGGACCAGCAGTTATCATGGGGGACTTTAACTTGCACATAGATTGGGTGAACCAAGTAGGTCAAGGTAGTCTTGAGGAGGACTTCATAGAATGCATACATTATAGCTTTCTTGAATAGCATGTTACTGAACATACAAGGGAACATGCCATCTTAGATCTGGTCCTGTGCAATGAGAGAGGTAACATTAGTGATCTTGTAGTTAGATATCCTCTTGAAAAGAGTGATCACAGTATGACTGAATTTCTCATACACATAGAGGGTGCAGTTGTTTGATAGAAAACCTGTGTATTATGCCTAAACAAAGGAGACTATAATGAGATGACAGAGGATTTGGCTAGTGTAGACTGGGAACACAGGCTATATCGTGGGACAGTTGAGGAGGTGAGGACCTCGATACAATAGCTATCACTGAAGAGGTAGTGCTGAGCAAACTTGTGGGCCTAAAGATAAACAAGTCCCCTGGTCCTGGTGGAATGCATTCCAGGGTACTGAAAGAAATGGCAGAAGTTTTACTAAGGGCTTTGGTGATGATTTACCAAAATTCTCCGGACTCTGGGCAGGTCTTGGTGGATTGGAAGATGGCAACTATGATGCCACTGTTCAAAAAAGGATGTAGGCAAAAAGCAGGTAACTATAGGCCAGGTAGTTCAGCATCTGTAGTTGGGAAAATGCTTGAAGCTATCATTAAAGGAGAAATAGTGAAGCAGCTGGAAAGAAATGTATCCATGAGGCAGACACAGCATGGATTCAGCAAAGCCAGGTCCTGTCTCACAAACTTACTGGAGTTCTTTAAGGATATAACAAGTGCAGTGGATAGAGGGGAACAGATAGATGTTATTTAATTGGATTTCCAGAAGGAGTTTAATAAGGTGCCACATAAAAGATTTATCCATAAGATAAGGATGCATAGAGTTGGGAGTGATGTATTAGCATGGATAGAGGATTGGTTAACTAATAGAAAACATAGAGTTGGGATACAATGTTGTTATTCTGGTTGGCAATCAGTGGTGAATGGTATGTTGCAGTGGTCGGTGTTGGGCCCGCAATTGTTCATGATATACATGAATAATCTGGAAGAGGGGACCGAGTGAAGTGTTTCTAAGTTTGATGATGATACTAAATTGAGTGGAAAAGCAAATTGTGCAGAAGATATGGAGAGTCTGCAGAGAGATATAGATAGGTTAAGTGAGTGGGCAAGGGTCTGGCAGATGGAGTATAATGTTGGTAAATGCGAAGTCATCCACTTTGGAAGGAAAAAAGAAAGAGTGGATTATTATTTAAATGGTAGAAAATTGTAGCATGCTGCTGTGCAGAGGGACTTGGGAGTGCTTGTGCATGAATCACAAAAGTTTGGTTTGAAGGTGCGGCAGGCTATCAAGATGGCAAATGGAATGTTGGCCTTCATTGCTAAAGGGATTGAATTTAAGAGCAGGGAGGTTATGCTGCAACTGTACAGGGTACTGGTGAGGCCACATCTGGAGTACTGCGTGCAGATCTGAACTCCTTACTTGAGGAAGGATATATTAGTTTTAGAGGCGGTGCAGAGGATGTTCACCAAGTTGATTCCAGAGATGAGGGGGTTAGACTATGAGGAGAGACTGAGTCATCTGGGACTGTACTCACTGGAGTTCAGAAGAATGAGAGGAGATCTTATAGAAACATATAAAATTATGAAAGAGATAGATAAGATAGAGACTGGAAAGTTGCTTCCACTGGTAGGTGACACTAGAACTAGGGGACATAGCCTCAAGATTCAGGGAGAAGATTTAGGACAAAGATGAGGGGAACTGCCTTTCCCAGAGAGTGTTGTAACTGTGGAATTCTCTGCCAAATGAAGCAGTGGATGCTACCTTAGTAAGTATGTTTAAGACATACTTTGGATAGATTTTTGCATAGTAGGGGAATTAAGGGTTATGGGGAAAGGCAGGTAGGTGGAGGTGAGTCCATGGCCAGATCAGCCATGACCTTATTGAATGGTGGAGCGGGCTCAACAGATCAGATTGCCTACTCTTGCTCCTATTTCTTACATTCTTACGTAACCAGTAGATGTAAGGTATTCAGATGTCCAGAAACTTCTTGATATGGTAGCAGATAAAAACACTTCACAACATAAAGGCAGTGGAGCTAGTACTGGTGAAAGGCAGATGTTTGGAGAACAAGTGGATTAACACAGAGAGAGAGAGAGAGAGAGAGAGAGAGAGAGAGAGAGAGAGAGAGAAAATAAATGGAAAGCTGTAACTGATGGGATGCCATCAAGATTAATATAGGCTCTCATCTATTTACAATCTAAATGAATGATCTGGTAAAGAGTAGTGTATTGTAGCAGGTTTTGATGATGATAAATGGAAAAGCAAGCATGGAGGAGAAGGTAAATAGTTTGGAAAAGGATATATTAACTTAAGTGACTGAACAAAATTACAGATAAAGTATAATGTGGGGATGGATGATATTTAGAAGAGAGAAGTGAAAAGGTGAATATTGTTTAAAATGGGATTATAAAATTATTTGTCTTCCAACAAGTAACACAAACTAGGCATGACGGTACAGCAAAGACAAATAGAGTTGCTCTTTATAATAAAGTCAATTGAATATAAATGTAAGAAGATCTTTCTATAATTTTACAGCATATTAGTGAAACCATACACACAGACATTTCTTTTTTCTTATTCAAAGAAGGATATGCTTGTATTGGAATCACTCCAGAGAAGGTTTGGCAGGTTAATGACTGGGATAAAAGCTCTGAAGGAAGTCTGAGCCCAACCCTACTGGAGTTTAAAAGAGTAAAAGATGATGTCACTGAAACAAAAAACTTCTGGGCATTTGAAAAATTTGATCCTGGGACGATATTTCCCACACATGGCAACATAAAACTGGGAACACAGTTTTAGAATGTTGAGTCACCTAGGGCAGGCAAAGATGAAAAGGAACCTCTTTTCTCAGATGGTCAAAGATCTTTGGAATTCTGTACTCTGGGGAGCTGTGGAAAGTGAATCACTGAAACTTTTCAAGGTTGAATTGGATAGATTTCAGGTCTTTCAGAAAACTGAGGGTCATGAGGAACAGGCAATTAAAGAGCGCTAAGGTCAAGCTCAGATGAGCCAATGGCCACGGTCATTTCAAAGGCTTCAGAGGCTATTTGTCCAACACACTCCAACATTGTTATGTTTTTACTGAGTGAAGAAGTAGTCTTGAGGGATTATATAGTCCACTCTATGCTTTCTTCTCAAGTTTCTATTGTCAGTGAAGGACCTGGATTATGATGTGGGCTGCTGCCTATTGTTAACATATAAATGCTATTAACCACACATTTTGAGCACAATATAATGACCTACAAATTAAATGCCTTATGATCTTGTTTGTATGGTAGACAAAATCCTTTGCTCTTCATGTCATTACATTTGCCAATATAACTATGCACTTTGAAGAAATTCTTAAATATTACAGGGGATGCAACACGAATCGATAAACAACATTTATCAGTCCATTACCTAATGCAATGAAATGTAGCCTTATTAAACATTCCTGGAGAAACAATGGACCAGATTTTCTGGCACACTGTCCCTGCATGGAGTTTCTGTTCACATTTTTCTTATACCTGTATTTAACTAATCCAGATAGGGATGGGGAATTTGCCTGAACAGAATTATTGAGAATGCCAGTGAGTGAACGGAGTAGTAGCAGGCCCTCTGGTGATGTACAGTAGGTGAATCCCTGCCTCTGAAAAGCCCCAGTAATAAATCCACATCACAAAACAGATCCTTCACTGACAATAGGAACTTAAGAGGAAAAGATAGAAGAGATGGTGTAAACTACACAATCCCTCCAGAGTGCTTCATTACTCAATAAAAACATAAAAATATCGTAGTTTTGACACATAGCCTCATCAGTGTTTAAATTAGACCATGGCCGTGGCTCATCTGAACTTGAACTTAACTCCCCTTAATTGCCTTTTCCCCATAAATCTCAATTCTCCTAAAGACTAAAAACCTGTTTGTTGCAGCCTTGAAAACTTCCTGTGATTCAGTTTCCAAAGCTCTCTGATGTACAGAAACCCAAAGAACTTTAACTATCTGAAAAAATAAATTCCTCTTCACTTGTGCCTGCCCTGGGTGACTCCTCCATTCAAAAACTGAGTTCTCTAGTTTTAGATCATTCTCATCCCTGTCGTAAATGATTTTTCATTGTTTATGAATGCAACAGACAGTAAGAAATTTATAACTAATACCACTAAGTTAAATATTTTAAATTTGAAATATTATTAACATGTACAGTAGACAAAGTTAACTAGAATCTCCTGTGAATAATTTTTAAACCTTTTTATAAAGATATTTACCTTCTACTTTGCCTTCTAATCTGAATGCTGCAATCCCCGATTAAATCGATGGGTTTTCAATTTCTGTGACAGGTACATGACCCACAGGAAGTCATGCAGCTGAGGAACTGACAGATTCAGCCAAAGAAGTCCAGGATATTAGTGTTTGAAAGCAATATCCTCATTTCAGAAACTTGAAAGAAGTGGCTACAGATTATTTTTACTAGAAATATGTATATATTCAAAGGACCTAAGTCCTGGATCTTCCTATGCAACAATATTGAGAAAGTACCTTTATCAGAAGGACTACTGTGATATGACGTGGTTAACCACTACATTTCATGGCCTATTAGCGATGGGCAATGCACACTGGTGGAACACATGACTAGCAAGTTAAAAGGAGTAAAAAAATAAATATTTTAAAACTTGAATTTATAATCTATACTTTATTTTGTAAGTTTGAGAAGTACTGAAAAACTCCCCTGATTTACATAACCAAACAAAATAAAATGATTAAGTCTCAAGAATTAAAATGGGATTATGCTGCGTGAAAATCATTGCAATATTTTCATAGTAAGTCTGTTTACAGGGCTCAATTTGAAGAATGTTAAAAGTCCAAATCTGTACCTTTTGTTGTGGCTCACGGTGACACTAAAAGATAAATACATATTACATCTGAAATATTGCAACATTTTGTAACGCAGGAGCAATGGTTATTCTTACACTTTTCAGTGGTTATTTTAGCCAAAGGACCTCAAGCACATTTTCTAAAGTTCTTTGTAAAAGTAGCACAGTACGGTATGTACACTCAGTGGCCACTTTATTAGGTACCTCATATACCTAATGTATATGTTTATATTTGTAGTTCTAAATAGCATCGTTAGTCTCGCAAGACCATGGATCTACACCTGGAAAGTCTTCCTTCAGTCTCTCCAGAGCGCTGGTCTGGGCAAGGTTGTATGGAAGACCAGCAGCTGCCCAAGCAGAAAGTCTCCCCTCTCCACATCACCGATGTTGTCCAAGGGAAGGGCAAGGGCTGATATAGCTTGGCATCATTGACATTGCAGAGTTGTCAGAAAGAGGTTGAAAGCAACATCGGACTGCCTTCGGGACTCCAGCTCCAGATTCATCCTCAGGGTCTACTCCCAAAGCCTTTCCCAGAAGTGGGTATGGCCGCAAGGCAGCGGAGATTTGAAATCAGAGTTTTCCCTCTCTTAGATGGACTGCCTTCCCAGGCTGATGAGCTCCATCTACTCAAACGTTTGTAGTCTAATGCTATTACAACTCATTGACTTCAAGGTTTGAGGTGTGCATTCAGAGATGCTTTTCTACACACCAGTGTTGTAATGTGTGGTTACTGTCACCTTCCTGTCAGCTTGAACCAGTCTGGCCTTTCTCCTCTGTCCTCTCTCAGTAACAAAGTATTTTCACCCACAGAACTGTCATTCAATGAATGTATTTGTTTTCCGCATCATTCTCTATAAACTCTAGAGACTGTTGGGTGTGAAAATCCCAGGAGATCCATAGCTTCTGAGATACTCAAACCACCCTGTCTGACACCAACAATCATCCCATGGTCGAAGTCACTTAGATTACATTTTTTTTCATCTGTTAGTCTGAACAACATCTGAACTTCTTGACAAATTACACGAAACACAAAGGAAAAATATTTTCTGAAGTCTTATCAAAAGCAGCAATTAACATGATTTCTACAAGTAATAACAACTTTTTTCCCCAGTAATGCAACACTGATGTAGTGTTCCTTAGTTTTCATAAATCACTTATCTTTGATTTTTAAATTTAAATTTACATGAAGAATATTACCAGAGTAGTTTCTATACTGAATCGCAAGTTTGCAATTGAATTTAAAATAGGTTTAACATTTGCCATATTATTCAAAGAATATAGACAAATAAATTCTGGAAATAAATTAAAATTTATATATATATATATATATTTTACAATGTATCATAAAATTAGCAGTAAAATTTCTCATGTTTTATTAACATGCTGATACAAATTTAATGAGTTTCTACTGTCTCACTTTTTCTAGAACCTCAGCAGATTAAGGTTAAATCTCCTCATAGGTTTCCATAGTTACATGGTTTAAGGATATCAAAATTAGTTCCATTTGAGTACAGATAAACTGCTTCATGGATCAGTTACTGCCATTGTTCCTTGTTTAAAGCAGCCATCATGATATATATTCATAGTCATGCTCAAACTTTTCAAACACTAGATTTTACATGCATATCATAAAATAAATGATTCATATATACTTAATTTTTATACAGTAAAATTGAAAGCTGTGCCCACTTAGCTACAAAAATACTTTCATTTATCCCATTGGCCTTCTGCCATGTTTTCTCCATTTGTGTTATCAGACTTTATTTTACAGTAAGAGCTGGTTTTCCATGAGATGATGGAATGCATTATTTGTGATTCAGTAGAAGTATAATCATTTACCAAATTCCTGAAATATTATTTTATATCTACTAACATTAAACTGTGTTTAAATTAATAGAAAAGAAAAATGCAATATCAGATCATCTACAATAATGTTGCATTTGTCAACATAATAGGAAATCATTAGTACAATAATGTATTATAAATATTCCAAGCACAATAATATTGTTAAATGGGATTTTAAGCCTGTCAAAATGGGTTGGTTCTGGTCATGAAATGTAAAACTTTGCAAATCTCATTCCAACCTACTGTGGGCATGCCACTGGAAGTGGGTCTGTGGTAAATGTTGAAAATCAGTAAACTCCTAGGTGCTATATCATTAAACTATACAGTATGTTTAAGTAGGCTATGTTAACATTTCTATTTTAAACTTAGAAACTCTTTCCTGGATTTAGGACATCTTGTAGCCAAAGCCAACAAGGAAATCTTCAAGAAAGAGCAAGTACATTTCTAGGATTACTTGGATGAGAAGGAGTAAAAAGTTAGCCCACTAGCTAACCATCTGTCAATGACACTTCCTTCTAAGATTACATACCCATCTTCTCTCAAATCACTCGACATTTCAGGCAAGCCCATGCATTTCTCCTCTACCCCACCTCATAATATTTCCCCTAACAACATTCTTTTCCCATCAAAGATACAAAACTGGTAGTCAGGATGGCTTCCAAGCGAGGAACCAGCTTAACCAAAACCACAGCAACTCTGGAATGCTGGGCTTCTAGAACAAACAGAACTTCTCCCTAATGCTTGCAAATTAATTTGAGAGCCATTTTTCTGGTAATTTTTCAGTAATGGAATGTTAATGTTACTAATAACATTCGGTGCCATGGTAGTGATGCTATTACAGTTCGGGGCATCAGAGTCCAATTCCAGGCCCGTTTTTAAGGGTTTGTACCTCCTCCCCATGGACATGTTGGTTTCTTCCCACATTCCAAAGATGTACTGGTTAGTGGTTTAATTGGTGATTGTAAACTGTCCTGTGATTAGATTAAATTTAAATAGGTGGGCTGCTGGACGATGAGGCTCATTAGGTCGGAATGGCCTCTTATGCACTGTATCTCTAAATAAATAAAGTAAGGCCATTCCTAATTGCCCCTGAACTTTTGGGTATAATGATGGTTGCTAGACATTTGAATTGGGTAATTAAGAATCAGCCATATAGGCAGGTCTCAATACATATACAGACCTAACATATATAGACCAAGGAGGGCAAATTTCCTTTCCTGAAAAATATTTCCTTTCCTTGTCAGATTTGGTGATTTTTTTTCAAATTCAAGATTCATTTAAATATTTCAGTATCATTTTCCCTTGCTACAATGGTAGAATTGTTATTCATATCTACAAATTAATAGTTTAGGCGTTTGGATGTTGATCCAATAAGTTAATGATTATGTTTCTGTACCTGTCAATCAATGAAACAGTATAACTCACTAATGATATTTCTAGGAAAGAACCTTCAAATGAAAGCTTTTGTGAAGTTAATAAAATGTATTTAAATGTTGAGAATGCTCCTCAGTGAGTCCTCTTACCAACATAACCCTTGTTTCTGAAGACTCATAGAGAGCTAAATCTTGATGTAGTCAACGGCTGTACGCTTCAGAAAATCAAAACTGATATTGTTTAGTTTAATCAATGAATCACAGATTCCTGTAAAAATTTAGAAATAATTTTTTTTCCATCTGTGCCACTGGAAATTGCAAATGTTGTCATCTAGCTGTACAACTATCTGCTGATAGAACATGAAAGCCTCTTCAATACACCAGGGCCTATTACAGCAACTCTCCTTATAGGTCAAAGTCTGTCAATAAGTATAACTTTAAAGCACGGCCGTTAAAAACACTGTGTAATAAAAATCATATCACCTTCAAATTCATGCTATTCTTTTTAGAAATTTCCCAGCAAAAGTTTGTCATATGCTATTTTGTGCTTGAAAATCTACAAATATTTACATAGGTACCAAAAAGTATTTGCTTCAAGAAGTTAACACTTAGACTGCCACTCAAATGATTTTCTTATATGACAATTCCACAACTATAATGGATAATGGCTGCACTATAAAACCTCAGTCTGTCAATGTATTCCATTCTTGCTGGATTTGTTGAAGATCAAAAAGGCTGTCTTAAATCACTTGTTAAATAACCAGAAGATGAAAGACTTGGCAACACTGTTCAATGTTTTGACCAGCACTGACCAACTGTGCCTGTAATTGGAAATATATTGGAAAAGAATTGGTTTGGTGTCTCTAACCTGTATCCAATATTTACAGCCAAGAAATTGTATTTGTTGAAAAAATGTACTTAACACATTAAGCCACTGGCAGCTGTTGTCAAATCCTTAATCAATTATACTAATTCATCCTCTTTGTTTTCTTTACTGTGTAGTAGTATTTAAGAAGGTGATATCTAAATATGATTAATGCCAGGCTTCATTTTATAAATCTTTGTACGATTATATATTATTTTTAAAAGCTAAGAATAATTAAGTACAGCACACAACAAGGTTGAATCTCAGGATTAAGGTAATAATGAAGAAAGTAGAGTCAGGACTGATTTCACTCATTTGCGAGAGAGAAGTTGCTAACAATGCTCATTTCACTTTTTAAAACTAATTAAAATAAAAAGAATGCCCTTACATTTTTTTTCAGTTTCTGAGCCTTTTAAACTATTGCAATTAACAAAGATGTATAATAAGACATAGTTTGCCAGGCATTGCCCTTGACATTGTCAAATGACTCTGTTCTGTTATGAATTGCAGCACTTTTGTGTGAATTACATGGTATCCTGGATACCATAGTGAACTCAGAAGGTATGATGACTGTGAAGAATATTACATCAAACATTGCTCACTAAAGAAGGTAAAAAGCTGAGAATAAAAAGAAAGCGTGATTAATGCCTGAGGTAATAGTCTCAGTAAGTGAAGGTAAAAATTGTAGCAAATCGATTTCAAAGTAGGCAGATATGAAAGCATCACCTTTGGACCACTGCAGAGAGAACAAAGTACTTTCTAAATATTAAAACAGTAAAAGCAGTGAAGATCCAGAGAGACCAGTGAGGTTATAAAATGTGTATAGAAAATAATCACCAAGGTTAAGTAAATGCTAGTGTTTATATCTAAAATAAGCAGCTGGGAAATTATTCTGTAGCTATCCAAAGCCCAACTAGACAACATGCTAATCTAGCAGCGCAAGTTAGGAAAAATATAATGACCTTGAACATTATGTTCTTCCTAGCTTGTGCTGCTTTTCCCAATTTGCATAGATTTTCCCAAAAGATAGGCTCCCAGGATTGTTGGTACCCTTGAAGACTAACAAGGTGGAATATGAAGTGTTATTCCTTTAATTTGTATCTAACCTCAACTTGGCAGTAGAGGAAGCCATGGACAGGCATATCAGTGTGGGAAAGGCAAGAGGAATTAAAATGGTAGGCCACTGGGTGATCACAGATGGAGGATAGGTACTCAACAAAGTGATCCGCCAATAGTGTTAGGTCTCATTGATGTATTGAGGATCCCACCAATAGCACTGGATGTAAATAACACTGATAGATTCACAAGCGTGGTGTTGCCTCAACTGGAAGGACTGGTTAAGGGTCTGAATGGTTGTGAGGGTGGTAATTCAGGGACAAGTATAACATTTGGCACAGTTGCAGTGATAACAGTGGACCATGAATCAATAATTTGCAGCCATTTTCTGTTCTTACTTCCATTTGCCATTTCCTGTTAATCAAAGAAAAAAAGAGATTCTCCAAGAGGACCCCAACCGTGTCATGGTTTGGAGGCTTGTGTGCCTCAATGACCCAGAGAGCTATGCTGACTGGTCAGGAATTTATGCTGTAACTCTTGGTAGGGTCGCCCATGCCAAACAGATCAAAGAGTAGAAGCCAGTCCTCCAGGATTTGAGGGTTTAGCTCAGGGCTAACAACCTTGGCTGGTCAAAAATAACTTTTACAGAAAGAGCAATGAAGAATCCTTCTACATCTGAGTGTGACAGTATCCCCAAGTCTCCAGCCAGGACTTGCATAGCCGACAGTAGTGAAAACCAAGAGGAAGCTACTGGGATGATGAAGGAGTCCCTAAACACCAGCAAAGACCAAGGAGAACCTTCATTGTTGTCCTAAATGCCAGTGGTATAATGGGCAGTAAGTACAGGAAAAAGAGACTCTGAGAGCCAAAGGTGACAACAGTTTAAACAATATCAGCCAAATGGATGGACAGAAATTTGCACTGGAACAATACTTACCCACAACAAAAAAATCTGTATCAGTGCGATAAATTAGTATCAAGCTCAGCAATTGAAGTAGCATTGAAAATATGGTGGAGTTAAATAATATTGTGGAATATTTGTAACTAACAGAGTTGTGGCATCATCACATGCAAATCTTATCTAAAATAGGACTATTGTTTGCCTGTTTTCTTTTATAGCAGGAGATAAACAGCTAAAGGTGAAGCTAATGAATGACATGTAACTGTGGTACAGAGGGAGAGACAGGCACAGAGAAAATACTAAACTGGATAGTAAAAGAAACTAAAAAGAGTTTCTTCAAGGTATAATGGACTGAGAAATCTGGCACAGCAAAGTATCATGTATGTGGCATTTCAGTCATTCATCTAAGTTCCTACACTACTGGACGGTGTCTAACTCATTCATTAGTGTGGCTGTTCACACTAATATATAACTGGCAGAAAATTGGAACAATAAATTAGTTGTAGAGCCCCAGACCCATATCTCCCTTCTGCTTCTCCTGGGTCATGATGCAAACATTTTTCACCAATTTAACACATGGCCTCTACTTCACGTTGAACAACAAATTTTGGTCCAACAACCACAATAGATTCCTCATGTAGTTAACATACCACTGAAATTCATACGGCACTTTAGGTCTATGATATGCAGGTAAAGATAAATGTTGAACTTGACACAGTTGGACTGTGATGCTGCTTTAAAGAGCTAATTTTCATGGCATTTATAGCCTGGATATGTATGCCTATGATAATAAACCTACCTTAAGCCAAAATCTGGTCAGTTAACAGGCCAGATGTCCCTTGAGTAAAAATTCCTGTCAATATATTAAAAAAGCCTTGATACGTGTTACTCTACAGCCTCTTGTCACAATTAGTCACACATGCACTGGAGAATATCTCTGCATTTAAATCTATTTAACGTATTCTTCAATTGCAATTATCCCATTCATCACTAATCTAGCTTCTGAAAGGCTTTTCTAATCTGACTATACCTATTTAGTTAACTACATATCAGTTAATGATTTTATTTTGACTTATCAATTGTTGGAGAAAATGGCCAGGTTTGAAGATACCAGAAGCAAAAAAAAAATTACAGATGCTGGAAATTTTACAGAATCACAGTGAAACAGACCCTTTGGCCCATTGAGATTACACCAATCATAGTAGCCAAGTTACCTGATATTATATATCTGACAACCATGGAGATGTTGAGTAAGTTTTGTACATGTTTGCTGTGTTTATTTACAGCAATAGGGGTACAGTTACAATTGATCCAATATTATGCAAGTGTATGATCCTGGTTAACAAAGAAAGAATAAAGATATACAGTAATTTTAGCACCACAACTAACCATTTGACACATAGTGAAAATAGTTCTCCCAGTAAGTCCCTTCCTTCTTATTCCTGGCTTCAAGTTATAGATAAGCTTAAAATTTATCGTTAAATCCGCTTGGTACTGAAATAGTATAGTATTTAGTAAATCAACAATTAGTCCAAATTTGTAGTACATTATGTTGGTTTTGCTAAGTATTTAAAGAAATCTCAAAGCATGTGTTCATCAGTGTATCGTAGGTGTCAATTTGTCTGTAAAATGTATCCTTTCTCAAGTAAAGCACACAAAATACCGGAGAATTCAGCAAGTCAGGCAGCATCTATGGAGAGGAATAAAGGGTCAACATTTTGGACATGAGACCCTTATCAGGATTGGAAAGGAAGCAGAAAGAATAAGGAGTACAAGCTGGAAGGTGATAGGTGAAAAACTGAACCACCAGAATCAAACCAACATCATAAAGCCACATCTCTTTCTTTTTCCATTATTTTAATTAAATCAGAAGCATGCGTCCTAGTTTAGAAAGCAGTGATCACAAATGACAAGGGCATTGTTTATCCAGAGAAAAGTAACTTAGCAACAGAAGCTTGATGTAATTACATTATCCTTGTGTGTCAGTGCAAGAATTTGAGGAAATAGATATCAAGGTCACTGAAATAAAACTGAAATAAATCTGTCTCCAAGGCACCACAGAATAAGCTATGTAAAATTTGCTGAAGAATGATTCAATTAGAAACTTTAAACAAGTCCCTTGGTAGGATGATTTATATAAAATTTGTAAAAGCACATCTTATTTAATTCATTGGACTGTGATTTGATATAGGAACTTAGTCACTGAAATTCCTGAACACCATTCTGCTTACCAAAAGTATTGGAGCTGAAACATCACACAATTTCATGCAAGGCCAATGACTTCATTTGAAGTTACAGGATTCTACAATCATATAACATAGAAGAAGCACAATCAGATTAGTGCAGCTAAAATATAACACTGAACATGCTCATGATGTTTCAAATGCTTCCTTTCAATTATGCATCAGCCAACATTTTTAAACATATTATTGATTTTACTTCATCATTGCTTCTTCTAAGGCAGATGATGTTTTAACAATTTCCACATAAAGCAACATTCTCTGTACAATGCTTTCATTCTTCTGTGATAAATTCCTTTCAGTTGCTTAGCCAGTAAAAATAGTATTTTTCCCAATTTATCACATAAAAACATTATAAATTTGACTGTTCCTTGCAGTAATTTGACCATATATTTTGCAAACAGCTCTATTGTTCACCTCTTAACTTATATAATCTTAATGAAAATAACCTCAATTTCACTTGTCACTTCTCATTACTTAAATTTCTTGGCCCTATGTTATTTTAATAAACAAGTTATTGGCTTGTGTGTGGTTTGATATTGTATTCTTATTAAAATGCCCAGGTATATATGGGGGTTGCATGTAACAAATGTCTTATTTGAAGAATTAGTAAGGCTTCCAGTTTAATGTGTAGGTGAATGATATTAGCTCAGTTATTATTTATGGATAAAATCCCTCCACTTCAGAAATTCATATGTCAGCATTATAGTTTATAATTTTAATTTATTAAATAAATCTGAAATTAAGACTGACAATGGTGACCGGGGAAAATTTGGATTATTGTAAGTCCCTAATAGGTACATAAATATAATTTTCAGAGGGAGAGATGCCAGCTTGTAAGCATTTCCAGACTCAAAGCAATGAAGATAATATATAAGAAAGATAGTTAAAATTCTTTTCCTTTGGTGTGGTTCTCAAAATCAAGAGGGCCTAGTTATAAGCTGAGGGGTCATTGGCTTTAGAGAGCACTTGAAGGGAATTATTTTCAAACCAACAGAAGCTGGAATCTGAAACATACAATCCAAGGAGGGTGAGGAGGCAGGTATTTTCACAAAATCTAAGAACTACCTAGATAAGTAATTGAATTGCTGGCAAATGTCTACCAATGGGATTAATATATGTAATAACAATGGTAGGAATGGTCAAGTTAGGCTGACAGGCCTGGTTCTTCGTGACACAATTCTATGATTCCTAACTGTCTTGGCAAATGAAATTCCATGGCATCAGGTCAAACAAGGGTGATAACATTCAACTGATTACAACGTAGTCCCCTCCCATGGTTGAAAAGTTATTATCCATCCATATTAATCATTACTAGGTAGAAGTACTAAGAATAGTAAGGCATAGAAAGAATTGGGTTTAGGGACAAAAAATGGCTCTGCTGACCAGATCCCTTTGGACACAGATGCAGGAAGTGAGAAAACAAACATGAGGGGGAATATCTTTACTTAGAGAGTGGTAGCTGTGTGGAACAAGCTTCCAGTAGAAGTGATAGAGGCAGGTTTGATATTGTCATTTAAAGTAAAATTGGATAGGTATATGGACAGGAAAGGAATGGAGAGTTATGGACTGAATGCGGGTCAGTGGGACTAGGTGAGAGTAAGCGTTCGGCATGGACTAGAAGGGCCGAGATAGCCTGTTTCCGTACTGTAATTGTTATATGGTTATATATATGGATTGAAGTCATAACAAACATAACAGAATGTCATTGAAGTAGTTGAAATCCAATTTTCTCAGTTACAGAGCATTGTCGTTGGCTCCTTTGCCTCATCCTCAGGATGGTCACTTTAGTTAATCCTGCACAGTCATCGTTTCATCAATGATGGTCCTTTGGTCAAGAGGTCAGATATGGAGATGCTTGCTAATGATTGTACACTGCTCATTTCTAAGCAAAATTTTTAAGGCAGTGAAGCAGCCCATCTTTACCTACAACAAATGCTGGACAAAATCTAGAGAGGAACTGAGACATGATTCAAATATTACTTGCCACATAAGTACCATTCAGGTATTTTTCACTCCACTGAAATTCTAGCGTTTTACTATCAATGAAGAAAGGAAGAGCTGAGACAATCCTGTGGACAAGAAAATTAACTGAACAAGCTATGTTAGTCATGTAGTTGTAGGAACGCGACAAAGATGAGTGTTTTGCAGATGAGGTCTCATCTCCTAAGTCCCAAAGTGAATCCATTTGCTATCAGTTGAAAGCAGATGTGATAAAGCATTGTCCATTTACTAAACATAGTTCAGTTGTTACGAGTGATGAATAGACCTGATGGACAATGGGGTACAGAGTTAACCATTCCCCTCCTAAGAAACACGAACTATTACTGTTGCTATGCTGACCATGAGAAAGAGAGACAGAAAAACAAGCAAGAACATCGGCGACAGATAAGAGAGAGGGGGAAATTGCTGATTAACCGTATTGTGACTCCTTTTTGAATTATTTACTGTTTCGCTGCAAGGACAATAGTTTGCTCATAAACATTCCTCAGTGGACTTACTGGCCTTATTTGATGGACACAGTCATTCAGGAGTGATGGATAGCTGAGTCCCCGTTACTAGGGATAAAAAGACAGGTCTGGAGAGACACCCTCCAGACACGCCAGCGGACACTGATTGAGTGTTGGAACCCACAAGAAAAGTGGGGGCTTCGAAGACCAAACCAGGAGGTTGGTCATTAAGGCTATTAGTGTTAAAGCAGGGCCAGTGGGGACTTGTGTGTGTGTCCACTCCTGCCAGAGTGACGAGTCTAGCAGAAGGACAGAGAGGTCATAACGGAATGACCACACCGATATGATGGATTAAGAAAGCAAAGAAAGGTTTGCCTGACTGTAGTTGTTACATCTCTCTCTCTCTCTCTCTCTCTCCAACGATTACAATACAACAACTATAGCTACATCAGCACTCATGAACTGAACTGAACTTTCTACTTTTCTATAACAATTTATTTACCCCTAGACATCGATAGAGCTTATTTATTATTATTCCTACACTTTGAGGTTTATTACTGCTAACTGGTTTTATATGTATATTTGCAATATTGATATGGTTTTGCTTATTTTTTATTAATAAACACCTTTAGTATAGTACCACCAGACTCCATCGAATTGTTCTTTCTCCGCTGGTTAGACACCCAGTTACGGGGTATGTAACAAATTGGGGGCTCCTCCGGGATTTGATTACCAATTTAGGGGCCCAGTGAATCGGTATAAAAGTCCTTTATCTGATCTGTTTGTGAGATTAACCAGATGGGAAACCAGCAGTGATGGACATTGTCAAATTTTTAAAAGACCCGACTGCGGGGCATTAGGGGTTGCCAGGAAGGCTGAATTGGTGATTGTTGTGAAACGATTAGATCTCCCAGAGGTGAAATCGTCGATGAGAAAGGTAGATATACAGAGAGAAATAGCTATGCATTATGTATCCAAGGATGTGTTCACACCAGATGAATTGGACCTGTTCCCTGAGAGGAAACCAGCCGAGGGGGAGGTTCAGTTACAGATAGAAAAATTAAAGTTGGCTGAGAAAGAGAAACAGAGGAAGCATGAACTTCAGATGAGGCAGCTGGAAAGAGAGGAGGAAGAAAGGGATGCTGAAAGGAGAAAAGAGGCGGCTGAAAGGAAGAAGGAAGAAGCTGAAAGGCAGATGAAGGAAAGGGAGAAAGAGAGGCAGCATGCACTAGAAATAGAGAGGTTAAAGGTACAGCAGGGAAGAGACTGTGTGGCAGACCCAAATGAGGGGTTCAAGATTGGTCGGGACATCCAGTTGGTACCTCCATTCGAGGAGATGGATGTCGATAAGTTCTTCCTCCACTTTGAGAAAGTGGCTGTGAATCAGAACTGGCCTGAGAGAAAATGGGCTGTTCTGGTACAGAGCGTACTTAGGGGGAAGGCTCAGCAAGCGTATTTGGCATTGTCCATGGATGAGTCTAAGGATTATGAGGAAGTAAAAAGGGCTGTACTGAGGAGTTATGAGTTGGTGCCAGAGGCATACCGGCAGAAGTTCCAGAATTTGAAGAAGCCCTGGAACACATATTTAGAGTTTGCCCGTAAGATAGAGATGTGTTGTGAGCATTGGTGCTCCTCAAAAGGGGTTGTTGGAGATTATGATAAACTGGTGCAGTTAATGTTGATGGAGCAATTTAAAAGTTGTATCCCTGAAAATATGAAGACATACTTGGATGAGAAGGAGACAGAGACTCTGTCTGCAACTGCCAAATTAGCAGATGCCTTAACCCACAAGGCAAAGTTTTCCTCAAATAAGAGCTACCAGAGAGGCAGTAGGGATGGTAGAAAAAGCCCACCAGCTAAGGCAGAGAATAAGCCGGGAGCTAGTGGTAAAGGTAAGGAGGAGGACAAGCAGGCTGGCAGGAAGGTCCCTGACTTGACCTGTTATAATTGTGGAAAGGTGGATCACATTGCATCTAAGTGCTTTGCTCCAAAGAAGGAGACAGGAAAAGGGAAAACAGCAATTCCTACAGGTTGCATTAGCAGATCGATGAGGGAGGCAAAGGTAGATAGAGTACGAGAGGGGCATGAGAAATTTATTTCAGAGGGGACTGTGTCTGTGAAAGAAGGAGAAACCCCAGTTCCAGTGAGGATCTGGAGAGATACTGGGGCTGACCAGTCATTGATCCTAAGTAAGGTACTAGATTTTGGTCCTGAAACTGGAGAGGTTGTATTAAGAGGCATAGGAAAAGAGACAGAAGCTGTACCTTTGCACAGGATCATTTTAAAATGTGACCTGGTATCTGGACCAGTCAAAATAGGGGTGTGGTCAAAATTCCCAAGAGACAGCGTGGACGTCCTTCTTGGTAACGATTTAGCAGGTGGTGACGTGTGTTCAGCAGTGAAGCTGACAAGCAAGCCTGTGAATGCTGAGGACCCACCCCTAGATTCTAAGATTTATCCTGCATGCACAATCACTCGCAGCATGTCTAGAAAGGTGGCTGGGAAAGGGGCCAGTTTAAATGAGTCCAGTGTTGATTTGGCTGAGACGTTTTTACTGACCCTGTACCAAGAGGGGTTAGGGGATGTTAAAACGGAGAATAGGGAGGTGAAAGAGAGTCAATGAGAGGAGGTAGATCCACCCTTAGTCAAGAGGGAATCTATAGAGGCACAGAGTAAAGATGAGAAACAAATAAGGCAGTTAGAAGGTCCAGGGTTGGACGTGGATGATCTGTCTGGCTTAACAGAACTGTTTGAAGAAGTTGAAGAATTTAAATGTGTTCCTGATGATATAAGGGCAGTCCTAGATGAAAAGAATGCCGCTACCTTGAGGGAGACTCCTGGGTTCGCAGACAAAATTGTTTTAACCCGCAAGGTTGAGTTTACTCCGGATGGGAGTTGCCCAGAGAGTAACTGGGAGGATCAGGGGGACTTAGAATTTGAAAAAGGGACTGGTATTGAAAGCCTGGAAGAGGTAGATGTCCCGTTTGAGTGTGTACAGGGTTGAAGAGTGTGGAGTCACAGGGTACTGAGCCTAGTATTGAAGCTCAGGAAAAGTTTGAGGTATGTGATTTAGTTGAAAAGGAATGCAGTTCTTTTGGGTCAGATGGACTTGGATCAGTGAAGAAAGGGTTAACCTTGGTACCAGTGGAAAGTGAGAATTCTCAGTTGTTTGTGTTAGAAGGTGTGTTAAAAGTTAATGACGAGATGAAAGCTGGTGATCTGAATATTATTGAAGGGAAAGGTGTTGTTCCTAAATTGAATAAAGAAAATTTAAAGTCTGAATTGGTTTTAGAAGGATTGACAAAAGGGAAGGGACCTTTAACTGAACAATGGCTTGTTAACAAGGTGCCTGTGAATCAATTACAGTTTGTTTGGAAATTCAAAGATAAACAACTTGCTGATGTTGTTCAAGTACGTGATTTGGAGAGGCAGAACTTGAAATGTTGTTTTGACCAAGTGGGATCATCTGCCGCTGTTAAACTGAAAACAAATAGAATGAAAGATCCTGAAGATAAAATTAATGACTTGCTTAAAATTAACGAATTGTGTGGAAGTTCAGCAAATGGGCTTAGTTTGGAAAACATTGGTGATAAGATAACTCCCGTGAAAGGAGTCTGTGAAGGCCTATTCCACACTGGTGAGCAAGCTAACCATGTGAGCGTTAAATGGAAAAGGGACAAAGGTTGACAAAATGCCACAGGATCTGGTTTTGAGGGAATTTGACAAAGCATGTGAATAATAAAGAAAACACCATGGAAGATTGATTGATTGAATGTTAAGTTTAAAAGTAAAATAGAGATTAGTATTTACAAAAACTTTTATAATGTACCACAGTATAATCACACGTGTATTGGTTCACACTTTGTAATATACATCTAAGCTACGAGCACAACCCTTTAGTATTTTTTTTGCTAACATGAAATAAAAAATAGGAGGTTATTAAATTGGAGTCTGTTGTTACAGGAATTTGATATTTAGATAAAACATATTAAAGGGAGTGACAACGTAATTGCTGATTGTTTATCTAGATGTTAATTTGAATGTGTATCTGTATTATTTTAGTAGTTAAGATAACTACTGTATTTGTTAAAATCAGTAATTCAGCCATGTGCTTTATTAGTTAATTTTCCCCCTGGTGAAAATTCCCAGAAGGATGGGGGTGTTACGAGTGATGAATAGACCTGATGGACAATGGGGTACAGAGTTAACTATTCCCCTCCTAAGAAATACGAACTATTACTGTTGCTATGCTGACCATGAGAAAAAGAGACGGAAAAACAAGCAAGAACACGGGCAACAGATAAGAGAGAGGGAAATTGCTGATTAACCGTATTGTGACTCCTTTTTGAATTATTTACTGTTTCGCTGCAAGGACAATAGTTTGCTCATAAACATTCCTCAGTGGACTGAAGGAGTGGCCTTATTTGATGGACACGGTCACTCAGAATTGATGGATAGCTGAGTCCCCGTTACTAGGGATAAAAAGACAGGTCTAGAGAGACACCCTCCAGACATGCCAGTGGACACTGATTGAGTGTTGGAACCCACAAGAAAAGTGGGGGCTTCGAAGACCAAACCAGGAGGTCGGTCATTAAGGCTATCAGTGTAAAAGCAGGGCCGGTGGGGACTTGTGTGTGTGTCCACTCATGCCCGGGTGTCGAGTCCTCCACAGAAGAATGGTCCAGCAGAAGGACGGAGAGGTCATAACTGAATGACCACACCGATACGATGGATTAAGAAAGCAAAGAAAGGTTTGCCTGACTGTAGTTGTTACATCTCTCTCTCTCTCTCTCTCTCTCTCTCCAACGATTACAATACAACAACTATAGCTACATCAGCACTCATGAACTGAACTGAACTTTATACTTTTCTATGACAATTTATTTACCCCTAGACATCGATAGAGCTTGTTTGTTATTGATTATTATTATTTCTACACTTTTAGGTTTATTACTGCTAACTGGTTTTTTATGTATATTTGCATTATTGATGTGGTCTTGCTTATTTTTTATTAATAAACACCTTTAGTATAGTACCACCAAACTCCAATGAATTCTTCTTTCTCTGCTGGTTTAAACCAGTTTAAACCAGTTACAGGGTACGTAACACAGTTTATTTGATCAACACCCCATCCATTACCTTAAGCATTTGCTCAAACAATCTAGTGTAAGGGGCAGTTGTCTGCATAAATGATGTGATGTTGTGTACCAACTCATAACCATTCAACAGAGTCTTCCAGTGTGCAACTTATGTTACCTCAAAATAAAAAGACAGCAAACACATGGTTTGTCACCCACTTGAATTTTTCCTGTATGCCACTCATCATTCTGCTATAGAGATACCCCAGCATTCCTTTAGTGAAACTTCAAAATCCTGGAAATACCGACTGTAATGAATTCGTAGGAGTGCTTTTACCACTGGAACTGAGGCAATCCAGCAAAACTATTCCTCATCATATTCTTGAAGTAATTATAGATGGACAAAAAAATGCTGGCTGTGATTCTCATCATCCCCCTGAATGAATAGTAACCATTTAAGGTAATTTTTGCAAATTAAATAGCATCTTTTAATACAAAACTAAAATCAAGCTAACAGTTTCATTTCTGCTGCCATGAAGAAACAAACTGAAAATCTGAAAATGATTGTGAAATATTGAGTCACTTCTTCAATTTACTGTGAGCCTTACATAATAAAGTTGGTAGCCTATTATTCATTAAAAGCTCACCCACTGAATTTCTCTCTCCCTCCCATCAAAGAAAATCACAAGGCCACAAGATTAGTGTACCAGATGAAACATATGTAAGCTGTATATATGTATATATGTAGCTCCGCATATTCGGTCAAGCTTTTATTTACTATTTCAATGTAAACAGTAGAAATATTTTTTTTAAATATGGATGTGCAAAAAGGGATTTAGAAAGTATCTGTTCATGTGTTAGCAGAGGCATATATATTCATTGTTTTTTTTAAAAGCTTGTCTATAAGTCCAATAATTTTCTCCGCATGTTGAAATGTTCCAACCTTAGAACGGATTGAAGATTGCCATTCCCCAATCTTTCTAGAAGTAAAGAGGGAGGAACTAATTTTCAAGATATTGTTTTCATTGTACCAGCATGCTAAATGACTGACGTACAGCAGTTGTCCTACTGGAGAGCATATCTTTCAGTCACTGATGTAGCCTGGTGCTCCACCTAGTGCCTTGTCTATTTGTTGTAAAATTAAAAGTCCATTGATTCCAGACAGTACTGTGCAAAAGTCTTAGGCACCGTAGATTTGTTTTATATAAATATTGTTTTAGATGTTTATTTTTTGTCTTCTGCTTTCGTGTATCAGTAGAAAAGAGCAAATTTAGATTTCCAAACACTCATTTTCCAAATAATTAAACTTTGCAGGTAAAATTCTGTATTTTGTTAAAGAAAGTAACAGATTATTAAGTAACAGATCACTTTTGACATAAAAACTTGATTCTTAGTATATAGCCTAGTGCATATTTAAACAAAGATAACTCACAGGTGCTAATCGTCAATGATATAATGATGAATTAACCTGATTATCTGAAACAGTAACAGGTAAGAAGGAATCAAATTGAGCAAAGGACAACCAAACTAAAAGGTGAAGGTATGGCAGATTAACCTTCAAATCATCAATTCTTACACTATTCATAAGAATGAGCATAACACAAGAAACAAGAAGGTCATTCTGTATCAGCAAGGTCTCTCCCTAGCAGAAACTTTGTGGCAGAGAGGAGTTTCAAGGTGTGCTGTACAAGCTCTTCTGAAGAAGCATAAAGACACGGGCAAGATTGAAGACTGGAAACATAGTGATTGGTCATGGAAACTGAGTGCAGCAGATGCGAGATACATCAAACTGGTGTCCCTTCTAAATCAGAAGTCGTCCAGGACTGCTATCAGCTCTGAACTCACAGAAACCACTGGAACTCAGTGCACTCCTCTATAGTCCGGAGAAGTCTTGTCAGAAGTGGTCTTCATGGAAGAGTTGTTGCCAAAGCGCCATTCCTCCGGCTGGAAACAAGGCCAAGAGACTCACCTTTGCACAAAAACATGAGGACTAGAGTGCTGAACAATGACAAAATTGCTTGAAATTTTTGATTTTTTGCTCAAAAAGGTAGCAATTTGTCCATCGAAGAGCTGGTTCCCTGCAGGTTTGGGTTTACATTTCTGCAAATTGAATTGGTGATCTGATCAGAATTAATAGAATTTTCAATGCTGAGAATACAAACAGATTCTCAATACCATTACACAATACCACCAAGGAGGCATCTGATTGGTCCCAACTTCACTCTGCAGCAGGACAGTTATCTTATGCACAATGTCAAGGTCATAAAGAACTATCTTCAGTGAACAGAAGTACAAAGGAGTTTCACAACAGATAGTATGGCCTCCACAGAGTCCTGACCTCAGCGTCATTGAGGCTGTCTGGTAATACAGAACCTGGAGAGACAAAAGCTATCGGGACAGTCATGGAGCATAGTTTGAGCAGGAATTGTAACAAGTTCTCCAAGGTGCTTGTGTAACACCTTGTTCACATTTTTGCTGCTATGCTGTAGGAATTTAATTTTATCAGATCTGTAAGAACACTCTGTTCTGCTTTCAGCCTGTTTGAGTTATTGTTGAAGATAATGGATGCTGACGAATGTGTGCCATCCAATTAGCAGGGTGGAAATCAAAGGTTTTGAGAGGGACAAGGTTGGTTTTGGGTTTCTTGTCGTTGATCGGTGGGAGATGAAAAGAGAAGATGCTGGAGAGAACCAGCGTAGGATTCGGCCTGGTGTGGGACCGTGACTTGATGGAGCAAGATGCCGGGACCTACTGAGCAACAGTGAATACTTGTGACTTTTGGAAGAATTGAGCTCCAATCTGTGAACATTTGACTGTTTAATTATAACTGGCCCTTTTTGGATTTTTTTCTTTCTTCACTAACCCTTTAGTTAAGTTAAGATTCATACATATAATTCCTTTAAATGTATGTAGTGTGCTGTTATTTCTTAGCACTGAGTTGCTACAGGGTTGCAAATTACACAGCATCCACACAAACTGGGGTTTGGGATGGGAGAGCCACCTTAATCTCATGGGTTTGGCAGGACTGGACTGTGTCTTCCCTAGACTTGCACAGCTAAAGAAATCAGTGAGGTTTCACTTGGAACAACCTACCAGCTAATTTCTTATAAAACTGCATGACAGTGTACCTACCTTTGCCTTTAGAACTTTGCGCAGTTCTAAAGACAAAAGGTGGTTACACCAAATATTGATTTGATTTAGTTTTGTACTGTTTACTGCTTTTATGGTAAATATTTTGAAATTTAGAAACTTTTCATTTCATTATTTATGTAAGCATTTACAGAATTTTTACATATGCCTAAGAATTTTGCACAGTATTTTGTATTATCATAAATAACACAAGAAAGCAACATCTTCAGAGGCATAAGAATATTTAGTTGTATTTAAGGTAACTGCTGAAATTAAATTAAATTAAATTAACTTAAATTAAAAACCCATTTAAGGTGCAAACACATTAGGACCATAGCATTAGGTTAAGGACTGTTAGGATGGGAGACCACTTCTACCCCCAGGCCACAAGTACTGAACTCACTGCAACATTTCAGGTTTCATCATGTATGGTGCTAATATTATTATACTGTTTACATTTTAACTCATTTTGTAAATGCATCTTATTATTTGTTTTTTATTTTTGGTAATATTACTTTATGTGTGAGTCAAGTACTGTACATATGTACATTGTACTCCATGGCCTGGAGGAACATTGTTTCAATTGGCAGTGCACATGTGTACATTTGAATGACAATAAACTTGAACTTGAAAAGCAGATGGAAACATAGATTCAATATCAAGTATTCTGTGGACAGAATATAAAGGCTTCAAAGGAACGTACTCACTGGAATTTAGAAGAATGTTGGGGGGTGTTGGGGGGCTCTCATTGAAACCTACCAAATGTTGGTAGGACTTTAACACAGTAAATGGTAGGGCACTGAGGAGTGCAGAGGAACAAAGGGATCTGGGAGTTCAGATACATAATTCCCTGAAAGTGGGGTCACAGGTAGACAGGGTTGTAAGGAAGGCTTTTGGCATCCTGGCATTCATAAATCAAAGTATTGGGTATAGGAGTTGGGATGTGATGGTGAGGTTGTATAAGACATCGGTGAGGCCAAATTTGGAGTATTGTGTACAGTTCTGGTCACCTAACTATAGGAAGAATATCAGTAAGATTGAAAGAGTGCAGAGTAGATTTACTAGGATGTTGCTGGGTCTTCAGGAGTTGAGTTAGTCAAGTCAAGTCAAGTCGAGTCGCTTTTATTGTCATTTCGATCATAACTGCTGGTACAGTACATAGTAAAAATGAGACAACGTTTTTCAGGACTATGGTGTAACATGACACAGTACAAAAACTAGACTGAACCACGTTAAAAAAAAACATCACAGGGAAAGCTACACTAGATTACAGACCTACACTGGACTGCGTAAAGTGCACAAAAACAGTGCAGGCATTACAATAAATAATAAACAGGACAGTAGGGCAAGGTGTCAGTCCAGGCTCTGGGTATTGAGGAGTCTGATAGCTTGGGGGAAGAAACTGTTACATAGTCTGGTTGTGAGAGACTGAATGCTTCAGAGCCTTTTCCCAGATGGCAGGAGGGAGAAGAGATTGTATGAGGGGTGCATGGGGTCCTTCATAATGCTGTTTCCTTTGCGGATGCAGCGTGTAGTGTAAATGTCCATGATGGCGGGAAGAGAGACCCCGATGATCTTCTGAGCTGACCTCACTATCAGCTGCAGGGTCTTGCGATCTAAGATGATGCAATTTCCAAACCAGGCAGTGATGCAGCTGCTCAGGATGTTCTCAATACAACCCCCGTAGAATGTGATGAAGATGGGGGGTGGGGTGGGAGATAGACTTTCCTCAGTCTTCACAGCTTTCTTTGCTATGGGGCTGGTGCTGAGGGACCAGGTGCAAATTTCTGCCAAGTGAGCACCAAGAAATTTAGTACTCTTAACAATCTCTACTGAGGAGCCATCGATGTTCAGCAGGGAGTGGTCGCTCTGTGCCCTCCTGAAGTCAACAACCATCTCTTTTGTTCACATTCAGAGACAGGTTGTTGGCTGTGCACCAGTCCGTTAGCTGCTGCACCTCCTCTCTGTAAGCTGACTCGTCATTCTTGCTGATGAGACCTACCATGGTCGTGTCATCAGCGAACTTGATGTGGTTTGAGCTGTGTGTTGCAGCACAGTCGTGGGTCAGCAGAGTGAACAGCAGTGGACTGAGCACACAGCCCTGGGGAGCCTCCGTGCTCAGTGTGATGGTGTTGGAGATGCTGCTCCCAATCCGGACTGACTGAGGTCTCCCAGTCAGGAAGTCTAGGATCCAGTTGCAGAGGGAGGTGTTCAGGCCCAGTAGGCTCAGCTTTCCAATCAGTTTCTGAGGGATGATTGTGTTGAATGCTGAACTGAAGTCTATGAACAGCATCCAAACGTATGTGTCTTTTTTGTCCAGGTGGGTTAGGGCCAGGTGTAGGGTGGTGGCAATGGCGTCATCTGTTGAGCAGTTGGGATGGTGCGCAAATTGCAGGGCGTGCAGTAAGGCGGGTAGCAGGGTCTTGATGTGCCTCATGACGAGCCTCTCGAAACACTTCATGATGATGGATGTAAGTGCAACGGGACGGTAGTCATATAGGCAGGACACTGAAGATTCCTTCAGCACAGGGACGATGGTGGCGGCCTTGAAGCACATTGGAATGGTGGCACTGCTCAGGGAGATGTTGAAGATGTCAGTGAGAACATCTGCTAGCTGGTCTGCACATTCTCTGAGCATTCTACCAGGGATGTTGTCTGGTCCAGCAGCTTTCCATGGGTTGACCCTGCACAGGGTTCTTCTCACATCGGCCACGGTGAGACACAGCACCTGGTCGCTTGTAGGAGGGGTGGACATCCTCGCCACCACGTCATTTTCTGCCTCAAACCAATACAGGGAAAGAATGAACAGGTTAGGACCGTATTCCTTGGAGTATAGAAGAATGAGGGAGGATTTGATAGAGGTTTACAGAATTATGAGGTGTATAGACAGAGTAAATGTGAGTAGGCTCTTTCCACTTAGATTAGGAGTGATAAATACGAGAGGACGTGGCTTTAGGGTGAAAATGGAAAGGTTTGGTACTTCTTCACTCAGAGAGTGGTGGGAGTGTGGAATGAGCTGCCATCTGACGTGGTAAATGCTGGCTCACTCTTAAGTTTTAAGAATACATTGGATAGATACATGGATGGGAGAGGTCTGGAGGGTTATGGACTAGGTGCAGGTCAATGGGACTAGCGGAATAATGTTTTGGCACAGACTAGAAGGGCCAAATGGCCTGTTTTCTGTGTTGTAGTGTTCCATGGTTCTATGACTAGATAGGGTGGATGTGGAGAGGAGGTATCTAGAACTAGAAGGCACAGCCTCAAAACTGAGGGGTGACCTTTTAGACCAGAGCTAGGGAAGAATTTTTTTAGCCAGAGTGTGTTAAATCTGTGGAATGCTCTGCCACAGACTACGGTGGAGGTTAAGTCCATTTGTATATTTAAGGTGGAAGTTAATAGTTTCCTAATTGGTCAGGGCATCAAAGGATATGACAAGAAGGCAAGTGTATGGGGTTGAGTGGGATCTGGGATCAGCCATGGTGGAATAGCGGAGAAGACTCAAAGGGCTGAATGACCTAATTCTGCTCCTATGTCTTATGGTCTTATGGAATGCAGATAAAATGATTTACATAATGGCAAATGGAATACAATGTGTGAAAATGTGAACTAACCAATTCCAGTTTCTCAAATTGATGCTTAAAGATTCTTGGATGTCCTTGTACTTATATCACTTATCTAATGTGCAAGTGGAGCAGATAATTAGGAAGGCAAAAGTTAGTGTTTAATGCAAGGGCATATGAGAACAAAATGTCTGAGATCTCAATAGGTACCGTTGTAGCCTTGTGATTTTCTTTTGACAGGAAAGTATACAGAAATTCAATGAATGCACTTCTGATGAATGATAGGCTTCCAGCTTTATTCTGTGAAATTCACAGTAAATTGTAGAACTTGTCTCCCTACCAAACACAGAATGTACTGCAGTAAAAGAAGTGTCATGAAGACTCAGTGCTCAAGAGAGTGGGTCTGTCATATGCAGAAAAACTGGATAAGCCACACCTCCAAGAGGATCCCAACCTTCTCATGGTTTGGAGGCTTGTATGCTTCAATAACCCAGAGAACTATGCTGGCTGGAGTTGGGGCTTTATGCTTTGGCTCTTGGTAGGATCACCAATGTCAAACAGGTCAAAGGGTAGAGGCCAAACTAAGAGAGGTCCACCAGTCTTTCACGTTCATGGGTTTAGCTCAGGGCTAAAAACTTTGACTGATAAAATAAAATTGTTACAGAAACAGCAATGAAGAATTCTTCTACCTCTGAGTGCGATAGAATTCCCAAGTCTCCACCCAAGGCTTGCATGACTGAAAGTAGTGAAAACCAGAAGGAAGCTACTGACATGATGAAGGAAGCCCTGAACACCTCTAGAGATGAAGGACACCTCTAGAGATGAAGGACACCTCTAGAGATGAAGGACCTTAATTGCTTCCATAAATGCCAGCAGCATAACAGGCAGTAAATAGTATAAGCCACAACCCCATGTTGTGGGGATAAGAGAATGAGAAGCGACCTCCAAGAAACACAGAATTCATAGAGATCTATGGTGTGAAAGTAGAGAGGATATTTCCCACGGTGTAGGGGTTCAGAATCAAAGAGCACAGTCTCAAAATAAGTATTAACTCATTTAAGGCTGAAATGTGGAGGAATTTCTTCACGGGTAGAGGTGATGAATGTTTGTAATTCTGTGGTATGGAGTGTGATCCATTGATTTCTCAATATTACATCAATCAGTGAATATTGGGATATACTAGTAAAATTATGGGAAAGGCAAAAGCTTATCCATGATTTTGTAGAATGGCAGAGCACCCTAGACCTGCTTCTATATCAAACAGTAGGTAAACAATGACTTATCACAGCCAGTGAATGCATTTGATTTAAAAAGCTCTATATGTGACAAAGAATCCACATCTGCAACATTATCTTTTCTATTTCATAATGCACAGTCCTGTTGAGTCTTTCAAGCATTTAAAGTTTTGTTCTCCTTTCCTCTCAATGAAAGCCTAGTGAGTTAACTCATCAATTCATTTAGCAAAATAGTTATATCAAAAGTGAATATATTACAACAAATTCAGAATATTTATGGGTTTAAATTTTATTAAGCACTCACATAGAATAAAACAGCTTTATTATTGAAACAATACTGAGCTATTTCCTCCACATGAATTTTATTAATAATATTTGCAATGGAAATGTGAAAGAACAGCCTGCTGTTCAGATATTCTGCAATAAAATGATAAATTCCAGACTGTTCTAGAAAATGCAGATCAATAAGGTTTTAATGGCAACAATACGAAAGTGAATCTTACTTACAAAATGTGACTGAAAATATCAAAGGCTGGATAACATGCTGTCCTGAAGCTATGCTTTTTATTATTTATTCATTACTCTTTTTACCTGTTCTTCAGTTTGAAGTAATCTAATAAATACTGTTACGAAGATACAGTTGTCATGTAAAATAGTTAGATACCAATAATGTATTTCACAAATTAAGCCAAAAAAAAAGAGTAAAAGGTAGTAATCAGAACCAAAACAAAATTGGATTAGTTATTTATTAATTCCATTCAGTTGATAATTAATCTTTTGTTGCAAATAGTTTTCCAAGAGAAAATGATCTGTTGGTTGACTAAAACTTTAATTTTGAACAATACCCACCACAAGTGTTTGATATAAAAATCAATGTTGAACACTTAGATATTGTTATTATTATTATTATTACTACTATGGATTAGATCAGCAAGATGGAATTTCTTGGAAAGTTCATTTAAGAAACAGTAACACTTTGATTTGGAGTTACTGTATAAGCATATAAGAGAAATCAAATGAGAAAAGACCAGTTGACTTTTAAATCCCAGCCATCTTGAAGAGTCATGTGCTAATTATACTGATATTAAGATTATAGGTTTGTGTGAAGAGTTAATTCTCCTCATTTCATGGAAATAATGATCATCTACAGAGCAGGCAGTTGCATATTATTTTAGTGGTGTTATCTTTATAAGTTTAAATCTGCTTGCTCACACAATAACAAAAGCTCTTAACATCATGCTATAAAACATTACTTTTACTGTTCACTGCCAGCTAAATTGTCAACAATTCAGTCCAAAAATGAAAGATTTTTATATCTAGTTGTGAAAAGCTTAAATTTGATTTAGTGAATCCTGCTTCAAGGGCAGAGAAATAAATGCTCATTATATGAACAGAACAGATGGACCACAAACTTCTGATAGAGTCAACTCAATGATGGTGTGAATCAAAAGGGGGATTTTTCTTAGTCAATAGGGTTTATGTATATATACACAAAACTAATGAGTGCAACATTAGGCACTAAATAATTACATCTGTCATGGAGTTGAACAACATAGACGTGCATATAATTAGTGACTGCAAATACAGGAAGCTAATAATTCCTTCCTACTATGGAATTGATCAACATAGATAAAAGAGCATTTTATCTAATGCACCAAGGTGGACAACTGCACAAACTAGCTTCATATTCTAATATTTACTGCCATTTGCAATCCTTGAAAACCTTGATGTTTGAAACCCCTCTATCCCTGAAATTCTTGGATGTTACTGCTTGAATGTCCAAAGTCAGTGAATAATTCACTGAAAATGAAACTTTGAAACCTATCAGTTACTTCATGTTAAATGAAAGGTAGGGAGACATGAACCTACAATTTTAATACATTTTTAGTTTTAATTATTATTTCTGGTTTGCTTCACATCATTCCAGATACTCAACCAAACAGTTCTTGATCTGTGCCTTTCAACCATCCCTTTGTAGCTGTTCCTAGGGTGAATTTGTGGGTGACTCTTATGATAACCTTATGTTAATAATGCATTGCTGGATCAGGTCCCCTACATTCTTACTTGCTTAACTTTGATCCCTTTGCACTCCTTCCCCCTTCCACTAAACTCATGGCCTTTGAGGTCTCATGCCCCAAATTCACTGAATCATCAAACGTTTTCCAGTGCCCTAAATAAATCTTCTGAGGGCTCATGAAGATCCTTTGAATTGCCAATACTCCATAGGTCTGAAGAATCAAACCCTCAATCTCTCTGGTAATAATGACCAACCCCTACGCACTGTCACTGTCCCCCCATTATCTTCCCCCTCCTAATAGCGCCTGAGGCATTTGATTTCCTGTACGATTATCTGCAGTTCCATTATCCAACCCTCATCTTAATCATTGATAAATTCCTCAGACACCAACCATCAAATCCCACTTATCTTCCATGGTGATCCAAATTATCATGTTCCAACCACCATCTCTTTCTCTTCCCAACTTCTTGAGCCTTGGCTACTATCAACACAAGCATAAGGGACCCGCAGCTGAAAAGGTTCTGACCTCATTCTCCACAAACATACAATGAATCCAAATTTGATCTAAAGTAATGAACTTCTCAGATGTTGTCTTTGATACTTTCTCCTACCCCCATCCTACCTTATCTCACAATATCTTTAGCCATTGAGATTGGTCTTTGGGACTGAGAGGGCTTCAGAAGCTTTGCTCTACATTTAGACTTGCCTCTCAAATTTTTCTCTCCGAAAAGCTTGTCTATTCATTTCCCTTTCAGTAATGTATAATTCATTTTTAGATTTCTAAATCATGTTAAACCTTGACGATGGCTTCTGAAACAAGGTGATGATGTAAATGAAGAATATTGTAAGGGAGGGGCAATGATCAACAGTGCTTGAATAGATCAAATGGCCAGGCGGTTCATGTGCAGAATATATTTAAACAATCTAAAATCTCTGGTAAACTAAATACCAATGTTCTTTGGTATATGTTCCAGGGTACAAGATATAAAGCAAAATTACTTATTTATATTTTATAAGTATTGTGCATCCTAAGTATGAAGCACAATTGTTGGAGAGAATTAAATGAAAAAGCAACAAGTACCTCTAATAAGCTTACCCATAAACCCCTATTGATCATTGTTGTGTCTGTTTCCCCTCTTTTAGCAACAATTCTCAATACTCATTTGTAGGTGACTCTGCCATTGATTAACACTATCATCATCAAGCAGGCTGAGTAGTCAATCATATTGAAGGATTCCTACAGACATTTTAACAAACATTTACAGTGAACATATAAATGCTAGGACATACATGTGAGATTAAGATAGAAGATGAAATATCATAAGCATATTCCTAGGAATAATATTTTTCATTAACTTAAATCAATTAATTTTGAATTATTTATCCATAGTAACTACAAGCTATTTGTAGAAGATATAAAATACATAGGGCATTGATCTTGCTTCACACACCAATAACAACCTCTTTATATCTTGCATGTAATATTACCAAGGGTTTCTTTTACAAAAATAATAATTTGTTAGCACCAGAGTTTATTAGAAATAGAGATAAAGTGCTGTAAGCAGAGTTTATGGAGTTGGGAAGGAGAAGTAGGACCTCAAAAGTAAAAACCTCAAGATTACTCCCAGTCTCATACATTAACAAGTTTAGAAATAGAAGGACAGCACTGGCTGGAGAAGTAGAACAGCTTTTGATTCCAGGAACTAATCCTAATGAAGCTGGGATGTGTTACAGGCTGAATTGTTTGCTAGGGCCAATAAGCTTCTTGGAATGTTCCCTGATGTTCCCTCTCTGCCAATACCTTTCATCTTTTCTATGAATTCTCATGTTGTGAGGGTGATGGATATTTTGTCACTACAACAGCAAATTCTGTATTAGATACAAACAAGTGAGATCCCTTTTAGAAAGTATATACTTGTAGTGAACTAATGATGGAATTCACCATAGTCTTCATTGCACCAGAATAGAGTTTGGTAGATTGAGGAAGAGGATACTTGAAGACCAAAGCCTCAGTATCCATGGTCTATTAGATAGCAGTGATCCTCTATGCTTTTGAGACCTGGACAATTACAGTGGGCATCTGAGAGTAGTGGAAAAATACCACTGATATCCTCTCTGCAATATCTTCCAAGCTCATTAGAAGGACCAATGAATCAACACCAGTGCACTCTCCCAATCAACAGCCTCAGCACCAAGGCTTTGATTTAAACTTGGTCAGACATGTTCGGCAGATCACACCATTCGTATGGCCAATACCAGACTCGCAGTCAGACTGAACTTGGCCATTTGTTAGGAGATAATCGGGTGGACAGAAGGAAATATTCCACTATGTGCCACAAGCATTTTGGGAATGTCTGGTCCAATGCTGCTGAAAGTGAAAAGGGATATTTAGGATGGTATTGAGCACTGCATGGCTATGGTCAGCAGCACAGAAACCCAGCAGGAAGAGCAGATCATCTCACTAAGTACCTGCCTACCAGCCCGATTAGTCATCTCCAGCCCAATCTGTGGAAGTGTCTGCAGTTCCACATTGTCTTTATGCAGTTCCCATCGACCTCAACCATCTTAAAGCTCACAATACCAGAGTGGGGCGAATCATCAATAATCTGAAGGGATTGCCAAATTAAAAAAAAACATTATCGAATAATAGAATTACGTTGTAACACTGTCTTTCACGTGCATGCTCCTGGTGATTTGTAGCCATTAATCAACATACAATTTTAATTTCTGCTGAAAACATTGTTATAATTTCTTGGACGTTGGATCTGTTTAATGATCTCGCCGCATTAGAACATTATTTATCAACAATCAGTGATGTTAAACCTGTTAGGTTGCTTTTGATTCGCCATGTATTACTTGGCATCCCACATAACTTAATTCTGCTGTAACCAAAGTCTTTAACCAAAGAAAGCTAAAGGAATTGCTTTGCTTTACGTTACAGTGCAACAGTTTTGTTCGCAAATACATTACTTCGCAAGACTCAATGAAAACATTGCAACCACAATGTAAGTACAACACGGCACCATCATATGTGTCTGAGGTAATGGGAGAAATGTTAAAACCACTTCGATATTGAAAGAGAAATAAAATGACCTTATCGGAATCTATTTACAGAAAAACCGGAATATGTTTCAACTGAACTGGAATGCTCTCTAAATTATCCATCAAATTTCGGCGGTATACATCATTCTTAACAAGACGGCTATTATGTTCAATATGATCTGTACTTCACTACAGCAGAAAGTTTGCTGTAATAGGTAAACCGTGTAGCCAAACGCACTTGGTTGTCGTTCACAGTTTAAACGCGTTCACAATATTTCTCAATCATTTCATTTAACGTCTAGTAAAAGGCTGAAAACAAATTGAACTGAATCTGTTGGATTCAATCAGAACTGAAATGGCTTAACTTTCCAGTAGGGGATTCGTTACCCGAGAAACAGCAACAGATCGCCTCCGGTCTAGGAGTGTTACTCTGGGTTTTACTTGTCTGATTTACACTAAATGGGCGAAGGATTCTGCAAATGTGACAATGAAGCTGGGTCTTTGCAAGGTTTGGAATCAAACCTGGAAGTGTGAAAAGGTCAATTGTGTAAGTAACGTTAGCTAAATGTAATTACCGTGTCATTTAACGTCGGTTATTTTTAAAACACCAAGTCTTAGTAACACTACGCGAATTACGACGGATGTGCTATAAAACATGTTGGTGGTATTCGAGGAAATTGCCTCTTAATAATGATTCAATCCGTGCAGTCATTGGCTCAAAAAGACGTATATTCAACGTCGCAAATGTCACAAGAACGCTGATGATAAATAAATAGCGGGCACTGAGGCTGCAGGTTGGAACCCCGGAATCTCAGCACGACCTCTCTAAGCGTAACTGTGGCAAGAAGTCGGTGGAGGAAACCATCTACACACCGTGCATCTTTCGTAAAGGAACTCCGCACTCGACCACAAAGCTACAAAGATCCTGACCTCTTTATTTTGTTCTCAAAGAATACCCAGGTAACTCGAGAAAATGCGTTTATTAATCATCTTTGTTTCTAGGGATCGCTGCATCTTTCATAGAAAGATGCATAATAACGGGGATTAGTTGCATAAAGGTGTATTAAAGTTTACATTTTGGTAGCTAATCACACTATGAATATCTAATTACAGTTTCTAGATTAGTGATTCGAGTATAGTACCAATGTTACTGGTCTCCATGTTTTGGAAGATAATACCTATTTCTACAAGCGTACAACATCACTAAGTACAAGGTCTATTTTAACAAAACAGAATGTTTAGAATTAAGTTTTCCCCTAATCGAAGACTTGAGCGAGTGCTTCCTCTCAAAAGAAAATGAGGTCGATACGCGTTCCTATTTGGCTTCTGTTGGCATCAAACTCACATGCAATTCGTTCCGATAGGAATTGCCGCAGCATCAGGATCCTCAATGAGCAGCTTTATCTTCGGACTGAACTCTTCCCTTCAAACTTTTTCTTTTACTAGCATTAGTGTTTCCCCCCTAAATTTTGAATCTTAGCACAAGTGGGACGTGGGTTGCAAAGCGTATAGCATATAATACCACAATACCTTCCGTATTCTTTGTCTTTTTCATAAGTGATGAAATGCGCGTCTGAATTAGAGAAGTGTAATGAATACACCAAAACCCCCTGCCTTTAAACAGCCACCAGAGCCATCGCTGACTTAAAAAAATAATTCTGTGTTCTGATACTTAAAAAACGCGGTGACAACCTTGTAATATTTGTAATTCGATTACCCGAGCCTTTATTGAGATCGGTTGTTTCCCAGTCCATTGTTATAACGCATTGTTATCGAAGACGAAAACATGCCAGAATGATAGAAATCGAACATAAAATCGAAAAACGTGGCAAGGCTCAGTTAGTTTTTAAAATTAATGGTGACGGAAGACTAGCAAGCAGGACATCTTCGGCGAAACATCACCTCAAATCGATTTGCTGATTGGTTTTATTATCCCGAGCACCTTTTTTTCCCAGTTCACCTGAAGTTTTGTCTGGGGATTCGATAATTTTCTAAAGCTTGCGTGTAAAACTGTAGAGATTTTATTCTCTCTCTTTGTATTTCAGGGTGAAGATGGAGTGGAGTGTGATTGTCCTGGCGCTGTCGCTTGGTTCACTCTACACAGTCCGTGCTGACTGCACCCAATGGTGTTCAGCGTGCAACCTGGTCTTGGACAGTTCGATCAAACCACTGGTAAGGTAACTGCACTCGAGAATGGAGAGAGCATTACGCATTATGTTCGCCTCCACAACTAATTGAAAGGAAACAGACTCAGTAAAAGTCTTACTGCATAAACCGACTGAGAAGCGTGTAAATAGAGTCAGCAAGCTGTGCAGATTCCTTCATTGATGACTGAATGGAAGTCAATAGGTTGAAGTTCGAAGATAACTATCAGTCAGAACTGTATCTAAACTGTGCATTGTAACGGGTTATCTTACCAGTTGCCACTTACATGCTACCATGCTATGTCAAGCAAACTGGGAGGGATACTTATCTGTCACTTGGTCAATTTTTTTTCAAAAGTTTCTGTAAATAATTGACACCAATATCAAATCTTGGATAGAGAATATATAATATTCTAATAAGAACATGTATTCAGACTAATAATTTAATTTAAATTAATAATCCATAAACTGAAGTATTTCAGATACAGTATTCCATATTATAAATAGAATGAAACATTAAGTACACAGAAGATGGTCACTAGAACCTTAAGTACTGTACATTATGAAAGAATTGTATACATAGCCTTTCTCCAGACTTCTTCTGTGCAAGACATACTACACAGATGCATCTAGCAGTCAGTGAAAAGTTTATTGGTGAACAGTGTAACAGCATTTGCTTTAGAATTGTGGAATACTCCTGACAGCAGCCTTTAGATTTTCACTGATAATTACATTAATTACAAGAAATTATCACTTTATGCTATTCCTGAATCATTGTAGTTAGTGGTAATTCTTCCCCTATCATCCTGTTTCCCCTTTGCAAATAGATCTAAGAATAAAGTCAAGAACAAATTAGTTTGTATGAACAGATAATGTTGTGCTATAAATGTAAATTATATGCATCTACAATAAATTTTAATAAAGCCCTCTTCAAATATTTTATGCCCATTTGTAGAATGATTTTATTAAATTAAGTACTGTAATTCTTGTCTCTTGGAATACCCATGTTATGGCACTACTTGTCAAAATGGCATGAATCATTGTGAAAGCTTGTGTGCCTATTTGTGTTAAGGACATCTGTGTCATTCAGACTAAGCCTATTTTTTCAAACTTTGGATGAAGTACACTTTTTTAAAAACTGATTTTCATATAGTACCTATGATTTTAATTAATACCAACAATAAAAATTATGCTGAATACAATCTGTTCCACAATAAATAAAATGTTGTTTGACTGCTATCTTTCAGACATGCACTTTAGAGTGTGAAGGGGTAGTGCTGTCGACTGATGAGTGGGAAAAATGTGACAGGGCACTACAGTTGTACAACTCTGACCCATTGGGTATTGTAGATAAAGTTTTTTCTGACCCAGCGACTGAGGAAAAAGAACTTGAACGCCCAGAGGAACTTAGTGGACAGCAGCACAAAGCAAAACGCTATGGAGGTTTTATGAAAAAAATTGACAAGAGCAGAGTTTATGCACAAGCATTGGCTGAAGAAAATGCATATAACAAGGACCAAAATCACAAATATGGTGGCTTGATGAAAAAGTTTAATGAGAGGGATTCATCTGAATTGCAGGATCTTGCAACTGCAATGGAGAATATAGCAGCAGAGGATGATGTCCCCCCAACAGAAGAGCTAAAACACTATGGAGGATTCATGAAAGGCTATGGCTACAAAAGAAGTGAGGAGCTGGCGAATGAGGAGAATCAAAATGTGGAACTGCAGAAAAGATATGGAGGTTTCATGAGAAGAATTGGTAGACCAAGATATAAATGGGATAACCAAAAAAGATACGGTGGTTTCCTGAGGCGCAATTTTCGTGTATCACTGAGGTCGGATGATGGTGAGGCCAATGATTACAGTGACGAAGCTTCAGACTTGTAAAATAGCCAGTCATTTGAGTCTTGATGTGAGAGTGTAGACTGCCAAAATAGATTCAGTATTTAAACTCTAAATGTATTGTTTGAATGCACAAATATTTTTGCTATTATGTTTCTATTTGGCTCGCTAAAACAGCAGTTGAGCAAATTAATTGTATTCTGTTGTCAACGTTCATGTGAATCAAATAAAAATGGTCTCTGGACTGAATGGTTTTGGTTTTGTTTGCTTTCTGTATTAGTATTTGATGTTAGAGATGATCTTTTATGCTTCGTTTAATAAAGTAAGTAATTTCTGTGGCTAACAAGCAAAGGAAATCTGGCATGCTCAGTTTGTTCCTCATGGTTTTTTTTAAAAGATCAACATACACTAATAGCCACTTTATTAGCCACTTGATCGTTAATGCAAACATCTAATCATCCAATTATGTGGCATAAAAGTATGCAGACATTGTCAGGACCAAACATCAGAATGGGGAAGAAATGTGGTGTAAGTGACTTTGACCATGGAATGAATTTTGGTGCCAGGCAGGATAGCTCAGAATAGCTCAGAAACTGCTGATCTCCAAGAATATTTATACACCACGATCTCTAGAATTTACTGAGCATGGTGCAAAAACAAAAAACATCCAGTGAGTGGCAGTTTTGGGGGCGAAAACAGTTTGTTAATGAGGGAGTTCAGACTAGTTCAAGCTGACAGGAAGGTGACAGGAACTCAAATAACCACACATTACAACAACGGTTTGCAAAAGAGCATCTCTGAATGCAAAATACATTGAACCTTGAAGTGGATGGACCACAGCAGCAGAAACACATGAATGTACACTCAGTGGCCATTTTTTAAGGTACAGGAGGTACCTAATCAACTGCTGCTGAGTGTAAAGTCATGAACAACAGTTGACTTTCAGTAATGTACATTCCAATGATCATCTATTCACAGTGCTGAGGTCATGATCATTATTTTCTTGAAATAGCCTGGGCTATTCATTCTGAACAAACTGATGGAATCTATGAGTTATATAAAGTTGGATCATGATGATTGCTTTGCATAAGGTAAAAAAAATGCATGGTGACAGATGTGCTCAGTAATGTGAAGTTGTACTTTACATTATACTTCTTAGAACAGAAAACATTCACCTTCTTACAGCAACATTGGATTTAATTGTGTTGACTTTATTTCTTACATTCTTCACATACATGAGGAGTGAAAATCTTTCCATTATGTCTCTGTCTAAATGTGAAATGTGCAGTCATAGTAATTTATAATAAATAGAACAATCAATGTAACACAGAATACACTCAAATCAGTTTGAGTGAATCAGTCTGATGGCCTGGTGTAGGAAGTAGCCTGTTGGTCCTAATTTTAATGCTGTGGTACTGCTTCCCAGTTGGTAGCAGCTGGAATAGATTGCGGCTGGGATAACTTGGGTCCCTAATGATCCTACGGCCCTTTTTACACACCTGTCCTTGTAAATGCCCTGAATCATGGGAAGTTCACAACTACAGATGCGCTGGGCTGTCTATGACTTTGGTCATAGATTTAAAAAACAAAGAACTGAAAAGATTCAGCAAGTCAGGCAGCAGCTGTGGAAAGAAAACCAAGGCAATATTTTAGTTCTGAGATCCTTTGCCAGAAGTGACATACATCACCTGTATTTTTCCTAACGATGACGCATTGTGAATTTAAAATGAAATGGATGCCTCTAATCCAAGTAGCTTTCTATGAAAAGTATGCCTTTGGAATATCAATTATTTAACAGCTTTAGTAGCAGCTTTCTCTTTCTCAAAAGTTAGTTTTTTAACCATTCTACTTTAAGAAGCTTTAACTCATCTGAAATTTTACTAATTTGTACATGTTTTAAGTTACATGCATCTCCTCTTTACGTGCCTTCTCGTGGGTTCTTGCTGCTAGTCTGAAAAGATTACAAGGTAGTTGCATCAAAATGTGACAAGATTTTTATAGTTAGTTAGATAGTTAAGATGTTCACAAACTCTTAAGTGTTGCCACTCTCGAGTATTTTGGGAGTATTTGATTCAGCACCCTAAAGGGTATCAGATGTGGATATGCAGGACAAGCAGTGTAAGTTGCTCAAATGGACCAGAAGAATCCTTACTGACCAAAGGACCGTCTAAAACGACTTGTTTTAGGTAACTTGTGGGTATCAGTAAAAATGCTCAAAAATAAATTACTTTTAACCGGGACCTCTTTTCCAAGTTTTAGGAGATTTTCTCAACACATAACATGACATAATCATAATTACACTTGCAATTCTTTTGTGCTAATACTAATAATGACAGAACAGTGACAATTATAGCCCTTTTAATTACACCAAGACATGATGAATCAACTGCATGATTTTGGACTATATTGTATCTGAACTAGACCAGGCAGGGTTTAAGGGTTCCCAATACGAATGGGTGTTAGTAGGAGAGGTGATTGATAAGTTTGTGGCCTAAGGTAGAAGGAGTCAATTTTAGAAAACCTACCACATTTATTTTTCAACATTGTCCCCTCCTACATTACACACTTAGTCCAGCGTTCATGGAGCATACGGATCCCTTCTTTGTAGAAGTGGTCCACAGCAGGGGTGATTGATAAGTTCGTGGTCTAAGGTAGAAGGAGATGACTTACTAATTTAAAACTTTTTGCATTATCACTCTAAGAGTTGAACTGCATGTGCACATAACGAGAGTGTCTTGGACCTCCAGGTGGTCCACAGCAGGGGTGATTGATAAGTTTGTGGCCTAAGATAGGAGATGAGTTATACAGCTCTTGTTACATGCATGTGCAGTTCAACTTTTTGAGTGATAATGCAGAAAGTTTGAAGTTAATAACTCATCTCCTTCTACCTTAGGCCACAAACTTATCAATCACCCCTCGTAGAATACCTTTTAAAATGAAATCTATTCGCTTCCATAATGATCTTTCTGTTGGTCACTCACTCATTAGCTGTGATACTGAATGGAAGAGGAAACCAAGGACAACTGTCAAAAACAAATTTAAAGAGTATTTCCCAGAGTAATATTTTATTAAAAGAAAGAAATGTCTTTTTAAGGAAAATCAATAACTGTCCTTGGCCTATAGGCAACAAGATGCTATGAACCACAAGTTACACTTTTAGTTTGTTTATGTTGAGCTATCTATATGTTGTAGCCTGGGGAAGAAGTACACACTCAGGACAACAACTACTTTCTTGGGTTTTAATTCCTTTATCTGTTTTAGATGTTTAAGTGCCGGAAGAGGGTCTTAAAAGAAAATGAACGAATTTTACAATCAGATCCCATTGTTACAATCTCCATTGAACCTTCGATCCACACACTTTTGTATTGACCAATTGCCTATGCAGTATAAAAATACAAAGAAAATCGCACAAAACTAATACAGTACTAATAGGGTAGTGGCAATTCTGAAGGAACACAATACAAACAACATTAGAATCCCCCCAACCCTGTATCTTATACATAGCAGCGAAAAATGTAAGTGAACACTTCTCATCTAAGAAATCTACTACTTTTTAGTACACACGTGCGAACCGCCGAACGGAGACTAAACATTCATGTTATGCGGTTACATTAACAATCAGTCATGATACAATAAAGTTAGACAAAAGGTACACTTTGGCACAACTTTTACAAGATATTGCCTGGTAGTTAAATTACAGGAAGACTGACCTACTTGGCCGGTGAGGAACTTTGCAAGCCACACTATCCAGCATCGAGTTATTTACTCCTGAAAATCTAAAGCACCCACATGTGAAACATGTCAAATTACCAATATTCCAGATTCGCCAACAAGCATAAACAAATTCACATGGATATCGTCAATTAATGCTCACCTTTCCTCACCCAGCCCAGTACCTCTGGGGGAACTTGATTCCAACGCCCTACCAGCTTTGGCAGCAGAAAGCAAAATGGTCTTCCCACTATCCCTCGTGGTGACGTCACCATCTCCACTTAAAGGCACAGACAACTATTCTAGCATTACGCGGATGAATGCTTAAGGACACTTTTAACGATACTGAATAGCATTCAATAGTCACCCAATTACATATATAACTGGTAGAATATACTACATCACTTTTAATACATACTTGTATAGTAAGTATATGGCAGTAACTCTAAAATATGGGTTGGGCTATAATGAAATAGGCCTCTTAGTTTGTATATTTTATAAGATATGAGTGATACATTTTCACATAGGGTGCTTCTGTAAATAGTCTTAAGGATTTTCAACAAACACAAATTTTCAATGTGGAGTTGCATTCTGCAATTCAGTACACAAATTCAGATTTATTAACTGGTAAATTGAACTACCTGTACTATACATTGCTAAGAAAAACTGTATTTTAAGATTTGCTTTAATAAAATAATGTTGTTTCCATCTGCGATATAACATCATTCTCCACCTTTATTAACTCAGAAGTCTAGAGGGCAGCATTCCAGAGGTTGGAATTACACTTTGTACAAAAGAAGGTAGTTGTGATTGTTGGGGGTTAATCTGCCCCAAGATGTTCTACCGATCGAATTAACTTCAGCAATGACAAACAGGTGATAATCTGCAGATGCTGGAAATCCAAGCAACACACACAAAATGCTGAAGGATCTCAACAGACCAGGCAGCACCTATGGAAAAGAGTACAGTTGATGCTTCAGTACAGCAGGACTACAGGGTCTCGGTCCAAAACGTCGACTGTACTCTTTTGCATAGATGCTGCCTGCCCTGCTGAATTCCTCCAGCATTTTGTATGTGTAACTTCAGCAATAGCTTCCTTCCATTACAAGATCACAAGTTAAAATGGTCACCAGTGATTGCTTGATGATCAATTCTGTTCACTATTCCTTAGGCTTGGAGTGATAAGTTGCAAGGCATCTTCATGCCACAAAAGTAATATTTAAAGACCACCTCCAACAAGATATTCCATTCCCAATTTCATCATAATGGGTGTTACTATTAATCAAAATCTCAACTGAGCCAACCATATCTTCACAGAGACTATGAGAGCAGATCAGAGGCTGGGCATTTTGTGGTGAATGACTCACCTACTGATATTCCAAGGCCTTAGCACCACCTACAGAGTACAATTCAAGAACATGATTGAATAGTCTCCACTTGCCTTGATGACTCAGATAAATACAAAAGAAACTCAAAAACATACACGACAAATCAGCTTTTTTGATTGGTCCCCCATCTAGCATCATAAATAGTCATTCCCTCCACTAATGGGTCCTATGGTGCAGTATATGGGATCTACAAATTGCACTGTAACTAGTTGTATAGACCATTCCAAAATCTCCCAAGGCCACAACTTCTAGCACCAAAGTAAAAATGACAAGGAAAATTGTGCATGTGAAAATTTCAGCTGCAGATTCCACACCAAGCTTTATGCCACCCTTACTTGGAAATATGTTGGCATCCATTGTTTCCGAAAATAATTCCAGGTTTTATTTATTGAACAGCATTACGCAAGTACCTGCATCAAAACGACTGTGGAGGTTCAAGAGATGTTTTTTACATGTTTTTTGGGGTATTTAGGGAGCAGCATGCATGTATCTTGCCTCATCCTGAAAAAGATAATTTAAAGAACATGATTCTCTTTTCATTATTCTGTGGATTTAAAATCCACAAAAGAATAAACAATATTCTATTAACTGTCAATTTTGTAGTAAGAGTAAGTTGTATAAATTATACTATTCCAACATAAACTCAGCAATCTGAGTTAATATTTAATAGTATTGAAGTTAACCAGAGCACAACTGGAACAGTCAGAAAAATATCATAGAAATAAGTGTAAGCTAAGCTAAGAAAGTGACTCACCTGGTCAAAAGCTCCAACTGCCTTTAACGTGCAAATCTACAGGACAATGGAACATGCTATAGTTGCTTAGTTGATTCCAGCTGCAAGAATGCACAAGAAACTTGAACACATTTAGGCTGAAAAACCACCTTTTTGACTATCACTTAGTAAAACATATTAATTGTTCATTTGCTTCACCACTGGCTTTTGTGTTAATCACCAATAATCTCCACTATACACCCAGTGGCCATTTTTTGTGGTATTCTATATACCTGCACATTAACGCAAACACCTAATCAGCTAATCATGTGGCAGCAACTCAATGCAAAAAAGCATGCAGACATGGTCAAATCCAAACATTGTTCAGACAAATATCAGAATGGGGAAGAAATGGAGAGGCTGTACTTGATCTGGTATTGGGAAATGAACCTGGTCAGGTGTCAGGTCTCTCAATGGGAGAGCATTTTGGAGAAAGTGATCACAATTCTATCTCTTTTACCATATCATTGAGGAGGGATAGGAGCAGGCAAGTCAGGAAAACATTTAATTTGGTAAGGGGAAATATGAAGCTATCAGGCAGGAACTTGTAAGCATAAATTGGGAGCAGATGTTCTCAGGGAAATGTATGGCAGACATGTGGCAAATGTTCAGGGGATAGTTTTGTGGCATTCTGTATAAGTATGTTCCAATGAGACAGAGAAAGGATGGTAGGATACAGGAACCATGGTGTACAAAGGCTGTAGAAAATATAGTCAAGAAGGAAAGCTTATGAAAGGTTCAATGTTCCAATGAAACAGAGAAAGGATGGCAGGGTACAGGAACCATGGTGTACAAAGGCTGTAGAAAATACAGTCAAGAAGAAAAGCTTATGAAAGGCTCAAAAAACTAGGTAATGATAGAGATGTAGGAAACTAATAGGCTAGCAGGAAGGAACTTAAGAATGAAATTAGGAGAGCCAGAAAGGGCTATGAGAAGGCCTTGGTGAACAGGATTAAGGAAAACCCCGAGGCATTCTACAAGTATGTGAAAAGCAAGAGGATAAGATAGGACCAATCAAGTGTGAGAGAATAGGACCAATCAAGTGTGACAGTGGAACAGTATGTATGGAACAGGAGGAGGTAGTGGACGTACTTGCTTCTGTATTCAGCATGGAAAGGGACCTTGGTGATTGTAGGAATGACTTAAAGTGGACTGAAAAGCTTGAGCATATAGACATTAAGAAAGAGGACGTGCTGGAGCTTTTGGAAAGCATCGTAGGATAAGTCACCAAGACCAGACAAGATACACCCGAGGCTACTGTGGCAGGTAGGGGAAGAGGTTGCTGGGCCTCTGGCAATGATCTTTGCATCATAAGTGGGGATGGGAGAGATTCTGGAGGATTGGAGGGTTGCAGATGTTGTTCCCTTATTCAAGAAAGGGAGTAGAGATAGCCCAGGAAATTATAGACCAGTGAGTCTTACTTCAGTGGTTGGTAAGTTAATGGAGAAGATCCTAGGAGGCAGGATTTATGAACATTTGGAGAGGCATAATATGATTGGGAATAGTCAATATGGCTTTATCAAAGGCAGATTGTGCCTTATAAGCCTGATTGAATTTTTTGAGGATGTAATTAAACACATTGATGAAGGTAGAGCAGTAGATGTAGTGTATAAGGATTTCAGCAAGGCATTTGATAAGGTACCCCATGAAAGGCTTATTGAGAAAGTAAGGAGGCATGGAATCTAAGGGGACCTTGCTTTGTGGTTCCAGAATTGGCTTGCCCACAAAAGGCAAGGAGTGCTTGTAGACGGGTCATATTCTGCATGGAGGTTGGTGACCAGTGGTGTGCCACAGGGATCTGTTCTGGGACTCCTGCCCTTTGTGATTTTTATAAATGACCAGGATGAGGAAGTGGAGGGATGGTTAGTGTATTTGCTGATGACAGAAAGGTTGGATGTTTTGTGGATAGTGTGGAGGGCTGACAGTGGTTACAATGGGACATTGATAGGATGGAAAATTGGGCTGAGAAGTGGCAGATGGAGTTCAAACCTTATAAGTGTGCAGTGGTTCATTTTGTTAGATCAATTACAATGGCAGAGTATAGTATTAATCGTAAGACTCTTGGCAGTGTGGAGGATCAGAGAGATCTTGGGGTTCGAGTCCTTAGGACACTCAAAGCTGCTGTGCAACTTGACTGTGTGGTTAAGAAGGCATATGCTGTATTGGCCTTCATCAACTGTAGAATTGAGTTCAAGAGCTGAGAGGTAATGTTACAGCTATATAGGACTCTGGTCAGACCCCACTTGGAGTACTGTGCTCAGTTCTGGTCACCTTACTACAGGAAGGATGTGGAAACTGTAGAAAGGGTGCAGAGGAAATCTACAAGGATATTGCCTGGATTGGGGAGCATAACTTTTGAGAATAGGCTGAGTGAATTCGGCCTTTTCTCGTTGGAGCGACAGAGGATGAGAGGTGACCTGATAAAGGTGTATAAGATGATGAGAGGCATTGCTTGTGTGGATAGTCAGAGGCTTTTTGCCAAGGCTAGCATGAGAGGGCACAGTTTTAAGGTGCTTGGAAGTAGACGCAGAGGAGATGTCGGAGGCAAGTTTGTTATGCAGAGTGGGGTGTGCGTGGCATAGGCTGCCAGTGATGGTGGTGATCGATACAATAGGGTCTTTTAAGAGTCTCTTGGATAGGTACATGGAGCTTAGAAAGATAGACAGGGCTATGGGTAACTCTAGGTAATTTCTGAAGTAAGTCCATGTTTGGCACAGCTTTGTGGGGCTGTAGGCTTTCTATGTTTCTCAATGTCCTAAGTGTGATTTAAGTGACTTTGATTGTGGAATAATTGTTGGTGCCAGAGGGCATTGTTTGAGCATCTCAGAAAATGCTGATCTCCTGGGATTTGTATGCCCAGCAGTCTCTAAAGCTTGCAGAAGTTGGTGCAAGAAACAAAAACCATCCACTGTGGGCAAAAATGCCTGATTAATACAAGAGGTCAGAGAAGAATGGCCAGACTGGTTTATGCTGACAGGAAGACAACAATAACTCAAATAATCAACACGATGCATACAACAGTCAAACCTTGAAGTGATGGGAGTACAGCAGCAGAAGTCCATGAACATACACTCAGTGGCCACTTTATTCAGTACAGGACGTAGCTAATAAGGTGGCCATTGAGTGTACAAACGTCCACATGCTTCTTCTACAACAAGCCTCATGAATGCATTGACTTACCAAAGCAAGGGCAGTAAATGAATGAAAAAAAACTATTTTCTAAGCCACATACCATCTTGATATGGACTCAATTAATGTTCCATCCAAACTAGGTCAAAACCCTGGAGGAAATAGCAAATAGAAGATCATCACATTGGGTAGCACAGCGGCTCAGCTGGTAATTTGCTACCTCATCGTGTTAGAGAGCCAGGTTCAATCCTGACCTTGGATGTTGCCTGTTTGGAGCTTGCACGTCTTCCCTGTGACTGTATGGGTTTCCTCCAGGTCCTTCACTTTCTTCCCACAACTAAAAGACTTGTTTTTTGAAAGGTTGATTGGACACTAAATTGCCCCTGGTGTGTAGATTTGTGGTAAATCTGCTGAGAAAGTAGGGATAGCAAACGTGATTACAGTATATTGGTTGCTGATGATTGGCATGGACACAATGGGCCAAAGGGCCTGTTTCTGTCCTGTATCTGGCTATGTTTTTCTGATTTCAATGAAGCAGCTTACTCCCATTTCCTGAGGGCAATTTGAACCAAGTATTCAATGCTGACCTAAGAATAAATATGTCATTTAAATTTGTTAAAAGGGATAGGATCATGCAACAATGGTCTCATCTGGTTAAAAAAAAAGGAAGAAAATTCAAGTAAAGCAATGAGAGGGCAGAGTCCAGTTTTCATGGATCCTTAGCCACAATCCCTTCTAACTTCATCCAGTGATACCGAACAAAGTTCGGCCTTAGATTTCCAAGTCACCATTCACAGGAATTGTTTCCGGATAAACAGATCACAAGCTGCCTCATGAGTTATTCTCCAGTTGCCAAGATGAAAATGTGGACAAACAAAAAAGAAACTTCTCCAATATTCACTGGGACAAGTTGATAATTTAATTCTTTGTTGGTCTGAACTTACAAGTGGATCAAACATTTAGAGAAAAAAAGTTCAACCACTCACCAAAAATTTCAGTCAACCACTGGCCCAATCAGGATTATGCTTCACATCTCCACCCAATGATCTGGCTAGTTGTACATTTTTAATGCAGTTTTTCTACATTTGTCGCATATCAATTTAAACTCTCCCTCTCTCTTCCAAAATATTACACAATAGACCAAGATAAATGGTAACTAGTAAAGTTCTGAAATATATATACATAAAGTATAATGAGTCTCGTTTTATGTACAAGTTAGGTAAGAGATTCTGGAATTAATAAAGACTCATACCATCAAACTAAGGAGCTGTATCTCTGATCTTCTTATTATCTCATCCATTGTCTACTTGACATTCTCATACACACCCAGCCTTCTCTTTCCCCGTTATCTGCACTCTATGTTCTCTAATAATTCTTTCCCTGCCCTGGGAAGTCTGATCATTTCCTCAGTATCCCAGTCATTTCTTCAGCTGCTTTCATACCCTTGCTGAAGCTATCTTGTATATCCCCTAGTCCGCTTTTATTACACACCCCCTCACTCCACCCCACTACCTACATTTGATGTCCAACACACTCTATGTAATGTACTTTCTCCATCAAGGGGAGAATTTTTGTGGTATTTTTCTTGTTATGGAGTCAATTGTGGGGAAGTTGGAAATATAGATTAAAAATATAAATACAGAAAATGAAGATTAAATGCATAATCAAAAAGAAAGGCATCTGAATCAACATTACTATCCATTTATTCTTTATTAAATGTAAAAAAAGAAACGAATCCCAAAATTGATTATTTTTATCAAGAATACAGAATGGATAAAACATTGCTATGGAACAAAATTGATTCCAGTATTATTAATTCTTAAGTAAAATATTGGGGAACCCTGTAACAGAGATACAGTAAGAATTTATATTACAAAAATCTACAGAAATTTATTGAAGATTTCAAATTATATTCTTTCAAGAATGAATATTGCAACAATATTTAAAAATAATTCTTTACAATACAAAAACATATATTGTATCTGCAACTCAATTTATGACACCAAATTATTACTAAGTAGACTGGCAAAAATTTTAAAAGGCTTCAAATCACAGCAATTTATAAAATATAGGTTGTTGGATGTAGACATAGTCTGCACTTAAAAAGCACGTTAAAACAATAAGTTACAAAAGAAACAAAGAATATGCATAAAAGACATGATGGTCTCAGTTCATTATAATGCACTTAACCCTTGTGCTTTAACTTATAGATTATATTTGCACTTAAATATGTTCCACACATGTCAGTGCCCAGAGAAATGTGGAACAGAGAAGCTCAATCAAACCTCCAGAGTGTAAGAAAGTCTTGACAATATCTCCCAATATGATGAGTGAGTTGGCTGACCAGTTCTAAAATAAAGAACTCCAGAAAAACGTAATTAACCTTGAAGAGGTATCTTATGGAAAACCAGAATAGAAACAGTAGTTTCAATTTTTTTAAAGTACAGATTAAAGGTTATAAGGATTGTCTTTACATTGACACTTTTTTAGTATATGATGATTAGGTCAATTGAAGCATTGATAAGAGGTTAGAATCAAGTGGTGATTATGCACATTTGCTTGCAGTAGGAAAGAAGAATTAGCAGTGTTATGTTTTGTAACTGAAAACATGAGAACTAATTGAAAGCAAAACAAGGAAGTTGGGAGAAAAGTTGTGTACTTCATTTTTTTACTTTAGGTGAGGTATTGCATGGTAGCATGTGATACACATAGTTTTACATATAAATGTATTGAATTATATAAATGAACAAGAATGCTTAATTGAACAATATATTTACAATATTACTGAAATATTAAATACCCAACAATCAGCTCAACAATTGCTGAATTTAAATTTAGATTACAAGATGAACCAGGGACTGTTTGTGAAACTCTTCATTCTAACATTAGAGTAGTTTAATATACTATGAAGTCACAAATTTGTGAAGTAACTTCATCTGGGGGCTAACGGTAATCAGAATTCAAAAACATAAAGACAGAATTTTTTTGGTAATAATACTAAATCATGCATTTGTCATGTCAGCACATTCAAGCTTAAAATCAAATGATCAAATGCATTGACGTCAACTTAAAATAGATCACCCTTTCATTTGCAGAAGGATTAAGGTGTTGAATGAATATTGATCGGGAAATGTAAAGTTTTTGATAAAAAGAGACCTATTCAAATGTAATAGATGAAGAATTTTAGAGACCTAATATAAGAATATGGCAACTTCAGTTCTCAAAACTATTTCCCAAACATGTATTGTATTGAATTAGAGAAAATTAGATCAAGGAACTGACAGATATGCTGGGGAAGCTTTCATTTTAAGTAAGAGTTCAACAGAGAGCATTGAGAAATATGATTATCTACAGAGAATTATCTTTTTAGCCTTATTCAAATGTAAGAAGAGGTCTTGGATGTCAATTAATAGAGGAAATACTCTGCCCCAGAAGGCAGTGTAGGCCAAGTCTCTGGATGCATTCAAGAGAGAGTTAGATAGAGCTCTCATAGATAGCGGGGTCAAGGGATATGGGGAGAGGGCAGGAATGGGGTACTGATTGTGTATGATCACAGTGAATGGCGGAGCTGGCTAGAAGGGCCGAACGGCCTACTCCTGCACCTACTGTCTATTGTCTATTGAAATAAAATGTTCAATAGGTAAATGTGTAGACAAACACATCAAAAGAGAAAACTTCCAAATTTCTAACCTTTCCCTGAGCAAAAGGAATGTGATAATAAACAGAAAACATCACAGTAAGGTTAGATGGTCAAATATACTAGTTATTTAGCAATGCTGTTTGCACATTGATAAATATTCTTATTGCTACATAATGAAAGCACAAAAATAGCTCCTATGCTAGAAATACTTAAACCAAGCAGCATCCTCCTATTCTGGTTTAATTAACCTAAAGTTGTTTTCATTTGGAATTAACACTCATAAAAAAACACAAAACTTAAGTTGTTTCATATTCCTGATGATCGATGACAATAATCTGAACCACAAGGCTGCCTAACCCTCTGAACATTTCCACCATTTCCCATGGCTAAACATCCCTTATAATAAAAGGCCATTGTAACGTTGTATCACAAGATAGACTTTTAAATAAGCAAATTGTTGCATCATTAAGTAATTAGCAACATCAACCATCTCATTTCCCAGATCTAGTAACATTATGTTTTTAACCAATATTAATTCTTTAATTTTTAAGAAAGCCATTCCTAAAATGTACTTTGTCAATTGAAATTTTACCACCAAACTGGAAATGTACTTAATTAAATCATACAATGAACATGAAAAGTAAAACACACAAGGAAAAACAATCAATTTCACGAAAAATATAAATCCACAGTATAGATTATATGCTTTGGTAAAAAACATTCTTTAAAAGATTAAAATAAATGTATTTTCAAAACACCTGGAATTAAAATGTATACTTTCTAATTAAGTCATTTAATTGCAATGTAACACTGCCAATTTATTTGCTCATAAAAGTGAAGCCAATTTCTTGACTTTAAAAAGCTAGGAATGTAGTAAATCAGTTCACATATTACAGATCACATTCAATTCTAAGCAAAAAGTGCTAAATGTGCTTCTGAATAAAAAAGATTGACAATATACAATGTATTTTTAAAATCTAAACTTTTTTATAAAGTTGCATCTAAGTTATAAAATGCACTCATTTTGAAAAATCTGCATTAAATATATTCATAGACTAAAGACAGTAAAATCTGAATAATTAATCTGAATTATTTAAACTCTAAATTTAAATTTGGAATTCTCTAAAAAATGGATCAGCCATGATGAAATGGCAGAGTAGACTTGATGGGCCAAATGGCCCAATTCTGGTCCTATATTTATGGTTTTATGGTCTAAATAATTCAGATTACTTAATCTGAACAATAATCTTGTGTATAAAATCTGAATAAATTTAGAATTCTCTATAATTGCACTAAGAAAGCATGAGATAATGATTGACCAAAACTTTAAATGAACTATCACTTTCAGTTGTGGTACAGAAGTAAAAGGAAATATAATAAATCATATTACAAAAACAGAACTGGAAGCAAAAAGCTGTTCTGTGAAATTTTTAACATTTCAGATAGTTTGAAAATTCTCGGATCCTTTGGCTGGGTGTTAAACCATAATTATCTTCTCACATAAATTTGCTCTGCATCCACAAAACTATTCTTCCTCTTATAATGTGCCAACAAGTCCTTCCAGAGATAACTACAGCTCAGCAAATGCTCATTTCCTAAAGGACAGCAGAAAAACGTTCCGTTAAATGTTCATTGAAATCACTAAATGGTGCAATAATGAAAGTATTCATCTATATTTGTCCTAATGTGGATTGGTGCTACCAGACTCGAAAAGGACACAAAGGTGACAAGAGATTCTAGAATTAAAAGTTCAGCCTAGAATTGAACTAAATACCAAGATGTAAACAAACTTGATCACAGAACAATGGCGATAAGTCAATGATAAATAAAAAAAGAGTTTGTAATCTGTTCAAATGGGGGCACTGCAGCTTAGCACAGGATGGCATGCATGCATTCTAAGAGGCAAACACGAGGAAATCTGCAGATGCTGGAAATTCAAGCAACACACACAAAATGCTGGTGAAACACAGCAGACCAGGCAGTATCTATAGGGAGAAGCACTGTTGATGTTTCGGGCTGAGATCCTGCATCAGGACTAGTCCCTAGATGAAGGGTCTTGGCCCGAAACGTCGACAGTACTTCTCCCTATAGATGCTGTTTGGCTTGCTGTGTTGCACCAGCATTTTGTGTGTGTTGCATGCATTCTAAGAGAGCAGAGGTTGTAATAGAGGAGAAAGAAGAGGGGAATTTAACATGCAAGTTGACCCCCGTGTCTGCAGTCATTGTGGTAAAGGGCATTCATGTACAGGGAGCAGCAGAAAAATGGGGCTGACATATGTCTGCAGGTGTCTGGAGGTAACAAGCGAGCAAAGATGCCAATGTTGTTTATACGGAGAAAGTGCCACAGTAAAATTGTAGGACAATTAACTTAGCATATTTAAGAACACATATTTTTGAATTCAAGACTATTTTCAAGTCAAAGTATAAAATTGCTGCATTCTTGTATTTGCAATTTGTCAGTCTGTGAGATTTTTAGTTATCATTGATATTACATGTAATTCAATGTCCATTCCCCAATATCATCATAGAATTCCTAAATATATTATTACTTTCTAATCAGTTCTTCTGTAGTTTATCTCAATCATCCCCACTGACCAGAATTGTGAGAGTACCTGAAAAAGGGAATAGATTTAATAATAAGAGAAGAATGTAATGAAGAACTGGACACCCCAGTGCTTTGGAGGTAACTGAGAGAAGGCAAGATGACATCAATTCAAAAACAACTTCCATATCGTTGCTAGGTTAGTATATATTGCTGTTGCCTCTGTCCCAAATAAGGGGACAGATAAAGGTGAAATTTGTGAACTATATTACTATGGAGGGTGGAAATAGTAAATGGAATGTCATAAATAGTTCTCTGTGGGAATGCGACCCACTCTCAGGGCCTCACGACCGGCCGCTTTTTGATATTCCAAGGACCCAGCCTGGAAGACAAGCGTATCTTCAGGTTTCTGAGTTTTTGTGGCTCTGGGGGCGTGCTGATTCTAGGCTGTTGCTGACTGAAGCATTGTGGGAGAACACGGAACATTGGGAGCAGTGGGTTAGCTGCCGGGGGCAGTGTGTCCAAAGAACTGCACCTTTCTGGTGCAGACTCTCTGGGCACAGAGCTGGGAAAAGCAACGCAACAGACTTCTAACCGCAAATCAGTGAGTTGTTTGTTAAGTCTCCCCTCTCGCTGTGAAATGGGACACCTCGTTTTCCCTTATTAGGCAGAAAGAGAACCTGTGGTATGTCGAATTACTGAGTGAACGAGTAGTTTTTGGGGTACTGATGCGTTGCTGAATGCTTGAGTGCTCAGTGGAGGGCACTAATGCTTTTTTGCCGGTGGGGGTGGGGTCATTGCTTTGCGTGTGGGAGGGGCAGTTTAGGGTTCTAACAATTTAACTGTCATTCATTCTTTGGGGCACTTCTCTGTTTTGATGGATGTCTGCAAAGTAAAAGAACTTCAGGATGTACACCAGATACATTCCTCTGACATTTAACCCATCTATTGAAACCTATTGATAAATATTGTAAATACTGAATTGGTAAGTAACCTGAAATATCAATTCTACCTCTTTTTCCATTGGAGCTGTTTGGTCAGCTGAGTATTTCCAGGAAATCAGCAAAATTTTGCCTGCATGGAATATTGCACACGTACATCGGTGATTTCCAATAGATTCTTCATGGTTATCATCATGATTAATCTGTCCTGGGGCCCTTGATATCTTGTCTGAAACATCAGTAAACAAGCTGCACAGTAGTACAGCTTGCTGGTCGCTCACTGGTTCAAGCACCTATGAGGTCTGAAACTCAGCTTCATGAAACTAGGATGTTTTTCTTCTTAAAGGGGATGGAGGGTGGTGTCAGTGTTGAAAAGCCGCTACTGGTGATGGAAAGCACTTAGAACTTATCATTTTTTATGACTAGCTCTTTTGCCAATAAAACTAAGCTGGATGGAGTTTCACTCCAAGTCTTTCAAAGGATTCTAATTTTCTCTTTTAAGATGATTTACAAGTTCACCACTGATTTTCAGGGGGTTGGTAAATCTATTCAGCATTGTAAAGCAATTAACATTCTGCTAATGTGATTTCACAGAAAGGGGCATCAAACCCAAGTTAATTATAATTTTGCACATTTTCAATAAGCCAGCAGCTGGTCTGAGCTCTTGTTTTTTTCAATCTCTTCTCTCCTAAAACATCCTTGTTCTATCTGAAGGTCACACAAATCAGTACAGATCTATTCAGATACTAAATCTTAATGACTGATTCTATAAATACTGCACATCCTGAGCCTCGGTGGCCTAAAGGGAAGGGAAAATGGATGTAGTATTTGTCTTTGTTTAAATTTTTCCTGTCACTCTCTCTCACTCTGGCAACAGCCACACTGCAGCACAACAAGCTACATAACATCTTCACTTTAAATGACATTTCAATGCTGCAATTCTAAAATAAAGTCAATTCAGCTTCATAACTCCTTCAATACTACAAGCTAAAATTTTTACCCTTGACCACATAGCAGAGAACACACCGAATTGCATTAACCATGCAGAACCTGGTTCTTCCTTTAGATGGCACTAATCGCCTTCTGAATGCGCCTGACAGGACCCTGACCAGATTCTAGAGAGAATTTTAACCAGTTTTGCTATAAATATATTGACCATTTTATCACTATAGTTGTATCACAACAGTGGGGATCAGTTGACTATTTTTCCTTTATAATTGGACTGCACATCTTTGTTGTGCATTGCAAAGAAAGTGTAGAGTCCAGCTCTTTTGCCCAGCAAAGCTCCAAAGTCAGATGGGAACTTTCTGGTGAGAAAAATAGGCAAAGGCCAGGTACTCACGAAGGCTCAAGATAGTGTGACCTTATTGATGAAGTTCACTTATCCTACTGTGATATGAAATTAGAACAAAGTAACTACTTTGTTAGAAATTAGATCTACATTCTACAACAGTGGTCCCCAACCACCGGGCCACAAAGCATGTGCTACCGGGCCGTGAGGAAACAATATGATTTGGCGATATGAAACGATGTGAGTCAGCTGCACCTTTCTTCATTCCCTGTCACGCCCACTGTTGAACTTGACGCATGCGAGGTCATTACCCACGCAAGGTCATCAGTCGGTCATTAACCTACTAACTACTTGATGAGTAAAAAACAAACTTCGCTTGAGAGTTTCTTTGAAAGAGGTGGTTGGGACATAAAAGGCCTAACGATGATGATAACGTAGAGACAGCTGAGGCCGAAACTGCAAAGAAAAAGAAAGCTTCCTTCAACAGAAAATACGATGAAGTGTTCATAAAATATGGCTTTAATGCAACTGGTGACTCACACGCTCCAAGCCCCCTGTGTGTGATATGTGGAGACAAGCTGTCCAATGAGGCAATGAAGCCCTCATATCTGCTTCGGCACCTTGAGTCCAAGCACCCTGCACTTAAGGACAAACCCGTTGAGTTTTTTTAGCAGAAAAAACGTGAGCAAGCAGGACAGAAGCAAGTGCTGAGAGCCACCACCTCCACAAACACTGCTGCTCTGAGAGCATCGTACTTAGTGGCTAGCTGTATTGCTAAGGCTAAGAAACCTTTCACTGTTGGTGAAGAATTGATTCTACCTGCTGCCAAGGACATGTGCTATGAACTGTTGGGAGAAGCTGCAGCTAAGAAGTTGGCACAGGTTTCTCTTTCAGCTACCAGTTTCAAGGAGAATCGATGACATAGCGGAGGACATCGAACCACAGCTGTTGGAATGGCTTAAGGAGTCACCATGCTATCCAAGTTGACGAGTCTACCGATGCCGACAACAATGCAATACTGCTGGTTTATGTGTGATGTATATTTCAAGACAATGTGCACAAGGATATGTTATGTGCACTGCCGCTGCCAACTAACACAACTAGGGCAGAACTATTTAAGTCTTTGAATGACTGCATTTCAGGCAAACTGGACTGGTCATTCTGTGTTGGAATATGTTGTTGGACGGGGCTGCAGCTATGACTGGACGGCTGTCTGGCTTCACTACCCGAGTCAAAGAGGTTGCTCCTGAATGCCAGTCTACACACTGTGTCATACACAGGGAAACAAACGCTGGCTAGCCAAAAAATGTTACCTGATCTTAAGAGTGTATTGAGTGACGTTGTTGAAGTTATCAGTCACATCAAAGCAAAAGCCCTTAACTCACGTCTGTTTGAGCAGCTTTGCGAGGAAATGGATTCAGTGCACAAACGCCTTCTCTTACACACTGAGGTCAGGTGGCTATCAAGGGGGAAAGCCCTGGCCTAGGTTTTTGAGTTAAGAGAGCCGCTACAGAGATTTCTTTCAGGAAAAAGTCACCACTGGCAGCACACTTCAGTGACGAGGAGTGGATAGCAAAACTCACTTATCTGTGTGACATCTTCACCCTGCTCAATGAATTCAATTTGTCACTTCAGGGGAGAATGACAACTGTCTTCGAGTTGGCAGATAAAGTGTCTGCTTTCAAAGCCAAACTGGAACTCTGGGAACGGCGAGCGGACAGGGGCATATTTGACATGTTCCCAACATCAGCTGGGATTTTGGGAGAGACTGAGGCTGCACTTCCCAACCGCAAATGACCCAAGACATACAAAGGAATGGGTCCGTGACCCGTTTGTGAATGTCTCCGGTGAATCATCCATGTCAGTGCAGGAAGGAGATCGACTCCTCGAGCTTGCAAATGATGGTGGGCTGAAAAGTATGTTTGACATAACATCTCTGCTGGCATTCTGGATCAAAGTCAAGGCTGAATATCCTGAGTTAGCCACGAAAGCACTGAAAATGTTGCTTCCATTTCCAACATCATATCTCAGTGAAGCAGGGTTTTCTGCAATGAATGCAACGAAAACTAAATTGCGGAATAGACTGGACATAAGGAACCCCGTTAGAGTATCGCTGCCTCCCATCACCCCTCAATGGGACCGTCTTGTTGCAGGGAAACAAGCCCAGGGCTCCCACTAATTCAGCGATAATTGGTGTGTTGCAATGATTTTATATGTTCATGCGAGGAAAATATGCGGTGTGTTTAATATCCAAACATACTTAAAATGTTATGATGCTATTGACTTATTACTGAGTTGTAATTGACTTATCACTATATTCATGTGAGGAAAATGTGCGGTGTGTTTAATATTAAATTTGCTAGATAAACCCTTTTAGAAATGAAATTAATTGCATTAGCCACTTATAAGTGACTTATAGTTGACTTATCACCTATATTTCGGTCGTGATTAACACCCTCCCCCCACCCGCCCGTCGGCCGGTCCGCAGAAGTATTGTCAATATTAAACCAGTGAGCGGCGCAAAAAAGGTTGGGGACCCCGTTCTACACGAACCAAGCAATAAGAATGGTCAAGGTAAGTAATTTTGGTTTTTGCACATCAGATTATATTTTTTAACTGCTAAGTCAATCTATCATTAATAAAGTAATCCAATAGTTTTCTCCATAATTTACAGACCTATAACTATTTATCAATGGGCAAAGCACAGCTTCAAATCATCAGTCTCCGACACTTACCTATGATGGAGCTCACAACTGAAATCACAAACAAGAGAAAATCTGCAGATGCTGGAAATCCAAGCAACACACACAAAATGCTGAAGGATCTCAGCAAGCCAGGCAGCATCTAGGAAAAGAGTACAGTCTACTTTTCGGGCCAAAATCCTCCATGAGTTCTGCCGAAGGGTTTCGGCCTAAAATGTCAATTGTACTCTTTTCCTGGATATTGCCTGGCCTGCTGAGTTCCTCCAGCATTTTGTGTGTGTTGCTAACTATTGTGATGTTTATTTCCTACTTGAAAGATGCAGGATAAGATAAGAGTTCAGAGAAACAAATTGAGATTTTGCTCACCGAGGATACAAAGGCCTTCCTTTGCCCTAGTAAGTGCAACATTCACTTGATTTGGATCAGTGATAAAACCCAGATGTTGCTTCAGCCAGGATTTTGAAGGTTGTGTGTCAATATCTTTCTTTAAAAGAGATCGAACAACAGAGAAGATGACATAACGCCATTCACTTCCTATGAATACAAAAAAAACAGCCATGAGTTTCAGTATTTTGCGATGTCATTTGAAGTTTATTGCTCAAACAGTTGTAAACTTGGTAGCTGGATTGGGTTATTTTAGCTCTTTTAGTCAATAATTCAATACTGCCATTACAAATAGGTGAAGCATTTTAAGCTGCAAAAAATTCTCTTTTATTTTTAAGCACCGCTAACTCAGTAGTGATAGAATTGATATAGAGTTCATATTTCTATCATTTCTCTCATCTATAGGACAATAAATATGTTTGTTTATGGCCTTGAAATTGGAATAATCACGTACACTGTTGGACAAAAAGGACACATTATTACACAGCTAGTAAGAATCCACACATCCCTGTTGCAAGAGGATGATGCATAAACCTTGGTGCTCGGTGAAATCAGAGGGAATATTGAATATTACTCCCAGTGACAAGTAACAATAATGGCATTGTGCAGAGTTCCTACTCATTTAGTCACCCTTTTCCCTTCTATTTCTATCACAGCCTACACACTGCATCAAAAACCTCAACAGTATTCATCAGCTACACATCATCTTCTGATTCCTTTATCCTTTTTAAATGCAATACAACTACTTCCAGGAACATGATGTCAGTTCTTGTGAACAAACAATGCCATTCAACTTCACCCTCAGATCCAGCATCTCAGAATTTGCACTTAATAGGGCAAAAGGGTAACTACATAGTGAATCACTGGGCTTGTATGCAGGAGATAGGGCAAAAAGTGGGACACCAGAACTTTAATTTCAGAATGCTCACTAGACCTGCTCAAAGCCTGATGTTGACTCTAAAAGCCTGAACTTTAAAAGCAGTTGGACACGTAACAGGAACTACTAAGAAAACCAGCCAATTTGCTCTCAATTTGGCATATGTGTAATGGCTAAGATGGAGCCCTGCTCCAAACATGAACTAGGCATTGGGTGCTGCATTGAAACAATTCAGGAGCATGATGTGAATGGTCTGTTCCTAATTTTGGCGGTGATACTTATAACCCTTGAACCAATGGGACCGTCTCACAGTGTCAGTGAAGATGTAACTACTGTCATGGAGGTTTAGATGGTGAACATATGTGATGTAGAGATCAATGTTAGCAATGGCTTCCCAAGTGTCTCATCATCCCTCCATCTGTTTTCAGGCAGAAGTAAATGCAAGAGATTTGAAGTGAATGTTTTTATGGTGGTGCAATGTTCTTGGCTTCAATACAACTTTCCCCACCCACTCTCTGTCAGCCTTAGATAACTAGCTGGGCTAAGAATGCTGTAATACTGTAGTCTGCAGCTGAATGTTTCACACATATAGCTCCTCCTCTTCTACCTCCCAAGCTGAGTCCATGACTGATATATTACACAGCAGCACACAATGTAGGAACAAAGAGTTGCATTGATTGATTCCTGATTCCAGAGCATAGTATGCCATTTTCTGGAAACTCAGAAAGGAAACAGTGGAATAGTTCTAGGCTTAAGAGTCGAGCTGCAGACAGTATAATTTTGGAAGGGACAGCTGGTCACCAGTCACCAGTCAGTTTATTCTGCCAAATTAGAGTCACTAACTGCAGCGGCATTAACATTGCATCACATCATTGGTGAGCTGCAACTACAAGGTTCACTTCACAAAAATACAGCTGCAGATGCTGTGGATCAAACAGGATTAAGGGTCTCGGCCTGAAACGTTGGCTACTCTTTTCTCACAGATGCTGCCTGACCTGCTGAGTTCTTCCAGCGTCGTGTATGTAAAGTTCACTTCCCCTGACTACAAACTCACCATTCATAAGGCAAAAGTCCCCTGTATACAACATTTCGTACCCATTCTGATAATTCAGCAGCCACTTCTCAGCATGGGCAGATAATGATACACCAGGACTCAGTGATTCCCACTATAGCTTCATGAGTCGTATATAGTACAAAAGAGAAATAGTGAGGAAGAAACTGTTCCTGAAATGTTGAGTGGGGTCTTTGAGATACTGTGCCTTTTCTCTGATAGTAATAAAGACAGGAGGGCATGATCTGGATGCTGAGGGTCCTTAAAGATGGATGCCTCCTTTTTGAGGCACTGACTTTGAAAGAAGTCCTCAATGGTGAGGGGGCTTGTGCCCATAATGGAGCTAGTTGAATCTACGACATTCTGAAGCCACTTATGATCCTGGCCACTGGTGCCTCCATTCCAGTAGGTGTTGAAACCAGACAGAAAACACTCCATGAAACATCTGTAGAAATCTACTAGAGTCTTCGGTGACATACAAAATTTCCTCAAAGTCTTAATAAAGTATAGCCACTAGCCAGCTTTCATCATGGTTGCATCTATGTGTCGGGCCCAGAATACATCCTCTGAGACGTGACTCCCAAAATTTGAAACTGCTCTTCTTTTCCATTGCTGACTCCTCAATGAGGATAGGTGTGTATTTCCCAACTTCCCTATCCTGAAGACTGCAATCTTCTTATACATTTAAGGATGAATGCCATAATCTTCAATGCTTTCAAGCCCTCTACTGACCACGTTCTCAGGAACATTCAACTAAAAAAGCTTACACAATCACATCCAAGGGGTTAGAACATGCAACTGTCCCTGACCTGCCTCCATTTAGCCCCTGCTGATGTTACTTGTGCAGCACCTAATGCACTGACCAGGACAGAATTAAGCCTCCAATTGCCAGGGAAAATGTTTGATGCAGCTTCTATGGCTAAACAGCTGTCATTGTGTACAGGTGTGAGGCTTGGAGTTATGCTAAGGCTGGAAGGATAAGATAAAATAAATACTATGTATGAGACTAATAGAGGTCATTGATGAATGACTGTTGGTTTATGATGAACCTGTGCTTGACACAAGTTGGTGAAATACTGCTTTTGAACATGCATTTCAGTGACCCTGTCCGCTCATGTGAAGTCATTTAATTTCTAATTGTAACACAGCAGATCCTCTGGGCAAAACCTGAATGATATTCAGGCTCTCTTTGAATTGAAGTCATTTCTTCTACATAGCACATTCTTACAAAGATCTGAAAATGTTGGAGACCCCTCTCTCCCATCTTGTGCATTCTGTTTGTTCTTTGGTCAGAATAGCTTCCCACATGACAACCAGCACCTGTCCCAACTGCAGTGTTCCACCCATTCAAGCATTAACCAACATGCACCATCTTTAGCAGATTCTGGCCTCTCATTTTATTATCTTCCTCCTAATGCATCCAGCTAATCAATGTCATGGTTAACTGTAGTAGAATGCATCAGGAGATGGACAATATCATGATGGACACAATTTTATTGAATAATGCAATTGAAATAATTTGCAGAAAAAATGTTTTGTGAAAAAAGTAAACATTGCTATAAGTTTGTACAAAATGATTCAAAGTTGACATATATTAATACCTTGACTTTTGACGATGGTACAGACAGTAACACCTTTAATTCCTTTTGCTTTGAACAGTTTGCTTATCTCAATCACCTGTGCATTATAAGGTGTCAGAACTGCAATGTCGCTTGGTTTGATATCATTGAGTAATAACTGATGCACAATATGCACCTATTCACAGGTAGAAAAACAGAAAGAGTAAGGACATATCAGTGAAATATGGTAGACACTAACTGTTTATATGAAATAGAAGTAACTGCTGTATTTCAAATAGTATTGAAGTAGACACTAGATACTGATTAATATTTATAAACACCATCCATTTTGTATGTATAGTTTTATTATTGCTCATAATAAAATCCCTTCATTAGTTTTGTGCCATAGATATACGGTGCCTATAAAAAGTATTCACCCCATTTGGAAGTTTTCATGTCTTATTGTTTTACAACAATGAATCAGAGTGGATTTAATTTGGCTTTTTTTTATACTGATCAACTCTTTCATGTTAAAGTGAAGACAGATCTCTATAAAGTGATCTAAATCAATTACAAATATAAAACACAAAAGAATTAATTGCATAAGTATTCACCCCCTTTAATATGACACACCAAATCATCACTGGTGCAGCCACACACACAAAATGTTGGAGGAACTCAGCAGGCCAGGCATCAAATATGGAAAAAAAGTACAATCAAAGTTTCAGGCCAAGACCCTCCACACATCATCAAAACTACATCATCTCTACTATGAAGTATGTTGTTGGCCGCATCATGCTGTGGGGATGCTTCACTGCAGCAAACCCGGGAAGACTTGTGAAGGTAGAGGGTAAAATGAATACAGCAAAATACAGGGAAATCCTGGAGGAAAACCTGATGCAGTCAGCAAGGGAACTGTGACTTGGAAGAAGGTTTGTTTTCTAGCAAGACAATGACCCCAAGCATAAACCCAAAGCTATACAGGAATGGCTTATGCATTCAATTATTTTGTGTTTTATATGTACAATGTCCTGTTTATGTTACTCAAAATGGCCTCTTTGGTTTGTTACAAGTAGGAATGCTTCTTTGTCGGATAAGTGTTTCTCTCGCCATTGTTTCACTTTAGAATGGCTGATATGGTAATTGTATTCATTTGTTAATCAATGGGGAATGTTATTGTGTCTTGTGATGCTGGGAACTTGGGGGAGGGGTTTTCACGGGTTTTTTGGTGGGAGGAGAGTGCGGGAGGAAGACGTCGAGGAAGGTGGACGTGCACTGCACTGCTCGGAAGACCCCCGGGCGTGGTCCTAGGTGCGAAGACGTGGAGGTCGGAGGCAAGCGACGAGGGGTCGAATGGTTCATTGATTGAGCTCCAACGAGTGCACTAAACAGACTGAACTTTGATAAGGGCGCCTTTTGTTTTTTTCCTTGTATATATATATATTGTATTGTCTACTACTCTTTTAATTTTAGTAAACTCTTTAAAGTGTATGTCATAACGGTATTTGTTGTGGGTTTGATACTGTTGGCAGGCGCAAGGCATAAAACTCGATTCTCACAGCACCTGCGTGTACGGGAGGTGGGTTGGTGAGTGGCTGGATCTCCTTTTTCCCCTAGACATATACCAGCCTGTTGGGTAAGGGTTACATTTGTGGGGGCTCGTCCAGGATTGGATTATCAGGGGCTGTGGAATCATGCAGGCAGCAGAGCGGAGATGGACAGAGATAAGATTTTTTGTTGGTGCCAGTTTAAAGATGTACCAGTACAGTACGCATGCGTAGTGAGCGGAGTGGATTTTCGAGTTTCGGGAGACGCGATAGTGAGGGGTTTAAGTTCGGTGAAGGGTATTGGGCAGGTAGAATTGGTAGCTAGACGGTGTGGTAAAGAGGTAGAGTCTAGCTGGGTGTTGGTTCGTATGAGTGCTGAAGTCAGGACGGTGGAACTGCCGGTGACGGTCAGTGTACCGGGGGAGGAGGGGCCGTGGGGGCTCCACTTCTACAAGGATGAGGCTGAGGAGACATCGGAGGAGGAGTTAGAGCTAGAGGTGGACCCCAGAGAGGTGCCCGGCACTAGTAAAGGGAGGTGGGAAGAGGGAGTCGTGACTAAGCCCCGCTCCCCAGGTAGGGTGGAAGTCTCGGAGCTGGCAGCTGCACTTAACTCCCTGGTGGGGGTGGCCGAGAGGCCACGGCTGAAGCTGGGGGTGTTCTCCGGAGCCAAGCCTACTCCGGATGGGGAGGTGGACTATGAGACCTGGATCGAGCATACATCTTTGATGTTAGAGGAATGGCCAGGCTCAGAGGAGGAGAAGAGGCAGCGATTGGTGGGAAGTTTGAGGGGTTTAGCAGCCAAAACCGTCCGGGAGTTGAAAGCTGAGAAGCCTGGAGCCTCAGTGGAGGAATGTATAGAAATTCTGGAGGGAGCGTTTGGGTTGTCAGGGGAACCCTGGCTGCTTTTAGCAGAGTTCCAATGCCTGGAACAATGGAGAGGGGAAAAGCTCTCCGAGTACATATTTAGGATGGAGGGGATGCTCTCGGGGCTGCGGCGCTGGGGGGTTGTGAAGGCGACTGACATGGCTAGCGTGAGGATGAGTCAGCTATTCAGTGGCTCTCTGGAGGAGGACAAGGTGGCATGGACTATCCAGCAGGCTTATAGGAAAGGTCCACCTCCATCCTTCGGGCAACTGATTAGAGAGGTGCGAGAGGAAGAGAGAGCGTTGGGGCAGGAAAGGGGCGCGGGCCTACGGGAGCGATCCTCAGCGATACAGGAAGTGGTGGCTGGGTGGAGGAATGACAATCCCCCGGGGAGTAGGGAACCCCCTTTGGAGGGGAGGGACAGAGGAGGTACCTACTCTCAGGGGCGATCAGTGCAGTGGATTGGGAGCAGGAGCCATTCTGGGAGAGGAGGGGTGGCAGTCTGCGTGTGCTTTAACTGTGGGAAAGAGGGGCATTTCAGGCGGGACTGTGGAAGGCCGAGGGTGTGCTATAGCTGTGGAGAGGAGGGACACTTTAGGTGGGATTGTGAGAGACAAGGAGTCCCGCGGAGGACAAGCCCCCCTGCGACTAGGAAGGGAGAGGTGTCGGGGAAACTTAGGAGAGGCTCAGTGAGGGAACGGACTGGAGCCTCTGGAGGAACACGTTCCCAGAGATCAGCCGGAAGACCATCGGGTGCCCATGCCTCTATTCCGGATGGGCTGGTAGGACCCCGTGCCAGTGTGGGTCTACGGATAGAGGGAATTTACGCAAGAGCCATTCTTGATACGGGATCGCAGGTGACCTTATTGTACCGGTCTTTCTACAATCAATATCTAAAGCATTTGCCCGTAACCCCATTTGACGCCCTACAGATTTGGGGTGTGAGCGAGGGTGACTACCCGTATGATGGGTACCTATCGGTGAGATTGGAGTTCTCGGAGGACGATGTGGGAGTGTCGGAAGCTATTGAGACGTTGGTGTTGGTGTGTCCTGACCCGGTGGAAACCGGTGGTCCTGCCCTCCTGGTGGGGACTAACTCCCCAGTTGTGCGACGGCTCCTGGGAGCTTGTAAGGAGAAAGGGGGGGAAGACTTTCTGGAGACCCTCTCGGTGCATCCAGTGTTTTGAGCAGTGTTCGCAGAAGGGGTTGCCTCCCAAGGGCTGGACCCGGAGTGTAAACGAGGGATGGTGTGGTGTACGCAGGCGATCTGACCAGGGGAGGTAGCACTAGTGATGGGGACCCCCCAAATTCCCAGGAGTGCCGAAGAGAGAAGCACTGTTAGTAGACACCCCAGATGATCTTGAAGGGGAGACACGATTTCCGGCGGGGGCGAGGGTGAGGCCCGAAGTGCAGAGACCAAGGGTGGTACATGCAAGGCGTATAGCTATAAGTGTCAGGAACACCACGGCAAGAGAAATCACCTTTAAGAGAGGAATGCCACTGGCACATCTGTTCCCGGTGATGGTAATGTCTAGCGCACCAGTGAGGACCCCTAACGGGGAGGGATCGGAGCAACGAAGGGAGCTGACCGCTGAAGCCTTTAACTTCGGGGATTCCCCTGTGTCGCCAGAGTGGAAACACCGGCTAGTGGAGAAGATGCTGAAGATGGAAACTGTTTTTTCTCGGGGCGAGTTTGATGTTGGCTGCGCCAAAAGCACTCGCCACACCATCTGGGTGACGGAGGACACCCCGTTCCAAGAGAGATCCCGGCGACTGGCTCCGGCAGATGTTGAGGACGTGCGACAGCACGTGCAAGTTGAAGGAGGCCGGAATCATAGCTGAGTCTCGAAATCCTTATGCATCCCCAATAGTGGTGGCACGGAAGAAGAATGGGCGAGTGCGCATGTGTGTTGACTACAGGACGTTGAATCGGCGAACTGTCCCTGATCAATATACTGTCCCAAGAGTCGAGGATGCGTTGGCCTGCCTGAGCGGTGCGAAGTGGTTCAGTGTGCTGGACTTAAGAAGTGGGTATTACCAGATCCCGATGAGTGCGGCCGATAAAGAAAAGACCGCTTTTATCTGCCCGCTGGGATTCTTTCAGTTCGAACAAATGCCCCAAGGCATATCCGGAGCCCCAGCCACCTTCCAGAGGCTCATGGAGAGAACTGTGGGGGATATGAATCTGTTGGAGGTGCGGGTGTACCTGGACGATTTGATAGTGTTTGGATCGACTTTGGAGGAACATGAGGAGAGGCTGTTGAAGGTGTTGGGCCGGCTAAATGAAGAAGGGTTGAAGCTTTCCCTGGACAAATGCCAGTTCTGCAAGTCGTCGGTTAACTACATTGGCCATATCATTTCGCGAGAGGGAGTGGCTACTGATCCAACCAAGATAGAGGCCATGACCACCTGGCCGAGACCCCAGAAAGTGGGCGCTCTGCGCTCATTTTTGGGGTTCTGTGGGTATTACCGGCGATTTGTGAAAGGATACGCCAAAGTGTGTCATCTGTTGACTCAGCTGTTGTGTGGCTATCCCCCGGTGGGGAAGAAGAGGACGGGGAACCAGAGGCAGGCCGCTGGAGGATATTGGAACCCGGCGGAACCTTTTGGCTCGAGATGGGATGATCAATGTGAAGAGGCGTTCCGATCTTTGAAAAGGGCACTGACCCAGGCCCCGGTGTTGGCTTTTGTCGATCCCAGAAGCCATATGTGCTGCACACGGATGCCAGCCAAGAGGGTCTCGGGGCTGTTCTGTACCAGGAGCATGGAAAGCATTGAGGCCGGTAGCCTTTGTCAGCCGAAGCTTGTCGCCATCGGAGAGAAACTATCCCACTCACAAGTTGGAGTTCCTGGCGCTGAAGTGGGCGGTGGTGGACAAGCTGGGCGATTACCTGTACAGAGCCAAGTTTGAGGTGAGAACGGATAACAATCCTCTCACTTATATTTTGACTTCGGCGAAGCTGGATGCCACAGGACATCGGTGGCTGGCGGCCTTGTTGGTATATGATTTCAGCCTGAGGTACCGCCCCGGAAGCTTTGGGGAACTCTAGTAATGCCATGAGGGCATGACATTTGCGGGTGGGGAGAGAATGTACAATGTCCTGTGTATGTTACTCAAAATGGCCTCTTTGGTTTGTTACTAGTAGGAATGCTTCTTTGTCGGATAAGTGTTTCTCTCGCCGTTGTTTCACTTTAGAATGGCTGATATGGTAATTGTATTCATTTGTTAATCAATGGGGAATGTTATTGTGTCTTGTGATGCTGGGAACTTGGGGGACGGGTTTTCGCGGGTTTTTTGGTGGGAGGAGAGTGCGGGAGGAAGACGTCGAGGAAGGTGGACGTGCGCTGCACTACTCGGAAGACCCCCAGGCATGGTCCTAGGTGCGAAGACGTGGAGGTCGGAGGCAAGCGACGAGGGGTCGAATGGTTCATTGATTGAGCTCCAACGAGTGCACTAAACAGACTGAACTTTGATAAGTTGGCACCTTTTGTTTTTTTCCTTGTATATATATATATTGTATTGCCTACTACTCTTTTAATTTTAGTAAACTCTTTAAAGTGTATGTCATAACGGTATTTGTTGTGGGTTTGATACTGTTGGTGGGTGCGAGGCATATAACTCGATTCTCACAGCACCTGCGTGTACGGGTGGGTTGGTGAGTGGCTGGATCTCCTTTTTCCCCTAGACATATACCAGCCTGTTGGGTAAGGGTTACATATATTTGCAATTAATTTAAATCACTTTGTAGAGATCTGTTTTCACTTTGACTTGAAAGTCTTTTTTTGTTGATGAGTGTAAAAAAAAGCCAAATTAAATCCACTGTGATTCAATGTTGTAAAACAATAGAACAAGAAAACTTCCAAGGAAGGTAAATACTTTTTATAGGCACTGTACCTCCTAAGGTTGTCACAGCACCAATAGTCTGTTTTTGATGCAGCCATTCAGTGGTCAGCCCATGGACAGAATTTACAGATGAATAGATTTCAGTTTTTTTCCACATTTTTTCCTGCAAACGTGCACACACTGAGAAGGTATTTTAATTAGATGCTACCCCTGAGCATGCATGTGATGAAACAGGACACAGAACTTTACAGACCCTTTGGCCCACAATGTTTTGCCGACCTTTTCACCTATCCTTCCCTCCTGCATTGCCCTCCATCTTTCTATCATCCATGTCCCCATCTAAGAGCTTCTTAAATGTCCCCAATGTATCTGCCTCTACCACCATCCCTAAAAGCACGTTACACACACCACCATACTCTGTGTAGAAAAGCTTATCTTTAAATTCCACCCCCCCACACTTTCTCCAATCACCTTAAAATTATGCCCCCTCATGTTAGCTGTTTCCACCTTGGGAAAAAGACTCTGGCTATCCACTTACCTATGCCTCTTATCATTTTGCACACAGAATATGGTTGCAAATGAAAGCGAGGAACAGCAAAATCTATTTGTGCTTATTTCTGTTACGGAGGAATGGAAAGATACATGCATTTCACTGTCTTCCCCTTACTTGTATGGCATTAAACTACTTTGTTAGATGATTTTGACAGACACTAGCAAATATCTTTTGCATGTATAAAATGTGTAATGTAATTATTTATTCAATTCCCAAAACCTTGTTTTTTAGCTTCAAATTTCAGTAGACAATTAAACTGCTGAGGACTACAAAACTCAAAACTAAAAGGTCTTTGTTAGAGTGAACATAGCAGTTATGATAAGATAGATGAGTTAACATCACAGACCACCGCATATAGTCTATTAACTGTCACAGAGGTATGATGGCAGAGTGACCAGCTCAACATTCTGGTTATACAATGTTCCTAAGAGACAAGCTAATAGGCAAAGGAGGTAGGGTAGTGTTGAAAGTCAAGAAGGGCATCAATTGTGTTAAATCAGGATACAGAGGCAATAGATGGCAAGAGCAATTTTAATGGTATGAGGGTGGACTAGGTAAAAATAGCTAAGAGGTAGGTTATCATATTAACAGTGGCAGCTAACCGAACAGCTGGTCCCTGGTGCTCATCATAAATTTGTCCTAATTAAAAAGAGATATTCCATGAGAGTCCAGAGGCACGATTTGTTGTCAGCAAAGGAGGTCAGGAATAATGGTAAATTGATGAATAGGGCTTATAAGGCAAGGGCTGATGGTAGGACAGAGAACTGGGAATTGTTAGGACCCACAGCTAAAGACCAAAAAGCACCTAAGAGCAGGGAAATTTGATTTAAAAAATGCATGGAACATCAAAATAAGCAGTAAAGTAAGAGTTTCCATACGTATGTGAATTAGAAGAATGTGGCTAAGTTTAAGTGTGAGATCTCTGGAAAACTACTGGTGATTTAATAAAAGAAAACACTAAATCACATTTGCATCATTTTTCACAATGGAGGATATTGTAACTATCCCTAACAAAACAATTGGGCTCATTTCAAATAATGGCTGAATATGTAAAAGTCCCAATTACAGGGGATAAAATATTAGAGAAACTAAAGGCAGATCACGGGGATGTAGTGGCCCACAATCGAAGGTTTTAAAGGATTTGTTAAGCTTATGGTGCGCAATGACAGATCATGATTTTGACTGAGTCCATTCAGGAATATTCTGTTGTGACAGAGCCAAGGCATCACTGACTACTGATTGACCCTGGTACCTCTAAACATGCAGAAACATCTTTCTTCTTCTGGTTTTACAAGTGCAGAGTAGTAGGTTTGAGTTTCATTGAGGGGTTTGGTGGTTAGGGACACAATTGTAGATCCAAAGATCCCCCATAGGTTGGTATAAGAAAGGAGTAAGTAGAATCTATACAAGCAACTTGTATCTAAAAATATTTATGTGACGGATTCCTTCAGGTTATTTTTTTTTATTATATAGATGGCGGCTTCAATTGTTAGTAACCTGTGTAGGAGGTTTCTGTCAATTGAATGTTAAGTGAATGTTGTTGTTCAGAGATTGACTAAACCATTCTTTTCTCCTACCTAATGTTTCACTAATTTGTACCTAAAGTTCACCCAGAAAGTGCTTCTTTCAGAAGTTATTCACTGTTTTAACTTGCAAGATCCAGTTAATTAATTTACTGTAAGCTCCTTAGCCTGCAATTAATGAATAAACTGATCTATCCCTCAATATTTGATGCCTCTACTATGGAAAATTGTCACACAGCATTTCACATAGGTGAATTGGGAGAAAGAAAGACAAAGGCGGAGGGGTAACAAAAGCTTCAGCAAAGAAGCATGTTCTAAGCATCTGAAAGCTAAGCATCATAAAATCTGAAAGCTTGAAACTTTGATGAGAAAATGAAATATCATGAGGGATTGAAGAGATGCCACCAGTCAGGAGCTCTTTGAAGGACTTGTTTTCGGAGATGACATAAATGGTAAAACAAGCAAAGTCAACAACAAAGTGATTATTTTTGAAATCTACAACATCCAAAAGTAAAAACAAAACAACACAAGAAGATAGGAGTAGGTGTAGACCCCACTACCTTCTGGGATAAAGAAATCCATAGAATCACTACCCTCAGAGAGAGGAAATTTCTACACACTTCAGTTTTAAATGGTTGGCCCTTTATTTTGTAACTTTGTCCCCTTGTTTATGACTTTGCCACTAGTGAAAACATCTCAATATCAGTTTTGTTAAGACCCTTCAGTATGTTATAGAGTCACCCAGCACATTTTTCCCAACTCCAAGGAATACAAATCCAACCTGTCTCATCTCTAATGATAGGACAAATCTTTCATTCTATGAATTAGCCGAGTGAATCTCCTTTGGATTGCCTCCAATACTACCTTATCTCTGTTGGGTAAATAACCAAAACAACACACAATATTTTAGATGTGAGCTCATCAATACACTATACAGCTGGAACAACATCTCCTTATTTTTGAACTCCAAAACCTTTGCAAGATGGTGTTTGCCTTCTTAGTAACTTGTTGGTCTTGCCTGCTAACTTCTTGTGACTCATGTACTAGAACATCTAGATCCCTTTGATCTTCATATTTGGAGTCTCCCTGCTACCTCACCAATGGCTAATGAAGATATAAAATTCTCTGCCAAAGCCCCAGCATTTTCCCCTCTTTATTTCCACAACATTCTAAGAACACCTGGTGAGCCCTGAAGATTTGTCCCCCGTCATGGACACCAAAACCTCCTCCTTCATGATGTCAATTTGTATCAGTATATCAGTTCACTTCCCTGAGCTCACTAGCTTCTAAGTTGTCTCTAGGCTTTTATGTTCACAAGCCATGGGAAACACAGACTCTGCCAAGCTCCAGAAAAAGGATATACATTTCAATAAGATTAACATTCATTTCATTCTTACAGATACCAAACAATTTCTATGTAAAAAATGTTAAAGGTATTTCTTAGCTTATAATTACCCAAATACTAACAACAAATATATTTTAACTGTATCAAAATTGACTTCTTTACAGGAAGATTTAAATTTGAAATATATTCAATTAGCAAAGCTAAAAGTCTTGTGATATTTTGCATGCAGCCTCTATATGTCCAGTTATTGAATATTTGCCATTTGAAGACCTTTGCTGTATAATTGAGATTCATTACTCACAGCTTTTTCAGCCTCTGGCTTGTTTGCTCTGGAATTCTCATTTCCCTCTTCTGTCGAAACCATCAAACTAATTTCATTCCCCACCATATGCCCAAAGATTATCGGGCAATGGTGCTTGCCAGCATGACAGAAGACACTTCTCGGGCGAGATGCAATCCTTCCATCAGTCTTTAATTTTCCTCCATAAAATTTATCAGAAGGAAACTGGCAAATTTCTTGATGCTGAAATATTAAACATTAAATCATTTTTAGAATTTTGAATTCAACAGAATACTATAGAGAATTATACAAGTTCACACTCCTTAAAATAAACATAGTATCTTAATGAGATTCAGCCCATTTAGACTTAAGATGCAAAATGTACAAACAGTTCATTATAAATTTTTTTCTGTCATGAATTATTTGGATGAAAGTGTGAGGTTAGAGAAACTAGAGGGTGACATAAGTAAATTAAGTGAACAGCATAGACAAGGTGTATAGAATATGATGTAAAACATGAGATAATTCAAATTAATGCAAAAAATGGAAAAGTAGAGTATATTGTAATGGCAATAAACTAAATGGTGTTGCTGTTCCGAAAGCCCTGTACAATAAAATAGTGTTGAGGTAAAAGCTCACCCATATGAATGGCAGACCCGGTCAAGGGACTGCAAAGTCAACTCCTACTTCTATTTTTTATGTTCCTACACTGTTCTCACCTCAAAGTTTTGAATAACAATTTTTAACTAGAAGAAATTTACCTCAGAAGGAAATAGTCAAGACATTTGTCAAGATGCCCAAGATTGAATGATGGAGCAGATCTGATGGGCCGAATGGCCTACTTCTGCTCCTATATCTTATGGTCTTATGCCCCTGTACCACCAGAAATAACTACTGGAAAGGTCATAAAGAAAATGCCTGTCAGCAGGTGGTGCTGTAGCAAGTATTTTTCTAAATCAGCAATCGCATCTCAAACTCACTGTAATCTATCTCATTTGAGAGCACTGTTCCACAGTCTTTCAGACAACTGGTGCTCATAATGATTTTGATATTGTCATTTAATCTTCCTGGTTTACTTTTATTCAATTGTGATACAAGTTCTTGGCTCAAAATTTCAAGAGTTCTTTTCTCCCCATAGATGGTGCTCACCCTACTGAGCTCTCCCAGCAAATTGTTTGGTGCTCCAGATTCCAGCATTGCAGTCTCTTGCTTCTATATTCCTTTTTTTTTACACCTTCCACCCCCATTATAGCCCAATCGTGCATCACATCTCACCTTCTCACTTAGATGCTCTAACCTTTCAGTTTAGAATGAAAGAAGAACACTAGCAAACAGGAACAAGAGTAGGCCACTCAGCCCCTAAAGCTTACCCTGCCATTCAAAATGACTGACTGTTTCTTCATTATCCTTTCCTTCCTCTTGTCCTAATTTTCTACTTGCTCAAAATTTATAATTTCATTGAGATGGTTGTGGTGAACTATGTGCCTGTCTGGACACGCCCCCTGCTGACTGCTCCTGTGGCTCCTCCCACAGGCCCCTGTATAAAGGCGATTGAGGCCTGAGCCCGGCCTCTCAGTCTCCAGGTCATAGTATGATGGACACTCACTCCTGGTTCCTTCTTCCAGTCAATAAAAGCCGATATCTCGCCTTACGTCTCAGTGTGAGTTATTGATGGTGCATCAATGGTCGAATTCCAGTGAAAAGTAATTTACCTAAAATGTTAATTGTGTTTCTCTCTCTACAGATATTCCCTCACCTACTGATTATTTCAGGCTTCAGGCATCCACATTCCCTTGGCTAAATTTGTGATTTTAATATGCCTGTTCCTCGACAGAGATAGCTGAGCAACAAGCTATAACCACGATATTCGCAAGTGGCCGATTTGCACCTCTGTGGGAAACTTGTCTGCCACTCTACTGTGGGTGCCATAGGGAGAGGAAAACAAGCACTGACTTACATCCCAGCTATAAATGTAATAATAGCCCAACAACCATAAATGCTGCATAAATGTCGCAAAATAACATAACCATGTGCCGTTATAGCCCATATACTTCTATCCTAAATGGCCTTCTGCTATTTTACACATATTTTTGCCCAGTTTTGTACCATTTTTCTGGGAGATCAGAATGTATGTTACTTGAATTATGGTTAACCCAGAAAAGAAGAATAATTTACACACTTCCTATGCCTCCAGCTACTCAATGGGAAATTCTCTGCCTAATTTTCTTCCAGGAATTTGACTAACACAAGAAATATTGTTCCAAGATAGAACTCCCCCGGGAGATGCCAAAGTAAAATGCCCAAAGTTTGCCCCCAGTACGATTTCAATCTCTCTGGTCTGAACCTTTCAAAATTCCTGCTTCTCCTCAACCCATGCAAGTTAAAGAGCCAAATTCTAGATGTCACTGTACCACAGAGATTCAGGAAGATAAGGTATGAAGAACGCTGATACAACTTGGGAAGTGTCCTATTACATTTGGATAATTATCCGTACCACATGTTTAAATCCTGATATTAAGGTGAATGGAACAAGCAGTTTTTTTTTTTGCAAAAGCAAGTTGTTAGTTTTTTTAATCATCTGTTCAATATTAAAAAACAGAAGTTTAAAAGACTGCCAATGTATCAGTAATTTATCTACATTCAATTACTTATATTGAAATCAATTTAGTAATAACTTGATTGCAATCAGCACTTGAGCAATTAATGCATACCATCCGATATTGGACATCCAGGAGCAATCCATGTTGAACATAGCGCTCATAGCGCTCAAACAGTGATGTCTCCATGCCAAGGCGTCGACAGAACTCATTGGATATAATGGGACGCAGTTGCATATGGTCTCCCAGAAGAACAATCTAAAGGAAAATGTATCATTTTATAAACAAATCAATTAAAGCAATCAAACTCAAATGAACTTCGGTTTCCTCCATATAAGTTATGGGCACAGGCCTCAAAAGTGAAAAATGCATTTTATTTGATTCTAAGTACTGACACCAGTCCCAGGCAATGTTAACATAAAGACCAGACTTTCTGCATGATCCTTCAAATGAATGCAGAACGAGGGGTCACAGTTTAAGGATAAAGGGGAAGCCTTTTAGGACCGAGATGAGGAAAAACTTCTTCACACAGAGAGTGGTGAATCTGTGGAATACTCTGCCACAGGAAACAGTTGAGGCTGGTTCGTTGGCTATATTTAAGAGGAAGTTAGATATGGCCCTTGTGGCTAAAGGGATCGGGGGGTATGGAGAGAAAGCAGGTACAGGGTTCTGAGTTGGATGATCAGCCATGATCATACTGAATGGCGGTGCAGGCTCGAAGGGCCGAATGGCCTACTTCTGCACCTATTTTCTATGTTTCTATGTTTCAACAATGAAGTTCCATAATGAACCTGACATTACCTCCTAATGAAAAAGAACTGCTCTCTGTGAGAGAGACACATGTATCTACAAGGTGCCTAGATGAATAGATATTTTAAAACAGAAATATTCCCATCTCCATCTACTTCATTAAAATATAACTACTGTAATTTGAACAAATGTTTCTTGAATAAACAAATTTACACTGTTTGCTGTTTTAATGTAAAAAGTATCAAATTTGCTACCATGGCTTAACCTAAGCTAACCTGAACTTGTACATTTAATACCGAATAACTAACCGGGTCACTTCAGTGGGCGAAAAATTTTAAGTGATATACATTAGAGGCAAAAGAGAGAGATACTTGGAAAAACAAATAGGATTATTAATGTAAATAAGAATACTGAAATGTTGCATTTATTGAACAATTAATTTATGCCAACAGTCTTGGTGAGAAATAGTTTACATGCTCCCTTTAAAACCCGGTAGACCCACATGTTCCTGAATCCTTTGTTTCAGCTAAGTGACAATCTCAGGACACCTGTACCATAGCGTTGAAATGCAGACTTCCCAAAGTTTCCCAACACTTGCGTCTGTCCGTACTGAGCTGGATGGTTCAACCTACCTGTGTCCATCACGCCATTGCTTTCAAAGGAAAGAAAAAAGCAGTGGAAGTGCAATCACATATAACCTTATTCTTTATTTAATTTAAATTAATTGATTTAAGAATATTTAATTATTAGTTGTTTGTGCTCTTTTAAGATTGTTTTATAAATGTTTTTATATTGCATTTTTAAAATAGTATTTGTGTGTTTTCAGCTGTGCCTGAATGTTTGTGATTGCAAAAGACATTCACAAATGTTCAATTTTAAAAATTGCTTTTGGAGCCAGTGAGCTTGGGTGTTGGCCTTTATTGCCTATTGTGGCAAGCAAGTTGCCCTGCAACAATGAATCGAAGGAAGGCTGTATTAGAAGAAATATGCAAGGAAGGGTGTAGTCCAAGTGCAAGGTATCCCATGATATAATACATCTGAGATTCCAGGTAAGTAAATCAAGGACTGAATTTTGTCAGAAGTAAGCAAGAGAACACTATTATATGAAAATTAATGGCAATAAGGCATCAGAAATCCCATGGTCTGACTAAGTAAAATAGATGTGAGCATAAGAGGTACTGATAAAATGAATACACAGACAAGACTTTTGCTTGTCTTTTAATATCTTAATGTTTTTATTTTTATTTTATTTTTCGAGTGCATAATTCCTGAGTTTCTTTGAAAGCTTGAAAAGGGGAGAATGATCATGAAATGATGAATTCAGTGATGGATTTCAGAATGTTGAGCCTGGGGGCAGGCCTCACTGGTTGCCAAGCACTTCATTGCCAGGCTGTGGGAGATATTGGGTGGGGAGACTTCAGTTCAAACTTCAGGCATGTCAGCCCATTATATCCTCCAACATCTTGGAGGAGGATCCACCTGCCAGGACCTCGTAACCACTGTCCAACCTATGGACGATAGGAGGCAGCAGCGGGCACAGGGAGATTCTGGCACTGAGGATTGTAGCCCAGTGGAAGGTTGGCCAAGATTACACTGAAAAAACAGTAAGTCCAATTATGGGCAGAGTGGGCCAAATTACTTGCTCCAACTTGTAAAGGAGAGCTGTCAAGTCCAGCCTTTCTTCAGAAAGCCAATATAGAATAAGCATGATCATACAGCGTGCCATCTAATTCTCCTAATTTAAGAAGCAATGAAATAAATTGAAAATTATCTTCAAGCAATAGTTTACAACAGCATCCTGCCAACTACCTGCTCTGCTTTTTTATGTGCGACGATAGGGATCAATAATTCTGGTTCTGTGCACATGGCGCTCTCATCCACCAAGATCTGGCGCATTCTTAATCTTTGTAGAGTTTTACTGGAAGAAGTGGCACAGGTACAAAGGATGACATTATGACATCTAAATTCAAATTTGCGAGCAGCGTCAAGCAATTCCTTGTACCTAAAAAAAAAAAGACACCAAGAGTTATACCCAAGTACAACTTTACGGATTCATATGACAGGATTCTCCAGATTGTCTGCCATAACTCCGATGAAACCTTAAACGTCAACAGGAGGGTGAAAGACCCCTAAGGAAGTCCACTGGAATGCATTTTGAATTCTTCCTTTGACAGATCAGGTTTTTAACAGTAAATGTGTTATTCTTCCACAGGATTGAATGGACACATGAATTAAAAAATTGTTGCTCTTTAAGACAGATCCTTATTTAGAAAGGTAAAATGCCAAACAAGAAGCCCCAGAATCTGAAAATCTAATTTATTTAGTTTCTCATTCTGCAGATTCTGTTTTATCCACTGACAGTTTCCAGAAGTTTCTGGTATTATTAACCTCAGAATATTTTTGGAAATGTGATAAATGCCTTATCTGCATAATTTATAATGAACAACAATCCAAACTTCAAATAAAAGCACAATACAATTTACAAAACAAGGTTTTAATACTAAGATTTCATTGCTGGTAACCCCGGATGAAGATATTTATTTTGTGATAGATACAAAAACAATACAGTCGGCCCTCCTTATCCACCAGTTCCCCATCAGCGAATTCAACCAACCGCGAATCGAGAAAACCCGGAAGTGCTCTTCCAGTATTTGTTGTTCGAGCATGTACAGACTTTTTTTCTTATCATTATTCCCTAAACAATGCAGTATAACAACTATTTTACATAGCATTTACATTGTATTAGGTATTATAAGTAATCTAGAGATGATTTAAAGTACCGTATATGGGAGGATGTGTTTGGGTTATCGTGGATCGGGATCAAAAAAAATCAGAAGTTCCCTTACTAGGTAAGTCGTAACAGGTACATCTGGTATTATTTAGTGTCAGTTAGTCAAATGTTTGTCTCAGAATATTATTTTACCTTTCTATTGTTATGAACCCTGTAACTGGGTCACTTACCAGCAAAGGTAGAGAGTTCCGTTGAAGTCTGATGGTACTATTTTTAACTGTATTTATTGATAAAAATACACAAAATAATATCAATGCAACCATACAGATAATATACGTCGTCAATACTAAAGCCAAACGCACGGGTACAATAATAATCAATAAGAAATAGCTCTTTCGTTGTCTCGGGGATAATGTATTGTCCAATGGAAATATAAAAGTCACTGCTAGTTCGTTCATGCTGCAGCGTTTTGGTTTGAGAGAAAGACAGGTTTAAAACTTGCCCAATCCTTTTAAGATGTTAATCCTTCTCCTTGGGAGTTGGTTTCCCCATTGTTAGCTAAAAGCAGTTTTTCCGTGGTAAAGGGCACCAGTTCCGGGGCAAATGGAACCGAACGCACGTGGCCTCCGCACCGGCTTCCGCTATTACAGGATAGCTAGCGTTTCTGCTGGTGCATCTGAGGGGCTGTTCCCACAGACCCTCTTTTATCCTGACTCACAGGGTCTCAGATGTCAATCAGGTTGGGGTGAGGCAATCCCTCCCTCAACCAGCCCACTTTGCCTCAGGGCTTCCACGTAGCACAGTATTGCAATACACAAGTTCGTCTCCAAGAGACAATGGCCATTTCCCGTAGCTTTATATCGCCGGGGGGAACAAGACATTCCACACGCCTCTCTCTCTCTCATTTCCTGGGTCTCCTGACCCAAATCAATAGTGATCTTGCGATTCTCACAAAGGAGGGGGGCTACCCCGCACCCTTCGGCCCCTCAGAGCCGTGGTACATTCATAACACTATGCATATAAAACACTTAAGAAAGTATGTTTCAGCGCCGGGCTCGGAAGCCAGTGACAGACCGCTTTCGAGTGTGTTCTCCATCCGTGCCTGGTTGATGTGGAGGATCAAAAACTCAAAAACCCCAAAACCCAATAATTAAACCACTGCGTTGCTTAGTAATAATTGTAGCTTTCATCAGGGCAGGGCCTTTCTCACTTAATCCTTTAAAATTGTTTTGATTGTTGACCGACATAGCCCAACGCTCTTACAATGACCAATGGCTTTATTATTTCCAGTTTATTTTCAGTCATGATCGTGATTATTTTCGTGAGCAGAAACACTGTGGATTCAGATCTCTACCACCGGGTCATAATGTCCACCGCACTGAGATAGGTTAAATAAGGTCTGGGGTTCCGCTGGGTCCTAAGGTCCACCGCATTGAGACAGGTTGAATAAGGGACTTAAGCATCCACATGTTTTTGGAATCCGCGAGGGGTCCCGGAACCAATCCCTCGCAGATACAGAGGGCTGACTGTATATGGAAAGTCAACATTTTGTTCTCCTTCCACAGATGCCAGCGGGCTGAAGTAAGTCCAGAATTTTATTATTTTTATTTCAAAATTCATACTGTGACCTTGAAGCTATTGAAATCTAATAATATCTTTTATGTTTTCCTGAGAAAACAGATGGGTTGTAGCTCCCTCAATTGAAAGAATACATCTCATCAGCATTCTTTTCAAACTGCAATGGAGAGTCAGCCTGGATAGTTGGACAAGTGTTCCTAGTTTGGTATTCAGACCTGCACTGAGACAGAACTGAGAAGGATGTCAACATCTATAGCTGAAAACTCCTATAAGTGCCTTATATCCTAGCTGCCTCTAATTCCAACTGTTATAATTCCATTCCTAAATGTTTTACTTTATTCGTCTTAATGTTGGTCTCCTTCTTCCTCTATTAACAATTTATCATAGCTTCCCAAACAATTTAGTTGCCAGTAAAATCTAACATGTACTTGGAACTCTAATCCTACAGCAGGGTAATAGTCATCGAGCACTACAGGAAAGGAACACGTCTTCAGCCTGTCTAGTCCATACCGACTATTAATCTGCCCAGTCCCATCGAACTGCACCCAGACAATAGCCCTCCCATCCATGTACCTATCCAAATTATCTTAACTGTTGAAATCAAACTCATAGCCATTACTTCCACTGGCAGCTCGTTCCATGCTTTCATCACCCCCTGAGTTCCCTCCTCACATTCCCCTTAAACATTTCACCCTTAACCCACGACATCTAGCTCCAGTCTCACCCAAACTCAGTGGAAAAAGCCTGCTTGCATTTGCCCTATTGACACCGCTCATAAATTTGCATACCTCTACCAAATCTCCCCTCATTCTTCTACTCTCCAGGGAATAAAGTCCTTATCCATTCAACCTTTCCCTATAACTCAGGTTCTCAAGTCCTGGCAAGATCTTTGTAAATTTTCTCTACATACTTTCAGTCATATTGATACCTTTTCTGTAGATAGGTGATGAAACTTCACACAATACTTCAAATTAGGCTTCACTAACATCTCATACAACTTCAACATCTTAACTCCTGCACTCAGTACTTTGATTTATAAAGGTCAATGTGCCTAAAGTTTTCTTCACAACCCTATCTACATGTATCACCATTTTCAAGGAATTACGGATCTGTATTCCTAGATCCCTCTGTTCTACCACAATCCTCAGCACCCTACCACTCAAAATTACAAGTTCAACCCTGACTTCTCCTCCAGAAGTGCAATACCTCATAATTGTCTGTATTAAATTCCATCTGCCATTTTTCAGTCCTTTTTTCAGCTGGTCCAGAACTCAATGCAAGCATTGATAATCTTCCTCCCTGACCACTACATCTTCAATCTTCGTGTCATCTGCAAATTTGATGATCCAATTTACCACATTATCATCCAAGACATTGATATAGATGAAAAACAATAAGGGACCCAGCTCTGATCCCTGTAGCACAACACTAGGCACAGGCCTCCAGTCAAAGAGGTATCCACCGATTACCACTCTCTGGTTCCTCCCATGAAGCCAATGTCTGATCCAACTTACTACATCATCTTAAATGCCAAGCAACTGCACCTTGTTGACCAACTTTCCATGTGGGATCTTGTCAAAGGACTTGCTAAAATTAATGTAGACACATCCACTGCCTACCCTTCATAAACTTTCCTGGTAACTTCCTCAAAAAACTTAATAAGATTGGTTAAACATGACCTATCATGCAAAAAGCTATGTTAACTATTCCTAATCAGTCCCTGTATCTAATTAACTATATATTCCGATGCTTTAAATACTTTCCAATAACCTTCCCACTGCTGATGTCAGGCTGACAGGCCTATAATTTCCTGGGTTAGGTTTAGACTCTTGCTTAGACAATGGAACAACATGAGCTATCCTCCAATCCACCAACGCCACACCCTTGCCTAAGGACATTTTAAATATCTCTGCTTGGACCCCTGAAATTCTTGCACTAGCCTCCCACGGGGTCTGAGGGAACAATTTATCAGGCCTTGGGGATTTATCCACCCTGTTTTTTTGTCAAGACAGCAAACACCTGCTCCTCTGTAATCTGTATAGTCTCTGACATCACCGCTGCTTTTGCTTCACTTCTACAGATTCCATGTCTGACTCCCGAGTAAATACAGTTGCAAAAATTCCATTTAAGATCATCCCTATCTCTTTCAGCTCCATTCACAGATAACCACTTTGATATTCCTGTGTGGTGAACTATGTGCCTGTCGGGACACGCCCCTGCTGACTGCTCCTGTGGCTCCTCCCACAGGCCCCTGTATAAAGGCGATCTGAGGCCTGACGCTCAGCCTCAGTCTCCAGGACATAGTATGATGGACACTCACTCCTGGTTCCTTCTTCCAGTCAATAAAAGCCGATATCTCGCCTTACGTCTCAGTGTGAGTTATTGATGGTGCATCATCCTGCCAACCAATTTTGACCCTTGCTCTTAATATATCTGCAGAAGCCCGTTGGGTTCTCCTCCATCTTGTCTGCTGGAGCATCTCATACCTTCTTTTAACCCTCCTGATTTCCTTCTTAAGTGTTCTCTTGGATTTCTTATAGTCCTCAAGTACCACATTTGCTCCTTCCTGCTTATACTTGCTAAGCACCACCTTCTTTTGTTTTAAACCAGGGTATCAATACCTTTTGAAAACCAAGGTTTGCTAAACCTGCTATCCTTGCCTATTATTCTGATACAACCATACAAACGCTGTACTCTTAAACCTTCCTTTTTGAAGGACTCCTTCTTACCAAGTACACCATTGCTGCAAAACAGTCTGTTCCAATCCACACTTGCCAGATCCTTTCTGATACCATCAAAATTGACCTTTCTCCTATTTAATATCTCAGCCCGAGGACCAGACCTATCTTTCTCCATAATTATCTTGAAAATAACAGCATTATGATCACTAGATGCACAGTGTTCCCCTACACAAAACTTCTGTCACATACCCAGTCTCATTCCCTAATAGGCAGCCTCGTATCACACTCTCTCCAGCTGGGGCCTCTATGTACGGATTAAGAAAATTTTCCTGAACACATTTGACAAAATCTATCTCATCCAGCCCTTTTACAATATGGAAGTCCCAGTCAATATGTGGAAAGTTAAAACCACCTACCATCACAACCTTATGTGTCTTGAAACAGTATGCAATCTCTACAAATCTGCTTCTCTAAATCCCGTGGGTTGTTGAGTGGTCAACAATATAATCCCATTGACATGGTCATATCTTTCTTACTCTTTAATTTCACCCACACTGCCTCAGTAGACAAGCTCTCTAGCCTGATCAGTCCAAGCAATGCCATGATATTTTCCCTGATTAGTAATGCCACCTCTCCCCCTTTAATCCCTCCAGCTCTATCACATCTAAAACAATGGAACCCTGGAACACTGAGCTCCCAGTCCTACCCTTCCTGCAACCAAGTTTCACTAATGGCCACAACCTTGCATTGAAGTATACACAACTCAAAACATTAGTCCCACCACGCTCATCCTTTTGATTCATTTCTTTGTATGCAGGCTTAACAATACCTTTCCCCACAACCACCCTGATACCTGCTTTGACACTCTGGTTCCCGTCCCCCAGCAATACTAGTTAACCTGCACCCCACCCTCCTGCACCAGGCGTGTTAAACTGTATGATCTTCCTAATTCTGGCCTCACAAGCATGGGTAACAATCCTGGGATGACAACCATGAAAGTCCTGACCTTTAGCTTAGCACCCAACTCTCTGAACTCACTTTCAAGGATCTTGTCATCCCTTCTGCCCATGTCATTGGAACTGATGTGGACCATGACCTCTGGCTGCCCTCTCTCCCTCTTAAGAATGTGGTATAATCGATCTGAAGTGTCCCTAACCCAGACATCCGGGAGAAAACACACCACCCAGGAATTTCAGTCTCATCCACATGCCACCTGTCTGTTCCCCTAACCAATGAATCCCCTATCACAACAGCTAGCCTCTTCTTCCCCCAAACTTCCCTTCTGAGCTACACAGCCAGATGCAAAGACATGACCGCTGTAGATTTCTTTTGCCTAGTCAAACCCCCGACCTCTGCCACCAAAAGCAATAGTTGAGGGGAATGGCACTGGCTGTCTATCTCCTTTTCCCCTCTGTGTCCCACATCTTGAGTGCACCCATTTCCCTGTATGTCTGGTTAATCAAATCTTTAGCCTCCCAAATGATGCGAAGTTCATCCAGTTCCAGCTCCAATTGCTTAACACAGTCTGCAAGAAGCTGCACTTGCAGGTGTAATCATCAGGGAGACTGTAGGTCTCCATGCCTTCCCAGATCCTGCAGGAGGAGCATTCCACTATCCTGCTTTAACTGTGCAATGAGAAAAAAAGAAAGAAAAATTAAACAAAAAAGTCTACCTACGACCTTGGACAAAGCCTCAATGAGCCGAAGTCTAAACTCCCCAATCTAACTCTGGCCCACTCACACAATGACTGCTCTGCTTAAATGTAACTTCTTTTTGTTGCCCCTTGTCTAAGTGCCTAATTATGCACAATCCAACATCTCTTCAGAAACTGTGGTGCACATTAATCATTTCTATTTTTAACTTCAAAGATTATTCTTGCAGATGAAGCAGCTTAACTTACAAAGGTTTCTCTGTTGCACACTTGCAACCAGAGCTTAGAGAACCACAGAGTCTTTTGAAGTCTTAAAGCACGGACATAAGGTTTGGTTCAGGAAATCATGAACACTGAAAACGTTAGGACTGAAGAGGGAATAAACTGGCAAAGGTAGTAATCTGGCAATAATTAGCTTATTCTAAATGCTATATTTAAGCTCAATATCCAAACTTGAAATAAATTTCAGACTGCTTCAGTTTAGCTCTCCAAATATGTGGAAACAGTTTAAAAAACAGAATAATGATTAGCTTTTCTCACTTTTTGTGGCATGTGCCCTCCATAACATTTAAATGAATCTGCATATTCACAGAACAGTGGTGCTGACAGTGACTGTTATTGTCATCACCTCCTTGCGTGGGGCAATTTCCTCTGTTAGCATGATTTTTTATTTGCCTCTTTCCTAACAAAACATCTCCACATCTCAATATTGAGGCTTTTAGTTTAAAGAAATTCAGTTGAATTTACACTTTTCTGCATTGCTCTTATTTCCCGGTCCTACGTGTACAAAGTCCTATAGGGCTAACTGTCTTTGATTTGTCCCAAATCTGCATTAGCTCTTTAATGGGCCCCCAAAATTTCCTTGTAATCTATGTCTCTAAAATCCTTCTTTTTCATAACAATTTTCCAGCTCCATACTTCCCAAATATTTCCCTAATCTTCTCCCTATCCAGCAACCTTCCCCCCTCCCCCCCCCCCCCCCACCACACCTGCTCCAGCATGAGGCATTAGCAGCAGCAAGGGACTACTCTTACTGGTACTTCTGCTCCTAGATCCAGAGAACATGAATCCTACGAGGAACTTATTTAATTCACTTGCAGGAATGGGAGGTTTTTGGATAAGGTATGCATTGTTTAGATATCTCTAATTGTCTCTGAACGTACAGATAAATCATCTTCCACGTTTCAGTTAGGAAGTTAACAGTGATGAAGGATATTGTGCAAGCACGATGGGAGCTTGTTAGTGGTTCTGTTCCCATGCTCCTGCTGCCCACACCCTTCTGGCTGGTCAAGATAATAGATTTGGGAGATCACAATTAAGATGTCTGTACAAATTGTAGCTGCTGATTTTGAACAAGACAAAATATTGCAGATACGTTGTGCAGGAAGGGAAGGCAATGTTATGACAATTAACCAGGTTCTCTTGGCCTTTATTATGGGAGATTCTTGAGACTTAGTGGAAATGCACTTATCTCCGTCAGAGGATATTATTATATTACACTACTGATGTGTATTGTAGATTGTGACAAGGCTTTGGAGTAATAAAGAGTTAAATCATTCGGTACAGCGTGGCCACATTATATACAGCGTGGTGGATATAACGGAGTTTCTGCTAAACACTCGCCACTAGGATAATAATAGCAAGCCACTTGGTGATGACAATGCCAAGGAAAGGTGAGTAGACTCTTTATTGAGGATGGTCTTTGCCAAGACCTATATCCTCAAAGCAAGTAACAGCCATCAATGAAAACAATACTAAAATACTAAAGTTGAAAACAGATTTGACAGATAAAGCATTGCTTCTTCTGACTTACTCTCTTATTTCATCCTCTGTCACTTCTGCTTCAGTTTGAAACTTGACATCAAACTCTTTTATTCTATTTGCATAAGGATTTGAAGGCTGTCGGATTCTGTAATGTAGGGTTATTGGCCTGCACCAAAGAAATACACTGGAGTCAGTTATATTTTTAACTTCAAACAGAGATTATTCTTTCACATGCAACTTCTTAATTCATAATGGTTTCTTCTATAATGCCCTTACAATCAGAGCATAGTACAACAAAGTGATTTTCACAGTCTTAAAGCCTGACCTAAGATTTGGTTTAGGAGATCAGGAATGAAGATGTAGTAAATTTTAAAGAAATAACTGACAACAATGAACTCTAAATGTCATGTTTAAAAACAACATCCAAACCAGAAATACTGTAAGGAATTGCTGATCATTTTGAAGGGTGTGCATCGTATTACTTTGACATTTTGAAGTTTCTAATACAGAACACAATGAAATAGAACAGAAGAGCAAGTCACATAACATAATAAAGTTCTGACCACAGATACCACACCTGAAGAACTAACTTTATTTCTTTTCCAGAAATGCAGTCTGGAGAGCTGAGTAGCTCCTGTCTTTTCTGTGTTTTTTTTTTAAATTTTTAACATAAAGTAACATTTATAAATTAAATGAGGTAAAATATACTGTATACTTTCATTTTTAATCATTTAAGCATCCAGTGCTCATTATATCTATTCATGTGACATTCCTCAGTTAAATCCCAGCATCAATCTCCTAAACATATATTTTTGTACAATTACAACTAGTATTGTGTATCTGTGAATTGCACATTATATTCCACTCCCAAAGGAAGTGAAAATTGAGTGCAACATGCAGCTACTAGTATATTTAATTATGTAGTACAAGCAACCAAAGAAATTTCTGCCCATCACAGCCCTAGGTTACTTTAGACCTGCCTGAGGTGCCCACCTAGTCACACCTGTAACCCTTCTCCATTTGACAAGGAATTTCCAGCTAGGTGTGTAATAGATAAAATGTGACCAGAACCTATTGAGTTTTTGCCAAGATAAAGCTTTTATGAAAACTAATTAGCAAAGGACTGATTTACAATGATCAGATCTGACAGCATGATCAATTCATTACTAGTACTCAACATCATTCAGTGTCACAAGTAAATGCCAGGAAATAACACCTTCTTCAATTAACTAACTGATTACCATGTTTTTTTCCCGCATAGATCACAAATAACAATATTAGTCTGTTCATTCCATGGCCAACAATTAAACTCAGAATAATTTAAACTGTAATTAATGTGATTGCAGCAGCAGGAGGGGAACCCAGCTAGACCAGGTTCCAGTCGCTGAAGGCAAAATCACAAATATGGAATCATTTGACCATGATGTCAAGAGAACTTGGATCTCCAGTGCAACATAGATGTGTTGGAAATTTTAACAAACGATTAACTTAAGAGCTATCGTACCATCTCAGAGACAGGAACACATCTATAAACAACTGGCCTAATTTTTCAACATTTACATGAATGAAAATAAGGTAGGAAGCTTAACCATAGGAATAGAAACAGGAATGGGCCCATGAACTTGTTCCACCACTCTGTCACCTGCCTCCTTTTTCAACTGAAGAGCCTGATATATGAAATAATTTGCAGCATTTGTCAAAACTGGATCTTCAAACCAAAACATTAACTCTGTTTTCATAGGGAATTCATTTGTCCAAGGTGGATAAAAAAAAAGATACATACATTAACAAAATAAATTTAGCTTAACTACAGTGCTCAAACTCTGAGACTCCTGGAAGACAACCGACTTCAAAAGAATTTTAATTGAGTAGTGTGGCTGGTGTGCTCCTCCTTAGAGGAGAGAAGCTGAAAAGCAATTTGAAAAGAACGTTCAAAATGATGAAAAATCTAGGATAAAATTTGTGTTCAGAAAGGTCACGAACCAGAAAACATGGAAGTAAGATAAATGGCAAAAGAACCAGATGTTGACAAAATCCTTTAAATGCTGAAGTCCATTTCCTGAGAAGGGAGTAAAAGCAACCTCAATAGCATGTTTAAAAAGTAATTGGAATTGGGGATCTTTTTTTCAGGACAGCAGGAAGAAAGCAGAGAACTAGACTAATTGGTGAACAGTTTCAAAGAGGTGGCAATGTAATGGCAGGCAGATAGCCTCTCATGTTGTATCATTCTATAATTCTATGTTGCTAGTCGAGAGATCACAATTTAGGGAATAACCTAGAAGTGCCTTCCAGCAAGAAACAATTGTAATTCAACAAGGATGGACAAAATTTTATTTTGGCTCCATCATTGCCATGAGGCAGGCATTTCCTCTGCAGTGGTAACTTAGCTTGAAGAATAAATGCACAACATCATCGTTTGTGTACTTGTGTACCTTCTCAATGCCTTTCCGATTTTAAAGTGACCATGGAATTGTATACAATTTTTGCATGTAAAATTTGATGTTTCATAACTTCTAAAACTGCACTGCAGGCAATAACATGTAATTAAGAATAACATGTAATTAAGAATTATTGAAATTGCAAGAGGAATATTCACTTCAGTTCAGGTTTTGGTTTTGCTTCTCTCAGGGATCTCTTTGAGATCAACAGGTTGCTGCCTTGATATGGAAAATCCATTATCTCCACTTGCTCACTGTAAACACGGAGTGGTTTCAGCTCTGCTTTCAGCTCCAGGAGGTATTCTATATAAAGCACAGATATAAGTATTTTGCAGGTTCATGTTGTTAACAATTAAATATTTGTATACATCTGAAAGCTACTGATCATCTTGACATTCTGATATCATTAATTTAAATATTCCATTTCATGCTATTTGAAGAGGTGGCAATAAAGCCCTCCTCTATTTGATGACTGTACAGTCATTGTGAAATAAAATTGACCACCTTCAGTCCTATTCCTGTTGGCCAATATCAGTATGACATTCTTCACAATTTTCACAAATGTCAGCACAACATTTTTAATAATTTATTCAATCTTTCATCTTGTAAAAAACAAAGTGTTACGAACACATTCAAGATACTGCACACCTGCACTTATAATAATATAAATTATCATTTAACACCATAAAACACATTCTATTTGATACCATTCACATTAATGGGACAAATAGCATCGCCCTTTGATGGTTGCATGAGATTATGCAATGAATTTCCTTTTTGAGAAATACAGCTCTAAAATTATTCATTGGGAAATACAGCTCTAAAGTTATTTTGATTAACAGTGGAAAAGTGTGTATGGAACCAGAGGAGATAGCAGAGGTACTTAAAGAATATTCAGTATTAAAAACAGAAAAGGATCTTGGCGATTGTAGGGATGACTTACAGTAGACTGAAAAGCTTGAACATGTAGATATTAAGGAAGAGGATGTGCTAGAGCTTTTGTAAAGCATCAAGTTAGATTAGTTACCGGGACCAGATGGGATGTACCCCAGATTACTGTGGGAAGCGAGGGAGGAAATTGCTGAGCCTCTGGCAATGATCTTTGCATCATCAATGAGGACGGGAGAGAATCCGGAGGATTGGAGGGTTGCGGATGTTGTACCCTTATTCAAAAAAGGGAGTTGGGATGGCCCAGGAAATTATAGACCAGTGAGTCTTACTTCAGTGGCTGATAAGTTGATGGAGAAGATCCGGAGAGGTAGGATTTATGAACAATCAGAGAGGCATAATATGATTAGGAATAGTCAGCATGGCTTTGTCAAAGGCAGGTCATGTCTTATGAGCCTGATTGAATTGTTTGAGGATGTGACTAAACACATTGATGAAGGTAGAGCAGTAGATGTAATGTATATGGATTTTAGCAAGGCATTTGATAAGGTACCCCATGCAAGGCTTATTGAGAAAGTAAGGAGGCATGGGGTACCTTATCAAATGTCCAAGGGGACCTTGCTTTGTGGATCCAGAACTGGCTTGCCCACAGAAGGCAAAGTGTGGTTGTAGATGGATCATATTCTGCATGGAGGCCGGTGACCAGTGGTGTGCCTCAGGGATCTGTTCTGGGACGCCCTACTCTTGGTGATTTTTATAAATTACCTGGATGAGGACGTGTAGGGATGGGTTAGTAAATATGCTGATGACACAAAGGTTGGGGGGTGTTGTGGATAGTGTGAAGAGCTGTCAGAGGTTACAGCGGGGCATTTAAAGGATGCAAAACTGGACTGAGAAGCGGTAGATGGAGTTCAACCAAGGTAAGTGTGAGGTGGTTCATTTTGATAGGTCAAATATGATGGCAGAATATAGCTTTAATGGCAAGTCTCTTGGCAGTGTGGATCAGAGGGATCTTGGGGTCCGAGTCCATAGGACACTCAAAGCTGCTACACAAGTTGATTCTGTGGTTAAGGCATTCAATGGCCTTCATCAGTCATAGGACTGAATTTAAGAGCTGAGAGGTAATGTTGCAGCTATATAGGAACCTGGTCAGACCCAGCTAGGAGTACTGTGCTCAATTCTGGTTGCCTCACTGCAGGAAGGATGTGGAAACCATAGAAAGGGTGCAGATGAGATTTACAAGAATGTTGCCTGGATTGGGGAGCATGCTTTACGAGAATAGGTCAAGTGAACTCGGCCTTTTCTTCTTGGAACGACGGAGGATGAGAGGTGACCTGATAGAGGTGTACAAGATAATGAGAGACTTTGATCGTGTGGATAGTCAGAGTCTTTTTGACAGGGCTGAAATGGCTAGCATGAGAGGACATAGTTTTAAGGTGCTTGGAAGTAGGTACAGAGGAGATGTCAGGGGTAAGTTTTAAGTTTTTCATGCAGCGAGTGGTGAGTGCGTGGAATGGGCTGCCAGCGACGGTGGTGGAGGTGGAAATGATAGTGTCTTTTAAGAGACTCCTGGATAGATACACGGAACTTAGGAAAATAGAAGGCTATGGGTAAGCCTAGTAATTTCTAAGGTAAGGACATGTACGGCACAGCTTTGTGGGCTGAAGGGCCTGTATCATGCTGTAGGTTCCCTATGTTCTTTGTTTTCTGATTATATAATGAAAACTGTTATTTTGAAAAAGTGGTAATATTTTTTTCTTTGTAACTTAAAGTGATCGCTTCACAGCACAACACTTATTTAACGGAAGGCATAGGCTGTGCATTTAATCCAGTAGTTTTGGAGTATTGCAACTTGTGGATGCTGCCCTGAGATAACAAGTTCAATTGAGATTCCCTCTGCTTGTCTTGTTCGATGTAAATGATTATAAGAGACCAGGAGGGAAAGAAAGATGAGTTCTTATGTCTTAACTAATTTTTCTTGGTTTACGAATGGTACCGAGTATCAGATGGTTTGAGCTTTTATTCATCTTCTGTTCGTAGGATGAAATATTTTGTTTTTTGATTTGCTTCATTTTCTTATACAACAACCTATATTGCATTTCTGAAATAAATAACGGTGTTAAGTCCTTCTGCACAACTAAGGACATAATAGAACACAATGAAGCAATTTATTCCTTATTTTATAGTTGGTCAGCTTGCTAAGGATAATGGAGTTTGGAAGTAAAATCCTTCCATTATTTCATCAGGATTATTTGGCGGAGGGAGAATTAAAGAGATGTTCTAAACAGAATTTAGGAGAGTCTTTTTTAAACTCAGTCATAGGAAATTGCAGATGCTGGAAATGTTGAGTAACACACTCAGAATGCTGGAGGAAATCAGCAGGTCAGGCACCATCGATGGCGGCAAATAAACAGTCGACATTTTGAAGTGAGACCCTTCATCAAGACCTTGCCTCATTTATGTGTTGCTCAAGATCTCCTAAGCTATAGTTTTTAATAGCTTGATGATGAAAAACTATGTAAAATAGAAAATTAATATGCTTATCAACATTGCTTATCCATCTTTATGAGTAGAGGAAGGCATGAAAGATTAACTTAAATTATTACAAAATTGCATATCATCTGAGAAACTAAGGCTATCAAAAGGCAGCACTGAGAAATGTCTTCAATTCTAAGCTGAATCCTACAAAAAAACTGCACCTGTACGTGCATGTGTCTGTCAGTCTGTGTATCTTTGTACTCCATGAGTGCACATAGAAGTAGCTGCACATTCATACACGCACATTTCAAAAAGTATTAATGGCAATTACTGTTACCTTTCAATCACAATGCTGCATTATTGCAAACTTCAATAGGTGGAGGTAGAGGAATGAAGGCTAATGTAATGGTGATGAAATGGTCGCTTGGGAAGGAGACAGGAAGGGTCCCAGCACTGAACTGGAATCTGCTTTAGCGGGTCCCTATAAATTGTACCATAGGTGACCTCATGGACACCATGAAGACCTTCTTCTGCAGTAGTTATCCATCTTTAGATAATGTGGTGCGTACATGTATCATTGAAAGGCATTGAAGGAGTATTCATTCCTGGATTCACTGGATGTGTCCAAGACCTGCTATGCATTTATGTGTAAAGTAGAAGGAGAGTCCTGAAGAAAACTGGTGAACTCTGCAGTCCAAGGACACCAGAAATAGGAGCAGGAAATCAAAAAAAATTGCAGGTGTTGGAAATCAGAAAAAGGATCACAGACCCAAAATACTGTCTGTTTTTCACTGCCTGACCTGGTGAGGTTTTCCAGCAACTTTTGTTTCAGTTGAAAGTATAAGCAGGAGGAGGTCGCACAGTCCCTCAAGTCTGCCCTGTCACTCACTATGACCAGGGCTGACCTGTCCAAGCCCTCAAACACTCTCCTGTGCCAGTTCCCCAGAGACATTAATCCCCTGATCTTTCAAAAATTTACCTGCCTCCCCCTTTAAAAAACAAGGACCAAATTTCTAAGTTACTATAAATTTAGTGATATGATTTAACTTTACCGGCAACAACATTGACGGATTTGTTGGAAGGTCCACAGTACAGTATATAGTTTTTATTGTGCCCATCTGGTCCTGCTGGGCCAATAGGTGGATTAAGCTCCAGATTCATTTTATGGAACCAATATACGATATGAACTCCAACCATAGTTTTTCCTGTTCCTGTATAAAAAGGTTATCAGTATGAATTAAGAAACTTGCTTTAAGAAACAAAGGGGTGAATCTTCATACACAGTTCAGAAATGAACACATCGCAATATCAATGAGCACATTTTCAGCTATCAGTACTAGCCAGGCAGAAAGACTCATTTAAAGCCAAAGTGTTTTCCATTTTAGGAGTAAAACTTGCCTAGAAATTGATCAATGCACGTACAGGCCCACAGCTACTGACTAACTGTCAGTCAATCAATGTTGAGTTTGGAAGTGTAGAGGGTTGCTGCCAGTTGGTAAAGGGGTGTAATTGGGGATGAGTGGGAGTGGAGTGGAGTGGGGGCAAAGTTGTTCAGGATATGGTCAGTACTGGGAAATGCTACAGATAGCACAAAGTAAGGGAATACAACCCCTTCTCTCATCAGATTTCTGAGTGGTCCATGTACTCGTAAACATTACCTCACCATTCCTCTTTGCATTATTATTTATCTGAGATTAGATTCAACTTTATTGTCATTGTGCCGAGTACAGATACAAAGCCGATGAAATGCAGTTAGCATCTAACCAGAAATGCAAAGAATACTGTTATTTACAAAATGTGTGATTAAAAAGTGTTACAGCACATAAAAATATAAAAGTACTGAGACAGTACAATATTTCTTGTAACTTACAACATCCGTTATGTTTTTCAGCTTACTGCTGCTACAAAACAACAAATTTGCCAACATATGTCAATGATGAAAAACCTAATTCTGATTAGGATAGGAGTTGACAAAGCTGGTAAGGAGAAGTTCTGATTAACACTCAGGAATTAAAATGAGTTATTTGACTAGGCTGCCGATCAGACTTAAGACGGAATATTAGTAAGTAAAAGGGTACAGGGATGGCTTTGTCAGCAGGTCAGAGAATCAAGTGCTTGTCCCAGTTTGAGGGAAGGATATGGTTTATATCCAAGGGAAGGGGGCCTGAGGGAGTGCTGAATGATAAATTACTTAAAGGATGTCTCACACAATAATGAAATTGGCTTAAGAGGCATCATGATGTCCCACGTAAATGGTCCAGGAATGATACTAATCACACATCCATGAATGATAATTATGGGCAACCACACTTCTCTGCATGTAAGTGTGGCCAGTGCATGCAAGGACAAAATGTATCAACCTTGACTTTCAATTACATTTCATCTATCTATTCAAATGTAATGATACATGGCATATCATAATCTAATATTTTGATAATTTTTGTTAAAATGCAAAACAAAGTTACAAAACATCATTAGCTGAGTAAAATTCTTTGTGATGAAGCAGCAATGCTAAAACATTACATGCATTACTGTTTTATCTCATGCAGTTTTTCAAGTATTTTTGTTCCCTAATATCCCTTCTGATTCTTTTCAGTTATTAAGTTTCTCTGCAGATTATTAAAAATCTTTGCTCTATTATCCAAGTTTTTTGTTCTCAAATTTTCAAACGTAAACCTTTTTATCCAGGAAACTGGACCATACAGACCTACAGTGTTCATAGGGTCATACCCTTGTGTAAAAATGTGGCCTCAAAAGTTTTGATTAAATCTCTCTTACCTTAAAATATGCCTTAAGTTCTTGATTCCTCAACCCTGTTAAATAAGTTAAGAAGCCTTCTTACCTGGCGGGCCTTGAATAAGTGTAAAGGGACTTTGAAGAGCACAACGAACTGCATTTTCTTGGCTCGGGTTGAGCTTTGGTAGCCTAGGAATATTGTAGCATTTCTGCTTGTTTTTTTGTAGCCCTAGAACAATTGTTTCCAATAGGCACGTGTTAATCAATAATGATCAATACTCAATGATAAAGTAGAAATGTAGGTGCAAGATAAATATCCAAAAGTGTTATTGGAATTAGCATATTTTATTAATACTTTTTCAAGATTGTTTAATGCAATTTCCTGTACACAAGTATAAGAAAAATGAAATAAATTTTCCTCCAGATCTGATGCACCACATAAAAACACAATAAATATAAATACATAAAATAACTTATACAATATACATAGATAGACTATACGTCTATAGAGTGATGCCAGGCTGTTTAATAAGGTGACTGATAGGAAATAAATAAAGTAGTGGTGGTTTAGTATTATCGAGTAGTTTGTCCAGGTAAACAGGGTTAGCAAATTCATGATAGGAGATTAATCATGAAAATCTGATTAAAACCTTCAAAACAACAATCCAGTTTGGCACCTAAGATTGGTCAGACAGTTACAAGAGAATAGGAGAAGCAAGAGTTCAGATTGAAAAAGAAATAAACATTGAAGATATTTAATGTTAAGCACAAGAGATTCGGCAGAGGCTGGGAATCCACAGTAACACATACAAAATGCTGGAGGAGCTCAGCAGGTCAGGCAGCATCTATGGAGAAGAATAAACAGTCGACATATCGGGCCTCAGACTAAAAGTCATCTGATTATTCCCTTCTCCAGAATGCTGCCTGATTGAGTTCCTCCAGCCTTTTGTATATCTAATATTAGATGCCAAAAGCAAAGTGTAGCTGTAATAATGAAAGATTATCATGATCACAAAATACAATGTTTGCTTAAACTTCAGAGATGGCAGAATCAGATTGAATCCTACAGTCTAATATATTTATTAATCCTATTCAGTAAATGGTGCATTAAATGACACTTTATTGCAATGTAAACTATATTTTGTCTTTCAAGTTAAAGTAAATTTAGGTCCATTTGTAGCAGGTTTAAGCAGTTTGTTGTCAATTAATACAATATGGGATTTCTTACTTGAGGTTAACAATTCGTGTATGAAATTGCATTGCCAAAGGAAAACGCATACTAAGGACCTTTGATATCAAGTGTTTCACTTCTAAGATATAAAATTAAATAGCAATTAATACACAGAAACTAATATTCATTCACCATTAGGTGATTTCTTCAACACACACAGAACGTGAAAGTCACATCATCTACACGGTGCACTGGAATAGACAGATGGTTCACGGGTTTTTGAATTGTATTGTCTATGAAATGCTAGCAATTCATTGAGTTCTGAATGTCACAAACCAGTAAAATGATATATTTATTAAACTCTTTATCAATGTTCTAAAATAATGGTGTCTACGTATCTTATATTTTATATGTTCTTACTTCTAATAGGCATCTGCTGAGCCAGTGCTATACTCTGAGCAAGTGGTGATGCATCAGCAAGTTTCCGAACAGCCTCCTCCTTACGTCTGAAAATTTAAAGAGAAGATACAGGGATTGACTACGTCAAGTGAAGAGTACCATCGTAATCTTTGCACTTCCTTTTACACAGTCTATCAAATTCATATTTTATCTTAGGTTTCCATTATTTGCAACTATTTTTGATAATTTTTTTCTAGATCAGTCACAACTGCCCAGTTCTTATACCCTTTTTTAAAAATAAACATACAGCTAAAAAATACCAAAAGGTTTCAGATATTTTTCTAGTCCCAAATCGAACTTTAGATGAGAAGAAGCAATTCTGGTTGGCATGTACAGTAACTGGGCAAGACAGCAGATAGAAGATAGAAATTCATTACATTGATAAGATGTTTCATTGCTTTAGACCTAACCAAGATGATTCTTAAACAGAGAATAGTGTATAAACATCAATATATGGTCCAGTTTTTGGAATATATATCATATTCTGAATGTTGGTTGAACTTCCAAAACCAAGACTGCAAACAGTGATGGGGTTGCCATATTGGAAGAAAATAATTGTTTTATATTTTGTCCTTGGTACTTGATAACTACTAGAAACCTCAGTGGCAGCAATAGAAAACTAATTAAGAATATCTTCATGAATCAAAATTTCTCCTCTTCGATACATTTATAGTCGCTTTCAATGTACTGGAATATAAATGCAGTATAAGACAGCTTTGTTTGATAATTGATGATCTTGAAATCCTTCAATTTTGGCGTCTTGTACATCCCTAGTTTTATTTGCTACACAATTGCCAGTCATGGTTTCAGTGGCCCAGGCCATAATTCTGTAAAAGCTTTCTTCAACAGTTTTGCTTTTCCTTTTCTCTCCTCTTTTGAAACACCTAAAATCTATGTCTGAACAAAAATTTGGTTCTAATTCCATACCAAATTTGTTCTAATTTCATACCAAACTTGCTGTCAATTTATTTTGATAATGTTTTGTGAAACAATATTTATTTGCTTTTATTCCATTAAGGCAACCACATAAATGTGACTGTAGTCCAAATTAGGGACCTATCTAGTCCATCTTTAAGCAATAGCACAGAAAGAACCAATAGGCAATGTACTGAAACCCTACAGGATTTTCGATGGTGGCAGTCACTGAGATCTTCAAACTGTGTCTAGTTTAACACTTTCATGAAATGGACTTGGGGTAGGTTCAACCATCTAATCATACAATGTCCAAAATCCTAGTTACAAAGCAGGCTTTCTATGGCTTCATTGTAATGTACTTGGAATCCTCTAGCAGATTATTACTGAACAAGAACAGTAAAGAAAATAGCAACCTTTAATTAGCAAATGTACTCTGATAATTATTGTGAAGACATCATCTCTGAGAATACAACTCAGTAACTCACTTCCTGAACTGGAAATACTCCTGTCCATCACACCAGAGTTTCCCTTACCTGCCCCACAAGCCATTACTAATTTGTCACTAACACTTAAATAATTCCATAATAAGAATTATTATGTCTTCACAGTAATTGTCAGCCTACAACACATCTCACTCTGGGACAAATTCTAAAGTACAACTTGTCTTTAGAAGGTCAGTCGTAATGTATGCAATAAACATCCACCAAGCTACTTTCCATGTGCCCTATTCTGGGACTCTGAGTTGAAGCCAAGACTTAGAAAACACTATTAAAATGCATAATTAAGTTTTCAAAACTTATGTATCTTATCTCTTAAAACTTGGAGCATCCAACACTATAAACAGAAAGAGAGTATTCCCACGATTTCCCTACAGTGAATATATACCTTTTGAAAAACTATTAAAATAAAAAGATATCAGGTAGCCTTTTGGTGATACAATATGCCACTCCATCAGATAAACAACAGCAACAGAGGATATATTTGTCTGATAACAAAATACAAATGATAAGACAGGCCACACTGCAAATTATAAACATAATTGAAGTTAACTGATCACCATCAAAAATAATTTAAAAGATTAACACCAAAACTACAGGGACATTTATGAAAGACATTTGTCTTTCACTTTGTTTAGTTCATATGACAATCTTTTACGTAAGTGATGAGTTCATGAACCAGCTGAATGACAGTAAAGACATAGTTCAGCAAACATGTAAAAAATTTGCTATATCTCTGAGGAACAAATTGAATAATTGAAACTGATTATATATTTTACAGAGAAATATTATTTTTAGGATAAAGATCTATTTCACCTACTAACATAGAATATTGTTTGAGGTTGTACTTACTTTGTCAACCATAGGAGAAGGACTGATTTTGAGTCATTATTTTCTAATATTTAGGGAGAATCAGGAAAATAAAATCAATAAACTTGGTTTGAGATGGTTGATGCTAAGTCTGGTAGATTCCGAATCTAGAGTTCAAATCCCTATAAACTACTACAAAATTACACATAGCTTTATATTATAATTTTGCAGTCACCATACTTACATTTCAGGAAGTTGCTTTGGGATTATTTCCACAATGAATCTTGTATCCTCCTGAAATATTTCCTTAGGGATGGTGTCCATGGGCATTTGGTGTACAGTAAAATCTGTCCTCAAGTTGGTTTCTCTATCAGGTTTCGGACCATCATTGGAAAATACATTAGTCACAGCATGCGCCACCCAAGTGTAACTGGTAGGGTCAATATTTAGTTCTGAAGAATTTTCTGGCGCATCGGGTTTCCTCATAATTTGGTAAAGAGGCTCTTCATTTTTGGTCAGATCATTTGCCACATTTTGCTTCAAGCACCTACACCGGAGACACAAATAGCACTTGGCCAGTGCACTTTCAATGGCCCAATTTTTACAATTTTCTTTGGAAATAGTGAAAGAGCCATACAGAATTTTACCATGCATATTTTTGTTTTTCCAAGCTATCTTAACACCATAAATGACTATAACTTCATTCTCAGCCACAGCACTTGATGCAGATTCCATTGCACACAGTGGTCCCCAGACAGCTTGATATGCCTTTATATCATTGTAGTTTTTTTGGGTTGACTGTGAAGCATACTCTGAAAAGCAGGTAACAGGATTTTCTGCATGTTCCACACAAATCTCAAACACTGGAGTTACACTAAACAATTGCACAGCTGGTACCAAGAACCCATTGTTTATTCCTTTAGTCAGCTGTATTTGCAACGCTTCACCATTTTTCACTTCCATAGAAATTGTTACATAATGTGAAGGTTGACACTTGCTTACTTCTATCTTGCCAAAATGCTCTTTCATCACATCAGATCGACAACGTTTGTTCTCCTCCAAGACAAGAGCAGCTACCTTGGAAAATTCATCTGATTTGACTGCTTTTAAAAGCTCCTGCCATGTGCTACTATTAATCCTTCGGACATATGGATTGCTGAATTGGCCCGGTGGAAAGAAAGTTTTTCTTGAAGTTTCTAAACTGTAGATTCTTTTCCTCCACATCAATTTCATTGTTTTAGATTCCTCATTAAATGCAGGTTGATCCACCAGCTGCAGGGTTCTGTAGTTTATGCAGTGGGCCTCTGAAAGAGCATCAGAGTTCAAAGCGAACAGAACACCAAAGTGCCTTGACAATGGTTCAACATTGACAGCAAATGCCAGTTTTTTCAGACCTTGATTTTGAAACTGAGTTGCTAAGTAAAGACTGTCAGCTATTTTTTCATAGCTTGAAGCCTTCCTTTTTTTCCTATTGAAGTCAATGCAAAATTTGTCAATTTCCTGTCTGGTGTATTGAATATCTGCCTTGCGTAAAACTTGAGAAAGGAGACGTTGAATAACTATATCTAGATACCGCCGAATTGGTGATGTGGCCCAAGTATAAGATTCAACGTGAAGAGAATAATGACCCTGTTTTGAAAGTAATGTTGAGTTAGATCGAATAGTGAAGGCTTTGAGCATAAGTTTTCTCAGCTCTAATGATATCGGTGCAAGATTTGGGTGGATGTCATCTGTGGCAATGAAATCTATCAGCTTGTGAATTTCAGTATCCTTTGCCGCTTTTATCAGACAATCCCATAAAGACGACAAGATTTGGAATTCGTTAAAAGATGGAGATTGAGAACTTGGTCCAGCAGCCATTAGATGAGAGAGATGAATGGAAAGGCAAACCAAGTCTTTATACTTTTGCTTTAGATTTACCATTTGCTGATGAGCAGGAGCACCTTGGCATCTCACTGGAGTTACATTCATTGTTTTCATCTTATTGGTCAAGAATTCAGCAACAAAGCTATTCATCATGATCATGAGTTCTTCAATCATCTGATGGGGCCTTCTCTTTCCTAGTTGTCTATGTTCATCAGGCTTTTCATAGTAATAACCATCTTGAAGTCTGTACTTTCGGTGAATTCTGGCAAAGTGAAAGGCTACTGCAACTGAGTCCTCCAAAGTACCAAATCTCAATTCACTTCCACTAAAATGTTCGATAATATCCTCTGCTTCTTCATAAGTAAGTTTCCTATTGGACTGAATGACAGAAAGTGAAAAGTTTGCTTTTACAACTATATCTGTACTTTTTTGTACCTGAACAAACAAAGAGATGACCTTGCGATCTTCTCCAGGGAGAAGGCTGCAGAGTTTTTGGCTCAGCGTTGGAGGAAGCATGTGAATTGGATCTCCTGTAGGAGGATAGTAAGTAAGTCCACGTCTCTGAGCCTCAGCATCTAAAAAACTACCTTTTGGCACAAAGCTTGTTACATCTGTGATGTGAACACCTATTTCATAGTATTCATCTAAATCTCTCACACTAATAGCATCATCAAGATCCTTGGAATCCACTGGATCCACTGTAAATGTAAAGTAGTTCCGGCAATCCTTTCGATTGTCATTAAGTTTTTTAGATTCCTGACTGAGCAGCTTCAGCTCTTTGGTAATTTCATTTGGAAAGCTGTCATTAACTTGATATTCTAAGTTCAGTACTTCCATTCCACGATCCATGGTTACTGCTGCAGGGAGAACCTTAGTAACAATTCCTAGAGGAAGGTAAAAACTTTCTCGCCAACATATTATTTCAACAACAAAGAACTTATCTCTTCTTATTTCTTCAGTAAGGTTTATAGTTCTTACTGTCTCATAGCATCTATCTTTATTGGCTCTGCGAATAGGGATTTTGTTGCAAATCCTCTTATGCCATGGTGTGTAGATTTTTGTAACACATTTGTTGATAGGAACCATGACTTGTGAATCATATTCATCAACTCTGCAGACAAAGGTTCGTGGCAGGTCACCTGTTTTCAAAACGCCAACAACCTTTCCACTTACATCAGGAATGTCGCCTTCCTCAGACCTCAGTGAAAGAACTTCAACCAAAACCTGGTCACCGGGAAATGATTTTCCACAATTAGCTCGACCTTCTATTTTAATGTGTATACCCTGAGGATCATCGAGAACGATGGCATAGCCTTTGTAAAACTTTTCCATGACTATTTCACATTGCTTATATTTATAAGGATCAGATAACAGCAGTGATTGCAGGACTTCCTTTGGATAATCTGTGTACTGTACATTGTTCCTCTTCTGAGAGGATTGAAAGGACACTTCACTACTCGTATGTTCCTGTTCGTTAACCTCACCTGTAACAAAATCTACAAATCCCTCCTCTGTTAGGGTTAATGTCACGTTCTTGCTCTCATCCAGAAGTTCTTGCAGTATTGGGTCAAGGCCTTTTTCTGAGTCACTGTCACTTTCATCTTCATCTCTAGGAGCCCAGTATTCAGTGTCATCAATGGCTTGTTTAATCTGCTCCATTGACAGATCCTCGGGGTAAATGCTTTCATTGTCAATGGACTCCTGTATATACTTCTTCCAAATTTTTCTGCAGTTTCCAAAAGAGCAAAGAGCCAAAGCATTGCCAACAACTATTACAAGAGATTGAGCCCGTGTCATGGCTGTGTTCAAAACCCTGGGTTGACTGAAAAACTCTAAACCAGCTCCCTTTGAAGAGATACTGCTTTCACGAGTATGCACTGTACAGATGATCATCACTCTGAACTGCCTTCCTGGTGAAAAAACAAAACAAAAAATTACCTCCAATAAAGCTGTCGCTTCTCACCTCTGTGAAAAATAGAGTCAAGTATTCATCAGAAAAGGCAATGCTTTACTGAATAGTGGAAGAGGTTTCAGAAACATGACAATACTTTCCCACAAATGTCAAATGACTGACCTTCAAGCCAAAGTTAAGTAAAACATTATCACCAAAATAATGTTAGAAAATATTTTGTAGGTTACTTATCACTGAGTATAAGCAAGTGTAATCAATTAAGAGCATCCTGACTGGTTGTAGCACTGCCTGGTATGGGAACCTTACTTCCCTCAATTGCAGGACTCTGCAGAGAGTGGTGCAGACAGCCCAGCCCATCTGTGGATGTGAATTTCCCCCTATTCAGAACATTTACAGAGACAGGTGCATAAAAAGGGCCTGAAGGATCATTGGGGACCTGAGTCACCCCAACCACAAACTGTTACAGCTGCTACCATCTGGGAAATGGTACTGCAGCATAAAAGCCAGGACCAACAGGCTCTGGACAGCTTCTTCCACCAGGCCATCAGACTGATTAACTCACACTGACACAACTGTATTTCTAAGCTATATTGACTGTTCTGTTGTATATCTTACTGTACATAATATTAATTACAAATTACTATAATTTGCACATTGCACATTCAGATGGAGACGTAATGTAAAGATTTTTTACTCGTGTTTGTAAATAGTACAAAAAATATGTAATCAAAAAGTAGTGAGGTAGTGTTCATTAATTCAATGCCCATTTAGAAATTGGAGAGTTGAGGGAAAAAGGCTGTTCCTGGATCATTGAGTGTGTGCTTTCGGGCTTCTGTACCTCCTTCCCAATGGTAGCAATGAAAAGAGGGCATTTCTAGGTGGTAGAGATTCTTAATGATGGACACCGCCTCTACGAGGCACTGCTCCATGGAGATAACCAGGATAATATGGAGGTTAGTGCCCATGATGGAGCTAGCTAATTATATAATTCTCTGCAGCTGACTTCGATCCTGTGCAGTTGCCCCCACCACACCAGTGATGCAGCCAGTTAAAATGCTCTCCACTGTACATCTGTAGAAATTTGAGAGTGTTTTGGTGACATACCAAATCTCCTCAAACCCCTAATGAAATATAGCTGCTGTCTTGCCTTCTTTATAGTTCCACTGATATTTTGGGACCAGGTGAGGTCCTCCGAGATAATAGCACCCAGGAACTTGAAATTGCTCATCTCAACTTCTGATCCCTCTATGACGATTGGCGTGTGTTACCTGGTCTTATCCTTTCTGAAGTCCACAATCAGTTCTTTGGTCTTATTGATATTGAGTTCAAGGTTTTTGCTAAGGGATAATCTTACTGAGGTGCATAAAATTGTAAGGGGCATAGATAAGTGAAAAGCAACCATCTTTTACTCTCCAGGACAGAGAGCCAAGAACTAAAGGACAGAGGTTTAGGTAACAGGGAAGAGATGTAATAGAAATGAAAAAGATAGATAGATAGATAGATAGATACTTTATTCATCCCCAAGGGGAAATTCAACAATTTTCCAGTGTCCCATACACTTATTGTAGCATCTTTTCCCCCAGAGTGTGCTCTGTATATGGAATGAGCTCCCAGAGGTGGTTGAGGCAGGTGCATTAACAACTTTTAAAAGGCACATAAAGTAATAGGAATAACAGTGCATTGAAATAGATGTAAGAAAATTAATTTTCTATATATTTCAATGTATAATGAGAATAACTTTAATAGCAAAACTTATTGTACAGGGCCTAAGGTTCCTTTTGCAAATAGGGCACAGGGTATCATTAAACATTCCTTCATTTTCAGCCACTGTGAAAAGTGGAAATACCTTGAGGACTAGATGATCAGAAGTTCCCAAGAGAAGGTTGCATAAGTAGATTAGATGCTACTGTGAAGGATGGGAGAAGGAAGAAGATCCTGCTCAATAGATTTTTTTTTTTGGGGAGTGAGGTGTTTGGGAGAGGGTTTGCAGCGGTTGATCAGAGTATACTGGGGTTGCTTTTGAAAATTATCTGTCCTGTGTGTATTCGTTTTGAGGGTGGAGTGGTGGCCATTCAGTTATCGAGTATTTTTGTGCCTGAGATATAATTCTGGATTACAGGGGAATCAAGTCTTTGAGAACCTAGGCAGGACAATGGAGATGAAGCCAAAGATCAGATCAGTCTGGATTATACTGAATGGCATGGCATACTTGAGCAGCAATTTAACCCTCTTCTCCATTTTTAAAAAAATCTACTTACACTGGCAAAGAGCCATGTATTATTGTTTTGAATCCTGTTCGTTTTTAACATTAAGGCTATTACACCATTATTTGAAATTTGCTATTAATTGGTAAGCCAACTATCTGTCTCAGTTCCTACATTTACAACTTGAAAAATAATCTTACCAACATTTTATCCTTGATTGAACTGACTCATAAATATCAGTACAAATATTTGTATTTTATAAACAAAGATCTGATACAATAGAATTTGGAGGAGTCTATTCTTTTTATCCTCCTTCAGTTATTTTTCCTTTTGTGTAGCTTTCATGAATCTTTAATGAGGAATATTTTAAATACTTTAAGTATGAAGAGAACATTATCTATAATGGAATAAGGTTACTGAACACAGAGACACAGGTATCTCTATTTCCTAAATAATTTAAAGCTGTTTTTTTTAAAACCACACTGCTTCCTATTCTTATTGGTGAGAAAGCTTCATTGTATAAACGGAGCAGTTTCCCTTTGGGAGAGACAGATTCCGAATATAATACTAAAAGTAAATTAAACACTCCTTTGTTGTTCAACTGGGTGTAAATGCACTTACCTTGAATATTGGAGACGTTCTCTACATTAACATCTTTGAATCTATGTAATCTAAGTTCCTGTCTCAGGCAGCGAATCTGAAATAAAATTTTAAAGGTAAATATTAAATCAAATGCACCATTGCAAAAGAATTGAGGCCTGGTCGTATATAAAGAAAGAGTTTTGGATTTTACAAAGAGTAGAATAAGCAGAAGGTTACTGATACAAGTTATGTGTTCAGAGTGAACCAAAGTTTATGATATGGGCGTTTGACCTTATATTTCAGACAAAATCAGAAGAAAAATGACACTTCAGTGTGAATATGGAACAACAACATTGATCATTATACACCATAATGACTTCTTACTTCCCTTAAAGTTTAATCCGAGGACGCTTCCCTCCTACGTTCATCTTGAGAGAGATCGGAGTTAATTTTTTTAAAAAGTGACTACATATAAACTTACACCCCTTGGGTTACAAAAAGCTATTAAGTTCAAACTGATTCAGTTAAATACTTGATATTCTTTTTCAGAGAGTTATGGATTGAAGACTAGCAAATCAGAGGTGGTGACTCTTATTGACACATTCCACATAATTTTGCATTAAAGAGGCCAAACAGCAGTACAGTTAAATGACAGAGTTGGGAGTAGGGATGGAATTAGAAGGAATTTCCACAGTACTCAGCAGATTCTAGTTGAGTGGCACCTCCAATACATGCATTATATTATTTTCTATTAGTTCAATAAATTTGGAATCAGAGTTCAGCTGTCCATGTTAATTAAATCGGTATAATATTAAGCCATCATTGTACAGAAGGTTCTAAGAATACGATGCTGATTGTTTCAACCATTCTCTATTCTTCTCCAATGGCTCTTAACATCTCAGGTATGTTTGTCAGTTTGTTCTTGCACTATCAGCTTTTGGAATAGCCATGGCTCAGGTTCAAAGTGTTGCCCTCTCTTTTTCTCCAGAGAAAATTTAATAGACGATTGCCAGCTTGATCATCCAGAAGCAGAAACTAAATGCACTTAATCAATATAAATTCACTACGTGGCAATTTAAATTTATGTTGCCAAAGGCATTCTTGAATCACAGGAATCTACCCAAATAACATTTATGAACATAGAAGTGTATTTAAAATATTAGCTGCTTACGTTTTGGTTGCCAGTACTTTTACCCACATTTATGCTCACATGTTCCATCTTCAAATGCCAAAATCCTACAACTGTACTTGTAAATAACTTTTAAAGACTGCTATTGTGCTGAATTCCTTCTTTTGGGTACATTTAGAACACAGCACAGAGAAAATCTAAAGCACATTACAGGCCCTTTGGCCCACAAAGTTGTGCCGACCATGTAACCTACTCTAGATGCTGCCTAGGATTTCCCTACCGCATAGCACTCTATTTTTCTAAGCTCCATGCACCTATCTAAGAGTCTCTTAAAAGAACTTATTGTATCCGACTCTACTACCTTCGCTAGCAGTCCATTCCACGCACTGACCACTCTGTGGGGAAAAACTTACCTCTGACATCCCCCTTGTACTTACTTCCAAGCACCTTAAAACTGTGCCCCCTCATATTAGCCATTTCAGCCTTGGGAAAATGCCTCTGACTATCTACACGATCAATACCTCTCATCATCTTATACACCTCTGACAGGTCACCTCTCATCCTCCATCGCTCCAAGGAGAAAAGGCCAACTTATAAGGCACACTTCTCAATCCAGGCAACATCCTTGTAAATCTCCTTTGTACTTTCTGTAGAGCATCCACACCCTTCCTGTAATGAGGTGACCAGAACTGAACACAGTGCTCCAAATGGAATCTAAGTAAGGTCTTATATAGCTGTAACATTAACTCATGGCTCTTGAACTCAATCTATTGGTTGATGAAGGCCCCCATGTCATACGCCTTCTTAACAACACTGTCAACTTGCGCAGCAGCTTTGAGTGTCCTATAGGCATTGACTCCACAATCTCACTGATCCTCCACACTGCCAAATGTCTTACCATTAATATTATATTTCGTACTCAATTTTCTGCTTACAATTTCAGCCAGGAAATAGCTTCCCTATGCAGATTGCAAGCTAAAGATCAGGCACAGTCTAATACCACATCACGTGATTAACACTGAAAAGATACTGATTTGGTGCTCCCTTTAAAACATTAGGATGCTAGTTCCCGTGCTGCTTCTGAAAAGCGAGGCCCCAGTTCCTCTGCTCCCTTTAACATACCGGTTCCCTTGCTTCATTTGATAAACCATGGCTTTTGTTTCTGCATTTTCTGAAAACTCAGTGGAGCTCCTATTTTTGTGCTCCAGTTGAAGTTGCCAAGGTCGCTCTTCCCATGCTTAATTGAAACCCAATGGCTTCTCAAGATTCTAGATTATATAATGTAATGTCCAGTACACGAGTGTAAAGGAGAATGTATGTTACTTCAGCTCCAATGCAGCACAGAGAATACACAAGGTAAAGCACAATAATAATAAAAAAAGCACAATAAATATAAATACACGAGATAACTTATATACATCGATTGATTATAGTCTATGTCCAGGAGGTATCACTAGGCACAGGAGCATCTGTACACAAGGTGAGTGACAGGAAATGATAAAAATAGTGATAGTTGGGGGTGTGGAGGATGAGTTAATGGCTGGAGGTGTTGACTGGGGAAAATAACTGTTTTTGAGTCTGGTGGTCCTGGTTTGTATGCTACATGGCTCATCCCCAATGGGAGCAAAACAAACAGTTCAAGACCAGGGTGGGTGGGATCCTTCATGATGTAACTGGCCCTTTTCTGGTACTTTTCTGTACATTAGTCCTTAATGGCTGGTAGACTGGTGCCGCTGATGTGTTGGGCAGTTTTAACTGCCTGTTGTAGAGCTTTGCTATCCATCGCAGTGCCGTTTCCGTACCATGCAGTGATGCAGCTTGTTAGGATGCTCTCTCTACTGCATATCTGTAAATTATCATGAGTGTAGATGTGCATCCTCCAGTTCACTTCAGCCTCCTCAGAAAGTAGAGTCATTGGTGAGCTTTCCTGATTGTGTAGAATGTGTTCAGGGAGCATGTGAGGTTATGTGAGATGTGCACTCCCAGGAGTTTGTAACTGCTCACAGCTTCCACAGCTGAGACCCTGATCTAACGAGGGGTGTGAATGATGCAAGTTCTCCTGAAGCTGCTAACAATCTTCTACGTCTTGCTGACATTGAAGAAGAGGCTATTTGCCAGGCACCAGGCCTCAAGCTATTCTACCTCCTCAGTTTCCCTCAGTCCTTTTGAACTCACTGGGGCCAGATTTCATTAACCTTATTAAGTGCAGCAGAAGCAAATGTCCTGAGGTAGCTGGACTAATAAAAATTTCCACACTGATCTTAATGGTTTAGCAAATTCTTCATTGTAGGATTATCTCACCATGTTACTTACAGAGCAATATAATAAAGATATTGTTTTGAAATTCTAAGTTAAAATTTAAAAAATGTAAATTATGTCTTTCAAACAGTGAAGAATTGATTCGTGACCCTCTAAGTCGGCAAACTTAGAGCATTTTAACAGAACTTGACCCGGTTTCACATGGAGCCTGAAATCGTTGCATCAGACAACATTCTGGAAATATTTACTTAACGTGATCAAGGAAAGCCTGATAAGGAGACAGCTGTGATTTTTAATTTTGCCTTTTCACAGAGGTCCCTCTTTGCAGGATGTTCCCCTACATTATAATAGATAGAGAAGTTAAATGTTTGTCAATTTATTCTATTGCTATTTCAATCCATAGAGTATAGATAGCAGTCAGAAGCCAGACTTCTAAGTGAGCATTGAATAATTTGGATTCTGATAATACAGTATAATACATGTTAACTAAACCATACAAAATATAGCAATAGATATAGAATGGCCCATTATCTGACTTAAGAGTTTTGTACAATGTTGGGGATTTCAGGAGGTCATATTGATGCAGAACACAGGAGAATACAGAAAGTCCTCTTCTGAAGTTTAAACACAAAAATCAGCAATAGCTTCAGCCTTATCCATTTTATGCTACATTTCTTTGAGAAACATATACTGTTTAAAAAAAACACAGAAAATAATGATTCCCTTTTTGGTTGTAAATTTCAGATTAAAAAATATATTTTGACTGAGAAGTCTTTTCACTGTAGTTAATTTTGTGCAACTACTTGGAATCTTTCTGCATGGCATCACACAAGTCCTTTCCTAGACAAAAAAGATGCTGGTCTGAAATCTGAAGTCAGAGACAAATGACAAGTCTTCAGCCTCTCATCCGAGTAAGAGTTATCCACATGATTGTTATGAGCATTTGAACAGATCTAATCTAATCAGATCTAATTCAAGGAAACAGCAATATGCATCAACAGAACACATGAATGCAAAGATAGAGGCATGGGTCATCAACCATTCACACTGAGAAATCCTCATGGACCATACCAGGGCTTCCTATCCATGATTAATCCAGACAAGTGGTTTCAGTTCAGCCAGGATGTCAGCTGATTGTGTTTTCTACATGCATCAGGTGCTCCCTTTGCTATGCAGGGAACATCAACATTAAAACATGATCGGTCTTCTTAAAGCTATTCTGATCTTCTTAAAGGGCATCTGTTTTTCTTTATTATTGAGATACAATGCTGAATAGCCCTTCTGGCCCTCTGAGCTATGCAATCCCTGATTTTAATCCCAGCCTAATCACAGGACAATTTACAATGACCAATTAAGTTACCAACTGGCACATCTTTGGACTGTGGGGGGAAGAATCCAGAGCACCCAAAGAAAACCCATGTGGTCATGGGGAGAACGTACAAACTCCTTACAGCCAGCGTCTGGAATTGAACCTGGGTCACCTGTCCTGTACACCACTGTGCTAACCACTATGCTACCATCATGCAGAAAGCGAATCAGTTCTGGAAAAAGTGAAAAATAGCATGGAAAAGGTGGGATTTTGGACAGAAGAGGTAATAGATGAAATTCAAGTGAGAAATATTTTATCTTTATTCATATATAGGATATGGGCTTTGATGAAAGCATAATATTTAATTTTCTTGAGAGGGTGCAAATGACTTCTGGAATCACTGGTGAAGACACTCCAGCAGTATTGTGGATAGGATGTTATAGAATATACAAAATGAATCACTGGGGTAATCTGAGACGTCATTGGGTAGAATCTGGAAGAGAACTTTCAGGTGATGATGCTGTCCTGTGCACATTGTCTGTTTAGCTCTCTGCACTACTTGATTTAACCCTAAGACTGTGTGGCTAAGCACAGCTCCAACACCATATACAAGTTTGCTGACAACTGTATCAGAGGTGGTAATGATTCAGAATACAGTGGGAAGACTGAAAATTTCGCTGAGTAATAAAAACATCTTCTCATTCAACGTCAGCAAGACCAAGTAACTGATTGTAGACCAGGAGAGGGAAGCCAGAGGTCCAGAGGATCACAGGTGGAGTGGGGTCAGTAACATTAAATTCCTGGGTGTTACTATCTCAAAGGACTTGTCCTGGACCCATCATATAACTATAATTGCAAAGAAAGTGCGAGAGCACCTCTACTTCCTCAGGAGTCTGTGCAGATTTGTGCACCTCAGCTAACTTCTGTAGATGTGTGGTGGAAAGTGTACTGACTGGCTGCATTACAGCCTGGTATGGGGACACCAATGCCTTTGAATGGAAAATCCTACAAAAGACGGTGGATTCCACCTAGTACTTTCAGGTGAAACCCTTCTAATCTTTAAGCACATCCACATAAAACGCTGCCGTAGAAAAGCAGCATCTATCAAAGATCCTCACCACCCAGGCCATGTTCTTTCTTGCTGCTGCCTTCAACTAGAAGGTACAGATGCCTCAGGACTTGCACCACCAGGTTCAACGACAGTTACTACCCCTCAACCGTCAGGCTTTTGAACAAAAGGGGATAATTCTATTTCTGGTATTCCAACAACATTTGGTCGCATTTAAGGGCTCTTTATCTTGTTATTTCACACTCGTTAGTTTTGCTATTTATTTATATTTGCATTTACACAATTTGTTGTTCATTGATCCTGTTTACAGTTACTGTTCTATAGATTTGCTAAGTATGTCAATAGGAGAATGAATCTCAGGGTTGTATGTGGTGACATGTATGTACTTTGATAATAAATGTTACTTTGAACTTTGAAAGATGCAAGATTTGAAGTGTTGCAGTGAATAGCTGCAGAGACTTTTATTAATGGCACACTCTGCATCCACAGAGTGCCAATTATCTCCTCCATACCCTCCACTTCACCAAATCACCAACACTTCCCTTCCAATAAACCTCCACTTCACTTCCATACCCTCCATTTCACCAAATCACCAACACTTCCCTTCCAATAAACTCTAAATCTGGGCCCCATTGACATGGTGTATCACATTTCCATACAGTGACCATCAGTAGAAGTTCCACACCTCCCTCCTCCCTCTCAGAACTCCTACAAACAAGTTCCACAATGCTCAAAGACGTAATTCAAATTCTCTTGCAAGGCAGGGTCATGTAGAACAAAGACAGTAGAAGCCAACTACAGAAAGAGAAGGGTGCCTGCATGCCTTGAACCACAAGAAGATGACAACACTGCTTGATTTAAATGATCAGTGCAAAAATCATGGACAATAGCAGGACTATAATTATTGAAGATAATGATGTCTACTCACCTAGATGATTTTCTCACATCCCAATACCCTGTCACCCACACTTCCATCTTATTTACAAACTGCAGATGGTGTAAACATGCACCTCTTCCCCTCCCCCTCCTCGCCACTTCCTTACCCCAACATTTTTCACTTACAAAAAAATCTAAGAACTACAATCTGACCAGTCAAGGAACAGCTTAAAGACAATGATAATAAAATACTTCTTCTTCATTATCCTTGCACACCTTCATTATCCAAAATCACCTTACAACTTGCTTATTTATCAGCATTTCCTGTTCTTTGTGGATTTTCTCATTCTCCCAGTCAAATCAATACCAAAATAATACACTGCTAGGCAAAAGCCTGCCTTTAATTACCTACTGCAGAAAACTATAAGTCAGCAAGTTTCAACCACATCATTTCCTTACAGACTTCTGCACTTAAAACAACAATGAAACAAAATGGTGACATTACACAATTGAACAGTTGTAAGATTGGACCAAACACCAAAGGAAATCAGTCAAATGTCTTTCTTTAAGTAAATGAAAATGCCTTTAAATGGGAGGAAATTCATACTGTTTGATGCATATCCAGTTGTGCAAAGTTGTATTAAAGATGGAACCATTCTTTCATGCCTGTACTTCTTCCTTGGTGAAGACGTAACTTTGCCTTTGAAACAATGGCACAAATCCTCAAAGATAGGCAGAAAGGCAGCACTCAAAAAATAAGACTAACTCTTAGCCCCATTAAAATTTCATTTTTGGCTGTAGCCAAATGTAGCTGTTGCCACCAACTATTTTAAATGTCCCAAGAATTTAAATCTACTTCAGAAGCACCTTTTGGGACAACCTTATTCTTTGACAGATGTTTAAGTTAATATCAGTATATAATTTTGAGCCATGTTACCTGATGAAATTCAGAAGATACAACACAGATTTCCATTTGATTCGATTTTCCCCATTCGCTGGGCCAGCTTTTCATAATAGATTCTACCATTTCAACAACTTGTAAAACTTCATGCTCATTGTACCAGGATAAAGTGGATGGGTGGAATCTGCTGGTCCCTGAAACATGGCGAAACATTAAAGGATAGAACTTTGGGTGGCGTTGGACATCTCCACTTGCTTGAATAACGTCGACTTTTCCAACATAAAATTGTACTGACACAAAGTCAATGATCTCTTTCACCGACCTATAGTTTTCCTTGAAGATTATGCGGCTTTTAGCTGCCTTTTCATGTTTTTCTCTCATGTAGTATTGGAACAGGCGGTTGAGTAAGGTGTAGTCTGCCATCTCATTATCTTCAACTGAAAAAAGCTTTGGCGTCACTTGCATGTGATCTCCTGCCAAGACAATCCGAGTCTCGTTTCCTGCAATGCCCAATGGAATTAGTGCGTCACATTCTAACATCTGAGCAGCTTCATCGATCAAAATGTGTGTGAAAAATCCAGGAGGAAGGCTGAGTTCTGAGAACAATTTTGCCTCCATGCACGTGGTGATCACTATACGATATGATTCCAAGGTACATTTGTCAGGTGCAGCAAATGAATTGTTTGAAAGTAAACAGTATTTCTGTGTAATTGGGTCAGTATGAATGGGGTCCTTCTTGACATACTTCAACCGTAGGGGTCTTCCTTCAGGAAATTCAGTAGCATATTGATGAAAATAATCTTTGACATACAAATCTGCAGCACTGAAATAAGAGGCAAATGAGCTCATTAGTTAGATCTAAGCATTTTATCTGTGATAAACAATATTGAAATACATGCTTTGTCAACTTCAGTTTATGGATCAAATGCAATGCCTCCCAAATGGCCTATTTAAGTGTACCAGCTGTAATGGCATACTTAGCATACCAGTTGCAACCTCAACAAACAACTGTTTAAAGGATCTATGTATATCAGCAACATTCTACAATGTACCAGTGATTAGAAATAGATGGGAGAATGCTACCGTGGAGTAATAGAGGCAAGCTGATGAAGAACAATCCTCTCAGTCCTGACAGGAGCTTGCTAGGAACTTCTCTATTCAGAATATATTACACAGATGCAGTCTATGAACATCTGCCCTTTGGCAAGCTTGCAATCATTGCAAATTCCAGTACCAAGTGTGTGTGATCTGTGGGCTGAAGGAACAGTAGATGCACTCTTTGCTTTTTGAGCAAAGACTTTGGCTGTTCATCCAAATATAGTAGCTAACGATGAGATCTGATAGAGATCAGCAGCTATAGTATGAAATAATCCTGAGGTTAAGAAGCTGAAAGCATTTCAAAACATTGATCAAAAGGAAGTAAAAGATCAATGTATTAAAAATAAAACATTTCCATCCTGTTATGGCTCTTAGAATAGCTTGAGTATACACTGCATTGACAAAACTAAAGAATTACTTTTCAAATGGAAAACAATTAAAGGTATATTCTTATATAGCTGAAAAAATATTAGGAGGTTGCATTTTCAAGATATATTTCAAACTTAAAGTTGTAAAATTTGCAGCTGTAAACCAGTAACAGGTCTGCAAAAGAAAATATGTTTTAGTTCAATTTAATTACATTTAAGAACTCTTTTGTCTCATGGAATGAAAATTACAATGATTAACTCTCCTTTGCTATAACATGTACTAAAACAGTTTTGTTTTGTTTCTATGGTTTGGTCAAGCTAGAGTAATCAATCTGACCAAAGGTTAGTTTGAAATGAAATAAAATTAGGATAAACATAGAGGGTTGTAAGTGAACTGCCAAGGGTTTTAAGGTTGGTTGCCTGCTGTACCGTTACTGCCAAGTAATGATGTCAGTACACAAGAGCACAAACTCAACCTACTGTGATTGTTATATTAAGCAAAGTTGCTTAAATGAATGTATTAGTTAAAATAACATTTTTACATCCAGACATGAAATAATAAAGATTGATGAGGTTTTTAAAGTTCAGGGAGATTCCTTCTCATAGGATACACGCCAGAATCCTTGCTTCAAAACTCTGACACTAATTCTGGTCAAAGCACAACCACTCATCACTTGTGGGTTGTAAAGAGAGACTCCTATATCAAGAATGAAGATGGCAAAGCTTGTTTTGGTCAGATTTCAATGCAAAAATGAGAGAGTGAAACAGGAAGACATAAAGCATTTATCCAGTGGGGCAGCTTTTATTGAATTAGTAGAAGAGGTGGGTTGGGTTCAACAATTGTGTTTAGTTCCTGGATTAGAATCGTATCTCATCTACTGGCAGTCATTGTACCAGTCACTGTGTTCTGCTTGTTATAGCTTGCATTAACAGAGAAACAGCGGAAGGACCTAGCTGATGTGAGATTTTGCTTCAGCAACAGACAAGTTGGCTTTAAAGGGATCGACACCATGGCGTTTCAAGACATCTGTCACTTGGGTGTGGACTCCTGCAGCCCAACGTGCAACAAGAATGCTTTTAAGGCAAGATAAACCAAGTTTACCTTAGCAAATAAAATAAGGAGCTACAAAACTGCTATTTTAAACACATACAGGAACAGACCTCTGATTGATCTTAGGATGTGTAATAATTGAAATCACCTGGAGCAAGAGAGCTGTACGTGAGTAATATTGAAAGGTGCATTGTTTACATGGGACTGAGCTCGTTCAAGTGATCACTAGAGTGAGCTGGGAAAAGAGGTGCATGTTATAGTTGCAAGAATGGATCAAACCTGTTTAAGGTCACCAGAACAGAGACCTAGTGCTACTGTATGGATTTTGTAGAGGTTTTAGATGAATTATTTTAGATATAGCATTTGCACATTGTTTATTAACATTTAAAGATGTTCTCTGAGACTACTGACAAATTTTACCTCACTTTGCAGAAGCACAGAAAACCTACAGCACAATACAGGCCCTTTGGCCCTCAAAGGTTGTGCCAAACATGTCCTTACCTTAGAAATTACCTAGGGTTACCCATAGCCCTTTATTTTTCTCAGCCCCATGTACCTGTCCAGGAGTCTCTTAAAAGACTCTATCATATCCGCCTCCACCACCATCACCAGCAGCCCATTCCACACACTCATCACTCTCTGCATAAAAAAAAACTTACCCCTGACATCTACTCTGGACCTACTTCCAAGCATCTTAAAACCGTGCCCTCTCGTGCTAGCCATTTCAGCCCTGGGAAAAAGCCTCTGACTATCCATATGATCAATGCCTCCCATCATCTTATACACCTCTATCAGGTCACCTCTCATCCTCCGTCGCTCCAAGGAGAAAAGACTGAGATCACTCAACCTATTCTCATAAGCCATGCTCCCCAATCTAGGTAACATCTTTGTAAATCTCCTCTGAACCCTTTCTATAGTTTCCACATCCTTCCTGTAGTGAGGTGACAGAACTGAGCACAGTACTCCAACTGTCGTCTGACTGGGGTCCTATATAGCTACAACATTACCTCTCAGCTCTGAAACTCAATTCCATGATTGACGAAGGCCAATGCACTGTATGCCTTCTTAAACACAGAGTCAACCTGCACAGCAGCTTTGAATGTCCTATGGACTTGGACCCCAAGATCCCTCTGATCCTCCACACTACCAAGAGTCTTACCAGTAATACTATATTCTGCCATCATATTTGACCTACCAAAATGAACCACCTCAAACTTATCTGGGTTGAACTCCATCTGCCACTCCTCAGCCCAGTTTTACATCCTATCAATGTCCCACTGTAACCTCTGACATACCCCCAACCTTTGTGTCATCAGCAAATTTACTAACCCATCCCTCCACTTCTTCATCCAGGTCATTTATAAAATTCACGAAGAGTTGGGGTCCCAGAACAGATCCCTGAAGCACTCCACTGATCACTGACCTCCATCCAGAATATGACCCATCTACAACCACTCTTGCCTTCTGTGGGCAAGCCAGTTCTGGATCTACAAAGCAATGTCCCCTTGGATTCCATGCCTCCTCTCTTTAGTAATAAGCTTTGCAATGGGGTACCTTATCAAATGCCTTGGTGAAATCCATATACACTACATCTACTGCTCTACCTTCATCAATGTGTTTAGTCACATCCTCAAAAAATTCAATCAGGTTTGTAAGGCACGACGTGCCTTTTGACAAAGTCACGCTGACTATTCCTGATCATAATATGCCTCTCCAAATGTTCATAAATCCTGCTCTCAGGATCTCCTCCATCAACTTACCAACCATTGAAGTAAGACTCACTAGTCTATAATTTTCTGAGCTATCTCTACTCCCTTTCTTGAATAAGGGAACAACATCCACAACCCTCCAATCCTCCCAACCCTCTCCTGTTCCATTGATGATGCAAAGACCAGCAATCTCCTCCCTCGCCTCCCAGAGTAGCCTGGGGTACATCTCATCTGGTCCCAGTGATTTATCCAACTTGATGCTTTCCAAAAGCTCCAGCACATCCTCTTTCTTAATATCTATATGCTCAAGCTTTTCAGTCTGCTGTAAGTCATCCCTACAATTGTCAAGATACTTTTCCATAGTGAATACTGAAGCAAAGTACTTATTAAGTATCTCTGCTATCTCCTCCAGTTCCATACACACTTTTCCACTGTCACACTTGATTGGTCCTGTTCTCTCACGTTTTATCCTCAGAAAATAGGTGCAAGAAACACAATAAGAATATTTTTGAGTCATATGCACTTTAAATACTCACTGGAAACTTGGTTTACGCATTGCATAATTGCAGACATAACTGCTCTGTTAAAAAGAAAAGGTTCTGGCACTAACAAAATTCCAATCAGAATATCAGGTGTAGAAAAGGAACAGAAATAGGGATAGTATTGCTCTTTCTCAAGTCAAGCTGGTTTCAAATGCACAGTATTGTTTTGGAGTTGCAAGAAGAAATTTCTAGTTAATCTGTAATTTAACTGATATTATGAGTATAATCATTTGCAAGATAACTAAACCATGTGGCATGTTTCAGTATCATACTTGTATCATATTTATTCATTCACTCTCTGCACATTCAAAATATCAGTATATTTAAGAAAATGCAATTTTCTGATAGAAGGAATGTTGTTTAATGGTTTAGGCAACATATTCAACAAATACATGTTTTCTTTCTGCATTATTTCCCATCATTTTATCAACTGTTAACAGTTTTAATTTGTAATATCTTAGTGAACTTCCTTTTTATATTTATACCCTCTACTCTGGTCCTGGACTGCTACAACTAGCATCTCAAGACACTGGAAAGTTGTCACCAACATTGTCTCCCCCAAAATCCTCCAAATGCACTGAATGGACAAGCAAACCATTGTCAGTGCCCTCGGCCCTTTCCCCCTCAGGCCCGATCTCATTCAGTTGCTTTACAGTATCAGAATCCCAGTCAGTATGTGGAAAGTTAGAATCACCTACTATTACAACCTTATGTTTCTTGCAACAGTCTGCAATCTCTCAACAGCTTTGCTTCTCTAAATCCCTCAGACAATTGGGTGCTCTACAAAATAATCCCATTAATCCCATCATAATGTTCTTACTCTTCAGTTCCACCCATACAGCCTCAGTAGACAAGCTCTCCAGCCTGATCACTCTGAGCACTACTGTGATATTTTCCTTGACTGGTAATGCCAACACTCCACTTTAATCCCTCCAGTTCCTTCACGTCTAATACAATGGAACTCTGGAACATTGAGCTGCCAGTCCTGTCCACCTGCAATCAAGTCTCACTAATGGCTACAACATCATGGTTGCATGTTCTGATCCATGTCCTAAGATCATCTGCCTTGCTCCTCTAAATCGTATGGACTGTTGGATGGTCTATAATATAATCCCATTAACATTGTCATCCTTTACTTATTCCTCAGTTCCACCCATATGGACTCAGCAGACAAACTCTTCAGCCTGTTTAGCACCTAATTCCTTGAACTTACTTTGCAGGATGTCATCACCCATCATTCTCATGTGATTGGTATCTACATGGACCACAACCTCTGCCTGCTCATCCTCTCATTTAAGAATGTTGCAGATTTGATCTGAGATGTCCCTGACCCTGGCACCCAGGATGCAACATACCATCCGGGAATCGTGTTGTCCCAGAACCTCCCATCTGTTTCCCTAACCAATGAATCCCCTACAATCACTATAGCTAGCCTCTTCCCCCCACCTTCGCTTCTGAGCTACAGAACCAGACACAGTGGCAAAGACCTGATCGCTATAGCTTTCCTCTGCTAGATCATCCCTCCCCCGCAAAAAACTATCTATAGCAGTATACCTGGTGTTAATAACAATAAGTACTTTATTGATCCGAAGTGGGAAATTCTTTTGTTACAGCATCAACATTTAAAAACACACTTAGCAGTATGCAGATGTAACTAATAATAAAGTACAGAATAATAATACACACACTAATAAATTACTAATGTGCAATACTGTGCATTAACAATGTATGAAATAATAAAACAGAGACTATTGTACTATGATGTGTGTTCTCCTATCGCACAGAAATGAACTGTTGCATATGCTTATTGCACTTGATAGGAAAAATTTTCAGGAAATGATCCTTGTGACAGTGGAGCTGAATGAATCTGTTCGAAAGTGTGCTCCACTGCATATTTGTAGGTCATGGAAAGGATATGCCAGATTGTCCATAATGGATAACAGTTTGTTAAGGGGAATGACCACTGGGGTACTCTGCACCTATCCCCCTTCCTTCTCCCTGTGGTCACCCAGTTGCCTGTGTCCTGCACCTTGGGTGTAACTACTTCCCTACGTGTCCTGTCTATCAACATCTCAGCAGAGATTATCCAGTTCCAGCTCCAACTCCTTAACATCATCTTTTTGAAGCTGCAGCTGGATGCACTTCTTGCAGGTGTAATCGTCAGGGTCACTGGAGGTCTCCCTGCCTCTGCTCACTGGATGTAATTTTTGTTCATCACACCATTCTGTGTATACTCTGGAGATTTTAGTGTGTAAAACTCACAGATCTTCGATTTTGAGATACTCAAACCACCCCGTCAAGCACCAACAATTGTTCCACAGTAAAAGTCAATTAGTTCACATTTCTTCTCCATTCAGATATTTGGTCTGAACAACAACTGAACCTGTTGACTATGTCTGCATGTTTTTGTGCATTGAGTTGCTGCAACATGATTGGCTGATTGGATATTGACGAGCAGGTGTACCTAAGATTAGGTATACCTGTGAAAATGGCCACTGAGTATGTGTACTGCCACTACCCTCCCCCCATTAGTTATCTTACAGCCCACCACCATTCAAAACTGAATGGGAAAAATTACAGTGCTTTGTTTATACCACATGCTAACATGAGCCATGAAGTGTGAAAGAAGTGCTATGTATTACGTAGTCACCAAACAGTACTTTTAACAATAATAGACTGATATTTCTCATTGAAGTTTCATCTGCACATCACTATTTGCCCCATTCAAAATAACATCAACTAAGATTGATAATACCAATATTGTGAAGTTCTAAAATTATTTAAAATATTATGCATAAGTTTTTGAATATTTCATTAATTAATAAAACATTTCAGTATATATTCCTGCTAAAGCCTGATACAAAGCAAAACTATTCACTCACCTGTTAGTATCTGTACATAGAAGCAATCTAGTTTCTGGTCTCTTTACTATTTCCATTGCTGCTTTTGCCAAGGTAAAGGTCTTTCCAGTTCCAAAAGGGCCATAAATGAGAAGAGGGGGCACTATTTTGTTTCCATGGCATTGTCCAGTAATAAAGGTCATAGCATCACGTTGCTTTTGGTTTCCAATTGGAATGGCTTGAGAACACTGAGGAATGCAACAGTTGGTAAAGTCTGGAAAGACAATCTGCTCACGGGAAAGCCTGTCCACTGCTTGATGCCTGAAGCAAAATGCAAGCCGGTCCAACTGAAACTGAATCTCTACATTACAGAGGTATCCCTTCTGGTAACCAAGGCTAGCGATGCATCGCTGTGAGAGCTTCAAAGCAATGCGACTTTCAGTGGTAGCCACTTGGATGATGGCAGCCTCATAAACATCGTTGTTGGAGGAAGGGTTTGGTGCTAAAAGTGCAGTTTTAACTGCTCTCTTAAATAGATAGCCTTCATTTGAGTTAGTCAGAGCAGGAGGCATTGGAACAACAGCAAAGAGCTCTCCAGGTGGCGCAAAATTCATCCCTTCCGTGGTTTCTTCCAATTTATCAGTGATTGAAATGGTCACCTGTAGATTGAGTCTATTGAAAGGAAGTTTTACAATTATTTTTCAAAAGATTAACATGCCAAACTTCTGATTGGAACGTTTTTGCAACAATGTGCACTTCTGCCGATTTAGTTTTGCATCAGAACAATATTGTTTCAAATTGGTTTCCTTAAGCAAGTCAGTCAAGCAGGTTAACAATCAGCATTAATGATCAGCGCAGAAAACAAAATCAAATCAGATCAAATCTAGTTTAATTATCATTCAATCAGACACAGATATAGCTGAATGAAACAGCGTTCCTCTGGGGCCAAGGTGCCAAACAGATGCAGCACGGTCAAAATAGCGAGCAAAGAAAACATATTCACATGAAAAAAAAATTCATATAGTCCAAGATCCTGAGCAGCATATCCCACAATCTTATGGTACAGTCTTGCGGCAGTGCACAGACACATGAAAACCAGCCTGTCATTCAACTAATCGAACACATGAGGGCAGCACCAATGGGAGGGGCGAGCCCCCAGCCGAACATGGACACCATGCCACACTGTCTCTGGCATCTCCTCACCTGGTCATATGAGTCACAGAGCCATAGAGGTGTGCAGTACAGAAACACCTTCAGCCCATCTAGTCCATGCCAAAACCAATTAAACTGCCTGCTCCCAACAACCCACACCAGGATCATAGCCCTCCATACCCCTACCATCCATGAACCTTTCCAAACTTCTCTTAAATGTTGAACTCGAGCTTGCATTGACCACTTGAGTTAGCAGCTCACTCCACACTCTCACGACCCTCAGTGAACAAGTTACCCCTCAGGTTCATGTTAAACTTCTGTCCTTTCACCCTTAAGCCAAGACCTCTGGTTGCAGTTCCACCCAATGTCAATGGAAAAAAACCTGCATGCATTTATCGTATCTATGCCCTTCATAATTTCATATACCTCTATGAAATCTCCTCACAATCTTCTACATTCTAAGAATACTGTCCTAACATATTCAATCATTCCTTATAACTCAGGTCCTCCAGACCCGGTAACATCCTTGTAAGTTTTCTCTCAACCTTATTACATTTTTCCTCTAGGTAGACTGACCAAAACTTTACACAATACTTTAAATTAGGCCTCACCAACACCCTATACAACTTCAGCATAACATCCCATCTCCTTTATACAATGCATTAATTTATGAAGGTCAATGTGCCAAAAGCTTTCTTTATGACCCTTTCTACCTGTGACATCATTTTCAATGAATTATGTATCCATATTCCCAGATCCCTTTGTTCTACCATGCTGCTCAGTGCCCAACCATTCACTATATAAGATCAACCCATGTTTGGCCCTGTTGAAGTGCAAAACCTCACACTTGTCTGCATTAAATTCCATCTGCCATTTTTCAGCCCATTTTTCCAGCTGATGCAGATCCCTTTGCAAGCCATGATAGCCTTCCTTACTGTCCACTACACCCCTAATGTTAGTGTCACCTGCAAATCTGATCCAGGTCAGCACATTATCTTCCAGATCATTGATATGAATGACAAACAACGAAGGACGCAGCACCGAACCCTGCAGCATATCACTAGTCACAGGTCTCCAGTCAGAGATACCACCCTTCTACTACCACTCTCTGTCTTCTCCCACAAAGCCAATACCTAATCTAATTTCTACCTCAACCTGAATGCTGAAACACTGAACCTTCTTGAACAGCTTCCCAAATAATACCTTGTCAGATGCCTTACTAAGGTCCATGTGGACAACATCCATTTTCCTGGTAACTTCCTCAAAAAACTCCGTAAGATTGGTTAGACATGACCTATCACACACGAAGCCACGCTGACTATCCTTTATTAGTCCATGCCTATCCAAATATTTATATATCTGGTCCCTTAGGACCTTCTTCCAAAAACTTTCATGCAACCGCTGTCAGACTCAATGGCCTATAATTTCCTGGTTTCTGTTTAGAGCCTTTTTTAAACAGCAGAACGGCATTGGCTATCCTCCAATTTTCTGTTAACTCTCCTGTCGCTAAGGATGATTTAAATATCTCTGCTAAGGCCCTAGCAATTTCTGCACTTGCCTCCCATAGAGTTCAAGGAAACACCTTGACAGGCCCTGGGGATTAATCCATTCTGATTGGCCTGAGGGTAGCAAACATCTCCTCCTCTGGAATCTGTACATAGTCCATACCTTGAGGCCTAATCCTTGCTACACCTGAGGCTCCCAAAGCGCTTGTCTCACCACCAATCAAGGGAAGAAGACCTACATATCCAGCAGAGTCTTTCAATCACAAGTGATACATCTGAGACAATCACCCACAGTTATACTGCATGTCACCTTCGAGCACCAACTCCTATATACCTTTGAGAAGTGGGCAGCAGCCCAGCTTGCACCCAAGTCAGCTCCTCCGAATCCAAAACAAGCTCCTCTGGCATCTAGGCCGGCTCCTTCCCCAACAACCCGACTGGCTCTATCCCCCGGCAACCCAGCCGGCTCCTTCCCCAACATCCCAGCCGACCCCTTTGACATCACCAGTCCAGCTACTCAGATCAATGTGCAGCTCACTGATGGGTTAGTCCCGCAGCACCCGAAGTTCTTGGAGTAGAACTGCTTTTTGATTATAAAAAACACATTTAACAAAGAAAAAAACACCTTTGGTTGGCCCCCCAGAGGCCAGTGCATCAGAACACACCTTCTTACTGGAAAGGGCAGTGATACCTTGAACACGGTATCACTGATGGTGTGGAGATTTGGGCAGCAAGCTGAATAGGGAAAAAAGCAGCAATTGATGTAGGAATGGGTTGTAATTAGTAAAGGAGGGCCAACAATTAGAGGGAGAATAATGTCTAGGAGTATGACCCTGCAGTACGGAGGCAGAGCAGGAGGTGCAGGACACTGATTCACACATGGAGAGAGTTGACACTGGCAAAGGAAAGGGTGCTGTTGAATGGAGGAAGGCGGCCATTGATAATCATGTGGGGTTGCACAGCATGATATAGTCGTTGCAGTAATTACTAATGGTGTAAAAGACTTTGGTAAGACCACAGATGGAGTACAACATGCGGTTTGGCTTTTATACCCAAGGAAGGAATGTATTTGCAATATAGGGAGTGCAACAAAAGATCACCAGACTGATTCTTAATTTGGTAGGACAATTAAAAGTACTTGGAAGAGTAGAATCACAAACAAGAGAAAGTTTGTAGATGCTGGAAATCAAAGTAATATACACAAAATGTTGGAGGAACTCAGCAGGCCTGAAGCGTCTATGGAAAAGAGTTGACATTTTGGCCCAAGACCCTTCATCACATTGGAAAGTACAAGTTTCTAATAGAGCTTGATAGGTTATTGTACGGAGGAGATGTTCCCTGGCTGCATGGGTTTCTGTACCTTAAGTCAAGGTCTCATGATGCTGGATAAGTCATTTAGGACTGAGACAATGGGAACTTTCTTCTTTCAGAAGGTGGTGAATTCTCTGCCATGGGAGGTTTAGACATGACTGATATACCTAAAATAGGAAATGGCTACATTTCTAGATATCAAGGGGTATGAGAAAGAGTCCAGGATTTTGTTATTGAGATTGAGGAACAGCCATAATCATAATGAATTGATCATTCTGTCAAAAATAAAAAAATTAAAATATTCCTGAGAGCTTCTCTGCTGACACAGACAGAAGCAATTCTTTAGGAAACCATGACATCTATGACAGTGGAGCTGGGAGTGGCAATTTTGAATCTCCGCATTCTATTAGCATATCTTTTAAACTTTTCTTTTCCATGCTGTATCCAGATGTTTAATGACACTGAGTTATGCCACATGTAAGTTAATGTCCACCCATTGACACTTGCATTTGCAAAACGACCTTCGAGTCAATTGGGATAGATCCGTCTCTGACTCAGCTATAATATCCTACTCCACCACCCTTCCCCCATACACAACCACATTCTGTTTTGTTTCCATAAACAATATGAATGTTCCAAAGAGAATCAGGGCCTGAACCTTTGAGAGGTCAATGTGGAAATCTAGTCAAACTCCAAAGAAATTTCAATCCATATTTTCCTGTATCTACCAAGAATTGGATCAATTGGTGGATGTTGTGTAATTGGATTTTCAGAAGGCCTTTGTCATGATGCCACACATGAGGCTGCTTAACAAGATAAGAGCCTATGGTATGATAGGAAAGATAATAGCATGGATAGAGAGTTGGCTGATTGGCAGGAGGGAAAGGGAGGGAATAAAGGGAGCCTTTTTCAGTTGGCTGCCGTTGGTTAGTGGTATTACGCAGGGTTAAGTTTAAAACTGCTTCTTTTTACATTATATGTTAATGAATTTAATAACAGAATTTATGACTGTGGCCAAATTTGCAGGCAATATGAAGATCAGTGGAAGGACAGGTAGAGTTGAAGAAGCAGGAAGGCAGTAGAAGGACAGAAAGACTAGGAGAATGGAAAAAGAAGTGGCAGATGGAACACAACAGTGATAAGCATATGGTCATGCGCTTTGGTAGAAGGAATACAAGCACAGACTATTTTCTAAATGTGGAGAAAATTAAAAAATCCTAGGTGCAAAGGGACGTGAGAGTCCTCAAGCAGGATTCCATAAAAATTAATTTGCAGATTGGGTCAGAATTAGAATCAGAATTAGGTTTATTATCACCAGCATGTAATGTGAAGATCGGTGTTGAGGAAGGCAAATAGAATGTTAGCATTCATTTCAAGAGGACTGGAATCTAAAAGCAAGGATGTAATGCCGAGGCTTTATAAGTTACAGGTGAAGCATCACTTGAAGTATTGTGAACAATTCTGGACCCCTTATTTAAGACATTGGAAAGAGTTCGGATGAGGTTCTAAACAATAATTCCAGGAATGAAAGGGTTGATGTATGAGGAGCGGTTGATAGTTCTGAGCCTGGACTCACTGGAATTTAAAAGAATGAGGAGGGGTTCTCATTGAAACCTATCAAGTGTTGAAATGCCTTGATAGTGTGGATGTGGAGAAGATGTTTCCTATGGTGGGGGAGTCTTGGACCAGAGGGAACAAGCTCAGAATAGAAGGATGATGATTTAGAACAGAGATGAGGAGGAATTTCTTTAGCCAGAGGGTGGTGAATCTGCAGGGTTCATTGTCATAGGCACTGCGGAGATCAGATCTTTGGTGTATTTAAGGCAGAGGTTGCTATGTTCTTGATTAGTCAGGATGTGAAAGGTTATGGAGAGAAAACAGGAGAAAGGTGATGAGAGGGAAATAGATCAGCCGTGATGATGGAGCAGACTCGATAAGCCAAATGGCCTAATTCTGCTCCTATGTCTTAATGCCTAATGAGTTAAAAGTTTAGTTTGCCAGATCTTTTATAGTGAAAGGAAAGTAGAGTTTTGATATGTCAAAAATCAAGAGGCCTTTTGAAATGGGTGATGACTGAAGACATGTGCTTCATTAAAACAAAAAAAGTGGGAGAAGCATTTCTCTAATGGATAAGTAGAAAGAAGGAAAGATTGTTAAACATCTAGGTCAGCTGTGGCAAGCTAAGAAGCGGCTTATATATACTGAAGCAAACTTTGAAAAGAAACTGAAACAAATTATTAAATCTAGAAATACAGTAAATCAGTGGAAAGAGCAACAAAGTTCATGTTTCTGGTCAATGATCTTTCATGAGATGAATCATAAACTCTTTTCCTCTTTCCAGAGTTTGCTTGATCAGCTAAGTTTTCCAAGCATTCTATTTTTATTTTAAATTTCCAGCATTTGCAGTATTTTATTTTTGAAATATTGTCTAATTCCAATAGCAGTATAAGCAAAAATGTTAGTAAAATACATTAATGTAAAAGGTACTTGCTATATGGTGTGACAAAATTTATGATTTGTGAAGAAATGCTAGATCAAATGATATTAGCATTACAGGCTTGATCATCCATTATTGAGAAAGAAATAAAGTACAATTGCTGGAAATCTCTAACATAAAATACTAGAAATACTTAGCAGATCAGGCAGCTGCTCTGCAAAGAGAACATTTCAAATCAATGATGGTTCACAATTGAAAATTACCCTCTTCTATAGCTAATACTGGCTCTATTTGAACTTGTCTGGCAAAATCTTTTGTGCTGAGAAGTTTCTTGTTAGATACTGCACCTTGAAATTATGTCAGCTTCTGCTTGCTCCTCTTGGTACAGGAAACTGTGCATTTTTTCTTTGTAATTTGTGCGTGTTATTGGAGTTTTCGACATGTCTTTGGTGTTGTGTTCCAATGCTATGGATGGTGACTTGTATTTCTGCAACACATCGTGCTCTTGTTCATTTCTTTCCATGCAAGGTATTATCCTTCTATTTCCACTGTTCCATCTCTCCAGGCTGACAAACTGGAAATCACTGGTCCCATTATTGGATATTTGAGAAACATCTTCTGTACCAATATGAATCTTTCTGACAAGAAGAGGTCTGTTTCCAAAATCAAAAACAACCCATTGTTCATAAATTCCTATGTTCACAGCTTCAAATGAGACAACTATACTGTACAGAGTTCTGGATAACTGGAATTTTTTGCCTTCAGCACTAAGGCAATTTTTTGGTAAACTTCTTCCTTCCAGTGAAAATGTTGCACCAGGTTCTCTCTTCAGCAGAGCAACATTCAACAGTGCTTTCTGGAAAGATAACAAAACCACTTTAGTACTATTCACATTTGAGAAACTTATATTTGAATGGATCTCATTACTCTGAATAAATTCAGGATATCAGCTCAAGCTCCAATGTTGAGGTCAATAGTTCAATGTTGTTTTGCTAACTGAGCCTGTTAGGAAAATGCAGTATTGTAATAATAATTGCTTAGGGTGGGAAAATATGTACAAACATTTTAAGTCAGCTTGGACTTGACACAGGGAATGCTTTCCCATTCATGTAGATGGATCAGATAAGGAGAGCTAATTTTTATAATCAACAAACATTTACAGCATGTTTTCAAAGGTTACTCTATTTTATCATTATCTTAAAAGGTTTTAATAGTGAATATTTCAGATATTGGCATTCAGAAACTACCATTTTAAGTATCTGCCAGCTTTGCCAAGCAGTTTTGACCAATTATCAATTTGCTTCGGCTTTTTTTTATATTAATGGCATTTCCTAATCCCTCCTCCCTTCATATACTCAGAACAAGAATGGATAAATTCCAGATAATTTAAAACATTTCAAGCTTAAGTTTTTAACAAACTATTTTTTAAAATAGCAGCATCCTTGCAAATGAAACAAAAGCACCAAATTTATGTCTGAAGGGGCAGAAGAAAAGCAACTTTTGATGTATCTTCCAATTAAAACAAGGGTAGTGTGTCATCCTTAAAATCATATGAGATCCCAAGGTGATTCACAGCAACATTACCATACAAGAACATCAATAAAAAGTTTGAGAAGACAGAAACTTAAAATTAAGATAAAAACAGAAAATGCTGGAAATATGCAATAGGCCGTACTGCACCGATTGGAAGAGAGACAGAGCTAATGTTTCGGATTGAAGATCCCTCATTAGACCAAGTTCAGTCCTGATGAATGGCCTTTCTCCTGAAACACGAGCTCTATTTCTCTTCTTGCAACTGCAATCTGACCTGCTGCGTACTTCTGGAATTTTTGTTTTTATTAGAATAGAATAATAAAAACAGGATCTGAGATCCAAAAGGAAATAGCCAGGTAAATGACCAAAAAAGGAATCCTAGAAAGTAAAAATAGAGGCCAAAATACAGAATTTTTAGAATGAGAATTCCCACAAAATTGTCCATTTGTGGCTCAGTTCACAATAATAAACACTGAAGGTTTTCTTTGGTAGATTGAAATCAACACATATAGAAATATTGCGATAGAGGTTCTGCTAAGTTCAACAGTTTTTTTATTCAATTTACCCAAAAAATGACATAAGGTACTGTATGTGGAACTTAAAGAGCAAAATGCATTCAGAAAACACCTATAATCTGTTTAAACTATAGCAGAAAAGTTATTCCTATAAAACTACCACACACCAAAAGTGAATTATTTGATCTCATTTAGAGGCTAACGAGAAGGATCAAAAACTATTTTGTTTGTTTGAGCTAGGAGAGCAACATGCACATTTTAAGAAGTTTTGAAAATAATTTTTCTTTAAATTTACAAAGAAACTGACCAAAGTAACCTTACACAATAAACAAATAGTTCTATATATATGTTTGAAAGTTGTATTTCAATAATTTCAAATTACTCACATGTGGCAGGATATTTTGTATTAAGTCCATTTTCAGTTGCTTTAATCAGTTTGTCAGACTTAACTGTAACAAGGATTTTTTTTAATAACATTCTTAAATACTGGCCATTCATGCACATTTGCAGCAAACCATTAGTCCAAATGTAAATGAGTTCATGCAGACTCCCAGGGAATAAGGCACTCCTTGAACTTGCCAAATGTTGGCTGAAGGCCAAGTATACTAAAAATTTGAATTAAGTCTTTAGAGTCATTAGGTCTTCAGCCCAACACATCCATACTGACATGTTACCCAGCAAGCTTGTCCCATTTGCCCACATTTGGCCCACAGATTTCTGAACCTCTCCTATCCATGTCTCCACCTAAACGGCTTTTAAATGCTGTTAATATGCCTGCCTCAACATTATTTCTGGCAGCTCATTCCACATACACAACGTCCTTTGCATGAGGAAACCACCCCTGAAGTCTCTCTTAAGTCTCTCACCTCTTAAACCTATGCCCTTTTTGCCTTTTTGTTTTTAGCATCCTCTGCCTGGTAAAAAGACTATGTACAGTCCTTCCACCCTGTATATGTCCCTCATGATTTTATATACCTCTATCATGTCACCCTTCAATCTCCTGTTCCAAGAAATAAAGTCCTAATCTATGCAACATGGAAACCCCACCACCCCCACCCCCTGCCCAGCCCCCAACTAACAACTCCAACTCCAAAATTTGTTCTGCCCCAGTTCAGCATCTTAAGCTGTAAAATGTCTGTAGCCTTCTCCAAAACTATTTTAAAATGAATAAAATTATGGTCACTGGCTGCTAAGTGCTCACTGACACCTGCCCTACCTCATACCCCAGGAGAAGACACAGTGTTGCACCCTTTCTGGTACTTTCCTCTACATATTGATCAAGGAACTCCTTTGGACACATTTTCATAAATTCCACTCTGTTCAAGCCTTTCGTACTATGATTATCCAGTAAATATTAGGCAAGTTAACACCTCCAACTAATACAGCTCTATTATGTTTATAACCGGGGCAAACTCTACATAATTCTCACTAGTGGTTGGGGAGGCTGCTATAAAGGTTGGGAACCCCTGCTCTTGAGTCTGTTGTTATATCCTCTTTCATCAAGAAGGCAGGTCCTCACCTCTTAACTCATCTCTGTCACACCTGTGGTGTCTGTATCCTGGAATACTGAGCTGTCAGCCCTGCCCTTCCATCAGCCCATATTTCTGTTATGGCTATGATATCCCTGCCCCCAGAACCAATCGACATCCAGAGTTAATCAGCTGTATTTGCCAAACTAGTGCATTGAAACAAATACAACTTAAACCAATACACTTTCCTCTATTTCTACTCTGGTCCCATCAATCCTGATGACTAAACTTGTTCTTATTGACTACTGTATTTTCCCCTTCTCATCCACTACTCTATTGCTCAGAGCCCCAGCCCTTCCTCCTAAGGAGCACTGGTAAATCTCCCAGTCAGGATATTGGTCTCTGTCCAGGTGCAACCCATCCCCCTAGTACAGGTCAAAACTACCATAAGAAGAGATCTTAATGGTCTAAGAAATTGAATCCTTGCCCCCTGCACCAGCAGCTCAGCCACACATTTATCTGAGTTACAGGCAGTCCCTGGGTTACGTACGAGTTCCGTTCCTGAGTCCGTCTTTAAATCGGATTTGTATGGAAGTCGGAACAAGTACATCCGGTATTATTTAGCGTCAGTTAGTCAAACGTTTGTCTTAGTATATAGTATATATTTTACATTTCTATGCATATAAAACACTTAAGAAATGTATGTATTCCAATAATTAAACCACTGCGTTGCTTAGTAATAATTGTAGCTTTCATCGGGGCAGCGCCTTTCAAATGCTCCATTATTCTCACTTTATCCGATATCCTTTAAAATTGTTCTGATCATTGACTGACTGTAGCCTAACGCTTTTCCAATGACCGATGGCATTTCAACTCTTTCCAAACGCTTTATTATTTTCACTTTATTTTCAATCGCGATCACTTCCCGTCAATGTAACAGAAACACTGCGGGCGGCAGCTCCTGAGCTTTACCAGCTCCCAAGGTCCGCTGGGCCCAAAGGACTACCGCATTGAGACAGTCTAAATGGGACAAGTGGGGGCTGTGCTGGGTTTGGGTGTTTGATCCTCCACAATATTCCATGTGGGAATTTAAACTGGAGGTGGCAGTGTTTTTTTTAAACGAGGTTGAGTTGCGAGCTCAACATCAACCCAGCACGGATGGTACGGGAGTCTTGGGATCGACATCAACCCAGCACGGGAATGGTCTATCACTGGATCGAACTCAGGAAACTCCACTCTCCAGCCCAACGTTGATCTCACTGCGCCACCAGCCGACTGGAATGGGTTGGAGCGGGGGGGGGGGGGGGGGGGGGTCAGGGTGAATCTTACTAAGAAAAATTTAAGCCAAATACAAAGTTAAACACCCAACACAGTGTCAACGGCAACGACTTAAAATGGCGGACAGCGTCGCGATCTTACTTAAAATGGCGGACGGCGTGCTCCTTCCTCAGTTCGTAAGTACAAGCTGTCCGGAAGTCGGACGTTCATAACTAGGGGACTATCTGGATTTTTCTATTTCTACCCTCAGTAGCACGTGACATGGGGAGCCATCTAGTTTACTCCCTTGAGGTCCTGCCTATATTCATTATGCAAGATCTCATCCCTCCTTCTACAATATGCAATACAACCTTTGGCTGATCACCCTTCCCCCTGAGAATGTTCTGCAGCTACTCCGAAACATTCCTGACCCTGGCACCCGAGAGGCAACGTACTACCTTGGGCATATGGGGAGGGGGGTTATGGGGGCTACTACACAGGATCTAAGAGAGTTGTAGAGTTATTCAGCTCCATCATATGCACTAGCCTCCGTAGTATCCTGAACATCTGCGAGGAGAGGTGCCTCAAAAAGGCAGTGTCCATGATTAAGCACCCCTTTCACCTAGGACTTGCCCTTTTCACATTACTACCATCAGGAAGGTACACACTCAATGACTCAGGACTGGCCTCTTCCCCTCTGCCATTCATTTTCCGAATGGACACTGAACCCATGAACACTACCTCACTTTTTTTGGCACTATGTTTTGAATTTAACCATTATATATAAAACCATTATATTCATGGAATTACGTCATTTAATTACACCCTAAACTGATAAGATTGGGTGCAAGATTCACCTGTCACTTTAGGGTATATTAAAATGACGTAATTCCACAAAGACTGGCTCTGAGCTCAGCGAGTAAGGGAGAAGTCAGTTCAGTTCTCCATTAACTTGTCTATCAGTCATGCTATAAATATCATATTCTCCACATGTCAGGCGTTATCTCAAGGCCTCACCCTCATTAACAAAGCAAATGACACTGTTAGTGTTGGTAAAAGTCCAAAGAACATTATGACCAGGAAAGCCCTTTACCAAGAACTTGCAGATTAGACTCTGCTAGTTTTATCAAGACATACTGCAATCACAAAGCTCCAGCAACTTATCTTCCCATGCTACTTGAGACTGCACATTCTCTCTTTGACAGCTGAACTTCTCCCATATGCTCTGGCTTCCTCCCACATCTCGGAGACATGCCATTAAGTAGCTTAACTGACCACTATAAATTACCTCCTATGTGAGTGGGTGGCAGCAGAATTAGTGTGAATCAACAGGCATGAGAAAGACAATAGGATATAGAGAAATGAATGAGGAGAAAGGGATCAATCAGATTGCTCCCAAAACTACCACTGACTGGATGGACCAAATGGACTTCCTGTGTCAACATATGAAAGTTCCAGTTGCAGCAGACAAAAGACACCAATGCTTCAAGCCCTCAGAGTTAATTCAAAGAATAAAATTTATATGTGATGAATACTGAAGATGTTTGGTTCTGAAACATGTGTCTATATTAATGTCTATACTTACTGCTGTGAGTGGAGCACCATCATTACATATGGTACAATTCATAACCGGTCTTACAAACAATCATTCATTTGCTGCAAAATAAGTTCTTCCTTCAGAAGCAAAGCAAATACTTTACTTAAATACATGTTCTCTTAAATCACATGCACTGCCCAAGTGTCTCCATGTATCAGTTAACACAAATCAGCTATTGATAATGTGCATCTTGAATATCTCTTCAGCTAACTTCCATCAACTCTTCAGCCACATTCAGTGATTATCTCATCAATACAATCACATCCTCCTCATCTTGCTTGCAGACATTTTGATTTTCTCATCCAACCTGCACTTCAAGCCTTTACCCCATCCCTTCCCACCATGATTCTCTCTGTATCATGCCCACAACTACCAATCCCCACCATTCATACTCCCACCTACAACTTTATCCATCAGCACAAACTTCTCCAATTGCTGGAAATTGCCTAGAAAAGGCATTTTTGAATGATTGTGTGTGGTCAGCTTATTGTACAGCATGATATACTGTATATGGGATGTTCCCTGACTCTCAAATCTCTGCCTTAAGCTATCACCAGCTCCTTGTACACAGCTTTTTCATTGCATGAAAATGTACAACTTAACACTTCCAGCCCTATATTGTTCCTGAATAGAAATTTATAATGTGGTAACTGACACACATTTTTCAGCATTATTTTTATAGGTTTTTTAAATCAAGAAAGCATAGTACAAAGGAGGTTTCTGCAGTACATAAGAAATGTAACAAATGTACAATTCACATCTATGAAAGAGATGCACCCACAGTACAATCATGCTTTGGTTGCCTCCCTGCCCCAACCTACCCCAACCAATTCCCATCTCCAAGCCATCATTGCATTAGCAAAAAGGGTTAAACAGAACCTTTATCCCCACAGAGCTGCATTGATATTGAGAAGGTGTATTTTCCTAACACATAAACTGTTGCACGTTTACACGTCGGAGTTTGTAGAATTTTACTGGAGAAGGCTGAAAGTCAAAGAGATATCTGCAGAGGAAAGGAAGAAGGGATGAAGCTTTAGTTTGGCTGAGAATTCTGAAAGTATTCAAGAAAGGGTCCCCACACCTTTAGAAACTTTGTGTCCCAACTGAGAGTTGAATAACGGATCTTCTTAAGGTATAGACTGTACATGACGTCCCTAGCCATTGAGCATGGGTGAGTGGGGCAGAATCCCTCCACCTGAGCAAGACTGTGTGCCTGGCCAAAAGAGAGGCAAAAGACAGTGTGGTGAACTACATATACCTGTCTGGACACACCCCACCTGCTGACTGCTCCTGTGGCTCCTCCCACTGACCGTGGCTCCTCCCACAGACCCCGGTATAAAGGCGATTGGGGCCTGAGACCTGCCCTCAGTCTCCAGGATGTAGCATAGTGGTCAATTGCTGCTTGTTCTTTCTTCCAGTCAATAAAAGCCTATATCTCGCCTCACGTCTCAGAGAGTTATTGATGGTGCATCAGACTGTGTGCGACATTTGGTCTAACTTAGGTGTGTGTCCCCCTCTCTGGAGGTGATGAAAAGAGCAATCAAAGGGTTACGCTCCAGATTGCAATTAAGTATTTGGGATAGAGTTTGGAAAACATCTCTCCAGTATTTTTCCAAGCTAGGGCATGTCCAGTACATGTGAATAAGGGAAACCTCGCTCCTTTTGCATTTGTCACAGCAGGATTAACATCTGGGTAAATGCAGGATAATTTAGTTTTAGACATATGGGCCCTGTGTACGACCTTGAACTGTAACAGGCAGTGGCAGGCACATAAAGAGGTTGAGTTAACTAACTTGAGAAATGAATCCCATACATCATCTGACAGTGAAAATTTTAAATCTTGCTATCAAGCAGTTTTAATTTTGTCAAGGGGGGCTCACCTCAGAGCCGCTAGCTTGTCACAAATAGTAGGTATTAGACCTTTGCACAATGGATTCATGCAGAGAAACATATCAACGACATTTGTGTCAGGTGCCTCAGGGAAGTTTGATAACAAAGAGCTGTTAAAATGTCTAATTTGCAAATATCTGAAGAAGTGAGTGTTGGGTAAGCTAAACTTTGCAGGCAATTGTTCAAACGATGCAAAGCAGTTATCTATAAAAAGATCTTTAAAGTGCCTGATGCCCTATCCATACCAGTCTTGAAATGTTGGATCATGTATAGAAGGCTGGAAGAGGTGATTATGTAGAATAGGACTTGAACGAAATAAACTATAGAGACCACTATACTTTGTGAACTGAACCCATACTCTCAGGGTGTGTCTGATAACAGGATTAGCAATTGGTTTAGGCCAGGGGTCGGCAACGTTTACCACTAAAAGAGCCAATATGGACCCATTTCCCACAGAAAAGAAAACACTGGGAGCCACAAAATGAAATAACACTGCATACAACGGGTTTTTTTTGCCTTTATGCTATGTATAAACAAATTATAATGTGTTGCATTTTTGAAATTGATGAACTCTGCAGAGAAAACGAAATTACATTTCTGCATGCAACAAAAACATTTTGAACTCCGAAAAAAAGACGTTGGGTTGAAGGTTACTACATAGGTAGCCTACCTTGGATCGAAGAATTAAAAGAAAGCGCGCACTGGCGGGTGTCAGGCATTGGCAGTGGTGATGTATATTAATAGCGATAAAAAACACGTTGTAGCGGTGTAGCGCTACACGCAGCGCTAAAATAAAGACTGCAGTCAAAGGTAACTTTATTCGAACTAAACAGCCTTGCTTTAAAGCCTCCCTCAACCCGTCCCCATGGGCGCGGATGCTCCAAAAGACACGTACTCACAAACCCCCGTAGGCTATCTCCCTTAGTCGGAACGGTGGCTAATTGTGAGCCGGTTCGGATGTGCCAGGAAACGGTGTCTCCGCAAAGTTTTCATATTGTACAAGATCACCATAATCTTCAAATTTCGAATTACATTTCAAAAGCTAACAAACCACGGGGAGCCGCATCACAGAGATCAAAGAGCCGCATGTGGCTCTGGAGCCGCAGGTTGCCGACCTCTGGTTTAGGCATAAGAAAAGGGAGCGCGGATCCAGGAAGTGCGGAAATAGAGAAATTCTAATAGAGTTCAGCTCCATTGCCACCCATACTGGGCAGTCAGATTGGTTGTGGAAATGAGGCCAAAAGATGAGATAGCGTATGTTAGCTGCCCAGCAATAAGCAGTAATTGGGCAGGGCCATGTCCCCAACACTTTTATATTTTTGAAGATGGACTTTATTCAGTCGCGGACAGCACTTGCCCTTCCATAAGTAGGATGATATGACTGGGTCTAGCAAGTCAAAAAGACGTTAGGAATGAAAATTGGTACGGTTTGAAAAAGGTATAAGAATTTAGGAAGGATATTCATTTTGACAACATGAATTCGGCCCATCAGGGGCATGGACAGGGTTGACCACTGTGCTCGGCTCTGTTTTGTATGATTTAACAAATTAGTGAAATTTTCTCCAAAAAGATGATTATAGTTCCTTGTTACTGTGATGCCAAGGTAAGTAAATTGGGTATTCACTACCTTAAAAGAGAGGCTGTGGAACTCTAATGCTCGTGCTTGCTCCATTTATTGGAAAAAGTTCGCTCTTGTGTAAATTAAGTTCATATGCTGAAAACAGGCTAAGTTTGTTAAGGAGTGAGAACTTGGGTGTTAAGGAGGTGGTCAAGTTTGATATAAAAAGTAAAAGGTCGTCAGCATAAGGGGAGACTTTGTGCTCAACTCTCTCCCTCCAAATCCCGATCAGATCCGCACAACTGCAGAACACAATCGCCAGTGTCTCTATGGCCAGATCGAAAAGTAACGGGCTTAAGATGCACCCTTGGTGGGTTCCACGTTTGAGTTTGAAAGGTTGGGATTGCTGAGAGTTGGTCAAAACAGAGGCAGTGGGACATGAATATAACAGTTTAATCCATGTGATGAAACTTGGTCCAAAATCAAATTTTTCCAAATCAGCAAAAAGATAATTCCATTCCACACGGTTGAACACTTTCTCTGTGTCTAAGGAGATATCACATTCAGGAATCCCAACCGAAGGTGAGTATAAGATATTTAAAAGACGTTGTATGTTAAAAAAGGGAGGCAGTTTTTGCCAAAACTGGTTTGGTCTTCAGAAATAATAGAGGGTAGGATGTTCTCCAATCTATGGGCCAGAACTTAAGCTAAGATTTTGACATCAACATTTAACAGAGAGATTGGCCTGTATGAAGAGCACTCTAAGAGGATCTTTGCCTCTCCCCGCTAGAAGAATGATGCACGCCTCATTAAATGACGCTGGCAGTTTACCTTGTTTAAACGAATCAGATAAAACCAAGGTTAGTTGAGGTGAGAGCAGTGACGAAAGTGATTTAAAGAATTCTACAGGGAACCCATCGGGTCCTGGAGATTTACCACTCTGCAGTGCCGAGATGGCTGAGGATATTTTCTCTAATGATAATGGCTCATTCAGTCTCATCTTCAGATCAGGAGAGAACGGACACACTTTTAAGAAAAATGTCAATCTTAGGGCTGTTTTCTGAACTTTTCCTGGGTCTCCATACTATCTGTCAGTTACTTGTCAGCTTATAAGATGAAGCCCAAAAAAAGTCTTATAAAAATGTAGTCTGATGCTACTTTCTTTATATTAGACCATGCATTTATTAGGTTTGCTATTACCTAGCTAAACAAATAGAGAAATGTCACAATTTCTTATGTTAGAGACATTAAATCTTTTAACATATAACCAGTATTTCAGAGCTCTTTATATACTATTAACTCATAGCATTCATCCATATTTACAATATATGTAGTGGTGAAAATCTGAGTATGACCATGATTGAGAAAAACTCTTACCAAGGAAACACAGAGGGGGAGGGTAAGAAGGGATATTATCGATGCATATACAATTACGAAGGATACAGATAGAACATACCACAGGAAATTTTCACCTATCAGAGACAGGTAAAAACGTAGCTCAGATTTTTAGGGATTTGGGGTGGGGGATTGGGGGTGGAGAGATTTAGAGATATTCTTCACCCAGAGAGTAGTAACTGCAGTGCACTGCTTGAACAAGTGCTTGAAGCAGAGTCACTGGCAGCATTTAGTAAGTCTCTAAAGAGCACGTGAATTGCCCAGCCATAAACGTGCTGGGTGACAAGATTAATACGAAAGAGTGCCTACTGATTGGCAAGGTTAAATTGGGTCAAATGGTAAGTTTCCATGCTGTACGATTCTATGACTTACGTATATTCTACAAGTAAGATTATTCAGTCAGTTCTTCTAGCTGAACATAGCCTCATCTTTAACTTACAAACTGGGTCCAGCCTTCTTTTGCAGATGTAGACATTTTTGGAGCATCCTCCTCATCATGCTGTTTAATTGCCCACTACTGACAATTAGATTAGCGCTCAGACTCCAGAACTTTGAATTGACTTATGCTATTTTTTGCTGTTTCTTGTTTTCACTTACTGTATAATACAATCATAAAAGGAAAGTTAATATCTACCTGAGATTGAATCTGAAAGTTCCACTTGAGTTTATTTTTTTTATTATAACGGTGTACTCTTAAATCACGATCACATGATATGTTTATTCCATTAATTTCTGTCGACACCTGTAAATCAATATATAAAGCATTTACAGTAATACTGACGGAATTCTAAATAAATATCAATAAAACTGAACAGTGCTGGTGAAAAATGAAAATAACTATTGATGAATAAAAACCTTACAATCAGTATTTCATTCCTACAGTTCCTGTATTCTTCAAGAAAACTGTCCCGAAAGGAAATAAGCCCTTGATTTTTTGCTGTTTTCTTCCGATTCTGTCCAACCTCTGTCCGCATTAGCCATTCTTCAAGTTCTTCATGGGAGTGGGCATGAATGCAGTTCTCACCAAATTCACAAATGTCTACCCTTTAAAATAAATCATTTTAAAAAATGCTTTGTAAGTCCAGCAATGGCACAGTAAGCATGAAATTATCCTGGCATTAATGGTCTGGTATTTCAGAAACATCAGTCCTAGTTGTCATGCGAGTTATCTCTGCAAGGCTATCAGCTCATTGGTTCCTTAATTTATCTCCCCCCCCCCCCTTTTAGTACAGACTGATCTACTGATCTACTGGCTCATCTCACAACTCTGCTATTAGTAGCACATAGCACTGACAAAGAAATACTATCACCTCCACAACTAACACATCTGACTTGGCCTCGCCCTTTAATAGTTCCTCCTTTTATACTTTCCATCCCTGACACAATTCTATCCGAAGTAAAATTACCTTTATTATCTCACTTTCCCAGCTTTGTCAAAGGATCTCCAAATTGAAATGTCAACTCTACTTGTCTTCCCACAGATGCTGCACAACCAACTTTGTGTTTCCAGAATTTTCTAACAATTTAGATATTTCTGATTTCCACCTTCTGCTTTATTTTTAATTTTATTTCTAGCTCATTAGCTTTTTCAGCTGCCTACTAGTTAAACATCCAGACGATGCAATACTTCAGAACAATTTAGGTGCAAAGCTTTTAAATCATCAGATTGATATGTTGAGAATAAGTGAGTTCCCATTCAATCACATGAGGAAAAAAATTAAAACTGTCACGGCTGGTATTGGAAATGCGCAGGAAAGAAAAGTTAGTGTGGAGGCTCATACGCTATCATACTGAAATATGAGCAAGGTACAAGGAGATAAAGAGCAAAATCCTGCAGTGCAGTATTAGCATTATATTTACTGTTTTCCTCTCTTTTATACTACTTATAGCTTTTTTAATTATTATGTATTGTAATGTATTATATTTCACAACATATGCTTATGATATTAAACCTGATTCTGATTCATGAAGCATTTTAGCACTATCTCAGTACATGAACATTTTAACTTATTGCTATACAATTTTTCTTGTACTGAGATGGTAATGCACGGTGGCATGGTAGCGTAGTGGTTAGCACAACGCTTTGGAATACCAGCAACCCGAGTTCAATTCCTGCCAATACTTGTAAGGAGTTTGTACATTCTCCGTGTGACAACGTGGATCTCCGGGTGCTCTGGTTTCCTCCCACTTTCAAAAAGACATAGCAGTTAGTAAGTTAACTGCTCATTGTAAATTGTCCCATGATTAGGCCAGGATTAAAGTGGGAGATTGTTGGGTGGCGCAACTCGAAGGGCTGGAAGGGCCTACTCTGTGCTGTCAGTCAATAAATAAACAAATAGATAAATAAATAAAACCACATATTACTGCACACATCTAAACATAACTAGATTTCACAAAATTACTAGGAGCAGAAATAATGTTGGAAAATTGATTGCCTCACCAATTCAGAGAATTTGAATTGTATACCTTGGCTCATTCCCCTTGTACTCAGGTTCACTCGAGTAGAAGTTAGCAGTGCCCTAACTCATCTTCTGGTTCACCCTTCCTACAGGCTACTAGGCCTTGTGACAATGATCAGGAAATCATTGGAGAAAATGTTAAGGTCAAGACCTGTGTTCATTTGGAAAGACAGGGACTGATTATGGAGAAGGGAAATCCTATCTTATAAATTTGGTTTGCGTTTTTGAGGATATTATCACAGAGACTGAAAGACAGGGCAGTAAATGTTGTCTATGTGAACTCTGATAAGGCATTTAATAAGGCTCTACATGGTAGGGTGGTCAAAAAGTTTAAGGCACATGAGATCCATGGTAAGCAGACTAATTAGATTCTGGCTTAACACTTGGAGACAGAGGCCAGTGTACCACAGGGACTGGTGTTGGGACCTTTGTTGGTTGTGATATATATTTAAGAATTGGATGTGCATGAAGGAGGAATAACTAGTAAGAATGTGCATGACACAAACCTTGGTGTTGTGTGTAGATAGCAAGGATGGGTGTCTAAGCATATAGCAAGATATAGATCAGTTGGAAAGTTGGCAGAGTGTTGGTAGGTGGAACTTAATTCCACCAAGTGTGCATTTTGGGAAGTCAGACAGAGGCAGCATATATACAGTAAGTGGTAGGGGATAAAGAAATATTGATGAACAGAGAGACCTAGAGTTCTAGCCCATAGTTCCCTGAAAGTAAAAATACATGCAGATAGGGTGGTAAAGAAGGCATATGGCATGCTTGTCTTCTTGGGCTGGGTGTAGAATATACAAGTTGGGATACTGCGTTGCAGCTGTATGAAATACTAGTTAGGCTGTCCTTGGAGTATTATATGCAGTTCTGATCAACGTATTATAAGAAGGAAATACTTGTGCTGAAGAGAATGTAGAGGAGATTCACAAAGATGTTGCAAGAACTATGGTTAAGAAAGTTAAACAAACATTTAAAAGTACATAGCATGAAAGGATATGGTCTTAAATTGGACAAAGGGGAAGAGTGGAGATAGGTAAAAAGGTTGGCCCAGATGTGGTACATTAAAGGGTTTGTTTAAATGTTGTACAGTTCTGTAACTCTTGTCATTCTATGATTCTTTCCACATAGAACAAAATGCGTTCTGTACATTCTTCATAGGTGGGTGCTCATAACACAGGTGGCTCCTGGTATTTACCCCAGACCATTAAGATGCCTTCCTAATAAGAGACTAGCCAAACTTCCTGCAATTTGTCAAATTTCAAGCATGCTGCAGGATTTTATCAATATTATCTGATTTTCATTGGAGAGTGCATGAAACACAATAGTTAACAGATACAATTTTACCACATCCTCTTCCAGGAACTTTCTGAATGTTATTTTTGATGAGTATGATCAATGACCAATGTAATGCAAAAACTAATGTAAGCTAACACAAATTATGTAAAGCATATTGATCTATTTTTGTTTTGTCATTTACCTTGGACACATTTGGTAATTGTTTTTTCCTTTAAGAGGTGGTTTTCGGTGTTTCCACTCAACAGTCGTGTCTGTCATGACCATCTGAACATGTTCTATGGATGAACAATGACTCTCAAATCCATCCTGAGAAGAAAAGGTTATCAGACATACTCTGCAGTAGAAATTAACCTTGTCTTCTATCATCTGTACTGCTTCGGGCTGCCCATTCATGATCCGTTGCTGTGATATCTGAAGCAACGTGGGACGCTTCAAACCTTGTTGCACCTCTGACATCCATACCATCAGTTCAACTTCACTATGAGCAAAATTGCAATCATTATGTAGACAAAATTCTCCTCGAGTTACTGTATCACAATACCGGATTTTGTCTACAGATGGGAGAGATTTAATTTCATTGAATTGCTTCATATCATTGGTGCCTGCAAGGATATGGACCAATAATGGCTTCCAGTTATGCTGTGGTGAAAGTGAACAAAGGCCATTAGAGTTTTGAACAGCTATTTGCTGAGGTGCCTTATAGAAGCAAACTTTACATATTTCAACAAATAGTCCTTCAAATTCATTAACAATGGTTTCCTCAGCTCTCTGCTGTTTTGCACTAGGTGTGTTGGAACACAATTTTATGTTGTTTGCTCTTTTGGCCACTAAATTCTTCAGGGTGCTTCGTTTAGTTTTGTTATCTTTTTCATAATTCCATACTAAAGCTTCTTCCTTACTCCAAGCAAATGTGCAGTTATTCCTATGTTTCTTGCAGCCAGTGCCCTCCTTGTAGAACCAACATACTTCATAGCGCACAGGATTAATGAAAGTTGGTCGCCTCCGAATTATTTTCCATACACTTTGCGGCTTCCGTGCAACAAGTTGGAGGTGCTGGCATTCATGATTTACATTTTTGAGAACAACACTGCTCTCATTCGTTGGCTCAGAACATTGAAGGCAAATTAGCTGCAAATCAAGCTCTTTGAAGAGATCTTCCACTCCTTTCATTCTCACTCAGAGGAACTGCACACATCAAGGAATTCTCCACTGCCTAATATTTAACTGTCCAATGAGGAATTATCGTTCAGCCAGTGAGTTACCGAACAAACACTGCAAGAGGAAAATATGAGCATTATTGTCATAAATCCTACATTGAAAAATTGTAGGAACATCTTATTAATATAATTTATATAATGCCACAATTGCATTGAAGGTATCAAGTTTTAGTTATAAAGCTAATTAAATGCTCAAAATAGAATTCACTACAGCTGAGATTAAGTCATCAATTGCATGAAGGAACACAATTATTCTCTAAGATCTTATCAATAATAAGTAGCCAAAGTTGGTAGAGAGTTGAACATTAGTGGATTTTCCTCTTTGTCACTAGCTGAGCAGAAACTGGTAAGGATCCCAGCAAGATATAGTGATGGAGTTGTAGCTACCGAAACTTTGCTTCCTCCCACTCAATCTGAATGCCTCTCCTCAGGAGATCAAACAGCCAGAAATGTAACATTATAACCACATTTCATGGCACATTATTTGCATAAATAAACAGATCCAAGTAGATAAGGATTTAGTAGATCCATTACGGTTTCCCATGAGATGAGATCTTCCAAAGAGGTAAGCCTGGAAAAAACTTGAGGGATGGGAGAATTAGAAATCCTGATAAAACTAATTCTCCTTCCCTCAAAAGAAAAGTTCAGTGATATGTGACAGAATAATAATGCTTAATTCTTTTTTTCCAATTTTCTTCCATGTTTTGAAAGTATACATACATTCCCCATAGCTCCAAAGAATATTTGTCAATAATTATGACAACTCAATTGTCACTAACTCAACAGTGTTTGGAACTGTAGTTACAGCTAGGGAACCAGCTATTTACTGTGCTTATGTAGTTAATTATTAATCTGAAAACTCTGTTACAAGCCAGTAGTCCAGTCAACATTACTTGGGCTTGTCAGTCATGGTTTCTAGTCCTCATGTTTTTAATTGTACGTATAAATCATTTTCATTCAAGTGGTAAACAAAGACTAGCCTGCACCGGGCTATTTTTTTTAGCATTGGGTCTAGCTAAAAACAAACTAACTTTGCCAAAAAATAGCATTGTGAGAGTGCATCCAATTAAACTCTTTCCATTTCTCTTCAGTTTATAAGAGATGTGCAAGCTGGTAATGGTGCACTGAGGCCATGTTGAACATCAGAATAAACTGTCTGCTTTCTTCACCTCTGAGACTTACATTGATTTTGAACAGTATAGAGGAATGATGTAGATGCAAATTAGGTGAATAAGAGTCAAATTCAGAACAATTAAAGATGGAGTGTGTTAAATGAGCTGCCGGTGCCGGTGGTGGAGGCGGATAAAATAGGGTCTTTTAAGATACTCCTGGATAGGTACATAGAGCTTAGAAAAATAGAGGGCAAAATATTGGTAACCCTAGGTAATTTCTACGGTAAGGACTTGTTTGGCACAGCTTTGTGGGCCAAAAGACCTGTATTGTGCTGTAGGTTTACTACGTTTCTATGGAAGAAAACAAAATTTTCCACAAGATAAACAGTAGAAGATAAAGGAAGAAAAAATAAGAAACAATATTTTATATTTTAAATCTCAAAAAATTTAAAGCACTATCTATTCTGAAGAAACTATGCCCTCAAATTTAAACTACTCCCTTTCTGGGCTATGTTAATTATCACTGATAAAGACTGATCAGAACAAGTGTGTAAAAATCTCCAACACAATGCTGGAAATGTTCTGGAAGTTAGACATTCAGTTGACAGAGAAACAGATTAGTGAACATTCATAAAAAATCAGAATATTTCTAAAAGTTTCTTTTCTTATTCTGTTCCAGCTTCCAGATTTTCTAATTTCATTTGCAAATAAAAAAAAACTTTTAACAAGAGACAGGTAGTCAAGATTGAGAAGAAACAATAAGATTAGCCAGAATACACAAAGCAATCTTACTTCCTAAAATGTATTATCTGCCTCTGCACTTGGTCTGAAATAAATGGAGCAAGTTCAATATCATGATTCAAACAGAAAATGACAACTCAGCAGGTCAGGCACAGGGGAAAGATAAGCTGTTAAAAGTTCAGGTCAAGACCTTGTATTCAAAAAGTGTTTCCAGCAAGTCCTGTTTTTTTTAATTTCAGATTTCCTGCATCTGCAGTATTTTTGACCAGCATGTTTGGAGATTAAAGAAATCAGCTCTATTTATCATTTGTACATCAAAACATACAGTGAAGTACTATGTTTGCGTCAAATCAAATCAGCAAACATTGTGCTGGTAGCCCGCAAGTATTGGTGCACTTCTGGTGATAACATAGCAAGCCCATAACTCTCTAACCCTAACTGTGCATCTTTGGAATATGAGAGGAAAGTGTAACACCTAGAGAAAACCCACGTAGTCGTGGGCAGGATGTGCAAACTGCTTACAGGTAGGAGCGGGAGTTGAACCCCGATCATGGTTCACTGGCCGGTGCTGTAAAGTGATACGCTAACCACTACACTATCATATACACTCCTTATTAAAAAGTAGCTGTGCTATATGCAAGAGCCATAAATTTCCCAATACATCTGTTGATCTAGTTATGGGGTAACTAGTTCCTAGTCCTTTTCAAAATAGGAAGTTTTAATGCTAGTGCATTTTTGCCACGAAAGATGGGCATTCAATAGATAAAAAATTGTATTCATTGGTAAGTTGAGAATCTACTACTCTCTTAACTTGTTCAAAGGTGGATCACAGAATGAAATCACATCTGTGCATCATGAACTTAAAACCTACTACCTCATGAGCATTAGACTCATGGTAAAAATTACTTAGCTAGCTAGTAGTGTGGAACAGAGTCCAATACAAAGTTTATAGGGTTTAGCAAGATGGGGGACGGTGGTAGGCCCACCGCCCCACCTTGTGTTTGAAGTAGGAAGGGAATAGCTGGACAAAGATACTAATTTTTTGCAGCTGTTTTTTATTCACAAGGAGAATGAAATCAAGTAAAATAAATTTATGTTTCTTTTGTGTTTATATAGGTCCTAATTTCATTTTAAAATTGAACTGATTGGCTGAGGCAGGCATAAGTATTTCTTGCATCCATCCAGCATTTCAGTTGACACTAATACGATATTCAGAGCTCAATTTACATATTAAGGGCCTACAGTCCTTCTTAATCTAATAAACAAGTTAATATCAGACTTTGCCCACACCTGGTCTGTAGTTTCTTACACACTGGTGATTGAAGTGTTTCTTGAGATATCAAAGGTTTTGAAAGTTCCTGCCTTTGTTGCCTCTTTATGTGGTGCATTTCAGAGTCTACTCCAGATGAATAAAATGTTATGCTTCATATTGTTTGGGTATGTTTTGTTCAAATCAAACAGGATCTAATTGAAGGAGAACTGAGCCAAACTAGTGAAATCTTTACTAATGGATAGTATAGCTCTGGGTTTGGAAAGTTAAAGAAATGCAGACACCTTTTTATTCTGACATCTCCCCCTTCCTCCTTGGTCCTGAAGAAAGAATCCAGCCCAAAAATTCCACTGTTTACTCTTTTCCATAAATGCTACCTCATCTGCTGAGTTCCTCCAGCATTTTGTGTGTGTTGCTTTGGATTTCCAGCATCTGCAGACTTTCCGTGTTTGTAAAGAAATGCAGAAGGTGGTGTCATCCAGCTTCATCCCCAGGGCAAAGCCTACACTTACAATTGAGTGCATGCCCCGTTTGTGTATTTGTGGTAGGCAACCATAAAGGCAGTATCAGTTATGCATTGTTCCCTAACTGACTTCAAAGAAAAATGGTTAGTGATGCCTGCACATTACATGTGGATTGAACAATGTCTGAATAACTGAATGCCACACTAGCTAATGAATTTGGAAATCAGGTAAAACTGAATGATTTTAAAAAATCTGCTGTACAAATTAATTTTAAATCCATGGAGTTTTGCATTAATTATTCTGACCAAATTAGACTCCACAGATATAAAATTATTTTTCAGAGCTAGAAAAGCTTTTGACTATGCTTGAGGCATAATTACAAGCACAGTTTTATCTTGCTCAGAAAGACAATACAGCAGTGCTTAGTTAACAGTAATAATAGATCACAAAAGTTTCTTTATCGGTTCACTGATTCCACATCAATTGCCATGGTGAATATTATAACACACCTCCTGGTGAATCAGAAAATTACTGTTTATAGATTTCCAAATTACTTTATCTTTGTGTACTCAATGACACTGTCAAATTTTATTTGTTATAAAGCAGAGTGCTGATAACCCCGGTTATTCTCATTGCAAGTTCCAGCTGAATAAAGAAAAACAGAAGGTGCCAATTCATTTTACGAACATTTACACAGGGCTGATCAATGGCTGCAAAGTAGATTCTATTAATTTCTGTTTCAATGTGTACAGGCTTATGCAGTGACATCTAGACTCCTTGCCGATTGTGCAAAATCAAATGAATAGGTTCAGGCCCATGAACCTAATGAACAAGACAAAATAATGAACATTACAAAACCAAATAAAATTAATACTTGCATTAATCAAATGATAACAAACTTGAGAAATGTTATACTTTTAAATGCACAACAATAAGAGAAATCTCTCAGCTCAACTACCCATAAGCTCCATCAGAGATTTTCAGCAGGGCAATTGCGTTTATGGATTATCTAAATACATTACATTAAAATACAGTTAAAAGTAAAGGATAGGCAGGCTTGAGTATTTCACTGTATCCTATATCATTGAGAGAAAAAAAAGTTATTTCAGCAATAATGTTTTAAAATTTAATGTTTTAAATCCATAGATTTTGGAGCTGCAATTTTTGCCATTTCTGTGAATAAGGAACTACAAATTGTTATTGTTTTTATTGAATGCCATACATTTTGTAGAGCAAGATATGAGCAAAAGGTACTTGATTTATGTGTTCCTTTGGTAATACTTGTTATTTTGTGATAGTGATACTATTTTATATTATATACATCCCACTGGTAGTTGATTTTTATGCTTGATATCCTGTAATTGTGCGGTAGCTGCACACATTATATATCTTGCCCACATGTCACAATATTCAGCAGGATATTAAAAGCAAAATATATATATTTAATCAAGACTGGATCACTGTGAATGTTGTAAAACCAATCACCATACAAACACTTCAATTTACACCACTACAGTGGATTCCAGTTAATTTGGACACATCGGGACAGCTCATTTTGACCCAATTAAGTGACTGTCCCAATCAACTGAAGTTTCATGGAAATAGTTAAAAAGGTATAGAAAAGACAAACTATCATTTAACTAAGTAATAAATTATGCATTTAAATGAAATACAGAACAAATTAGAATACTATCAATATGACTACAGTACTACAGTTCTTAACTGTTATCAACGGAGAAATTCACACAATGTACCTGTATGCTAATTCATCCAGTGCACCTTTTGATTGACCGTAAATGAACAAAATCAATGCAGACACCTACTGTAGATAATGGACTGCCTTCATAAAATACTATTGATGATTGCATCTTCCAAATCTTCATTTTCACTGTAACATTCAAGGTGCTTGCTATTACCTTCAGATTCCTTGTAATTCCTAACATACTGAAGCAGAGAAATCATTTCACTTTCACTCCCAGCCACTTCTGGCAGCTCCAGGCCCGAATGCATGAAACTCTAGTGAGCAAAACACTTCTGAATTGATTTACTAGTTATTTCTTGCCAACAATCAGTGATAAAAATCTCTGCTTTTTGAACACAAACACACACAACTGATGTTATTTTAAAACTGCTTGCTCTAAGCGCAATGTAGTGTCTAACAGTCAATCAAGTGCACACATATGATGCTAGTTAGAAAGTGTTCAGCACTAGTATCCTGCCCCAATTAAGCGGCAAATATCCCAAATAAACAAAGGGAATCCTGGCTATTTTCTCAATTATTTTTTGTTCTTTAAGAGTTCTCCCAAACAAGTGGGTGCCCCAATTAACTGGAATCCACAGAATTCCCACTTTAATAGGATTATTTTGTTAATGCACTTTGAAAGAAGTGCAGACTTGAGTAAGGGTTAAAGAAAAAAAAACAGGCAATCATATAAAGTATAGTAATAGGCATTCTTATCCCAGACTCTACCAGTGATGCCTCACATCCAGTCCTTAGCAAATTAGTAAAACCAGCATGGTTACTTTTTCAACCTTTCCATGCTGAAAACCGATTTAACAAACAAAAGTCAGGAGTGGGAAAAGTCAGTCCAAAGGTTGTCTATCAAAGTTGTTGATTGGGTTAGACAGCACAGATTACTCATCAGGTCAGCAAGTTTCTGTCAATTGGAAAACTTAGTTAACAATTCCCTTGAATTGTCATCAAGACAGATGAATGATCAGTGGTAAAGTTCACTGATTTGAGCCTTTAACGACTTTTCTCCCCAAATACGTGGTTCTGGACATACTGTTTCAATTCAGAACTCTGCATTCACTGTTTTATTTTGTTTTTATAAAGACTTACAGTAAATAAATTGGATGCAAAAAATTGTATTTGAATAGATAATGAACAAAAGTAATAATAAGAGGAGCAAAGAAGATTTTAAACTAGGTTCCCTGTGAATTGTTTCAAATATCTAACCTTCATTGCATCACATTAAAACCTACAGAACCATAAAATCCATCAAATGGTGAAAGGCCTTGGAAGAGTGGATGAGGAGAGGATGTTTCCTATAGTGGGAAACAGAGGACCCAGCCTCAGTATGGAGGGGAGTCTTTTTAGAATGGAGATGAGGAATTTCTTTAGCCAGAAAGTGGTGAATATGTGGAATTCTTATCTAAGGCAGAGAGGTTGATAGATTCTTGACTAGTCAGGGCATGATGGGATATGAGGAGAAGGCAGGAGATTGGGACAGAGAGGAAAATTGGATCAGCAATGTTGAAATGGCAGAGCAGACTCAATGGGCTAAATTTCTCAATTCTTCTCTTATACCTTATAGTCTTATGGTCAAAGGGTTTTTATTCCATGCTCAAACATCCACCCATTTCACTGCACTCCTGCTACTGTGTTAGTTCTACTCCTGTTCCATCCCTCTTCTCTCCTACAGCCTTCATTGCCTCTGCCTCCCTCTTCTATATCCTGGTCCATTCTTTCCTTACTCCCCATTCTCCACCTCTATCCCTCTCTTCTACCTCCTACAGCATCAGCAGCCAAATGGCAGCCTATGGGTTTGCTCAGCTGACCAATTTTCCATGGGTGGTGCTAGTTCTGGCTCACCAGGAAAGACCGTTGGAAGGTAAGTTTTAATGCACTTCTTAGGTGAGCAGTGAGCCAACAGCACTCACCAATAACTACAAAATCCATCTTTATAGATCAGAAAAATCATAAGGAAAATAGAATATGCCATACCTAGATCCAACTTTATAATGCTCTGCCCTGTTAAATAGGGGACTGTTGGTTCACTCTTGACTGCATGTTCTTCCAATTCCAACACAACAATCTCCCTTTGGAGTTTCACTGGTAGTGTGCTACTGCACAATACCTCACTGATGAGCTAGGCCAGTTGTCACTTCCGAATAGAAACAAGGATGAGACTGGCTGGGCCAATGTAGGCTCAATTCACCATCCATAGGATGACTTACTTCACCACACCTACATCCTTGCCCAAACTATTTAATTCCCATCCCTAATTATAACACTCTTTAACTTGCAGTTTCACTGAGATGATTAGAAACAGGCATTATTCCACTGTCATAGGAACAGGCTCTTTTGCAGAGATGGTGTTCATTTCTAATCCTATTTGCCTGCATTAGGCACATATCTCTCTAAACTTTTTGTATCCAAGTACCTGTCCAAATATCTTTTAAACAATATAATTAAAGAAGTATAGTGAAGAAATAGTGGACTGGTTCCAGGGATGGTTGGTTTGTCATATGAGGGAATATTGAGTAGACTAGTTCTGTCTGTTTTCAAATTTAGAAGAATAAGATATCTCAAGAACTTCAAGAATTTTCAGAGGCTGGATGAAGACAGGGTACTTTCCTCTGACTGAAGATACTACAATCACAGGTCTGGTTCAAATTAAGAGGCATGCATTTAGGACTTGGGTGCAGAGACCTTTCTTCACTCGGCGTATAGTTTATCTTTAGCATCAGAATCAGATTTATTACACTGGACAACAAAGATTTTGCTTCCTGAATACCTTCAGGTGTATCATGAATTTTGGGCTACCAATCATGAAAATCACCATGAAATTTCCCTATCATTCACCATTTTTCGAAATCACTTATGTTTATTAGTTCAATTCATAATTCAAGTCAATTAAAATGTTGGCTACAATGTAAGTTGGAAAGTTTCCTATCTTGTCCAGGCATGCTTGAGCATGCATAGGCAACGTGGCTGCTGAATGGCAGGACAGGTTTTAGTAATAATTATTGGGTTCAGGATTGTAAGGATGGAATTTGCTATCACCAGGCACAAACATTTCTATGAAGGATTTTGATATTTGAGACGGGTGCTTCCCAGAATAACTGATGCCAAGACTAAGGAAGGCATTTTTGTTGGTCCACAAATCAAACAGGACATCAATGACAGGCAACTTGAAGAATTTCTAGAGGGACTGGAGAAAATCACATGGAAAGCATTCAAGGAAATTGTTGAAATTTTTCTCGGCATCTACAGAGCACCAAAGTACATGCAGCTGGTTGAAAGCATGCTTCAAGCATATAAACCCATGAAATGCAACTTGTCACTAACGATTCATTTTCTGCCTTCCCATTTAGACTTCTTCCCTGCAAATCTTGGTGCTGTTAGTAACAAGCATGGTGAAAGGTTTCACCAGGACATTGTGGTCATGGAGAAAAGATACTAAGGCAACTGGAATCCATCAATGCAGGCACATTATTGTTGGACACTTAAGTGAGAAGCCTCAGGCACCGAGTACAAATGAAAGTCATTAACAGAATATTTTTAACTTAGTTGAACTACTGCAAAGCATCAGCACCATTATGCAATTAAACACATTATATTCAATAAAAGTTAATTTGTTGTTTCTTCAAATTCCTATGTGATACAAGTAGTCTGAAATTATATTTGTGTTCATCTTCAAGCAGTCTATCATAAACAAAAAAAATTCTGTGGAAGCAACACTTCTGAAAAAAATTGTTGTCCAGTGTTATCACAGTCTTAAATGCAAAGACACAAAATTACCATAGATCACAAAAAAATAGTGTGAAAAAAGGAACAATGATCTATTATTCATGAATTCATGGACAATTTAGCAATCTAATGACACGGGAAGAGGATGCTCCCGAACCATTGAGTATAGGTCTTCAGGCAAATGCTCTACCTTGGAAGACTGAGGAGGCTCAGCCACTGAATTCATTAAAAAGAAAGATTAACTGACTTCTGAATATTGAAGGAATAAAGGGATAATCAAGGTTGCTGCAGGAAAATAGCACTAACATCAAAAATGAGCTAGAATCTTATGGAAAGGCAAAGGATGCTTGAAGGACCAAATGGCTTACTCTTGCTCTTGAAACAGAAAATCTACAGCACAATACAGCCCTTCAGCCCACAAAGCTTTGCTGAACATGTCCTTATCTGAGAAATTACCCAGGGTTACCCATAGCCCTCTATTTTTCTGAGCTCCATCTACCTGTCCAGGAGTCTCTTGAAAGACCCTATCATATCCACCTCCACCACCGTCGTCGGCAGCCCATTCCACGTACTCACCACTCTCTGTGTAAAAAGCTTACCCCTGACATCTCTTCTGTACCAACTTCCAAACACCTTAAAACTATGCTCTCTCATGCTAGCCATTTCAGCCTTGTGAAAAAGCCTCTGACTATCCACATGATCAATGCCTCTCATCATCTTCTTCACCTCTATCAGGTCACCTCTCATCCTCCATTGCTCCAAGGAAAAAAGGCCAAATTCACTCAGCCTATTCTCATATGGCATGCTCCCCAATCCAGAAAACATCCTTGTAAATCTCCTCTGCACCCTTTCTATGGTTTCCACATCCTTCCTATAGTGAGGCGACCAGAACTGGGCACAGTACTCCAAGTGGAGTCTGACCAGGGTCCTACATAGCTGCAACATTACCTCTTGGTTCCTAAACTCAATCTCACGACTGATGAAAGCCAATGCACCGTATGCTTTCTTAACCACAGATCCTCCATACTGCCAAGAGTCTTACCATTAAGACTATATTCTGCCATCATATTTGACCTACCAAAATGAACCACTTCACACTTATCTGGGTTGAACTCCATCTGCCACTTCTCAGCCCAGTTTTGCTTCCTATCAATGCCCACCGTAACCTCAGACAGCCCTCCACACTATCCACAACACCCCAACCTTTCTGTCATCAGCAAATTTACTAAGCCATCCCTCCACTTCCTTATCCAGGTCATTTATAAAAATTATCCCTGAGTCACACCACTGGTCACTGACCTCCATGCAGAATATGACCCTTCCACAACCACTCTTTGCCTTCTGTGAGCAAGCCAATTCTGGATCCACAAAGCAATGTCCCCTTGGATCCCATGCCTCCTTACTTTCTCAATAAGCCTTGCATGGGGTACCTCAACAAATGCCTTGCTGAAATCCATATGCTCTACACCTACTGCTCTACCTTCATCAATGTGTTTAGTCACATCCTCAAAAAATTCTATTAGGCTCGTAAGGCACGATCTGCCTTTCACAAAGCCATGCTGACTATTCCTAATCATATTATGCCTCTCCAAATGTTCATAAATCCTGCCTCTCAGGATCTTCTCCATCAACTTACCAACCACTGATCTATAATTTCCTGGGCTATCTCTACTCCCTTTCTTGAACAAGGGAACAACATCCGCAACCCTCCAATCCTCCAGAACGTCTCCCATCCTCATTGATGATGCAAAGATCATCACCAGAGACTCAGCAATCTCCTCCCTCGTCTCCCACAGTAGTCAGTAACACCTCATTCTTACAACTGCCAGGATCATTTTCTGTAGTGAATACTGAAGCAAAGTACTCATTAAGTAACCTCTGCTATCTCCTCCAATTCCATACACACTTCTCCACTGTCACACTTGATTGATCCTATTCTCTCATATCTTATCTTCTGGCTCTTTACATACTTGTAGAATGCCCTGGGGTGATTCTTAATCCCATCCACCAAGGCCTTATCATAGTCGCTTCTGGCTCTCCTAATTTCTTTCTTAAGGTCCTTCCTGCTAGCTTTATAATCTTCTAGATCTTTATCATTACCTAGTTTTTTGAACCTTTTGTAAGCTCTTCTTTTCTTCTTGACTAGATTTACCACAGTCTTTGTACACCACGGTTCCTGTACCCTGTCATCCTTTACGTTTCATTGGAACGTACCTATGCAGAACACGCAAATATGCCCTGATCATTTGCCACATTTCTTCATTACATTGCCTTGAGAACATCTTTTTCCAATTTATGCTTCCAAGTTCCTGCCTGATGCTGTCATATTTCCCCTTACTCCAATTAAATGCTTTCCTAACTTGTCTGTTCCTATCCCTCTCCAATGCTATGGTAAAGGAGATAGAATTGTGATCACTATCTCCAAAATGCTCTCCCACTGAGAGATCTGACACCTGACCAGGTTCATTTCCCTGTATGAGATCAAGTACAGCCTCTCCTCTTGTAGGCTTATCTACATATTGTGTCAAGAAACCTTCCTGAACATACCTAACAAATTCCACCCCATCTAAACCCCTCGCTCTAGGGACATACCAATCAATAATTAGGAAATTAAAATCTCCCACCACAACAACCCTGTTATTATTACACCTTCAAAAAATCTGTCTCCCTATCTTCTCCTCGATGTCCTTGTTACTATTGGGTGGTCTATAAAAAACATCCTTCCTGTTCCTAACTTCCACCCACAGAGACTCCTTAGACAATCCCTCCACGTCTTCCTCCTTTTCTGCAGCCGTGACACTATCTCTGATCAACAGTGCCACGGCCCCACCTCCTTGTCCTTTCTGAAACATCTAAAGCCTGGCACTCAAAGTAACCATTCCTGCCCTTGAGCCATTCAAGTCTCTGCAATGGCTACATCATATCTCCAAGTACTGATCCATGTTCTAAGCTCATCCACTTTGTTCATAATACTCCTTACATTAAAACCATCAGACTGAGTGTATCCCTTCTCTATCACCTGCCTCTCCTCCCTCTCGCACTGTCCCCCAGCTTTCTCTATTTGTAAGCTGAATGCCTCTTCCTCTATCTCTTCAGTTTAGTTCCCATCCCACAGCAATCCTAGTTTAAATTCTCACCAATAGCCTTAGCAAACCTCCCTGGCAGAATATTATTTTGGATGTTCTTATGTTTTGAGGACAACAATACTTGGTGGTGCTGGCTGTGAAAGAGCAGTGTAAACTTGTAATTTGCAGCCAATGGCCATCATTGAGAAGCCTTTCTCAAGCTCTTCATGACACACGTCTGAATCACCTCTGAATATCCTCTTTATTATTCCACTTCTCTAGAATCTAACCCATCATATTTCTACTTTTCTTCTGGTTTAAAAGTAAGTTTTTTGTACTAAAAACATTGTTTATCCCTTAAAAGATAGTCTTGACTTACTGAGTATATCTAACATTTTATGGTTTCACTCTTTCATTCCATTACCATTAGACTCCAGATATAAATTTCTTGGAAACTGATACTAAATTTCAATTGATTTCACTGGTAAAGCTGAAGAATCAGTCAATAATTAATTATTTCCCAGGAAGGTAAATTCTAATTATCATCACTGTACTTTTTTTAAAAATGGTGTCTGGAGGGATTATAAAGAATGAATTAATTAACAATGACATAAATTTTGCATAAAACACAATATTAATCTAAAGGAAGCTTCAGGTTAGGCTTTTGAAGCTGGTGGAATTATATTGGCAGAATTTGAATATGTACTCAGCAGATCATAAAGATGCACAGGCCATTTAGAACATGGAAATTTACCCTCACTGTATTCACAATACACTATCCTAAGATTTGGAATAAAATTTATTCTCATGGAATTTTGGAAAAAATGCCAATAAACAGAATTATTTTTCCAACTCTTATTTCTTGATCCATATACAGATGATGTGGCTTTGCATTCTGTGACACGTTTTGTAGGAACATAAACCCACATACATGGTTGGGGTGGGGTGGGGAATGGCACCTGGAATCCAACTCAGTGAAACAATTAATTTTGACTTTTCAATTCTTGTTATTCTTTAGTTCTACAGTGGAAATAATGCACAGCTCCATTATTAAATGTTAACTTGATATTAAATAGGTTCAGCAATGCAAGAGATTCTGCAGATGCTGCACGCACAAAATGCTGAAGGATGTTAACAAGTGGCATCTATGGAGGGGAATAAACAGTTGACTTTTCAGGTTGAGAACCCTCATCAGGACTGGAAAAGTGGGCAGAAGCCGGAATACAAAGGTGAGAAGAGGGGTAAACAGTACAATCTGGCAGGAGTTAGGTGAAACCAGATTGGTTGGATGGCATGAAGTATGAAGATGAAATGTGATAGGCGAGAAAGGTGAAGGGCTGAAGAAGGAAAGAATCTTATACAACAGTGGACAATAGAAGAAAGGGAAGGAGGAGGGGCACCAGAAGGAGGTGATGAGCAGGCGAGAAAAAGTGGTGAGGGGAACCAGAATAGAAAATGCAGGAAGAGAGAAGGAGAGGAAGGAAATGCATCATCAGTAAGACCCAATGGACCTTTTGTTAAGTACTGTTGCGCAGTTTGCAAGAAAAGATGAGATGTATTTATGGGAGGTGGTTTAATCATCATTCTACCATACATGAATAAAAGTATAAGTTCTGTTTTTTTTCTACAATGTTTAGTCTGGGCTTTAGAAAATATTACCTTAAAACTTTATTGCATAGCAGTGTTTTTTCCAAGCAATTTATGATTTGATTTTTTTTCATATTGAAGCCCAATGATATCTGGTCCATGGAATGACGAAAGAAAATTACAGAAAGTACTCACGAGTGAATCTGCAGATGCTGGAAATAAATAAAAACATAAAATGCTGGCAGAACTCAGCAGGCCAAACAGCATCTATGAGAGGAGGTACGGCCTGATGAACAGAAAGTACTTCTCCACCTCACCTTCCTCAGGAAACTAGGATGGTGACTTGCTTCCTCTAAGCACAACCAGGCTTTCTACCAAGTAACTCCTTATTAAAAAAAACTCCAGTCTTTCACACTGAGCATAAAACAGAGAGACAAAAGTGATTGTGCAAGAAAAAATAAGGGAGAGATTGAGTTTAAACAGGAGTGAGTACTTATTACTGTCACAAAGTAGAATTAAGAAAAGGGTTCTATCATAATTGTCTGACTAATTGATTTCAACATACATAATAAGCCACTCACCAGTGTGTGACAGGAAATTTCTTATTGTTCCATCTCCTAAATACTTTCATAATTAGTCATGGTACTGGTTCACAACTAAACCTGTCATCGATCTTAATGAATAATAAATTTCATGCCCCAACAAAAACATCTGCCAAATTCACAACGCTATTTGCCACACAGATTCTCAACAATTCATGCCACGCAATGTTTAAATGTCAGAAATCAATAGCAATTAAATGAGGGAGACTTTTAGATGTAATATTATTGTACCAGGTATTAAATTTCAGATCGCATTACCGACATTTATGTTTTGAAATCCAGTGAAAAGTGAGTAAGCACAGAACTTATGCATTTTACTGATTTTGGTTTTCAATAGAGGATAAGGGAAGGAATTTGGTGCAATGAATGCAATAAATACAGAGAAAACTTGCATTTAGAATTTGAACTCACTGTAACCTTATCTTTACAAAGTTGGCCTATGGTAAGTAGCTTGATTGCCAGTATCAATCAAACATGATTGTCAATCAAGTGATCAATCAGAACTGGTCACCCGGTAATTCTTGCTTATGATTGCTATATAAACTTCAAACAAAGATGCTGGATAGCAAAAAAGTTGGGAAAACAGTGTATTTCTGATATTAAATAATGGAGTTGAGTTCATAAAAAGTGACAGCAATGACAGCCAAAATGAAGATTTGAAAACCAGAGGGGCTAAATATATATACCACAGAAAATGCAAGAGTCCAGAGTGATATGTGTTACCAATTGATTTCCACTTTCTTAAAGGAGTTCCCTCTGGTTTACAAAGCAGAACAAAACTGGCACTATAAAGCATGGTTATGAACTAGATTGTATTAACAAATTTACAGATCAATTATCTCTTGATTAGTAAATTTGTGGATGATACAAAATTAGGAGGTATTGTTAACAGTGAGGTTCTTGTAGATTACAGCAGGAACTTGATCAATTAGTGAAGTGGCTGAAGAGTGGGAAATGGATTTCAATGCAAGTAAATGTCAGGTGATGCTTGTGGAAAGTCAAACCAACAAAGGATTTATGAAAGGGCGCTAGGGAATGTAATAGAATAGACTGATTTTGGAGTACAAGTGCATGGTTCGTTGAAAGCCGTGTCACAGGTAAACAAGTTGGTGAAAAGGAACATTTAGCACCATGACTTTCATCAGTCAGGGCAATATGTAAAGGCTTTGGGAAATTATGTTACAACAGTACAAGTCACTGGTGAGGCTACACTGTACTATGATCACCCTTTCATAAGAAAAACTTGATTAAACTGGTCATAGTGCAGAAAAGATTTATGAGAATGTTTTCAGAACTAGAGGCCTGAGTTATGAGGTCAACTATGCAGCTTCAGCTTGGATCCGGGGTGAAAACAATGGATTATTAAAAAACGGCATACAGGCTTAGATCATGAATTTTTTTTTTTGCCACAATATGTTTATTTGCATTTTAATACCATAAAATACAGCTTTAACCTTCCTATACTTTCTTATATTATTCAAAAGATACAGAACTTGCTGTATTAACAAACAAGACAACACGCATAAAAAATAACAATAATCAGTGATACAAAGGAGCTATAAAAACTCAAATTGTTATTTATAATATCTACAATAAGTAACAAAATACTAATGGGAAAATAATAGAATATAATACAGACTAATCACTGAGAACTCATGCAAGGAGATTTACAGAGACACTATAGGATAAATTCAATGAACAATTTGGCAGCTCCATGGTAACAATTATTGACCGTTTATTTCAGATTAAGTCACAGAATTTAAATATCCAATTGCCATACTGGAAGTTGAACTTGCACCTCTACAATATTAATCTTTTCTTCTGGTTTCATACACATGAACTTCAGATGTGGTTAGAGTGGAAATTCACTGTAAATACAGGATAAATAGATCTAGATTAAAGCGTTCAGTATTTAGTAAACACCTTCCAAAATTTAAATGGAAACAACTTGGGTCAAACTTGATCTGCTAGTCAGCTGTCAGCATTATTTGAATTATGCAGCATTTATTATAAACAGGACTGAGTCATTATTTGTAAATCTGGACATGTCTCAAAATGATGTGCAAGCAGTTTCAACAATGCATGTGATGATTGCACAGTTCTTAAACAGAATGCAAAGCCATGAATGTAGTACGAGTTGAAAATTAGTGGAGAAGGAAGTGCTACCTCTTGAGTCTACTATTTGTTAATGGTTAGTATAAACTGGAACTAAAAAGTATTTAACATTTTATCCAGTATCTTAGTACATAGTTCCAATTTTGAAAAAGTTGACACAGATTCAAAATTATAGCAATGTATAATAACTCATACAGTGTAAATTGTGTTGGAACTGGAAGATCATCCAAGTTTGTTTAAGAAAGATTCATAACCCATGAGAAGATGTTGGATTTCTCAATCTTGAATCCTTCTGGCTCAGGTACAGAGATGAAGTAAAAGGAGGAGGTTTATTCAAGCCTCTGCATAACTCAAAGAAATGTACAACAGATTCAGAGCAATGCAGTTGCAATTGATAGAATACAGAATAAGACCCAAGTGAGATAGAAAATGAGGACTTGTAATATCTATCCAAAGGAGAAAAAAACTGCAGTTATTGGGAAATCAGAAAGAAAAACAGATTTTCCAGTATTTTTAAATTTTTATTTCAAATGAAACTACTTGCTGCCTATAAGAATAATGACAATTGAAAGAACATGCTTTGAAAGAACCATGGCATTTCAGAGCAAGGTGTTGTCCAAAGTGGGAGAAGGAAGGAAGAAATTAAATATTAGGGGGATTCATTACCACAAGGATCTTTCGTAAGCAAGATCTTGAGTCTCAATTGATAACTTACCTAACTGAATCAAGGGGAAATATACACTGGAGATGTTTAAAAGAAATTTTGAGAAGAAGCAAAATTAAAGAATGGGCCTGAAATGGTCATTGTCATAAAGATCTGGGCCACATGAAAACTAGCATAGGAATGTAATGAGTTGTGAGATAAGCATGCAGCTGACAGAGCTGTATAAGAAAAAGGGATTCCACCTCATGGAAACTATCACCACTTATCCATTGACTTCAATAATCAGATAGAGTCCTAATAAATAGGGTAGTCATTATGTGGTGATACAATCTGGATTCTCAGCATTCATAGTTCTAAGGAAATGACTGGAAAGAGTATGCCGAAAGTCCAACTTAGCACTTCAGGCCCTTCAGGCAGAATGAAGACTAACAGAAATAAAGTGATTTAGCTAGAGGAGAGAAATGCAAAATGTGTGAATAAAACATTAGTGGAGGTTGTGCATGGAGAAACATTACTTCTTAAAGAAGAGTATAAGGAAGAAACAGTATAAGGAATAAGTGAAAAATCAACCTGGGAAGTATATCATAACTATTACTGAGACATGGCTGCAGTATGATAAGGAATGGGGTCTAGTTACACCAGGAAGTGTGAAGTAAATTTCAGAAAAGAAGCAGTAGCTATGGTAACAAAGGATAAAATCACATCATTGCAGGCAGAAGATATGAGTGAACTAAAAAAGCAATTAAAAATCTTTGTGTAGAATTAAGAAATAGAAATGATTTAAGATTCTTATAGCAACTGCTTAGCTGTAGAAATAAACGTAGAAGTTAGACAAACATGTAACCAAGCCAGAGTGGTTTTAACGAGGAATTTTAACTTCCTTATATATAGGGATCAACAGATGTCTGTTAGATTGTACATTTTTGAAAAATCCAGTCTGCTTGCAGTTACTTGAAATAATAATGGTATAGACCATATTAGATATAATATTAAGTGTTCAACAAGATATAATTATCAGCCTAAAGATGAGTAGACATTCCTCAAATAACAATCATATTAGTGAATTCAATGCAATGTTAACAAGGAGCAACGAGATCTAGATAAGGCTGATACCCAAAAAATGGTACTAAAACAGTCCAAAGTAAATGACAAATCAATTAAAATGACAAAGGCATTTAAGCTTGTTTGAGATCCTAATCTGTGAGACCAGCTCCTTTTCACACATTTCCATGCAACCTGCTTATATTGAGCAGCTACCCTAGCAATGTCTGCATGGGCTTCAAGGGTACAATTTTTTTTTGACAATTATCGTCAAACACTTACACAAATAAAAGAAAATCGGGCCCTGACGTAGCAATAAATCATTGGTAAAGGATTGAAGCTGATGCCATTCAGACGTTAGTCCATAGATCTCTAACTTTGAATTTAAGAGACTGATCTGGAGTACAAATTGTAGAGCCAGGACATTCAATAGTTTTCCTATAATTGGAAAGGTAAGTTTGGAGATACATCTAGATCAATAATTTAGCCCCAAAGATAAACCATTAAAGCAGGTGAGAAGAATGAGAAAATAACTAGTGAAGAAGATGAGAGGAGGGTGAATTGTTTGACATAGATTAATGCAGACTTTGATTTGAATCCTTAAACATGGATCATTAAAATAAACTGGGTGGATACAGAAAATAATCAAAATGACTGAGTCAATAGGAATGCACAAGAAGAAAGGTAACATGATAGCTACACAATGACCCAGACAGACCACAGCTGGACTAACAGTGACAATTCTGCACACCATCACCTACAACACGTTGGCCTGAAGGGAAGCAGAATGATATGTAGGATCTGAAGTCTACATTAAAAGAAAGATTATGTCAACTAGTGTTGTAGATCCCATCATTTAAAAGTCTGGGATGAATTGATGAGAAGTCTTTCAAAATATCACAGGAAACTGTTAAGATGTATGAAGAAAAAGCATTTGCACAGATGGTCAAGATAAAGACAGGAATCATCATCTAAATATACAGCCTGGAAACATTTAAACTTAGAAGCTCATAAAGATTTTGTTTTCTCATCTGCAACAAGTAATGGATGTTGATTCAAACGTTACTCAATTCTCAGATTGATAGATTTTTTTTGGTAACAAACAATACTGAAGAACATGAGTAAAAGTCAGGTTCATATAACTGGGTTGCAGATCTTATTGAATGGTGAAAGACGAAAGGTCCTATTTTTGTTTCAGTTAAGAAACTGGGCAAATTCAGACTTGTTCATTTATTAGTTGTGTGAAAGTTATTAAAATCCATCTTCATGAAAGACACTTGGATGGACCACAGTTGCTAAAATAGATTGAGAGTAGTTGTGTAATGGATAATCCATATCTTGATTACTCTAGTTGCACATATTTTTGAATAGGAGACCAACATGCTGGATAAAAGATGTATATGTAATGTCAGAATATCTTTTGAAAAAAATTTCACCATAATCAACACTTATCACAAAAATAACAAACATTTTATTCATTTAAGTGTATATGCTGCATAAGTACATGCTAATATTAATATTGGTGGGATCCCACCAACCAGAAAGGGCCATTTTGAATACCAGTTTGAATGCCATTTTAAATAACTGCCTTTGAAGATATTAAGACAGCATGGTCATGCTAAATTATTTCTGTTGCTTAATTGCTTTCCTCGCCAGGCCAATAAATTGCCCCCAGTTTCATGAGCTCATGGAATTGGAAGAATATTTAAGACATCATTGGGTAATCGCTGGAAGTTAGCAGCGACACAAAAAGAATGAGTAGTTTATTTTTGCATTGGATGATATGACAAATGATACCATTCAGAGAAATGTCTAAAGACTTCAGCTACAATGATAGATTGCAAAATAAAGAGTATGTATTTAAATTCGAAAATGGCATGAAGATAAAAGTAAATTGGTTAGATGAGAGCAAAGGGATACATTATGACATAAACAGGCATTAAATGTATGGATGCATTGTTTGTACAGAGATTTCACCAAAAACTAGTTCAAATATAGCACTGAATTTTGAGAGCCAAATCTGAGCTAATACACATTGGTCTTGGAGAGTCTACTGTGCCAATGCATTAGAATTATAATTCCACATTTGAAGTATCATATTTTGAGGACTGACCAGTACTTGATTCATTTGGATGGTTTTGGAGCAATCTGGAGATATTTAAAATGGAGCTCGGTTGTGTTGGGTTTGGAATGAACTTGTTATTAGCTCCAGTGCGGTCATACTTATCTACTGTGACTAGGTGGTTCTCAATCATTTGAAGGCTGTGCTGCTGTAATTGTCCTGCAGAGTAGCTCACAAGCAGAGACCAGATCTCAAGCAATACAATTGCTCATAGCCAGAAGGACTTGTCCAAGTTTTCAAATGTCTTTGATGATCAGAAAATTTAGTACAGGTTGAAAAAAGTATTAAAATACCAAAAATGTCCTTAAAATCAAGTAAGTATATTTATTTAAAAAGATAAAAACTTAGCTTTATTTTACTAATGAAGCTTGCTAGCGTCATACACAAGTGGAATTTGACTGATGTCCCAGTGCTGAGGGGCCTGGTAAGTACATTGAGCCCCATTACTCAGGTTGTCCCTCAGTAGCATGTGCAGGGCACTGAGCAGCAGTTCAGATGTGCATGCATTTTATTTCCAGTATGTTGTATACTGTCATCACGCTGAGATACATCCTGGGATGAGCTGGGACACATCTATCAGTGATGTAACCTGAGGGCATCAGATGTTTTGGATATTTCAACATCAGACACCCTTTCCCGGGCGACTCAGCCAGGGCTGATCAGGCCCCAGCTTGTGTCCCAGCAAATTAGTCCGCAGGTCACACCTCTTCAAATCATAGCCATTTGAAGGCACACTCAGCAGTCTCTGTGATGGTCCTAGAGACTTTTCTTTTTGCAGCTCCCGTAATGCCAAGGAGAGAGTACATTCTGCAGAGCAAGCAGCCAGCAAAACCTCCGCACCCCACCTTTATAAGCTCGCAATGTGCCCTCCATCCGTCTCTGACATTGTGCCACCAGATCCTGGTATTTGGCCTTCTTACGCTTGAACACCTCCTCAATCTGGTCTGCCTAAGGCACTGTCATTTCTACCATGACTCTCTACTTTGAGGTTTCTGACAGAATAACCATGTCATGCTTCAATGATGATGATGCAAAGTCACTAAGGAACTTTAGTTGCTTGCCAAGATCAACTTTCAATTGTCAGTCTGACGCCATGGCGAGCAAGCCTGCTGCTAACCTGGGCTGAGGATGTGGTTGTTCTCCAGCTTTGACAAAGGCTACAGGCCTTCTGGGTTTGTGGACTTTTTTTTATAATTGCTAATGGCTGAGGAGATATTTTCTGCCACTGCTTTCAGTATCTGGCCATGGTATCAGTGGTAGTGGCCTCCTCCCACGGCTTTTGGGCAGCTGCTGAGGATGTGTTCCAGGGTCCCTCTGCAAGGGCAGAGAGAATATGGTAGTGCCTTATTTTTGCCCCAAGCAAAAAGGTTTACTGAACTAAGAAGAACTGTCATACACAGGCTGGATGATGAATTTCCCTCCTTGTCAACGGTCCCTGCTGCCCCATTCCTAGCAGCCTGATGGTACACACCTCTTACTGGACTAGCTTTGGCTTGTCACTGCCCGGGACCCTGTTAATGTGGGTTGAAAATAATCTCCCCAGCCCTGCCTCACCAAATGCCACTGTCCCTACCAGATCTCTGTACCTCAGACGTAACTTGCTGTGTCCTGGGCCTCCATTTCCTGCCTGTCTGGACCTCAATGCCTGTTGTTGAGACTTTGGGGTCACTGGAATCTCCATACAGCAGCAATTCTCTTGCATGGGAAACCATAAGCTCCTCATTCAGGCTACTTAAGGGAAGCTGCAGTTTATTTCTCTTGCCATACAGAACAATGCTGCTCAGGCTACGTGGAGGGGAGGGGGGTGTGGGAGAGCAGCCTTCTTCAACAGTAGTTATTGATCTTTTTTTTCAAGAACCTCAACTGTTGACATGTTAACATATACCAGCATTGGCCAGAGGATGCCAGGCTGGAAGATCCAGGCCATAAACTTGCCAGGTAGGCCTGTCTTGTCCACACTGATGAGCCAGACCTCTAACCCTTTGGTAATCTTCTGGATGGAAGCCACATATCTTAGGCTGCAGTCAAATACCTTCCCCAGGCTCTTATCTGGTTTCTCAGAGAAAGATGGGATAAAATATCATTTAAGGAAAAACAGAACTTATCTGTGAGTATGCCTCTCTTTAACACCAGAGACCTGGATTTCTGTAGCTTAAAGCTAACCCTTGCCCATGTGATTATCCTTTTCAGCCTGTGGAGGATCCATCTACTGTCTGGGACTGATGTAATTTTCACCATGAGGTCATCTATCAGGGCTCTGATTGAGGCCTGCCACACACGTCTTCATTAGAGGGCTTCGACACTCCACATTAGCTGCCTTAACCACCAGGTTCATGGTCAGGGAGAAGAGATCACTGAGATTGTACATCTAGTTATTATATCCTTCTCAAACCTGATGTGGTCGTTCCTGAAGAGACTCTCTAAAGTTCATGTAATAGTCCACGATGAGGTCCTCAGAACATGATGCTGGTTCAGCACAATCTCAACCAGCTTATGTGGTATTGACCCATACACGCTGGCAAGGTCTAGCCATAGCTCGAATAGATCTCCCTTTCCTTCGCGCGCTTCCCTGATCAGTTGGGAAATTACGCCTGTTTGGTGTGTTCCAGGCATCCTGGCAAACTGTACAGATGTATCAATGTAGCCATTTTTGAGGAGAAACTTTGTCAAGCGATGGGAAATGATACTGAAAAATATCTTCCCTTCCACACTGAGAAGTGAGATGGATCTAAACTGCTCAATGTCCTTGGAGTTCTCCTCTTTATGGATCTGGACTCCCTCTGCACACCTCCGCTGGTCCACGACTTTTTCCCTATACCAGATAACGCTAAGGAATTTCCAAAGTAACTGCAGAAGCTTAGGGCAGTGCTTGCACACCTTGTAGGGTCCTCCACTGGGACCAGGAGCAGAACTAGCTCTGTCTGTTCAGACTACTTCCTAGATCTCCTTCCAGCTGGACTCCTTGTTATTGAAATCAACTGCAGGAGGAGGAGGATTTACTAGTGCACTATGGTATCCTAGCTCCCAATCCCTCTCCGAGTCACTGAGGGAGTTCTGAAAGTCTAGATTCATCTCTTGTTCAGAGTACGCGAGGTGTCAGTTATGCTTCTGTCCGAATAGCTGCTTGGTGGATCCATAGGGGTTCACAATAAATGGAGCTCATTTCCTGGCTCTTTTTCTTCCTCATCTTTTATCCCATTCTGCCCTGCACAGTGTCATAAGCTGACTTCTGAGGATATTATGGAGCTCAACAAGTGATGGTTTATCTTCTTCGCTCGCTTCCCTATACTGTTTAGTCAGGGATCCGAGCTCTTGATGCAGTTGGAGTATTTTACCTGCCCTATAGTTCATCATGTAGGGGACTTTCTTCTCCACTCAGTCTCTCAGTACCAAAGCTGACAATGATAATTGACACGGTGTGGAGTCATCTATTGACATCTCCCTTGGATACTGCCTCAATGACATGGACCATGTCCTCCTCAAACTGCACCCACTTCCTCTGATGTCTTGCTGGAGGCCTTTTAACCCAGCAGTGATCTGCTAGTCTGCCTGGAGTAGGGGTTTCTGGTGCTTGGAGGTTCTTGGCACTGTGGCCACACAGGTTCTTGCAGACTTTGCCACAAACGCATCTCTCGCTTGTAATCAATAAACCATTCACAAAGGTTGACATTCTCAAATCCGTCCTCTCGGGCTCCCCTAGGGTTATAGCTACATTGGTCTGTCTGTAGCTTGTAGGGTTTCTTCCTCTTGGAAGGTGCAGGGTGGGATGCCAGCCCTTTCTGCCCCAGTTGTCATCCTTCTGAGCAGTCAACTGTCTCTCCAGTAGTCAACAACCTGTTCTCAGAAGCATAGAAAACCTACAGTACAATACAGGCCCTTCAGCCCACAAAACTGTGCTGAACATGTCCCTACCTTAGAAATTACCTAGGGTTACCCATAGCCCTCTGTTTTTCTAAGCTCCATGTACCTATCCAGTTTCTTGGTAGTCACTCAGACTATCCTGAGCATCACTGATTGAGCCAGTGTTCATGATACTGAGGTACACTCTGGGATGTGTAGGGGCACATGTGGTGTACACAGGTTCAGCTGCTCTGCGGTTCTATGCAGATCTGCTGGCTAGCAACTAGCATTATCTAATACATCATTTAAGGATGCAGTAAAAGTATTTCTGATGGAAGTCAGAACATAAGCATGAACCATCAAGAGTGTAATTAATTAAGCTTCTCTTTCCATAAAAGGTATATAACCATATAACAATTACAGCACAGAAACAGGCCATCTCAGCCCTTTTAGTCCATGCTGAATGCTTACTCTCACCTAGTCCCACCGACCTGAACTCAACCCATAACCCTCCATTCCTTTCCTGTCCGTATACCGATCCAATTCTTGTTTAAATGACAATATTGAAACTGCCTCTACCACTTCTACTGGAAGCTCGTTCCAAACAACTACCACTCTCTGAGTAAAGAAGATCCCCCTCGTGTTACCTCTAAGCTTTTGCCCCGTAACTCTCAGCTTATGTCCTCTTGTTTGAATCTCCCCTACTCTCAATGGAAAAAGCCTATCCACGTCAACTTTATCTATCGCCCTCATAATTTTAAATACCTCTATCAAGACCCTCTCAACCTTCTACGCTCCAAAGAATAAAGACCTAACATGTTCAACCTTCTTTGTAACTTAGGTGCTGAAACCCAGGTAGCATCCTAGTAAATCTCCCCTGTACTCTCTATTTTGTTGACAGCTTTCCTATAATTGGGTGACCAGAACTGTACACAATATTCCAAATTTGTCCTCGCCAATGCCTTGTACAATTTTAACATTACATCCCAACTCCTATACTCAATGCTCTGATATATAAAGGCCAGCACACCAAAAGCTTGCACCACCACCCTATCCACATGAGATTCCACCTTCAGGGAACTATGCACCATTATTCCTAGATCACTCTGTTCTACTGCAATCCGCAATGCCCTACCATTTACCATGTATGTCCTATTTTGATTAATCCTACCAAATTGTAGCACCCCACACTTATCAGCATTAAACTCCATCTGCCATCTTTCAGCCCACTCTTCTAACTGGCCTAAATCTCTCTGCAAGCTTTGAAAACCTACTTCATTAACCTATCTTAGTATCATCTGCATACTTACTAATCCAACTTACCACCCTATCATCCAGATCATTAATGTATATGACAAACAACATTGGATACAGTACAGATCCCTGAGGCACACCACTAGTCACCGTCCTCCTACCTGACAAACAGTTATCCACCACTACTCTCTGGCATCTCCCATCCAGCCATTGTTGAATCCATTTTACTACTTCAATATTAATACCTAACGACTCAACCTTCCTAACTAACCTTCCATGTGGAACCTAGTCAAAAGCCCTACTGAAGTCCATATAGACAACATCTGCTGCTTTACCCTCATCAGCTTTCCTCATAACCTCTTCAAAAAATTCAATAAGATTTGTCAAACATGACCTTCCATGCACAAATCCATGTTGACTGTTCCTAATCAGACCCCGTCTATCCAGATAATAATATATAGCATCTCTAAGAATACTTTCTATTAATTTACACCACTGACATCAAACTTACAGGCCTATAAATGCTAGGTTTACTCTTAGAACCCTTTTTAAACAATGGAACCATGTGAGCAATACGCCAATCCTCCAGCACCATCCCCATTTCTAATGACATTTGAAATATTTCTGTCAGAGCCCCTGCTATTTCTACACTAACTTCCCTCAAGGTCCTAGAGAATATCCTGTCAGGACCCGGAGACTTATCCACTTTTATATTCTTTAAAAGCGCCAGTACTTCCTCCTCTTTAATCATCATACTTTCCATAACTACCCTACTTGTTGCCCTTACCGTACACAGTTCAATATCCTTCTTCTTAGTGAATACCGAAGACATTCTTCAAAATCTCCCCCCATTTCTTTTGGCTCCACACATAGATGTCCACTCTGATTCGCTAAGGGACCAACTTTATCCCTCACTATCCTTTTGCTATTAATTCAACTGTAGAAACCCTTTAGATTTATTTTCACCTTTCTTGCCAAAGCAACCTCATATCTTCTTTTAGCTTTTCTAATTTCTTTCTTAAGATTCTTTTTACATTCTTTATATTCCTCGAGCACCTCATTTACTCCATGCTGCCTATACTTATTGTAGATGTCTCTCTTTTTCTGAACTAAGTTTCCAATATCCCTTGAAAACCCTGGCTCTCTCAAACTTTTAACCTTTCCTTTCAACCTAACAGGAGCATAAAGATTCTGTACCTTCAAAATTTCAAGTCAAATCACTTTTATTGTCATTTCAACTATAACTACTGTGTACAGTACATAGTAAAAATGAAACGACATTTTTCAGGACCATGGTGTTAAATGACACAGTACAAAAACTAGGCTGAACTACGTAAAAAACAGAGAAAAAAAACAACTACACTAGACCACAGATCTAGATCTATCCAGGACTGCATAAAGTGCACAAAACAGTGCAGGCATTACAATAAATAATAAACAGGACAACAAGGCAGTCAGGTGTCAGTCCAGGCTCTGGGTATTGAGGAGACTGATAGTTTGGGGGAAGAAACTGTTACATAGTCTGATCGTGAGAGTCCGAATGTTTCGGTGCCTTTTCCCAGATGGCAGGATGGAGAAGAGTTTGTATGAGGGGTGTGTGGGGTCCTTCATAAAGCTATTTGCTTTGTGGATGCATGTTGTGTAAATGTCCATGATGGTGGGAAGAGAGAACCCGATGATTTTCTCAGCTGACCTCACTATCCGCTGCCAGGTCTTGCAATCCGAGATTTTTGAACCAAGCAGTGATGCAGCTGTTCAGGATGCTCCCAATACAACCCCTACAGAATGTGATGAGGACGGGGGGGTGAGAGATGGACTTTCCTCAGCCTTTGCAGAAAGTAGAGTCACTGCTGGGCCTTTAAGTGACCTCCATTTCTATATTACATCCTTCCCGTAAAACAAATTGTCCCAAGCCACTCCTTCAAAATCCTTTCGTATCTCCTCAAAGTTAGCCTTTCCCCAATCAAAAATCTCAATCCTGAGTCCAGACCTATCCTTCGACATAATCCTTCTCCATATGTAGTGTAAATATGGAACACTTTCCTCCCTTTAATCTATGGATACCAGCATATTTACAACTTTAAAGATTGAGACATAGAGATCTTGGTTGGTAAAAGTATGTTGGAATGCGAATCAAAATTTGTTGTCAGATTACCCAAGGTCCAATAATAAAAGGCTGAATGCCCTACTCTTTTTCTCACGTTTTGCTTATTAGGCATTCTGAAAGGAGTTCCAAGGAAAAACAACATAGCTTGAGCGCCCATAGGCTTTTGCTACACTGAAGCAGGGAGCAGCTTTAAGTTGACGTGTACAAAGGCAATCTGAATGCTATTTCCACCTGCGTAAAAACTACCTGATAATTGAGGTTCTATTTTTACTTACTAGCAATGTTATTCCGGGTAGCATTGATTTTGGTGTGGAGAATCTTCATCTGACGTCATCAGTTATTCATCCTAAAAATATAAAGAATGGTTTACGTAAGTTTTCCAACTTCCTGCCAACATCAACAAATTTAAATGACAGTGGTTTCAGTTATACAGCATGAAATAAAACCTTAATGGCGTTTAGAATGCTGTACAGCTTTTGCGGCTCGCAATAATTTTTTTTTACAAAAAGGAAACGTTTTTGTTCGAGTTTCCACTAGCTTAGATTTCACAACAGAAGCATGAACAATTGGATTCATGTAATTTATAATCTTTTGGAATATAAATTTATATCACCCATCAGCTCTTTAACAGCGCATAAGAGAATAATCAGTTATGTATGTTGCCAACACGCCTGTATTATCATCAAGCATGTTAACATTTTGTAAATATATTAGATATTTTGAATTAAATATGTAAAGTTTCCTTTAATAACCTAATATTGAAACCTACTTCCTGTTTGTCAATCTCAATCAAACACAAGTGGTGCCGTTCTGTCCCTTACCTCGGCTGTCTTTAAACTTCTGAAAGGATCAGAAGCTGAAGCCTCCTCCTCAGAATGAAATAATACATTTTCTGCTAACAGGTCCGCCACGTTAAACAGACCGTCCGTTCCGCGACAGACTTGCCTGGTAGTGAACTATTGACAGACTCAGTGGTTTTGCCCGGCTTTTAAGTTTCGATTCCGAGTCCAGCTCTCGCTTCGTTGCTCGGAAGTTACCTCATTGTAAATAAGGAAAACAAGGGCGTGCGTGATCCTGAGTCACGACGATACCCCAATTAAATTTTACAAATTCTATAGTAACTGTTGTTGCACTTTGGTTGTGATAGGGAGCAAAACTGAATCAGAATTAAGATAACCGCAAAATCTATTGTCTGATTTTAGAACCGGCGATGAATAACGCCATTTTGTATCTAAAAAAATCGATAAGACAGAATATTTTTACTTGCCAGGTCATGCTCAGTCCCTTCTCCTCACTTAAACTGTACCTCTGCAGGTGATATAATATTCAATCAAAAGTCACACATTTGTAAAGGGAGTTGCGCCAATCGACCTATTAATAAGGACGTCAGCCGTTGCGATGCTGATGACAGTAAATATGATGAAGAGTCTTCTCAGGCAGAGGTAAAGAATGACTCGCTTTCATCAACAAAACCTGCTTAAAACAAGTAACTAAACCTGCGCGGCTGGTGACGAGAAGGGTCTTTTCTAAGTGTCGGCATTTGTTAAGGTCTGGAAAAAGATACTGTGGTACTTAACAAAGTTCATCCCAAGCAGCTATATCACAGAATGTTCTCAACCCATTGAGACGAGCATACACTGCTGCTGAAAGATAATTCATATGGTGATAAGCAAATTTTGGTGCAGCTTTCATCTTGCTAGTTGTCAGCAACCAAATACTGTAGCGTGGCACAGTCCTTAGTGTGATTACCTGTGAGGCGTTTACTGAAGCTCGACAAAGCTGTGGGAAAAGGTCAATTAGGACTCTTCTGCCACTGGACACAGACAGTCTGGGCATCTGTAATAAAATCTCACACACGTTACTGACACAGACAGTCTGGGCATCTGTAATAAAATCTCACACACGTTACTGACAGAATGTTTGGGAATTGAAAATTGATACAATGTCAACATTGCAACTAGCTTAATTCCCTTGGTATAGGTATAGGGAATAGACATCACAATAAGGATGTAGTGGTCATATTGTGCTATATATTTTATAAATTAATACATTTCTAGAGAAGCTGGGTGGAAACATTGTGTTTCTTAATGTTGCTATGGGGGATGGTAATGGGGACAAGCTCCCACTACCTATTAAATGCTCCCCACGTGCCTAAAATAGCGACTGACATCCAAGTCCAGTTTGGTCTTCATGTGTGGTTTAGCTACTAAGCCTGGCAGAACTGTTTCTACTTACAGAAGAGGCAAAGGCAGTTTACTGGTGTCTTAAAAACAGTCACTTTGGGCAGATAGGGCTCTTCAGCTGCAGTTGGCAGCTCATCTAGAAGGAAAACTCTGATCTCAAACCTCCCCTCATGGGGAAGGCTTTGGGAGTAAACCCCATGGTTAAAATCGAGAGTGAGTTCAACACTGACTGGCGACACTTGTAATGCCACTGGTGCCAAACTGTATTGGTTTCTGCCATTCCTTCGGGTTCATCAGGTGCATGGAGAGGGGGAGCTTACTCTCCATATCCTACTGCCCAGACTTGCATATATGGATGCAAGTCTGTAAGGTCTATCATAATTGATCCTGACCAAGGCCCATACACTTCTGGTGAACTAAAATGCTTGCTTCCATTCTAATTATATAGTTTCTGAGATGACTGATAAAATCACTGCAGAATCAACAGACACCGCTGTGGGTAGAGGAGGCAATAGCCTCAGGTGCGTCAGTGGAGAGTATGGGACCAGCAGGCTCCTTGAGTTAACTGGTCTTCTTCTTGCACCTGCAAGGTATTCAGTACAAACCTGAATGTTCCTTCATCTGATTGCTTCACAGGCCAGAGGTTAAGACATCAGGAAGGAAGTTACATTTCTCCCTTCAAGGTGACAGGATAGATAGATAGATTGCCACCAGAACTGAGAAACTGGAATTCAACATTTACTCACCTCAATGTGCTCCTAATTTACCCATTCCCTAACCCAGGGAAACAGTATTGTAAAGACAGTGATGTAGCTCATCAATCCTAAAATTGATGAAGAGACAGGAGAGACTGTAGTTTTGACTAGCGACAAGATCTGAAATGTTCATATGACTGTAACAGCCTCCACTCGAAAGCCAACTCACGAGGTCATCCTAAAAGCCTTTGGAAATGTTAATAACCAAATCATTGCTGAGCATTAGTTAATTGTTAAAACTATAGACAAATCCAGAACTAGTTCCATCAAAGCATTGTTACAAGGATCAATTTTGTAATCAGAATTATTTCTCCCTGACAATTGGTGAATAGAAATGACAACAAATTAAACAAAGATGACACAATCAAAGAGGGAGGTGGGATGAAGTATTGAAACCTCATTTTCCCCACTTGAAAACAGATCAATGCAAATTAAGATCAACATGAGATACTCGACTGAATAATAAGGCGGGCCAAGATGAGAGTAACTTGGGACTGTATTCATGCATCCTCAAGAACCAGGTTGGGTTGGAGATGATGAGGAATGGTGTGAACCTATTTGGAATTTCAAAAAGGAAACTGCAACTACAGCTGATAATGGCGAGTAGTGTTTTACTTTAAAAGCAAGACTTTGCAAGAGGTCACTGTAGACTGGCATACGTGACCTGATCAGTAAGCAAGAAACATTAGCAACTGAAATACTGAGACAAGAGACTGCAGGCGGGAGAGGATGAATCCCAAAATTTCTGCTTGTTCGCAAGGTTCGACTCAGAACATAGAAAGGTTGAGAAGGTATCACAGGCACAGACCTTGCATTTAGTTTAGTGTAATCACTTAAGCTAAAGGTAGATCACCACACAATAAAGAATTCCGGAATTCATTTATTCAATTTCTTGTTGCCTGTTGTATATAAAATACGAGCGGTTATAAGTTCATGGCCTAAGGTAGGAGGAGTCAATTTTAGAAAACCTAGCCCATTTCTTTTTCAACATAGTCCCCTCCAACATTTACACACTTAGTCCAGCGGTTGTGGAGCATACGGATCTCTTCTTTGTAGAAGTTGGCATCTTGGACCTCCAGAAGTGGTCCACAGCAGGGGTGACTGATAAATTTGTGGCCTAAGGTAGAAGGAGATGTTATTAATTTCAAACTTTTTGCATAATCACTGAGTTGAACTGCACGTGCATTTAATGACAGCTGTGTAACTCATCTCCTACCTTAGGCCCTGAACTTATCAATCACCCCTCGTAAGGAGAGGAAGAGTCAGCTTACAAATACTAAGAGAGGTTGGTTGGTAACTGATTTAACTATAGAACATTACAGCACAGAATCAGACCTTTTGGCACTTCTTGGCTGTGCCAAACCATTTTTCTGCCTATTCCCACTGACCTGCACCTGGGCCATATCCCTCCAAACCCCTCTCATCCATATACCTGTCCAAGTTTTTCCTTAAATGTCAAAAGTGAGCCGGCATTCACCACTTCATCTGGCAGCTCATTTCACACTCCCACCGCTCTCTGTGTGAAGAAGCCCCCCCAATGTTCCCTTTAAACTTTCCCCCCTTCACCCTTAACCCATGACCTCTGGTTTTTTTTCTCCCCTGGCCTCAGTGGAAAAAGCCTGCTTGCATTCACTCTAGCTATACCCATCATAATTTTATACACCTCTATCAAATCACCCCCATTCTCCTACGCTCCAGGGAATAAAGTCCTAACCTATTCAACCCTTCTCTGTAACTCAGTTTCTCAAGGCCCGGCAACATCCTTGTAAACCTTCTCTGCACTCTTTCAACCTTATTAATATCCTTCCTGTAAGTAGGTGACCAAAACTACACACGATTTCTGCTATCTGCTATCTCTGCTATGCTCTGATTTCTGCTATCCTATCAAAGATTAAACCAAACTCTTAGCAGAACACAAACTGCATATACCATGGACAGCCAGGGATACAATGCTCTTTTATGCTTTCATATTTATTAAATTAATTCTACCAGTTATTTTACCTATTAATTTGATGTAAATATGCAGTATTTGACACTAATTGAAAATCAATTGCAAGTCTGGCAACTTCAGTGGGCTTAGGCGGGCTTCTTTAGCCAAAAGCAGGAAGGAATTCCACACAATTAGTAATATCTAAAATTTGTTGATATATTTCCTAATCAAAATCTTCTTACTGTATATATAAAGTGGTATTTTTGAAAATGCTTACAAAGAAAACATTTTAAGTAAGCTTCTCAAGGTTCTTAAATGAAGAACCATATCTTCATCATTGCTCTCTTCAGGAAGTTGAGGTGCAAGAGTTAAGTAAGCAGAAAGATATCACTACCTGACAGTTTAGGGGGAAAAATCATTAAATCATATAACTTTTATTCTTAACAACAAAGAATCTATGATCTAATCTTAAAAGGAATAGATGCCTTCTATACTCTATCAAAGCCAGTTGTGATTTTAGGATCTCAGTCAATATAGCTTCCTCTCTTCCTAGAAACTTCTCCAGTTTAATCTTCTAACCAGAATTCAACATTGAGATCTATCGACTTTTATAACTCCAAAGTGACTGAGGATCATAGAGGGAAACATGCAGGAATGTTGTCAAGTGCTCAATGATCAGCCATCATCTTACTGAGCAGCAAAATTGACTTGAGGAGCCACATGACTTAATCCTACTTCTCCCTGAATTGTTCATTACCATCACTTTCAGAGTGAAAATAGTGTGCCAGTGCCCAAAATAGGAATGGCCACCCTGTTATCTTGTACATTAGGTCAATCAAGAAACTTCAAACTGGACCTTTAGGCAGTCCCAATGAAGAGAGATGGCACTCAGTAAAGAAATCAGAGGTGCAAAGGAAGTCCTCGTTCAGGATTCCCTTGAGTTAACCTGTAGGTTGAGATGGTAGTAAAGAAGGCAAGTGCAATGTTAACATTCAATTCAAGAGGACTAGAATGTAAAAACAAGAATATACTGCTGAGTTTTTATAAGGTGTTGATCAGTCCACAGTTGGAATATTGTGAACAATTTTAGGCCCCACATCCAAGGAAAGATGTGTTGGTCCGAGAGAGTACAGAGCAGGTTCACAAGAATGATTCTAAGAATGAAAACCTTAATGTATGGCGAGTATTTGATAGTTCTGGGCCTGTACTCGATAGCCTTCAGAAGGATTGGGTGGGTATGGTATCTCATTGAAACCCACCGAATAATGAAAACCCTTTATAGAATGAACATGAAGAGTTGTTTCCATTAGAGGGAGAGTCTAGCATCTGAGGGCAGAACCTCAGAATAAAGAAATATCACTTTAAAAAAATGAGATGAGGAGAAATTTCTTCACGTAATCTATTGAAATAGAGGACAGTGGAAGCTCAGTCACTGGATGTTTTAAGGCAGAAATTCATTGGTTAAGAGGTAAGATTTCAGAGATAAAGCAGGAGAATGTTAGAGATAATCAGGCACAAATGAATGATGTAGCAGACATGATAGCCCATATTCTGCTCCTGTATCTAATGATCTTATACACAATCGTACACCTGTGTTAAGTTTCTTTGCAGATACACAGCTGACCATCTCCTAACCTTAATTTCACGCAGGGAGATCTGTGGTTAGGATTCAGTAACTTCTCAATATTTTCTGCTTTTACATAAAATTGTGGCAGCTTTTTCAAAAGATCTTGTTTTATGCTATGGTTTATTTATCTACTGTAAACCAGATGCTCCAGAGTTAACTATTCTAGAAAAACAGAACAAAAAGGACATTTTTAACCTTGCAGTCAATATAATCAGCTGACTCAATCAAGCATCAATCTTTAAACAAGAGCATGGATTCTTTACTTACCTGCCTCTCCCCTGCACACTGCTGCAATTTTCAAGTAGAAGTGGTTTACAAAAGGCAGCAGTCTAATTAATTTCCATGTATCCTAGCAAATTAATTGCATTTCACATCTAATGGAAATGCAGATAAGCTAACACAGCCTTTCTTGGGATAACTTCCACTGCACACTTTCGATGTAGAACTATTTGTGAAATGGTGCAGCCCACATGGCAATTATCACCAAACAACTTTTTTTTAAAAAAACACACATCCATATGCGTATTGCCAAATTTCAAAACAGTTAAAGGATAATTAAATACATAGATAAAGGAACTCAGTCATTATTTTAATACTTGTTTAAAATGTGGGCAAATGTTCAATTTAGTCTTCAAGACAACAGTAAAAAGAAATCTACTGCAATGAATTACAAATGCTAGTTCATAGTAAGTGGATAATATGGCAACATTAAAATTGATACTCTTTAGTCTGTGCAATACCTTGCACAAGCTAGTAAATATACTTATCTAATTATACACTTACTCTTCTCGCAAAATACTCTGAATTTCTTTCAAAGCAAGGCATAAAGTTTTTATTATTTCAATGCTTTGAGTTACCCAGTAAAAGTTTGTACAAAATGGAAAATGGCTTTTATGCCACAGACGAAATAGTACAGTACAGCAACCGCATTAAATTCAACTAACAGACACAAATATATAACATTAGGCAAAGGAGGTTTTACGAAAATGTTTCTATGTTACACAGCTTTTATTTACAGAACTTTTAAAGTTTCCCTTCCGTACCCAAAAGAAAATTTAACTGAATCACTTTTAATCACTTACTGATTTAACAGTTATATAATTCTGAAGCATTCACATTTTGTACATTAACACCTTAAACAATAATCAATTCCAGCTCACTTTCTAATCAGTTTCTCACATCCCAAACTCTTCAATCAGATGTATCCAATAACTCCCTTTGTACTTTTCAAATCAGAAAAGGACTGTTGATATTTGCCACCCTTTCCAAATGAAAGGAGTTACTAGATTCCATTTTGAGATAGTTTAATAGACATAAATGCAACCTACTATCTCCTTTTCTGTGTATTTAAATGACTTTACATTTTTCTATCAAATGAAATCCATTCAAGTTGCAGCTTTTGTATTAAACTTTTCATTTATCACTTTTTTTTTATAAAGGGGGAAAATAAATAGATTATTTCTGAAAGTACATTCTGAATTTCCTCATTTATGAACTACACATTGGAGTTAAATAACATTTTTCAAGATTCTCTTGCCATTCCAAAAATCTTGAATTCCTCTGGAACCAATAATGATGGTTCCCTCCGCAAATCAATTGAACCCTTAAAAATCACACAAAACTTTTTGACCAAGACATTTCATAAAGATTTTGTAAAATCCATTAGTCAATGAATTATACACTTAAATTTCATTTCAGGGTTGGTTGATGTAATTTAATATAATTTAATACACTGAAGCTCAAACTCGGCCGATGTAAGCAATCTTCTACTCTCCTATATGGTAATCTCAACTAATGTAATGTGGAAGAATGGTAAGGGCAAGCAAACATACTCCCACAAAAGAAGTGTAAAATCCTCATCTGTAATCAGGTTAGTCATATAGCTCCTAGTAAGATCAGAAACTGGTCAAATCACACTGTTTTAACTGCAGTAGGTGACAGCAATTAACAGCAAGAGAAGGCTTGAAAATCTTTGAATTTATGAAGAAATAGTCATAATGACATCTTTATTTACCATTCTGCTAAATTGAGCAGAAACCACTTTTCCTCTACTAAAGAATTTGGCTAAACAGTTTTAACTCAAAAACGAACTGACTTATTATTAAATGATTTGCTCTTTCTAATTACAGAATAGAATAATAACTTTAAAACGTTTATGTTAAAGAAAATGCGGTGAACCTTAAAGGGAAAGACAAGGTACTGTTCAGAGATTCCAATCGCTCTCAAGTTATGGTATAATGAAAATCCATCTATGTTATGAAGGAATGGTTTCACAAAAAATTGTAAAATTTTTATATATCCTAAAAAAATGTGTGAAGATTGGAAAAATACTGACACTATCCTTTCCACCTTGTCCCATTAGTTTAAGCTGCATTTTGATCCTATAATTTTATTAAGAATGCTGCTGAGTAAAACAAATGTGAATAATATCAAATTCTTAATGTGACATTTAAACACTTCTGCAAAGGAAATGTAAATTAATTTTGTGCTGTAAAAGCAATTCATCCAAATAACCACATTTTAATCATGAATAAAAAGGGTACAACACATTGGGACTGTCACTAAAATAGGAATCAAATAATAATTTCATACACAATATGTAAACATGTTTTTAAATAAACCAATTTGCTCATAGTTTTAATATATTTTTTGCATTTTACTGTTTTTTTATATGACAAAATCATAGATCTTTGCAGTCACATACTAGCCTTATTTTAAATATAATGAATGCACAACATTTGGCTGTAAACAAATTAAAACAGCCAGGTATTTACATATTCTCCTGATTAGCCATGTGATTATCCAAACAACACAACACAAAAAAAGTTGTTAGAAAACAGTGAGAGCACCTATTAAAAAGAAAAAAACCTCCAGAAGTCATTTTTTAAGCAACAACATAACAATAGTTTGAGTGTTATTAGATATTAAAGCACACAAAATACAGTCCAAAGCTCTGTAAAATGCATTATAAACAACTCTACCAAGCATATCCCATAAATGTCTTTATTTCTGTAGTTAAGACAAAGTCTGAAAAAGAGTTGAGAAATCTGAATCTGATCCATGATTTTGCTGCTTTCATTTTTACCATTACACTTGGTGACGAAAATTTACCCACAGTTTAACAGAAACCACTCGGTACTATTCTCAAAAGTTACATTCAGTAACAAGTCATTTTAACACAATATTCCAATAATACCATGAGGCAATTTTCCAGAACTATGGCTTCTGTTCATGTTCTTCACTTATTGATGTTACCTGTATAGTGGTATGTCCTTCTCCTGATGTGGTTTCAACAGTGCCCGAAGGTACAGCCATAAATGTGCTTCCAACAGGTGCCATTTGGTTGACATTATGAAGTGCAGCATTGAGACCAGGAACTGTAGTGAAAAGCTGGATCGGACTGACTACTTTCAACACTGTGTTCCCATCTTGGATAGCGGCTGTGCTTAGCACAGCCAAATTAGAAGCATCTGGATGGATTTCAACTGCGTTGGGTATTCCGGGACTTGATGCTAGAACACTGTACCCTCCAATTAATGGTGAAGCTGCAGCAGTAAATGTTGCTGTGTGTGGATTCTTACCAACTCCTGAGACTGGAATAGTGGATAATGTTGTCATTTTTCCTATATTTGTCAGCTGAGACATTGGCACTCCAGAAGCCAATGTAATCTGACCTGATTGAGATGCTGTAACCATATGAGCTGCCACAGTTGCTGGTCCTGATGTTGCCCTTGTAAGACGAGGTCGTTTTGAAGGAGGAGCTGCTGCAACTGGAGTCAAGGTCATGAGGACGTTATTTAGGTGCTGGGATTTGTGTTTTAATTCTTTGGCTCGTTTACGATGTTCATCACATTGTTGTTCCAAAGCTGAAAAAAGTATAAAAAAGTGTTCAGAAATACTTACCACATTTTTCATTTAACACAAAAAAATAAGCTAATGTAGTAGAGTTCAATGATTAGAATTACATTGAATATACAGCCAAAAACAGGCTGTTTAGCCCAAATGGCTCATGGCATTGTTCACATTAAGACTCTTCCTCCTCCTCTTCTATTCCATTTAATCCTTTCAGCCTTTCCTTTATCAGTTTTCCCCTTTATTCTCCATACAGGTGTTTATGCTGTTCAATGCAACTTCTCCATGGGCAAGGGTAATCCATAATCAATTGCACACTGGGTATATTCTGTAACTTCTTACTGAATTTGTGGAGTTTGTTAGGCATGTTCAGAAGGGTTTCTTGACACAATATGTAAATAAGCCTACAAGAGGAGAGGCTGTACTTGATCTGGTATTGGGAAATGAACCTGGTCAGGTGTCAGGTCTCTCTGTGGGACAGCATTTTGGAGATAGTGATCACAATTCTATCTCCTTTACCATAGCATTGGAGAGGGATAAGAACAAACAAGTTAGGAAAGTGTTTAATTGGAGTCAGGGGAACTATGAGGCTGTCAGGCAGGAACTTGGAAGCATAAATTGGAAACAGATGTTCTCAGGGAAACGTATGGAAGAAATGTGGCAAATGTTCAGGGGATATTTGAGTGGGGTTCTGCATAGGTATGTTCCAATAAGAGAAAGGATGATATGGTACATGAACCGTGGTGTACAAAGGCTGTTGTAAATCTAGTCAAGAAGATTACAAAAGGTTCAAAAAACTAGGTAATGATAGAGATCTACAAGATTATAAGGCTAGCAGGAAGGAGCTTAAGAATGAAATTAGGAGAGCCAGAAGGGCCCATGAGAAGACCTTGGTGGGCAGAATTAAGCAAAACCCCAAGGCGTTCTACAAGTATGTGAAGAGCAAGAGGATAAGACGTGAGAGAATCAGACCAATGTAATGTGACAGTGGAAAAGTGTGTATGGAACGAGAGGAGATAGCAGAAGTACTTAGTGAATACTGAAGCAAAGTATACATTATGGAAAAGGATCTTGGCAATTATAGGGATGACTTGCAGCGGACTGAGAAGCTTGAGCATGTAGATATTAAGGAAGAGGATGTGCTGGAGCTTTTGGAAAGTATCAAATTAGATAAGTCACTGGGACGAGACGGGATGTACCCCAAGCTACTATGGGAAGTGAGGGAAGAGATTGCTCAGCCTCTCGCGATGATCTTTGCGTCATCAATGAGGACGGGAGATGTTCTGGAGGATTGGAGGGTTGCGTATGTTGTTCCCTTATTCAAGAAAAGGAGTAGAGACAGCCCAGGAAGTTATAGGCCAGTGAGTCTTACCTCAGTGGTTGATAAACTGATGGAGGAGATCCTGAGAGGCAGGATTTATGAACGTCTGGAGAGGCATAATATGATTAGGAATAGTCAGCATGGCTTTGCCAAAGGCAGGTTGTGCCTTAAGAGCCTGATTGAATTTTTTGAGGATATAAATAAACACATTCATGAAGGTAGAGCTGTAGATGTCGTGTATATGGATTTCAGCAAGGCAATTGATAAGGTACCCCATGCAAGGCTAATTAAGAAAGTATGGAGGCACGAGATCCAAGGGGAAATTGCTTTCTGGATCCAGAACTGGCTTGCCCACAGAAGGCAAAGAGTGGTTATAGACAGGTCATATTCTACATGCAGGCCAGTGACCAGTGTTGTGCCTCAGGGATCTGTTCTGGGACCTCTACTCTTCATGATTTTTATAAATGACCTGGATGAGGAAGTGGAGGGATGGGTTAGTAAATTTGCTGATGACACAAAGATTGGGGGTGTTGTAGACAGTGTGGAGGGCTGTCAGAGGTTACAGCAGGACATTGATAGGATACGAAACTGGGCTGAGAAGTGGTAGGTGGAGTTCAACCCAGATACCTGCTTATCAGTCGGTATTTGGAAGTTCCACAGGATCTTAGCTCTGTCATTCTCCACAAACTTCTCAGTTGTTTCTCATTTGGACTTGGGAGTGTCCAATTCATATTCAGCCCAGATGTACCTGTACAGAATTCTTGCAATGTGGTTATGCTGTTCAGTGTATGCTGTCCCTGCCTGCATCTGGCACCCTGCTATTATGTGCTAAATGGTTACAGCAGATTCCTTGCAGAATCTGCATCTTGGGTCTTGGCTGGTGTGATAGACCTTGCTTTTATTGCTCTTGTGCTCAGTGCCTGTTCCAGTGTAGCCGTGAGCAGTGCCCCTGTGCTGTCCCTCAGCCCTGCCATTGGTACGACTTTAATATGTCAGCCACCTTTGATATCTGGCGATAGTTCATCCCGTGCAGTAGCTTGTCCTGCATCTGGTCTTCTGGCTCTGCTTCACCCATTTCCATATCCCCCACCTGCTATCTGAGGTATTCTCCTAGCAGGTTGTCCTTAGGGGCCATCTTCCAGACATACTCATGGAAGTACCCCTCGTGCTAACACTACATCTGCCCACAACAACCTCCGGATGAGACTGACAAGAGTCACTCCGGCTCAGACACTGCCCGAATTAACATGGTCCGTGCCAATAGTTGGGGTACCGGGACTATCAGCAAGAAATTGTACACACACACACACACACTATGTATGTATGTATGCATATATATGTATTGGTCAAATATGCAAGGTGGGCTGCAAGTTTGCAGTCACACAAAAATCAGTGGAGATGTAGACAACGAGGAAGGTTGTCAAAGGAATCAACAGGATATAGAGCAATTAGAAATCTGACAGAGAAATGGGAGATAGAGTTTAATCCAGATAAGTGTGAGGTTTGCACTTTGGAAGGTCAAATACAAAAGGAAACTATAAGCAGCAGAACTTTTAAGAGCATTGACATACAGAGGGATTTTGGAGTGATAGTCCAGAGCTCCCTGAAAGTAGCATTGTATAGTTAGAGTAATAAAAAAGGCATAGAGCATACATGTCTTATCAGTGAGGATGCTGAGTATAAAAGTCAAGAAGTCATCTGTATCTGCATAAAAATGTGTTGGTTAGGCTACATTTGGAGCACTGTGTGTAGTTCTGGTTACTACATTACAAGGAAGAATGTGGAGGCTTTGAGGAGGGTACAGGTAAAGCTCACCAGGATGTTACATAAATTAGAGGGTATTAGTTATCTGAAGATGTTTGACAAACTTGGATCACTCTTTAGAGTGTTGGAGATTGAGGAAAAATCTAATAACATAAAATGATGAGGCAGATATCGAATAAATAAACTTTTTCTCAGGGTGGAAATGCCAAATGTGAGAGGGTATATCTTTAGGGTAAGACAAGGGAAATCTAAAAAAAGATTTACAAGGCAACTTTTTTTTAAACCCAGAGTTGCCGGTACTTGAAAAGTGCTACCAGGGAAGTAGATAAAGGAGAAGTGGTGGGGCAACCAAGAGGCATTTAGAAAAGCACACGAACAGGCAGGGAATGGTGGAATATATGTGCAGTTCAAATGTGCATCATGGTCAGTACATTCATCAGAGCCAAAATGCTGTTTCTCATGCTATAGCGTTCTGTGTTCTAAGGTTATTAACATAAGGCATTTGTGTACCAATTCAAAATTAGCCTGGAATTGTGTTCATTAGTGAATCGGTACTGTTTATGACTGGCCTCTGAACAAAACTAATTTATGTGCACCTCAGTCTGGGAACTTGCAAGGGCAAAGTGTCTGGCTCCTCAATGGAGGACAGCTTTCTATCACTGGATATCAGGAAGTAGCAGCAGAACAAAACAGCTATATAAAAAAAAGACAGAAAGCTAAGCCCTATTCAAGTCTTATTACTTATTTATTGAAACACGGCACAGAACAGACCCTTCCGGCCCTTGAAGTCGTGCTACCCAGCAACCCCCGATTTAACCCTAGCCCAATCACGCGACAATTTACTAACCGGTGCATCTTTGGACTATGAAGGAAATTGGAGAGCCCAAGAAAACCCATGCATTCCACGAGGAGAACATACAGATTCCTTACAAATGACATTGGAATTGAACTCCAAACTCCAATGCCCTGAGCTGTAATAGCATTGTGCTAACCGTTATGCTATCATGGCTCCTTGACATAATGTGGTTTTATAGATATGATTATGGAAGAAATCTAAAGCACTACACACAGATAAGGAAACCAAACTATTATGAAACAACTTCAGCAAGGAAAAAGGTGAAGGAGATGAGGTCAAGAATATTAATTACTACTAGATATAGCTCCACAGTAGAATTAAAGGAAAGATGAGAAATTTACTGGTTAGATGAAAAAAGTAAGTAATCTGCTGAACAACTACAATGAACAGGAGTTTCAGTGCCCCACTGAAGGCTATAGAGGACATGAAGATGCAATAAAATGTGAAGACTGCAAGAGAAACTAAGTATTTAAAGAAAACCTAGGTTTCATCACTGAAGCTTTCTTCCTCTGAATATAATAATGTTTTAATGCTATTTTAGGTATTTGCAGATACTGATCAAAAACATAAATATACTATGAGAGTAGCACTTAAAATTTATGAACAATTGGGATAGTCTTGCACCTCTATTCTACACACTGTAGCAGAAATAATGGAGCTTGACTTGCACTCATTGAGCTGAAAAAAAGACACACATATTATAAACCATATGTGCAGATATTAGGTAGCTGCTTTTTACTGAATGTCATACTGTCCAGTTAGAAAATCAGTTATTGGTAGGGCGACCTTTCACAATGACCTGTTACAGAACAGCAGTCTGTGGCAGGCAAGGTCATGATAATTATTGATAAATGAGAAAAGGTGCATAAATATTATTCTATTAGCAGTAGTTTCCTGTTCGTTTAAGAAAATGTGGAAGTCCATAAATTTTAAAGACAAGGCAAATCTAAAATTAAACTAGGTGTGATAAAATAGCTTATTCACTTTTAATATTTAATTTTACCTGTCTGAATATCACAAATTTGTTAAAATTATTAAAATGCCTCAAAATTTTCAGAGCCATCAAAACTCTGTTCAAAGTATTGCAAACTGCTCCAATTTGTATTGGGACATGTGCGACCCAGTTGCCAGCTGGACTTTGTCATTGGATTCGAAAACACTGATGATTAAAAATAATCCTTCATTATCTGGCTGAGAAAAGCTTGGGCGTACATAGACCATGAGCAGAAATTCTGCCAATGCAGCCCTATATGTATGTGGCTACTGCTGAAATAATAAACAAATGCTAGTTCTGAGGAACAAAGATCAATGAAGGGAAATGTTGGCAAGTTTTTACAGACTTTTACCGGACATTCTGCAGTAAACTGCCAGTATTTATCCATGCAACTGCCAGCAAGCATATTGACATGTGCAAATCTAAAACTTCAAATTGATGCCATAGGAACATAAACCAGCTGGATTTTGCAGGGAAGAATTCCAAGGTAGACTACAATGTTTTAATAAGTACTGTTTATAGTAATGTTCTTAATTATTTAATGATAGTTTTCAGAATTGAATGGTTTCTGAATTCTTCTGAGTATCAGAGATATTCAAAGGAACTGTAAGAAAGATAGATAAGACAGACATTGATGCTCAAGGCACAGCCTTCCCTTCTGACAAAGGTTTGCTCAGCTGCAGCCCACCCATATGATCAGATATAACAAGGCAAGCCCTGGAGTAATTTCAATGGGGCCAGTAGGCCTTCTCTCAATAGGCTCTTCTTTACAGACACTGTAGGTACATTACAATTGTTTATTTCTGTGGCAAATATGGGCACCAAACCAGAATCAACAAAATTCAGATCATAAAATAATTGCAATCCCAAAAAGTGTCAAGATGAAATATGTTGGGGTAGGATTATTGAAAAGAAAGAAGATGCTTTCTGTAGACGTGTATCCTATACACATATCCTATATGTGTATAGGATACACATAGCCGGACGATGCTGAGGATGTTCTACGAGGCTGTGGTGGCCAGTGCTATCATGTTTGCTGTTGAGTGCTGGGGCAGTAGGCTGAGGGTAGCAGACACCAACAGAATCAACAAACTCATTCATAAGGCCAGTGATGTTGTGGGGGTGGAACTGGACTCTCTGATGGTGGTGTCTGAAAAGAGGATGCTGACCAAGTTGCATGCCATCTTGAACAACCAACCACTCCATAATGTACTGGTTCGGCACAGGAGTACATTCAGCCAGAGACTCATTCCACCGAGATGTAACACTGAGCGTCATAGGAGGTCATTCCTACCTGTGGCCATCAAACTTTACAACTCCTCCCTCACAGCGTCAGACACCCTCAGCCAATAGGCTGGTCCTGGACTTATTTCCACCTGGCATGATTAACTTATTATTATTTAATTATTTATGGTTTTATATTGCTATATTTTTTCACTATTCTTGGTTGGTGCGGCTGTAACGAAACCCAATTGCCCTCGGGATCAATAAAGTATGTCTGTCTGCCTGTCTGTTATATACATATGCTTTTCTATTGAGAGAATAATATTCTAATACAGCATTAAGAGGATAATGACATGTATGGCAGAGTGGAAAGTAGACATTGCTGAAAGAGGAATAACAATAAAAGCACCTCCAAATATGAAGTGATTGACACAAGACAAGATACTTTGCTTCAATGTAGTTTTGTCTTAAGAGTAATGTGTCACAGGGACAATACACAATTGGAATTAAACTGACCTGCTAAATCTCGTGTGTACTGCTCTCGGGAACGATCCATTTGACTTTTATGACTTGCCAAAACTTTTTTAACAAGGTCCAACAGACCAAAACTTTGTACAATATTATTAAGAATGACTGCATCTGAAAAATAAATGGTTACTGTTAGCAAATATAGCCCATAAAATAAACACTCAAAACAATAAAAACATTTCCTAATAAAAAAGGAAACTTCTAAACATCTCAGTTAGCTTGGCACAAATTCAAGTTGGAAATAGATAAAATGATTAATTCTTTTAAGAAACCAGTTATTTTTTCCCTCTAAAGTTAATGAACTGTTTGTAAAATAGAAAATAACAGTGCAAGTAGACAAACCACAAGAATCCTACAAGTTTACACTCCACTTGCAATCTCAATCAATTTGTTTTTCTTAACTAAAACCTAAACTGCTCCTGTTGACAGATTTGTTATTTTGCCTGCCAGCCTGATACAATTTCTCTCTGGAACCAATACCATCCTTAACTTTTGTAAACTATCTTTGTATACTTTTACACCAGACAGAAATATATTACAGTTGCAATTCCCATATCTGTTTCTTCTACACTATCCATTAGCTATTCCGCTCTCAAGCCTTCAAATGAAGTTCTTCAATTTATATGGGTAACTCACTCTGTAGATTGAGATTTATGATCCAGATTCAAGTACATGGTCCCCCAGGTTACAGAACATGTGGCTGATGGAAATCCAACTTGAAGCAAATTTTCCCATAATCTTCTAAAATAATTTTCGATTGTACTAGTAGTAATAATAACAATGTTTTGTGGTATTCCTTAGCAACTGGATACACCAAATATTTCATTGATGAATTGAAAGAATTATAGGAAGAGTAAGCAGAGCAAAATTACATTAGAAAACAAGCAATTCTAACTTATGAAAAAAGTAGCTAATAGACAGCTCATAGGAATGTAATCCTTCTGTAACCCATCTTACTTTCCACCTGAATAAAAAATTCTAACATGTTATTCTTCTTTAATTGACCCCACACAAGATGATAATTACCAAGCCTTCCTTGTTGTTCAATAAATGCTTATCCCATTTTACATTGTCAATTAAAATAGAATAATTTAGCTTTCTTTTAAATCAACTTCATATTACTATTACCTGTGACCTATCACAATATTCATTGGGTATGCACGAGTTCCTATGGAATTAAATTTGTTTGGGGGCTGGAGGAGAAACAAACAAATTTCAAAATTTCACACTGATGTATCTAGGAAAATCTTGCAGCTTAATGCCACAGAATGACCGTACTTGACTGCAAGGAGATTTTTTAAGTCACAGCTAACAACTATTACTTGGAAAACTTTATTACCAAAGGCAAAGTTCACTGCAAGACTCAACTACAGATTTCAGACATCCCACCCCTCCAGGAGTCTCTTGCATGTTGATAGTGGTGCCCACAAATTATATACAATAACCCGGAAATCAATTTTTCAGAGAGGGAGATGGAGAAAGGGAGCGAGAGCAAGGGGGAGCATTCTGATTGGTCTCTCTTCGTGCTGAGTAGACCTATCAGTTTTCTCTGTGTGCAGGCTTTACAGTCGACCTCAAAAATAACGACATGTTGCTCGTTGCACTGTTTGCAACAGTGACTTTTCTATTGCCCATGGTGGGTTAAAATGTAAAAGACATGTTGAGGTGAGTTTAACAGGTGTCATTTGTTTATTAGCATAGCTAACGTTATTTAAACTAGCTGGCTGGCTGCTAAGGAGCTACTCTATTGATGTCCTACGTGATGAGGCCAAACTCCCTGTGGACTTGCTTAAAGTAGACTCCCTGTAGAGTCCATGATAATATAAGTACATATTTTAATGTCACATTTTCTGCATATACCCAACTTGGTTTACAGATTAGACAAAATCACTAAACAAAGTATTACATACACCCTTGGAGGTCGACCGGGGGCCGGCGGGCAGTGTCTACCTCCCTGAAATGAGTTTTTGCAGGGTGGGATGTCTGAGATTTGCCCTTGTGAATTTACAGACATGGCTACAACGCTATGCTTAAATCCCAGGCAGCCCTTTATCATAGATAAGTTAAAGCAAATTCTCCAAGACCACAAAAGGCATAAATCTATGGAAATGAAATTATTTGACTTCAACAAAACAGAGAGTACAGAGAAGATTTACTAGAATGTTACCTGGGTTTCAGCACCGAAGTTACAAGGAAAGGTTGAACAAGTTAGGTCTTTATTCTTTGGAGCATAGAAGGTTGAGGGGGGACTTGTGTTACGAATGTGAAGCAACTCTGAGGGGCCGAAGGTTACAAAGTCACTCCCTCCTTTTTGAGAATCGCAAGATCGCTATTAATTCGGGTCTGGGACCCAGGAAATGAGAGAGAGACACGCAGAATACACAGGGTTTGGAATGTGTCTTGGCCTCAGCGAAACGGAACCACTGATAACGGCTATTGTCTCTTGGAGACGGAATTGTGTACTGAGTACTGTACTATTCATTGGAAACCCTCAGGGGACAACCAGAGTGGTCTGGTTGAGGGATTGCATCATCCCAACCTGATTGACATCTGAGACTCTGTGAGTAAGGATAAAAGAGGGTCTGGGGAACAACCCCTTTAGACGCACCAGGAGAAATGCTAGAGATCCCGTGACAGCGTTTAATAGCGACAGCCGGTGAGGGCTCGTGTGCGTCCTCCCTTGCCAGGGTGGCGGGCTCATCACGGAAGAACGGTTTAGCTAAAGGAAAGGCCACGACAACGAGACTCCTGACAGATCAAAATCATAAAAGGAAAGCCGGCAAGTTTTTCTCAAAATCTCTCTCTCTCTCCAACCATTGCAACACAGCGGTCCCCAAAGGCTGCAGCCTGCCTGAACTGAGTGAACTTTATATTTCCATCGAACAATACATTATCCCCTAGACAACGATAGAGCTTATTTCTTATTGATTATTATTATACCCGGACTTTTAGATTTAGTATTGACGACGTATATTATCTGTATATTTGCATTGATATTATTTTTGTGTATTTTTACTAATAAATACTGTTAAAATAGTATCATCAGACTTCAACGGACCTCTCTATCTTTGCTGGTAAGTGACCCAGTTACGGGGTTCGTAACACTTGATAGAGGTATTTAAAATTATGAGGGGGGTAGATAGAGTTGACGTGGATAGGCTTTTTCCATTGAGAGTAGGGGAGATTCAAACAAGAGGACATGAATTGAGAGTTAGGGGGCAAAAGTTTAAGGATAACACAAGGGGGAATTTCCTTACTCAGAGAGTGGTAGCTGTGTGGAACGAGCTTCCAGTAGAAGTGGTTCCAGTGGCAGGTTCAATATTGTCATTTAAAGTAAAATTGGATAGGTATATGGACAGGAAAGGAATGGAAGGTTATAGGCTGAGTGTGGGCCAGTGGAACTAGGTGAGAGTAAGCGTTCGGCATGGACTAGAAAGGCCGAGATGGCCTGTTTCCATGCTGTACTTGTTATATGGTTATAATTTGATATATTCACAATATTTTCATAACATTTTACTTTTAGTTATATTATAAATTTATCTACAAGCCACAGAATTAGCATTAGTATATCTTTTTTATTGTTAATGATAATGAGCTCTTGAATACTTGACTGCTATGCTGACCTGTTCTTAAAACTGCTCCGCAAATCTTCCCTCAAGAAATCCAGTTAATTGCAGCCAATTCAACTACAGATTAGTAATTGGTCATAATTAACAGGTTCTCAAGAGATTAGGAAGGTAAAATGTAGGTTGGCCTTCATAGCAAGAGGATTTTAGTGCAGATCTTATTGCAGTTATGCAGGTCATTGGTAGAAACCCTATCTGGCATAGTTTCCTTACCTGAAAAAAAGGGCAGACTGTACTTGCCTGGGGGCAGCTGGGGGCGGGGGGTGGAGGGGGAAGAGTTGGACAATCGTGAAGCAAGTATTTATTATACTGGTTCCAGCAGTGGCAGATCTGCCAAATAAGGATTGACTGGCTACACTAGCCCTAAACTCCCTAGTTTAGGAGAATGAAGGGAAATCTCATTGAAACTTAAAAACTTTGTATGCGCCTCAAAAAAAAGATAGGGGAGGGATTATACTCCTAGTTAAGGAGTCCAGAATGAGAGAGTCAGTCAGGGCTTTTACATGAAATTAGACACAGGGTTTTTAGAACAGAAGAGAGGAGAAATTTTTCATTAAGACAGTGATGAATCTTTGGAATTCTCCATCACAGTGCTTAGGGGGCTCAATCATTGAATTCATTCAAAATAGAAAGTTTTGAATAGTACAGAGGAAGTGCGGAAGTGAGAAAATGGCACTGAGGTAGAAATTCAGCTGTGATCTTGATAAATAACAGCCAGTTCAAAGCGCCAAATGGCCTGCTTCTGTTCCTCTTTATTACATTTTTAGTTTTGACTGAATTCCCAATATGTAAGACACTTCTTCAATGCAAAGGATGAAGATTAAACATTGAAAGTTTACTGCTTTTACTACTAAGTGCCGTAAGAATTTTAAAATAATGTTTTTCATCTTCAGCTCTGTCTCTGACCCTTTGATGCACATTTTTGCTTATTTCTTTGTATTACAACCCATCCCAAAGAAAACCCCTCACCTCTCCTTGTAGAATTCCCAGAAGTTGTCTTCCCTTCTGATTCAGGCCTTATTACTTTGTCAATTCATTTAGGGTCCCTTCTGTTTAATGTTTGCTTGCTAGGTACAGATTGTCCATGAATGATCAGCATTATGCCTTTAAAGATGTTTTCTACTAAAAAGTTGCAGAACAAAAGTCTTAAATTAATTTCAAGATGTACAAAAAAGCTGGATGAACTCAGCAGGTCGGGCAGCATCCGTTGAAAGAAGCAGTCAACGTTTTGGGTCAAGACCCCTCATCAGGACTCTCAACCCGAAACTTTGACTGCTTCTTTCAACAGATGCTGCCTGACCTACTGAGTTCATCCAACTTTTTTGTACGTCTTGATTTGACCACAGCATCTGCAGTGCACTTAGTGTTTAGTATTCTTAAATTAATTTGTTTTATTAGTTACCTGACTTCTGTGAAGATAGCCCTTCTAAAATTACATAGTTATCCCTTACTCTTTAATATTTCTGAGATTCATATTAAACTAGCACTCACTGGTGGCATGACTTCAATATCCTGTTTGATGTTGAGTTAATTAACATTACAATGTCAAGATTTTATTGTTTGTGGGGTCCACTGATGAGTCATGAAGTACCACGTTTATCAAACTGAATTCCAAGCAACTTGAGCATTCCCAATTTAAACCTGACAGAAAATGCATCATTATTTAATGTCTCTATTTTCATACACACTCCCTACATTTTCTTTTCATACAATAACCCCTTCTTAAGTTGAATGCAGTGTGCTCCTTTTGCACTAAACAATGTCAGATTATAATAGTTCATTGGGTAAATTATGTACAGTCGGCCTTCCTTATCCACAGGGGATTGGTTCCGAGACACCCCGCGGATACCAGAAAACGCGGATGCTCAAATCCCTTATTTAACCTGTCGCAGTGCGGTGGTCTTTAGGACCGAGCGGAACTCCAGACTTTATTTAACATGGCTCAGTGAGGTGGACATTAGAACGCAACGAAGCTCTGAATCTGCAGTGTTTCCGTTCATGAAAATAATCACGATCACGATTGAAAATATGGTGGAAGTAATAAAGCGATCAGAAAGAGATGAAATGCCATCGGTCATTGGAAAAGCGTTAGGCTACAGTCGGTCAATGATCAGAACAATTTTAATGGAGCATGTGAAAGGCCCGGCCCTGATGAAAGCTACAATTATTACTAAGCAACGCAGTGGTTTAATTATTGAAATATGTATGTTTCTTAAGTGTTTCATATGCATAAAAAGGTAAAATATGTACTATATACTAAGAAAGATGTTTGACTAACCAACGCTAAATAATACCAGATGTACCTGTTCCGATATAAAGACAGACTCAGGAACAGAACTCATTTATAACCCGGGGACTGCCTGTACTTTTAAATTATCTCTAGATTACTTATAATATCTAATACAATGTAAATAGTTGTTATACTGTATTGTTAGGGGAATAATGACAAGAAAAAAATAGTCTGTACATGCTCAAACAATGAGTGCTGGACAGAGAACTTCCGGGTTTTCCCAATCCACGGTTGGTTGAATCTGCACATGCGGAATCTGCGGATAAGGAGGGCCGAGTGTATTCTATGTTATAAATTGCTAAACCTCAGAGACATCCCTGTCTTCTCACATCACTTGGTATGAAGTAGACCCTTAAGCTGTGTCTATTTCAGACTTTTTTTATGGCAGAACAGCTCACAGCATTCCTAACTTGAATTAGAAATAAGAAAGAAAATGCTAACAACACTCACAGGCCAGGTAAGAAATGTGGATGTTTAAGGAAGAAAACCATTCATCAGTCCTGTTGAGTGTGTCAGCCTTTTCTGTTTTTATTCAAGTTTAGAAATGCTGTGAGCTGTTCTGGCATAAAAAGTTCTGAAATACAGAAAGTGTAGAGAAAGAAAATCAAGACAAAACTGTTTTTATATCCTTCAAATTGTGCTGGTAAGTTTGGATATAATTGATGTGTTTCTTGGTGGATATTCAGTTGAAGAAGATTCCCCCAAAACAACAGATAGACAGAAAACCAAGAAACCTCTTTCATGCAACACCTGTAGACACATCTCTCAGGCAGAAAAAAAGTTTGCCTTGAAAGGTCATGTTGTGCATCATCAATAATTTAAATTGTTCTTTAATAATTTAAATGAGCTGCCATTTAATTCAGTATTTTAAACATTTTATTTCATAAATTTTGAACTAAAACTTACCTCCAACTTGAAGAGGAGGCTGATGCATTCTTTGTTGAAGGCTTTTCAAAGAACCTTGCATTTCTTGCTGAAACTCCTGTATAACCTCTTCTAGCAAACCTGCTTCTTTTAAGCCACGCCAAAATGAGAATGTGTCATCTTTGATATGACAGAAAATGTTTTAAGAATTACATACACAAATAAATTTAAGAAAGCTAAATTCAGAAGTAAATACAGAATAAGCTGAATTTTTAAGTTAATCATCTGCATTGGTTCTGTCCTTTGCTTATCACTGCTCCTCCTCTTATACAATTTTCTACAATGCTTAAAACTACTTTTTTTTGCTCAACCTCAGATTTAAGTGGCTTGGCAATTTAAGCAGGTGTATTGTTCATAATGAGACAAAAAAGGTCCGTTGAAATGATATCAGAGATTATGGTAATAGCGATGGTGAAGATATAATTGGATGACTAGCAGCAAAGAGGGGTTGGAGGAGTAAGATAATTTTAGTACAGGATGGTCTCAGATATGTACAAATTAGTTAATTTGCAGACCTACCTCCTCAGCCTCATGATCTGAAGACCAATGAACACTGCATGAACTCTAAATTTGTGATAAAATATTGTACCTCTATTCTAATTAACTGTGTAATAGCTGCAGGACAAATACATGATAAAAGCCTAATCCAACATCCTTACAGTGCCCTGAAAAGTATTCAGCCCCTACAACAATTTTTACATTTTACTGTCTTATTTTCTAAATTTAAAATATATTGAAGTAGGATTTTGAAACATTATGCATAATGTCAAATCAAAAGAAAAACATCAAAATTATTGGCAACCGTATAACAATTACAGCACGGAAACAGGCCATCTTGACCCTTCTAGTCCATGCCGAATGCTTACTCTCACCTCGTCCCACCGACCTGCACTCAGCCCATAACCCTCCATTCCTTTCCTGTCCATATACCTATCCAATTTTACTTTAAATGATAATATCGAACCTGTCTCTACCATTTCTACTGGAAGCTCGTTCCACACAGCTACCACTCTCTGAGTAAAGAAATTCCCCCTCGTGTTACCCCTAAACTTTTGCCCCCTAACTCTCAACTCACGTCCTCTTGTTTGAATCTCCCCTACTCTCAATGGAAAAAGCCTATCAACATCAACTCTATCTATCCCCCTCATAATTTTAAACACCTCTATCAAGTCACCCCTCAACCTTCTATGCCCCAAAGAATAACGACCTAACTTGTTCAACCTTTCTCTGTAACTTGCTTAGGTCAACAACTTACTAAAAATTATAAACCAAAATTGTGAGGCTGAAAATGTATTCATCCCCTTCGTAATTACAATAGTACCATTTCTCAGGTGCAATACCCTATCAACTCACTCCATTTGTTGATGTAGAAAGTTGGAGATCACCTGTTTTCAGTGAATTCATAAAAATAAACACCCCCTTCTCTCTGTAAAGTCAAACAGTATGGTAAATTTTCAACAGACAAGACCATCTCAAAGGCATTCAATAAACCTCGGAGCTCAGTGCAGTCCGTCGTAAAAAAGTGGAAAAAATATGAAACCACAGCCACACTGCCAAGGTCAGGCCACCCCTCTAAAGTTAGTCGCTGGAGAAGAATGGCACTTGTGAGAGAGGCTACTTGTGATGGTAACAGTCACTCTGAGGGAGCTGCAGAAATCAGTGGCTGCAACTGGAGATGCAGTTCATGGCTCCTCAGTCTCTAACACCTTGCACAAAAGGGGTATTTATGGAAGAGCAGCAAGGTAGAAGCCCTGGCTAGGAAAACAAAAATGTCCTTTGCAAAGCATCACTTAGAAGACACAGTAAAGATGTGGAAAAAGGTCTTGTGGTTAAATGAGACTAAAGTGGAATTTTTTTTTGCCTTAATACTAAGTGGTACATGTGATGGAAATCTAATATTTTACCTGTGCATCAGCCAGGTAACACCATCCCAATTGTTAAGTGTGGTGGAGGTAGCATGATGCTATGGGGATGGTGTTCAGCAGCAGGGACTGGAAATCAGTTCAGAATTGACGGGAAGATGAACGCTGCTAAATACAGAGAGATCCTGAATAAAAACTTGCTAGCCTCTGCCAGAAAGCTTAAACCAGGGAGGAAGTTCATCTGTCAACAGGACAATGACCCAAAGCACACAGCCAGAGCAACCATGGAGTGGCTTCAAATGAAGGAAAGTGATGTTGTTGAGTGGCCCAGTCACAGTCCTGATCCTAACCCAATCGAAAATCTCTAGCAAATCCTCTAGATTGCTGTACACCGTCGCTCCTCAACTAACCTGGCATAGCTTGAGCAAATTTGCAAGGGGGAATGGGCAAATCATGCAAAGCTAATAGAGACTTATCCAAAAAGACTACTGGCTGTAATAGCTTCAAGAGGTGGTTTAACTAAGTACTGAGCAAAGGAGGATGAATACTTTTGAATTTTTATTTTTTCATGCTTTACAATTTTTCCTGGTTTTTTTGGGGTTCCCCTATGAAAAACAGAGCATGTGATGCACAAATAAAAGTTTAGTTAAATTGATCAAAATCCCTGGTTGTAATATCATTTATGTGAACAAAGGTTGAGGGCCGAATACTTTTACAAGGCACGGTATAGCTAACTTGCTTCAACACCCATTTGTAAATATTTGAACCAGACTAACGGACTTTGCAGAGATTATTCTCTGGGTTAAGTTTTCCAGCCTGTGACCTAGTATAAATGCTCATAATTGAGACCAACAATTTTCATGCATATGTTATGATGAAGTTTTAAAGCTTAGTACCTCCAATAGCAGAAATCCATTCACAACTGTCTTCACAACTCTCAATTCCAGATGTTGCAAGTGAGCCATTAACTGAAAAAGTCAGCAATCGGATATGAATTAGGTAATGAAGGATTGTTCTGTAAAATAAATAATGTATTAGTTACCAAATCATTCAAGTGGATTTCTCTGTACCTCAGTGAAATATATTTCTGTTTCAGCTGTTGTTAACATCCTTACCTCAGGAGTTCCACTTTCTCAATGTGCAAGGTTTTAATATATTTGCAAATAAGGCAATGCCATCATCATTTGTTTATAAATCACTGTTTAGGTAACATATGCTTGTTTTTGGTATCATATATTAAACTGTTTAAACATTAATTATGAGTAGCAGCTTTGGCATTTATTGTTTTCCTTGAATCAGATATGAGAGGAGAAAAGAGATAAAGGAGCCATTCTCAAGCAATTACTTAGCCTTTTAACCACAACTTTACAATTACTTTTTTTAAAAAGTATTTTGTAGTTTGTCCTTTCATATTGTTTGTATTCACATTGGAAATATTGTAGTCATACTATATATTGAGGGCATAAGTCAGGAATTGACAAGTATTCCCTTCAGTTTATTCCAGTGAAGCATCAGAGAAAAAGTGAAAGTCAATTCATACCGTTATATCTTGAAGTCAATAATAGGAATTCCACAGGTGAATGAGCTATGCAACTTCTAATTCTCTGCAACAGATGATCTGCCTAACATTTTAGCCAAGTACAGAAAGTGGGCACGGGAAAGTCTTTTTAAACACCTCTTCCCCAGCATGGTCACAAATTTAAATCTCCACGAGCAGCTGGGAGGGGTATAGTATGTGCAATGCTTTACCTCAATCTGACTTCTTTCAAACTTCTTGAAGCAGGAAACCATAGCTCTGACATTCATGGCGAGGAGCCTATCAGAAGGCAAACTGCAAAGTATGGGAAGAGAGATCATCGCTTTTTGAGTCTGTTTTTCATATCAGCCAGATAGACAGATTTGTTTTCTACTGGGGGGGGGGGGGAAGGCTAGCAGTAATTAGGGCTTATGGAAGCAAATATCTGTCAGTAAAGATCATGGGGAGAAGGTGGGCCACATTATCAATGTCAATGTTAGGAGAAATGGCAGGGCTTAACTGGTGATAGGTCAGAACAGCAACTGAACAGACAGATCACAAAGAATGGGTTTGCAGATTGTCAAAGACGTGATCACTGCAAGTTTGTCTGAGAACCCAGGAAGATTGCAGTTGTGTTTTGTGATTTTTTTGTAGCAATCCAATCCCCACACCCATTGCATAATCCTTTTCTTTAGAGGAGAAGAAAGATTAATATCATTTTCTATCCATACTGATTAACAAGCATCATCCTTTTATTCAGACACTGCAAAACTTCAGCAGAAGCAATGCCTTACTTCCACTCTTGCTATCTCGTCCAATTAGATTCAGGATCCAGTCTGGAGAAGTTCCACCATGTATCAAGTGCAAATGTCAGACAACAAATGCAGCAATTCTGAACAGTGGGCCTCATCTGGTAAGGTCCCTCATTATTATCAGAATAATGTCAGAGCAAGTCATTGCACAATGCTTTCCTAAACTGATTATGCCTGGAAATATTGACAATATAACTGTTTCAAACATTTTCTTTGTTACGTTGACTTTCTGTGGCGTGCTTACAGCGGGCAGGCAGCTCTACAGAAGAATTCCACTGGACTTGTATGTAGACTAAAATAAATAAAGGGTCAAATCATGCTGACAAATAACCAGTGATTCTTCAGCGAACCGTAGATAGTTGTAATTCAGTTTAGCATGTTCTATCATCCAGTGTCTGTGCATTACAGAACACACAGACGATCTGAGTAGGCATGCTGAATTTTTACTCATTGCTGTGTCTGGTTCCTCAGCCTTATGCCTGTCATTAATGGTGCATTCTGCATGGCTCCATTCAATTAAACAGGTGAATTCCATTAAATGGGTGTCTTTTTTAATACTTCATTATAATCAATAGTAATGTTTTAATTAATTTCTTTAACAGTTGCATTAATTTTGTTTTAAGAAATAGTGAGAATTCATTTAATAATGAATCAAATCATCAGAGACATTTAACAGAATTAGTACAGGCTCTTCTCAGTATGAACTACCAGAAAGCCAAACAGGGCAGTTTGTGGTTGTGCCCTTGGTTTCCCCTTCTTATATCACTGGTCATGGCCTATTCTATTTTGTAGAAGAGTTGAGGTGGTGATACCAAAAGCATGTTAGGAGCTGCAGAGCTACAAAAAATAAGTGCAACTATGAGGGGCAATGCAGGGGGACCAGACACAAGATACTTGTCAGGCCCAGCCAGATCCAGCCCATTACAACATGTGCCCTTCAAACTCTTAAGTGGAAAAATATTCAAAAAGTTTTGCTGTTAGTTTCATGTTATCTATTTGCATGTGCTTCAAATCAAGTTCCTTGTTCAAAGTTTGACATCAAACTGAAACATTGATAAGTTGTAACAACAACAAGCAGGAAGAAAGCATAATACACATTACTTCTATTAGTTAATTACATCGACTTTCTGCATTATCAAATAAGGACATGGTTCATGTGTTATTCAACAATGTTTGCCTTTAGACATCTGTTTTTACTTGGTCTTCCAAGCACACTCTATGCAGTTAATTTTCTATCTTAATTTCTAGAACAGAACGGTTAGAAAAATATTTATAAGTAATGATAGGTTACTTTCACACTTATCTCATGTAAAAATGTATTTTCTAGAGAACTAAGAGCCTGGATTAATTCATTACTTATTATGCCAAGTCATCATTTCTATTTCTGCTTACTGTTTTTATAGGCAAATACATGAAATGCATATAGAAAGATTCCACATGCTGAGGGAGAAAGACCCATTAAACCTGTTGTCAATGTGTAATGAGTAAATAATGCTGACCAAAAATTCCTTCCACATCTGTAAATATTTTGTCTTTTACAACCAACCCAACAAGTATATGAAGCATCAGTCCTGATGCAGAAACGAAAATTCTAACTGACCTAAAGGACACTACTTGTTTGAAGAAATCATCTCTCAATCGACTTAAAGCAGAAAAGATCTCGATGGTTATTAATAAACACATTACCATCAGCTATAGCAGGAGTCACTGGGATGTATTCTGTTGATTGCTGACTGCTCAGAGATGATCTGGCACTGGAAAGATCAATTTTTGTACTACGGCAAGTGTTGGAACACACTTTACTATGTTGGAAGAAATCCATTTCTCCTGAATCCATGATTTTTCTTTAATTGAAGTAAAATTAAAAGATATTCCATTAATAAGCTGTATCTGAAAATTAAACATATATAACAAGAAAGAAAATTGCATCTCAGGTGACATCTTCTGCACTATGATGTACTGCACCTTTTTTAATTGGTTATCTAAGTTCTTGGACATACAAGACTTTAGGAAATTGTAACAGCATTCATTGTCAAGGGTAGAAAGCTTGATTGCTCCTTAAAGATTTGATACCTTTGTTATTTAACACCCCTCAGTGTTATCTGCTTCATTGACAAGGGAGATGTAAATATAAACCAACTGCACTTTAGTTTGATGATAAAACAGCAATGTTTGCCTGGTGTACTCCTTCAGCCTTGTCCTGATATCAAGATGGCTATCTTCTAACAACCACAACTATCATATTTTGTGAAAAGTACAGTTCCAGTCAATGTAAATTTCGCCATGACTACCAGTGATCAATTTTACCAGGGTTGCTTCTTACCAGACACATAGGAAAAACTATCAAGAGCTATAATTTACATCTCTTCTTTGGAATTTTTTTAGTCACAATTCACAGTTCAAAGTAAATTTTATTATCAAAGCACATATATGTCACCAGATACAACACTGAGATTCCTTCTCCTGCGGGCATACTCAGCAAATCTATAGAATAGTAACTATAAAAGGATCAATGAAAGATTAAGAAGAGCATAGAAGACAATGACTGTGCAAATGGAAGTATAAATAAACAGTGATAAATAACAAGAGCATGAAATAGGAAGATAAAAAGTCCTTAAAGTGAGATCATTGGCTGTGGGGGCATCTCAACATTTAAACAAATGCTAACATGTGGTCAGGATCCAATTGGTGGTAAAACCAAAAATAAGGGAACAGGTTATTAATAATTAATTGTTGGGTGATAACATTCTTAACAAGACCTCCTTTACTTTGGCAATTTTAAAACGCAAGCACGAGGAAATCTGCAGACGCTGGAAATTCAAGCAACACACTCAAAATGCTGGTGGAACGCAGCAGGCCAGGCAGCATCTACAGGAAGAAGTACAGTCGACATTTCGGGCCGAGACCCTTCGTCCTTTTGTGTGTGTTGCTTACTTTGGTGATGGTTAGCAATAAGCTGGATTTGATTTGTCTAGCTTTTATGTAGACAGGACATAACCAGACAGGTTAGTAATGAGTTCAGTCCATCTTTCTTTTCTCCATTCAGCTCTGCACCAAGGCAGCTCCTTAATCAAATCTCAAATCCTTCATAAGCTTGAAGGGCATGAAACAGTGCCTTTCTCTTGGTTCTTAATCTTATTTCTATTTTTTAAATTAGAAAAATAATGCAATTCAAACATTCTTTGAGAATAATAACAACATAGCTCAAACCTCAGCATCACACCGTTCAAGCGAATAGCTCTCTTCCAGTCTTTTAATGTTGATTTTCCAGCTAAATTCACAAACTCTTTTGGGCTTATAAGCTGATTGTCGAACTAGAAAGAGAAACAAATTTTGCAACTTAATTACTATAGAGAACTAGATATTAGGTTGGTCCAAGTAAAAGGCAGCAAGAACATTCTGTACACAAACCAAACTGCCTCATTATATGCTGTAACATTCTAAAGTTCCACAAATGTAACAGGCCTACCCATCTAGCATCTGTTCTCTTTCAATTATACATAACCAGCTTCTGCATATTCACTAATTGTTGGCAATATTTAAAAGAAATTCAAAAGGACATTCAAAAAAAGGAACATAAATAATAGATAATCTTTACCAATGCAGAGTAAAAACAGGTCTATAAAGATAGTATACTGATCCATTCTGGGTCCCAAACAGTTCTTCCATGTGAGGCAACACTCCACCTGCAAACCTACTGATTGTGTCAGTGCTCCCGATGCAGCTACCTCGACATTGGAGAGACCAAGTGTAAATTGGAGACCGCTTCATTAAGCACTTCCGCTCCATGCATCAAAAGTGGAACTTCCCAGTGGCCAAACATTTTAATTGCGACTCCGACATGTCAGTCCATGGCCTCCTCTTGTGCCAAGAAGAGGCCACCCTATATTCCATCTAGGTAACCTGATGGCATGTATATCAATTTCTCCTTCTGGTTAAAAAAAATGTTTCACCTCCCCCTCCCCTCTTCCTCTATTTCCCACTCTGATCTTTTACCTCTTCTCACCTGTCTATCATTTCCTCTGGGTCCTCTTCTCTTTTCCTTTCTCCTATGGTCCAGTCTCCTCTCTCGTCAGATTCCTTCTTCTCCAGCTTTTTACTTTTCCCACCCACCTGGCTTCACCTGTCACCTTCTAACCATCCTCCTTCCCCTCACCCCACCTTTTTATTCTAGCATCTTCCCCCTTCTCTTCCAGTCCTGAAAAAGGGTCTCTCAGCCTGAAACATCAACTATTTATTCATTTCCAGGTCCTAGCCAACCAGCTGAGCTCCTCCAGCATTTTGTGTGTTGCATAGTATTCTGATGCCTCCTCACTGAATTTTTAATCCACAACTTGGTGGGAAATAGGAATGACATTGTAATCACTCTCTTCATTTCATGGGTTCATGTACTTGTACATCCAAGTATCAGCCAGTTTTCTTATAGTTTCAGCTTAAAAAGGTATCATTCTTTCTTTCTCTGTATACCACTGCATAAGGTTTTATGCAAAGAGCTGCTCAGTATAGCTTACCCACCTGCACACATTTGATATTGATACCAGGACAAACAAACTTCTTCCAGATAAGGTTAGCTTTACTTTCTCCACACGTTATTGGATAAATGATTTCTGGCTCCATATTATCAGCCTCATCTCCAATTTTTACCTCTATAAATAGAAAGTAAATGAATATCTCATTAATCTTTTGAAAAAGTTACTGCAGAATGGAGAATACAAAGTCTCTTCAGGTGAGGAATTTGATTCAGGTTTCATTGGCCAATATACTGATTTTATTGGCCAGTATATTAAAATCATCCCTCATCTCCAGCACTATTACCCAACACCACTGTGGCTCTATACTGTGTAAAAATCAGATGTATGAAAATACAAAGTAATACAGTTGTAACACCCTGGGAATGGTTTCATAGCTAATGTAATGGTTTTTCTGTAGCAGCAATGTTTGGGTTATGGCTAGAGATAACGGGGGTTTTGGAATGTGCACCGTCCAATGAAGGGAGTGTTTTTTCCTTTTTGTGTGCCTGAGAACGAGGTGATCTGTGTCTTTTGTTCGGCAGAAGATGAAGAGAGAAGATGCCAGAAAGGGGAAGTCATAGACACGAGAAAGGAGTACACTTGGAGTGGGGCCGGGAGTCAATGAAGCCCGGGGAAATCGATGGAGGACCAATGGAAGGGAAACCATGATCTCTAACTTGTGCACATTAGACTGTTTCATTAAAATAACGCTTCTTTTTTTCTTTACTAACCCTTTAGTCAAAATAAGAATTATAAAGCTAAATTGTTTAACTGCATATGGTGTACTGTCTGTTATTTCGTGTTACTGATTTGTAACGTGGGAACAGATCACACAGCATCCCAAAAAAACAAGAGGGTTTGTACCTCAGATTTCACACATTTGGTGGGGCCAGAGACTGTCTTGCCTAGACTAACGCCGCCGGCTGAACCCGAGGGTTACACTGTATTTGATAAACATACTTTCCTGAGTTATAAATATTGCATCTTGGTTCTCCAACTTAGTAAAATGATATTTTTATTTAGGACAGTAACTTTAAGTGTACAATATTGTTATATATTTTAAACTGCATAAATGTGGAAAGAATTTAATATTACAGATCTAATATTCTATTATTTGAGGAATAAAGGTAGTTGAGAGAGATGTGTCTGAGTAGCTATACTGAATGTGATTCACAGAGATCACCTTCTATGGATGCTACCTTGAGATACAAATTAGGGTCTTGGAAAGAAAATATGGCATTGAGTCCAAAAAAATGGGTGACATTTGGCTATTAATTCCCCACAAAATGTAGGAGGTTGAGATTGAAGGAGAGGGGCAGCTAAGAAAAGAAATACAACCAGCTAGATGCCATATTCAACAGGAAGAAAAAAATCAGAATTCAATTGTTCGGTACACCGAGAGAAAAAATCTGAACACTGAGATAAAATAACTTCATTTTTGGAACTCATCTCATAATGGAGAAATAGGCAAGACTTACTTTAATGGAAAACATTTTAAGAAAGGTTAATGTCACATTCTTAATAGGCAATGTTGAACAATTCCCTAAACAAAAGTATTGGTAGAAAGATTTTGGAAAAAGTGAGAAACAGGAGCCACAACCTCACAAAAACAAAATCCACCAAAATACAAAGCCTACCATTTCCAGCAACTGCAATTATTAAATTAAAGATAATTTAATTCAAGGATAGTTTCATACCATATTTTAAAATAAACATTATGATTAGAAGAGTTTTAGACTAGTTGTAGATATAAGTAATACAGGTTCACAAACTTCTTCTGTCAGAGGAACATAATTAAGACCCAGCCACCACTTATGGGATGGTTGCAGGCAGATTGATCTTTAGTTTGCATAACTGATTCCCTATCCCCATTATCCCATATCCTGATTTCCATTAGAGCAAAAAAAAATGGAATCCTTGAATATAGTCAGCACTAAGTATTCACAGCCTTTGTGAGTACAAAATTCTAAATAATCACAAGCAAATATCCACAATGAAGAAATTTCATATCACTTAACTGACCTCTTATTCTAAAAACTGAGCCACCACTTTTACCCTAGTTTGTGAGTCTCCAATTAGAAGAGATGACCTTGCAGCATCTATCCTGTCAAACACTCTCATAATTGTATGCTTGTTATATTGCCTCATTAATCTAAAGTACAAAAAATATAGATTCATTTCACCTTTCTCAATCTCTCCTTGAAGCAACATTAGAATCAACCAGTAAATCCACCTTGTAATCACCAAGTATATCCTTTCTCAGGAACAAAGATACAACACACTGTGTAGCCTTAACAAACAAGTGCAGCAAAACTTCTTTATTCTTGCATACCTGACAATAAAGGCTTATAAACCATTGATATTCCTAATTGTTTGCTTTTATTTAGCAAGGGTTACCCAAATCCTATTAAAACTAAAACTTATTAATTTCTCACTATTTAAAAAAATCTGTTTATGTAACCTTCCTACCAAAGTGCATAGCCTCCCTTATTACCATGTTATACACCATCTTTTTTTGTTTATCCTCCTCACTTTACCTTCCACATGGAGTCTCAGTACACACAATAGGCTCTTGCACAACAGCTTATCAAAATGTTCTTTAAAAACCCAAATATCTTATTTTCACTGATTCTTCCTTATCTACACATCCTGTCATATCCTTAAAAAATTTATTATTTCTATCAATTTCCTGACAGCTTAGCTTTTGTAATTTCCTCTTCTAAAACATGATGAATCGTATTTTAAACTTTTTAAAGTGCCCTGCAACTTTAATCTTGTGCTAGATCATCCAATGATATTCTGCAGCCACACTTACCATTTGCAGCTCTGTGGCTTCACTCAAACAGCCCTCACAACTGCAGCCTTCCCACTAAGTGAGCTGGGTCTAAATAATAATTGGGCCTCAGGTACTGGATCTCAAGGTGCCTCCCTCAGAAATATTTCAAACCAATTCAAAGAGATCAAATTAAAGTTTGAATTCAAAGTTTAAATTAAAGTTACTTTAAAATCCAACAAAAAAATCAAAAACATTAAATAAGAGCAGAGAAATAAACAAGTCACTTAGATAATTTTAATTTCAAGGTCAGAAATCCCAGACAAAAAAATTGAGTTATTACATCAGCCATCCAACATAAGGGGGACTCTTTGGTTTTGTGCTTGTGCTCTCTGACCATACTTCTGTGTTGTAATGGACAGCCACTGAAATCAAAAACTAGCTGATCTACGACAACTTTATGAAATAGCCAACAAGACCTACTATAAGTATTTTAAAGCCCAAGGTGTTCACATGTTTTATATTAGTTGGTCTCAGGGCGATTGGTCTGTAGTTCCTAACTTCCTGTAGGTGAAGGTAGGCCCTGGGGAGTGTAGTAGAACAAAGGGACCTAGGAGTACAGGTACATAGTTCCCTGAAAGTGGCATTACAGGTAGAAAGGGTGGTGAAGAAAGCATTTGGCATGCTGGCCTTCTTCAGTCAGGGCAGTGAGTGTTGGAGTTAGGATGTTAAGTTGCAGTTGGATATGATATTGGTACTACCACACCTAGAGAGCTGTGTATAGTTTTGATTACTTTGTAATAGAAAATACGTCATTAAAAGCTGGAAAGGGTGCAAAGAAGATTTATGAGAATCTTGACAGGACTGAACGGTTTGAGGGAGAAGCTGGGCAGGGCAAGACTTTAATCCTTACAGTGCAAGGATTGACCTTATTGAGAAGTATAAAATTTTGAGGGACATAGATGATTGCAGTCTTATTCCCCAGAGAAGGGAATCAAAAACTAGATGCCGGAGATTCAGGGTGAGAGGAGAAATATTGAATAGGGAACGTATTGGATACCTTCTGCTCACAGAGGGTGGAGCATTTATGGAATGACCTGCCAAAAGGAAGTGGCTGAGGCAAGTACAATAACAAAATTTAATAAGGAATCTGGGCAGGTACATGAATAGGAAAAGTTAAGGGAGACATGGGCCAAATTGGAGATCTTGGTTGGTATGGATGATTTGGTCTAAATCACCTGTTTCCATGCACTATAACTCCATGAGTCTAATGAATGTGTAGCACTTAATATATTTTAACTGTTCCAGAATCTTGAGAATTTTGAAAGATCACCATTAATCCATCCACAACTTTTTAGCTAATTACCTTTATGAAAATGTCATAACTACCTTTATGAAAATAGAATGCAAGCTATCAGGTCTTGGGAATATGTTTACCTTTAATACCACTAATTCCTCCAGTACCTTTCCTCAACAAATACTAATTATTTTAATTTCTTGCTCTCTTTAGAGATCTGTTTCCCCATTAAACTTCTAATATTGCTTTAATACCTCTCCTTTTCCCCATTCTGTTTCATTCCTCAATTAAATATGCTCCAGTTACAAAATATGCAATTGTTTGCTATTTTCTCCCATTATACCTTTACATAGGATCTTGTAAACTTATTTGGTTAATTTTCCCTTCAAACCTATGTAGCGAGCCTTATTTAACTTTATAATTCAAGTTTTCACAATTCTGTTGCTCTTAACAACAATACTATGAGAGCTCTTCCCTAGAGGAGCTATAAGGTCCTATAATTTAATCTGTACCATAGCACAAATGGTGTAAAATACACCTTTCCCAGTTGGGTTCCATGACATATTGTGTTCTCCAAATTACTTCTGGCAATTTGGTTTGTCCCCTTTTTTATGAAATTTTCAAGATACTTATGAATTGTGTAAAGGCAGACCAGACTTACTATGTGCCAATTCTCAAAGAATTACTTTCTCTCGTAGAGATTGGTAGCTAGTGATATCTCTGGGTACTGCTCTTAACCGATTACTGAAAAAAAGAGATATCACACCTTAGGGATTATACTAGGAGAAAAAGCTGCTTAAATATGTTTACAAACAAGATCTTATACATCTCTTAGTATGGTCTTGAAAGCTATAATACCATAGAAAGTGGCTGTTTGATTACATAAAACTATTCAAAAATGAATGGATTAACTCAAAGAATACTGTATATGCACAAAACTATATAAATAAGATTATTTGTTGGAATAATAGATACAATTCTTGGCCAATTGCTAAACAAATACCAAATAGATGCATTTCTAATATCAGAATACCTCTTTTCAACATTTGTTCACAATTAAATGTAATTTCAAAATAACATATCCAATTTAAATTTAGGGAAGAATTCTTGGATTGGCATGTATTTCTATTGGATAAAATATGATTCTCCCTACCACAGATAGTCCCATCTTTCAAATAAGTTAAATCACTACACTTGTGCTTATTTTGTTGTTACCCTATTATCTTTTTTCTACTGAAACTATGCTTTATGCTCTGTATACTATTTCTTGTCACTAAGTCCAATGTCCAATTTTGCCTGTTATAGCAGCTTTTAAAAGAAAAAAAGACTATTAATTTCACAGTCAAGTAAACTTCAAAACAACCATAATTTACATATTTGCATCAGCAACAATACAGGAACAGGAAAAACAGGAAGGCACTATCAGTATATGAAAACTGTTCTTTTGAAGCTTACCTCATATAATTCAGCTAGTTGAAGAAATATTTTGATAATGTTCCATGATTCACATAATAGCTGGAAGCAGATTTAACTTTCTAGTTGCTTAAGAATTTTTTAAAGAAACTACTATGGTACTTAATGTTCCCAAGTCTTATAAATATTTCTACTTGTGCATTATTGCTAATTCTGGTAGTTTTGTAGGTGAATCTATTTTCCAAGTTGCATCTCAGGAGTACAGGTTTCCCCTGCAATCCGAAGGTAGAGCGTTCCTATGAAACTATTTGTAAACCGAAATGTTGTAAAGTGAAGAAGCAATTACCATTAACTTATATGGGAAAAATTTTTGAGCGTTCCCAGACCCAAAAAATAACCTAACAAATCATACCAAATAACACATAAAACCTAAGATAACACTAACATACAGTAAAAGCAGGAATGATATGATAAATATACACCCTATATAAAGTAGAAATATTGCATGTACAGTGTAGTTTCACTTATCAAAATCGGGAAGACAGCAAGCCAAAGTCGATTTGGAAAAAAAAAATCGGCACGTACACGCATATGTACACACATGCATGCATGCGCAAACAACTGCCCGCACAAGGTTTCACGGTCATTGTAGTTTTTCTCAGGGTAAACACATGTATAAAGCAGGCGTCTTTTTCTCGTAAAAGCGAACATCTTTTTGGTGAGTGAAAACGGGTACTAATGTAGGTCTTTCGTAACAGCAAGTTGTTGTAAAGTGAACGTTTGAAAAACAGGGGACACCTGTACAGTTATTTTGAAAATCTGTTACAAAGATGCTGGCTCTATGACAATGCATCTCACGGAATCAATTCATTCTCAGGTGGGAAGCTTAAATCTCACTGCAGTTGATTGTCTAGGAGGGCATTAATGTCACCTAATAATTAAGGCTCTCAAACCACTCCAGTATTTTAGTACAAGCTAAATTCAATAATTAGAAAATGGTGTTAATTCCAAATATGTAGATAATTTTTGTGTGGATATCCATGCTCTTCAAATCTAATCTGCAATAGTACCACACTAGCCAAAAATATACCAATAAAGGATATCTAATTTTCTAGTTTTCAAATATAGCTTCCCTCCATTGTAGGTCATCAGTTCATCAACGAAATCTTGTCATTGTCAACATTCAGTTTGAAAGAAGATTGCAAAGAATTATTTTAACAGGGACATTAAAATGGTTGTCCTTTACTCAATGCAAACATTTGGTTCAAAGCATAATCCATAGAATAAGAGTGAATTTACAGGTGACACACAAAAACTTTGTTTTAAAGAGTAGCCTTCCCAAATTTTAAGTTGTTTTCAATACTTTGAAGGTCCATCTTACTCTCATAGAAAAACTGAAACAGGTCAAATCCACTCAGTCACCACCATTTGATTCTATTTGCAAAAGACTATCTATAATAACAAGTACAAACAATACAAACGATTAACATCACAACTAACATAGTTATGATAGTATGACAGTGCTTACCAATAATATCACCCTTCTGAATAAGTGTGGAGGAAGATGAATAGGTTCCAGGAGTGTTGACAGAGTCCATACTATCTTCACTTAATCCTCCACTGATCCATCAGAAATAAAAAGGAATTTTGCACATGAGATGTAACCAGGTGAAACTTTGTACATAAAAGATATATATATAAACAATAAACTGTACTTAGTCTGCGCAAACTTTTATTGTCAGATGTATCCTTCAAATTAATTAATCATATGCATTTTTCAAAGCATTTAATTAACAGCTAATTTAAACAAAAACAGTTCAACAGTTTGGCTTCTAAATATGTTACCCATAAAAATGTATCACAAAAGAAGTTGATGCTCCACTGCCACCACTTCTATAGCTCATCTTCAGATCCAACCCCTTAATGGGGAAATCATCCCAGTTCTCTGATATAAGGAAAACTTTATTCTGAACAGACCTAAGCACTGCTTTTAGGCACAACCAAAAAAACTGACATAATTTCCAGAAATAACATTCTTTTCCTTAATCAATATAGATATAGGAGCCATGTATCTATTTTCTATCCATCTGCATTCTATTTTGTGTTACAGTAATTTGTCACATGGGTTTGAGCGTAGTAGAATTAGTATAGTTATGAATTCATCCTTTGTGCCGTTAGTTTAGTTGGAGATAAATGGAGTAGGGGGATGAATATTTTTTGTTCACCACTAACTTTGCTTATTATGCTTATTTTGCTAATTCCATTATCACTACACTAGCTTGTTAGTTTTTAATCACTATACAAGATCGATCACCTTTGCTGCTTTTGTAATAAAGGATCAAATGTACTTTTTTTGACTTGGAACTCAGTTCTTTGGAAGGGCGTCATACAGAGTTAACTCCCTCACTCTGCCTCTCAGCAGTTTTGCTTTATTTTTCAAGTAGACGCTACAATAGAACTGACACTCATTCTTCCAATGAAAATTACAAAACTGGTGTTCTGTTATTACAAAAATTATAAAACATCCTTTCCCACTTTTCATTAAGCCTAAGATTTGCATTTACTCCAAGTATGAAATATCTTAAAACATGAACATATGAAATTAAGACAAAATAGATTTTAGAAGTTGGCTGTTATTTACAATAATCACCAAATCATTTTTGTATATCCTGTAACATTCACATTTCTATTCTCAAAAAGTTATGATTTCAAGTGCCATTTTGTTTAAGGCAATTTACCTTAACAATGTTTCCATAACATTCAGTGCCAAACTATATGGAGAAATACAAATCAAAGTATTAAAATTATCCCTTTTGAAATTGGTTAAAATATTGTTTTATTCCACATTCACTTACTTAGATTACTATAGTTCTTTCCCAATGTTAAAATAATGCAAATAGCAAAGTTAGATTGTTTCATTAACAGATTATCAAAATCTTTGACTCTAAGATTCATACAGAGTGTTGTGTTGTTCTCCTGTGTAATTCAATGCTGATTCTGATTTTGTTGATCTCAGTGAAGTAGTCTCTCCTGATATACTGCCAGCACCTAGCACAGCAGGTACTACCTCTGATACCAGAAAAGGCACACTGCAAACGGTATTTTTGCAGATACTGGAGAACGTTGGTTCTGAATGAATAGATTCTACAATAATGGTAGCTGAGGATTAAGATGATACTGGTAGTGGTGATACGTCCAAGAATAAAAAGGTGCTATAAAGTTGGTGAAAAAAACATGTTGGAAGATCACATGACCCTTGTATAAGAAGTCCATGGAAAACCCATGATGGTTAGTTACCAAGGAAGGATAATGCAATCTATGAATGTGTGCACACTGAAGAAACCGGCACTACAAATATATGCTCATGCCTGAATTGTCAGATCCTGTGGAATAATTGAAATGAAGATAAATTCCTCAAATTTGGGTAACCTGCTGAGGAGTAACCTTGCATGCTTTGAGCAAACAACAACATTGGCTTGAAATGAAACTGGAACTGGAAAACCATCAAGAATCATGATCTTAAAGTGCAACACATGGCAGGCATATACATGAGGCTATATTTGAAGTCCCAGATCTCATCAAGAAGTACACTTTGGGTACTGGTTGATTTATACAGCAGTTTCAGTGGATTTACAGTAAGGGAAAGCTGATACACCTGTGAGCACGTAAAATCTGTCAATTATCAGACTCAGGAAGTTGAAAATCAAATCAAATGTGTATTGTTACCCTACTGTTGATACCATTTGGGTAAATTTGACATCAGAATAAAGGTGCCAGGACAAACAAAATTGTTGCCAAAAAGTAAGCAGTTTCCCTCTGAGAACCGTGATACAGTAGTTAACAATGTACTCAAAATTAGTTTACTCTAGTTTTTATCTTCACACCATTTTTTTGGCCATGCAAGCAATATTCAAGGCTTACATTTTTCCCCCAGTACCTGCCTATTCAATTTCAAACACAGCCATAATTCAAAAGGTAGCCACAATCCATGACAGCTTCATTTTTATTAATTTCCCCCTACACCCACAGTTGCCAATCTCACTAACAAACATCGCACTAATCTCCATCTCCTTAACAGTAGTGAAGTGGTTTTGTTTCTAAGCTCAAGTATCCATGTCATGTTCTGCATTCAATTTTAGAAAAGTTTATAATCCAGCTCTTGCATAATGAAAGACCAAAGCAGCTAACACCACATTAATCATTCTTAACAACTTCAACATCCAGCATTTGCAAGCTATGGTTAAAATTCATAACATTTACAAATGCATGTCTTCAATCACTTGGGCTTTAAACAGCATTGCTCAAACCTACAACTTACACATCTAAAAGGACAAAGGCAGCAGCTACATGAGATGTTACCACCTAAAGTTCTTCATGTCACACCATACTGTTTAAGAACTAGATCACACTCCTTGTCACTGGATCAAATCTACTGTCTACTTCTTAATCCTGTAAAAATACATTACTACATGTTTAAATTTGAGTTTATTGTCATGGACGTTCACCTCCATAGGGTATAAATCCCATGAAAATTAGCTTTCGGCAGTGGCAGCTCAATAAGGTAAGTTACACAATAAAACAAACAAAAATAGACATGAATGCAAGTTGAGAGAGAGAAAAATGAAATGCATTTCAAGGTACTATTAGTGTTTTTCAGATGGGTTCAACAACCTGGTGGCAGTGGGAAAGAAGATGTTGTTGAAATTTGAGGTGCAGATCTTAAGGCTCCTGTACGTTCTGCCAATGAGAAGAGGGCATGCCAAGGTAGTAGGAATCCTTAATAATGGATGTCATCTGCATGAGATATCACCACTTGTAGGTAGTTGGAACAGCTGTACCCATGTTGGAAATGGCTGGGTCTAGCAATCTTCGTAACTTCTTATGTTCCTGTGCTTTCCCCTGTAATTAAGTTTGTCAGAGGTCTTCGATAACATGCTAAACCTCCTTAAACTTCTAAGACAGATATTGGCCTGTCTTCTTCATAGTTATATTTATGTTCTGGTTCCTGGATAGACACCAAGTTTTTAAAACACACAGGAACTTAAAGCTTTTCACCCATTCCACTAGAGACCCTTCTACGAAGACCAGTGCTTGATCACCTGACTTGCCCTTTCTAAATACCACAATCAGTTACTTGATCTTACTGATGTTAAACACGAGGTTGTTGCTACAACACTGCTCAACCAGCTGACAAAACTCACTTCTGTACACCTGTGCAGATGGCATTGGCACTCTGCTTCGCCACAGTCAAAGAAACAGAAAGAGAAGAACAAGGGGCTAAGTATGCAGCCTGAGGTGTGCCTGTGATTTTAGTCAGTGACAAGATTTAAGATTGTGATTTTGGAAAAAAATGCTTCAAGAATCCAGCTCACCTCGGTCTCAGGACAGTTTGAAACAGTTAAAAATATCAGTTCATTTAATGCTTGCCATCTTTAGAGGAATGGATTTAAAAACAAAGAAAAACTCTGATATGTGAAATGGTCCCTTCTAGAAGTTATAGGAGTATTTCACTTGAGTTTGTACACTGGTTAATGCACTCTGTCTAATAAAAGTATGCTTGGTATCCACTATTTTGTTCTTCATTTACAATCTGGACCTGCCTTAATGCTTTGAGTAAGATCAAACTCCTCCAATTCGGCTTATATCTAGGCTTCACAGATAACTTTTTCTTCCATTCATTTCCTTGATATTAATATTACAATATCATTTGCTTCAATGGAGTAACACGAATTCCCCACACCCCACCAACCCCACATTTTCTCTTTTTAAGAGCAAATCACAACTCTTTAAATAAAACTATTTATCTGGCTTAGCAAAGAATGTTTAACATCATGATGTTCCTGTGGGCTAGTTTAATTAATAGAAGCAGACTTCCATCGGAATACTCAAGCAAGCTTGCCTTCTGAGCTGCAGACACAGGCAAGTGTATCTATTGGCATTATTCCTTTTCCTCTGGTATACACATGACATATAAATAGCTGTTTTTATTAATATGCTACTCAGCATGATATGAAGTGTGATATTTTAGACAAGTTAAATGCTGCAGGTGCCTTTAATCAGTAATAATCTAAAACATAAACAACTTGTAAAGCAATCTATGTAAATTTCCTGTGATTGCAAAGAATATCCATAAAATTATGAAATGCATTATTAGACAGCAATGCTATAATTATTTGATTTAAGCAGATAACGCATTTATAAGCATAATAACATTGCTGGGAATAATTTGCTAAATCAATAATGTGCCTATAATGTGGTGAAAATGTACTTTATCATTGTTCAAAACAGCAGAATGCAAAATGAAGTCTGTGCATTTACCAGATCCTGCAATCACTGTAATATGCATCAGAATCATAATCAGTACCAGGTATAATATCAGTGGCATATGTCATGAAATTTCTTATTTTGTAGCAGCAATACATAATATTAAAAAATTAAAGTATATATAAAAAATTTAATTAAATAAGTACTGCAAAAAGAGAGGATAAAGTATTGAGGTAATGTTAATGAGTCCATTGTCCATTCAGAAAGCTGATGGCTGAGGGGAATCAGCTGTTCCTAAAAATGAGAAGTGGGCAAGTCCTGGGTGATTGTGGTTCCTATCCATGCCTTGTGGCATATCGGTGGCAACCTTGCCATTTCTTTCTTCAGCATTCTTGTCTGTTTTTTACGAGGCCAAGTTGCCAGCATGACAGTCAACACAACATGAATGGAAAGTCTGCAAGAAGCTGGCCAGATTAGAATCTGTAACCACTTGCCTTGAAGTCCAGTGCGGATGTCACTACACCACTAGCTGGCTCATGTCCTGGATGTTGGGGGTCCTTAACAATGGATGCTGCCTTTTTGAGGCATTGCCTTTTGAAGGTATCCTGGATGCTAGGGAGACTGGTGCCCATGGTGGGGCTGGCTGAGTTTGCAACTTTCTGCAGCCTTTTCTGATCTTGTCCAGTAGCCCTCCATACCAGACTGTGATGCAACCAGTTAGAATGCCTTCCATGGTACATCTGTAGAAATACGTGAGTGTCTTTGATGACATACCAGTTCTTTCAAATAATGAGCAATGTAGCAACAGTTGTGCCTTCTTTGTTTTTGCATTAGTATATTGGGCCCAGGATAGATCCTTTCTTGCAGCTTTTCTTGCAATTACTCTGAATATCATGAAGGACAAATCAACAACAACAACACAGAAGACTGTGATAATTTGTGACTGCTAACATGCACATCAAAGCAAGGAAGAAAATAAAGATGACTGCTAATATAAGCAGAGTTAGAATTAGGTGATACACTAACATAGAACCCAGAACAGTACAGCACAGAAACAGGCCCCTCAGTGCACGATGTTGAGCCAAACTAATTAAATTAGTAATTAAATCCCTGACTAAACTAATTTCTTCTGCCTACACAATGTCCAGTTATTCCAGGAAGCCACCACAGTCCGTAAAAAAAACTTGCCCCTCACATCTCTTTTGAATTTACCCCTTCTCAATTTAAATGCATGCCTTCCACTATTAAATATTTCAACCCTGGGACAAAGATACTGACCGTCTTGCTATGCCTCTCATAATCTTATAAACCTCTATACAGGCAACATTCTGTAATCCTCTTCTGCACCCTCTCCAAAGCCTCCACATAAGTTTCTATAATGGAGTAACCAAAATTGAATGCAATATTCCAGATACAGTCCAAATAGAATTTTATGAAGCTGCAACATAACTTCCCAACTCTTGAACTCAATGCCTCAACTAATAATAGCAAATGTGTCATATACCTTCTTTAACAATCCACCAAACAGCAGCCACATTCAGATAGCTATGGACTTTGATCCCAAGATGCCTCTGAAAAATCAACACTGACAAGGGTCTTATCACTAACTGTACTGTCCCTTTATCTTTGATCTCCCAAAGTGCACCACATCACAGGTAGCCAAACTAAACTGCATCTGCCATTTTTTGCCTGTACCTGCAACTGATGTTATATCCTGCTATATCTTTTGGCAATCCTCTATGCCATCTACAAGACCACCACTTTTTATATCACCTACGTACTACTAACCCACTCATCTACATTTCATCTAGATTATCTACACTCAGTGACCATTTTATAAAGTATCTCCTATGCCTAATAAAGTGGATGTTCATGGTTTTCTGCAACTGCAGCCCATTCACTTCAAGGTTCGATGTGTTCTGCAGTCAGAGATGCTCTTCTGCACATTACTGTTGTAACATGTGGTTATTTGAGTTACTGTCACATTCCTGCCAGAGGGGACCAAAGGTGAGTGAGCTGCCCCAGAATTGACACGACAAGCTCCGTCCCTGGACACCCCATTCATGGCAGTGTACAATGGATGAATTCCTCTATCGGTAACTACTATGAACTAAAAGTTTTATTGAACTGTAGCAGCATTGGCAGTGTTCTAATTTGTTCTGTGTTTCATTTAAATACATAATTTGTTACTGAGTTAAATGGTTTTTTATACATTTTTCAATATTTCCACAAAACTGGCTAATTAGGGCAGCCACTTAATTGGACCAAAATGCATTGGTCCCAATGTGTCCCGATTAACTGTAATCCACCATACTGCCAATCATCATTACATCAACTCTTTGGTTAAAGATGTTATCAATCTGAATCACAATGGTTTATTGAATTTGCTAAATGATTACTCTTTATTAAAATAACCTACTGGAGGAAATCAGGATGTCAAGCAGCATCGGGGGGGGGGGGGGGGGGAAGAGGGAGTGGGAGGGTAGAGGGAAGGAGAGGAGGGGGAGGGGAAGGGGAGGGGAGGGGGAAGGAGGGGGGAGGAAAGGAGAGGGGAGGGAAGGAGGGAGAGGGCAGGAAGTGGGGGGAGGCAGGGAGGAGGGCAAAACCTGTTGATGTTTTTGGACCACATATAATGCAAGGTTTCAAACCAAAACAGTAACAATTCCTGACCACCCACCACCCCACCCTCGCACAGAAGCTGCTTGACCTGCTTGTTGCTCCAGAATCTGTGGTCTCTTCTATTTCTAGATTTGCAAATCTAAACTTGATTGTTCACTTATGCTTATAACATGGACAGATAACTAAGGACATTTAGAGAGTAGGCCTGGGCTCTGCATTTGGACAGTTATTTGGAAACGAGATGCAGAACATCCAGATTCTAGCCTTCGCTCTGTGCTTAAAGGCCAGAGACGTTGACTGGTGATGAAGGAGATCTATGGATCTTGGGCTGCCTCAGGTAGGTGGGTCTCAGGATGTCTGTGTAAACAGGAGGCATGAGGGCCAGTCAGGAGGCATGAGATACTAGAGTTCAAGCCTGGAGCTCTGGGTCATATCATTGACTAATCCAGGATTCAATATTGAAGATCAAAGCCTGAACGTAGATATCAGAAGTCCAGAAGATAAAGCCCAATGGCCAGAGCCTAGAGACTTGGAGCCTGTCCCGGACTGGAAGGACTGTCCATGTGTGTGGGTAGGTGGGAGGGAGGAAAGAGGGCTTGTTTTGCTGTTGTTGTTTTGTTGCTTATTGTGTTCTGTGTTGTTCTGGTGAGCACTGTGGGCATGCTATGTTGGCACCTGGCAACACTTGCAGGCTGTCCCCAGCACATCCTTAGACATGTTGGTCATTAACACAAACATTGCATTTTATTATACATTTCCATATACATGTGATAAATAAATCATAATCATATCTTGATTACCTTTCACTCAAACCATGACCACAACATGCTTTATGCTGTATTTCATTTTTTAATATTTTCCTGTTACAGGAAACCTCATTTTAAAAGCCGAGTAGTACTTCTGCCATGATTATCATTAAAGTTATTATTTACTATCTTTTAAATGAAAATAATTAGGTTTCAATATTCCACAACTGCTCAAAACCAACAGCTATATTATATCAATATTACTTATGTCAGTTTGCAACAGAAATTTGAACCATTTTAAGAACTAGTAAGCAAATAGTATACACATGAAGAATTTAGAGCTCATCTTCGTACCTCGGCTGTGTTGATTTGAAGTCAACTAAAACTGTCTTAACCTCTTCAACTGAATTTCCATCTGATGGGGTATCAGGTGTTGTTACGACAACTACTTCCTCCACATGAACGCTGACATCTGGAGTAGCCATGTGTACAAAGTTGTAGTGAGTGGATGCCTATAGTTTTCCAGCTAAAAAGAAGGCAAAATTTCCACAAATTACTAAGCTTACAAAATTATGCATTGGTGAGTTATTTGAATTAACTGGTTGAGATCTAATCTAATGCTTCAGAGTCAATGAACATCAACCCTTGGCTTTGAAACTAAGGTGCATAATTTAACTATTTTAGCCAATCAACTAGCATTGAGGTATGAATTATGTATTTCACATAATTGACCAACAGATTCAAAGTGCTTAGTTAAAGAACTTCAACACACACTGAAAACACACAGAAGCCAATTTCCAGTTGGATACTTCCAGTAGTGTTTGCAAGGAACTGTGATCCTGTGAACTGTTTACCAATCCATTGAATCTAAAGAAAACCAGTACTGCAAGGTGAGAAATTTTCAAATGGAAGTAACAACCAGTGCCTCCCTTGTTGAAAACATTAGGTCAAGGAATCAGCATCATTTTTAATTACAAGGTTAATTTCAAAGGTTGCACATGCCCATTCTAAACTCTGCAGACTGCATATTAAAGTTTAACTGCCTGTTAATTGTAATAATTTTAGAGGTTCCCAGCCCACTCAATTCCAGCTGATAAACACATATCCATCATTATTAATCTCATTTTCCAGCATGTGACTCATAGCTTTCTGCCATACTGATTTAAGCATTCGCCTGTATACTTTTTAAAATGTTTGTTTCTGCCTCTGCCAAACCCTGATTCTGAGCATTCCAAAATTTAAGTATCCTCTGACGTTTACCACGACAGCCTGCTATACACCCCATGAGGTACTAAGTACTTGTTCACCTTTTAGCCTAAGACAGTTATAACGTCCTTTTTAATGGTAACTATTTCAAGAAATTCACCATCATCCTCCCTGAATTCTCTATAAAGTCTTAGTCAATACAGTACAGTAAAATTACAATAATGCACCATCTGACAACTAGGAAATCCCAAAGATGTGGCAACTCATCTCTGTTGGCTCCACTCTGCTTCCATTCACCGAAGCCCTAGTACACATTTTCCTTCTAACAAACCGGGATCCTGGCTCCCATGCTCTAACACATCAGAGGTTTACTGTACTCTAAAATTTTAAACCTCACCCATGTCTTCTAGTGCTATACACAGAATGTTCACTTGGTCCCAAATGGGCCCAAAACTTTCAAACAGTTATCCTTCGCTTAAAACACTAACAAAATGCTTTGAAATTCTCTTTAATATTATTTGCTGGCAATAAACATATGCACCTCCTGCCTACCCACTTCAGATTTTCCAATTTAATTTATGTCTCTAACAATTTCTGTATTTCTGTTATGCCTACCCCAATTTCAATTTCACTTAGTTGGGGTTGTAATAAGAAAGTTGAAAACCCTTACTAATATGTACAAATGCTCCCCTATCTATAGCTGTTTGGAGCCCATAGTACACTCACAGCAAAGCAATCACCCTCTTTTTGTTCCTAAGCAGTAACCATACATCTCTTTTGAGCAGCCTTCCAGCACATCCTCTTTTATTAAGAAGTGATGGTCTCCTTACCTAAAACTGCAATATAACCTCAACTTTTATGTTGCCTTCCACACACTTAACACTGGAATGCTGAACTGCCAGTCCTGTCTTGTCAACCAAATCTCCAATGGTAGCCCCAGTATCATATTGTCATGTGCTAATCAATATTCTCAGTTTATCTGCCTTACTAATCAGACTCCTTGCAATAAAAATCAATGTGATTTTAGCTTTGCATTCTTCTCAAGTTTGTACATAGTTCAAGATACTGAACTTCTATAATTCCTTCTATATTTGATTGTGCCTCCCCCACGAACTGTACATCTACTCTCTGCCCACTTCCCTGTCAAATTAGTTTAAACTCTCCCCAAATGCCCCACTTAAGCATCCCGCATGTAGCCAACGACCATTCTCAAGTGTTAACTAGCTTATGGCATCAGCAGGACTAATGTCACGTGGCTAATTCCATTCAAAGATGCCATCTATTACTTTAAATCAAAATAAAAACTGAAAATTCTGGAAATACTCGGCAGATCAGATTATATCTGTGGAAAGAGAAACAAGTCAAAGATTCTTCGTTGTAACTGAGGAAGTGTAAGAATTTTAAGTTGCAGAGAAAGCAAGAGAGAAATAGATGGAACAAATGTAAGTCATATGTAGGTTGTGGCCAGAATTCTCCAGGAGCCCTGTGATTTATAAATGAATGAGGGCAGTTTATCAGCAGCCAAACAAACTGGGGGACACAGTAAAACTGTGAAATACAGGTCGCAGTTTTTGCTGAGAACTAAAACCAAATGAAAATGGTTAGAACAAAAACTGCATTAATACTATGTATGCTTAATGAGATTGCAAAAATTGAGTAGTTTCCACACAAAAGAAGTTATTTGAAATTGTGAAATTTGATATTCAATCCCACAAGTTCCAAAATGCTTAAAGACAAGATGCTGTAACTCAACCTTATTTTTGTCATTAAAAACCATAAGACATTGGAGCAGAATTAAACTCTTCAGTCCATAAGATCATAAGACAAAGGAGCAGAATTAGGCCATCTGGCCCATCAAGCCTGCTCCGCCATTCAATCATGGCTGATCTTATTTTTCTATCTCCTCTTCAACCCCAGTTCCCGGCCTTCACCCCGTAACTTTTGATGCCATGTCCAATCAAGAACCTATCAATCTCTGCCTTAAATACACTCAGCAACCTGGCTTCCACAGCTCCATGTGGCAACAAATTCCACAAATTCACCACCCTTTGGTTTAAGAAATTTCTTCGCATCTCTGTTTTGAAAGAATGCCCCTCTATCCTGAGGCTGTGCACTCTTGTCCTAGGCTCTCCCACCACGGGAAACATCCTTTCCAAATCTACTCTGGCTAAGCCTTTCAACATTCGAAAGGTTTCAATGAGATCCCCCTATATCCTTCTGCACTCCAGCAAGCACAGACCCAGAGCCATCAAATGTTCCTCGTATCATAACCCTTTCATTCCTGGAATCATCCTTGTGAACCTCCTCTGGACCCTCTCCAATGCCAGCACATCTTTTCTACTACCAAAGTGCATGACCATGCATTTTCCAACATTGTATTCCATTTGCCACTTTTCTGCCCATGCTCCTAATCTGTCTAAGTCTCTCCGCATCCTACCTGTTTCCTCAACAATACCTGCCCCCTTCACCAATCTTTGTATCATCTGCAAACTCGGCAACAAAGCCATCTATTCCATCATCTAAATCATTTATATACAGCGTAAAAAGAAGTGGTCCCAACACTGACCCCTGCAAGACACCACTAGTCACTGGCAGCCAACCAGAAAAGGATCCTTTTATTCCCACTTGCTGCCTCCTCTCAATCAGCCAATGCTCTAACCATGTTAGTAACTTTCCTATAAATTCCATGGACTCTTAACTTGGTCAAAGGCCTTCTGAAAGTCCAAATATACAACATCCACTGCATCATCTTTATCTATCCTACTTGTAATCTCCTCAAAGGATTCCAAAAGGTTCATCAGGCAGGATTTTCCCTGAAGGAAACCAAGCTGACTTTGTACTATCTTGTCCTATGTCACCAAGTACTCCATCACCTCATCCTTAACAATTGACTCTATCATCAGGTTAACTGGTCTATAATTTTCTTTCTGCTGCCTTCCTCCTTTCTTAAAGAGTGAAGTAACATTTGCAATTTTCCAGTTGTCTGGCACCATGCCTGAATCCAATGATTTTTGAAAGATCATTTCTAATGCCACCATAATCTCTAACACTACCTCTTTCAGAACCCTAGGGTGCAGTTCCTCTGGTCCGGGTGACTTATGTACCTTTAAGTCTTTCAGCTTTTTGAGCACCTTCTCTCTTGTAACAGTAACTGCACCCACTTCTCTTCCTTCACGCACTACAACAGGCATACTACTAGTGTCTTCCACAGTGAAGACTGACACAAAATATTCATTTAGTTCATCAGCCATCTCCTTGTCCCTCGTTATTATTTCTCCTGCCTCATTTTCTAGTGGTCCTATATCCACTCTGATTTCTCTTTTATTTTTTAACATACTTGAGAAAACGTTTACTATCCACTTTGATACTATTTGCTAGCTTGCTTTCACGTTTCATCTTTTCCTTTCTAATCATTTTTTTTAGTTGCTCTCTGCAGGTTTTTAAAAACTTCCCTATCGTCTATCTTCCCACTAATTTTTGCTTTGTTGTATGCCCTTTATGCTGCTTTTACAATAGTTTTGACTTACCTTGTCAACCACAGTTGTACTATTTTACCATTTGAGTATTTCTTCATTTTTAGAATACACGTCATGTGTTGGAATACACATACACCTTCCTCATTTTCCCCAGGAAGGCACACCATTGCTGCTCTGCTGACATCCCTGCCAGCAGCTCCTTCCAATTTACTTGGGCCAACTCCTCTCTCAAACCACTGTAATTTCCCTTACTCCACTGAAATACTGCTACATGACTTTACTTTCTCCCTATCAAATTTCACTTTGAACATAATCATATTGTGATCACTGATTCCTAAGGGTTCTTTCACCTTAAGCTCCCAAATTGCCTCTGTTTCATTACATAACACCCAATCCAATATAGCTCACCCTCTAGTAGGCTCAACGACAAACTGCTCTAAAAAGCCATCTCTTAGACATTCAATGAACTCACTTTCTTGAGATCCATTACCAAGCTGATTTTCCCAATTGACCTGCATGTTAAAATCTCCCATTACCACCATAACATTGCCCTTTTGACTGCACTTTTTTTATTTCTTGTTGTAATCTGTGGTCCACCCCCAGCCTCTTTTGGGAGGCCTGTGTGTAATTGCCATTAACACCCTTTTACTTTTGCAGTTTCTTAACTGAACCCACAAGAATTCAATGTCTTCCAATCCTATGTACCATCTTTCTCCTGATTTGATGCCATTCATAACCAGTAGAGCCACAGCACCCCCTCTGCCTACCCTCCTATCCCTCTGATATAAAGTGTAACCTTGGACATTCAGCTCCCAACTACAACCACCCTTCAGCCATGATTCAGTGATAGCCACATCATACCTGGCAATCTGTAATATTGCACAAGATCATCCACCTTATTTCTTATACTACATGCATTTTGATACAACACCTGGAGTACCATATTTGCTATCCTTTCTGATTCTGCATCCCTAATGATTTGATACTCAGCCTGTTGGCTGCAACTAAGTCCCATCACCTGCCTGCCCTTCCTGACAGTCTGAGTGCATGCTACCTTTACTTTTTACAATCCATCCTTTCCAGAGTCCCTTCACTCCGGTTCCCACCCACCTGCCAAGTTAGTTTAAACCTTCCCCAACAGCTTTAACAAATCTGCCCACAAGAATATTGTACCCCTCGGGTTCAGGTGCAACCCATCACTTTTGAACAGGTCATACCTCCCCTAGAAGAGATCCCAATTATTTAAGAACCTGAAGCCCTGCCGCTGCACCTGCTTCTCAGCCACAATTTTATCTGCCAAACCATCTTGTTTCTATCCTCAATGACGCGTGGCATAGCAGCAATCCAAAACTACTACCCAGAAGGTCCTGCTTCTCAGCTTTCTACCTAGCTCTCCAAATTCTCTTTTCAAGATCTCATTGTTTTTCCTTCCTAGGTCATTGGTACCATTATGTACCAAGACAACTGCTGCTTCCCCTCCCTGTCCATTGAGTCTGCTCCACCATTCGATCATGGCTGATTTATTAGCCCTCTCAACCAAACTCTCCTGCCTTCTCCCCGTAATCTTCACCATCCCTACTATTCAAGAAACTATCAATCTCTGCTTAAAATATACCCAAGGACACAGTCTCCATTGCCATCTGTGGCAACGAATTCCACAAATTCACTACCCTCTGGCTAAAGAAATTCCTCATCTCTGTTCAACAGGGATGTTCTTCTATTCTGAGGCTGTGCTCACTGGTCCTGGACTCCTCCACCATAGGAAACATCATCTCCATATTCACTCTATCAAGGTCTTTCAAAATTCAATAGGTTTCAGTGAGTTCCCTCCTCATTCTTCTAAACTACAGCAAGTACCGGCCCAGAGCCATCAAATGTTCCTCATCTTTTAACCCTTTCATTCCTAGGATCATTCTCATGAACCTCCTCTGGACGCATCCTTAGATAATGGGCTCAAAACTGCTCACAGTACTCCCAAATGCAGTCTGACAATACCTTGTAAAGCCTCAGTATTACATCCTGAACTTATATTCTAGCCCTCTCTAAATGAATGCCAACATTGTATTTGCTTTCCTTAACAATGACTCAACCTGCAAGTTACACACTTTGTAACACACTGCTACTTCCTTGCCCTTTCTCCTAATCCTGCAGATTCCATGCTTCCTCAACATGAAATGCACCTCCATCTAGTTTTGTATCATCCTCACATTTGACCACAAAGCCATCAATTCTGCCATCTAAATCATTGACATAGAAGAAGAAAAGAAGCGGACTCAAAACCAACTCCGGTGGAATACCACGAGTCACCAGCAGCCAACCAGAAAATGACTCCTCCCCCCACCCCCCACTCTGCCTCCTACCAATCAGCCAATCTTCTATCCATGCTGCAATACCATGGATTCTTATCTTGTTTAGCAGCCTCATATGCAGCACCTTGTCAAAGGCCTTCTGAAAATCCAAGTAAACTTCCACTGACTGTTCTGAAGACTACAGAGAAGATGGGCCAGAGAGGAAGTGAAAGTAAATTAAAGTGACAGGTACTTAAAATGGAACCCACGCGTCTTCAAGGGGAGATGCAATAAGGAATTGGCAAGGTGTCACAGCACTGAAGTTGAACTGAAGAACGGCACTGCAAGGGAGAGTTGGACCTCGAGAGATTTTTTGGCACTGGATTACTGTGCAGAAGTTGAAGTAGAGCTGAAATAATTCCATCCACTGGAGGTCAGGACATCACCGAGTAAAAATTTTCAAAGGCAATTGTGTCAGAGTAATTCCTGCAATGACTGTCACAATTGAGAATATAGGTACAACGGCACAAGATATTCAGAAACCTAATATGAGTGGTCAGGTGAATGTAACTTTAAATGCTGTATCTATAACCTCAAATGGAACAACAGGCACCAGTCAATTCAAACCCACCCCATCGCTAATTATTACGAATTATATTTTGGTTTTAGTTGAGTTAAATAAGTTTTCCAAATGTAAATACAAAATTTCTTGAATATTTTCTTCTTTATTTGTAGTAATTTTAATGTATGGCAGAAACATCATTTGTGTTATGGATTCTAACAAATTTGCTGACTATTCACTTTCAAGGGCTCTTTATCTCTTGTTCTCGATGTTTTTTGCATATTTACTCATTACTATTATTTCTTATTATTTCTTATTGTTTGTATTTGCACAGTTTGCTGTCTTTTGCACACTGGCTGAACACCCAAGATGGTGAGAATGTGGAGAGTGTAAGGGGTACGTGTAGAAAGTGGGGACAAGGGGTAAGTGTAGCAAAGTATGCGTACAGGACTGAGGGCGGAGTATGTAATTGAGGAAGCGTAGGAGGACAGAGAACAGGTAATTAAAATAGAGTACCAGATGGACATGGCAACCACAAAGAAAGGGAACCTTGCAACCGCAAGGCAATGTGTTTGGCAAAGTATCTGAGCTATATACCTATTTCGAGTGTTTTGCTTGTGTCTATACTTATTCCAAGTACTTTGCTTGCGTCTATGCTCATTCCGAGTATTTCGCGTGCTTAACAATGCGATAGCCAATCAATCGATGAATTTGAATCGGTAACCATATTTGCGAATGTAGTGCCCCGCTTTTGGGTATAAGTATGACCTCTGTGAGCCAACAAATTGGGAGTTGGCTACCTTACACCCGAAGTGCGTGTGGCTGAGAACTCCTCTCTGAATAAAAACCGCTTCAGAGGTAATTTCCTGTCTCTGGCATTTTTCCTCAACTGAGCAGGTTAATAATTTCAGTTGAACAATGGTGCAGTCTTCCATTGATTCTGTTATAGTTATTATTTTATGGATTTATTGAGTATGCCTGCAAGAATATGAATCACAATGTTGTATACGGTATCATCTATGTACTTCGATAATAAATTTACTTTAAACTTAAAAAACAATCTGGTCACTTAGAGACTGCAAAGAAATCCTAACCAAAGATAAATTTTATCACCACTTTAAACAGGAACACAGGTGGAATGACTTGGTTAATGAAAAAAAGTTCAGGTTTAAGTAACTTCCACCACTTCTGTCAACAATCTGCAAATTTTTGACACAATCTGTAAACGATACCCTGTTGTATTCATTTTTAGTTGTAAAATTATGTCCCAAAGACACAAACTTAGTAGACAGGATTTCGCCCAATGAGACTTCATAAATACAAATGTAGATCATAAATCACATTAGTATTAACATTATGAAATCATAATGCCTACTATATTTATTTCCCTAGCATTAGCATCATGACCAGGTAGATAACAAGAACTATTGGGTTACTGATGTCTCCATTCATAAACTATAATGCCACTCTTTTTATTCGATGAAGCGGAAGAAACCTCAAAGCAGAATTTGTCACATTATTGGAGTATCCTTAGATCAATTCCAAGTTTTTAAAACCAGATAGCTACCTCTCCCTCATGTAGAATTTCAAGATTTCTATTAGAAAAACAAGTATCCATGCATGTAACCCACATTCCAGGCTGACAATCCCCATTCTGCGTCCTCTATACACACATACAGAAATGAGCATTACAAGGAGACTCACTGTGCCACCAAAATCAAGTTTGGGATGACCATAGGAGAGTTGACAATATGCTTCTTTTGCCCACCTAGCTGGCCACAATTCAGGAGTGCACAGAAGTCAAGAGACAAGTTTGCCCTCAATGATTCTAAGGATTCTCAGCTTCAGGGATTACAAAATCAAAATATCATTAATTCAGCAATGCAACAAAATGTTGGAAGAATTCAGCCGGTGAAGCAGCATCTACGATCATGTGAGGCAGAAGATGGGTGGGTGGGGGAGGGAGAGATGATGTAGGGGCTTTATAGATGAAGGACTGAAGATGGGGGTGGGTGGTGAGGACATTGTGGTGAACTACATATACCTGTCTGGACATGCCCCCACCACCCCCACTGCTGACTGCTCCTGTGGCTCCTCCCACAGACCGTGGCTCCTCCCATAGACCCCGGTATAAAGGGGATTGGAGACACAGCCCCGGCCTCAGTCTCCAGGATGTAGTGTGGTGGTCATTTGCTGCTTGTTCTTTCTTCCAGCCAATAAAAGCCTATATCTCACTTCACGTCTCCAAGAGTTATTGATGGTGCATCAGCCATGAACAGACATACTGGTATAGGAAAGGGAAATCAAATTAAAATTGGTGGCTAAAAGGAGATCCTGGATTTTGCAACAGACAGTGCAAAGTTCTCAATGAAACAGTCCACAACATGGCAGGACTCTCCAATGTAAAGGATACCACACCAGAAGCACAGGTACATGAGTGTGACAGACTTCCAGATGTAGTGTCACCTCACCTGTAAGATTGTTTGGGGTGGGGCCCTGAATGGTGGTGAGGGAGGAGTGGGGCAGGTGTAGCACTTGTCACATTTGCAGGGATCAGTAGGAAGGGACAAGTGGACAAAAGAGTCACATAGCAATTCCTATGGTAAGGGGATGGGGGAGGAGAGAGCAAGATGTGTCTAGAGGTAGGATCCCGCTGAAGATGGCAGAAGTTTTTTAAAAAGGGAGAGAAAAACTGGGGAATTATAGACTGGTTAGTCTGACATTGGTGGTGGGGAAAATGCTGGAGTGGGTTATCAAAGATGTGATAACAGCACATTTGGAAAGAGGTGAAATCATCAAAGTCAGCATGGATTTGTAAAAGGAAAATCATGTCTGACGAATCTTACAGAATTTTTTGAAGATGTAACTAGTAGAGTGGATAGGGGAGAGCCAGTAGATGTGGTATATTTAGATTTTCAAAAGGCTTCCGACAAGGTCCCACACAGGAGATTAGTGTGCAAACTTAAAGCACACGGTATTGGGGGTATGTTATTGATGTGGATAGAGAATTGGTTGGCAGATAGGAAGCAAAGAGTGGGAGTAAACGGGTCCTTTTCAGAATGGCAGGCAGTGACTAGTGGGGTACCGCAGGGCTCAGTGCTGGGACCCCAGTTGTTTACAATATATATTAATGATTTAGACGAGGGAATTAAATGCAGCATCTCCAAGTTTGCAGAATGACACGAAGCTGGGTGGCGGTGTTAGCTGTGAGGAGGATGCTAAGAGGATGCAGGGTAACTTGGATAGGTTAGATGAGTGGGCAAATTCATGGCAGATGCAATTTAATGTGGATAAATGTGAGGTTATCCACTTTGGTTTCACGAACAGGAAAACAGACTATTATCTGAATGGTGGCTGATTAGGAAAAGGGGAGGTGCAACGAGACCTGGGTATCATTGTACACCAGTCATTGAAGGTGGGCATGCAGGTACAGCAGGCGGTGAAAAAGGCAAATGGTATGTTGGCATTCATAGCAAAAGGATTTGAGTACAGGAGCAGGGAGGTTTTACTGCAGTTGTACAAGGCCTTGCTGAGACTGCACCTAGAGTATTGTGTGCAGTTTTGGTCCCCTAATCTGAGGAAAGACATTCTTGCCATAGAGGGAGTACAGAGAAGGTTCACCAGATTGATTCCTGGGATGGCAGGACTTTCATATGAAGAAAGACTGGATCGACTAGGCTTATACTCAATGGAATTTAGAAGATTGAGGGGGGATCTTATTGAAACATATAAAATTCTAAAAGGATTGGACAGGCTAGATGCAGGAAGATTGTTTCCGATGTTGGGGAGGTCCAGAACAAGGGGTCGCAGTTTAAGGATAAAGGCCTTTTAGGACTGGGATGAGGAAAAACTTCTTCACACAGAGAGTGGTGAATCTGTGGAATTCTCTGCCACAGGAAACAGCTGAGGCCAGTTCATAGGCTATATTTAAGAGGAAGTTAGATATGGCCCTTGTGGCTAAAGGGATCGGGGGTATGGAGAGAAAGCAGGTACAGGGTTCTGAGATGGATGATCAGCCATGATCATACTGAATAGCGGTGCAGGCTCAAAGGGCCGAATGGCCTACTCCTGCACCTATTTTCTATGTTTCTATGTTTCTAAGCTACACAGAATATGTGCTAAATACAGAGGCTTATGGGTGAAAGATAAGGACAATAGAAGGATGAGGTGAGGGCAGATGTGCAGAAATGGAGAAGATTGTGGTGAGGGCAGCATTGACGGTGGTGAAAGGGAACCCCTATTTTTCAAAAAAAAACACCTCAGATGCTTTAGAATGGAGAACCTCATCCTGAGAACACATGCAGTAGAGACAGAGGAACTAAGGGAACAGCATTATTTTTACAAGAGACAGGATGGGAAGAGGTGTAGTCAAGGTAACTGTGAGAGTCGATAGGTTTATAAAAGATCTCAGTAGATATTCTCGTCTCTGGAGTTGGAGACAGAGAGGTCGAGAAAGGTAACAGAGGTGTCAGAGATGAAGCAAGTAAATTTGAGAGCAGGAAATCGACAAGCTCAGCATGGGTGCGTGAAGTAGCACCAGTGAAGTCATCAATATAGCAGAGAAAGAGTTGGGGAGTATTACCAGTGTATCCTTGGAACATGGACTGTTCCACATAGCCAACAAAAAGGCAGGTACATCTGGAGGCGATGCAATAACCCATGCTACATCTATGGTTTGGAGAAGGTGGGAGAAGTGGAAAGAGAAATTGTTGAGGTGATAACCAGTTCTGCTCAACAGAGGAGGATGGTGGTAGAGGGGAACTAACTGGATCACTACTTGTTCACATTTACAAAAAGCATTAGGCAAAAACAACATCATAAATGTAGAAAGACATCCCACTTTAACATCACAATAATGCAACAGTAAAATTGCTGTGGCTTTCCTGACTTCTTCTCACAATTAAGACCATAGAGCCTCTCACTACATTAATAAAAAGAAGTATCACGCGAAGAATGTGCCAGTGACTTTCTCACTTTTTGATGCAGCTTACATTCAATATTCAGTCTCTAGTAAGGCAGCATGACAGCTTGCCCCCTCCCACAGTTAGTTCTCACTGATAACAAAGGATGGTAGATGTCAAATCATGTAGTTCATGTCCATATCTTGACTTTCTCCAATACAACTTAATCCAGCTGCATGTGTATTTTAAGAAAAAAATATTCCCTTTGATCATTATTTAAACTTACCATAGGTTAACCTCTGTGTCCTCTTTACTCTTCTTTTCTTAACATTGCATTTCCTGAGTATACTTTTGATTTTTTTCCTCCTGCTGAATACTACCTTTTGTCTAATGACACAAGATTCGACTCTAGTTAAAAATCAAGGAACTTGAGTGCATTGGTACCAGCTGCTTGATCCGGAAATGCATCAATCTTTTACCTATGAATTGTATTCCTAGAAAGCCTGATCTTAGCTTGTATGCTCCACTAAAATGGTGTAATGGTGAAAACTGAACCTCTGATGTGCAAAAGTTTCTGTGTGGTTTGATCTATCTCATTAACTACTTTGTCCCCATGCCACGTGATACTTTGATGGGCAAATTAGCTGGAAGGAAGCCTCAAGAATGGGTGAGATTCAGCTTTCAGATTGTGGAAGCAGATGGGTGAAGATTTTTTTCATTTTATGATGCTGCAAAGATGCAAAGCTCTAGTTGGTAGGAGAGGTACTTATTAGAATTTCTAATAAATGGGCACATGATAAGGATGCCCCCATGTCAGCTACCCTGCAGAGTGTTGTACAGCCAGCTACATCATGGTTGACGCTCAGCTGGAGGGCCGAAGAAGTACTATAAGGATCAGATGAAGAATGCTTTAAGGAAGTGCAAGAAGAGACCCGAGGACCTGGAGGATGCTGCAGCTAACCGTATCATTTGGCGACAGCTGTGTAGGGACAGGGTTTGTATTTCTGGAGATGGAAAGAACAACCAGAAGACAGCAGAAGAGAGCCAGGAGAAACGCAGCCATGGTTGCCATCACTACTTCCACTACCACATATACATGTCCCACCTGCAATAGAGCTTATGGGTCCAGAATAGGACTGTATAGTCATCAAAGATCTCACTGTTAAAGGAGTGGATGATGTCATCAGATTTCGATGGATAACCGAAGACACCAACAAAGTGAAAGAGCACTATACGGGCTTTAATAAGGAATCTGACAAAAGTTCCACATGGTATGCTGGGCCAAAAAGTTAAGGTACACGAGAATCAAAACTGACTTACAGATAGGAACCCCAGGAGGGTGGAAAGATGCTTTTCTGATTGAAAGTCTATGACCTGAGGTGGACCACAGCAATCAGTGCAGGAACTCTTGGTTGTGATAGTTATTAACAACTTGGAAATGAACATAGAGAGTAAGATTATTAACAGTGCAGAATATGAAAATGTTGGAAATATTGTGAATAGTAAGCAAACTTGTCTAAGGCTAGAGCATTTTATGAATCAGATGGAAAAAAATGGATGGAGCACTGGTCAATGGAATTTGATATGGACAGGTATAAAGTGATACACTTTGACAAAACGAGTTAGAACATACACAGTACTTGGTAGAATAGTAAGGAAAGTTGAGGATCAGAGGCTCAAGTTTATAGTCCTTGAAAATTGCAACACAGGTAGATAGGGTAATGAAGAAGTCAATGGCATGTTTGCCATTGGTTGAGGTCTGGAATATAAAAGAAGAGATGCGATGTTGCAAATTTACAAAACAGTGATTGGACTGCACTTGCAGCATCAACACCTGTTCCAGTTGCCACAAAATGGAAAAGTTGTAGATATGCTGGAAGGTGCACAGAAGATTCACCAGGATGTTGCCTGGATTGAAAGAGTTTAATTTTGAGGAGAGATTGGAAAGGCTGAATTTGTTATCACTGAGGCAATAAAAGCTACAGATTGACCTGGTGCTGGTATATAAGATGCATATATAAAGTATAAGATCAGAAACAAAAACATGAGAATGAAAACTTCAAACTTAGAATGAAATTGAAGACTTAAGTGGTTTCTGAAAATAACTTTGCACTCAGTTATAGAAAAAAGAATCTGGGTATATGTTTGGCTGAAGACATTCGACCAGTGCTGCCAAAGCCTTTGTTTGCTGATGAATTTCAGGTTAAACCAACTGCAAAGCACTATACACATGAAGTAACCTATGCTTGTTAAGTAGCATAAGACTTGCAGAGAGCTTTAAAGCCTTCTTGATGTATAGAGTGTTCCAGTGTATAGAGATTGGACATCCATAATGAAAATAAGGGAATCTGGCCCAGGGAACTGAATCCTAATGAAGTGTCTCAGCCATAATGTAGACAGTTTATTCCCATCCACAGATGCTACTGAGTTCCTCTAGAATTTTGTGTGTATACACCAGCTTGTTAGTGTTGCTTTAGAATGAATTCAAAAAACACATCTTAATAGGTTTCCACAGCTGAGTTCAAAGTAGGACAGAAAATACTCAAAACACTACTTAGGATTATATGAAATGCTGAGAGCATAGTGAGATGCGAAAGAGACAAGACAGTGCAGCGTCACTCTGTTGCTTTTTGTCTCTGCAACAAGTATGCTCCTTGGAATATTGCTGGGGAGGGAGGGTTGAGACTTTCTGGGCACAGCAACAGTAGCCAGATTAGTGGCATTGAGACTGGCTAGGAGACTCAGCAGGAAAGGGAGAAGCTGGGCAGGGCTGTAGTGCTTGCAGACTCAATAGTTACAAGGCTAGACAGGAGAGTCTGTGGCCATGAATGATGCCAAGATGGTGCTTTGCGTCCTGGGTCCCAAGCAGGGATATGTTTGAGCAGCTGCTGAACATTCTTAAGAGAAAAAGTGAGCACCCAAAGGTCATGGTGCACATTGGTATAAAAGACTTGTGTAGAAAACATAGAAACACAGAAAACCTACAGCACAATACAGGCTTTTCAGCCCACAGCACTGTGCCAAACATGCCCTTACCCTAGAGCTACCTAGGCTTACCCATAGCCCTCTATTTTTCTAAGCTCCATGTACCTATCCAGGAGTCTCTTAAAACACCCTATCGTTTCCGCCTCTACCACCGCCGCCGGCAGCCCATTCCACACACTCACTACTCTCTGCGTAAAAAAGTTACCCCTGACATCTCCTCTGGACCTACTTCCAGGCACCTTAAAACTATACCCTAGCCATTTCAGCCCTGGGAAAAAGCCTCTGACTATCCACATAATCAATGCCTCCCATGATCTTGTATACCTCTACCAGGTCATCTCTCATCCTCCATCGCTCCAAGGAAAAAAGGCCGAGTTCACTCAACTTATTCTCATAAGGCATGCTCCGCAATCCAGGCAACATCCTTGTAAACCTCCTCTGCACCCTTTCTATGGTCTCCACATCCTTCCTGCAGTCAGGCGACCAGAAATGAGCACGGTACTCCAAGTGGGGTCTGACCAGGGTCCTATATAGCTGCAACATTACCTCTCAGCTCTTAAACTCAATCCCATGGTTGATGAAGGCCAACGCGCCGTATGCCTTCTTAACCACAGAGTCAACCTGCTAAACAGCTTTGAGTGTCCTATGGACTCGGACCCCAAGATCCCTCTGATCCTCCACACTGCCAAGAGTCTTACAATTAATGCTATATTCTGTCATCATATTTGACCTACCAAAATGAGTCACCTCACACTTATCTGGGTTGAACTCCATCTGCCACTTCTCGGCTCAGTTTTGCCTCCTTACAATGTCGCACTGTAAACTCTGACAGCCCGCCACACGATCCACAACACCGCCAACCTTTGTGTAATCAGCAAATTCACTAACCCATCCCTCCACTTCCTCATACAGGTCATTTATAAAAATTACAAAGTATAGCTGTCCCAGAACAGATCCCTGAGGCACCCTACTGGTCACCGACCTCCATACGGGATATGACCCACCTATGACTCTTCGCCTTCTGTAGGCAAGCCAGTTCTGGATCCACAAAGCAATGACCCCTTGGATCCCATGCCTCCTTACCTTCTCAATAAGCCTTGCATGGGGTTCCTTATCAAATGCCTTGCTGAAATCCATATACACTACATCTACTGCTCTTCCTTCTTCAATGTGTTTAGTCACATCCTCAAAAAATTCAATCAGGCTTGTAAGGCACGACCTGCCTTTGACAAAGCCATGCTGACTATTCCTAATCATATTATGCCTCTCCCAATATTCATAAATCCTGCCTCTCAGGATCTTCTCCATCAACTTACCAACCACTGAAGTAAGACTCACTGGCCTATAATTTCCAGGGCTATCTCTACTCCCTTTCTTGAATAAGGGAACAACATCTGCAACCCTCCAATCCTCCAGAACATCTCCCATCTTCATTAATGATGCAAAGATCATCGCTAGTGGCTCAGCGATCTCCTCCCTCACTTCCCACAGTAGCCTGGGGTACATCCTGTCTGGTCCTGGTGACTTACCCAACTTGATCTTTTCCAAAGCTCCAGCACATCCTCTTTCTAAATATCTATATGCTCAACCATTTCAGTCTGCTGCAAGACATCCCAACAATCGCCAAGATCCTTTTCTGTAGTGAATACCAAAGCAAAGTATTCATTAAGTACTTCTGCTATCTCCTCCGGTTCCAAACTCACTTTTCCACTGTCACACTTGATTGGTCCTATTCTCTCATGTCTCATCCTCTTGCTCTTCAAATACTTGTAGAATGTCTTGGGGTTTTCCTTAATCCTGCTCACCAAGGCCTTCTCATGGCCCCTTCTCGCTCTCCTAATTTCATTCTTGAACTCCTTCCTGCTAGCCTTACAATTTTCTAGATCCCTATCATTACCTAGCTATTTGAACCTTTCATAAGTTCTTCTTTTCCTCTTGACTAGATTTACAACAGCCTTTGTACACCATAGTTCCTATACCTTGCCATCCTTTCTGTCTCATTGGAACGTACCTTTGCAGAACCCCCTGCAAATATCCCCTGAGCATTTGCCACATTTCTTCCATACATTTCCCTGAGAACATGTTTCCAATTTTTGCTTCCAATTTCCTGCCTGATTCCCCTTACTCCAATTAAGCATTTCCCTAATTTGTCTGCTCCTATCCCTCTCCAATGCTATGGTAAAGGAGACAGAACTGTGATCACTATCTCCAAAATGCTCTCCCACTAAGAAACCTGACACCTGTCCAAGTTCACTTCCCAATACCAGATCAAGTACAGTCTCTCCTCTTGTAGCCTTATCTACATATCATGTCAAGAAACCTTCTTTAACACACCTAACAAACTTCATCCCATCTAAACCCCTCATTCCAGGGAGATGCCAATCAATATTTGGGAATTTAAAATCTCCCACCACAGCAACCCTGTTATTATTACACCTTTCTAGAATCTGTCTCCCTATCTGCTCATCGATGTACCACACACAAAATGCTGGTGGAATGCAGTAGGCCAGGCAGCATCTACAGGAAGAAACACCATCAACATTTCAGGCCAAGACCCTTCATCAGGACTAACTGAAAGATAGTAAGAGATTTGAAAGGGGGGGGGGGGGGATGCAAAATGATAGGAGAAGACCGAAGGAGTGGGGTAAAGCTGAGAGCCGGAAAGGTGATTGGCAAAAGGGATACAGAGCTGGAGAAGGGAAAGGATCATTAGATAGGAGGCCTAGGGAGAAAGAAAGGGGGAGGGGAGCACCAGAGGGAGATGGAGAATAGGCAGAGTGATGGGCAAAGACAGAATAAAAAGGAGGGAGAAAAAACTAAATATATCAGGGATGGGGTAAGAAGGGGATGAGGGGCATTAACGGGAGTTAGAGAAGTCAATGTTCATGCCATCAGGTTGGAGGCTACCCGACGGTATATAAGGTGTTGTTCCTCCAACCTGAGTGTGACTTCATCTTGACAGTAGAGGAGGCCATGGATAGACATATCAGAATGGGAATGGGACATGGAATTAAAATGTGTGGCCACTGGGAGATCCTGCTTTCTCTGGTGGGACAGAGCGTAGGTATTCAGCAAAATGGTCTCCCAGTCTGCGTCTCACCAATATATAAAAGGCCACACCAGGAGCGGAATGCAGTATACCACACCAGCCAACTCACAGGTGAAGTGTCACCTCACTTGGAAGGACTGTCTGGGGCCCTTAATGGCGGTGAGGGAGGAAGTGTAAGGGCAGATGTAGCACTTGTTCCACTTACAAGGATAAGTGCCAGGAGGGAAATCAGTGGGAAGGGATGGGGGGGACAAATGGATAAGGGAGTCGCGTAGGGAGCGATCCCTGCGGAAAGCAGAAAGAGGGGGAGGGAAAGTTGTGCTTGGTAGTGGGATCCCATTGAAGGTAGTGGAAGTTACGGAGAATTATATGTTGGACCCGGAGGCTGGTGGAGTGGTAGGTGAGGACAAGGGGAACCCTATCCCAAGTGGGGTGGCGGGCAGATGGGTGAGGGCAGATGTGCGGGAAATAGGCTTCCCACCGATCTCCCTCCTGACACTTATCCTTGTAAGCGGAACAAGTGCTACACCTGCCCTTACACTTCCTCCCTCACCACCATTCAGGGCCCCAGACAGTCTTTCCAAGTGAGGCGACACTTCACCTGTGAGTGGGCTGGTGTGGTATACTGCGTCCGGTGCTCCCGATGTGGCCTTTTATATATTGGTGAGACCTGACGCAGACTGGGAGACCATTTCACTGAATACCTACGCTCTGTCCACCAAAGAAAGCAGAATCTCCCAGTGGCCACACATTTTAATTCCACGTCCCATTCCCATTATGATATGTCTATCCATGGCCTCCTCTACTGTCAAGATGAAATCACACTCAGGTTGGAGGAACAACACCTTATATACCGTCTGGGTAGCCTCCAACCTGATGGCATGAACATTGACTTCTCTAACTTCTGTTAATGCCCATCATCCCCTTCTTACCCCATCCCTGATATATTTAATTTTATTTCCCCCCCTCTTCTTTTTTTCCCTCTCTTTGCCCATCACTCTGCCTGTACTCCATCTCCCTCTGGCGCTCCCCTCCCCCTTTCTTTCTCCCTAGGCCTCCCATCCCATGATCCTTTCCCTTCTCCAGTTCTGTATCCCTTTTGCCAATCACCTTTCCGGCTCTCAGCTTCACCCCACCCCCTCCGGTCTTCTCCTATCATTTTGCATTTCCCCCTCCCCCTCCTACTTTCAAATCTCTTACTATCTTTTCTTTCAGTTAGTCCTGACGAAGGGACTCGGTCCAAAACGTCAACAGTGCTTCTTCCTATAAATGCTGCCTGGCCTGCTGAGTTTCACCAGTATTTTGTATGTGTCGCTTGAATTTCCAACAACTGCAAATTTCCTCGTGTTTGCTCATCGATGTCCCTGTTTCTGTTGGGTGGTCTATATAAAACACCCAGCAGATATTGACCTCTTTCTATTCCTAACTTCCACCCACAGAAACTCCGTAGACAACCCCTCCATAACTTCCTCCTTTTCTGCAGCTGGGACACTATCCCTGATCAACAGAGCAACGCCCCCACCTCCTTTGCCTCCCTCCCTGTCCTTTCTGAAACACTGAATACTGGCACTTGAAGGAGCCATTCCTGCCCCTGCACCATCCAAGTCTCTGTAATGGCCACAACGTCAAAGTTCCAAGTGCTGATCCATGATCTAAGCTCATCAGTGTGAGTGCATACCTTCTCTATCACCTGCCTATCCTCCCTTTTGCATTGTCTCCAAGCTTTCTCTATTTGTGAGACAACCTCCCTTTTCTCCATCACAGCAGTTCGGTTCCCACTCCCCAGCAATTCTAGTTTAAACTCTTCCCAATTAGTCTTAGCAAACCTCCCTGCCAGGATATTGGTCCCCGAGGGATTCAAATGCAACCCATCCTTTTTGTACAGGTCACACCTGCCCCAAAAGAGGTCCCAATGATCCAGAAATCTGAACCCCTACCCCCGGCTCCAATCTGTCAGCCACTCATTGGAGATTACCCAGTGCCTTGTGCTAGTGAGGGTAGAAAAATGCATAGCTGACGAACTGATGCAGGTGGCAGACTTAGTCATGAGGATAAGCAGAAGTACAGGAGAGAATTGATTTAAAATGCATTTATTTCAATGCAAGAGGGTTTACAGGCAAGGGTCATGAACTCTTAGATTGGGTTTGGGAACTGAGATATCACAGCCATACAGAAAAATGGCTACGGAAAGGCAGAATTAACAACCCAATGTTCCAGAATACAGACACTGCAGGTAAGACAAAGGGAGAACTGCCTTCTTGATCAACAAGGGCATAACAGATGATATTCTTGAGGGATCATCCAGTGAGCCCATATGGACAGAAATTAGAAATAGAAAGGGGATGGTCCCTCCAATGAGATTTTACTATGGTCTGACACCCCCCGCAAACATAAACTGTCAGCAGGAATTGGAAGAGCAGATGAGTAGAGAGATTGAAGGTAGATGTAGGGAACTGAACAGGATGGCAGCAGTAATAAGGGACTGTATAGTCAGGGGACTGAAAGGCAAGGACAGTAGTTTGCCTCCCAGGTGCCAGGGTCCGAGATGTTTCTGAATCCTGAAAGGGGAGGGTGAGTAGCCAGAAGTCATGGTACATATTGGTATCAAGGACATAGGTAGAAAAAGGGAGGAGGTCCTGAAAACAGAATACAGGGAGTTAGGAAGAAAGCTGTATTACTACCTCAAGGGTAGTAATCTCGGGACTGCTGCCTGTGCCAGGAAAGGAAAAAAATGAGGTGGCAGTTAAATGCATAGCTGAAGAATTTCAGCTGGGGCAGGGATTTAGATTTAGATTTCTAGATCATTGGGGCCTCTACTGGGGCAGGTGTAACCTGTACAAAAGGGATGAGTTGCACTTGAATCCGAGGGGGACCAATATCCTTATGGGCAGGTTTGCTAGAGCTCTTGGGGGTGGTTTAAACTAAAATGACAGGGCGATGGGAACAAATACAATTGAGCTAAGGATGAGCCAGCAAGTTTACAAGTAGATGATATGTGTAATAACCCTTTCGAATGTTCAAAGACCTAGACAGAGTAGATGTGGAAAGGATGTTTCCCATGGTAGGAGAGTCTAGGACAAGAGGGTACAGCCTCAGGATAGAGCATCCATTTAAAAAAGAGATGTGGAGACATTTCTTTAGCCAGAAGGTTGTGAATGTGTGGAATTTGTTACCACAGGCAGCTGTGGACGCTAGGTTGTTGGGTGTATTTATGGCGGAGATTGATTGGCCACAGCATCAAAAGTTATGGGGACAAGGCCAGGGAATGGGGCTGAAGAGGGGAAGATCAGCCATGATTGAATTGTGCAGCAGACTCAATGGGCCAAACGGCCTAATTCTGCTCCTATGTCTTATGGTAATATAGTCTAGTAAGATGTAAGGAAGAATAAGACAATGATTGGGTACAAATGCAGACAGAGCAAAGAGTTAAATTGTACCACAAGGAAAAATTCAAAAGGGCAAAGAATTCAGGATCGAAGGTGCTGTATTTAAATGCACACAGTATTCGGAATAAGGTGGGACGAACTAGTGGTGCAATTAGAGATTGGTCGGTACGACGTAGTGGGCACCACTGAGTTGTGGTTGAAAGAAGGTTGTAGTTGGCAGCTTAACGTCAAAGGTTATACTTTGTATCAAAAGGACATGCAGAACAGCATAAGCAGTGGTGTGGCTCTGTCAGTATGAGATGGAATTAAATCTTTAGAATGAGATGACATAGGTCAGAGAATATTGAATCTTTGTGGGTCGAGTTAAGAAACTGCAAGGGTATATAGGCCTCCAAACAGTAGCTAAGATGTAGGGTTGAGATTGCAAAGGGAGCCAGAAAAGGCATGTCATAAGAGTAATGATCCAATTGTAATGGGGGACTTCAATATGCAAGGTGATGGGAAAATCAGGGTGGTGTGACATCACAGGAGAGGGAATTCATTGATTGCCTATGAAAGGGCATTTTAGAGCAGCCTGTGCTTGAGCCGACTCGGGAAAAGGTTATCTTAGATGTGTAATAATCCAGATTTTATTACAGAACTTAAGGTAAAAGAACCCTGAGGAGACTGTGATCATAAAATGATTGAAGTCATACTGCAATTTGAGAGGGAGAAGCACAAGTCACATGTATCAGTACCGCAATGGAATAAAGGGAATTATAGAGGCATGAGAGAGGAGCTTGCTCAGGTGGATTGGAGGGGGATACTGGCAGGGAGCACAGGTGGCTGAAGTTTCTAGGAATTGTTTACTATGCGCAGGATAGATATGTTCCATAGAAGAAGTTCTCAAATGGCAGGGTGAGCAACCGTGGCTGTCAAGGGAAGTTAAGGACTACATAAAGCCAAGGAAAGGGTAGCAAAAGGAATGTAGCAAAAGTGTGTGGGAAGTTGCATGATTTGGAATATTTTAAAATCCAACAAAAGGCAACTAAAAAAGCTACAAGAAGGAAAAAGATGAAATATGAGTGCAAATTAGCCAATAATACAAAGCAGGATAGGAAGAGATTTTTCAGTTATATAGAGCAAAAGGGAGAGTTGATATTGGACCACTGGAAAATGATGCTGGTGAGTTAGAAATGGGGGAAAAAGAAATGGTGGATGAACTTATTAAGTACTTTGCATCAGTCTTCACTGTAGAAAACACTAGCAGTGTGCCAGAGGTCCGCTAAGTGTCCGGAAGCAAGAGTGAGTGCCATTGCTATTACAAAGCAAAATGTGCGAGGTAAACTCAAAGGTCTGAAGGTGGATCCAATGGACCACATTCCAGAGTTCTGAAAGAGTCTAAAGAGATAGCAGATGCATGGTCATTGAAATTGCAAATATCTCTCGCCCTTTAAGAAGGGAGGAAGGCAAAATAAAGGAAATTATAGGCTAGTTAGCCTAACCTCAGTGGTTGGGAAAGTGTTGGAGTCTACTATTAAAGATGATGTTTTGGGGTCCTTGGAGATTAATGTTAAAATAAGTCAAAGTCAGCATGGTTTTTTTGACGGTAAATCTTGCCTGACAAATCTGTTGGGAGTTTTTCAAGGAAGTAACGAGCAGGGTGGACAAAGGAGAGGCAGTGGATGTCATTTACTTGGATTTTCAGAGGTGATTTGATAAGGTGCCACACAAGGCTGCTTAACAAGATAAAATCCAATGGCATTACAGGAAAGATACTAGCATGGATAGAGGAACAGCTGAAAGGCAGGAGGCAGCGAGTGGGAATAAAGTGGGGCTTTTCTGGCTGGCTGGCTGCCAGTTACTAATGTTGTTGTTCAATGGTCAATATTGGGACTGCTACTTTACATTGTGTATCAATGATTTAGGTAATGGACGATGGCTTTGTGGCAAAGATTGTGGATGATAGAAAGATAGGTAGAGGGGTAGGAAGTACTGAAGAAGCAATGTGATTGCATGACTTAGACCAGGGGTGTCAAACTCATTTTAGGTCACAGGCCGGATTGGGCAAAATGCAGCTTCATGCGGGCCGGATCAGTCGGGCGTGTGCGAACGCAGCTTTCATTGCCTCCGTTTTTTCAGCCTGTTCTCATGTGTCTCAGTCTCTGCTATAACTACAAAGTGTTTCACTTCACAAATTCCATTTCTTATGAAGAAGACTGCTGAGCAAGCATTATTTTTATGATTAGTATTAACTTACAATCATAGGCTTCATATCGCCAGGCCATTAATAATTAAAATAATAGATCTATCTAAAATGATCTTGCGGGCCGGATATAATTGTACGCCGGGCCGGATATGGCCCGCGGGCCTTGAGTTTGACACCTATGACTTAGACAAATTGGAAGAATGGGCAAAAAAGTGGCAGATGGAATACAATGTTGGGAAATGTATGATAATTCTTTTTGGTAAAGGGAACAAAAGTACAGACTATAGTCTAAATGGAGAGAAAATTCAAACATCAAAGCTACAGGGGACCTGGGGAGTCCTCGTGCAGGACTCCCAGAAGGTTAATTCACAGGTTGAGGCTGCGATAAACAAGGCAAATACAATGTTAGCATTAATTTTAAGGTGAATAGAATATAAAAACAAGGAGAAATTTCTGAGGCATCATAAGGCACTAGTTACGTTGCAGTTAAGAGTATTGTCAACAGTTTTGAGCCCAATATCTCAGAAAGGATTTGTTGCCATTGGAGAGAGTCCAGTGGAGGTTCACGAGGATGATTCCGAGAAAGGAGGAGTTAGCATATGAGGAGTGTCTGGCAACTTTGAGCCTATACTCAGTGGAATTTTGGAGAACGTGGTGAGGTGGGGGGGGGGGGGGGGAATCTCATTGAAACCTACCGAATATATTTGGACAGGATGTTTCCTATAGTGGGGGAGTACACAACTAAAGGGCACAGCCTCAAAATTGAGGGGCAACCCTTTGGAACAGAGGTAAGGAGTAATTTTTTTAGCCAAAGAGTAGTGAATTTGTGGAAGATAGCTGTGGAGGCAAAGATTGTGGATATATTTAAAATGAAAATTGATAGTTTGCTGATTGGTCAGGGCATCAAAGGATATTGTAAGAAGGCAGGTGTATGGGCTTGAGTGGGATCTGGGATCAGCCATGATGGAATAGCGGAGCAGACTCAATGGGCTGAATGGCCTAATTCTGCTCATGCCTCATAGTCTTTCTAAAATAAACAATCCCACATGACAGGACAATACCAAATAGCCTAGAACAACAATGTTTTTAAAGTACTAGTAACCACTAGTAACTAGTACTAGTAAAACATCTTTTTGATAACCTAATTGTCTAAAATCTTATTTATTTAGGTTGCAGCAATAATTGTGAATTTTTCACGATCTTCAGGTAAAACAAAAGATTTGTAATGAATACCACTATGTAAAGTGGTTTCATAAAGGGATGCTTTGTACCTAAAAAAGTTTTTTTTTGAAGTGACTAATAACAACTAGAGAAGCTCCAAACTCAATACAGGTACAAATATTCAAAATCAGTATCAATTTTGCAAACTGGGCATAGCTGATTCCAGTATTAAACAAGCAATATGTAAAACCAACCATTTAAGCTTGCTCCCTGCATCTAACATTTTATTGCATAGACTACACTGATTCTTTTCACTTTGAACTTGAGGAAAGAACTGTTTGCACATCAAAGGAACTCCTAAGATTCCACCGTACAGGAAAGGTTCATTGTTGAAACTCTGTAATCAATTTTACTATTCAAACAATTTAACTTAATGCTATAATGCCATGATATAAAAAGTATTTACATTTCTTAAGTCAGGAAAAACTTCAAAATAAATGTTACATTTTGTAAGTTTTGGGTAGCATACTTAAAAGGCTAGTTTACTAATAAGCTGCAGATTTGCTGATTCCACACATTTTCTAGGTACCCTTTTCTCCCTAAATTAGTAGCCCTAAATATTTAGCAAGTTCGCCATAGAGTGTGTTTATCACTCTTACATTTTTAGTGAAATAAAGCGAAACGTCATAGCACTATTTATGTTTTCTATTGATCGCAGAAGATGTAAAGACAAATCATCTTGATCTAAGGAACGTAATGAAATAAAATATAAAATGCTATGTAAATATATAGGTCATGTGCTGTCCTTGGCGGAGTTCACTCAGTTTCTCTCAGCCACATCAGATTCGTCTGTTATGTCTAGGAAACCTATTAACAAACTGCAGGTGAAGGGGTGTTCAACGAAACACCTTGACAACACTATTTTAATTCAATCCATTCGGTTGTTTCCCTTCAAGCGCCGCAATATCCCAGCGCCATCTTAGTGTCATTAATACGTGTTCAAATGTCATGTTTCAAAAAGTGTAAGGACACCCGTTTTACACTTTAATCTCTCCAGTACACCTGCACTGCTCGGTATGTATGCCTGCACTGAAAAGCCGCTCGCTGTTTCATACGAACCATGTACAAATCTGATAATCATCCGCACAACTAAACTGAACAACATAAACTTGATATGTGAAAAAAGGTGGCGCGTGGATTGACCTTGGTAAGAGCCAATGAGAGATGAGGATACACGCATCATTCCAAAGCTTGGCCTATCGGTCGGCGTTGGGCGGGGCTTTTCTCCTAGCAGGTTGGGTTGAGTCACAAAGGCGTTGGGTGGTCAACCTGCGATCTGCAGCGACGCAGGTGACGCCGCCGTCCGTACAGTGTACGCCGTCCAGCCCGTCAGCGTCCTGACGTCCCGCAGGCACCCGCGGACGGCACCCGCCGTGGGGACTCGGCCGAAAACCGGTGAAAACGCTCCGGAGTACTCAGTTCTTACCTGTGCGTCGAGTCGCCGGAGAGCGTCTTATTAAATCCGAAACCAAACATAGACCGGGTCACAAGCGGCAACGTAACTGTTTCAGGAGAGCGCGGCTAAGCGCAGGGGACGTCGATCTGCTGACGCACGTATAAGGAACGTACGTAACCCAGGACGTCATTTGCGTCACGGGAAGTCTGTGGGGGAATGCTGATGAAGCTGCTCCCAGCTAAGTCTGTGGGAGTGCAAATATTGTTACTGTCATTGGTAAATACAACTGTACTAAAGTAAAGCGCAATGACACAATGCCGATAATTAAATACAATTTTTGGGTTTACTGTTTTTCTTTGGCCATTTTTTATTCCAAAGAGTTGTTTGACTAAGTAGATTGTGGAGCAGAACAACTTGAACGGAGCCTTGTCTGAATTGTCACCCCATTATCACTGTATGAGGTGTAGACCATGATCCACAGAGTCAGAGAGCAATACAACACAGATGCAGGCCCTCTGATCCAACCAGTCCATGTTGGCCAGATGATATTTGGCATTTAGTGACATTTCATTCATCAAGTAAAATTTCTATGCTTGAGTAGAACGGAAATATAGGGAGGTTTAACTGGGAGACAATAACTTCCAGGGCTTGCAACTTCACTTTTGTCTACTTTCAGCAAGTGCAGGAAACAGACATTTCCATTCACTTCAGCTGTAACATTTCTAACTGAACTTGCTAAGACATTAACCAAGGTGAGAATAAAAAGCAGATTTTATGTACTTCATGGCTGGCATCACTCAGTTGTAATCTGACCATATAATCAAAAGAGAATGCTTATTTTGTTTTTAAGAGGCATACAGTATATTAAAAACTTAACATCAAAATGTTTAGTATATTGATTTCACAATTGAACCCTGGATGAGATTCACCATCTTGACTTTCTCACCAGCAGAAGAGAGTAACTCAAAAATAAGCAGTCTAATTGCTTGGAGCAGATCAGATGAGCAGCAATGCAAAAATGGTCATTTCATAATGCAGCAGTGCAATAGGATATGGAGTGTAAAGTGGGTTCAAGTCATAAGGAAAGATGCTAGGTATGGAATCTGATGTGTATTTTTTCATTAATATGTTCATACTTAAAATAGAAACATAAATTGATCATGTTGTCATTAAAATTACTGATTGTAGGTGATTAACGTGTATTGCCAGTTAACAGTGGAAATGTACCTACTGAATTCTCCAGCTATTTTACAGAAACTAAGAATAGAAATATAAAAGAAAAATTGTCTCGATGCTGGTGTTCTGAAATAACATCAAAGAGTGCTGAGAAGCTTCAGCAGGTCAGGCAATATCAGTGGAGAACAGGTTTCAAAACCATGCCTTGAATATGTATATATTGGGTACATAGCAATCTTCCCTTGCTTGGTCTTGTCTGTTTTTGTGCAGTTCCAAGTGACTTGACCATCTAGTATTGACTTCCAAGATTCTGGCAAATAGTGCATAAAAACATGAGGATTTTCTTCAGGCAGTTAAGATTCATAAATTTTATAGATCAGTACAATATTTTTGTGACAATAGGCAAATGGCTTACTCCTAGCACATCAAATACAGCAATCAGACTGGAAGACTTCTTGACTCACAGAATGGAACAAACTGCTGATTCAGAAAAGGCAAAAGGTGGTGGTGTATGTGTTTCATGTTAAATTCGGTGGTGCTCCAATGTGGCGCTTTTCTCGAACTTGTGTTCCCCCAATCTTGAACAGATCAAATGCACTCCATTCTATTTAGTGAGGGACTCCTCATCCATGATCCTCACCAGAGTTTACATACTAGCAGTGGCCTACTATAATTAGATACAGCATGATGCCGTCACCAAACAAGAAACAGTTCAGCCTGACACATTTAAAATTATAGTCGGGGACTTCAACCAGGCTTGTTTCAAGAAACCCCCACCCAAGTACCATCAGAATGTATCCTGTAGACCAGAGGCCCCAACACACTAGACCACTGTTATACTAAGATAAGGAATGCCTACCATTCCATGCCCAGGCCACATTTCAGGAAATCCGAAACTTCTGCTACCTGCATAAAGGCAGAGGCTAAAGAATAAGGCTACAGAGATTAAGGCAACAAAGAGGTGGTCGCGGACTGCGGAGGAGAGGCTACTGGATTTTCTTGAGTTGATGGACAGGTCCTGTGTTCAAGGACTTACCTGTGGATCTGAAGGAATACCATTATATAAACAGTTGTAGATGATTGTCCCACCACAAATTCAATCACAGTCTTCCACATCCAGAATCCCTGGATGAACCATGAGATCCATGATCTGCTGAGGGCCAGATCAGAGGTCCAGGTACAATCCCCAGAAAGCCATCTCATGAACAAAGTGGCAATTGCAGACTAAAGTCGAATCAATGAAGGATGCTCATAGTTGTGGCAATGCTTGAATATTACCAGCTCTTATAAAGTAAAATCAAGCAACATAAATAACAAACAGGGCTTCGCTTCCAGATGAGCTCAAAGTTCGAAGTAAATTTTATTATCAGACTACATGTACAGAGGCATGCAAAAGCCCGGTCAAAATTTCTGTTACAGGGAATAATTAAGTAAGTAGAAGATGAACTGATCTCCAAAAGTATAAAGTTAAAGATGAGACATTCTTTTCAACATCTTAAGTAACATCATTATTTTTGTTTTGTACAATTTTAGAGTGGAAAAAAAGGAAAGGAGCGCCATGCAGAAGTTTGGGCACCCCAAGAGATTTGAGCTCTCAGATAACTTTTACCGAGGTCTCAGACCTTAATTAGCTTGTTAGGGCTATGGCTTGTTCGCAATCATCGTTAGGAAAGGCCAGGTGATGCAAATTTCAAAGCTTTATAAATACCCTGACTCTTCAAACCTTGTCCCAACAATCAGCAGCTGCCTAGCACTCTGAAAATTAAAATAAATGATGCCCACAAAGCAGGAGAAGGCTAGAAGAAGATAGCATAGCATTTTCAGGTAGCCATTTCCTCAGTTCATAATGTAATTAAGAAATAGTGGTTAACAAGAACGGTGGAGGTCAAGTTGAGGTCTGGAAGACCAAGAAAACTTTCTGAGAAAACTGCTCATAGGATTGGTAGAAAGGCAAATCAAAACCGCTGTTTGACTGCAAAAGACCTTCAGGAAGATTTAGCAGACTCTGGAGTCTGCACTGTTCTACTCTGCAGCAACACCTGCACAAAGAAGACCTTCATGGATGAGTTATCGGAGGGAAACCTTTTCTGCATCCTCACCACAAAATTCAGCATCAGAAGTTTGCAAAGGAACATCTAAACAAGCCTGACACATTTTGGAAACAAGTCCTGTGGGCTGATGAAGTTAAAATAGAATTGTTTGGCCTCAATGAGCAAAGGTATGTTTGGAGAAAAAAGGGTGCAGAATTTCATGAAAAGAGCACCTCTCCAACTTTTAAGCATGGGGTGGATCGATCATGCTTTGGGCTTGTGTTGCAGCCAGTGGCACGGGGAACATTTCACTGGTAGAGGGAAGAATGAATTCAATTAAATACCAGCAAATTCTGGAAGCAAATATCACACTTGTCTGTAAAAAAGCTGAAGATGAAAAGAGGATGGCTTCTACAACAGGATAATGATCCTAAACACCCCTGAAAATCCACAATGGACTACCTCAAGAGGCGCAAGCTGAAGGTTTTGCCATGGCCCTCACAATGCCCAGACCTAAACATCATCGAAAATCTGTGGATAGACCTCAAAAGAGCAGTGCATGCAAGACGGCCCAAGAATCTCACAGAACTAGAAGCCCCCAAACAAGGACTGAAATACTCTTAGCTGGCTACAGAACGCACTTGTAAGTGTGATACTTGCCAAAGGGGGTGTTACTAAGTACTGACCGTGCAAGGTGCCCAAACTTTTGCTTTGGGCCCTTTTTCCTTTTTTTGTTATTTGGAAATTGTAAAAGATGAAAATAAAAAGAGTAATGTTGCTTAAAATATTAAAGAAATGTGTCATCTTTAACTTTGTCTTTTGGAAATCAGGTCATCTTTTACTTGCTTAGCTATTCGGAGTAACAGAAGTTTTGACCAGGGGTGTCCAAACCTTTGCATACCACTGTATATCACCACATACAACCCTGAGGTTCTTATTCCTGCAGGCATTCTCTGCAAATCTATAGAACAGTAACCACAACAGAATCAATGAAAGATCAAGTAGAGCATAGAAGACAACAATATAAATAAATAGCAATAAATAATGACAGCATGAAACAACAAGACATAAAGTCTTTAAAGTGAGATCATTTGTCGTGGGAACGTCTCAATAGATGAGTGTAGTTATCCTCTTTTGTTCAGGAGCCTGATGGTTGAGGGGTAGTAACTGTTTTTGGACCTGGTAGTTTGAGTCTTGAGGCACTTATACCTTCTACCTGATGCAGCAACAAGAAAAGAGTATGGTCTATGTGGTGAGGATCTTTGATGATGGATGCTGCTTTACTATGATAGTGATTCATATAGATGTGCTTAGTGGTTGGGAAGGCTTTATGCGTGATGTACTGGGCCGAATCTGTTACCTTTTGTAGGAATTTCCATTCAAATGCATTGGTGTTCCAATATCAGGCTGTGATGTAGCCAGTCAGTACACTCTCCACTACACATCTATAGAAGTTGGTGAAAATTTTTGGTGTCATGCCTCTGTGCAGACCACTGAGGAAGTAGAGGCATTATCATGCTTTCTTTGCAATTACATTTATATGATGGGTCCAGGACAGGTTCTTCTGAGGTAGTAACATCCAGGAATCTGAAGTTACTGACCCTCTGATCCTCCTATGAGGACTGGCTCATGGACCTCTGGTTTCCCTCTCCTGAAGTCTACAATCAGTTCCTTGGTCTTTCCAACATTGAGTGCAAGGTTATGACACCATTCAGCCAAGTTTTCACTCTCTCTCTAGTATACTGATGCATCACAACCATTCATGCGACCCACCACAGTGCTGTCATCAGCTTTAGAAACATAGAAAACCTACAGCACAATACAGGCCTTTCGGCCCACAAAGTTCTGCTGAACATGTCCCTACCTTAGAAAAAACTAGGCTTACCTATAGCCCTCTATTTTACTAAGCTCCATATACCTATCTAAAAGCCTCTTAAAAGACCCTATCATATCCACCTCCACCACCATTGCTGGCAGCCCATTCCATGCACTCACCACTCTCTGTGTAAAAAACTTACACCTGACATCTCCTCTGTACCTACTCCCCAGCACCTTAAACATGTGTTCTCTTGAGACAACCATTTCAGCCCTGGGAAAAAGCCTCTGACCATCGACACAATCAATACCTCTCATCATCTTGTTCAATTTGACCATCAAAACATTGAAGAACCTTCACAAACTCCCACAACCCCTGATGATTCAGTGATTTCAGTCTCTGGGGCCAATGTGCGAGTATCTGTCAGAGGGGTGAACCCATAGAAAGCATCTTGCCCAGACAGATTACCTGACTAAGTACTAAAGACCTACACTGATCAACTGGCGGGAAGTTCACTGAGATCTTTAACCTCTTGCTTCGGCTGTCTGAGGTACCCACCCGCTTCAAGCAGGCTTTAATTAGACCAGTGTCTAAGAAGAATGTGATAACCTGCTTCAATGAATATTGTCCAGTACCACTTACATCCACAGTGATGAAGTGCTTTGAGAGGTTGGTGCTGAAACGTATCAACTCCTGCCTGAGAAATGAATTGGATCTACTCCAATTTGCCTACCAGAGCAACACATCCACAGCCGATGCCATCTTATGGGCTGTTCGCTCAACCCTAAAACACCTGGACATCAAAGGTGCATACATCAGGATGTTCTCTATTGACTACAACTTCACATCCAATACTATCACCCCCCTCAAAAGTAATCAATAAGCTTTAATACCTTGGCATCAATACCTCCTTGTGCAATTAGATCCTCGATTTCCTCGCTTGCGAACACCAGTCCATTTGGATTGGCAAAAACATCTCCTCCATGATCTCCATCAGCACAGGTGCACCTCAAGGCTGTGTGCTTAGCCTCCAGCTCTACTCACTTTACTCTTATGAACGTCTGGCTAAGCACAGCTCCAGTATCATACTCATGTTCGCTGACAACCTCTCTCTCAATGTCAGCAAGACTAAGGAGTTGATTATTGACTTCAGGAGGGGGAAGCCAAAAGTCCATGAGCCAGTCCGAGGACCCGTCCTGGGCCCAGCACATGAGTGGAATTATGGAAAATGCATGGCAGCCCCTCGACTTACTTAAGTGTTTGTGAAGATACGGCATGAAATCTAAAATTTTGAAAACTTCTGTGATGGAAAGTATACTGACCGGTTGCAACTCAGCCTGGTATGAAAAAATCCGACAAAAAAATATAGTGGATACAGCCAAGTGCATCGTGGTAAAGCCCGCTCCAATGTTTGAGCACATCTACATAGAGTAATGTTGCAGGAAAGCAGCATCCATCATCAGGAATCCCACCACCCAGCTCATGCTCTCTTCACACTGTTGCTATCAGATAGAAGGTACAGAAACCTCAGGACTCACACTACCATGTTCCGGAACAGTTATTACCCCTCAACCATCAAGCTCATGAAGCAAAGAGGATAACTTCGCTCAAATTCACTCGGCCATCACTGAATTGTTCAAACAACTTATGGAATTACTTTCAAGGACTCTTCATCTATATATATACACACACACACACACACACATATATATACACACACACGCACACTTTGATAATAAATTTACTTTAAACTTTGAACATCATAGCAGGGCAGGGAGGGACAATGGGGAGAGTTTGATCTTGCAATATTGCATAACTGGCTGAGAACAATCTTCATTATTTTAGGTCATAGAACCTAGAATAGTACAGCACAGGAACAGGCCATTCAGCCTACTATTGTGCAGAACCAATTCAATTAATAATCAAATGTCTAACTAAACTAATCTTTTCTGCATACACAATGTCCATATTCCTCACATTCATGCAGCTATCTAAATGTCTCTTAAAAGTCCCTAATTCATCTGCCTCTAACACCGACTAGGCAGCACAATCTAGGCATCCACCACTCTGTGGAAATAAACTTGTTCCTCACGTCTCTTCTAAAACTACCACTCTTACCTAAAGTGCATGCTCTCTGATATTAGATATTTCAACCCTGGGAAAAAGATGCTGTCTCCCTATGCTTCTCATAATGTTAAAAACCTCTATCATATCTCCCCTCAGCCTCGGCCACTTTGGCACAGAGAACAATCCCAATTTGTCCAACCTTTTGATATAGCACATGGCCTCTAATCCAGGCAACATCCTGGGAAACTTTTTCTGTACCCTCTCGACATTCTTCCTATAAAGGGGTAACCAGAACTGTATGCAACATTCCAGATGCAGCCTAAAGCTGCAACATAACTTTTGAGCTCAGTGCCTCAACTAATAAAGGCAAGCATGCCATATGCCTTTTCAACCACCCCATCAATCTGTGTAGCCACTTTCAGGGAACTATGAACTTGGACCCCAAGATCCCTCTGCACATCAACTCCATTAAGGATCTTGCACTGTACTGTCTCCTTATATTTCACCTGCCAAAGTGCAACACTTCACATTTACCCGGGTTAAACTATTTCTCTTGCTATTTCTCTTCCCATATCTGCAACTGATTTATATCCTGCTGCATTCTTTGCCAGTCATCTACGCTATCCACAAAACCACCGATCTTCATATCATCTGCAAACTTACTAACCCACCCATTTCCATTTACACCCAGGTTATTTATTTAAGTCACAACAGCAAAGGCAGAACATTAGTAGTCACAGTCCTCCAAGTAGAATAAGTCCCTTCGACCGTCACCATCTGTCTTCGATGGTAAGCCTGTTCTGAATCCAGTCAATTCATATTTGATCCTATGTGTCTTAATCTTCTGGTTGAGCCTCCCATGAGGGACCTTGTCAAATGCTTTACTAATATCCATGTAGACAACATCCACAGCTCCGTCTTCATTAATCACCCTTATCACTTCATCAAAAAACTCAATCAAGTAATTAAGACATGTCTTGCCCTGTACAAAGCCATGTCAGCTCTCCCTCGTTAGGCCATGGTTTTCCAAATGTTTATAAATCCTGTCCCCAAGAATTGTCTCCAGTTGCTTCCCTATCACTTATCAATCTATGGTTTCCAGGATTATCCCTGGTTTCCCTTTCATTAACAGCATTAGATACACGCCAGTCCTCTGGCACCTCACCTGTGACTAGAGAGGATACAATAATATTTGTCAAGGTCCCAGCAATCTCTTCAGTTGCCTCTCACAATATCCTGGGGTATTTCCCATCAGGCCCTGGGGACCTAACCACCGTAATGCTCTTTAGGAGATCCATCACCACTGTTAAGTTGCACAGGTGCATGGCCACACAGAAACCAAAATGCTCCCACAAACAGTCTTAGCTGATGTTCAGCTGGAATTTTCTTTTATATAATAATAATTTAATTTTGAAATCTATGCTAATTGCAAAATATCCTGTAGTTAATTGCATTCATAAATATAATTCATAAATTTTCTAAATAATAAATAGACCGCAATCTTTACTTTGGGACATTTTAGACCTTCAATGCATTTACATTGTCAATGTTTCAAGTTACAACACAGGTACAAATAGTAACATTTAACACAGAATGGAAGTCAGCCGCTCATTCTGATAAAATGCTGCCCCACTGAATGCTCACACCATCTAGTCAAAATATTTTATTTTTGCCATTGTGCCTGTCAGTTGTTTTGACTGCCTGGCATCATTTACTTGTATTTTGAGTTATGCTTTGTGTTTGTTTTATGTCAAAGATTCTATATTCTGACTTACTTGAGAAGTAATATTTTGAAAAGATCATTATCTAATGGACTTTTAAAATTAAAAATTGGTAGAACAAGGTAAAATTTCATTTATATAAAATTGTATGATTGTGATTATTTTACTAAAATTATAAATCTTTCAAATTACCTTGTTAAATTTTTCAAATAATAATGATTTTATTTTAGTATCCCAAGTATGTCAAAAAGAAAAGCAGAAGAGTTAAATGCTTTGAAGAACAAAGGTTTTACAAAATTTAAGGTAGAATGTGCTTTTGCAACTCATAGATATTGAAGTACCATTTCTGCATCAAAATCAAAAAATAAAGTTTGGAGATATTTTTCCATATCAAGATGCTGGTGATGTATGCACCATTTCTTCAGAAGTGAAAGTTCGGAGTGAGTTCAATAGTCAAAAAAAATGGGAAGAATGGAAGTTAGATTACTTAGAACAACATCTTAACCAGAGAACTCATATACAGTAGATGCATTTATGAAATTACACAACCAGAAGATATGTGGAATTTTGCACATGTTAACTGAAACTCCAGAAGAACATGAAGAAGAGTGAAACAAGATGTTCAGATGAAGTCTAACTATGGTATGGTCACAGTGGTAATTGATAACTCTATTTTAACAATTAAATGTAATGCTTCTAGGCACTCCGCGCTAGAAGTTAATGCACATATGCCAAATATATAAGTATACCAGAGAAATGCAAGAACACTGTATTTGAATTTGTTGAGTGCATCAGCTTTGTTCTTTAGAAACAGGAAATGGAAGAATTGTGGGAATCTGCTTTCCATACACTAATTGCTGCCAAAAGTTCAGACATTTCTGCATAGAAAGTATTTATGTTGTATTTTAAGTTTTGACCTGAAAATGAAACTTATTAAAAGACTGTGTTTGTGAGTATTTGGAAAATAGCTGCATGTGGCAATATCGCTATTGATGAAGCAATAAAAGAATTATATCAGCAACAATCTTGATGTTCAAAAGAGGTGATGTTGACGTCAAACGAGGCAAATGTTATGCTTGGAAAGAATAATAGTATTGCAGCAATTCTTCAACGAGAAATAAAACACCTCTGAACAACATTGCATTTCACACAGAAGACGACTCTTTGAAAAAAAAGAATCAATTACGCAGGATATAGAAAGACTGCGACTAACGGTCCAATGTTCAGCTGGTCGTCAGCTAAAGAAAGAAAGCTGGAAGAATTAGAGAATGACACAGAGCGTGATGTTTTGTCATTTAGACCACTAAACTGTCAGGACATTTTGCTGTTGTTGTTTTAATGAGGAATTACGAAGGTTTGATCCAGTATTACAAAGAGAACGCTAATGAATGTAACAATCCAATCAGCACGTACTGCCTAAAGATTTTGACCAATCCACAATATTGAGTAGCATTTACTGTCCTTAATGATGTTTTAGAAGATTTGACATCTCTTTTAAATTCCTTCAAAAAAGTGGTATGAATACGACTGAAGCACCGCAGTATGCAAAAGCAAACGTTAACAATTTACTGTCACAGTATCTTCGTGATACCATTTATTGGAGGGACCAAGTGAAAGATCTGCTTGAATCTATAAATTCTGACGTCGATTCTCCACCTATTATTCATTGAAAATGTGTGTAATCATTTGAGTAGTAGGTTTCCTGATGATACTTTGGAGACTGGCAAGCTTTTGACCCTGTTGCTGTTGCAAACGCAACCAATTTACAAAAAAAAACTCAGCTACGTTTATTTACTATGATGAAAGTGTTGCCTCAAAACGATTGTAGCAATACTGTGATTTCAAATGTGAAGTTTCTGAGAAAGTTCAGACTGGTTCAACAGACATTCACTGATATATTGAACTAAGTGCTTAGAAACGAAGAATTTGAAGAACTGTCAATTCTTGTTGACATCTTTGAAACATTTCAAGCTGACCGTGAATATGGATTCAGTCTTATGAATTTAATCAAATGTAAATCTAGCAACAGAATAGAAGTGGAACTTCTGGATGATCTAAAGAGGATTAAGACGCATCTTTCATCTGGATGCGACATTAATCTGGACAGTGTTTAAAGACAATGGATTTGTAATAAAGATAGACGTGAAGAAGTTTACAAAACGTGAAAGATTTTGTGCTGTATTCCACACCTTTCAATTACTAAATAAAGTGAAAGGTATGTCATTTTTCCAATTTTCGTCCTAAATATTCTCAGTATGCATATAACAAAGAAAACATTTGAAGTGCTGCACAGATTTCAGGCTATGTAAAAAATCTATTGCTCAGAGCAATGCTTGTTCCGCGCAGCTGTGGAATAAAAATTAGCTAGAAGGTTGCGGCCAACACGACCTCCTCCTTTACTTCAAAGTGCCCTGGCATATTAATACGCTTGGCCCTGATTCCCTACCCTCCACGTCCTTCCCCCTGGTAAATAACGTTGTAAAGCACTCATTAAGGACCTCATCCACATCCTCTGCATCCAAGCAAACGTCCTCCTCTTTATCCTTGAATGGTCCCATCCTTTCCCTATTTATCTTCTTGCACCTGATGTATGTATAGAATGCTTTGAGATTCTCTTTAATCCTTCGTGCCTCTGCCTTAGTAAGACTATTTTCAATAATTCAGGGTCTCATATGAAAGGTAGAAGATAAATATGTTAAACACGTGGAATTATCAAACAAATTTGAAAGTATTTGTTATTTTGCATATGTTGGGCACATAGAGCCAAGGAAATACTCTGAGTTCACAATGCACAGATCTATTACCTTTTCCTTCAAGCTGTAATGTTAGGTCTGCAGTCTGCCCTTGATTTCCGAGAATTGCTGAGCATCTGCTTTCGCTGCAGATTTTTTTTGCTCATATTGCTAAAAGTTATGTGTTTCTCAAGGTGATTCGGCGACGGGCATTAAACATAATTTGCTGATCTGTGTATCAGCAAATATTGAAATTTAAGGGCAATGTTATATTTTTGTTTACTAAATCCTATTCATATCAAACATAGTAGACCACTTCAGCTAAATAAGAGCCCTTTGGCCCAAAATATTGCACTGGCCTATATAGGCCTATTCAAGAATCAACCTAACCTCCCCCCTCACATCCCATAATCCTATCTTCATTTTTTAAATGTCCCTATTCTATTCCCTCTACCAGTACCCATGGTGTTGTATTCCAGACATCCACCACTCTCTGTGTAAAAAAATACACTTCTGATGTCTCCCCTGAACGTCCCTTCACTCACCTTTAATGGATATCCTTTGGTATTGGCCATGACCACTCTGGGATAAAGGAGCTAGTTATCCACTTTGCCTATGTTTATACGCTCTATTAGCACATTATTTAGACAATAGGTGCAGAAGTAGACCATTCGGCCCCTCGAGTCTGCACCGCCATTCTGAGATCATGGCTGATCATTCACCATCAATACCCAGTCCCTGCCTTGTCCCCATATCCCTTGATTCCCCTATCCATCAGATATCTATCTAGCTCCTTCTTGAAAGCACCCAGAGAATTGGCCTCCACCATCTTCCGAGGCAGTGCATTCCACACCTCCACAACTCGCTGGGAGAAGAAGTTTTTCCTCAACTCTGTTTTAAATAACTGACCTCTTATTCTCAATCCATGCCCTCTGGTACTGGACTCTCCCAACATCTGGAACATATTTCCTGCCTCAATCCTATCAAATCCTTTAATTATCTTAAACGTTTCAATCAGATCCCCTCTCAATCTCCTCAATTCCAGTGTGTACAAGCCCAATCTCTCCAATCTCTCTGTGTAAGACAGCCCTGCCATCCCAAGAATCAACCTAGTGAATCTACGCTGCACTTCCTCAATTGCCAGAATGTCCTTCCTTAAACCTGGAGACCAAAACTGTACACAATATTCCAGATGTGATCTCACCAGGGCCCTGTACAAATGCAAAAGGACATCCTTGCTCTTGTACTCAATTCCCCTTGTAATAAAGGCCAACATTCCATTTGCCCTCTTCACTGCCTGTTGCACTTGCCCATTCACCTTCATTGACTGATGAACTAGGACTCCTAGGTCTCTTTGCATTTCTCCCTTACCTAACTCTACACCGTTCAGACAATACTCTGCCCTCTTGTTCCTGCTTCCAAAGTGGATAACTTCACATTTATTCACATTGAATGACATCTGCCAAGTATCTGCCCACTCACCCAGCCTATCCAAGTCTCCCTGTATTCTCCTAACGTCCTCTTTGCATGTCACACTGCCACCCAGTTTAGTATCGTCAGCAAACTTGCTGATATAGTTTTCATTGCCCTCATCTAAATCGATGACATAAATCGTAAAGAGCTGTGGTCCCAATACAGAGCCCTTTGGTACCCCACTAGTCACCTCCAGCCAGTCCGAGAAACACCCATTCCCTGCTACCCTTTGCTTTCTATCTGCCAACCAGTTTTCTATCCATGTTGAAACCCTCCCCCCAATGCCATGAGCTCAGATTTTACTCACCAATCTCCTATGTGGCACCTTATCGAATGCCTTCTGAAAATCTAGGTACACTACATCCACTGGCTTACCCTCGTCTAACGTCCTTGTTACACCCTCAAAAAACTCCAACAGATTAGTCAAGCATGATTTGCCCTTGGTAAATCCATGCTGGCTCGGCCTAATCCTATTACTGCCATCAAGATGTGCCACTATTTCGTCCTTAATAATGGACTCAAGCATCTTCCCCACAACTGACGTTAGGCTAACAGGGCGATAGTTCTCCGTTTCCTCCTTCCCTCCCTTCTTGAAAAGTGGGATAACATTAGCCACTCTCCAATCTTCAGGAACTGATCCTGAATCTAAGGAACATTGGAAAATGATTACCAATGCATCCACAATTTCCTGAGCCACCTCTTTTAGAACCCTCGGATGCAGACCATCTGGACCCGGGGATTTATTAGCCTTCAGTCCTACCAGTCTACTCATCACAGATTCTTTCCTAATGTCAATCTGTCTCAATTCCTCTGATATCTTATGACCCTGGCCCATCCATACATCTGGGAGATTGCTCGTGTCCTCCCTGATGAAGACAGATCTAAAGTACGCATTAAATTCTGTTGCCATTTCCCTGTTTCCCATAACAATTTCTCCCAATTCATTCTTCAAGGGGCCAACATTGTTCTTAACTATCTTCTTTCTCGTCACATAGCTAAAAAAGCTTTTGCTATCCCCTTTTATATTCCTGGCTAGACTGAGCTCATACCTGATTTTTTCTCTCCGTATTGCTTTTTTAGTTAAGATCTGCTGCTCCTTAAAACTTTCCCAATCATCTGTATTCCCACTCATCTTAGCCCTGTCATACTTCTTTTTCTTTAATGCTATACAATCTCTGACTTCCTTTGTCAACCACTGTGGCCCCTTCCCCCTCTTTGAATCCTTCCTTCTCATTGGAATGAACTGCTTTTGCATCTTTTGTATTATCCCCAAGAATATCTGCCACTGCTGATCCACTGTCTTTCCTGCCAAGGCATCCGCCCATTTAACTTTGGCCAGCTCTTCCCTCATGGCTCCGTAGTCTCCTTTATTTAATTGCAACACTAACACCTCTGATCTGCCCTTATCCCTCTCAAATTGTAGATAAAAACTTATCATGTTATGATCACTACTTCCTAATGGCTCCTTTACTTCAAGATCACTTATCAATTCCTGTTCATCACACATCACCAATTCCAAAATAGCCTCGTTCCTGGTTGGCTCAAGTACAAGCTGTTCCAAAAATACATCCCTTAGACACTCCACAAACTCCCTATCCTGGGGTCCAGCACCTACCTGATTCTCCCAGTTCACCTGCATGTTGAAATCTCCCATAACAACTGCATTACCTTTAGCACATGCCAATGTTAACTCCCTAATCAACTTGTACCCAATATCCACGCTACTGTTTGGGGGCCTGTACACAACACCCATTAGGGTCTTTTTGCCCTTACTGTTCCTCAGCTCAATCCACACAGACTCTACTTCCCTTGTTCCTAAGTCACCCCTTGCTAAGGACTGAATCTCATTCCTCACCAACAGGGCCACCCCACCCCCTCTTCCCATATTTCTGTCTCTATGATAGCATGTATACCCTGGTACACTCAATTCCCAGGCCTGATCCCCTTGCAGCCATGTCTCCGTTATCCCAACAATATCGTAGTTCCCCATTTTCATCTGAGCTTCAAGCTCATCTGTCTTATTTCTGACACTATGCGCATTCAAGTATAGAATTCTTAGCCCATTCCTCCTCTCTTTGCTTAAAACACTGTCTATTGTACCTAACCCAGCTCCTTGAACTTCCATCGGGCTAGTTGCACCTTGAATTTTGATGACCTTCTCAAGATCACCCAAACCTTCCACACATTTAACCCCATGCTCCTTCTGACCAACCCTCTGTACATGTAACTTTTCCAACACATGTTCTGTCTCACCTTTCTCCTTTACACAATTAATATTTGGGAAACGTGTATTCCCCACCTGTCCCTTATCCTTCATCATATCATCTTCTCTCGTATTCTGGACCCCTGCCCCCTGCACATCTAGTTTAAACCCCCCCGAGCAGCACTGGCAAACATTCCTGCAAGAATGTTAGTACCCCTCCAATTCAGATGTAGACCGTCCCTTCGAAACAGATCCCAACTTCCCTGGAACAAAGACCAATTATCCAAAAACCTGAACTCTTCCTTCCTGCACCATGCTCTCAGCCTCGTATTAATGTGCATAATCATTCTATTCTTCGCCTCACTCGCACGTGGCACAGGTAGCAATCCCGAGATTGTCACCCTGGAGGTCCTGCCTTTCAGCTTCACTCCTAAGTCCCTGAACTCTCTAAGCAGGACCCCCTCACTCACCTTACCTACATCGTTAGTCCCTACATGGACCACTACATCTGGGTTCATGCCCTCATTCTAAAGAATAGCCTGCACCTGATTTGAGATGTCCCGGACCCTGGCACCAGGGAGGCAACATACCATCCGAGACTCCTGATCTGCCCCACTAAATCTCCTATCTGCCCCCCTGGCTATAGAATCCCCTAAAACTATCGCTCTCTTCTCCCCTTCCTAGTTGAGGGTTCAACCTCTGTGCCAGAGGCAGGACCACTACAACTCATTCCTGGTAGGTCATCCCCATCAACAGTATCCAGTACGGTATACTTATTGTTAATGGGAATGGCCGCAGGGGTGCTCTGCTCTCTCTGCCTGCTCCCCCTGCCTCTCTGGACTGTCACGCATCAGCCTACTTCTTGGATTTTTGGTGTGACTACCTCCTGATAACTCCTATCTATCTCTGCCTCTGCCTCCCAAATGATCCGTAGTTCACCCAGCTCCCGCTCCAACTCCCTAACTCGGGCTGATAGGAGCTGCAGCTGGACGCACCTTTTGCACATATTTCTTCTGGTCACAATACAATAACTGTCTTCTGCTTCTTAAAAGATCAATCATAGTGCCAAGCATTCTCTTCTCTTTACTCTTTGTTACTTCATCTATAATTTGAACTATTTCAACCATTCTCACACACTCAATTTTCAGAATGTGAATTTTAAGGCAACATTATTTTTATCTGTCTAAATAAGGAGGCTTTCTGTGGTATTTATGACACCTCTAATGTGTGACTAGTACTTTTAAGGCAAAGAGAAGGGCATTCAGATAATGTTTTTCATAACCCCAGAAAGGCCCCAAGCACTTCATAACCAACAAAAATATTCTGAAGTTTTGTCATTGTTGTTTCAGAAAGAGTATTTGCATTTGTATAAACACAGGATGGCTTTTCAGAGCAGCTTGTGGTTGAGCCTGTGAGGGGAATGACAATTCAGGATTCAGTGTTATGTGATAAGACTACAAGATGTAGGAGCAGAATTAGGCCATTCAGCCCATCAAGTCTACTCCATTTGATCACAGTTGATCTATTTCCCTCACAATCCGATTCTCCTGTCTTTTCCCCATAATCTTTCACGACTTATCAAGAATCTATCAACCTCCGCCATAACTATACCCAATGACATGACTTCCACAGCTGCACCCTCTGGCTAAAGAAATTCCTCCTTACCTCCATTCTAAATAGGCGTTCCTCTAATCTGAGGTCATGCCCTCTGGTCCTATACTCATCCACTATAGGAAACTTCCTCTCCACAACCATTCTATCTAGGCCTATCATCATTCGATAGGATCCAATGAAATCCCCCCTCATTCTTCTAAGTTCAAGCAAGTACAGGCCCAGAGCCATAAAATGCTCCTCATCTGATGAACCTTTCAGTCCTGGAATTATTTTTGTAAACCTCCTTTTGATAGTCTCCAATGTCAATATACTGTTTATTAGATGTGGGCCCAAAACTACCCACAATATACCAAGTAAGGCCTAGGCAGTGTCTTATAAAGCCTCAACATTACATCCTTGCCTTTATATTCTAATGCTCTCAAAATGAATGATAACATTGTATTTGTCTTCCTCATCACTGACTCAACCTACAAGTTAATCTTTAGGGAATTCTGCATGAGAACTCCAGATTACTTTGCACCTTACATTTTTGAATTTTTTCCCCATTTAGAAAATAGGTTACATTCTTAGTCATTCCACTAAAATCATAGCCATCCACTTCCCAGCACTATATTCCATTTGCCACATACTTGCCCATTCTCCTAATCTATCCAAATCCTTCTGCAGCTTCCCTGCTTCCTCACCATTACCTACCCCTCAAAAAACTCAGCCACCAAGCCACCAATTCCATCATCCAAATCATTGGCATACAACATAACAAGAAGTGGTCCCACCATGACCCCTGCAGAATACTACCAGTCACTGGAAGCCAATCAGAAAAGGCTCCCTTTATTCCTATTCTCTGCCTTCTACCAATCAGCTAATCCTTTATCCATGCTGGAATCTTTCTTGTAATTCCATGGGCTTTTATCTTGCTAACCAGCCTCATGTGCCAACCTTGTCAAAGGCCTTCAGGAAATCCAAGTACACAACATCCACTGATTCCACCTTTGCCTATCCTACTTGTTATTGTCTCACAGAATTCCAACAGATTTGTCAGGCAAGATTTTCTCTTAAAGAAACTGTACTGACTTTGGCCTATTTTGCCACATGCCTCCGAGTACCTGAAACCTCATCCTTAACAATTGACTCCAACATCTTCCTCACCAGAGGCCAGGCTAACTGGCCTATAATGTACTCTCTTCTACCTCTCTCGCTTCTTGAAGAGTGTAGCGACATTTGCAATTTTCCAGTCCTCAGGAACCACTTCAGAATCTAGTGATTCTTGGAAGTTCATTAATAATGCATCCACAATCTCCTCAACTACCTCTTTTAGAACCCTGGGGTGTAGTCTATCAGAACCAGGTGACTTATCTACCTCCAGACCTTTCTACTTCCCAAGCACCTTCTCCAAAGTAATAGCAACTACTTTCATTTCTGACCACTGACACTCCTGAACTTCCAGGATACTGTTAGTGTCTTCCATAGTGAAGATTGATACTAAATACTTATTCAGTTCATCTGCCGTTTCCTTGTCTCCTGTTATACCTCTCCAGCATTCTTTTCCAGGAGTCCAATATCTACTCTTGCCTCTCTTTTACTCTAAATATCTAAAAAAAGACTTTTGGTATCCTCTTTAATACCATTGGCTAACTAATCTTTGTATTTCAGCTTTTTGGTGCTTATGGCATTTTTTAGTTGCTGTCTGTTGGTTTTTAAAATCTTCCCAATCCTCTAACTTCCCACTAATTTTTGCTCTATTATGTGTCCTCTCGCTTTTATGTTGAATTTGTCTTCCTTTACAACCATGGTTGTGTCATCCTGCCTTTAGAATACTTGTACTATAATACTGATACGTTTGGCTTTAGCATCTCCCTCTCAAATTGCAGGATGAATTCTCTTATATGATCACAGTCTCCTGAGGGTCCTTTGACCTTAGACTTCCTAATCATATCCAGTTCATTACACAACACCCAATCCGGAATATCTGATCTCTCAGTGGGCTCAACTGCAAGCTGTTCTAAAAAGTAAGGGTCTCAAAGTTTACAGGGCAAATTTAGGAGTATGAGGTTGAGAGGGAAAATAAAGAACTATGGGTGAATAGTGGAGTCGACTCAATGGACTGAATAGCCTAATACTGCTTTCTTGTCTTATGGCCTTATTGTCTTACTGTCTTAATATATTGGTATTCTGATTCAATGTTTTAGGTAAAGGAACCCTTAGGAAGCATTGATCAGAATATGATAGAATTCACATTGCAGTTTCAGAGGGAGAAGCTAAAATCAGATATATCTATATTACACGCAAAATGCTGGAGGAACTCAGCAGGCTAGGCAGCATTTAACAGAAAAGAGTACAGTCGTCATTTTTGGGCCAAGACCCTTCAGCAGGACTGGAGAAAAAAAAAGATGAGGAGTGGATGTAAAGGGTGGGGGCATGGGAGGGAGAAACACAGGTGATTGGTGAAACCAGGAGGGAGAGTGGTGAAGTCAAGAGCTGGGAAGGTTATTGGAGAAAGAGATAGAGGGCTGGAGAAGGGGGAATCTAATAGGAGAGGACAGAAGGCCATGGAAGAAAGGAAAGGGGGGAGAAGCATCAGAGGGAGGCAATTGGCAGGAAAGGAGATAAGGTAAGAGAGGGAAAAGGGGATGGGGAATGGTGAAGGGGGGCATTATCAGAAATTCAAGAAATCAATATTCATGCCATCAGGTTGGAAGCTACCCTGACGGAATATAAGGTGTTGATCCTCCAATCTGAGTGTAGCATTCCCCATCCCCTTTTCCCTCTCTCTCTTTTCCTTATCTCCTTGCCTGCCCATTGCCTTCCTCTGGTGCTCCTCCCCCCTTTTTATTTCATGATCTCCTTTCCTCTCCTACTAGACACCCCCTTCTCCAGCCCTCTATCTGTTTCACCAATTAACTACCCAGATCTTCACTTCACCCCTTCCCCTTCTTGGTATCATTTATCACCTTGTGTTTCTCCCACCACTCCCTCCACCTTTTAAATCTACTCCTCAACTTTTTCTCTCCAACCCTGCTGAAGGATCTCAGTCCAAAACATCGACTATACTCTTTTCCATAGATGCTACCTGACCTGCTGAGTTCCTCCAGCATTTTGTGTGTGTTGCTTGGATTTCCAGCATCTGCAGAGTTTCTCTTGTTTGTATCTGTATTACCATGGAGTAAAGGTCATTATAGAAGCATGAGAGAGAAGCTGGCCAAAGTTGATTGAAATGGGGCACTAGCGGGGATGACAGCAGAACAGCATTTGCTGGAATTCTTAAGAGCATTGGAAGGTACAGGATCAGTTCTACCCAAAGGACAAATTTTATAAAAGGAAGATGAGAGAAATATGGTTGATGAGGGATGTTAGTGACAGCATAAAGGCAAATGAAAGGCCATACAATACAGAAAAAATTAGTCGGTAGCTGGAGGATTGGAAAGATGTTAAATAAACCAACAAAAAGCCACTCAAAAAAGTAATGAGGAAAGAAAAGCTGAAATATGAAGGTAAACTAACCAAGAAACTAAAAGAGGATACTCCACATATGCTGCCTGACCAGCTCAGTATTTCCACAGCTTCTATCTTTATTACAGATTTTCAGCCTCTGTTGTATTCTTGCATCAGCATTCTGTATGATATAAGTTTTTTTTTCCCCAGATATGTGAACAGTAAAAGAGAGGCAAGTGTGGAAATAGGTCTATTGGGAGATGATACTGAAGAGGTAGTGTTGGGGAACAAAAAATGGCAGATGAACTGAATAAGTATCTAGTGTCAGCCTTCACTCCGGAAGACACCAGGAGCACGTTAGAAATTCAAGAGTGTCAGGAGTCAGATGTGAGTGCAGCCACTGTTACTATAGAAAATGTGCTTGGGAAGCTGAAAGGTCTGAAGGTAGTTAGGTCACCTGGACCGGATGGACAACACTCCTAGGTTCTGACAGAGGAAGCTGAGGAGATTGTGGTTGAATTAGTAGTGATCTTTCAAGTATCACTAGATTCTGTAACCGTTCGTGAGGCTCAAAAATCACAAATGTCACTCCACTCTTGAAGAAAGAAGGGAGGCAAAAGAGGAATTCAAAGGCCAGTTAGCCTGACTTCAGTAGTTGGTAAGATATTGGAGTCCATTATTAAGTTTTGGGGTACATGGAGGCTCATGAAAAAATGGGCCAATCTTGATAATGGTGTCCTTAAGGGGAAATCTTGCCTGACAATTTTTAGGGGAATTTTTTGAGGAATTAACAGGCAGGCTTGATAAAGAAGAGTCAGTGGATATTACTTACTTGAATTTTTGGAAGGTCTTTGACAAAGTGCCACACATGAGGCTTCTAAACAAGGTAAGAGCTCGTGTTATTAAAGGAAATATACTCACATGGACAGTAGATTGGCTGATTGGCAGAAGGCATAGAGTGGGGAATACAGGGGGCTTTTTCTGGTTGGCTGTCAGTGACTAGTGGTGTTCTGTATATGTTGGTGTTGGGTCCACTGCTTTTCAATGATAGATGATGGAACTGATAGATCTGAGGCCAAGTATGAGGATGATACAAAGGAAGATGGAGGGGCAGGTAGTGTTAAAGAAATAGGAAATCTGCAGAAGGACACAGACAGATTAGGAGGATGAGCAAAGAAATTGCAGATGGAATACAGTGTAAGGAAGTGTATGTTAAATGGAATAAAGACTATCCCTACCACTTTGGTAGAAGGAATAAGAGTATTTTCTAAATGGGGAGTGAATTCAAAAATTGAAGGTATAAATCCGAGTGTATGATTCCCTAAAGATGAACTTCCAGGCTGAGTCAGAAATAAGGGAAGTATTCATCTACTAACAAAACAAGGATTTATTTCATGAGGACTAGAATATAAAAAGCAAGGAGTGGTGAGTCTTTATAAGACAATGGCCAGACCACATTTGGAGTATTGTGAGAAATTTTGTGCCCAGTATCTATGAAGGGATGTGCTGGCATTGGAGAGGGTCCAGAGGAGGTTCAGAGAAATGAAAACATTAACATATAGTATAGAAGGAAACTACTTAGAACAGCAATGAGGAAGAATTTCTTGATGAGGAGATGGAGAATCTGTGGAATTCATTGCCACATATGGCCATGGAGGCTCAGTCATTTGGTATATTTAAAGTGGAGATTGATAGGTTCTTGATCAGTAAGGGCATCAAAAATTACTGGAAGAAGTCAGGAGACTGAAGATAAGAAGAAAAACTAATCAACCACTGTCATATGGTGGAGCAGACTCAATGGGCTGAATAGCCTAATTCTGCTCCCATGTCTTAAAGATTTATTGTCTTAATCTCTTAATATATTGGCATTCTGATACAATGTATAATATTCATCCCTAATATTTATGTGGTACAATATTCTCAACAAACTTAATTTTCTTTAGTACAAGGAAATCTGTAGATGCTGGAAATTCATTTTCATTAGTCACAACTTTATTATGCAAGTTTAGATAGATTTTCCAAGGTTGTCTTGAGCATTCTTTTTCCAGTTGGTTTTTGCTTCATTTTGATTGTCTGTTCTAAAACTATGATAACGTGAACTAAGAGCATATGAAAGCCCTGACATGAATTTCAACTTAAAGAAAATATCTCGTTCTTATTATAACACATTCTAATAATGACATAATGACTGCACGTGTCCTCAGGAGGCACGGAATAACAGATGGTACATCTGTATCCTGGGATATAATTAACTTGGAAAAATAAAACAATGTTAAAGTCCTTATTATCCTCACAGTCATTATTTCTGTCTCCATGTAATTCTCTTCCTACACTTTTTCTAAAAATTTCATTTGCTTCCTACTTCCCTCCAATTCATAAGTTTAACTTTTCACCTCATATCTTTCCTTTTGCATCTCATTCTTCTCAACAATATTTTGAGATTACAAAAAATGCTGAATAAGTGGAAGCACCTTTTTTTTCTGAACTCTTCCCGTTGGCTGTTGTCCTTGTTGCCTTCCGTACCTTTGAAGTTTAGTGTCTTCAATATATCCATTGTATACTGCTGCTCCTTTTTCCTAGGTTGTTTGTGAATATGGTTACACAAGTACAAAATTTGCAGTAAATTATCAAACTAGCAAATACACTTCTGAAATTCTGATTTAATTTGTTAATCCTTTTCACATCTGCAAATTTTTAGTAGATGTTAACTTTATGACAAAGATTGTGATTTAATTGATCCTATAATTAAATTCATCTTATAAAAATAACAAAATCTTAAACATATGAATTAATTAGTTAAAATTTAATTGTTGATAAAACTACATTGTAATTAGAAAAATACTTTATATCTTACTGTTGGAACTAATTCATAAAGCAAATGAACTTGGATTGTTTATCAGATACAGAGAAATGTATATTTTGTTTTACAGAATTTAATATCTCAAGGGAATGTGCAATGATGAGAAATTGATGTTCAATAACAGACAAAAGTGAATTAATTATCTCTTCATTGGTATTGGTGTGCACACCACAGGTGGTCATCTGAATCTTGAATTATTAGTGGAAAGAGCATTTACAAACAGTGTCAGAGCAACAGACTGTTCATAACATGTTCACAATGTAATGGCACTCAAGAGCTTTGTGTGTTTTTATATCTGTATGATGTCATACCCCACTTAACAATCCTTGGTTACCATTAAGTTCCTTTGTGACTTATCGGGGGATTGTATTACTTTGCATAGGGTGTTTCGAAGCTGCTCAGACTGATAAATCTCGATTGTGCTGAGATGGTGGTGCCAGTCAGGGCACCTCAGTTGCTTCACCGCAATGTAAATAGTCTCTTTGTTCTGTAGGGATTTACTCATCTCTGTTTATCACTTGAGAATAGGTTCAACATCCATGGATGGAAAATCCTTGATTTGCAAATTAGCATCTTAAGAGAGAATGACTGAGAGGTGCAGAAGTCAGCAACATTGTTAACCCTCTTGCAGTTAGCGGATACTAAATTTTGCAATGAGACAATTCTAATTGTTGTAATGATGCCTTACAGAATAGCTTTTGCATGAATGGAGGACAGGACTCTAACTTCCAGAGTGGAGATATTTTATCAGCAGGGTTTAATTTAAAATATATTGTCCTCCTCACTCCTGGAACAGGCACAGGCAGAGTACAGGGTGCTCACCTGTGAGAATGTTCAGGTTGGGCTGACCTGATTCAATAGCCATTTAACTGATTCGTAGGGATGTTTTAAAAAAAACTGCTGGGGCAGGGGATTTTCTGTGCAGGATCTGAAGGAGTAATCCTACAATTTCTTTGAGATATATATTATTTTTTCCATTACTCACCAGCTCCTTTCCATTCGCATTGCACATTGATCATAAGAAATGATGCAAGTTAGAATGAAAAACAAAAGCCCAGCACAGATGGGGATCGAAACTACCAAGTAACTGGCCCCTTCATGCAGATTTTCCTAAAGATTGGTAACATTAAAACCACAGTACGGTTTTCCAGATATGCAGCGCTGACTTCAATCAACTGACTATATGACAAGATCTTTACCGAAAGATACCAAATTTGTGAGTTATGTGATCTGTAGGTTAGGATCTTGGCATACAAGGCAATCTGACTTCTAATCTCACATGTTAAATAAGGAAGTAACTGAATTTATATTGGATGTATAAGCAACCCTAAATGTCAGAAAATGCTTTAAGTCCATTGTAGCCCACTCAGCATCTGAAGACAGAGAGAGAAAGAAAGGGAGGGAGGGAGGGAGGGAGGGAGGGGGAGGAGGGGGGGGGAGAGAGAGAGAGAGAGAGAGAGAGAGAGAGAGAGAGAGAGAGAACAGATTACCTGTTTACTTAAGGTCAACAGCCTTTTTTTACTAGCACATGCTTCATGCTCTTGAGTGTCATTTACTTTGCAATCTTGGGGATGAAGCCAACCGAACACTAGGGTCTCAGATAGAGGGCAGACATGACTCATAGTCACTGGTAAAGCATGACTGCTAAAGGTACAAATATTTAACGTGATGCCCCACACACTTCCTGAAATTTTGATGTTCAATCAGTTTGAAGCATGTTATCAGTCTCCATACCCTGTGTGGGTGTGTGTGGGGGGAGGGGAATTCTGTAGAGTAAACTGTTTTTCTCCACTGAAGTCCTACCTCCATATTATAGGTTGACAAATGGAACCCATGCCCTTTTCCTAGTGCATCAGCTCTCGGGCCACCTTCCTTCACCATCAACGATTCAATGCTTAATTATAACTTCCCTTCAGTGTAATTGTAATTTCCAGTGCTCCAGTTGACAGGATTCTCAAATGCACCTGCCCCACTTCTCTCATTTCTGCTTTCACAGTGGTATTCTATCACTACTAATGCAGGCCTCTTCTATATTTTTTCTGCATCAACAGCTTCACTCAGTCTGTAACACATACCAAATGCTGGAGGAACTCAGAAGGCCAGGCAGCAACTATGGAAAAGAGTAAACAGTCAATGTTTCAGACCGAGATGCTGCTTCAGAACTGAGAAGGAAGGGTAGGAAAATATAACAATAATTGTCACTTCATAGCCACTCTCAATTGATTCTGTCATGTACTCAAAAAAACCAAATGGTAGTTTAGAAGAGTCCATCTCAGAATTACTCAAAATTGGACTGTTATTTGTGAATATTGCAGGGCAGTTTCCAAGTTTTGGTGGCTCCTATACATGGACTGAATTTTGGTCTTCTCATCAGTGACGCTGTTCACTGTGATTCAGAAAGTAACTGAAAAACAACATCAAGACACTCAGGAGCAGCAGCTGGCTGCCCCTCATGTCGTTCCTGTTTTCATGGAGGTAGGACTTCAGTGGAGAAAAACAGTTTACTCTACAGAATTCCCCTCCCCCCACACACACCCACACAGGGTATGGACACTGATAACATGCTTCAAAGTGATTAAACATCAATAGCTCAGGAAGAGTGTGGGGCATCACGTCAAATATTTGTACCTTTAGCAGTCATGCTTTACTAGTGACTATGAGTCATGTCTGCCCTCTATCTAAGACCCTAGTGTTCTGTTGGCTTCATCCCCAAGGTTGCAAAGTAAATGACACTCAAGAGCATGAAGCAGGTGCTAGTAAAAAAAAGGCTATTGACCTGAAATCAACAGGTAATCTGTTTTCTCTCTACACAGATCTTACCTGAACTGATGAATACTTCTATCATTCTCTCATTTATACTGGATTTCCTGCCCCTGGAAACTTCAGTACCTCACACTTCCAGCACTTTTCTGTTCTATCCATCTCCATGTATTTGGATCTTCTCCATACAGACCAGTTGCCATTATCAAGTGTTCTTCACCAGATACAGTAAATGACCCCAAATGATACACAGATGAAGTGCCACCTCACCTGGAAGGACTGTTTGGGGCCCTGAATGGTAGTGAGGGAGGAGGGGTAGGGGCAGGTGTGGCACTTGTTCCTCTTGCAGGAATAAGTACCAGGAGGGAGATCAGTAGGGAGGGACGAGTGGACAAGGGAGTCATGTAGGGAGCGATCCCTGTGGAAAACAGAAAATTGGAGGGAAGGGAAAGGTGTACTTGGTGGTGTGATCCTGTTGGAGATGATGGAAGTTACGCAGAATTACGTGCTAGACGCAGAGGCTCAAGGGGTGGTAGGTGAGGACAAGAGGAACCCTATCCCTGGTATGGCGGCGGGAGGATGGAGTGAGGGCGGACGTGCACAAAATGGAAGAGATGTGGGTGATAGAGCATTGATAGAGAAGGAATGGAAGCCCCTTTCTTTGAAGAAGGAGGACAATTCAGTAGTTCTGCAATAAAATACCTTATCCTGAGAGCAGATATGGTGGAGGCAGATGATCTGAGAGAAGGGGATGGCATTTATTACAAGTCACAGCATGGGAAGAGGTATAGTCCAAGAGGCTGTGAGAATCAGTGGGTTTATAAAATATATCAGTAGATAGACTTTCTCCAGAGAAGGAGACAGAGAGATCAGGAAAGGGGAGGGAGGTGTTGGAAATGAACCAAGTAAATTTGAAGGCAGGGTGGAAGCTGGAAGCAAAGTTGATGAAGCAGCACCAATGCAGTCATTGACATAGCACTGGAAGAGTTGGGGATCGATATTGTGGGTAAGGACTAGTTCTGCCAGACAGAGGAGAGTGGTGGTGGAGGGGAACTGTTTGGATCACTTGTCCAGAAAGAAGAACGGAGCTTTAAGGCCTTCATTCTGTAACTTTTCCCAATTGCAGGCCTGGGCCAGAAAACTCAATCCTTCATGGGATCTTATGCAGGTACAGATTACCAGCCATTCAACAGTCCTGGTACAGCAAAATATTCTGGCTCATGATTAGTTTGCAGAATTGGGGCTTTGTGGGAAGAGACCGGTTCAACTGGTGCACAAGCAAACAAAGTGCTGATGGACCAGTAATCAACACCGCCTCCAGTAAGTAATCCGAATTCCAGATGGAAAAACAGGGAATTCCTGGATAATCCAACTATGTGTTTTATTTGCATATTATAATTGTTGTTGATGTCATCAGGTTGGAGGCTGCCCAGACAGAATATAAAGTGTTGCTCCTCCAACCTGAGTGTGGACTCATCACGGCAGTAGAGGAGGCCATGGACTGACATGTCGGAATGGGAATGGGAAGTAGAATTGAAATGTGTGGCCACTGGGAGATCCTGCTTTTTCTGGAGGAAGGAGCATAGGTGTTCGGGTAAGCAAACTCTCAATCTACGTCAGACCTCACCAATATACAGGAGGCCACAAAGGTGACACTTTAACTTATGTCAATCAATCCCTCTGGACCCACCCCAGCACACACATTCCATTTGCTCTCTCTGCTACCAATACCTATTCCTCACCCTTCTCTACAACTGAAACCATATTTAATTTCTAAATATACCTTATGCTAATAAAAGCATGAACTTTGTCTTTCTCTATTTATATCAGTGTCAGGTTTATTATTACCAGCATATGTTGTGAAATTTGTTAACTTAGACACTGCTTGACTCACAGGCTATTTCAGAATTTTCTGTTTTTATATGTCTCTCCTCCTCCAATGTGCCATTCACAATAGCGTTAGGAAACTATGAAGCTCTTTCTGTCTCATTAGCATTATTCAATGCCCTTCTGATCAGAATGGCCTCCTGGAGATTTATCGGAAAATACATCTCCAAGAGATGAAGGTTAGAATTAATGTTTGTCTTCTAGCATAAGTTAGTGTAAGTGACTCCTAGAGTTTGTTTTTCAGAAGCCAATAAACAATGCTGATTGCATGTTGAAATCTTGAAAATGAGCAGGTAACATTGTTGAACTGATAGTTTACATGACTTTGGTCTTCTACCTGCAACAAGCCAAAGAGTGCTTTGTGAAGCTATTTCCATAGTCCATCCAATATAGTCCTTCCAATATTTGAATACATCACTGGACATGAAAAGTTGAATAAACTATTGACTTAATTTGCCCCACAGAAACTATAGATAATCTTTTCAACTCCTACCATTTTCTGCTTTTTATGCTCATGCCCACTTTGATATTCTCTAGGGTGACTGTTGCCATAGCAAGATCTGGGTTGTCTCTTTTCCTAAGATCTCAAGGAGCCTTTTACTGAAATAATTGCAGGTGATAATTATCCTGTGTAGCATGAGATAACAATGCCATACAGAATGACTGCTTCATCGTCTCACTTTAACAGATCGTGAAATGATTCACACAGCTGCCTATGCGGCAAAGCAAAGCTTTGCCTTTTATAAATAGAAAATTTCTGATTACATAACTTCAAACCCTAATCCTAAATACAAAATATTTATTATTGGAGAAAAATCAGAATAATCAACAAATGTTTGTATAAAGAACTATTGCCTTTGGAGCTAGCCTGATTTGGAATATGTTTCTTTCAGACTTCTAATGTAGGTAACATGGATGAAATTCAAATCAAATGGCTGGTATATCTTGCACCCTTAGCTGACCAAACAATTACAATGTCTCATAAATACAGAGTCAGATCTAAATAACCTAATCAGCTCTACTATTCTTCTCTATTCTACTGTTCCTTTGAGGAGTTCTGGGTCAGGCATTACATGTTAAATTGTTTAAGTGATGAGAATGCTCAAAGGTTTCTAATGCAAGATTTTCTCTTTTGAAAATAATGGAATTTTTGTTGCACCAGCACATTCCAAATGGTTTGCAGGCAACATGGAAGTGGTAGCAGAGACGCTGTTGCAGCTATCTCACATCTACAAGTTCAATCTGGCTTCTGGTGCTGTCTATGTAGAGTTTTCAGATTCTCCTTATGCCTGTGGAGGATTCCTTTCATATCCCAAATACACACTGGTTGTTGAGTTAATTGTCTGCTGTAAATTACCCCCTTGTAGCCTGGGTTGGAGAATTGGGAAGCAATTCCATGTGACCTTAGAGACTGTTATATTCATGACAGCTCTGGTAGACTTTGTGTGCCATTGCTTCCTATAAGGCAAAATCTACCAGCATAATCAGCAGTGATGCCTCATTCCCTGATAAGATCAATGAGTTTGAGGCATGATGTGAAAAGAATAGCATTACACATGTGTGAATCCCCACAGCATCTGGCAACCTGGTGATCTCTGTCTCGGAGGTCGATGTCAGAAGAAGATAAACCCTCACAATACAACATGCCCCAATGTTGCACCTGGCAGGTTACTGAAAATCTGTGGCAACCAACTGGTTGGAGTTTTCAAGGACATTTTCAACCTTGCTGCCATTAAAGGTTCCCACCTGTTTCAAAAGGGCCCAAGGAAGGCTGTGTAGGTTATCACCTGGTAGCACTAACATTTGATGTAATGAAGGTAAGAGATTCTGCAGTTGCTGAAATTCTTGAGAACACAAACAAGATGCTGAAGGAACTCAGCAACTCAATATCGGTGGAGGGGAATAAGCAAACAACATTTTCAGCTGAGATCATTGATCAGGATTGGAAAGAAAGGGTGGAGAATTTGACTACCACAACGAGGCTACACACAGGTTGGAGGGACATTTCATGTTCTGGCTGGGTAGCCTCCAACCTGATGGCATGAACATTGATTTCTCTTACTTTCAGTAATTTGTCCCCCCTCCTCCTTCACTTTTAACCATTCCCCATTCTGGATTCCCTCTCACTCTTCTCATCTCCTCACCTGCTCATCACCTACTCTGGTGCCCCTCCTCCTCTTTCTCTCATGATCTATTATCCTCTCCTGTCAGATTCCCTCTTCTTCAGCCCTTTATAATTTCTACTTATCACCTCCCAACTTCTTTCTTCATTCTCTCTCCTCCCCTACCCATTCACCTCCATTCTCACCTATGACCTGTGAGCTTGTACTCCTTCCACTCACCTCACCTTCTTTTTCTTTTTCACCTCCCCTTCCTTTCCTGTTCTGATAAAGGGTCTTGGTGGCAGTTGATTCCCTATATTGATGCTGCCTGACAGGCTGAGTTCCTCCAGCAATTTTTGTCTGGTGTGATGAGGTGCTTTGAGAGGTTGGTCATAGCCAAAATCAGCTTCTACCAAGAGACAGAATCTAGAACCATGGCAATTCGCCCATCACCTCAACAGGTCTACAGTGTTTGCAATCATACACACTTTTCACTCTGTTTTGGAATACCTAAATAACAGCAAAATATACATCAAGCTGCTATTCATTCATTACAGTTCAGTATTCAACACCAACATCCTCTCAGTAATAACAAAACAAGTTTCAAAATCTGGACCTCTGTAGCTCCCTCTGCAACTAAATCATTGACTTACTTATCTGAAGATCACAGTCAATGCAAATCGGCAATAAAAATACCCTCTCGCTGACAGTCTATACAGGCACACTTCAGGGATGTGTGCTCAGCCAATTGTTCAATTCTCTCTACACTCATAACAGCTTAAACAACATCAATAGATTTGCTAATGACACCACTGTCGTTCTCAGAATCTTGAATGGCAACAAGGAGATATACAGGAGTGAAATAGATTGTTTGGTTGAATGATGTTGCAATAACAACCTTGCACTCAAGATTAGCAAGAGCAAGGAAATGATTGTAGACATTAAGAAGGGGAAGTCTGCAGAACTCACACTAGTCCTCATTGAAAGGTCAGCGGTGGAAAGAGTGGACAAGTTTAATTTCAACATATTGGAGTAACTAATTTGGACCCAACACATTGATGTCATCTTGAAGATGGCATGCCATCAGGAGACTTGGAATGTCACCAAAGAGTCTTGAAAATTTCTACAGATGTACAGTGAGTGGAAATCATTTTCATTGGTCGCATCATACCTGACCCGGAGCCTCCAGTACACAGATCAAAAGAGGTGCGGTGGGTTGTGGACTCAACCAGCTCCATCATGGACATAACCCACCCTCCCTGCTATCAAGGACATCTCCAAGAAGTGTTTCCTCAAGGAGGTGGCATTCATCATTAAGTACCTCACCATTTGGAACACGTCCTCTTCTCATTTCTACAATTGGAGAGGAGATACAGGAGCCTGAAAATCCACTCTCAACATTTTAGGAACAACATCTTCCCTTCCACCATCAGATTTTTGAATGGTCCATGAACCCGTGAACTCTATCACATTGTTCATCTTTTGAGCTATTTTTCTGTTTTTTTAATTTATAGGTAACTTTATGTCTTGCACTGCACTGTACTGCTGCCACAAACAAACAAATTTCATAACACATGTCAGTGGTAGTAGACCTGATTCTGATTGTGAATCAACACAAATGAGAGAATATGTTCCAGGGAAATAAATGAGAAAATGAGACTGATGCGTTTGCCATGATAGCTGGAGTAGATCCAATAGGCTAAATTGGCCTCTTTCTATATTGTAAGGAATTGTGAAAATGTCCTCTCACTAATAGAGTGTATTAGTAAGGATTCTCAACAACAATATGATTTTGTTTTTAATAATGTTGGTTGAGGGGTAAAATGTAGCCAGGAAACAGGTGCTGGAGGGGAACTACCCTGTTCCCCCTTGGGCTAGGTGCATGTGGCATTTTACATTTACCTAGGAGTGAAGATGTAGCTTTAATTAAACTTTTCATCCAAAAAATGGAATATCTTTTAAAGCAGCACTTGTTATCACACTGGAGTATCAGGCTAGATTTTGTGTTGAACTCTCTCTGAAATAAGAATTAATATACAACGTTCTGACTCAGTAATGTGCTATCTCTGAGATGCACTTAATAGCTTCAGCTAGACACTTGCTAGAGTATAGATGTGCACGATGAGCAACAAACACAAGAAAATCTGCAGATGCTGGGAATCCAAAGCAACACACACAAAATGCTGCAGGAACTCAGCAGGCCAGGCAGCATCTTTGGTAAAGAATAAACAGTTGACGTTGCGGGCAGAGACCCTTCATCAAAGCTGGGGGGAAAAAAAAGATGAGGTCAAAGTAAGACAGCGGAGGTGGAGGGGGCGGAGGGAAGGAGAGGAAGAAGTACAAGGTGATAGGCGAAACCAGGACAGGGAGGGGTAAAGTAAAGAGCTGGTGAAAGAGATGCAGGGCTGGAGAAGGGGGAATGTGATAGGAGAGGACAGAGGGCCATGGAATAAAGGGAAGGAGGAGGAGCACCAAAGGGAGGTAGTAGACAGGTAAGGAAATAGGTTGAGAAAGGGAAACTGGAATGGGGAGTGGTGAAGTGGGGTGGGGGGGTGGGGGAAACAATTACCAGAAGTTTGAGAAATCGATGTTCATGCCATCAGGTTGGAGGCTACCCAAACAGAATACAAGGTATTGCTCCTCCACCCTGAGTGTGGCCTCATTGCAGCAGTAGGGGAGGCCATGGACTGACATGTCAGAGTGGGAATGGGAAGTGGAATTGAAATGGGTGGCTACAGGGAGATCCTGCTTTTTCTAGTGGACAGAGTGTAGATGCTCAGTGAATTGTTCTCCGAACCTACATTGCATCTCTCCAATATACAGGAGGCTAACACTAGGAGCACCAGTTACAGTAGATGACTCCAACAGATTCACAGGTGAGGTGTTGCCTCACCTGGAAGGACTGTTTGGGGCCCTGAATGGAAGTGAGGGAGGTGGTGTAGGGGCAGGTGTGGCACTTGTTCCGCTTGCAAAGGTTAAGTTCTAGGATGGAGATCAGTGGGAAGGGACGAGTGGACAAGGAAGTCATGTAGGGAGTGATCCCCATGAAAAGCATTGGTGGGGAGGAAAAGATGTGCTTGGTGGTGGGATCCCTTTGGAAATGGCAGGGGTTATGGAGAATTATGTACTGAACGCAGAGGCTATGGGGGGGGGGGGTAGGTGACAACCCTGGTGCAGCAGTGGAAGGTTGGGGTGAGGGTAGACACGCGCGAAATGAAAGCGATGCGGGTGAGGGTAACATTGCTGGAGGAGGAAGGAAAGCCCCTTTCTTTGAGGAATTAGAAAGCCTCATCCTGAGAGCAGATGTGGTGGAGACAGAGGAACTGAGAGAAGGGAGACGGCATGATGAGCGACAAATTGAAAAGTTTTGAGAAAGTTTGCCATGGCTAAGCAGTATGATAAAACATATTGAAAGGCCTTCATATATTGTTAGAACTTGCACCTGATCATTACCCTTCATAGGCATCTAACTTTATCTTCACATATATCCTACTCTGATCTGCTTTAGGAACCTTTGTCACTTTTTATTTATTAACAGCCTTTGGAACAGCCAAAGCGTACATTTTAAATAACCATGTTATTACAATGAAGTGACAAAAATACTTGAGTAACTCATTTAGTATAGCCAAATAAGTGCCAAGTATTAAATGCCCCAGCATAAAATCAGCATATACTAAGGAGAAGGAGTGCAAAATAAAGAGACATTGATAGAAGAGAGTCATTAAGAAATCCAATAAGGAATCCAGGAGAGAGCTCCTTCCTCAGAATGTGGTGAAGAATTATATTTTATGGAGCTCTTGAGACCAATAGAGTAGATGTTACTAGCAATCTGGAGAAGATGGGAGGAAGAAACAGATAGAAGGATATGTTAACAGCATGAGATAAATAGTGTGGGAAGATGCCAGCTTTTCTAAATGACACAAATCTGTGCTTTAATGTTTAAGAAATCTTTTTGAAACAATAATTTTGGCCTCTTAAATGGTTATAATATAAAATATTGCTTCATGCTCACGTCTTAATGAAAAGGCAATTTACCTATTTGCTGATCAATTCTTTAGGTTATATATCAAAATATCCAATTAACAGGAAAGTTGCAAGGGGAACACTGAACTTTAGTGGATGAAGACATTTGATTAATATAATTGGTACCTTAGGTGGTAAAATAGAAAAGGTGAAGAGGGATGTTGGTTTCGCAATTTGACGATGGACTGTAAAGCAAATAAAAGGAAAAGGCATAAACATTGAAAGAATTGTTCAGAAAAAACAAGTGCAGGGGTTATCAATAAGATTGATGGGTGGTATAATAGGAAACAGAGAGTGGAAAAGTGAAGGGTTGAACACTCAGCTTTTGCTGGGGTGAAAAGTTTGTAGGTGATTAGAACAAAATGCATCCCACAACCCAATTATTATTGCAACCTGGAGTATTAGGAGTATTAGCATCTTTCTTTTGCTGCGCATTGCACAGTGCTGGTGGGGGGGGGGGGGAGAGAGAGAGAGAGAGAGAGAGAGAGAGAGGGAGAGAGAGAGAGAGAGAGAGAGAGAGAGAGAGAGAGAGAGAGGAGGGGGGGGAGAGAGAGAGGGAGAGAGGGGGGGAGAGAGAGAGAGAGAGAGAGAGAGAGATAGAGGGAGGGGGGAGAGAGAGGGAGAGAGAGGGGGGGAGAGAGAGAGAGAGATAGAGATAGAGAGAGAGAGAGAGAGAGAGAGAGAGTAGAGAGAGAGAGAGAGAGAGAGAGAGGAGAGAGAGAGGGAGGGAGGGAGAGAGAGAGAGGGAGGGGGGAGAGAGAGAGAGAGAGAGAGAGAGAGAGAGGGGGGGGGGGAGAGAGAGAGAGAGAGAATATTTAGTAGAGATCTATGGGGCAAATTTTTCACACAAAGAATTGGGTCTGGAATGACCTGCCAGAGGAAGTGTGAACAATTAGCACGTTTAAGAGGCATCTTGACAGATAATGGAACAAACAGGACATTGAGGGGTATAGAACTGAACCAAGTGGAATTAGTATAGGTGGTCAGCATAGGTACAATGGGTCACAAGGCCTGTTTCTATGTTGCATGTCTCTAAGAAATATCATCTGAAAACAGAATGTAGCAAACAAAAGAAGCAACAAGAGAATTTGAAAAAAGTAGATTCTGGTTAGATTTAGAAAGGCAGACATTCCAATCTAATACCCTGGTTTATGACCATTAATACAGTTATACTGTTGGCTATTTTATTTCCCTCAGATTTTCTCAAGATGCAATGTGTTCCCTTAATTACATTATATAATCAATCAGGTATTTCATTTTGTTTTGTTATTTAAAATAATAATTTAGTTGGATAAGTTAGGCTTGTTGTATTAGCCAATAGGATTTGTCTTATTAACATTTTGGCCAATAAGATGTCCCAGAACATTATAGCGGGATCAGCGATAGCTATTTCCTGGAGTGGGTCTTGGAGGAAGAAGGACAAAATAATGAAGATGGATGACAAACATGAATGAAGAGTATGGGGAAATGCTCAGAAATCAATTTGGAAGGACAGATACTGATGTGAAAAACTCCTCCTGCAGACTTCAGTCTCACAGAAAATGTGCAGATACTTTTAGTCAGCTAGTTATCTCACAGCCTTGGAGAAAGTTTGACTCCTCGTCCTTTGATGTTACGTGGATATTTATTTATGTTTTGCTTGGACTGTGTTTTCAGGCAGAATTGTTTCAGTACTGTGAGTAAATGAAGTGACACAACCCGGATTGACATAGACAACAATGAGCTCCAAATATAATGTGCACACTTTAGGCTAATGTATATGCACAATGGGCATTTTTTTGTATTTTGTTTGTTATAGATTAAAATACTCTGTCAATACAATTTCAATTTAAGTTTATACTGATGAGTTAAATTATTGCTTCCTGGTTAACAGTAAATATGCATGGGTATGTGTCAGTGTTCATACAAGTAACAATTCTACTTCCCCCTTAGAGGAACATTCACACTTTTATGTGTTTTGTTTATCCAAATCACATTTACCCTAGAAATGGTTATTTATTGAAAATGGCATTCCCCATGCATTGTAGAGTTATGTTGCTGTTAGGTTGAATTCACAGTTATGGCTAACTCTTTATGAGCCTATGGTGAGAGAGTTGCACCAATATAACTCTATTTCATCATATTTAAAAATCCTGACTATGACCTTATCTTTGCCAATAATTCTTTTTCAAACTATATACAGAGAGTAAGCATAAATTCATAACAAATAAACATGCAATACATGAAAAGGTAACTGTATATCATGGACTTTATTGTGTAATCACATCTTGCACATTACAGCCATCTTAAACTGACATTTAAGTGCACATTATGGAATCTAAAATGAGTGGGCAAGTATCTTCAAATTGACTACTTCCAGTCACTTTTAATTGTGTAAAGTGGGAGCGATTTGTTAGCATCTTCCCAAAAGTTCAAAGGATTCATATACAAACACATCAAGAAGAGCAAGATCTAATCAAGTGATTAAAACATGCCACCTTCATTTACAGTGAGTGGATGAGAGAATCTAGCATCATTTACTGTCTTACCCTGACTCTAATTTCAAGTCCGATAGGCAAATACACAAACTGTCAGAGCTAGAGGTGAAATGGCACATACGTACTTAAGTGAGGTGTTAGCATGATACAGTGTTATGAATTATGCACTAGTCTGCCAATCACAATTTTTAAAAATAAAAACTATTTACAAAAGAATTTTCAAAGTTAGTTACTGCACAACAAACAACACTCTGAAACTTATACAGCTTTATATTTGGCAAACCATTTTCTACTCAGCACAGCTATAGCAGTAATAAGACAAAAAAATTAGCTGGATAATTTAAGACTTTCCTCACATATACCATTTTTTTTAGAGAGACTAATTTCACAAAAACATTGCTTACATTGAAGTTTCCCCCTCTTAAGAGAGTGTAACATATAGAAAGATTAATATATAATGCTACCAATAACATTTTCTATTAAAAGAAGAAATTACACTGTTTATGAACAAGTTCAACCCACATAAAGAGCCAAATAAATAGTTCTTTTGAAGGTCTAGTGAGTAACATGGCCATTTGATAAGATTGAACATTCCACAGTGTGTAAAGACATATAGACCTTCAGAAAGTAACAGGTCATACTGATCTGAGACTTTTCCCACTGAATAATTCAATGACATTCATTTATAATCATGTGTTTGTTAACTTATTGTCATTTTTTGGAAATTTAAAAATAAAGCCATTATTAAATAAAATAATATTTAAATAATAAAATACATATTTAAAATACATCTTAGGCACACTTTTTTAGAAGTACTGTATGTTTGATAAGTCATCAGTTTTATCTATTTTATTTGATGAGCTCGGTCTGACTTATAAATAATGACTTGTGCAAATAAATTATTTCAGAGATGCTCAATTATTCTTCAAATGGATATAGATTTCAACAATTCCATTATGCTAGTAGATAGATATTACCATATTTAAGTATAAGACCAAAAGGACGCTCCAATGTGAATAGTAAAATCTATCCAATGTTTCTAATGCTTATGGGCACCTAATAATTTCAGGAAAACAAAATGGTTCAATTATACAGAAAATATATAAAAATTAATTAACTTGTTTGCAAATTTTTCAAATTGTAGGTTGAATCTGTCAATTAATATAATGCATCTATATATACAGGTTAAAATACATTGGCAGATTATGATGTCAATAACAATTGAATGTTTTAAATATTTTTAGATTACTGATGTGCTGCTGATCTTTGCCTGCTTACAAATGTCAGTATTGCACATAACAAAAGAACCAATATTCTGAATGCAAAAAAGCATGATCTATTATATAGAAGTACTGAATTCAGAAACATAAGTTGTATCATGATAACAAGGTTTTATTATTAGATTTATTCCACGATGTTCTTCATAAAGCAATGGAACATTTTTTTAGCCAGAAAGTTCCTCTCGTAGCAGCTTGTTTCTACGGACCTCAGCTGCATGCCTTTCCTGTCATACAAAATGCATAAATTATTGAAGGTAAAATAACTGAAAAAATAGTCTTAAAACCTATAATCATTTCCCTATCATCAGTTTGGGCAAGTTCCAACATTACACTTGAATATGTCAAACTGAAAATTAAGGTGGGCAAATACTTTATTTAATAGATATCAAAAAAACCCCAACATAAGTAGGTACAGATAAAATACATTCTATCCAACCTCCTGAGATTAGGTAGCCAATTTCCCTTAAGTATTCTGCCTTTCAAATTTATTAATGCAGGTTATTCTCCAGAATGCCTTTTGATGTTCAAGCAATGCAACTGATCCTGAGGAAGAGGAAATTGGGAGAACAGCTGCCAGTCCTCATCAAGGGGTCAGCAGTGGAAAGGGTGAACAGTTTCAACATCTCTGAAGAGCTATCCAGGACCCAGCATATTGATGTGATCATAAAGAAGGCACATCAACAGCTATACTTCATTAGGAGTTTGAGGAGATTTAGTAGGTCACCAAATGTTCTAGCTAATTTCTACGGAAGTACTGCAGAGAACTTTCTAACTGGTTGCATCACTTTCTGGTCTCGAGATGCCACTGCACAGGACTGGAAAAAGCTGCAGAGGGTTGTAGACTCAGCTCTCTCATGGGTACAACACTCCTCATTGTTCAAAAAAACAGCATCCCACATTAAGGACTCCCCCCGCCCTCCATTCAGGACATACCATATTCTCATTGCTACCATCAGGGAGAAGACACACACTTAACATTTTAGGAATACTTTGCCTTCAGATTTCTGCTCGGCCCATGAACCCATAAACACTACCTCACTATTTTCCTCTCTTTTGCACTTTTAAAAAATATATTTCTTATTGTACTGCTGCTGCAAAACAACAAATTTCACAACACACATGTGTCAGTGATAATAAACCTGATTCTGATTCATCATTTTCATTATCCTGGTGGTTTCCTGAAACACTCAAAGTTCTTCCACCAATCAATGAGAAACATAGTGCCTGATATGATTATGCTTTATCCAACAGTCTAGTGTGGTAAATATTTTAATATTCTTTCTTGATAGCTGAAATACCCTTGGAATTATCCCAAAAATATTAATGAGGGCCCAGGCCAATTTTGGGTTATTCCCAAGCTGCATAATATATTATCTGTGACAATCACACTTTGAAGCCTGAAACATAGGCCTGGAGCCTCACTAAAAATAGCATTCTGTCATTTTTTTGGAGTCCATCTGTAGGTTCTCACTATTCAATGTTTCTTTCTTAATCAAGTTTCAAAATATAAATAACAATTTCAATATATTATATCACTGCATGCAATCAAAATTTAATTAACAGGAAGACATTATGCAGAACTAAAAAATTAGTCATTTATTTTATCAATTCCTTTTTTCAGAAGCTGTTGTAAGCTAAGCATGAAAAGGACAAAGATTTGGAAAATGTATTGCTAGATTTATCAGTAAAAGTGGCAATTATATTGTATCTGCTGCCATAACCTTATAACTAAACCATTCCAGATACCAATGATGAAAAAGGAGTGAAAATTGGCTTTTTGTTTTGCCAAATCTATAAAAATAGAACATCTTCATGAAAGATCAGTCCAAACTAAAATCTGGCCCTCAGACAGCTTAGCACCCTACAAAGCTTTTCCCAGATGAATAGGGATAACAGTGAAGAATATAATTAATTAGGAGTAACAGGTTTACATGTATTAAATTTTAAAAACGAAGTGGAATACTTACCTTCTCACGCAGGCGATCCTTGAGAGCAGCTATATGCGCTTTGCGATTTTCATTACAAGCTTCCATTTTCTGATTTAACTTCCTTTCAGTGGTTGAGATGAAGTTACAGTTATCCACGATTGCCCGATGTAGCACAATGCGCCTGTGCTGTTGCTTCTCTGCCAGTTGCTGCAAGAGCTGCATCTCCTGGATCTGCAAATCCACAGAAATTACACTGATATGAAAGGAACTTCAACAAAGCATCATAATGTTCAAAGGAAACTGAAAAAAAGAACAATAACTGGAGAACAAGAGCTTAAAATCAATGGCAAAAGAGCCTGTGGGTAACCAAAAAACCTTCCTTTCCTCACGTCAATTTGCTAGGGCTTGGAATCATTCCTTATAAGAACGAGCAAACAGGCTCAACAGTAACTTCCAAATGAGAATTAAACAGATACTTAAAGAGAAAAATTTTAACACTTATTAAGAAAGGAGTTAGGTTATTTGATTGGCTTTTTTCAAAAAGTCATTGTGGAATGAGCTTCCTGTAGAAGTAGTAGAGGCCAGTTCAGTTGTGTCATTTAAGGTAAAATTGGATAGGTATATGGACAGGAAAGGAGTGGAGGGTTATGGGCTGAGTGCGGGTAGGTGGGACTAGGTGAGATTAAGAGTTCGGCACTGACTAGGAGGGCCGAGATGGCCTGTTTCCATGCTGTGATTGTTATATATGGTTATACAACAAACAAAATAATTTCCTTTTGTAGAGTATCTCTTTTTTGTCATGTGGCACTTGGCCAAGTGGTTAAGGCGTTGGACTAGCAACCTGAAGGTCATGATTTCGAGCCCCAGCCGAGGCAGCGTGTTGTATCCTTGAGCAAGGCACTTAACCACACACTGTTCCAGTCCACCCAGCCGAAAATGGGTACCGGCAAAATGCTAGGGGCTAACCCTGCGATAGACTGGCATTTGCACAACAGCTCAGACATAATTTGAGAAGAGGACATTTAGTGTTGTATTTCAGGTGAATGACTTTTGATAAACCTGAAAAAAACTCATTTTCTCTCTCTTCAGTTGCAGCCTCTCCTGCTGCATTTTCCCTTTTTTCCCCAGTTGTTTCGGATTCTAACATCAATAGTATGTTGTTTTTTTGACTTCTACAAATGGAAAGATCAACTTTTAACTTCACATGGTGTGGGAAAGTAGGGTAGTTTAAGGATAGCATTTTTCTTAGACATTGTTACACCACACAATATCTAACTCATCAAATGGGTATGAAACCTGTCCGCGTCACAAACCTTTCTCCTATCCTCAGCAGCATCCAGCTGGTTCTGCAGTTTCTCCAAAGAGATGTCCTTCTTCTTTGGTGTGATGGGTTGCTCAGGTGACAGATCGGAGGATTGTGGTTTCAGAATAACTTCAAAAGCCTGTCCAGAGGCACGCTTATTAATTGATTTCACTTCCATATCTAAGGAAGAAAAAATATTAAAAAACAATACAATGAATGGCATATTTTTGTTACTGGTCCAAATAACACTGTAGCTTAAAATAAGAGCTAAACTCAGTTCTCCCATTCCATCGCTTAAGCTTTAGGGGCACCACGGGAGGATACACAGCATAGCAGTTAGCATAACACCATTACAGCACCAGCAATCCGGGTTCAAATTTGCGGATGACATCCAGTCAAGATGACACCAGCGTACAACGCTCCTTTGATCGACATCTCCTGGATAGATCATGAAATCATATATTTCACTTCTTTTACATCTTTTATGTTTGTTTTTCATCTTGGATGTGATTCTGGAATGGTTGGAGCCTGAGATTTGCTGTTTGGGTGTTCTAGCGTTCTGCAGTCTCCGAGGGGATTTCCGGAGGCTGAGGCAGCATGTGGGAACCTCATGGTGGACGGGCTGCAAGGGTGGGTGCAAGGCACTGTTCGACTCCACTCTGCCGATTAAAGTGACGAGGGAGACTGAAACACTGAGGTGAATGTGGAAGCTCGAAGGTCATTTGGGTGTTTCAGCACTCTGCAGTCTCCAAGAGGATTCTGGGAGACAGGGACAGCATGTCTGAAGGCTGAGGGACAGGGTGCATGCCATTATTTGACTCCATTTCATCAGTTAAAGCTTCCATTGTTCACCGATGAAAGCAACGAGGAAGATTGAAGTATCAAGGCAAATGCAGAGGATAAGTTCTATTTTTGATGGGTCTGCTACATTGAGGGAAAGGTCTGCTGTTGGGCCCAGTGAATGTTGCCCAGGTTTTCTGCGTTTTGTATGTGGACTTTGACTTTTTTTTTCCAGTCCTATATTCTGTGTTTTTCGCACGCTTTCTTTTTTTTTGTTTTTGTGCAGGTAGGGTTGATTTGGGGGTCGATGTTCCATTTTGTGTGGGGTAGGAGGATTTGCGGGTTGATGGGCCTGCTCCAATTTGTTTGTGTTTTTGTGTGGGGGAGGAGGATTTGGGGGTCGATAGGCCTGTTCCATTTTTGTTCATTTTTTGTGTGTGTGTGGAGGGGGGTGGTTGATGATCGCGGTACCTCTCTTGTTTTTCATGGGCTACCCGGAGAAGAAGAATTTCAAGTTGTATACTTTGATAATAAATTAACCTTTGAAACTTTGAACCTTTGAATAATTCCCGCTGCTATCTGTAAGGAGTTTGTACATTCTCCCTTGTCTGTGTGAGTTTTCTCCAGGTGCTCCAGTTTCCTTGTTGGGTCGGAGGGGCCTATTACCACGTTGTATCTCTAAATAAAATAAAACCTTATTATAAACAATAGTAAATAATATATATTTCAGAATTAATTATTTCTCCATTAATTTTAAAGCTTGTGTTCTGTCCTTTGTTATCACAGACAGTAATCTGGGTTACATATTTAGCATATTAATTATTTTTTTCTGATATGTAGACATTAATGAATACCCATGATATTGCATGTGGGTTTCTTCTGTTTACCTGCAGTAACATGCAAAAGAAATCTCAAAACTTGAGGAAGTTATTTGGTTAGAATATTTAGTATTTACACACCTCTTCCACTGAAATTACATCGAACATGTGGGCAGTCCTCCAAAAAGACTTAGTACCAATTTCTTTTTGTTGAATAATGGAAATAAGAATCACAAATATCTTAATCCCGGCAGTCATTTAAACATACAAATAGAATGCAGAATTGTTTTTTGTGTAAGATCTTGCCTCATCCATTCATTTTTTAATGTTTAGAGTCATCAGGATCTCAGATTTATCATCTAAAATGTCAGGTTTAGTGACATCCATGATTATGAACAGAATTGAGTTAGATCTGAGTCCCCAGATTGACTCAGTGTGGTCTGTGTTTGTTCACATTTAGTTGGTTTAGATGCAGGAGTCTGAGTAAGCTGTCCTATGGATGAGAGATTCCCAAGAGACATTTTCTCTTGAAAGCAAAGTCTTTTCAGAGTACAGGCAGTTGATTGCACTGGAACCAGAAGGTACATCACATTGATTCACAGGTGTTTTGGTTAATTATATTGAAATTAAACTAGACCATACGAGACTAGTTATAAAAATTTAGTGCTTTATGTGCACTTGGACTTTAAACAAGATTTAAGACTTCTGTGATCATGATTCAAGAGAGGTTACTGACCACATGCTGGAGTCAGTGACCGATTGGTGACTCTAGGCTTCTGAAATTTTATGAATGTATTTTCAGGAACAATGAATCCTTCAATTCAGTATATTGTTCATCAATAAGCTACTACACTTGATCAACCTATTTTTGAACTAATCACTACAAAAATATAATTAAAAAGAAAATCAAAACGTTAAACTGTTTGATTTTACCTGCACTTCAAAGTTCAAAGTAAAAAGTACATAGATATGTTTACACCATGTAACTAGAACAATTACATTATAACTACACAATCTAAACATAGGCCAGAGCAAAGAAATTACTTAATGCCATTACTCACCATCAAATTTGTTGATTGTATTGGGATGTGGTTGAGTATAGAAGCAGGAGCAGATCAGGGAGAGCATTGACAGCTCCTTCATTTTCTCCTTGTAGGCTTTAGAAGATAAAAACATAATAATTTTACTTCCATGAACATGAATTTTTCAACAAGACTTCTGTAAATATTTTTTCTTGATGTTTCACATAAATGGCTATCTATATAAAAAAATTGCTTAAATTTAAATAATTAAACATGTTGGGTCGTCATTCAGTTGCCCATGAAACAAGGAAATCCAGATTCCTTCTGTTTCACCAAATTAATCAAAATTTAATAAACAAATATAATATTTATCAGAGGTAAGACTCTCAGAAAGCAGTAAAAATGGAAAGTAATACATTTTAATCCCCATTCTTCTTTATTGATACTTCTCAAAATTACGAAGAATAGAGAATAGCCAACTACTTTTACCCATGATCTCAAGACTGTAAAAGCTTGATCGAAGTTTACCTTCTTTTTGTTTATGTGTGCAGAATTACTCCAATATTCTCTCACTAGTGAATGAAATTAGTTCTTAAATGATTCCTGCTATTTTGCCTTGGTTACACTTTCCTGACAAGGTTTTATTTTTGTATTAGTCCTAATTTTGACTTTATTCTTTTGGATTTGTGTCTTACTATCTACTCATCCAAAGACATTTTCTAGATTTATCGCTTCTATACTTTTCACAACCAATGTAGAACAGTATATTGTATTATGGTTGTGGTCTTGAGATATCGGATGAATACAATCAATTCTAATGCTCCCACTATAATCTTGAAGAAAGTGAACAGTAAATGTTTTGCCAATTTACATCACTGTCTTGCCAAAACATTAGTAGAAGTAAAGGAAGACTTGTAAGAAATGAGCACAAGAAATTTTTGTAGCAGCTATATTTCCTCACAACTTGGCCCTTCACACTAGAACTTAGTTTTGTGTTTCTTGATCTGTGTCCTGCACTGGTCTTCCATGCTGGTCTATTTTCCTGTTTTCTATGCTGACCTGCCCCCGTGTTTTATCCACTGGTCTTCTTTCCTCTGTTTCGCTGAGCAGTATGAATATCAATCATAACATTTCCTCTGACCAGGCTAGCTCTCAGTTTGATTATGATTCTTCTAACTTACAGTATTAAGTTAGCTACGTTGTTCTCAACATTGATTTTGGCTTTATCGATGGCTACTCCAGTGGATGTCCCAATGGGGGAAAACTGTTCAAAAACAGATATGATTCTTCTAAAAATATCATCCTATAACTTAGTTTTGAAATTTGAATACAGAGTGACTATGAACAGTATGCAAACTGAGCAGATAATAATATACAACCAGTCTGTAAGAAAAAAAAACATAGTTATGTGTGGATTGCATCAACATTTATAATTCACTCATTCCTCTTTCTGAGAAAGCAGAACTATTTTCTGATTCATAGTTTGCAAAAAGACGACAGCATGCATGGACAGAAATATAACAACTGTGGAGGAAGATTATATAAAAAGTGGTGTTTTGTAATTGGTTATGAAACACAAATCCAGCGAGGAGAAAGGATGAAGAAAAAGGAATCTCTTACGATACTAACAGGGATAGATTTCCCCTTGTTCTCACCTATCAACCCACAAACCTACATATCCAATATATACTTCTCCACAACTTCTGGCATCTGCAGGGCAATCACACCACTAGGCATTCTTCCTCTTTCCTCCCTGCTTTTCACAAGGATCACTCTCTCCGTGACTCCCCTCTAATCATCCCTCTAGGCATTTGCCTCTACGACTATGCTAAGTGTTCCATTTGCATCCCCACCCTCACTACTGTTCAGGATCCAAAACATTCTTTCCAGGTGAGGCAGTTCTTCACAATGTGAACCCATTGGTGTAACTTATTGTATCCGATGCTCTTGATACGACCTCCTCTATATCAGTGACATCAACGAAGACTGGGCGATCATTTCATCAAGCACTTTCATTCCATCTGCCATACCAGCTAGGACGGGGGTCGGCAACCCGCGGCTCCGGAGCCACATGTGGCTCTTTTACGTTTGTGCTGCGGCTCCCTGTTGCTTTGGGAAATAATTGGTTGTGGCGACCCTTTTCCTGGCACATCCGAACCGACTCACAATTAGATAGCCTACGGGGGTTTGCGAGCACAGAGCTTTGGAGCCTCTGCGCCATGGGGGGCAGGTTGAGGGAGGCTTAAAAGTGAGGCTGAAGATTTCGAATAAAGTTTTTTCCTTCGACTGCAGTTACCGACTCCGTGTCGTAATTTTAGCGCTGCGTGTAGCACACCGCTACATGGTCAGTATTTAATTAAAATGTATTTTATGTTAGTTTGTTAGTTTTTGAAATGTAAATCTAAATTTGAAGATTATGGTGATCTTGTACAATCTAAATAAGACGTTGTGGCGACCCATTTCCTGACACATCCAAACCGGCTCACAATTAGCCAGCGTTCAGGCTAAGGGAGATAGCCTACGGGGGGTTGTGAGTACGTGTCTTTTGCAGCATCCGCGCCCATGGGGGGCGGGTTGAGGGAGGCTTAAAAGCAAGGCTGTTTAGTTCGAATAAAGCTATCTTTGACTGCAGTTTACTGACTGCGTGTAGCAACCGCTACAACGTGTTTTTATCGCTGGCTGTCCAGAGGGGAGGTGCTGAAATGCTTTGTCGCGCGTCTGGAAGAAGTGAAAACTTTCCTGGGCAGCAAAGGGCTCACCTTTCCTGAGCTGGAACAGCCAGAGTGGCTGGAAAAGCTACACTTCATGGTAGACATGACAGCGCACCTGAACACGCTGAACACAGCTCTTCAGGGGAAAGGACGTACAGCCCTGCACATGTTGGAGGATGTTTTGGCATTCGAGCGCAAGTTGACGTTGCTTGCCAGAGATTTACAGAAAGGCACATTGTCTCACTTCCCCAATTTGAGAGAGTTCAAACAAGGTCACGACATGATAAATTCGGAGTATTTACATTCTGCAATCATCGCAATGCAAACATCGTTTGGGAAACGCTTCTCTGAGTTCAGAGAGGAAAAAAACACATTATCCTTCCCGGTCACTCCCCTAAGCATCGATCCATCCCTACTGAATACGACTGCATTGTCAGGTGTGAGTCAACCTGAACAAGTATGATAAATATTTTAATTGCCTATTATTTTGTATATTCATACGTTTTCATTGTTCAGTGAAATAGTCCTTTTATTTTTCAGGTTTGCTGCTGGTGGCAAATTTAAGTTTGGCGTTTTTCATAAATACAAGAAGGACTCAAATAGACGTTGAGTATTTTACTTAAAAGTAACCTTCAACCCAACGTCTTTTTTTCGGAGTTCAAAATGTTTTTGTTGCATGCAGAAATGTAATTTCGTTTTCTCTGCAGGAGTTCATCAATTTCATAAATGCAACACATTATAGTTTGTTTATACATAGCATAAAGGCAAAACAAAACGTTGTATGCAGTGTTATTTCATTTTAAATGTCAAACAGGTTTTGCGGCTCCCAGTGTTTTCTTTTCTGTGGGAAACAGGTCCAAGTGGCTCTTTCAGTGGTAAAGGTTGCTGACCCCTGAGCTAGGATCTCCTGGTTACCAACCATTTTAATTCCATCTCCTATTTACATACTGCCATGTCGGTCCACAACCCCCTCTACTGTTAGTTTGAAGCTAGACTCAGACGGAGGAATAGCACCTCATACTCCACCTTGGAAGTCTCTGACCTAATGACATGAATATCAGTTTATATAAATATAGTAACTACACCCTGTCCTCTTTTTCTTTTACTTATCCCACATGCCCTATGACCCCAGATCTTTTCAACCCCCCACTCTCTCCATCTGTCCATCACCCACATATTCCTCCTTCTAGTTCCCTTCCTCACTTTATTCCCTTTATTCCATCACACATTATCCTGTCCTAACAGTTTGAATGAATGAATGAAAGAAATTTTATTTCGGTCAGTACAAACGCAACAAAAAGCATCATTTTCAATGATGATTTCATAACATTGATTTCATAAGACAAAATTAAATAATAAAAATCTTTAAAACAGACTGAAAGGGTGTAGGCTGAAGCTACAGCTTATTATGCCTACCCCTCTTACTTATACAAAAACATATTTGGCATCAATCATCACATCAAAATAAAAAATTTCATAATCTTTTAACACGTATCACTTATTTACATTACTCCCATTCATTTTAAATCATGTATTTTTTATTTGTTCATTAAATTACTTTTACATAATTTTTCAAACTTGTTAAGTGTGGTGCATATTTTTAAATTCTCACTACAACTGTTCCATAGATTCACCTCTCTGACTGAAATACAATGATTTTTTACATTTGTTCTTATCCTTTGTTTTTGAAATATACATGTTTCTCTCAAATCACGTTGACTTTCTTTCATTTTAAACAACCTTTGGATACTTTGTGGTAACTGTCCATTTTTTTACTTTATACATAATTTGTATTATTTTCAAATCTACAAAATCTCTGAATTTTAAAGTGTTTAGTTGAATAAATGGTGGATTGGTTGGCTCATGATAACTTGTCTTATTTACAATTCATATGGCTTTCTTTTGGAGCAGAAAAATTGAGTTTGTATTTGTTTTGTATGTATTTTCCAATACCTCTACACAGTAAATCATGTATGGGACTACAAGTGAACAGTATAATGTATACAAAGATTCCTGATTTAAGAAATCTTGCTCTTTGTACAGTATTGCAATAGATTTTGACATTTTTGCTTTGATATAATTTATATGTGGTTTCCAGCTTAATTTATTTTCTATTACTCCTAAAAATTTTGTTTCAGATACCTTATCAATTTCAACATCATTTATTCTAAGTTTACTTTACAAGTTTGGTACATGGTTTTCAAATATTAAGAATCTAGTTTTACTTGGATTCAGTGATAATTTGTTAGTATCAAACCGTTGCTTTATAATTTCTAGTTCTTTCTCCACTGTATCTAGAAGGTGTATCACTTTCCTCAGCCCTTTGTCACTTCCACCAATCACCTTCCAGCTTCAGACATAATTTCCACTTCCATCCCTCACCTGCTTATCAGCTCACCCCAACCCTTCACCTGGATACACCTATCTATCATTTGCCAGTTCCCTTTCCTTCCCTAACCCCCCCCCCCCACCCCACCCCTTTTTACACTGGCTATTTCCCTTATTTCTAGTTCTTATAAAGGGTCTAGGCCTGATATGTCACTATCCATTTTTCTTTACAGATTTTGCTAGACACAATGATTTCTTCCTGTGTTTTGTGTGGTCTCTTACGAAACCATTTGTATTGAACTGCAGAACAAAAACAAAATGGGAGAATAGGAAGTGTGATATTAATCCCCAGAGAGGTGGAGAAATCCAGCAGAGTAAATATTTAGCAACAATTCTTAGTAGGTCTGAAAGAAGAGTTCAAAACACCATAATACTTCAAATAAAACCAGTGCAAAAGGTATAACATCCTTAACATAATCAATGGATTTTCTATTGTAGATAAATAGCAAATCCAATGTATTAGGATAGTTCAGAACTTAATTTTAGGGAATGACAATAGGAAGGACATCAGTTAAGGATCTCAGCAATAAAAGTCAATTTTACTAAGGTGGGATGAGCAAAAAGTGGGCTCAAATCTAAGGGGAAAAGCAATAGTACATTCAAAGTAGGACAGGTACATCAAGTGGAAGAAACTGCCAAAGGGCATCATTTTAAGGTGATTGGAGAAGAGTCTGGGGAGCAATTCAGAGGTAAGTTTTGTTTTTTTTTACACAGAGAGTGGTGGGTGCATGGAACACCCTGCCAGGATTGGTGGTAGAGGCAGATGCAATAGGGGTATTTAAGAAACTGCTAGATAGGAACATGGATGAGAGAACAACAGAGGGCTATGTAGGCAGGAAGGTCTACTGCCCTCACAGTGCATACATACACAGCCATGCAGCGAGTTAATCTACTTCTCAAAAATCACCTGTGATAGAAGTTTTCTTTAGGGTTTTTAATGAAATCTCTTACTTAGGAAAAGATATTGTTTCAATGGCAAATAAAGAGTGGCTGGAGATGTATGTCTTTCCAACAAATTCTTCAAATTGAATCAAAACTAACACACATAGGAAAAGATACAAAATTCACCTTACATATACTGTAACACACTCCAAAATGCTGGAGGGACTCAGCAGGCCAGGAACCATTGTTGCTCTCCAGCATCGGCAGGTTTTCTCTTGTTTACATATACTGTAGTAAGTAATGTTCACACAAAATGAACTGGGCCTCTAGAGGCCAGAACACTCCCCATTTGGCATTCACAGGATGTCAAACTTAATTACTGAAACTAAAAATTCTAATGAACATTTCACTTCTTCTTTGGAAAAAGAAGAATAGTCAGAGACTGATCTTGAAAGCAGTCTTACAACAGTCTTTAACCATTCTCACTTGTAAAAAAAAACTGGCTTTGATGATATACTTGCTCATGGTAATGTCTGTGGGTGATATGGTGCTTACCAAGAATGGGGACTGGACAAATTACCTCTGAATTGATTTGTGCCACCCTCCAACTCACAATAGGCCCTTAGAGTCAAGAAGATAACAGGTTTTCCCAAGAGAACCTTGTTTTGAGAGAGATTCCTGCTTTGTGATGCACTGCACTTCCTCTGCATAAAGCAACAAAATGGATGCTAACCTCTACCCAATTCAGTAGCTCTGTGCTGAGAGACTGCTGACAGTTGTGCCAACTATTGCAAAGGCTGTCTTTAGCTACTCCTGTAAAGGAGAGAGTAATATATGACAGCCAGGCAATTGCTCTGGTAAGAGACTTCCTCCTTGAATAACACTGAAAACGTGTACTGCCAAGTTAGAGCAGTGATTAATGAGTGGTGTTTGTCAACACTTGAGGACGTATTTTACACCTGTCTCTGGGTTGGCCAAGTTGGAAGTTTTCTGCTGACTATGTTCCTTTTGGGGATTGGCAAGAGCTTCTGGGCCAGTTACCACCGGGGGCGGTGGGGGGTGGGGGGAGGTGTTGGGCTCTGAGCCATCTTGTGGCATGATCAGAGAAGTTGAGATCAATAGGAACATAGTTCCATTGGCTCTTCTGAGTTGATCAGTGAAACGTTATGTACATAAACACAGAATCTCCTTGTTTAATTAAATATATAACCGAGCATGACTTTCCTGTCAGTAAGGAACTTGATACCATCTAGTTCTGTGTCCAGCTATTCAGTTACTGTGTTAGCCATCTCAACTGCTAGAACAGCAGCACTGTGTTCAAGCCTTAATATGGTGAGGTCTGGTTTGCCCTCCCTAGAATGTTACCAACTTTACTATATCCAGCAGCATTTGTGATCTTCAGATATGCAACAGCAGCAATAAGCTTTAGTTGACACATCACAGAAGATGCAGACCTCCTTCTGTTGACTGTAGATAGTGGAAGTGCGTAGATTCTTGAAATTTTCAAACATTTAAGATGCTGAAAGGAAGAACACCATTGCTGGCACTGCTCATATTTCTCTTCAGGGATTGGGACACCCCATCCACAAGTGTCTGAGGTCAGCTCTCTTAACATAAAAGGAAGCTAGCAAATAATATCAAAGAGGACACTAAAAGCTTTTTCACGTATATAAAGGGTAAAAGACAGGAGAGAGTAGATATAGGGCAGATAGAAAATGATGTTGGAGAAATTGTAATAGAAGATAAGGAGATGACAGAGGAACTGAATGAGTATTTTGCATCAGTCTTCACTGAGGAAGACATCGGCAATATACCAGACATTCAAGGGTGTCAGGGAAGAGAAATATGCGCAGTTACAATTACGACAGACAAAGTATTCAGGAAGTTGAATAGCCTAAGGGTAGATAAATCTCTTGGACCGGATGGAATGCACCCTCGTGTTCTGAAGGAAGTAGCAGTGGAGATTGTGGAAGCATTAGCAATGATCTTTCAAAAGTCGATCGATTCTGGCCTGGTTCCGGAGGACTGGAAGATTGCAAATGTCACTCCGCTATTTAAGAAGGGGGCAAGGAAGCAAAAAGGAAATTATAGACCTATTAGCTTGACATTGGTGGTTGGGAAGTTGTTGGAGTCGATTGTCAAGGATGAGGTTACGGAGTACCTGGGGGCATATAACAAGATAGGCAGAACTCAGCATGGTTTCCTTAAAGGAAAATCCTGCCTGAGAAACCTAGTGCAATTTTTTGAGGAAATTACAAGTAGGCTAGACAAGGGAGATGCAGTGGATGTTGTGTATTTGGATTTTCAGAAGGCCTTTGACAAGGTGCCGCACATGAGGCTGCTAAACAAGATAAGAGACATGGAATTATGGGAAAGTTACATACGTGGATAGAGCATTAGTTGATTGGCAGGAAACAGAGTGTGGGAATAAAGGGATCCCATTCTGTTTGGCTGTCGGTTACCAGTGGTGTTCCACAGGGGTCTGTGTTGGGGCCATTTCTTTTCACGTTGTATATCAACGATTTGGATTATGGAATAGATGGCTTTGTGGCTAAGTTTGCTGATGATACAAAAATAGGTGGAGAGGCCGGTAGTGCTGAGGAAACAGAGAGTCTGCAGAGAGACTTGGATAGATTGGGGGAATGGGCAAAGAAGTGGCAAATGAATTACAATGTCGGAAAGTGTACGGTCATGCACTTTGGTAGAAGAAATAAACGAGCAGACTATTATTTAAATGGGGAGAGAATTCAAAGTTCTGAGATGCAACAGGACTTGGGAGTCCTCATGCAGGATACCCTTAAGGTTAATCCCCAGGTTGAATCGGTGGTGAAGAAGGTGAATGCAATGTTGGCATTCATTTCTAGAGGAATAGAGTATAGGAGCAGGGTTCTGATGTCGGGGCTCTATAAGGCACTGGTAAGACCGCACTTGGAATACTGTGTGCAGTTTTGGGCTCCTTATTTAAGAAAGGATGTGCTGACATTGGAAAGGGTTCAGAGGAGATTCACTAGAATGATTCCGGGAATGAGAGGGTTAACATATGAGGAACATTTGTCCGCTCTTGGACTGTATTCTTTGGAGTTTAGAAGAATGAGGGGGGACCTCATAGAAACATTTCGAATGTTGAAAGGCATGGGCAGAGTGGATGTCCAAAGTTGTTTCCCATGGTGGGGGAGTCTAGTACGAGAGGACATGACTTGAGGATTGCAGGGCGCCCATTCAGAACAGAGATGCGAAAATATTTTTTTAGCCAGAGGGTGGTGAATCTATGGAATTTGTTGCCACGGGCAGCGATGGAAGCCAAGTCATTGGGTGTATTTAAGGCAGAAATTGATAGGTATCTGCGTAGTCAGGGCATCAAAGGTTATGGTGAGAAGGCGGGGGAATGGGACTAAAGGGGAGATTGGATCAGCTCATGATGAAATGGCGGAGCAGACTCGATGGGCCAAATGACCAACTTCTGTTCCTTTGTCTTATGGTCTTATAAAGCATCTCTGGAAGCTGACTGGAGCAGCAAAACCACCAGGGTCAAACAGGCTCTTAATAGTTGATAGCACACCATGATGCATAAAAGGTTTTTCGGTATCAGCAACCTGGAAAGTAAGGGTGTCAGTAACAAGGTCCCATCTAAAACCAAGGTTATGCTGCATACAAGGGAGGTTCGGTCCAAGATCAAGACTCTTTGGCCAGATCTTCAGATGGGAAGCATTGCATGACCTCAGTACTGATGGATGCAATCTAACGCAGTTTGTGATTAGACTGCACCAACATGACTTGCGCTGCTTTCAGCATGCGATTACTTCTCCCGCACTAAAAAAAATTATTTAAGACCATCATCAACATAGAAATGCCTTTTTATGTATCTCTGTGCTTCAGTCCTGAATTCCTTCTCTCCCTCAATAGTTGCCACAGCTGGGCATGGACAATTGCCAAATACATGAACACTCATGCAGTACTCCAGAATCTCCTTGTCCAGGTGGTGATCACAATGCCACAAGAATCTGATGTAGTTTTGATGATCCTCTCTTACTAGGAAGCTGTGAATCATTTGTACAGTGTCTGACATCACTGCAATGGACTCAGTTCTGAGGCGCATGTGGACCCCAAGCAAACTATTATTGAGCTCAGAACTCCTCAAGAGCTCATAGTTCAGTGATATGCCTTTGAACTGTGCACTTGAATCAAAGACAATTCATATTTGTGATGATTCCTGTTGATAACTGTAAAGTTGGACAAACACTTCCTTTGTTGGGATCTGGTGGAGTTGCTAGTTCAGCATAATTGTTTATGAAGAATTGCTCCATCTTGATGAAGAGTCTCTCCATGAATTCTGTGTAATGATCTTTCCTTTCTGGTTTCCTTCTCAATGTGTAACTTGAGTCAACTGAGGGCCTGTTCTCTGTTATTTGGTAGAACTCAATGTGGAGAGTGAAAAAGGAAAGGGAGCTACCAAACTGTTTGATTCATCTTTGTTAAACTCTTTGTTCATGATTCAAAGGAAGACCTCATCTTCAATGGAAGGTACCAGCTTATAATCATCTTCCTAATAACAGAAGATCAGCTTGCCTAAATCTGGTCAAGGCATTTGGTCTACTTATCTTCAATCATATAGATTCTACTCTCCCAAGGTTTGTAATTACTTGGGTGCCTGTTCTATAGGACATTAGTGCTGATGAGCACTACTGAGGTAGACTTTACCCACTATGTCCCAAGCCAGGTCCAGTAGTTGGGCACAAGGTGCACTGTGCCAACCATTGCACTGTTCACATAACTTGTGCACACAGATGGTGCATCTGAAGCAACAGAAGAATCTCAGCAGAAGAGTCAAGTGGGGGGATCTTGTCAGCTATGGCCTTAAGATGTGAATGATCACCACATGCAACTTCAGGAATTGAGATTTCACCCCTGTTGTTGGTTGACAAAGGTAAGAAGACTTCCCATCCTATTGACTCCATGACAAATTCATTGGCTCCTCTTCCAGCAACTTCTGATGTTCCAGAACATGTATTTAGAATGTTTGGGGAAACAGAACTTTGAATACTGACCATGTCAAAGAATGTTGATTTTGCCAAAGACACGTTACTCTGATCATCTAATATCACATATGCCTTTTTGTTTTGCTCAGGATGTCCTTTCGGATAAATGTTGACTAGGCATATTTTAGAGCAGGATCTACATTGGAAACCTTTCTCCCGCATACCTCTGTGCAGGAGGAAATAGGCTCAACGAATGGATGTTCCTCCGGCTCCCCACTGTGTTCTACCGTGAGTCTGCTGGAGCCAGTATTAGTCAAAGTGTTGGTCCTGAATGAAATGCTAATATATGCTGCTCACTGTCACACTCAGTGCAGGGTATATTAGTTTACAGTTTTTTGCTTGATGTGCTATTGAACCACCACATTTGAAACAAATTGAGTGCTCCTTTAGAAAGCATCTCTGGTTTGCAAGTGGATTTTCTCAGAATCCTCTGCATTTCCTTAAGGCGTGAGGTTTCTTATGGACAGGACATTGACTATCAGAGTTCATGATAAAGTTTTCTACTTCAGTTTTGTTGAGCATGACAGTGGGTCAGGTTTTCAATGCTGTTGCTGAACTCTGCTCTTTGAATGACATGTTACTGAAAGTTCAGAGCATAAAACTAGGGGACTTTCGCATTTTTGTGCAGTGGCAGATGAATTCCATAAAGGATGAAAGTGGCGGATAGTTGGCATGATACTTCGTTTTATACTTGAACCTTGCGGTTATCCGCTGTTCTTGAATATTTTTCAGTAGTTTCTTCACTATAGCGTTTATTCCTCTTGCTGTATCCAAGAAAAACAGAGCCTTGTTTTTTTGCAGCTTGCAGTTCCAAAAACAGATCCACAAGCTCATGTAGCTTCTACAGTTCTTTATGTGTTAGGTTTAGAAAATTATCAAGTCTGCTGAAGAAAGATTCTTTGATTGCCTCTGGAGAGCCTTGGCACGTGTCCAGCCTCTGCCACAGCATTTGTAAACCTTTAGCTGGATTGTTAATGTGAATTGCTCTAACTCTTTTTGTATGCTGCAGTGACTTCCCACCGAGCCACTATTAGAGAAGGTCTAGCCCTTCACTAGGTATGAGGCTTAGTCTCTGGCACTGTGAAAGCTTGACTTCCAGAACAGTTAACTGGTAGACTGGTTGTCAAACACTTCTAGTCCTGCTGTGACCAGGTCTTGATGAGCCAGATACCAAGCCAAATCTAATGCACCTGCGGCTCCTGAATGAGTGTTGCAGAGACTAGTTTGCTATATGTGATTTCATGGGATGGATGCAAGTTTAGTCTGTACTTGTCTGTGCAGGCGGAATTAGCATCAGTAGCAACACTAGACGGAGGTTTTGGCTGTGTTGGAACTGCAAAAGGAACTGTTATAGATTTTTGCAGCTGTACATCTTGACTGTCAATACCTGGACTATGTGCAAGTCATGCTGGTTGAGTAGTGTGGACAGCTTCTCCTTGTAGAGCTGGAACACTTTTTAATTTGGACACGTTCTTTAGCAAGATAAATTGGCTGTTGTGATGGCAAAGCATGACTGATTCTATCTAAGTCAGCTACTGTTTGATCCACCTTTGCCTCTGCTGAGACTCGCTCAGCTTCCGCTCTTCCTTGAGTGCACTTAGTGTAGCTTCTACAGATGCTCTCTCCAGGTCTATATTAACTTTCTCTACATCTACATAAGCTTTCTCTATTTGCATCTTATCTTCACACTTTGTATATGCTGCTCTAATTCTAGCTGCTTCAGCTTTGGTGTGGGCTCATGCTGTTGCTATGCTAATTGTGGTTTTGCTTGAGCATCATGATGACATGATCAAATAACCACATTCTGACCTGACTTCCAGGACTTGAGGGATTGACGTTATTCGGATAGGAGGCTGATATTGTCGTCTATAGCATTCAGATGTATCTCCAGTCTGCAAGTAATGCCTTTGAGTTATCTTTTCATTCCACTGCCCTCACAGTGCATATGTTCATAGCCATGCAGCAAGTTAAACAACTTCTCAAATAATCATCCAAGATGGTAGCTTTCTTCAGGTTTTTAATGAGGTCTCTGTCTTGTGAAAATATATTGCTGTTTCAGGGGCAAATAAACAGTTGAAGGAGATGTACAGGTATGTTTCCACTGTCCACTTCAAATTGAATTAAAACTAACCCTCACAGGAATAGGATACAAAAGACAGCTTACGTATAAGAAACGATGTTCATACAAAATGAGCTGCATCTCTAGAGGCCAGAATTGATCATAGAGAGGTTAAAAGGTCAGCACAATATTGTGGGCCAAAGGGACTATATTGTGCCGTAATTTTCTATGTTCAATGAAAAACTGATGCCTATTGGAAACCCAACTTGAAATCCAAATGGCAAGGAGTACTTCTTGATTTTTGAACTCTATTTTCAGAAGAGAAATGTATAATACTGACATTGTATTAAGGAAGAGAGGTGCATTTTCTTCAGTGGGATAGCACAGTGACAGCATCTAAAATTGGGCTCTGCAGCATATTAAGAGGAACCCAGAAAGAAAAGGCAGAGACTCTGACCATCATTGTCTAATCTTCTCAGGCTATAGCTTTGCTATCAAAGAATTGAAAGACTGTCAAGAGGGTGGGTGGGGTGAGGTGAGTTGCTGTGGAATGGATGGGAGGAGAATTGAAATGAGTAGACTGTGTACTTTCCAGCAACTCTGCCTAAATTGCTGGGTGAGCTCTTTAATGAGTACTTTATATTGGTAATTACCAAGGAGCCAAGAAGGATGTGAAGGATAGGGAGATCAATGATGAGTATACTGAAATGCTAGGACACTTTGAAGTAAAGGAAGAGGTAGTGTTGGGAATCTTAAAGAGCATTAAGGTTGATGTGTTTCCATGGTCTTAAGAGACATACCCCAAGTTATTGAGAGGGGCCAGAGAAGAGACTTCTGGGTCCTTGATCAATACCTTTGTGTGCTCTCAAAACACTGATGAGAGCTTGGAGGACAAAAAAACAAACTGCCAGTTCCTTTAGGGCTGCTCATTTTATTCCCAGATGCTTTCTGTTCTTCCTTTGTCTCTTTGTCTGTCTCTGGTTCCGTCTCCAATGGGACTGTTTTTAAAAATAAACAGAGTATGACATAATACCAAAGACCACATGTACAGACAGTTGTTCCTTTGTTCAAGCAGGAAAATATGGATAATCTGCAAATTATAGACCAGTAACCCTCACACCAGTGGTAGCGAAACTACTAAAGAGGAAACAGAGGAATAGGACTGTGAGTATTTGGAAAGCATAGTCTAATTAGGGGCAGTCAGCATGGTTTTGGGTGGGGCAAATCATGTCTTACTAAATTAAATTAGATTTTCGTGGAGATGATGAAAGTGATCAATGAATATAGAGCAGTGTATTTTATCAACTTACATTTTAGTAAGGCAATCAACAAGGTCCCCCATGGAAGATTCATCCAGAATATACGGATATGAGGAGGAATTTCTTTAGCCAGAGAGTGGTAAATCTGTGGAATTTGTACATTGGGTATATTTAAGGCTGAGGTTGATAGATTCTTCATCAGTCAGGGCATGAAAGGATAACGGGAGAAGATAGGAGATTGGGGCAGAGAGAGAAAATGGATCAGCTATGATGAAATGGTGGAGCAGATTCAATGGGCCAAATGGCCGAATTCTGCTCCTATATCTTATGGTCTCAATACTAAGATTTATGGAATCCAAGGTGACTTGGATTCGAAACTGGCTTTCACATTGAAGACAGAAGGTAGAGCTTGATGGGTCTTACTCTTGTTGGCTATCCATGACTAGCAGTGTTCCACAGAAATCTCCACTACCATTATTTATTATATGTATAAATAACAAGGTTAAAAATGTGGATGAGTGGGCTAGTGAGTTTACAGGTGACATTGTGGATAGTGTAGTAGATTGCCAAATGATAATATGGGATATAGATCTGTTGCAATATGAGCTGAAGATAGCAGATGTTAGCAGTTGGATTTTAATCTGGAGAAGTATGAGGTGTTGCAATTTGGGAGATCAAATTTATAGGGAATGTACACGGGTAATGGCAGAGTTGAAGTACAGAGGGATCTTGGGATCCAAGTCCCTAGCTAACTGAAAATGGCTGCACAAGTTGACACAATGATAAAGATTTAGGGCATGCTTGTCTTCCTTTGTCTGAATGGACTGAATTCAAGAGCCAGTAAGTTGTGTGCTTTATAAAACACTGGATATGTCACAGCTGGAATATTCTATTCTATTCTGGTAACCCCTTTATTGGAATAATGTGGAGGTCTTAGAGAAGATGCAGAAGAGGTTTACCAGGATGCTATTTGGACTAGAGAGCAGGTGCTATTGTAGGTTTTCACAAATAAAAATGCCAGAAGAATCATAGCAACTCATTTATTGAACACCAAAAAAACTAAACTCAAAATGTGGGAAAAGTCCTTTATGTAATTAACTCATCACATCTGAGCAGCCTTTGAAAATGAACCCAAGCCAATGTCAGTGATTGTGAATTTCCTACCAATTAAATTACCCCAGACTATAAGGACAATTTGTTTGGACAATTTAGGATTATTTTCTCAGGAGAAAGCAGAGAGGAGGCCTAATAGGTTTATGAATTTATGAGCACGATAGGTAGAGTAGACAGCCACCATCTTTCCCCAACCCCCAGGGTCAAAATATCTAATGCTAGAGGGCATGTCTTTAATGTGAGAAGGGAAAAATTCAAAGGATATGTGTGGAAAAAGATTTTTTTATTAAATAAACACACACACACACACACACACACACACAGAGTGCTGGGTGCCTGGGAACTGATATTATAGAGGTGTTTAAGAAGCTTTTAGATACACCATGAGTATGCAAAGAATGGAGGAATGTGGATCATGGGCCGGCAGAAGATATTTGTATAATTAGGCACCATTAGGTTAGTTCAGCACAATATCATGGATCAAAGGGCCTTTTGGTGTGCTGTACTGTTCTATATTAATACTAATTGAGGGATATTACAGAAAAGTTAAAACAGAACTGTTTGAGAAAGGACACAAAGGAACAAAAAAGAGTCAAATGCACCAATGTTTGAGTGGAAATTAAAAATGCAAAGGAAAGAAAGTGCAGAAGAAAAATGGGAAAGAAGAAATTAAAAGCAGAAAAGATTAACAATGGGAATAGAAAAGTAAGAGAGGCATTTTTCCTTAATAATTGGTTTGAAAACTAACTTTAATCTTGCTGCACGCAATCTAATGGCTAAACTTCTGTGTAGTATTACTGTAGTTCTATGTATTTATCTTTGCAATGGCTGGTGATTCATTAGATGCTGTGGTCTTGGCACATTTAGTGTTTTAATGTTTTGTGTAGCCATTTGACGTATTTTCTCTTATTTCATTAGTTGGAATTTGTATATTTTCACTTTTTTTTCCCAAATTACTGTTGCAGCTATCATTGTTTTAACCAAGAACACAGGAATTTATTTTAAAATTAAAAATGAAACACATTCTTGTAAAGATGTCTGTCAATAATGAAGATGTCTTAATGGCAGACTTCTGCACAAATTGCACACCAAATGGTTTTGGAAATCTAAAAAAGGGGGAAAAATCCAAAAAAAATATATATACGCATTAAAGGAGAAAAGAAGAGTTCTATTACTTTCCAAGTTTATCTGTTAGCCAAAAGTGAATGGAAGTATGATTAGCAAAACAGAAAGAAATTCATTTATATAGCACCTTTCACAACAGCAATACACCTAAAATAAATTTGAATGTCTTTTAAATTAATTCACAGGCTGAGCCAGCATTTATTTGCCTATCCTAGTTATCTTTGAGGAGGTAGTTTTGAGTTACCTTCTTTGAGGTCCTTCAGATGCCAGTATATCCCAATTCAATAAGGGAGGGAGTTACAGGATTTTGACCCAAAAATGGTGATATACTGTATTTCCAAGTCAGGATGTTTTGTGGCATGGAGGGTATTTATTGTGTGGTGGTGTTCCTATATTTTTACTGCCCTTATCCTTCTAGCTGGTAGAAATTGTGAGTTTGTTATAGAGTGCTGGTGAGTAACTGAAGTGCATCTGGGAGATGGTACAAACTGCTACGGCTGTGCATCAGTGGTGAAGTGAGTGAATGCTTGCAGATAAAATGCCTATCAAGTGAGCTTCTACATCCTATATTGTATTGAGCTTCTTGAGTGTTGAAGTTGCAGTCATCCAGGTAAGTGAAGAGTATTTCATCACACTCCTAATGAGAGCCTTGTAGGTGGCGGACAGGCTTTGGGAATTTATGAGTGAATTACTCACCACTAGGTTCTGAGCCCCTGACCAGCTCCTGTAGCCACACTGTGTATATGGCTGCTCCATTTTAGTTCTGGTCAATTGCAAGCCATTGGGAGATACAGTGATATTCTTTATAATACAAATTATTAACTAAAAGAAGTCCAATTATCATTAGTGTAATACCAAAAATCGACACTAATATAATTATCTTGAAATGCATGGCCGCTTAAATATTAGTGTACTTACCACCCACAGGGATTGTACTATTTTCTGTTGCAGCCAATAGCAACTCCTTGGTGGCAGTCAAAAGCCAACAATTTAAAAAGTGACGCCTTTATGTCTGTGGTGATCATTATTTGCTGTGTTCCATGTACCAATGGTTTACTGCACTAGGGGAATAGAAACACTGGTGTTCTCCTGAGGGCCATATGACAAAAGCTAGCATTTTCCTACAGAGGCTGTATTCAGGTTTCTGAAATACAGAGTCATTTAAACATCAAGGGCAGAAACATTGTTGGCAGAAAATAATTTTCTTTAGTGTGCAGGAACAGAAGTAATGTGTTGCTAGGCCAAGATGCACAGACCAAAATAGTGTACCTTAAGGATAATAGATTTTTTTTCAAGCAATCTTTTACCCAGACACCACATAATAAGATTAGAAACTGAAGCAGGTGTTGGCTATTTTTGTGTATTGTTCCTGTCCGTTGTTCAATGAGATTGTGCCTCATCATTTTCCTCAGTTCCACTTTGCTACACTAACTATATGATTGCTTTAACATTGAAAAAAAATTACAAAAAAAATCTACCTGTCTCTATCTTAGACCAAAAGATACAAGACCTGAATTAGGCCATTTGAGCTATTTTCCCTCTCAGTGCCAATCACCTGCCTTCTCCTCGTATCTCTTCATGCCCTGACTAATCAAGAATCTATCAACCTCTGCCTTAAATGTACCCAATGACTTGGCCTCCATAGCTAGCTGTGGCAACAAATTCCACAAATTCACCACTTGCTGGCTAAAGAAATTCCTCCTCATCTCTATTCTAAAAGGACGCTCTTTTGTTCTGAGACTGTGTCCTCTGGTCTTGGCACTAGCGGTGCCAGAGATTTTTTTTCTTGCTGGTGCTACAGTGGGGCTGAATTATTCAGTGATGGTGCTGAGAGATGTACTATATGGTAATATGTATTCGCAAGGCCAGACGCGTGGCATTCAAAAGTCATTTTCAAGCATTATAAGCCTATTATAAATGCCTCTGTTGATTCACAAGCAACAGCAATTGATAGAACTAATATACAAGTGAACTGTGACAGAGTCATCAGCATCAGCGACAACCCGGGCTACATAGAGTATAAACAAACAAACAAATATTAACATCACATTTGCCTTCTTCTGCAGTGGATCAGCCTAAAAAATAACCTTTAGGGAATTCTGCACAAGGACTCCCATGTCCCTTTTCACCTCAGATTTTTAAATTTTCTCTCTATTTAGAAAAGAATCTATGCTTTTATTTTTCTACCAAGGTGTATGACCATACATCTCCCAACACTATTCCATCTGCCACTTCTTTATCCATTCTCCTAATCTGTCTCTTTGGTAGCCTCTCTACTTCCTCAAAACTACCTTTCCTTCCACCTATCTTAGTATCATCCACTAACTTGGCCAACAAAGCCATCAAACAATTGACATCATCTTGATCAGTTAGCCACTCTGTTCCCATAACGCTCTCGATTAGAGTTAGCAACGTTTCACAATCGTCTGGGCGAAAAATATATTGCCCATCTTGTTCATAAATGACCCATTTTCTCTGATACTATGGCCCCTGACAGGGGAAACATTAACTCTGCTTCTCTAGTGTGAAACCTCATTAGAATTCTATGTTTCAATGAAGTCACTACTGTTTTCAGGCAACCATCTCTTTACCCTTGCTCATTTAAGTTATGGGCAAATTTGTTTCTATTCCTTATGAGCTTCATTATAAGAGAGAACAGTTGGCATTACACACAGCTTGTTAAGAAGGGTGCAGTATTCTAGATTTTCCTGAATTCACCAAAAGAGTTTTGGTCTTACAAACCATCTCCAGTGATCTTTTTAATGATCACCAGCTGTATCTGAGAAATGAGCTGAAATAAGGGTTGCAAAAAAGGTGAAAAAATTGGGTGATCTGGGTGGCCTTTAAAGATCTGCGTGATTGAAACAGCCATGCAATATTCCCCAAAACTATTATCAGTCTTCCAGTTGGTGGTCACTGATCTCTATACACTCCTGCTCTCAGCACAGTAGCATAGTGGTTAGCACAATGCTTTACAGTACAGGCGACCTGGGTTCAATTCTCACCACTGCCTATAATGATTTAGTCCATTTTTCCTGTGAGTTTCCTCCGAATGCTCCAGTTTCCTTCCACAGTTCAAAGATATATCGGCTTGTAGGTTAATTAGTCATTGTAAATTGTTCCGTAATTAGGTTTAAATGGGGAAGTAGCTGGGTGGTGTGGCTCCAAGAGCCGGGAGGGCCTATTCCGTGCTGTATCTCAATAAATAAAACAAAATAAATTCATGAAAGCAAATAACAAGGAACCCACAGTTAAGAGGCTCCACTAATATTACCTCAAAAATTCATTTATAAATTGTTGACTATTATCACATTTCAGCATTTATCCCACATGTTAGGAATCTAATAGAAAATTATAACATGTCAACACCTTGCAAACCCATTGTTATGTTAAACCTGGAACAAGTAACCTTGTTCTCTCTCTTTAATGTTCAATATCAAATAGTAACTGTACTGTACTGTAAAGTGGTGCAAGGTTGTCATTACTGCACTGAATGACTGTTATTGTGAACAAGAGCATATGTCACAGCAGTTTTTAGCTACTGCATATTCTCAGCTTTTAACAGGTTCAACATTGGCTGTAATAATGTTAAGAGAACATTGAAATGACTGAGAGGCAAACAAAAATGCTGAAAATATAAAGTAAAAATAGGGAATGCTGGAGATACTCAGCATCAGTGGTCAGAGAAACAGTGAATGCTGCAAGTCTGTCATTTTTACTCGGACTAGAAAAGTGAGAAAGCAATTAAGCCAAAGAAAGGGGCTAAGTGGAGGGAAGGAAGGGAACATCTGTGATAGACACTAAGGTTATCCAGGAGATATGTAAGCGAAGATGATGATTGTTTGTTAATCATAACTTATCTCTCTGGAGATAATGTAAATATCAGGAGATGAATGAGCACAGTGGAGCGATCACCAACAAATTCCAGTACTATGACCTGCAGAATACAGCAATTGCTGGAAATCTGAAGTAAAAGAGAACATTGGAAATACTCAGTAGAAAGGTAGAGAGGGTTACATCTGTATAGAGTGAAAATCTCAGCTAATATTAAATGTGAATACCTTAGGTCAAAAACAGCCTGTTCTGACATGAACTGGAAATGCTGGATAGCTGAAATTGTTGTATTCATTATCAAGTCCAGAGGATGACAACGTGTCTAAATGGATGATTCCTTAAGAATAAATTATGCTTTATTGGAACTAGGTAGGAGGCCAAGATAAAGATTGGAGTGGGAATGGCTGAAGATTTCATTAAAAGACAACTGCAATTGCATGGTCTCCATTCTGAACCAAACAAAAGTGTTCCTCAAAGCAGTCACATCCCAATCAGTGGTTGGTTGCTCCAATGTAGAGGAGATCAGCTTGTGAACTCAATTAACATTGTGAGCAGTTCAGTCCTGACGGGTTACTGCACTACAGGAGGAACTGTCAAATGAGTCATTAAACTGAGGTCATGCTTTCTCTCTAGTAGATACAAAGAGTTCCATGGCATTGGAGCAGAATTGTTATTCTTGGTGTTCAGGCCAATGTTTATCACTCACTTGATGTTTTTCCAATACCTACAAACTGACTATCAAGTGAAGCAGACACTACCATCTTCATCAGCTTCTGTCTAACAATAATCCATCACCCTCTCTTTGACAATATCAACAACCTTTATGTTACTTGGCCAATGTTGGCATCCACCCTATCAGAGATACTCCCACCTTTATCCCTCTACAATTTAGTAAAAGTTCCCTTTCTTACTTTTTCAGCTCTGATTAGTGGTCCTAGACCTGAAATAATTCTCTTTCTACAACTGCTTCTTCCAAGTCACACACCATTCTGCACTAACCACATTGTTCTTGATTCTCTCAACAGCATGTTGTGTTGGTAACATATGATCTTTCTCGCATAGTCACAGGACCTAAATCATAGAACTCCCTTCACTTTTAGCAGAAGAACCAGAGGAGTTCAAGATGGTTCATTATTATCTTCTCTACAGAAGAAGGAATCACCAATAAATGCTGGCATTACTAATAATACTCAGATTCTTACATGTGAATGCATTTTTAAAAACTACTTAAAACCAGATAATTTGCCATAATCACATTGACTTGTGACAAATTCAGTCTGTGCAAATTTGTGTATTTCCTACATTGATCACTTACCAAGTGTAGGAATATCCTAAAATGAGGGTGTGAAGAGTTATATAATTGCAACTTGTTTATCATTTAGTTATCTGGTTGTACTTACTCTGGAGACTGCCTGAAGTAATTTTCCCCATCTGACAAAACAACCTCTTAACTCCGGCTCAAATTAAAATGTTGAAAGCACATCCTTATAATGGTAGGCCATAATATTTAACAATTGTTGGGGAAACATCTCCACTGCAAGTTTCACATAAGTGCTATCAAAACAGTCCCAACAAAGATGTAAAATAACTATTTTGTTGGGAACTATTTTAAAAATGTAAATAGATATTTTGATTGTGTCTCAGCCCTTAGAATTTTGTTTTGCCTATAGTACACTGAAAGCATTCCCACTGGTATGACTGAACGTTCCATGAACACTCACTCACATTGCTAGCGCATGATAAAACTGAGGAGCTATTTGCTCTATCATACTTGTTCAATCTCATTAAGGCTCTCCTATTAATCTCCGTAGTTTACAAATGTTTCTTTTTCAAGCACACATACAATTCCCTTTCAAAGTTTATTTTCTAGTCTTTTGATCCTCTGTGTTATGAAGTGTAAGGAATAAAGAGACATGATCGTAGTAAATGCTCTAATCAATTATAAGACATGAAACCATAATTCTAGTAACCAGCTTTAAAATGACTTGTAAAATCAGCCCATACTACACTATGCTTTGTTCATATTCAGTACTGTGTAAAAGTCTTAGGCAGATATGCAGTGTATAGGTAGAGTGCCTAAGACTTTTGCACAGTGACTGTAATTGTAAATGTGGAGCACAGAGTGAGTTTGTAAATCTGCTGGGAGCAAAGAATGTTGGGAATGGTGAGGATGAAGTTCCATGGGAGGGATTTAGGACAGGTGGAAGAGAGGGAGTTCCAGGGGCAGGGAGTGGCATGGGTGCAGACACTCCCAGACATGAGACACCAGGCAATGTCAATTGATTCCAAACAATTGGTTAATTGGTCATCGCAAAATGTCTCTCTGGTGCTTCCCACTCCCTCCCCTCTCCCAACCAAGATTCCCCTCTCCCTGCTCCTTTCCTATTGTCAGTCTACAATAGAGACCCATATCAGAATCAGGTTTATCATCACTCACAAATGTCATAAAATATGTTTATATATAAAAGACTTCTGCACAGTACAATAATAACCTGTTTATTGTATGAAAAGAAAGCTGTATGACATTGATACAACACACTAGTTTTCTTGTAAACAAAAAATATAGAAAATATGAGGCATAGGCCGAAGAATCTTCAAACCTACTCTGGCCTTAAATACAATTGCAGCTGATTATTTACTCAATAAAAGCAAATAAGTACTGTGGGAAAGGGGTCAGACTAAACTCCTTATAAGTGGTAAATGGTAAACATGATGTTTACCCTGATGACCCAATTGTGATGATGTCTGCCATACTCCTGGCCATGAGCAAAGTCAGGCACGCTGTACAGTCAGTGTCCAGGCAGGGCAACAGGGAGCAACCTGGTCCCAGTCTCGAGGGATCAAACTGGGTTTGTGTACCAGCATTCATCTGGTACCAGCCCAGGCACCAGAAAGCACACTTGGTCTTTGGAGGTCCCTTACTGACACCAATTACAATTTCAAAAGGTTCTTGTGAAAAATATAAATGGAAGTGGCTGTCAGATTTTCTTTTATTGCCTTGGATTCTCCTACAGATGTCAGTAAACTGACATGATTCCTAGATACAGCCGACAGATGTTCAATTTCCTGACTTAGAGGAGTGGGGAATGTTTTGCCCCTGAAAATAAAACGTGAGTTAGCCAGCATTTTGCGGCAAGAAAATCTCACCTTTTATGTACTTTGTGGAGTAACTTGGAGGGTTTGTTTCAGATTTTAATAATCATATTTCACAAATAAGTGAACAGCAGAGCCCATAATTTTCATCTTGACAAATGAAGTGAAGGGTTTCTAGGGGTAGGCAGGATTGCAAATCCAGGGTTACCATCAAATCCGCCAATGGAATTGCAGATCAGGTTCAAGGGACCATTTGACATGGTCCCATTCCAAATTCATGTCTTTGTATGGTATGAATATTTCTTCTCTCATTTTATGTAACGTCTGTGGTTACAAAACACAGTTTGGCCCATTAAACCTGTCCTGCTCCCAGGATCCTCCATGCTGAGCGTGATTGGTTAAGACCCCAGTCACATCAAACTGTTGCTGGAATATATAGTTGGCAACTCGAGGAATGATACCTCTGTCCCTTTCTCAATTCTCTAAATTACAAGAGCCTGGTGGGACCCAAACTGGAATAAAAAATGAAACAATAAGTAAACTTTGGAAGTTATTTCTGCAGAAGGAATGATTGTAAGTAATATTTGAGGTGGCAGCCGGCAGCCACAATAGGCTTGAGTAGATATTTACATTTTCAGCCGCCCCTTGTAATCTTTAATGTCTGTTCCTCCATTTTGTAATACCATTTCTTGCAACACAGGCATTCTGAAAATTTATTATTTTCTTGTTCCCTTGATTCCCTTAAAGCAGAATTGTTTCTACAGTACGGCATCAGCTCCACCTTTATAATAGTCAGCAACATTCTGTTCCAGCTCAAACAGATTTCCCCATGCTTCTAGCATGAACTGCATTCACTGTGTTGTGAATTAAGTCTTATGCAAATCAGTGACAATATTCTTACGTAGAGTTAAGAAAAGAATGCATTTTTATACAGTGTTTCTTTTTTAAATCAGAATGTACAAGAAGTTCCGGATGACATTCAGAAATGGGCTGTTACAAGCGAAGTAGTACTTTTTACGCCACACAAGTTGTAGTCGATGATCAAGAGTTTAGCCACCTCCTGTTAACATTCAAATTGCATTAACATTGTTGAGGCCCTGTCAATACCCTCCAGGTCACTATCGATCAGAAATCTAATTGAACAGTTTGCATAAACATTTGGCCACAAGAGCAAGTCAGATGCAAGTATTCTGCTATGGCTGACTCATTGTTTTCTCCTCAGTGACTTCTCCTGCTTGTGAAGAGGGAGTTGGGATTGTGATAGAATACCCTTCAGTTGCCTGGACCAGTGAGGCTCCAAAAGTAATCTCAAAATTCAACCATTTTCCATGGCAAAGTGGCCAGGTGACTGACTTCATATTCACCACATTAAATGCTCACTCCTTTCAATCTCGGTGCACTGTGATTTTAATATGTATCAACAATAAGCAGCTCCTCTCAAGACTTATTCAGCAGCACTTAGAGTACATTTGTCTTAAGAATAGTGTCAGATAATTTACTTAGTACAAACAGAAGAAAGCTATTCTACCCATCAGACTCTTGGCAGTGCCCAAAAGAGCAATCCCTTCCCTCCCTTTCCTTACTTTTCACAAAAAGTGTTCACTCCCACATATTCATCAACTCCCCTCAAAAATTATTTTTTAAAGCCATGGAGTTGCACAGCACAGAATGAGGCTCTGCAGCCTACTACATCTGTGCTAATCTATACAGCTTTCTAAACTGGTCCCATTGGTCTGCACTAATTCCAAACCTCTCTAGGCCATGAATTTTCAAGCACATGTTCAGAATCCCTCTTAAATATTGCTACTAATCCTGCCTCCACTACTTCCTTTGACTACTCTTTCTAAAAAATCGACCCTCATGCCCCATTTAAACCTCCTCCCTATTACCTTAAAACTATCCCCTTTAATTTTGGACATCCTTTTTATGGAAAGCAGGCTCTGATTATACACCCTATCACTGCCTTTCATAATTATATATGCCTCTATCATGTCAATTCTCAGCCTCTTGCACTCCAGTGAATAGAGACCCAGTTTATTCCACTCTGTCTTATTAACTCAAGTTCTCCAATTCAAGCAACATTCTTGTGAATCTTTTCTCTGTCATCTCTAGCCAACCCACATCTTTCCTGTAATGTGGTGACCAGAACTACAGGCAAGTACATATTAAACATTGTTTTGTACAGGTGTAATATAACATCACAACTTCTGCATTCAGTGACTTGCCTGATGTGGAAAACCACACCATATACCTTCCTCACTACCCTATTTACTCTGATTTCCTCTTTCAGAGTACTATGTACCTATAGCCATTGGTCAACGAAGCTCCACGGAACCCTGACATTCATTGTGTATGGACAGCCCTGGTTTAACCATTCAAAATGCATCACTTTAAAATGAAGTAATTCCCAGTTGATCAACTGTATACGTGTCTAACTATAGGCAAACCGTCACTGCCCACCAAAAACTTGATAATCATGCCTACATTCGCACCCAAACTTTAGTATATTGTATATGATGAACAGTGGAGAATGCAGTTCCAATCCTTAAGTTACATCAAAGGTCACGGGCCACCTATCTGAAAAAAAACCCTTCCACTTACTACTCTTTGCTCCCATCATCAAGTTACTTTTATATCCTAAATACAAAATACACTGCAGATGTTGTGGTCAAATCAACACGTGCAAAAGCTGGATGAACTCAGCAGGCAGGGTAGCATCCATTGAAATGAGCAGTTAACGTTTCGGGCCGAGACCCTTTGTCAGGACTCGCAGTCAACGTTTCGGGCCAAGACCCTTCGTCAGGACTCACAGTCAATGGATGCTGCCCAACCTGCTGAGTTCATCCAGCTTTTGTACCTGTTTACTTTTATATCCTATTGCCCAACTCAGCCTGGAACACACATGTTCTAACCTCCTGGACTAGCCTCCCATGCAGGATCTTGTAAAAGGCTTTTCTAAAATCCATTGTCCTCATCAATCCTCTTTGTCATCTTTTCAAAAAATAACTTTCAACTTTCATGAGAAATGATTTTCCACTCACAAAACCATTCTGACTATCCTTAATCAGTCCACATCACCTTTCCATATCCAAATAAATTTTGGCTCTCAGAGATACCACCAGTAACTCTCCCACCTGTAAGACTCACCAACTTGTAGTTCCCTGCTTTATCCCTGCTGCCCTTGTCAAATTAAGGCACAACACTCCTCATTCTTGTGATGCATCATAAGAGGTTAACCATTCAAAAGGAAACGTCAACTCTGCTGGAGCCCCAATAATCTCCTGTCTTGCTTCCCACAACATCCTATAATGGAACGAGTCATGCTCAACGAATTTGTCCACCTTTATTGGTTTAAAAACTTTCAATACTTTCTCCTTTCTCAGGATATTATTGTTCCCGCTCCTGAATTCATCAGATTCCATGTTTTCCTCCCCAATAAATATAGATGTGAAGAAGTCAATAAAGACCTTGTCTGTTCCCCATGTCTCTACATACACTGGACAACAAAGATTTTGCTTCCTGAATACTTTTAGGTGTATCTTATGAATTTTGGGCTACTGATCAGGAAAATTACCATGAAATTTCCCGATCATGCACCATTTTTTGGAATCACTTATGCTTATTATTTCAATTCATAATTCAAGTTAATTAAAATGTTGCCTACAATGTAAAGATTGGAGGAATTTAAGGTGGGGGGTTATATGGGAAGCAGGGTTTGAGGGTTGGCACAACATTGTGGGCCAAAGGGCCTGTAATGTGCAGTATTATTCTATGTTCTATGTTAAACTGGAAAGTTTCCTACCTTGTCCAGGCATGCTTGGGCGTGCTTAGGCAGTGCGGCTGCTGCATGGCAGGACAGGTTTTAGTAATAATTATTGGGTTCAGGACTGTAAGATGGAATTTACTATCACCAGGCACAAACATTTCTATGAAGGATTTGATATTTGAGACAGATGCTTCCCAGAATAATTCATGCCTAGATTAAGGAAAGTAATTTTGTTGGTCCACAAGTCAAACAGGTCATCAATGACAGGCAATTTGAAGAGTTTCTAGTGGAACTGGAGAAAATCACATGGAAAGCATTCAAGGAAGCTGTTGAATTTTTTCTCAGCATCTACAGAGCACCAAACTATGTGCAGCTGGTTGAAAGCATACTTCAAGCATATAAACCCATGAAATGCAACTTGTCACTAATGATTCATTTTCTGCATTCCCATTTAGACTTCTTCCCTGCAAATATTGGTGCTGTTAGTAATGAGCATGGAGAAAGGTTTCACCAGGACATTGCAGTCATGGAGAAAAGATACCAGGGAAACTGGAATCCATCAATGCTAGCGAATTATTGTTGGACACTTAAGCGAGAAGCCTCAGGCACTGAGTAGAAATGAAAATCATTAACAAAGTATTTTTAACTTAGTTGAACTATTGTAAAGCATCAGCACTATTATGCAATTAAACACATTATATTCAACAAAAGTTAATTTGTTGTTTCTCCAAATTCCTATGTGATACAAGTAGTCTGAAATTATATTTGAGTTCATCTTCAAGCAGTCTATCATAAACAAAAAAATTTCTGAAGAAGCAACACTTTTGAAAAAAATTTGTTGTACAGTGATACCGATTACCACACTGATCTTTAAGGGGACTCAGTCTTTCCCTAGTTACCCTTTTACTCTTAATATACTTTACAGAATGTTTAAGGTTTCTTTTTTGTCTTACATACAGATACCTCGTGGTCCCTTTCTACCTTGCTAATTTCCTTATTACATTCCTTATGCTCCTCAAGGGACTCACTTGATCCCAGCTGCTTATATCTGACAAAAATAAACTCCTTTTGTTTCCTGACCAGATTCTCAACCAAGATTCTGTAATCTTGCCAGCCTTGTCCTTCATTTTAACAGGCACCTGCTCACCCTGATCTGTTCCAATCTCACTTTAGAAGACCTCCCATTTGCCCATTTACCCACAAACAACCTTATCCAATCAGCTTTTGCAAGTTCCTGTCTGTGCCATCATAATTACCTTACAGCAATTTTTGACTTTAACTTGAAGCCAATTCCTACCTGTTTTCCATGACTATCATGAAAATACTAGAATTATGATCACTGATCCCACAACCACTTGCCCAGCCTCATTTCCTAAGCTTTGTTGCTTACCATGCTAAGAATCATTTTGCAATTGTCAAATTAACCTACCTGAAATGTTGATGAAAAGTGGAATAGGCAGAGAAATGTCTGGTAGTTACGTGGAGAATGTGCAGAAAACTGCACCCCAGGAGTGACCCAGGTTCCTGAAGCTGTGAGGTCACAGCACCAGCTGCTGCACCACCTTGCCCGAGAGTAACTCTTCCTCTGGATTCAGATGAATAAGAATGATAATCCTATAAAACTTACAAAGCTAGTAGAGTTTGCCGCCAGATTGGCTGTAGATTCTGAAAAAAAAACTTTAAGTGTCTCTGATATCCAAAAACATTTAAAAGCTATTCAAAATGAAGCAAATAATAATGAAAATACTGATAACACTTAAAAATTGTTTCTTGGAAAAAAAGGGAAATGGTCCTGAATACACATGAATCAGTTATTGTTATTAAATGCTGTAAATAAGTTAATCAACAAAGGAATCTACCTGTCCTTTTTATTATTGGCAGCAGACCAGTAGCCATTGAATTCAATGGCTGGATGCATTCCACGTTGACCTACTAGGTGCAGGATGAAGAGAGGCTTCTCCAACATAAATACTAGAGGATCTGAACCAGACTGAGCTCTGTATGTAGATTTCATTTATGTTTGGAACTATTGGTCCCTATCAGCAAAATCAATGCCCATGACATATGAAGATATGAACATTAAAGATCTTCAGATTCATTTTTAAGTACCTGCTGTAGGATCTCAGTAGGTCAAGCAGCATTTGTAGAGGGAAAGGGGCAGTCAAAGCTTTGGGTCAAGACTTTGTATCAGGACTGGATTTTTCCTCTAGAATCCATCATCTGCAGTATCTTGTGTCAACCTCAGCAAAACACTCCAATATAGTTGCAAACTAGAAAATTGCCCAGGTAGGTCCTGTACTTGAGAACATATTAAATCTAATGCAGTCAAATAATGCCCATTTGCTGATCCTCAATCAGCAGAGAAGTGATGGAATACTGCACATTATCAAGGACACACCAAATTGGCCCTTATCAGTAACCTATGCACTAATATGCTCTTTAAATTCAACTAAGACTACCTGGATCCTGACCTAATGACGATCGAGTCCAAATATAGATAACAGCTGAAAGTGAGATAGAAAGAATCTGATTAGTTGTCTCATTTAACCTCAATTGCCAGGATTCAAGGATCCTGTTAAAGATTGAAACCATAGAGAATCCTGATCCACAGAACCATCCACATTTCATATCAAATTATTATTAAATCTACTCACAACCCAATATTTACATTCTATTATCACTACATCTTCCATAAAGGCCATCATGGTAATACTATGAAGTTGTGGCCACTACTTCATCTTCTGATCTCCAGGCCTTCCCACACAGGAGCAGAACAGTTGGTATGTGCATCATAAAATATGTTGAATCTCAATAGGCTTCTAAATTCTAGACCCCCAACTGAGCAGTAATGTGATCTGCATCACATAGGGTATAACCAGACATATTGATAATGATTGATAGTCACCTTTTCTGAAAATTCAATTACACTTTATTTTCCAGTACATTGCAATTGAAAATCAATTTTTTCATGAGTGAAATCTGATAACAATGAGCTATTGTTGTTGAGCACAACACAGAAAATTTGACCAGGCACTTCCAGCGGTACCTCTGCTACTCTGATATGCTTTCTGTGTTACAGCTACATGGTATTGTGCTGTATTGTTCCATTTTCCATGCACCAATCTTTTTGGAGCAGTGGAGGAGAATTTCCTGGTGTGCCATGCTCATCACCAGAACGCAACTCCAAGAAAAATGCAGCCTGATTAAAGCAGTACTGATTAAATAAGACAATAAGATACAGGAGCAGAATTAGATAATTTGTCCCATCGAGTATGCTCTGCCATTTCATCAACCGTGGGATTGAGTTGAAGAGCCATGAGGTAAGACCTATATAAGGCCTTAGTTAGGCCCCATTTGGAGTACTCTGTTCAACTCTGTGTTGAGCTCATTACAGGAAGGATGTGGATGCTACAGAGAGAGTGCAGAGGAGATTTACAAGGATGTTGCCTGGATTGGGGAGCATGCCTTATGAGAATAGGTTGAGTGAACTTAGCCATTTCTCCTTGGAACGACGTAGGATAAGAGGTGACCTGATTGAGGTGTATAAGATGATGAGAGGCATTGATCGTGTAGGTGGCCCGAGGCTTCTTCCCAGGGAGTGGCTAAAACAACGGTCGTAGTTTTAAGGTGCTTGAAAGTATGTCAGAGTTAAGTTTTTCCACACACAAAGTAGTGGGCACATGGAATGCACTGCCAGTGAAGGTGGTAGACGCAGATATAATAGGGTCTTTTAAGAGACTCTTAGATAGGTACATGGAGCTTAGTAAAATAGAGGGATATGTGGTAGGGAAATTTTAGACAGTTTCTAGAGTAGGTTATATTGCCAGCACAACATTGTGGGCCGAAGGCCTGTAATGTGCTTTCGATTTCTATGTTTCTATGACTGATCCATTTTTCCTCTCAGTCCCAGCATCCTGCCATCTCCTCGCATCCCTTCTTGCCCTGACCAATCAAGAATCTATCAACCTCTGCCTTAAATATACATAAAGACTTGGCCTCCACAGCTGTCTGTGGCAGAGAATTCCACAAATTCACCACTCACTGGCTACAAAAATTCCTCACCTCTATTCCAAAGGATGTTTCTCCATTCTGAGGGTGTGTCCACTGGTCTAAGACTCTCCCTTCATAAGAAACATCATCTCCACATCCACTCTATTAAGGTCTTTCACCGTTCGATGGGTCTCAATGAGGACACCTCTCATTCTTCTGAATTCTAATGAATAGAGACCCAGAGTCATCAAACACTCTTCATATGACAAGCCATTCAATCCTGGAATCATTTTCGTGAACCTCTTTTGAACCATCACCAGTTTCAGAACATCCTTTCTAAGAAAATGAGCCAAAAACTGCTCACAATACTCCAAATGAGGCCTCACCAGTGCTTAATAAAGTTTCACTATTATGTCCTTGATTTTATATTCTAGTCTTCTTGAAATGAATGTTAACATTACATTTGCCTTCCTCACCACATACTCAACCTGCAAATTTACCTTTAGGGAATCCTGCACAAGGATCGCCAAGTCCTCTTGCACCTCAGTTTTTGTCTTTTCTCCTCATTTAGAAAAGTTTCAACAGTTTCATTTCTTTTACCAAAGTGCATGACTATTCAGGTTCCGACACTGTATTCCATCTGCCATTTCTTTGCCCATTCTCCTAATACAGGTCCTTCTGTAGGCTCTCTACTTCCTCAAAACTACCTGCCCCTCCACCTGTCTTCATATCATCTGCAAACTTGGCAACAAAGCCATCAAGTTCATTATCCTAATCATGGACAAAACTTAAAAAGAACCAGTCCCAACCATGTGGAACAATGCTGGTCACTGAGAGCCAACCAGAAAAGGCTCCGTTTATTCTCACTCTTTGCCTCCTCCCAATAAGTCATTGCTTTATCCATGCCAGCATCCTTCCTGTAATACCATGGGCTCATAGCTTATTAAGCAGTCTCATGTGTGACATGTTGTCAAAGGACTTCTGAAAATCCAAGTACTGTACATAACATCAACCAATTTTCCTTTGTCTATCCTGCTTGTTATTTCTTCAAAGAATTCCAACAGATTTGTTAGGCAAGTTTTTCCCTTGAGAAGTACATGCCAACTGCTATGCTGACTATTTTATCATGTGCCTTCAAGTACTCTGAGACTCCTTAATAATCAACCCCAACATCTTCCCAACCTCTGAGGTCAGACCATCAGCCCTATGGTTTCCTTCCTTCTGCTTCTCACCCTTCTTGAAAAGTGGAGTGACTTTAGCAATTTTTCAGTATTCTGGAACCATTCCAGAATCTACTGATTCTTGAAAGATCATTGCTAATGCCTTCATAATATTTTTTAGAACAATCTGGTCCAGGTGATTTATCTACCTTAAGGCCTTTCAGTTTCCCTAGAACCTTCTCCCTAGTTATGGTAACTTCACACACTTCATGACCCTTGACCCTGGACCCTGGACCTTGCACTATACTGTTAGCGTCTTCCACAGCGAAGACTGATGCAAAATACTTACCCGGTTTGTCTGCCATTTCCTTGTCCCCCATTTCTAACTCTTCAGAATCATTTTCCAGCAGTGTGATATCCACTGTCATCTCTCATTTATTCTTTGTGTATCTGACAAAACTTTTGGTTTCATCTTTCTTTCTTTTCAGATCTTTTTACTATTATTATTATTATTATCCAAAATACAAGAGTACAACGAAGTAACACTTACAAAGTCTCAAAATAGAAAAAAAAACAATATTAAGGATTGAAAAATATGGTGACACAGAAAAAAAAAGAAAAGAAAAAGTCCTACTAAAGCAAGAAAAAAGTGAGAGAAAAAACCCATTAGGTGTTCATCTTTAATATGGCTGGCTAACTTACTTTCATATCCCATCTTCATCTTAATTGCCTTCTGTTTATTTAAAGCTTCCCAATTCTCTAAATTCTCACTAATTTTTGCCCTCTCTTTGGCTTTTATGTTGTGTTTGCCAGCTCAACAAACAGCCTTTCCAATTTAAGTCACTCAGATGACTCCTCAATATCCACCAAGCAAATTTCCTGGCTTGAAATTTTCGAATCCCCCCCCCCTAATTCTCAAAAATTGAGCTGTGGTATGAGTGGAGTTGTCTCTCCGCCACAATATCAGTCCTGGCAGAGACAGTTCCAGTCTAACCACAACTCTTGTTTGATCTTTTGGGCAATGACCAAAATTATCAGCACCTGCACTATTTTAATCAAACCTTAGGAAATTTTCTGCCCTTTAAAGAAGCTGTCTTTTAAAGTTATAGCACACAAGACAAATGCAGAAGTTATTTCTATATCTAGACTGGATTCAGGACTCACATGCTTAGTGGCCAAGACCTAAATCAATCATAGGTTCCAAATGACATCAGTGGTTGGAGGGAGTTATCACAGCAATGTATGGGATAAAGGAGAGAAGGTAAGTAAAACAGTAAAGGGCTTGCATTTTAGAGTCTGATACAGCACCCTTAAAGCCTAAGAGAAGATGCTCCTGAGAAACCATGAACAGCACAAGGAGTATATGAGGTGTATAGGATGATGAGAAGCATTGATTGTGTGGATAGTCAGAGGTTTTTTCCCAGGACTGAAATGGCTAGCGTGAGAGGGCACAGTTTTAAGGTGCTTGGAAGTAGGTACAGAGGAGAAGTCAAGGGCAATTTTTTAAAAATATAAACGCAGAGGATGGTGAGTGCGTGGAATGGGCTGCCGGTGACGGTGGTGGAGGCGGATACGATAGAGTCTTTTAAGAGACTCCTGCACAGGTACACGGGGCTTAGAAAAATAGAGGGCTATATGTAACCCTAGGTAATTTCTAAAATAAGTACATGTCCATCACAGCATCGTGGGCTGAAGGGCCAGTATTGTGCTGTAGGTTTTCTATGTTTCTATGAGTGATAGCATAAGATGTGGCATAGAAACCTTAATAACTTCAGGCAGAATCCAGTTTAAATTTCAAAGTAATTTTATTATCAAAGAAAGTATACAACCCTGAGATTCATTTTCTTGCAGGCATACTCAATAAATCCAATTTTAATAATAGAATCAATGGAAGACTGCACCCAGGACAGACAACCACCATGCAAAAGACAACAAACTGTGCAAACTCAAAAAGAAATTTAAAAAATGAAATAATAATAATAAAAAGCAATAAATATCAAGAAAATGTGATGAAGTGTCCTTGAAAATTATTCCATAGGTTGTGAGAACAGTTCAGTGATGGGACAAGTTGTGTGAAATTATGCCCTCTGGTTCTAAACCCTGATGGTTGAGTGGTAATAAAGGTTCCTGAATCTAGCAGTGTAAGTCCTGAACTCCTGCACCTTCTTTATGATAGCAGTAGCAAGAAGAGAACCTGGGTGATGGATGCTGCTTTTTTGTAACAATGCTCTGTGTAGATGTGCTCAGTGGTGGAGAGGGCCATACATCTAATGGAATGGGCCATATCCACTATATTTTGTAGGATTTTCCATTCAAGGTAATTAGTGTTTCCATACCAGGCAGTGATGCTGCCAGTCAATATACTCTCCACCACACTTCTGTAGAAGATTGTTAAAGTTTTAGATGTCATGCCGAATCTTTGCAAACTTTTAAGGAAGTAGAGGTGCTGCCGCGCTTTCTTCATAATTGCTCTTACATGCTGAGTTCCTAGAGTGATATGGAGCAACCATAAATGATTGTCATTGTCCTCACTCTGGGCAAGTCCATTTGGACTTACATAAAGCTTAAATAAACTACACTACAATATTAAAGCCATGATTTCACAGTCATTTATCTCTGGCATTTCATATAATTCTTGTACATTTTATATTTACCACTTGTTAGCTGAAGCTCATTTAGACTTCATTCAGTTAAAATGGAAAATTGTGCAATTTACATGAAATCTGCTGGCTCCCTCTTTACAGAAGAAAAGTCCGGTTCACATGGAGCAGCTTCAGCAGCCTTTCTACTTCAATACATTGGATCTTCAGAAAACTTGGGGGGGGGGGGGACTGTCGGTGGGGCTATCTGAGCTCAGGTATCTGCCCTTTTAAACTTTCTAATTGGCAACATCCATAACAGTAATGCATCAAAGTTAAATGCTTCAGAACCTGGATCACTTCAAAATGGATGCCCAATCACAGACACTATCACAGCTGAATAAAAGTAGCTAAGATTAAAATAGAGCATATTAATAATTCAGATATGGATGATATTGCATCAGTCAATTTTCCCAACTTCATGTCATTATCCTACTAAATATGCATGTTTAGTTTATAATATAGTTTGTCCCTAATGTATCTCTTGGGACGGTGGCAAATCAGAGTTAAACACAATTATCTTGCATTTCTTCATCCATTTTATTACTGAAAGTATCAACCGTTTATTATGAGCATGTATCTGTCTTCATAAAAGTATCATGGAGAGGAATTTCAAATAAATTTATTAATCATTCCTGAATAATGCATGCACATGGTAACTTCAGATATTCAGATTTCGCAATCTGGCTTAGGCTTTATTTTTGTTTGTTCGTGGGGTGTTGATGTTATCGGCAAAATTATCATTTAATGGACATCACTAATGGCCCTTGAACTAACTTGTTGGTTGATTTTAGATTTCATTGCTTGGTTGATTAGATTTCACTGTTGTAAAAGTGGCTTGGCTTAGAGGTCAGATTGGTAAGGATGAGAGAGGCATGAATGGATATGGGAGAAGGCAGGAGATTGGGGCTAAGAGGAAAATTGGATCAGCCATGAAGAAATGACAGAGCAGACTTGATGAGCCAAATGGCTTAATTCTGCTCCTACTTCTAATGGTCATATTCTCTTATTCCCTTCCCCAAATTGAAGCAAATGGCTCTTTTAATGACAATCCAGTAATTCCATTGACAATTCCAATTTACTTTTATTGATTAACTTGATCTTCCTTCCATTTACCGTGTGAACTCAAAATCAAACTCCTAACCTTTGGACAACCAGTCTTCCTAGCCAACCGCAATGGTATCATTGCTCTGTTTTTAAGTTCTGTTATTTTAGTATTTGGGCATTATTACTAGTATCAGAGTGGGGTTTGGTATTTTAGTCAGCCCAGATAGTAAAGACCATGAGCCTGGGAAATACTCTTATGTTGTTCAGTTTTATAGACACTATATATAAAATCTGAAATCCATTTTAAATGTAATATTTTTACACAGCTGCACAACACAGTCAGAAAAGCTTGCTTCCTCTAGTTTAACAATATGCCAATTTTGAAAACTCAGCAAGCTGTTCTCAATTGGTAAACAGTAACAATCTCCTCAATGTATGTTGGCCATGTTGTTAACTTTCTCCCATATTTACTGAGGTTATGTAATGAAAATGATTATTTTCTCTCTCTGGGCAATCTAATAACCATTATTCTCTTCTACATGCACCAACCCACAGTTCAATTTAGGTATTCTGTTTTTTTATGTTCCACTTCAATCATTGCAAATGATGTTTACTCCAGCAGACCAAGGAAAAAGCTTATCCTAGATGATAAATAAAATGAAAGCATTAAAATTAAAAACATTTTTTAAAACCTAATACACATATAGATTCCATCAAGATTATAAGTATGAAGGGCTTAATGGTGATACATCATTTCTTTCGTCCTTTAAAGATTTTTAAGATTCTCAGGTGCCAATGACACAGCTGGCACTGTGATAAAAAATCATTGAAATGATTGGTGAATTATTATCACCTTTTTATTTATTTCTACATGAACTATCAATGGATGCTGTCATAAGCAAATTTACTTTTTAGTATGAATAGTTTTCCAGCTTTCGGTGACAGTACCACCATATATATTAACAATATGCCTGGAAAGAAGATTCCAGTGTAGCAGTTACCAAGTGTATGATATGATGATGATGACGGCTATTGAGGATGTTTGGCTTCCAAATCAGTCCAGTTCTTTCTTTACTGCATAGAAACACTTTGGGTACTGAATGGTTAAATATTTCTGGCATCCTTTGCCTATTTGTCAGGATATAATCAAGAAGCTAGTACCTCTCTGCTATTAATGCTTATCTGGAATACTGTATATATACATTATATATTGCAAAATAATATTTCTAAAAATTATATCTGGGCATCTGTTTACTTATCTTTTCTTTTCGCATTCTTCCACATTATACTGTATATCCACTATTATAGTACAGCTTAGATGTGAATTTGCACATGGAAACTTGGGGTTTATTAAACATACCATAGAATAACACTTTTCAATATACAGTTATCTCGCTCTAATGCAACCAGGTTTCATTGGTATTTTTATCGAAGTGGAACATATCAGTCATGTAAAAAAATAGGTTGACATATTCAAAGAGTAGGTTATCCAAGGATGACATTTTAAGACAATAAATGGCACTGCCTTCAAATGAATAATGAAACCATTCATAGGTCTCATCTTCCCTGAACACATTATACACTCCTCTGTAATATCTCTCATAAAACCGTATTACATCATAAAACTTGAAAATTGTGCTCAGTGACAATACTGCACTATGGCTTTGAGAATAGGCATTAGTAAATTATCAGTAATAAGTTATTACTATTGTTATATGTATTAGAAAAATTAAGTATAGAAGTATTTAAGAGAAAAGTAATATAATTTTAGGGTCTAGATGTCTCTTAACACTTCTTTAAAAATAATGGCCATTTATCCATAGTCATGAAATGACATTTAACATTTTTTTCAAGAATCTGACTCTGTTAGTTATTAACAACACATACTTGTCAGAAATATTGCAAATAATACTTCCCTGATATTATCTCCTCTAAACATATGGTACATAAAGTGATCCTTTATTTGATCCAGTAAATTGTAAGAGAATCTAAATAGTGCATCACTTGAAATTTTAAATGTCTAATTCTCACTGGGTCTGACTGGCACTTCATTTTATTACGTACTTTAACAATTTAATATATTGATATGGGTTGACATCTGTTCCAATGAAAATACCACCAAGTAAACCAGTATACATCCAATATGACACATTTAATGTTGAATTAATACGTTTTGACTCCAGAAGAGGCAGCTTCCTTATCTAGTACCTATTATTCTTCCTCACCTCGCTAGAAATGTGTTTTTCATATCCCTGTGCATGCATACCACTAACTATGAGTAAAATAGGAATCAAACCAGCATGTGCCACTGAACAGTGTATCTAAAGACTTATTTTCCATTGACCCAGTTTTAACAAGATTTTAAATGGCTGTAGTAAGGAAATGCCAATAACAAGATTATTACTCCAGTTTCAAGTAATGAATCAACTGGAATACCAACCTATCACAAACTAAAGGTAAGCAAATCATAGGGAAATTTTACTGTGGCTTCCTTCCATAACAGAGAATCACAAATACTGCATATTACGTATACGGTATCAGAGAAATGAAGAGCAGGATGTGTCACAGTTCTTCCTCTTAATATGTCTCTCATCATGAAGGGATTATAAATAACATTTCATTTCAACAACTTAACAGATGAGAATCATGGCTCCTTTAGAGAATTATGCATCTTGGGATTTCACCTATCTATGATAAAGGTATCCCAATTTCTGTCTGAACTTCAATACAATAATAGTGCAACAATTCAGATTTTAAATCAAAATCTAGATTTTAAAAATTCTCCGGAGTCCAGAAAATGGCATGCAGCAGCTGGCAAATCTGCTGTTTGAATTGAATGCTTGTAAATAGCAAACATGTATAATCACACAGGATCTGACAATAATGTTAAAAAAATTCAAGGTACTTAGAAGAAAATTTTGAGTTGGAACAATTAAAGGAAAATACACATACACTGAGAACAATTAAATCATTTAAGTTAACTAAAGAAAACAAATCTAAACCTTTATTTGCCTTTTATTCCAGTTTGAACTCCCAACTTGAGAGGTGGAAAATTTGAGGAAGTTTGCACAGCTCAGTCCAACTGTAGATGTCCAGTAGTTGGTATGTACTGAACTGAAGCCTCCATTGCACCCTCCAATTAGGAACTGAGCAAGTCTGGCTACAGCAGATTTGCAGTGGATGTCAGCTAAAATATTCCCCATTCTTTCTAGTATATTCATGCTAAGGAAAACACTTGATTATATCTTCAGATAGTTTTTTTTTACAATGGCATTAGAGAAATTGCTTTGTCAAATAACAGATTAGTTGGAATCTAATCGTTTTTAACCTGGCAACCACCTTAAAGCAATGCTATGACACATTAGACAATAATCTATGTACGGCAGATGTTGATAGTACAAAGCAAAACTGAAATTGATGGAAAGGCAAGGCAAATCGAGCAACATTTGCAGAAAGAATAAGTTAGTGGTTTCTGTGTGCAACTAGATTCCAACGAAGTTACTCGACCAGTTCATTATTTCTAAATTTTTTGGTTTTTGCCATCTTGCACTGAATGTCAACTTACTTCAACAATATTTTAGCCATTAATAACATCTCCTTATCAAATTTATAACAAATCCTATTATACATGATGATTTAGTATCTGAATACAAAGAGAAAACCCTTTGCTGAAGACAGAGTGAATTATCAGAAGGCAATGAGGATATTATTTTATCGAAGCAAAATATAACAGTGGAAATCTGCAATAGAAATCTGAACATGCTAGAAATACTCAGTAGTTCAGGCAGCATTTGTGAAGAAAGAGACAAATCAGATTGTTGAGTTCAATCACCAATCTGTTGATCACTTATTAGGAGATTACTTTGATCGTTGTCTGTAAATTTATGGGCTATGTTATTTGAAATTATAATTCACAAAGCTCAGAAAGCTACACAACCCTATGTCTGGACAAAAATAGGTAAACATTAGCATAGAGCTTTCAATCTTGTTCACAAAATGCTCTTGTATTGCAGCAGCCACTGAAAATCTATGAGAAGCAATTTTTTTAGGTAGATACGGTTTAAAAAGAAAAGCTGGCAAGGGCAGATAAGTGACTTAATTCCCAGGGGTTTTGTTTAGAGTCATCTATCTTAGGAATAAAAGTGAACATCTGGACTTAAGTTATAATTCAGGTCAATGAAATTTCTCACACCAGGGAGCAATGCAAAAGATCAAAACAAGCTCTAAAATATAAATCAAAGACAACCAAAGCTAACATTGAATATTTGCAGCAAATTTCTCAAAAGGTGATAATAATTCTAATACAATTTAAAATAATTCAGTGTTGAATATTGTGTTTGATATAATATAATATCGGTATTAAAATGTGAATCTAATTAGAATATGAATCTAATCAGAAATGACAATCTATTAGCATAAATGTCCTTGTTTGCTGTTGTCCTTTAGGGTATCAAGTATAGTACAGACAAAATGCATCAGGAATCAGCTGATACATCATCACCCAAAGAAAACCAAGTTATCAGTTTGTGATGGAAAACTCTAACGTAAGCTTAAAAAGCAATTACTCTTCCTTGTGTATAAAAAGATTTTATGTTGACAATACAGACACATTAAGCCAATAAATCTTTAGTGATTTCATGCTGTTAGATTTCTAAAGTATAATGCTTCTTAAGTGAATCGGTTTCATAATGCATGTATGTACCATGTCAACATTTCTTAATTGACATGCAAATTTGCACCTGTTAGAATAAGTGTACATAAATATAAGTAAGAGATAAACTAAATTATCACCAAAAGTTTTGTTTTATTATTTTTTAGGAAAATGTTTAAAGATGGTAAACATTCAAAAGCCTATTGAACACCAAATACTTTCCCTTGGTTTTCTAAATATGCTGTTTGCTAAGTATCTAAAAATGACTTGCACTGGTGAATACTGTAAAGAGAAAATGGAAGAAAGTAATGAAGTATGCCTTAACTATCAATTCTAATGGTCTTTAATATTTTCAATAAAGTGCAAGATTACAGAATGTATTTACTGGATAACAACTTTCTCTACCATCTGCAAGCAAGTCTAATCTGTACAGGAAAGTAAGAGTTTATCAGCATTAATAATTGGTTTATTTTTAAATGTTCAAAACAGAAAAATTACTGGCTGCGCAGAAAATGTTTTGAAATCTAAGTGGATGATCTACTACACAAAAGGAATGAACAGGTAAGTTATGATGTTTTGCTTAAAATACAAATACCCTCATTTAAATACAAAAACCCTCATTAAGCATCCAGGCATTTTAATCCATGACCCCCCACTTGTCTTGCACCACAAATTGCAGTACAAGTGATCTGACACTCACAGACTCTGCCTCAGTTTGATGCAGGTTTCAGCTGTGACGACACGGCCTGCAAATCTGGCCAGGCGTTGCAGATGCTGCGAACCCTTGTAATTTGTAGCAGCAAACTAATTGTTTCAGCCTAAGATTCTGCCATGTCAACAAAGAATGTTAACTTCAATGAATTTCATTAAAATGAAGGAATTGCTGTCCATACATGCATCCAAGCCTCTTATTGTCTCAGACTTACATAACTGAAGAAAACAGAAGGTCAAAGATTTGATCGAAAACAATTGAAAATCACTTTCCATTTCTGTTTTAATTTACTAGCACAGAATTTTACTGATAGCTATCCTATTTTAAGTATTCAGTGTAATAACATCTTCACTTGATTATTTAGCATCACTTTCATCTTCATAACGGCTTATGAGCATATTCCTTAAGGCAACTATTGCCTTATATTTACCATATATTTATCACATCTAAGCACGCGAGATTTAAGTCTGCCAGGAAACAATAAACACTCCATTTTATCCATAGTTTATTGTTTCGTGTACACAAAGAGGAAGGCATTTACAAAGAAATAGCATTTAGAATTCTAGGCTCTGTGCTTTGTGAAGCAAGCTATAATTTCCAAAGACTTGTTTAACTGGTAGTCCACCAATATAAATGCATTCTAAAATATATTTATTTTTGGCAAGTACTTTATATTTTGCAAACTGTGCAGGTATTATTCACCTGAGAAATTGCTTTGAAACTGGGCAAAGTCAATGCCAGGATCTTTGCACAGATTTCCATTATATAACACTATTTTCTTTACAGCTTACAAATCATAAAATCACAGAGCACTATTTTACTATTTTCTTCGATATCATCCATGTTGTTATTGGACTTACCGCTGTTTACCCAGCGTGCCCTTCACGACAATTTAAACTTAATATCCTTTAAAATAAATTCTCCAAGCTAAATCTGTTCGCTGCTTCTGGAAATCTAAGCAGATCCTAGCTGCAAAAAAATACTGCATTCACAAACTAGTAGCCTCTATTCATTTATATTGCGCTGGCAACTGACTTCATTTGAGAAGAATTAATGTTTGTCCGTAGCCTTCAGCATGACAGTAAAAGCGCTATTGTTTTAGTTTTCCTCCACAAACAGCCTATTTTTTCCACATTCATGTTTTTATTTGTTTCACAAAGAAACTTTCTAATAGGTCACAGCACTCTAAACTAATAATTTTTGTCTCCGTTCCCATCAGTAATTTATTCTTAATAACATGGATCTATAAAGCAGGTTGAATTATTCTGGGATGTAGCTGATCAGTAGCAGTCTCAGCAAATTATTTTATAATAAACTATCTTTGGGCAATCATAAAATATTTAAAATTTAATTGGAAATATAAATTTCTTAAGACTGAATGATATATACAGAAATCAAACAAGAGTCCTGCCAGAGTTGTGAATTTCTCTTCAGGTATAATTCCCTGGTTGAAATGGGCCTGAAAAATGAACATCTCCTGATTGCAGTTTTTCTTATTAATTCATTTTACTGACCTAGTTTCAGTGACATTCCCCCACAGTCGATTTCCGATACAAATTTATAACTACACAGGCTTATGTCAACCACCATACTTGCTGTCAATGTTACAGTACAGTATTTGTAATCAATTTATTTGAAAGGCAATTCCCTCTCATTCTCAGTATCAGGGTATTCAGACGTACAGACCTTCACAATTTTCTGTCCACCCAGGGAAGAAATATGGCTGCTGGGTGGATCCTTCTGCATTAAGTCAAATTTGCCTCACACTGCTTAAGGAAGACTGAAAAGAAATGCTGATTATTTTCTTTTCCTTTGTTTAAATAATGCAATTCTGATGCATTACCAATTCCATCTGCTGCATCATTTCAAATTACAGCAGGTGCTTTCATGAAATAAAAATATAGCATTTAAATTAAACATTCAAAGAACTAACTATAACCCATACTGCATACAGATCTGCCCTTGGAAAATGAACTGCTGACAGATTTTCCAACATAATATCTTGCTCTCCTCCAAATTAAATTAACATGCAAGATATATTTGTAAAAGAATAAACATAAAAGAAATGTCTTTCACATACCGGCTATGGTGCTAGACATGATGATGTAGGATGTAGAGGCTCAAGTAGCAGGAATGAGATGGGTCTGTTCTGCAGTGGTGTGGAGGCAGATGTCTGAATAAGGCACTGACTCAGTGGTGTGCAAACTGCAGGAGAGAAAGAGGAGAGGCAACCTGTTAGAGACAGTAAATCTGAGTGGTAGAGACACTGCTTTGATGTCACTGCTATACTGCCTTTTTCCCTGAACAATGAATATTAATTTGCTAATGGCTCAAAGACCTCTGGGTCTTAAAATGTAATGATAAAACTGTTTGAATTTGGTGATATATTTTGAAACTCCCCTACTAATTGCACATTCCAAATGGTAGCTGTTTCAGCCAGTTTGACATTGGAAGTTATTATTTAAAAACCCAATCATTTTATAAAATACATTGCATTTATGCTATAGTCTTTGAGCAATCAAAATAAATACTGTTGGCCTCTGAACTAAAGGATTTTTATGTATAATATATACAGTAAGTACCTTCAAATGCTAAAACAAGTCCAGAATCCTGTATGAAGGTATTGATGATAGACATTGCAATTCCATTAACCTCTACAGTACTGTGCACTGCATAGCATTTCTCCATGGAAGCTATATATAATATAGACCGTAAATACTCTTTCATTTCTTAAGTGATTCAGCAAGACAGTCATTGCAGAGACCCTTCCCATGGAATGCCCTAGCTTTTACCAGCTAGAAAAGCTGTCATTGGTTTTAATAGTTTTTAAGTAATCCTAACTCAGTGTCATTTAGAAACTATTAGAATTTGAAGTAAATAATTTAAAAAGTTAAGATCTATTAAAAATTCAAATAAAATAAAGTCAGTAAAACAACACATAAAACATGAAGGAATTTGAAGCAAAAGTAGGCCATTCACCTCCTCATGTCTGCTTCGGTGAAATCAAAGCTCTTATTACCTTTTTTGAATTAACCCTTCTCTTCATGATTCCTTTCATATCCACAGCTCTGTTGATCCTTGTTTTCAATATAGACTCCACAGCCCTTCTTCACAGAGAATTCTGAAGATTCACTGTACTATGGATGAAGAAAATATTTTACAGTGCCGAATGGCTAATCCTGCGTTTTGAGACTGTCAGCTCAAGTAAGAGGAAATCTCTCCCCAGGGGAAACGTCATACCAATAGAACCCGTTGTGGTCAAACCATGTAAAAATTCCTGAGGTAACAAACTCATTAAACAAAATTATGATGCACAGGCTCAGGTAATACATTGGCTTGGATTGAGGATAGTTTAATGGATGTTATCCCAAGGTTTTCTCATCAGGGTTAGATATTGCTGCAGCAAAACCTTTGAACACTTTTACTTTTATTAATAAGGCCAATGCACCATTTACTTTCCTAATTTCTTGCTACACTTGTATGATAACTCTCAGTAATATACACGCAGTATTCACAAAGATATTCTGAACACCAATGGACACCAGTTTCAACCATTTTAAAAATATTGCCGTATTCTACTTCTTCTGCTAGAGTTAATGACCTCACATTTTTGACATTACATTCTATCTGCTCTGTCCTTGTTCATTCAGTTAGGCTGCAGACATTACCCTTAAGCCTCTCTCATCCTTGTCACATTCATCAGCAAACTTGGATAAGTTGCAGTTCGCTCCCTCATAGTTCAAATCAATGGTCTGAATGAGGGAACCAGCTAATGTGATCCCTGCTGCAGCTCATTAGTCTACACACCCTAAAATTACCCATTTCCCCCTCACCACGTTACTCTGTTCATTAACCAGTCATTAGTCATAGAAACTACAGCACACCAAAAGGCTCTATGGCCCTTCAGCCCAAACCATTTAATCTGTCCAGTTCCAATGACCAGCACCAGGACCATTGCCCTCCATAGGCCTATTAACAATGTACCTATCCAAACTTTTCTTGAACGTTGAAATCAAAATCGCATTTCTGGCAGCTCATTCCACACGCTCATTACTCTCTGTGAAGAAGTTTCCCCTCATGTTCCCCTTAAACATTTCAGTTTCCACCCTTAACCTAACCTTCAATTGTCCAGCACAGTATATTGTTCCCTAACCCATGCCCCCTAATTTTATTTAATAACATCGTGTGGCACCTTATTGAAAACCTTCCAAAAGACCAAATAGTTCTTGTGCACATTTCCTTCTCTATTCCATTAGAAGCAATATCAAATACCTTTTAGCAAATTTGACAAATCATATGTCCCTTTCATAGGTCCATGCTGACCAATCAATCTATTTCTGGTTTGCACTGTGGACTGAAATGCCTGTGCCTGAGCTGTACTGTTTTAAGTGGCCTGTCACCACGTCTTCAATAATAGATGCTAGCATTTTCCACACAGTATATGGCCACATCTTTCAAAACTTTGAGATGCATGTCATCAGATCAATGTCATGTATCATCTTTTAGCTTCATTAATTTCACCAATATTTAATGCTAATGTCTTTATCACCTCACTCATTCTGGACCTCTTGTCCTCTGCTGTAACCAGGAGGTTTTCTATGATTTAATCTGTGAAATATGTTTAATTTGTGCACAATTTCCTTATCCGCCAATATAACTTCTCCTGCATGTTTGTAAGGAATCCCTATTAATGTTTGCTAATGACTTATTTCTACAAACTGTATCTGTGGAAGCTTTTACAATCTGGATTACTCACAGATTCAAATGTCTCTGTTTGACCTCTATTACCTTCTGAGCCCTAGGGTTCTTCCAGGAGTCAAGAATGGCGGGCAGTCTTAATTCGTAACAATTGCTTACTTTAAAGTACAAACTAACATACAAATACAAAGCCAAGTAAATAAAGAGCTCAGAAATAAAACTAAGATGAATGAAAAACTGTCGAAAGCCAAATATAAAGGATGGTGCCTCTGAAAATTCCATCAATTTAATCATCAAAATAAGAGAAATTCCTCAGATAAACTAAACCAATCAATGATTGCACAATTACATCACGTGGGTATTGTACTAATACTTAGCCAATGAAAAATAAGAAAGGTGATAAACTGGTACATTAACTGATACAGTTTTCTGCCAGTAAGTGGGGGATAACCCATGATATAATGTGAAAAATACATGAGTTTGTTAAAAAGTACAAAGATTAAAATTCAGCTTTAGTCTTAACATTAACTCATCGTAGAAAAAGTATTAAAAAAACAGTGGTCTGCAACATCCCTTTCTTGAAGCAATTGCTGGTCATCATTTACTGAGTTCTGAAATCTTCCCATTTCATGGGCTTCCGACAACATGATAAGCTTTTTCTCTGATCTCTTACTTTGAAATCAGTTGTTTACTCATAGCCAGGTCTCTTTTCCTGTTGAGCTTTTGTATCTTAAAGAGATATTGCTGAAATTTGACATGGTCACTCCAGGACATTAACTTTGTTGTTTTTAAGCCAATCTTGTGTAGCTTCGGTTTTATGCTTGCTGGAAAACAAATCTTCTCCCAAGTCACAGTTCTCTTGCAGACTGCATCAGCTTTTCCTCCAGGATTTCCCTTGCTACATTCATTTTACCCTCGACCTTCACATGCCTTCCAGGGCCTGCTGCAGTGAAGCATCCCCACAGCATGATACAGCCGCTACCATACTTCACAGTAGGGATGGTGTGTTTGAATTATGTGTGGTGTTTGGCTTACACTAAACATAATGATTAGTCTGATGAGCAAAAACCTCAATGTTGGTTTAATCAGACCATAGAACCATCTTCCAGCTAACTTCAGGGTCTCTCACATCCTTCTGGCAAACTCTAGCCAGGATTTCATGTCAGTTTTTTCCAGCAGTTCTCTTTGCCATTCTCCTATAAAGCTGCAACTGGTGGAGCACCTAGCCAGCAGTTGTTGTATGTGCATTCTCTCCCATCTAAGCCATTGAAGTTTGTGACACCTCCAGGGTAGATATAGGTCTCTTGGTGGCCTGTCTCAATAGTCTCCTTCTTGTATGGTAACTTAGTTTTTGAGGATGGCCTGCTCTAGTCAGGTTTACAGCTGTGCCATATTCTTTCCATTCCATGTTGATTGACTTAACTGTACCTCAAAGAATATTCCATGACTTGGAAATTTTCTTGTATCCATCTCCTGACTTGTGCTTTTCAATAACCTTTTTGTGGAGTCATTTGGAGAGTTCTTTGGTCTTCATGGTGTAGTTTTTGCCAGGATACTGACTCACCAGACCTTCCAGATACAGGTGTATTTTAACGAAAATCAATTGAAACACTTTGACTGCACACAAGTACTCAAAAACAGATCTCCTGTTAACTATTTATGACCTAAAAGCTTTTGGCTGCACCAGTGATGATTTGGTGTGTCATATTAAAGAGGGTGAATACTTACGCAATCAATTATTTTGTGTTTTATATTTGTAAAGATTTATTTTCACTTTGACACAGGAGAGATTTTTCCATTGATCAGTGTTAAAAAAGCCAAATTAAATATACTGTGATTGAATATTTTAAAACAATAAAACATGAAAACTTCCAAGGCTGAGCAGGTGAATGCTTTTTATAGGCACTGTGGGTCACCCTATCACCACTTAAAATGGACTCAGTTTTGTTTTCTTGTTTGGGGTTGCATAAAACTTAAGGGCGAGCTGTAGGCCATGGTACACCTTCCTCATGATACTCAGTCAGCTGTTATTTGATAATGCCTTTCATTCTTTCAACTTGTCCTGATAACTTTGGATGGTGTGGGCAATGATTCAAAGCTCATCAGCTGACGTAATTCTTTTCAAATATTTCCAGTGAAATGTATCCCTTGGTCAGGATCAATGTGACATGGCAATCCCCATCTAGGAATATAGAGCTTCATCAGAGGTTTAGCTGTGTATGTGGCAGTAGCTTTACTTGCAGGGATGGCTTCAGCCATCTTGAAACTTTGTCCACTATTACTAACACATCAGAATATCCTTGGCATTTCAGTGGAGTAATCTAGTTCAGTTGTAGATGTAAAAATGGACTGAGTGGGGTTGGAGTACATAGTTGAGGTAGCTTCTCCATTGATTTGCAGTTTATTTTCTAGCATGTCATACATCTCTCAACTGTTAGTCAAGCTTGCATCCTGTACTTTGGATTCTCACCACTAGAAGAATCTGTCAACCATCTTTCGCATTCCAATGTGTCCTAAGCAGTGTATATTCTGTACCAGGTAAGGAAGCAGCTTAGCTGGGGCTAGCAATCTATGACTATTGCTGTATCTCCATACTCCATCATCACTTAATAACTCATCATTATCCATCCAGTACCACTTTTCTTCATTTGAGCTGATCTTGCATTTCATGAATATCTTGCATGTTCGTCTATGACACAGTGTTTAACTTGGTTTCATTCATGGGGTTTTCTTCTATTTCTTCGATTTCCTTTATTCCTTCCCTTGCCATCCTTTTTGACTGCAAATCCATTTCCACAGCTTTCAATTGAGGTGATTTTTTAGTGACCTTTACATTTATATAGTGCAGCTTCTGATGGTATTTGTATGACGAGTTCATGGCTCCATGGGTGGCTCTGCAGCATAAGAGGGAAGGAAAAGGAGGGGGAGAGCTATAGTGATAGGGGATTCAATTGTAAGGGGAATAGATAGGCATTTCTGTGGCCGCAAACAAGACTCCAGGATGGTATGTTGCCTCCCTGGTGCAAGGGTCAAGGATGTCTGAGTGGCTGCAGGACATCCTGGAGTGGGAGGGTGAACAGCCAGTGGTCGTGGTGCACATAGGTACCAATGATATAGGTAAAAAACGGGATGAGGTCCAACAAGGTGAATTTAGGAGATAAACTAAAAAGTAGGACCACAAAGGTAATAATCTCTGGATTACTACCAGTGCCACATGCTATTCAGAGTAGAAATAGGAGGATATTTCAGATGAATACGTGGCTTGAAAATGGTGCAAGGGGGAGGGATTCAAATTTCTGGGGCATTTGGAACCAGTTCTGGGGGAGGTGGGACCGGTATAAACAGGATGGTCTGCACCTGGGTTGGACTGGAACCAATGTCCTAGGAGGAACGTTTGCTACTGCTGTTCAGGAGGATTTAAACTAATGTGGTAGGGGGATGGGAACAAGTGCAGAGAGACAGAGGGGTGTAAGATGAGGGTAGAAGCAAAAAGTAGTAAGGTGAAAAGTAAAAGTGGCAGGCAGGCAAATCCAGGGCAAAAAGCAAAAAGGGCCACTTTTCAGCATAATTGTATAAGGGCTAAGAGTGTTGTAAAAACAAGCCTGAAGGCTTTGTGTGTCAATGCGAGGAGCATTTGTAACAAGGTGGATGAATTGAATGTGCAGATAGTTATTAATGAATATGATATAGTTGGGATCACAGAGATATGGCTCCAGGGTGACCAAGGATGGGAGCTCAACATCCAGGGATATTCAATATTCAGGATGGATAGACAGGAAAGAAAAGGAGGTGGGGTAGCATTGCTGGTTAGAGAGGTGATTAACACAATAGAAAGGAAGGACATTAGCCTAGAGGATGTGGAATCGATATGGGTAGAGCTGCATAACACTAAGGGGCAGAAAACGCTGGTGGGAGTTGTGTACAGGCCACCTAACAGTAGTAGAGAGTTTGGGGATGGCATTAAACAGGAAATTAGAAATGCGTGCAATAAAAGAACAGTAGTTATAATGGGTGACTTCAATCTACATATAGATTGGGTGAACCAAATTGGTAAGGGTGCTGAGGAAGAGGATTTCTTGGAATGTATGTGGGATGGTTTTCTGAACGAACATGTCGAGGAACCAACTAGAGAGCAGGCCATTCTAGATTGGGTATTGAGCAATGAGGAAGGGTTAGTTAGCAATCTTGTCGTGCGAGGCCCCTTGGTTACCCTTTGGGTAACCACCATAATATGGTGGAATTCTTCATTAAGATGGAGAGTGACATAGTTAATTCAGAAACAAAGGTTCTGAACTTAAAGAAGGGTAACTTTGAATGTACAAGACGTGAATTAACTAAGATAGACTGGCAAATGATACTTAAAGGGTTGACGGTGGATATGCAATGGCAAGCATTTAAAGATCTCATGGATGAACTACAACAATTGTTCATCCCAGTTTGGCAAAAGAATAAACCAGGGAAGGTTGTGCACCCATGGCTGACAAGGGAAATTAGGGATAGTATCAAGTCCAAAGAAGAAACATATAAATTAGCCAGAAAAAGCGGTACACCTGAAGACTGGGAGAAATTCAGAGTCTAGCAGAGGAGGACAAAGGGCTTAATTAGGAAAGGGAAAACAGATGATGAGAGGAAGCTGGCAGGGAACATAAAAACTGACTGTAAAAGCTTTTATAGATATGTGAAAAGAAAAAGATTGGTCAAGACAAATGTAGGGCCCTTATAGTCAGAAACAGGTGAATTGATCATAGGGAACAAGGACATGACAGACCAATTGAATAACTACTTTGGTTCTGTCTTCACTAAGGAGGACATAAATAATCTTCCAGAAATAGTAGGGGACCAAGGGTCTAGTGAGATGGAGGAACTCACGGAAATACATGTTAGTAGGGAAGTGGTGTTAGGTAAATTGAAGGGATTAAAGGCAGATAATTCCCCAGGGCCAGATGGTCTGCATCTCAGAGTGCTTAAGGAAGTTGCCCAAGAAATAGTGGATGCATTAGTGATAATTTTTCAAAACTCCTTAGATTCTGGATTAGTTGCTGAGGATTGGAGGGTGGCTAATGTAAACCCACTTTTTAAAAAAGGAGGGAGAGAAAACCCAGGGAATCATAGACCGGTTAGTCTGACATCAGTGGTGGGGAAAATGCTCGAGTCGGTTATCAAAGATGTGATAACAGCACATTTGGAAATGAGGTGAAATCATCGGACAAAGTCAGCATGGATTTCTGAAAGGAAAATCATGTCTGACGAATCTTATAGAATTTTTTGAAGATGTAACTAGTAGAGTGGATGTGGTATATTTAGATTTTCAAAAAGCTTTTGACAAGGTCCCACACAGGAGATTAGTGTGCAAACTTAAAGCACACGGTATTGGGGGTATGGTATCGATCTGGATAGGGAAATGGTTGGCAGACAGGAAGCAAAGAGTTGGAGTAAACGGGACCTTTTCAGAATGGCAGGCAGTGACTAGTGGAGTACCGCAAGGCTCAATGCTGGGACCCCAGTTGTTTACAATATATATTAATGATTTAGACAAGGGAATTAAATGCAGCATCTCCAAGTTTGCGGATGACACGAAGCTGGGCGGCGGTGTTAGCTGTTAGGAGGATGCTATGAGGATGCAGGGTGACTTGGATAGGTTAGGTGAGTGGGCAAATTCATGGCAGATGCAATTTAATGTGGATAAATGTGAGGTTATCCACTTTGGCTGCAAGAACAGGAAAACAGACTATAATCTGAACGGTGGCCGATTAGGAAAAGGGGAGGTGCAACGAGACCTGGGTGTCATTGTACACCAGTCATTGAAGGTGGGCATGCAGGTACAGCAGGCGGTGAAAAAGGCAAATGGTTTGTTGGCATTCATAGCAAAAGGATTTGAGTACAGGAGCAGGGAGGTTCTACTGCAGTTGTACATGGCCTTGCTGAGACTGCACCTAGAGTATTGTGTGCAATTTTGGTCCCCTAATCTGAGGAAAGACATTCTTGCCATAGAGGGAGTACAAAGAAGGTTCACCAGATTGATTCCTGGGATGGCAGGACTTTCATATGAAGAAAGACTGGATTGACTATGTTTATACTCAATGGAATTTAGAAGATTGAGGGAGGATCTTATTGAAACGTATAAAATTCTAAAGGGATTAGACAGGTTAGATGCAGGAAGATTGTTTCTGATGTTGGGGAAGTCCAGAATGAGGGGTCACAGTTTAAGGATAAAGGGGAAGCCTTTTAGGACCGAGATGAGGAAAAACTTCTTCACACAGAGAGTGGTGAATCTGTGGAATTCTCTGCCACAGGAATCAGTTGAGGCCAGTTCATTGGCTATATTTAAGAGGAAGTTAGATATGGCTCTTGTGGCTAAAGGGATCAGGGGGTATGGAGAGAAAGCATATACAGGGTTCTGAGTTGGATGATCAGCCATGATCATACTGAATGGTGGTGTAGGTTCAAAGGGCTGAATGGCCTACTCCTGCACCTATTTTCTATGTTTCTATGACTTCTATAAGTTCTCATACTAGTTGGCTATTCTTGACTGGAGTTCCAATGGCTGTAAGAAATCCTCTTGGTCTCCATAAATTTCCAAAGTCAGGGACAACCCTGAAAGCATATGGAGAACCTGGGTAGATATTAGCTGATCTACCTTCTGGTAGCCTACAGGCTTCAATCAAAGCTTTCAGTTCTGCCTGTTGTGCAGAGCCACCTGGAGCTATGTTTCCTGAGGCCACCAACTCATTTTTTTTGACAACAACCCAACCAGCTATTTGAATGCTCCCTCAATGGTTGAAGGGCCATAAGGCCATAAAATATAGGAACATAATTCGACCATTCATTGTACAGAATCTGCACAGTCATGATCATCATAATCTTCCATGTCCACTGGCAACGCCGTAGCTGGATTCACTGGAATTGCTCATTGGATGATGATATTAGATGCCTCAAGAACAGTGGACCATTTGGACAACTGAGCAGTTGTCACTTGAGAGGCCCTGTTCACAGTCAGTACAATATGCACTTAGTGTGGATATCGAACGCTTAAAGTCTTGTCCAGCATGATGTCAGAAACTGTCATGACTGGGAGGCAAGATGCTTGCACTGCTTGTAGAAATGAACCCCCATCCTGAGACCCCATTGTCTAATTTGGCAGAGTAATATCCAACAGGATGCTGCTGATCTCCATGTTCTTGTGTTAAAACTGCCATCATGGAGCCATGCTTCCTATTGATACATAGGGTGTTGTGTATGTGGCCTGGTTACATAATTCTATTAATAAAAATGCTGGAGACAGGAGCTAAGGTTATTGATTCTTTACTAGCAGAAACCGAACTTGACACGCTCGTACAGAATCAATACGCGCCTAATAGTGCATGCTCAGTATGCACCTAATTGCATATTCTACGACGTGTTACTAAAACATAAAGTAGTCCTTTATTATACTGTAGGCTATACAGTACACCCCTCCCCCTTTATTTTAATAGTGTATCAACTTTTTTTTTACTGGGGCACTATGTTAAACAAATACGTTTACCCTTAACATACAAACGCCTACCATTTCTTTATTCAGTTACTTAATAATATCAAATTATAACAAAGTAATGTAATAATATCAAATTCTAACAAGCCTTTTTTTTTACTTTGGTCTAAGACCCACTTATAATTCAAGTGTCTGGGGTGGGGGGTCTTCTCTGCCTCTCTGGGTAACGTCTGTCAATAAAATTGTTTGTTTTAATACAGATTTCCATATAAAAGTTATGAAAGTTTACCTCTGAGCATAGGGAGTTAGGAAGATGTGCGCCTCCAACTCGCTAAGAGTTCTAGGCAGCAGATCGCCTCCGTATAATGAAGACTCCTCTGTGCAGCTGTCCTGGATATATACACATCTTTGTGTTATCACTTGTCTTCCTTACCCATATCTCATTTGTTCCAAATGAGCTAACTGCACAGCCAATCTTCATATTCTCCTTAGATTCCAAATAGATAGCCTGACCTTTATGATACCATCTCTTATATAACTTTCCATCTTCTATTTATGCTTCATATCTTTGTGCTGGCCGTGGTGGACTGGAGAAATAGATTTGCATTTAAAGAATTCATGGCCTGGTACACGACAATGCTATTAATAAAAACACTGGAGACCGGAGCTAAGGTTCATGGTTCTTTACTGGCAGAAACCAAACTCAACACACACGTACAGAATCAATATGTGCCTAATAGCACATTCAATTACGTGTTACTAAAACATAAAGTAGTCCCTTATTATACTGTAGTCTATACAGTACACAGGGTCTTCCCATATCAGGGATTCCCAATGCATGTGCAGTACTTAGTATGGCCTTTAAAGTTTGAAAAGGTTCCACCTGCTCTTCATTAAGACTTACAGGGTCGTCAGAGTGCTTGATCCTTTCAGCACACTAGTGAAGGATTGAGCAATTTCAACATATCAATTGACTAATGCTCTGTTGTAGTTGCACAAACCCAGAGATGATCAAAGTTGCTGGACTGTTGTAGGTGGTTTTGCTGATTTAACAGCCTTACTATGATCTTCAGTGATTCCCTGTTTGCCTTGGGAAATATTCTGTCCAAGTAAATGACTTCTTGTTGCAATTGTTCCTTGTCTAAGTTTGTTTTGTGTCCCTTGAGGGCTAGTTGATCAAGCAGACGGAGTACGTCATGTTCATCTACAGTCTCAAAGGCAATTAGAATGTCATCCACATCTTGTATAATAGTTGAGTCAGTCTTGGAAAGCCCTTTAGATGTTGTCACAATGCCAAATTGTAGACAGTAGGACAATTGTGAAATGCCTGTGGTAGCATCATCTACTAATATTGTTGACCATCAACTGTAAAACCCAACCATGGTTGACATTCAAGCATCAGTGGTACCAACCAGAAATCATTGGCCATATCAATGACTGTAAACCACTTATATGATGGAATTGGTGTGCTGGAAACAGTTGATAGATCTGCCACCAGAGGGGTTAACTTGTTAATACATTGACTGGTGATCCTGTAATCCATCATTAGTCTCCAAGTACCATTTGCCTTCTTGGGAGGCCAGACTGGTCTGTTTGACAAGAATTCCTCGCTCCTCCATCTGATTGACAACAGGTCTGATGCCTTCTATAGATGTTTTGCTTAGAGGATATTGTTTGGTACTAGTTAGCATCTTACCTGTAAACTTGGCAGGCTCCATTTCCAGCAGGCTTTGGTCATTTTTGTCTTGTGACCATATAATCTGGCTGCTTAATTTAGATTTTTCCAATCACATGAGATTCCAGATAATTTGACCCTCCATTAATTTAAAAGTGGAGATTAAAGTCAATAGGACATCTGTTCCGAGAAGAGGTTGTGAGATATCTCCCATCCAGAATTGTTCTTCTCGTAGGTGAGGAACAAATAGTACTTGAACTGGTCTGCTTTTGATTAGCTCAATTGTCTGTCCTCCAGCACTGTGTGCATATCTTAGGTGTTAGTCAATGGCACATTGCACTTTTGGGCAATAGCTTCTGTTATGCATGTTAGTCCTGCTCCTGTATCCAGTAAGAATTCAACACGTCCATATCCTACCAGTAAATTAACACATAAGCCATCCAAGTTTTGCTCTACCACTGTAGACAAAGGCTGCAGGATGGATCTAGTCACTTTTGCAATATTGACAATGTCTCCATTACATCTGCAAATGTAGCCTGAAGCTGTGACATTCAATTAAGGTTTTCCTTCCCTGGTGTGATTGGGGGTTGAAGTTGTTGTTCACCTTAAGGTGAAGTTTATTTCTTATGCCAACAATGTCCTCTTCTACCACATAATTTGCTTATCACTTTATTTCCTTGGCATTGTGTCCCATACCAAATTTGCTATGGATTCCAATTCCACTTGTTTTGTTGGTTAGCAGGTGGAAACCGTTGACTAGTCTGTACCAGTCTTATTCGGACGCCCATATCCTGCTCCACTTGTTAGGCAATTTGTACCATTTCACTGTAAGAAACTGTAACAGTTTCCCTCCAATTTTCTCCTGTTAGCTTCACCATTTTGGCAACATCTGGTTTCAAACCATTGAAGAAAGTTGATTTGAGAGAGCCATATATAGCACGTTCAGTATTATCTTTGTTTATCCCCGGGATGCCTGAGTAACTGAACCAAGCTACCCTACAGTGGTCTTCAAAGCATCCTCTGAAGGCTTCTGTTTGCAATCAACCACTTTCTTCTGATCAATCCAGTTTGGGGTTCGTCTCTCCAACCATGCTCTAATTGATTCCCAACAAGCTGGTAAACTCTGTTTATCCTCTCCTATACTATCTTCAACTTGTTGTGTCAACTGGTTCATTTGCTGAGTTATTAGCATGGTAACTAAAATTTGAGTACCATCATATAGATGCAATTTGTACATATTTTTAATTTGTTGAAGTTTGGCCCAAGCTTTTAAGCTTATTTTTTAGTGTGTGGAACTTCCCTGGACCATTTGTCAATTCTTTCTGGATCTGGTGGTTAATGATAAACCACCTGTATCACTCCATACTCTCCACATTCAATCGTGTTTTTCCCTTAGTTTTCACTGGAGCAAGTCTCCCCATTGCTGCCAGACCAATTACACTGGACAGCAAACGTTTTCAAAAGAAGTTCCTTCCCAAGAAATATTTTTGGTTATATTAGACCACTTAAAGCTGAACACAAATATAATTTCAGACTACTTGTATCATGGAAGAATTTGGAGAAGCAAGAAATTAAGTTTTATTGAATATGTGTTTAATTGCATAACAGTGCTGATGTTTTACAATAGTTCAGCTAAGCTAAAAATGTTCTGTTAATGATTTTTGTTTGTACTCAGCGTCTGAGGTTTCTCGCTTGTGTCCAATAATAATCAGCCAGCATTGACAGATTCCAGTTGCCCTGATACAGCAATGTCCTAATGAAACCTTTCACTGACTGCGCCACGATTTGCAGGGAAGAAGTCTAAATAGGAATGCAGAAAATGAATTTTTAGTGACATGTAGCACTTCATGCTTTTGTATGCTTGGTGCATGTCAGCAACCAGCTGCATGTATTTTGTTACTCTGTAGGTAGCTGTCCAGAAAATTTTCAAAAACATTCTTGAACACTTTCCATGCAATTTTCTCCAGTCCCAATAGAAGTTCTTCGAATTTTATGTCATTGATGACCTGTTTAACTTGTGGACCAATAATTTATACTGACCCCACAGGTTGTATAACTACAAGTTATAATTAGCTCTGCCACAAAATAAAATACAGACACACTCTGCTCACTCTTAAATTCCCTTTAAGTGATGTAATGAAGGTATTTACTCTCAGATAATTAAGGAATGGAGGAATCGTCTTACCTCCAAGCTGCACACTTAAAACTTCCTTTCCTTGTCCAGATTTCCTCAAGTAATCGTCCCACATTCAGACAAACATACAAATACAAAGCAAACTAAAATAGCTGAGAGACAAATCTAAGATGAAAGATGAAACAAATCTGTCATAAAAGATGGTGCCTTTGAAAAATCCACCAGTTTTATAATTGAAATAAGAGCGATTCCTTAGATAAACTGAACCAATCAATGATTGCACAATTATATCACATGGGTAATATGCCAATGAAAAATGTGAAAAGTGATAAATTGGTAGATTAATTTATACAGTTTTCTGCCAATAAGTGTGGATAACCCACAATATAATGTGAAAAATACTTGAGTTTGTTAAAAAATACAAAGATTAAAATACAACTTTTCTTACGTTAATTCATCTTAGGAAAATATATTTAAAAACAGTGGTCTCCAACATCCCTTTCTGAAATTTTCCCTTTTCATGGGCTTCTGACAACATCACAAGCCTTTTCTCTGATCTCTTACTTTGAATTCAGTTGTTTACTCACAGCTGGGTTTCTTTTCCTGTTGTGCTTTTATGTCTTAAAGACATAATGGAACATGAAAAAGCAGATTTACTGATGAGAAAAGATGATTTCTATATTACAGGATGTTAGATCACCTTTGTCAATGTTCAATGGGCGCAGGTGTGCAACTGACAAAATTAAAAACAATTTGATTTCACTATCATCCCAATTCGCACAAAAGTTCACGATGTAGGTATGTCAAAATTACCTGATATCATTCTTGTTATGATATAAAAGCTGATATGTTTATTAAAATTTATTTTAAATATACATCTCAATTTACAGCACAGCATCAGGTAATTCACTCCAGAAGTTACATGCTGATGTGTCTTACACAATGTTATCCTCTTCTCACTATCAACATTTATTTGTGGTATATTTGTACATAAATGTCATGTGATCAGAGCATGTTCTGATGCCATTGATAATCACCACTTGGTGGGGAGCTCCTTGCTATTTAAGAATTATACGCACAAAAAGATGAAGGAACACAGCAGATCTGGCAGCTTCTGTGGATTTTTCAACATTTCAGGCCAAGGCCTTTCAACAGGCCTCCTGCATTTTATGCGTGTTACTTCACATTTTCAGGATCTGCAGAACCTCTTGTGTTTATCTTTGATTTAGGATAAATAGCTAATCTGAAAATCCAGTGTCCTAGCTTTTGTTATAAATAGAATATGCAAAATTCTGGCAGTTTCCAATATGAAGGTTGGATTTCTGCAACCTTTCCACATTTCTCTCTTCTTCTCTCTCATATGTTGTTGTTGTTCCTCTCTTTGCCCTTTCTTTAGCATTTGTCTGTTTTTTACGAGGCCAAGCTGCTAGCTCGACGATCAACCCAGCACAGATGGAAAATGTGCAAGGAGCTGACCAGATTTGAACCTGGGACCACTCACCTCAAAGTCTGATGCTACCGACCAGCTGATTCTCTCTCATATATTTCTTTAATCTTACCCCTTCTATTCGGCAGAATATGCATTGTTTCACTCAAGCAAAAATACACGTATAGCATTTGTTTATTAAAAGATAAATTCTCTCAAAGTCAGATTCCAGCTCGGGTTGATATCTTTCAAAAGACCACAACATGAGCCAGAACCATGTTGTGCCAGAATCTGTTCCTTTTTGTTTCAGCTATTTTCTGGTGGTATTACTCTGTGCCAAGGGAATTTGACAATGGAATCCATGAGTCTGGAGCATTTAGTCCTTTAGAAGCCCTTAGTGTAATTCAGTGCAGCTAAATTCTTTGCTCCTGATTGTCCCTAACTCCAATCCTTGGGTTATTAATTGTTATTATTGTATAATATTATTATTTCATCTTTAACATTGAATATTTTTATTATTTTAATCCTTTTATCTATCCAATACTTTCTGTGCCATAATTAGAAATATTCAGTAGATCCGATTGTACCTGCGGAGAAAAAAACTGATTTAGCATTTAACGTCAGTGGTTGTTCATAGGAGATGTGCTTTCATTTGTTTTACAAAATCTGTTCATGTTTTCCTTCATTCTTTCAGCAGAAATACACACCTTAAAGAAGTTCTACAATGGGTTTGCCTTTGTCTAGTTCTATTAAAGGGCAATTAGAATGTAATATTAACTCCATTTCTTTCGCCACAGATATAGCCTGAGCTATGAAGAGCTTCTGTTTTCTGCTTTTATGTCTTCTGTGTCTTCAGTATTTTATTGTTTGCTCTTTAGGTTTATCAATAAACAACATTCTCAGCTTTTAGTTCTTCCATTTAACACGGCTTTGTTCTCCCATGTGAACATCCCATATCTCTTTAAAATGAGATGCACTCTGTATGATTTTCCTATCAAAGATTTTGAATGCTATTTGTCTCTCCCTCACAATACACTACATTTTAAAATTTTATCCAGTACAGTTATTTTCCTAGAACTTGATTTAATCGTTTACATTGCTACATAGTTTTTAAATAATATTTCAATTAAATCCATTGACAGGTTTTAGTCTTTTAAAGGCAAATAGTATTTGGTACTTGTAAGGCATAAATGTCCACAAAATTTCTTAATCCTATTACAAATTTTCTTGACAAGTGACTTTAAGCCACGTTAGAATGATGACGCTCCCTCAGAAGAATAACAGACAATATTGGAGTTTCCTCAGTAGGAAACTAAAGCTTTCCTAATTCAGTTGGCAACTGTAGGAGTTGATTGCTTACAATAGTTAAGTACTACTTTGGTGGTAATCAAAATATGACATTTTTCCACTTGGTTTATTGAATTTCTTTGAATGCCAAAGTTATATCATGGGAACTTGGAGCATTAATTAAATTAGTCCTATTTATTTTTTTTGTCTTCTTGAGATTGTGTTACTCCTTGGTCCTGTAGATTGGGAAGTTTTCTTTGGATTGGTTTCTATTTTACTAGTAACTCTGCCAGTTACATTCATTGAGAAATATTACTTTGCTTGTCCTATGCCTACATTTCATGGAAAATTTACTAAGTTTACTATCGGGAATAGGTGGGTTGCTGCATTAGAAAATATTGAATAGGCTCGATGAGTATCCACTGGAGTTTGGAGGAGTAAGAGGAGACATAACTAAAACATATGACACTGAAAGACTTGACAGGAGGAATGTGAAGGAAGTGTTTCCTCGAGTTGGAATGTGAATCAGAGATCACTGTTTAAAAATAATACAAAGATGGGACATATTTTTATTCTTCTGGATTGTTGTAAGCTTTTGACATTCTTTTCTTAAAAGAGCAATGGAAGGAGAGTATTTGAAACTTTCTTAAGCAGAGATAGATAAATACTGCATAAGAGGTCAAAGGACACCATGGTTTGAGGTTACTGTCAGATCAGATCAGTTTTTATTGAATAATGACTATAGATTTGAGGTGCCAAGTTACTCTCTTTCTCTTAATTCATACATTTATATGTTCCCTGCCTCCTGCTTCATCTCAACTCAGATGAAGTGAAGTGTGCTTAATGTCAGCAACACCTGTTTGTGATAATCCTCAGCTCATTTGTGTGGCTGGCCAGAGATCCTAATCTATACCCTTCCACTCCCTGACACAAGTGGAGAAGGACAATGGTACAGGGTTCTTCCTCTACTAGAAGGGGAGGGGCCAAGTTGGGTCAGGAAGCCCCTCAGTGGCACCGTGGTAGCATAGTAGTTAGCACAAAGTACACTGCAGATGCTGTGGTCAAATCTTTTGTACATGTTTTTTAGTAGTTAGCACGATGCTTTACAGTTCAGGATATTGGAGTTCAGAATTCAATTCCAGTATCATCGGTGAGAAAGTCTGTGCATTCTTTCTGTGAGTGCAGGGATTTCCTCCAGGTGCTTCAGTTTCCTCCTGCAGTCCGAAGACGTACAGGTTGGTAGGTTAATTTGTCATTGTAAAGTGTCCTGTGATTAGCTTAGGGTTAAGAAAGTGGGCTGCTGGGTGGTGCAGCTTGTTAGGCCAGAAGGGCCTGTTCCACATTCATCTCTAACTAAATAAATAAAATTAATTTAGTGGTGTACTACCTGAAGGGGCCATAGGAGCTGCAACAGTCCTATTGGTTATAATGAGTGTAATAGAACAATCCTGGAAGCATTGACCATGAATATAAAAACTTAAAGGCATTGCAATGTTTAATCTTGCAAGAAATTTATAATATGAATGAATTTTATCTTGATTTTTTTAAGTCATGGTAAGATGGCCTCAACTATACCAAAATTAGAGTTTAAAAAAAAACTAGGGAAGTTCTTTTTAGCTTGATTATATATTGATATTGATCCAGCTATAAAAAATGCAAGACAGCGGCAATATTTCATTAGGAGTTTGAGGAGATTTGGTTTGTCAACTAAACGCTCAAAAACTTCTATAAGTATACCATAGAGAGCATTCAGACTGGCTGCATCACGGTCTGGTATGAGGTGGGTGGGGGGTCTACTGCACATTATCAAAATAAGATGCAGAAACTTGTAAAATTAGTCAGCTCCATCAAGGGTTTTAGCCTCTGTAGTATCCAAGATATCTTCAAGGAACGGTGCCTTCGGAAGGCGGTGTCCATCATTAAGGATGCCCTCCACCTCTTCACACTGTTGCCATCAGGAAGGAGGTACAAAAGGCTAAAGGCACACCCTCAGTGATTCAGGAACAACTTCTTCCCCTCTTCCATCCAATTTCTGAATGGACATTGAACCCATGAACACCACCTCACTACTTTTTTATTTCAGTTGCTTTGCACTAGCGGGTGGCGCAATGACATCAGCGCTGGACCGGATCCGGAGTGAAGGTTCCTGAGTTCGAACCCAGTCGGGCCACTCCCAGACATGCTTTCCATCTGTGCCGGGTTGAGTGTTGAGCTCGCAACGTGTCCTTGTATCGTAAAAAAAACTGCGCTGTGAGAAGGACGTGGGGGACCACTCACAGAATCTGTCCTCCAACCACTACGGTTTTCAACCACTTGAAAAAAAAGTGGTCGTCGAGGCTCTGGTAGAGTATGGCACACAAAAAAAACTGCACTACTTATTTTAACTTAACTATTTAGCAGACATACATATACTACACTTAATGTAACTCAGTTTTTTCTCCTCTATATGTTGTAAATGTTATAAACCAAACTGTTAGAAGTTTTTCAAAATTCTTAACGCAGAAAATATGACAAAAATCCCAGGACATATAATGACAATTGCTGCTTGGCCACTGACAGGTTTATTTAAAGTAAACTGAACAATACTGTACTAGTTCATACTGAATTGGCTATCAGATGCAGAAGTGATTTACAATGGCCTGAGCCACTAGGACTGGCTGAAAGCTGAAAGGGAAAAGGTGACATTGAAGGTGGTGCAAAAAAGGCCTAACATATATCCAAGAACAAATCAGCCAAAAAACTACTACCTTACTGTTGCCTCTTTGATGTCCTTTGCCTCTGAAGGTTCACGGAAGAAAGAACAGGTGGGCTCGATTTCTAACAAGGTAACATCTTGGCATCCTCCATGGTCTTATATTGTGATCTATAGTGGCGTACTGATCCCTTAAAAAAGTTCTATTTGCAACTCTTGACTAATTCATAGAGCTCGATGACATCTCTTCAGTATGCTGAGAGTGTCCAATTTTTTCATTTAATGTTAAAAGTTCAAAGTACATTTATTTTCAAAGTACATACAGTGCCTATAAAAAGTATTCACCCCCACTGGGAAGTTTTCATGTTTTATTGTTTTACAACATTGAATCACAGTAGATTTAAATTGGCTTTTTTTGATGCTGATGAACAGAAAAAAAACTCTTTTGTGTCAAAATGAAAATAGATTTCTTCTAACTGATCCAAATTTAATACAAATGATTTAATGCATAAACATTCACCTCCTTTAATATAACACAGCAAAGAATCACTGGTGCAGCCAATTGGTTTTAGAAGTCACATTATTTGTTAAATGGAGATCACCATGCACAGTCAAGGTGATTAACTGTATTGATTGTAGTAATAATACACCTGTATCTGGAAGGTTCACCTACTGATGAGCCAGAATCCTGGCAAAAACTACACCATGAAGGCAAAAGAACACTCCAAGCAACTCCACAAAAAAGTTATTGAAAAGCACAAGTCAGGAGATGGATACAAGAAAATTTACAAGTAACTAAATATCCCTTGGAGTACAGTTAAGTCACTCATCAAGAAATTAAAAGAATGTGGCACAGCTGTAAATCTGACTCGAGCAGGCCATCCTCAAAAACTGAGTGACCGTGCAAGAAGGGGACTGGTGAGGGAGGCCACCGGGAGACCGATGACAACTCTGGAGGAGTTGCAAGAGTCAGTGGCTGTGTTGGGAGAGACTGCACATGCAACGACTGTTACCCGGATGCTTCACCAGTCACAGCTTTATGGAAGAGTGGCTAAGAAAACGACAGTGTTGAAAATAACTCACATGAAAACTCGGCCAGAGTTTGCCAGAAGGCAGGTGGGAGACTGAAGTCAACTGGAAGAAGATTCTATGATCTGATGAAAACAAAATGGAGCTTTTTGGCCATCAGACTAAACACAATGTTTGGCATAAACCAAACACCGCACATCATCAAATATACACCATCCCTACCATGAAACATGGTGGTGGCTGTATGATGCTTTGGGGATGTTTCATTGCAGAAGGCCCTGGAAGGCATGTGAAGGTAGAGGGTAAAATGAATGAAGCAAAATGCAGGGAAATCCTGGAGGAAAACCTGATGCAGTCTGCAAGAGAACTGTGACTTAGGAGATTTATTTTACAGCAAGACAACGAACCCAAACATAAAGCCAAAGCTATGCTGGAATGGCTTAAAAAAAAACAAAGTTAGTGTCCTGGCATGGTCAAGTCAGAGTCTAGATCTCAATCCATGCAAACTGACAGAGCTTGAGAACTTTGTAAAGAAGAATGGGGAAAAATCACAGTGCCTGATGTGCAAAGTCGATAGAGACCTATCCACACAGACTCAAGGCTGTAACTGCTGCCAAAGGTGCATCTACTAAATACTGTCTTGAAGGGGATGAGTACTTTTGCAATCACTTACATTGTGTTTTATATTAGTGAAACACTCTGGTTTCCTTAGCTGCTTAAGTCTAGGGAAGACAAACTCTGGCCCTGCCAAACGTGTGAGCTGGGGCATGAGCTTCCCTGCCCCACCAACCCCCTGTTTGTGTGGATGCTGTGTTATTCACTACCCTGTTACAAATTAATGCCATGAAATAACACACAGTACACTGAATATGATTAAAGAAATTCAGTATACATATTAAGATAAATTATATCTTAACTAAAGGGTTAGTAAAGAATAACAAAAAGAAAAGGGCTCATTCTAATTAAACAGTCAAATTGAAGCTCATTGTGAACTTCTCTGTCACTCAGCACTGGGTCCTCAGTCAACGTGAAAGCACACACCACCTTCTGAACGTCACTCGCAATCCATCTCGAACAAATGGGTCTCCCACCGGGTCGTATGCTACGACCGGATCTCTCTAGTGTCCTCTCTCCGCATCTCCCGCCAAACAAAAGCCCAAGACCAACGTTATTGCCCCCCACCAAGAAGAATTGGATGACACACATTCCATATCATTCCTTGTCTTCAACAATGACCCAAACAGGCTGAAAGCAGAACAAACAGCTCTTACAAGATGAAATACCTATAGAATAATAGTAAAGATGTGAACCGGGGCACTACACTCTCTCCTCACCAAACATGGTCATGTCCTCATAACTTTGAAATAATTTATCATCCCGTTATTAATAACACCATTTTCAAAGGAACTTTGTGATGTCAGTACCTCTAATCGCTTTGAAAATGGTAGTGACATAACTCACTAGGGGGATAGTCACAACCCTCTGTTCCCCCGGTGCTACATAGACCAGACTATCTGGGGGTTCTCCTGACTCTTTGAGACTTCTGTATCCCATCATCCATGTCTTCAGTTTCAGACACTCCTTGCGAAACTCCTGGTCTACGTGGTGAGGGCTCACCCTGTCTATTACTCATGCCTTCCAGCAACTCATGTTCCTCTGCCACTTGTCGCACCATCTTCTTCTGCTCAGCTTCATTCCCAGTTACTTCAGAGCCCAGCCTCCCTTCGGGATCCAGCTGTAAACCTGACTCGGCATGAAAAGGGTTGGGAATCTCTTCCTCAGTTAGTGTGGAGTTAGCAAGAGGCAGCATATACCATACACCCCTTTCCTTATCTTCCGAATGAATCCATAACCCATTCAGGGGCAGGGGCCAGTATCATCTTCCCTTCTGCTGATCTTTCAGTCTCTCCATGTCGCCACAGAATCCTCTTACTAGGTGTACAGTCCAGGTCAGGCTCTGGGTCAACACATACTTCTTGTCCCAGAGGTAGAAGGTGGTTCCGATGTAGAATCTGGACAGGCCCATTCCCGTCTTCTGGTTTCACCCGGAAAACTGATACATTTGGCATCTGACTCTTCACTACATAGGGAGTAGCCACCCAACAGTCAGCCAACTAAGGCCTCTCAGGTACCCCCAAATTCTTTATGAGGACTCGGTCACCAGGCATGAGGTGGGAGAACGTAACTTTTTGATCAGACTTTCTCTTATTGCCTTGGTTCTGCCTGGCAGCCAAGACCTCAGATAACTCATAAGCCTTTTTCAGCTCCCTTCTCATATCAGATACATGCTTGAAATAAGTCTTCTCTTTATCAGCCTCACTCATGGGTATCTAGTAATACCCACTCGTCAAGTCCGGCACACTGAACCATGTTTCACCATTCAGGCAGGCCATCGCATCCTCGATTCTCAGCACTGTACGCCTGTTCAGAGTCCAATAATCCACCCACGTCTGTACCTTCCCATTCTTCTTCCTGGCCACTACTATTGGAGATGCGTAAGGGCTTCTGGACTCAGAGGTGATCCCAGCTTCCTTCAACTTCCACAGATGCTGCCGAACATCCTCCACCTCTGCAGGTGCCAGTCGCTGCGATCTTTCACTGAACGGGTGTCCTCTGTCACCCGGATGGTGCGACAACCCACATCAAACTCATCAGTAGAAAAGACATCTTCCAGCTTCAACACTTTCTCTATCAACCTCTTCTTCCAACCTCTAGGTACTGGGGAGTCCCCAAAGTTGAATGACTCGGCAGTCATTTGTCCTCTTTTCAGAGAGAGTTTCTCTCCAGCTCATCTCAAAGGGACACTCCACCACCGGGAAGGGGAGTGCCATTGGTATCTTCTGCCTAAGGGTGACCTCCCATTCTGAAGTGTTCCTGACACTCATTGTCATCCTGGTCACCTGTACAACCAAGAGCTTCTACAGTTTAGGCCTCACCAGTATACCTTCCAGGTAAGCATGACTCCTCTTTGTGATCTTCCAGAGCATCCACTGAGGGCTTCGGCCTCAGGCATTCTGGGAAATTTGAGGCTTCCCATCACTCTCACTACTTCCCCAGGCTGTAACCCGACTGGTTTTGACTGGGTGAACCACACAGTCCCTCATTTATGATCATCATCCAGCCCAGTGTGGTGAGGCACTTCCTCAAAAGCAGCTCGGAACATAGAGTGAATGGAAAATGTTTTCAGAAAGCTCTCTCCAACTTTCTCCTCGCAGGCTCCCACTAGCTTCTTATGTCCCAAGAGAACTGAAACTTTGTCCCTTTCAACCAGGTCTGGACAATCTAGCACTAATTTATCAAGGACTTCAGCTACTCCCACTTCTGCCTCTGAAAACTCCAGCTTCAATGATAAGTAACCATCTTATGGATAGTCGTCTGTACTAAGACCCCAGATCTCTAGCGCACTGAGTGGCGTCAATGAAAAATGCGTCAAATACCAGTTGTAAAACTAATGGTACAGCAGAGTAACCTGAGAACCAGTGTCAAGTATGGTTCTAGCATAAAACCCTCAATCCATTGCGATTCACTAGAACGTGGCCCCACTAAGCCTTCAGGAATAAGGGTTTTTGCTTTAGGTGTTCCTAGATATATTGCTGGAAATGTGTTCCCAATGAGATGCCAGGCTGTTCCCTCACTGATTCTCTCCACTTAGGTACCTGGGTGCTCACTCTCCGAGGGGTTTCCCGTTATTCACACTCACGCCTGAAGTGTCCCTCTTCACCACAGTTATAACAGACAATAATAGCCGTACCCCTGCTTGCGGGACCCCGGCCACTAGCAGCCCTCAGCATTGTTGTCCCCTTAGGTGGTCCACTCTCCTATCAGCTCTATCGTACGAGGGTCTGCATCCACTGATAACAACATTTTAGTCCTAAACTCTGCCACAAGCTCCTTCACCTTTCCCCGGGGAGGGTTATCAATGGTTACCTCAGCCAAGGGGACCACTAGTGAGGACTGTACCCCGAGGACAGAGGCCTCCTGCGTTCCCATCACATTCCGGTCCTCTCTTACTCCTCTGATCAGCTTGACAAACGAGGGAGGGGAGCATGCCTTACAAGACATTTGGAGACCCCAAGTGATCAGGTCCGGTGAATGGGCACCTTTTGCTACTTGGTCCATTCATAACTGATTCACCACAGCCATTTAAATGGACCCTCTACGCCACAAGCAATTTAGTTACCTCTCTACCCGAAAAATGTAGTCAGAAAGCTTTGTCTCCTTCTCCTGAAATATGTTCTGAAACCCTGTCATAAGCCCCAACAGGCTTCCCGTTGCACCAAACACCTTCTCTAGCGTTTGCATGTAGGCCGCAGAGGGGTTCTGCATCTTTCCAGATCTCACTATGTCAACAGCTGGCCCCTTTAAACTTTCAACCAATCGCTTGTTTTTCATCAACAGAGAACTGCCCCTCATCCAGCAAAAGAGAGGTCTGCTCTGCCCAACTCTCACACTCCTCTTCCCCTTTAGGGGTGGGCTTCATTCCTGATAGCTGGGACTTTGAACCTGAGTATTTTGCCATTTATTCAGCAGGGAGGTAAGGGCTGCTACCAACTCAGAATGCTCAGTCCTTGCTGGAGGACCCACTACACCTTCTACATCAGACCACTCCTTCCCCTCACTCCAAACAAACGAGAGCAACTTTAAAGTCTCCTTAAAGTCTCCGCCCCCTGCTATGGGAAACTTGGGTTTCGATTCTGCATGCTCATCTTCACTCCCCTCTTCTCGGAAAGTATGGGCAGCCCACAGCTCCCCCCTCCCGGGGGCCCCAATAGTACCGGGCAGTTCCACTGCTGTTATGTCAGTGCTAGTCTGAACTAGAACAAAGTTTTTGCCCGCCATTTCATCAAATCTCCACTCCATCCCTGCAGCATCTGTAACCATGTATTGTAATCACTTTACCGAACAATAGTTTAACAACAGACTTAAACACACAATCCACTGGATCAATGCTCAGGGCAATCACACAGCATCCAACAAAATCGGTACCCCCACAATGAAACACTTTCACTTCCTCAACAGTGTAAGTCTAAGGAAGACAATCTCCGGCCCTGCCTCAGTTTCTGTGGATGCTGTATAATTCGCTACCCTGTTACATATTAATGCCACAAAATAACAGAGAGTACACTGCATACCATTAGAGGAATTATATTTATGAATCTTAACTAAAGGGTTAGTAAAGAATAACAAAAAGAAAAGGGCTCATTTTAATTAAACAGTCAAATATGCACAAGTTGGTGCTCATCTTGAACTCTCTATCACTCACTTGCTGGGTCCTCGGTCAACGTGAAAGCACACACCACCTTCCGAACGTCGCTCGCAACCCATCCCGAGCAAACGAGCCTCCCACCGGATTGTATGCTACGACTGGGCCTCCCCAGCTTCACCAAGAAAAACCTCCCTCTAAATGGATGACACACATTCCACATCATCCCTTATTTTCAACAATAACTGAGCCTGAAAGCAGAACAAACAGCTCTTACAGAGCTGCTAAGTGAAATACCTACAGCAGAACAGTAAAGATGTGAAACAGGGCACTACACTTGTAATTAATTTAGATCACTTTGTAGAGAACAGTTTTCACTTTGATATGAAAGGGTCTTTTTCTGTTGGTCAGTGTCAAAAAAAGCCAAATTAAATCCACTGTGATTCAATGCTGTAAAACAATAAAACATGAAAACTTCCAAGGGGAAGCGTATAGAAACTGTATACAACCCAGAGATTCATTTTCTTGTGGGCATACTCAGTAAATCCAAGAAACACAATAGGATCAATGAAAGCCTGCACACACCAGGATGGGCAAACATCCAATGTGCAAAAGACATCAAGCTGTTCAAATACAAAAAAACCCATAAATAAATAAACAATAAATATCTATAACATGAGACGAAGAGTCATTGAAAGTAAGTCCATAGGTTGTGTGAACAGTTCAGTGATGGGGGAGAGTGAAATTGAGGGAAGTTATCCCCTCTGGCCCGGGAGCCTGATGGATGAGAAGTAATAATTGTTCCTGAACCTGGTGATATGCATCCTCAGGCTCCTGTGTCACCTTCTTGATGGCAACAGTGAGAAGAAAGCACAACCTGAGTGTTGGGGGTCCCAGTGATGGAAGCTGCTTTCCTGCAACAACACTCCGTGTAGATATGCTCAATGGTGGGGAACGCTTAACCCATGATTGACTGGGCTGCATCCATTACTTTCATTCAATGGCATTGGTGTTTCCATACCAGGCTGTGATGCAGCCAGTCAATATACTCTCCACTACACATCTACAGAAGTCCATCAACGTTTAAATATCATGCCAAATGTTTGCAAATTTCTGAGGAAGTAGAGGTGCTGCCATGCATTCTTTATAATTGCACTAACATTCTGGGCCCAGGATAGATCTGCTCAAATTATAATATTGAGGAATATGAAGTTGCTCACCCTCTCCACCTCTGATCCCCCAGTGGGGCTTAGCTCATGGATCTCTGGCTTCCTCCTCCTGTAGTCAATACTCACCTCCTTGGTATTACTGATATTGAGCAAGAGGCTGTTGTTGTGGCACCACTCAGCCAGATTTTCAATCTCCCTCCTATGCTGATTTGCCATCACCACAAGACAGGCAAAATAAACTACCGTGGTGGAACCAGACATAATGTGCTCACTGGTAGTGCTAGCATGATGCTGTTACATTAAGGGATCAGAGGTGGAAATGGTCAGCAACTTTAAATTGCTTGGTGTTTTCATTTCAGAGGATCAATCCTGGTTCCTGCATTTAGTGCCGTTATGAAGAAAGCACGGCAGTTATATATATTATATTTATGTTTACTCCTGACTTTGTTAGAAGTTTGTGAAGATTCTGAATGTCATCTAAAACTTTGACAAACTTTTATAGATGTGTGGTGGAGACTATATTAACTGGTTGTCTCATTAACTATAGAAGATGGAAATTCCAATGCCCTTGTCCTGAAAAGCCTACAAAAAGTAGTGGATACAGGCCAGTCCTTCACAGGTAAAGCCCTCCCCACCATTGAGCACATCCACATGGAGCACCACTGCACAAAATCAGCATCCATCATTATGGGCCCCCACCATCTAGGCCATGACCTCTTTGTACTGCTGCTATCAGGAGGAAGGGACAGGACCTGCACCATCACTTTCAGGAACAGTTATTATACTTCAACTGTCACTCTCTTGAACCAGAGAGGATAACTTCACTCAGCTTCACTTGCCCTGACACTGAAATGTTCCCACAACCTATGGACTCACTTTCAAGGACTCCTTAATCTCATGTTCTTTATATATATATATATATATATATATTTTCTTTTTTTATCTCTCTCTCTCTTTGTATTTACACAGTTCAGTCTTGTTGTGCATGGTTATTGTCTGCCCTGTTGGGTGTGATCTTTCACTGATTCTATTGTGCTTCTTCTATTTACTGCGATAGCCCACAAGAAAATGAATCTCGGCATTGTATATGATAATGTATATGTACTTTAATAATACATTTATTTTGAACTTTATTAATTCTTGGGTATTGTGATTGTTAAAAGGAAAGTGATTTTTCATTTCCATTTCTGTTCCCTGTTCCCATATGGAGTGGAGCAAAATAGCTAATTCACAATTAGTACCAGTGGACGTCCAATTAATGCCAGTAAAAGAAGGCAACAAGGAGATGTACAGGAGATAGATCAGCTGGTTGATGGCATTACCTCAACAACCTTTCACTCATCAGCAAGAACAAGGAATTGATTGCGGACTTCAGGAAGGAGAAGTCCTCTGGGAGGAATTGGCAGCGGATAGGGCCATTACAGAGCCATTGACGTCTCAGAAGCAGGAATGGCTGCTGGGTGTTCTGGGCTTTAGATGTTTCAAAAAGGACAGGGAAGGAGGAAAAAGAGGTGGGGAAGTTGCTAATTAGGGATAGTATCACGGCTGCAGAAAAGAAGGAAGTCTTGGAAGGATTGTTCACTGATTCATTGTGGGTGTGAGTTCAGAAACAGGAGGGGGCAATAACTCGAATGTGGATTTTTTATAGAACCCCCCAATAGTAACAGAGACGTCGAGGAGCAGATGGCGAGGCAGATTCTGGAAAGCTGCAATAATAACAGGGTTGTTGTGATTGGTGATTTTAACTTTCCTAATATTGACTAGCATCTCCTTAGAGCAAGGGTTTTGTTAAGTGTGTTCAGGAACGTTTCCTGATGCAATATATAGATAAGCCAACTAGAGCAGAGGCTGTACATGAGCTGGTGTTGGGAAATGAATCTGGTCAGGTGTCAGATCTCTCAGTGGGCGAGCATTCTGGAGGTAGTGATCACAACTCTATCTCCTTTACAATAGTGCTGGAGAGGGATAGTAGCAGAAAATTTGGAAAAAATATTTAATTGGGGTAGTGGGAAATATGATGCTATTAGGCAGGAACGGGAGCATAAATTGGGAACAGATGTTCTCAGGGAAATGCATGGCAGAAATGTGGCAAATGTTCAGGCGTTCTGCATATATTGTTCCACAGAGACAGGGACAGGATGGTAGGGTAAAAGAACCATGGTGTATAAAGGATGTAGAAAATCTAGTTAATCAGAAAAGCTTATGAAAGGTTCAAGAAACAAGGTACTGTTAGAGCTGTAGAAAATTACTAGAGTTCCAATTACAAGAGGAAAGAGCTCAAGAATGAAAGAGCTAAAAGAGGTCATGAGAAGGCCTTAGTGAGCAGAATTAAGGAAAACCCCAAGGCATTCTACAAGTATGTGAAGAGCAAGAGGATGAGACATGAGAGACTAGGACCAATCAGGTGTGGTAGTGGGAACGTGTGTGCGGAGTTGGAGAAGGTAGCGTAGGCACTTAATGAATACTTTGCTTCAGTATTCATCAGTGTAAAGGACCTCGGAAATTATGGCAATGACTTACAGCAGACTGAAATGCTTGAGTGTATAGACATTAAGAAAGAGGATGTGCTGGAGCTTTTGAAACGTATTAATTTAGATAAGTTGCTGGGACCGGACAAGATACATATCAGGACAGTGGAGCAAGGATCCAGTTGCAGACCCAGTACCGTGTACAAAGTGATATTAATTGAGTAACAAATCCTGAGGTGCAAACAAAGTCAGCGTCACAGTTTAAGCAGAGATCAAAATATTCAGAGAAATCCAAAAACCAGAATCGGGAAACAGGCAGAGTCGATATTCATACAGATAGACAGGCAGAGTACAGATACAAATGCTGGAATGACTCGGGAAAATTCACTGGCATAATCTAGCAACCAACAGGTGAAAACACAGGACTGAAATACACTGAGCAATACACAGAGAGGCAGATGATAGGTGGAGCACAATGAGACACAGGTGACAGCAATACAGGTAATAAAGAGAAACAGATGAGAGACAGAGTATTCAGTAATCCAGGGCCAGAGTAGAGCAGGAGCACATGGCAATACAAAACCACAGACTGACAGCTAGGGGGAAACACATAAAAAGACAGAGTTCAACTGGAGGTACTGATAATATACCCCAGGCTACTGTGGGAAGTGAGGGAGGAGATTGCTGAGCTTCTGGTGATGATCTTTGCATCATCAATAGGGTCGGAAGAAGTACTAGAGGATTGGAAGGTTGCATTGTTCCCTTGTTCAAGAAAGAGAGTAGAAATAATCCAGGAAAGTGAGTTTCATTTCAGTGGTGGGAAAATTGTTGGAGAAGATCTTGAGAGGTAGAATTTATAAGCATTTGGAGAGACATAATCTGATTAGAATAGTCAACATAGCTTTGTCAAGAGCAGGTTGTGCCTTTAGAGCCTGATTGAATTCTTTGAGGACATAACAAGACACATTGATGACGTTAGAGCAGTGGATGCAGTGTATATGGACTACAGTAAGGCATTTGATAAGATTCTCCATGCAAGGCTCATTCAGAAAGTAAGGAGACATAGGATCCAAGGAAACATTGCTTTGTGGATCCAGAACTGGCTTGCCCACAGTAGGCAAAGGGTGGTTGTAGGTGGTTCGTATAATGCATGGAGGTCAGTGACCAATGGGGTTCCCCAGGGATCTGTTCTGGAACCCCTCCTCTATGAGATTTTTTTTATAAACGACCTGGATGAGGAAATTGAAGGGTGGGTTAGTAAATTTGCTGATGACATGAAAGCTGGGGGTGTTGTGGGTAGTCTGGAGGGTTGTCAGAGGTTACAGCAGGACATCGATAGGATGCAGAACTGGGCTGAGAAGTGACAGATAGAGTTCAACCCAGATAATTGTGAAGTAGTTCATTTCAGTAGATCAAATTTGGAAGACAGAATATAATATTAATTGTAAAACTCTTGGCAGTGTGGAGGATCAGCGAGATTTTGGGGTCCGTGTCCATAGGATATTCAAAGCTGTTGCACAGGTTGACAGTGTTGTTAAGAAGCCGTATGATGTGATGGCCTTCATCAACTGTAGGATTAAGTTCAAGAGCAGTGAGGTAATGTTAAAGCTATATAAGGCCTTAGTTAGACCCCACTTGGAGTACTATGTTCTGTTTTGGTCACATCACTACAGGAAGGATGTGGATACTGAAGGGAGAGTGCAGAAGAGATTTGCAAGGATGTTGCCTGGATTGGAGAGCATGCCTTATGAGAAAAGGTTGAGCGAACTTGGCCTTTTCCCTTGGAGCAACTGAGAATGAGAGGTGACCTGATAGAGCTGTATAAGATGATGAGAGGCATTGATTGTGTGGATAGCCAAAGGCTTTTTCCCAGGGCTGAAATGGCTAATACAAAGGGGCATAGTTTTAAGCTGCCTGGAAGTAGGTACAAGGAGTATGTCAGAGGTAAGTTTTTCATACAGCGAGTGATGGGCACATGGAATGCACGGTGGTAGAGGCGGACACAATAGGGTCTTTTAAGAGACCCTTAGATACATAGAGCTTAGAAAAAAATAGAAGTCTATGCGATAGGGAAATTTTAGGCAGTTTCTAGAGTAGGTTACAAGGTCAGCACGACATTGTGGGCTGAAGGGCCTGTAATGTGCTATAGATTTCAGTATTTTATGTTCTAAAGGATGAGCAATTTCAAGCTCCTAGTCCTGGAGACTGAGGCCGAGGATCAGGGGTCTGTGGGAGGAGCCACAGGAGCAGTCAGCAGGGGGCGTGTCCAGACAGGTATATGTAGTTCACCACAAGATGTACCATGGAGAGCATTCTGACTGGTTACATCACAGTCTGGTATGGAGGGGCCACTGCACAGGACTGGAAAAAGCTGCAGCAAGTTGCAAACTCCGCCAGCTCCATCATGGTCACTAGCCTCCCCAGCTTAGAGGTCATCTTCAAATGGTGATGTCTGTCTTTAAGTACGCCCGTCACCCAGGACCTTTTCTCCTCAGAGGTTCAGCAGCCTGAAGACACACACTCAACATTTTAGGAACAGTTCCTCCCCTCTACCAACAGATTTCTGAATGGACAATTAACCCATGTACACTACCTCACAAGCACTATTATTTTTCTTTCTCTTGTTCTCTATTTGAAATTCTTATTTAATTATACATTAAACGGAGAAGAGAACCGCCAGCAGCGTGATGTTTAACTCGCAGCTCAGAGTAAGCGAAACAGCCGACTGGGGGCGCTGAAGGCAGCGGCGACCTGGGAGGACCGATCCTGTCCATTGGGCGACAGCTTGGGAGGACTGCAGGAGCACGCCTACCGATCCAGTAGGGGGCGCTCATGGCGGCGAATGCTTTCCGTCGGTCCAGCGCGCGGATTTGGGCCGCGGAGCCGGAGATTCAATTTGAGCTTGAGGTTAGTCGCTCGTTAATGAGACTTTCGCTGTTAGCGTTGCCCCTCCGCCTTTACCAGTGATGACTTTTGAGAAGTTTAATGAGCAATTTTTTTTTGCAGGTGTAGCGCAGATCCTCCCCAGGGTAAATTTGTGAATTTCAAACTGGTGGCACTTTTAATTTAGCAGCAAATTCTTAATGTGCGTGAAACCTGTGTTAATTACATTCCATTTATGCCATGTACTTGCATTGCTGAATTTGCTTTTGTAGTATATTGAGTGTATATGTAATTCTTTTAAAATTAAGATGCATGACTTCTGCTTTGTTGCCACTGTCAATGAGTCTTGTTTACCTTAAAATGATGCTTCCTTTACTGAAAGCACATGGAAGCTCCTGTGAGTATGGGATCTTGCTCCTGTAGAAGAAAGGCAGTAGTTCGTGTGAGGATAAAGAAGCAGGCCCGTAGTAATAGTGATGATGTGGATATGGAGATGAGCTGGAAAAGTGTGTGTCCACAAGCATTTGGACTACGTGGAATAACTGGAGATGCTTCTGTGAGCAAGTGATATTATTAGAGGCCATTGGGAGGGATGGAATTGAGAACAGTATAATGTGAGGTTTTTTTGAGTGAGTACAAGAGCAACTCCTCTAATATGTCCTTTTGAGGGAGTGTGTAAAATGCCAATAAGTATGGAAAAGATATTGAAGATTGTGAAATAGTTTTTCTTAGGACACAATGCTGAGGGCAAAGGGGACTTGCTGCAGTGGGGGAATGGAAATGTGGTCATCACCTTTGTTGCCAAGATAAAGCTATGTCACAAGGTGTCCAGTGAGAAAAAATGAGTTATATGAGTGCTAGAGACAACTGAGTCAATAAGAGACAACTTTTTCATCAATACTGTGTCACTTTGATGGGAAAGGGAGGAAGTCTTACTGCGTCTCATGGAAATTTGTGTCACCAGTCAAAGTAATCTGATTGGATTTTGTTCCTCTCTGGAATGTAACGATCAGATCAATGAAATGCATAACTGAACATTTGAAGACATTGATCGTAACAGAAAGATTTGACAAAACCAGCAAGCTGGAGCATAATTCTTATGGCTCTCAAGACCTCTTTCATTGCCCATTGCCTTCATTCTGATCCAGGTTCTTTAGGAAATGTTGAGTACTACAACTTTCTCTAGTTTTCTCTTCCCAATGAAACTATTATCTCTTGTGATTCTTCACTCCTACTGCCTGAGTGCCAATGTTCCCTCTAAGGTTTGTGCGCAAGCACATCTTTTGCTACTAGCACACAGGAATTTAAACTGCGCACAAAAGATCGTCACCCTTTACCTTGTTGATATGTTAAGTATATTTAACAATCGTACACAATCACATTTCCTTTTCAAGTTTTTCATGTGGACGGTGTTGTCAAAGTTGCAGTGAATTGTCTGCAAATTTTAGAATGGCTCATTTGTACTGTTTTTATTGAACAAATTATTCATTGTACACATCTTGTTACTGGGCAAAAAGTGCACGGCACAAGATTTTTGTGCACACTGGTCATTACAAATTTGAGGGGAACAGTGCTGAGCGTCCCATATTTCTAATTTTCTTGTCCTCTCATTCACTGTGAGTTCCAAGTCTCAGTCTCATACCTGCCCATGAACTGCTGTTCTCATACTTCTGGAAAGTGATGCTTGAATCTCGACTGGAATAACAGTTTGAACCATAATGATGTAGATGTTCTGAGTGACTGCATAAACACAAAGTACACTGCAGATGCTGGGGTCAAAGCAACACGTACAACACGCTGGAGGAACTCAGCAGGTTGGGCAGCATCCATGGAAACGAGCAGTCAACGTTTCCGGCAGAGACCCTTCATCAGGCCCGAAACGTTGACTGTTCGTATCCACGGATGCTGCCCGACCTGCTGAGTGACCTATCCTCCAATGCACAGGGATACAAAAGGCTGCAGAGGGCTATAGACTCAACCTGCTCCGTCATGGGCACAACCCTCCCCACTATTGAGGACCTCTTCAAGAGGCAGTGCCTTAGGAATGCAGCATTTATCACTGAGGGACCTCCGCGTCTGGAACGTGTTCCTACTGAAGACCTGCACTCAGTAATTCAGAAATAGTTTCTTCCCCTCTGCTATCAGATTTCAGAATAGTCTGTGAGCACTACCTTTGCAATGTGTGGTAGCTATGTCCTTTTATTTTTATTTATTGAGAGAACCAGCATGGGACAGGCCCTTCCAGTCCAACAGGCATCACCACCCAACAATCCACCTATTTAACCGTAGCCCCATCATGGGACAATGTACAGGGACCAATAACAGTGTAAGAACTCCTTACAGATGGTGCTAGAATTAAACTCCAAACTTTGGAACGCCCCAAGCTATGATAGCGTTGCGCCAATCACTATGCTGCCATGTCACTGTACTAAAGCCACAAATAGACAGATTTCACATCATCTGAGTCAATGATAATAAACCTGATTCTGACATGGCATTGACAACATGGAGCAGATGGTATTTTGTAGAGATGGATTGACTAGAATATAAATTTTACTGTTAACACCAATCTGTAGCACTTTAGGTATGCTCATAGAACAGATAAGAAATGGTAAATTACAGGTAGAATGCAGAAAGAGGTGATCAGAATACCAGGGCTAAGGGTAGTTTTAACAAAAGGCAAGTTCAGTTGCTCCAAGGTCCATTTCTCTGCTAACAATTCTAAAGGGTAGAAATTTATCAATGATCACAAGTTATTATGAGTAATGCACTGAACTCTTCCCAAAACATTGTATGTGCACAACTTAGACAAGTAAGAGAAGGCAAGTATCCTTTCCAATGTATAAACAAAATTGAATCATCAATGTTTCAAAGTTTGACATTGCAACAGATGCAGGTGTATATGATGACTCGGGTGAACAGGACATAGTTTACAAGTTGCAGATGATATAAAACTTGGCATAGTGAACTGCCTGCAACTTTCAATGAACAATGCAGATGAAATCTCAAGATATTCTACCTGTATCCCTCTTCCTGTCAAGTCAAGTCACATCTTATTGTTATTTCGACTATAACTGCTGGTACAGTACATAGTAAAAATGAGACAACGTTTATTCAGGACCATGGTGTTATATGACACAATAGAAAAAGTAGACTAAACTACGTAAAAAAACACAGGAAAAAAATACTACACTAGACTACTGAACTACCCAGTACTGCATAAAGTGCACAAAACAGTGCACATAACATAGGTGTGTCATAATTGACTTGCTAATAGATGGGATGGGTAGCTGAGATGAAAATTAATGCTGAGAAATGTACATTGTCACAGTTTGGTAGGGAGAATGAGCCCCCCCCCCCCCCCCTCCGATTGTCTTGTTTATTATTTATTGTAATGCCTGCACTGTTTTGTGCACTTTATGCAGTACTGGGTAGTTCTGTAGTCTAGTGTAGTATTTTTTTCCTGTGTTTTTTACGTAGTTCAGTCTACTTTTTCTATTGTGTCATGTAACACCATGGTCCTGAATAAACGTTGTCTCATTTTTACTATGTACTGTACCAGCAGTTATAGTCCAAATAACAATAAGATGTGACTTGACTTGACATGAAGAGGGATACAGGTAGAATATCTTGAGATTTCATCTGCATTGTTCATTGAAAGTTGCAGGACAGTTTGATAAAGTGGTTAACAGAACAGATAAGATCCTTGTCTTTATTCATTGGTATCATACACAATAGCTGGGAGGTCATGATGAGCCTTTGTAAAACTTTGATATAGTATATGGGATCCAGTTCTGAGTGCCACACTGTCAGAAAAAGGTGAAGGTGTGAGAGGGGTGGCTGAAGAGATTTATTCAAATGATTCTGTGCTTTAGGACTTCATATGGACAGAGATATGACAGGCCATATGTAAATTAGATGGAGCCAGTTCCCAATGGCAGAAGAGGATGAGAATTTAATATGAAGGTAACTGATAAATGAATGAAAAGGGACATTTTCACTTTTGTAAAGCAGTTTCTGTCAGTTTTTATCAAAATCAGATTTAATTTGACTTCATATTTTGTGAAATTTGTTGTTTTGCAGCAGCTGTTTATTGCAATACATAATAAAAAAACTAAATTACAATAGAAAGCATATATTAAAAAAGGTTAAGCAAGTGGTGAAAAAAGAGAGAAAAAATAGTGAGATAGTATTCCTGGATTCATTGTCCATCCAGAATTCTGATGGTGGAGGGGAAGAAGCTGCTCCTGAAACGTTTAGGGTTTCATAGTAGGCAGAAACAGATTTATTTGCAATGTTTAAAAGAGAACTTCGTAATTATCTGAAAGGAAAGAATCTGCAGGTTTACAATGGTGCTACTGAAGGTGGGCGAAAGCTTACTGGCGGTTTTCAAAGCAAGAAGTACAACTAAATACCCTATTAATAACGCTTTTTATGTGGGAAAAAATTGTTGTAACCGATCACCACAATGAAAAGGCAAGATTGATCTGAGGGTCGAGGCATGTGGGTGCAAGACAGAATCAGAGCGTAGTTAAGGCATGTTCGAGTGGAAGTCAGAGCCGGAGTTGGAGCAAGCGGAGTTGACAAAGTTGGGGCAGAGTTCTTCCTGAACCCATCCACCTAAATCAGGAGTGAGGTTGGATCCATTTAAGCACTGGGCAGATTTGGAAACATCACGTACAGGCCAGCACAGAGCGGGTCCTAGTGCTTGGACAGCTTAAATGCCATTACTGTCTGGTATGGAGGGGCTACTGCTCACGACCGAAAGAAGCTGCAGAAGGTTGTAAATCTAGTCAGCTCCGTTTTGGTTACTAGCCTACAAAGTACCCAGGACATCTTTAGGGAGTGGTGTCTCAGAAAGGGAGCGTCCATTATTAAGGACCTCCAGCAGCCAGAGGGCATGCCTTTTTCTCACTGTTACCATCAGGTAGGAGGTACAGAAGTTTGAAGGCACACACTCAGTGATTCAGGAACAGCTTCTTCCCCTCTGCCATCGATTCCTAAATGGACATTGAAGCTTTGGGCACTACCTCACTTTTTAAAAAAATATACAGTATTTCTATTTTTGCACATTATTAAAAATCTATTCAATATACATAATTAACTTGTGTATTTATTATTTTATTTTTTTTCTCTCTCTCTCTGCTGGATTATATATTGCATTGAACTGCTGCTGCTAAGTTAACAAATTTCAAGTCACATGCCGGTGATAATAAACCTGATTCTGATGCCATGTCCAGATGGACTGAAAAGTCAGGGTGTAGGGATCGGAGGCGAGGGCTGGGGCTAGTTCCGCTCAGCGACATTTTAATCCGCTCTTCTCAGTGCTGAGACTGTGTCGTGCTTCCCTCGTTCCAGGCTTAGTGCTGGTGAGCTTTGTCACGATTTGCCCTACTGTGTGATGAACTGAGAATGAGGATATGGACTTACTTTAGCTGCTCCAGGCTTCTGGTTTATGGGTTCAATTTCTTTCTGAATGCTGGTGCTAGCTTTATTGTTTGCATGATTTGTTTTTTTTTTCCTCTCTGCGCATTGGGTGTTGGTCTTTTTACTATATTGGTTCCTTCGGGTTTCTTGTGGCTGCCTGGAAGCAAATGAATCTCAAGGTTGTATAATTTATACATATTTGATAATAAATGTACTTTGAACCTTGGATTTAAGGACGAAAGGATAGATTGCTCAAACATAGAGTCAGTATGGATTTGACAAGCCAAAAGGCCTCTTTACTTGCTAAAGCTACTTTGTTATTCCGTAATACAAAAGTTCCTGGTTTCATAATTGTTTGTGAATACAAATGCATGATTGAGAACATTTAACCACCTTTTTGTGGAGGTGTTCCATAGTTACAGAATATTTTGGCAGTGAAACATAGGGACTGTTTACTCCTTTCCATAGATGCTGCCTGACCTGCCAAGCTCCTCCAGCGTTTTGAATGTGTTGCTTTGGATTTCCAGTATCTGCAGACTTTCTCATGTAAATGATAATTGGAATATGTTCAGTGCACTGTTATTATGCCTTATAGCAATGTAGTTGAAGTATAAGTTTGCTTGTTTTGGAATACATTCAAGATTCTATGAGTACAGATGTCACACAACAGATACGTTGGAGTTGAAAAGATGTGGAATGTTACTGCTGTTTATTATCATATGTTTTAATATGCTTCTGACCTTACCATAACTTCCTTTGTTTATTTCACCAGTTGAGACAGTGAACAGAATTTGCTTTTAATCAAAAAAAAATTGGAACACTATTACCATGGAGTAAATTTGGAAAGCTGAAAGAGGGAACCTTAATAACACGTGCATTTTGTTTACGTTTATTCTCTTTTAGTAACCAAGATGCCCCAAATCCAACTTGATGGGATTAGTATAGATTTTCCATATATTCCGTATAAATGCCAGGAGGATTATATGTCCAAGGTGATAGAATGCCTACAAAAGGTAATAAGCTATATATACTGTATTACATATTATTCAGCACTGTTTTTACTGTTTTCCTTCGAGTATTAAAACATATCTTCAAGCACGATGCATTGTGGTTTGTTCATTCAGTGAAACTAAGGTACTGTTAAATTTTAGTGAATAAATAGTTATTGCAGTATGTCAAATCATAAAAATGATTTTCCTCCCACCTGTCTCCTGACAAACTTAATATCTATCTGATAAATAGATTTAAGATTGTTTAATGTCATTTCATTAACACAGGTGTAAGGAGAACAAGGTAATTGTTACTCAGGATCCAATGCGGCACTGAGGATTAAAAGTGAATCATGTTGGTTTGTTAGGTTTGGTCCTGGGTGTATATGAGAACCTTTAATAGTGTTTCACATAATTTAATATATCATGTAATTGAAGTTAGTCTAGTTATCACCTTGTACTACATTTGCCATTTGGCTTTTATTGTGAAGGGTGATAGGGCACAGAATTAAAAACCATTTTTAATTAGCGCCATATTTTAATGTCTCTGCAATCGGTCATAATGACTTCTTCAAGTTAACAGTTGCTGCCCAAGGGCAAAGAGCATTAGTGGACCAGCTGTTCATAATCTGGACAGTTTTATACTGAATTGTGGAAGTACCTTTTAAGTAAGTAGATACACAAAGAGCATTGCATTGTGTGCAAGACATTTCCTATTAAAGTTGGTGCTTATGGCTCTGATGTTTTCCATCATCACTGTGGCCGGTCATAGGTAATATTGTACTTATTTCAGCCTGAAATAAGAACTAGGGTACAATATTTCTGCTTCATACTTCATTTATTTATTTAGAGATACAGCACGGAACAGGACGATCAGGGCCAACAAGCTATGCCATCCAGCAACCCACCTATTTAACACTAGCGTAATCACAGGACAATTTACAAGAATCACTTACCCTGCTAACTGTTACATTTTGGATTGTGGGAAGAACCCCGGAGCACCAGGAGAAAACCCAGCAGTCGTGAGGAAAATGTACAAACTCCTTATAGACGGCACACAAATTGAACTCCAATCTTCAACTCCACCCCCTCCCCCAGCCGTAATAGCATGTGCTAACTGCTACACTACGGTGTATAAATGCATTGGGGGGGGGGGGGTTCAATTTTGTTGGCTGAGTAAAGGGTAGAAACTACCAGTCTAAAGGTGATCTGCTGTATATGGAGGTTTCTCTCAATAAATTAGTTTCACAGATTGTTGTGTATTAGTGAAGATTGTTTGGAGGTGGTGGAACAATGTAATGGAAGATTATATATTCTGTTTTTATTTTACAGAAGGTGAATGGAGTTCTGGAAAGCCCTACAGGGACAGGAAAAACACTTTGTCTTTTGTGTGCTTCTCTGGCCTGGAGGCAACATTTAAGAGACAGCATTTCAGCAAATAAAATAGCCCAGAAGTTAAATGGTGATGAACTTTTCAGTAACAGGCCTCTATCTTCGTGGGGCAGTGGATCTGTAGATGCCGACTTGGGTATGATCAACTTTTACCTTGCTTCCTTTCATCCATCTGTTATATTAGTTGCACATTATAGGTGCCTCATTGAAGAACCAAAGTGAAATTTATCACATGACGTCTATTAATGTGCATTTTTCAACAAAAAATGTGGTCAGAGCTGAAATTGCAATCCTGTCTTTATTTTTTCCTTTATTTCCTTACAATAGTTCACCAGTATCAGTGCTGCCATCACTGCCACTTACTTGTTCTATCAAATGTAATTAAAATATCCTTTTGATGAACTTTTGGAGTAAGTATATTACATTGCGATGGCCATCAGAGTTACAACTGTTGTGTCAATCCTGATAGAAAATCTCAGCAGTCATTTTGTAATTTGAAAATGGAGCTACAAGTTTGTGGAGCAAGTTTGTGTCCTCAGGCATTGAATCCTAAATCTCTGCTTCAAACAAAAAATATAAGGCATGTACCCTTGCAATAAAAGTTGGTGATCTTTTTGCATAAGCAAAGCCACCAGGCTAAGATGAATTTAGGTGCTTTTGTGTATCTGCCGTTGGACTTGGCAGTAAGTGGCTCAGAGGATCAGATGCACTGGCTGCTCATCTTCAGCTTAATCTGCTTTCTGTGTTTCAGTGCGCAGCTGAAGAATTCAAAGTTTAACTGACCTCACACAGAAAATATCTTACTGAATATTGGCTGAATTAAGTACATTTCAACCTGCTGATAACGTAATAAAACAAAAAGGGGGTACAAGTACTCAATATCACTGACCAGCTGAGCATATCCAGTGTTTGCAGTTTTACTTCTGACTTTTAGTATTTCATTTTTACCTCAGTAAAAAAACTCGGCAAAAGCTGGAAAGTAGGGTGACTACAAATGAGTTCTTTCCTTGGCTCAACTTTCTATGATTCTATTCTATTCCATGAGTCATTGAGTTTGAAAAGAAAATAACTAATTTTGAAGGACTGCCATACTGAGTTATGTAGAAGATGGCAGGTGCATTAATTATCAAGTAACTTAAATGGTCCACTAGAACTCGGCATCCAATGCATCCACAAGTAAACACCACTTGCATAAGGTAGCAGAAAGTCACAGGTTTTTAATGGGTATTACCACATTGATTAAAGACGGAGTTAATTTTAACTTTCTTAGCCACTAAAATAATACATATTTACTCAAGTATTTGGGTGGCGGTTGGGGGGGGGGGTGGTAGCAAAATCCAAAAAGAAAAACAAAAGATTGCAGATGTGCAATAAAAAAAGAAAAGATTATTTCAAGCATTTTCTATATTTTTTTATTGTAAATGATATTTTTGTCCTAGGGGTTTGAAATTCACATCTGAGATTGCTGATATTACTGGTCTCTTTTATCTTTACAGATTAACATTGCATGTTACTGATTCCTTTAAAATGCCTTTCTTCCTTGTGCAAAACACATCAGCTTAATTGAGGATTTAAGCTCCTCCCTCCCCCATTCTAAAACAGCTATTATTCATTCTTCAGTGTGCAAGTCAGATTTTAGGGCGTGTAAAGGGCTGGATAAACAACTTCTTTGCTTAAAATTCAGGGAAATTTATCTGTACGTAACGCTATCCTTCTTTGCACATTTTTAATAATTCCATTCTTCTGCTGTTTGTGGTTCTGATGCTATACAAAGCCAATAAGTGAACTTGTACGGTACAGAGAACTTAATCTCTCTGTTGCCATTTCAACATTTATATGAATAGCCCCATAATTCTTAAATTTCCATTAATATAACACAATCTTGTTTTATTAAAAGAATGGAGAAAAAATGCATCACAGGGCTGCTTCTCTCATGTTTTGACAGGGTAACACTGTCATATATAGAAGCTTCAATAGTTCTTGTTTTGCTATGTAAACAAACATTATTTTGCATTCTACCATATGTTGGTGCATCATTTTCATTTTTGATGTTAATTTTCTGTTGATAATATCTCCTTCGTAGGGTATGGTGATATTCCAAAGATCATTTATGCCTCAAGAACTCATTCACAGCTCACTCAGGTTATTAATGAGCTAAGAACTACCTCATATAGGTGAGATACCTCTTTCACATCAGTTCAGTTAGCATTTGCCTTTTTCTCAAATGTTAGCTCTGTCTATTATGTCTAAGGTGATAAAGTATTGTGGATTAATTTTTACCAACCTAAAACTTGTGTTATGAAAATGGAATGTAAAGATTCTTTATTCAGTTATCTGTTTGGTGAAATCAGTGTTATCTTCACTACAGCATCTTTACTGCAGAAATTGTAAATGTAAACTTTTAAATACCTTGCCATACCAGAATACTCTTCATTAAATAATAGTTGTTTCAAAGAGAAAACAATTAAGTCTGGTGGAACTGAATATTTTACAGATACATTATATGAAACTTCTGGGCTGAAAGTGTAATTAATGTATATCTAGAGGATTAATGATGATTTTCAGTTGCAGGACACTGAGCTATTTTTCATGAGACAGTTTCAGAGTTCATTTTAAAAGTCACAATTATGAATATAAAAGGAACAGTCTTAAGTAGGAAGTTCCCTTTTGTATGATTGATGCTGTAAGTCTTCAATTTGTTATTGTGGAACCATTCAGCATTGCCAACTCTGCAGAATGAATCACTAGTCCCTTTTATAAAGTATAACCTGCATCTTTAAAAAAGAGACTACCCTATTCCCTTTTGAAATCATTAATCATTCCCATTTCTACCATTCTCATAGTTATGGCATTCCAAATCATTACCTACTCTCCAGTAAAAAGTTCTTCATTGCACTTCGCCTGTACCTCTTGTCCTATCCATGTCTCCTAACTGCTATACTGTCAGCTAATGGAAACAGATTTTCTTTATCTCCCTTACCTCAATCGCTCAATCCTGACAAGGGGTCTCAGCCTGAAACATCAACTATTTAAACATTTCCACATAATCTGCCTGCCATGCTGAGTTCCTCCAGCATATTGTGTGGGTTGCTGTCATTATCTTCTAGGTCTTTATCAAATTGTCCTCAACCTCCTTTGTTCCATCCTTAAAATTATTAAATCTCACGGCACTGACTCAAGGACCACATCCAGTGTTCTAGTTATGGCCTAGCCAGAGTTTTATAATAGTTCAACAAAACTTCTCTGTTTTTGCATGCTAGGCCTTTATATATCCTCCCTACTTATGAGTACCTGACCTACAGTAGTGTGCAGAAGCCTCAGGCACATAGATACAGCCAAAAATTTTTGCATAGTACTGTAGTAATTTAGTCTGTTGCATGAAATATGCAAGAGATGATAAACCTTATTCCGGTATGAATCTCTATTGTTAACTGAGAGGACAAAGGGGGCAGGAAGAGGGGAATTGTTGGGAAAAGGGGAAGGAAGAGTGGAGGGAGTATGAAGCACCAGAGAGACATTCTTTAGTGATCAGTAAACCAATTGTCAAATGACCTGGCCTGGTATCTCAGGGCTGAGTGTGTGTCTGCATCCGTGCCACCTCTCATCCCTGGCATTCCTTCACTACCACCAGCCCCACACCACTTCACTGCTGCATCCTCCCCATACCTGAACATGCTTTGTTCTTGCCAGATTTACAAACTCGCTCTCCACTTCACATTGACAAATACAGTATTGTGCAAAAGTCTTAGGCACTCTATCTAGATATATATATGTGCCTGAGACCTTTGCACAGTGCTGTATCAGCAGCCATACAAGTGAACAAGCGTTTTGGAGATCTGGGATGAATTTTCTGGTTGCTGTAGAGCTGCAGGCATCTTCTGCCATCTGGGGAATTACTTCTTGGCCGCAGTTCTAACTTGCAAACTGTTTTGGGTTGCAAACAGTTCATCTGAACAGAGTCCTGTCATAACCTGAGGGCAACATGATCCTATGTGCTTTACTAGCTATTCTCCCAATATTTCCTTTCACCTTTATAGATCTAATCAGATTAGCTACCAGGTCCCTCTGTTTCTAAATGCACTTTATAATTATGTCATTAAATCTTGATTACCTCTGCACATTCCTACTGCCAAAATGTATCACTTTGCAATGCTCTTCTAAATTCTATTTGACTCATCTCCGCTGCTTCTACTAGTTTTATCGTGGCCTGTTGCGGTCAATTAGTTCTATTATCACCTAAAATTTGGTATCATTGGCAATTTTGGAAGTTTACCCTGTATTCTAATAACATTTATTCATATATAAAGCTGTTCGCTTTAACTCTAAATGACTTTCATACCATTTCCTTCTCTGTAAGACCAACATTTGCCTCTTTGTTGTCTTTAAGCCAAGCTTTTATTCAGTCTACATTGACCTACCTGTTGAAAGTGTCTCAGTGTAATTGTATTGCCTTTTCTATGGTATTTTGTTACTTTCTTAAAATCAATATGAACAACTCCATAGAGCTTCCTTCATCAACCATTATAACATCCAATTAAATTAGTCATGCAATCTAACTTTTACAAATCAACTACAATTCCTTTGTTGATCCATATTTTGTCCCTGCCCAATTTTTTTTCCTGTTTTATCATAATCCTTCACCATGAGCTTATTAAATTTCCTAGTGTTGCCATGCACGATTAGATACAGGTTTCCCGAGCAATCCGAAGGTAGAGCGTTCCTATGAAACCATTTGTAAACCAAAATGTCGTAAAGCCAAGAAGCAATTGCGATTAATTTATATAGGAAAAATTTTTGAGTGTTCCCAGACCCAAAAAAAACCTACCAAATCATACCAAATAACACATAAAACCTAAAATAACACCAACATTATAGTAAAAGCAGGAATGATATGTTAAATATACACCCTATATAAAGTAGAAATATTGTATGGTGTAGTTTCACTTATCAAAATCTGGAAGACAGCGAGCCAAAATCAATTTTGAGAGAAAAAAAAATTGGCATGTACACGCCTACACACGTGCACGCATATGTACGCATATGTGTGCGCACGTACACGCATGCACAAACAACTACCCGCACAAGGCTTCACAATCATTGTCGTCTTTCTCGGGGTAAAGACACGTATAAAGTGGGCATCTTATTTTCTTTTTCTTTTTCAATCTTTTTATTAATTTTTTAAAAAAACGTAACATAATATTACATATGTTATGAATACAATAGATTTGAAATTGAGTTGATAACAAGATAACAATATCTTATTAAACTATCAGCAAAAAAGGATCATACAATATCAATCTAATCTATATTGATTATACATGAAAAGATTAAAAATAATCATCAAAAGAAAAAGAAAAAAATGTAAAATATAAGAAAAAATGTATATTTAAAGAAATAATAAAAAAAACTAAACCTAAACTAACATGGGCAATAATAATAGTTTATAAGTATATGATAGTGTCAAAAAACTCCGGAACTCCATACCAGAACAAGAATAATAAGAGTAAAGGTCTAGAAGAAGTCAAATTAATTCATGTGAAAGTGTCGAATGAACGGTCCCCAAGTTTCTTCAAATTTAATTGATGAATCAAAAATAGTACTTCTAATTTTTTCTAAACTTAAGCAAGAAATAGTTTGAGAAAACCATTGAAATGTGGTAGGAGGATTTACTTCTTTCCAATTTTGTAATATAGATCTCCTGGCCATTAATGTTACAAAGGCAATCATTCGTCTAATTGGAGGAGAGAATCGACTATCATCTTCATTTGGAATACCAAAAATTGCAGTGATAAAATGAGGTTGTAAATCAATATTCCAAATTGAGGAAATGATAGCAAATATGTCCTTCCAATAATTATGTAAAGTAGGACATGACCAAAACATGTGGGTCAATGAAGCCACATCTAAATGACATCTGTCACATTGAGGATTAACATGAGAATAAAACCGAGCAAGCTTATCTTTAGACATATGAGCTCTATGTACAACCTTAAATTGTATTAAAGCATGTTTAGCACATATAGAAGACGAATTAACCATTTGTAAAATTTTTTCCCATTTTTCCATTGAAATATTGTATTGAAGTTCTTTTCCCCATTCTACCTGATATCTCTGGTTGTATCTCCATAATCATATTATAAATAACAGCCACTAATCTCTTCTGACAGGGATTTAAAGTAAAAATCATATCTGAAAAATCTATCAAAGTTGAATTAGGGAAGGATGGTAAAACTTTATATAAAAAGTTTCTAATTTTAAGTATCTAAAAAAATTAGATTTAGGTAATTTAAATTTGTTAGAAAGTTGATCAAAAGACATCAAACTACCTTCAGAAAAAAGATCGCGAAAGCATATTATACCTTTCCTTTTCCATATACTAAAAGCTCGATCTGTTAAAGAGGGTTTAAAGAAAAAATTAAGTAAGATAGGGCTATCAAGAACAAAGTTTTTTAGAGTAAAAAATTTACGAAATTGAAACCAAATTCGTAATGTATGTTTGACAATAGGGTTAGATATCTGTTTATTGAGTTTAGCTAAGTCAACAGGGAGAGAAGAGCCAAGAACAGAAAATAAAGAATATCCTTGTGTAGCGTTACATTCTAAATTTACCCACTGTGGGCACAATGGTAAATCTAAATCTAATTTCCAGTATAATAAATTCTGAATATTATTCGCCCAATAGTAAAATCTAAAATTGGGTAAAGCTAAACCACCATCTTTTTTAGATTTCTGTAACTGTCTTTTACTTAATCTGGGGTTTTTATTTTGCCACACAAATGAGGAAATTTTTGAATCAATGCTATCAAAAAAAGACAGGAATAAAAATTGGTAAGGCTTGAAATAAATATAAAAATTTCGGTAAAATCATCATTTTAACAACATTGATCCAACCAACCAATGATAAGGATAAAGGAGACCATCTAGTAGTAAGTTGTTGAATTTGATGAAGCATAGGTAAAAAATTCAATCTGAATAAATCTTTATATTTCTTGGTAATTTTTATACCTAAATAAATAAAATTATCAGTAACAATTTTAAATGGTATCCTGTCATTCAGTAAAGTTTGTGCATTTAAAGGGAAAAGTTCACTCTTATCCAAATTTAATTTGTAACCAGAAAAACTACCAAATTGAGCCAACAAGGATAGAATAGTGGGAATAGAATTATCAGGATCTGAAATATATAACAACAAGTCATCAGCATAGAGCGATAACTTGTATAATTTCTCATTACGGGTAATACCAGAAATATTAGGGGATTCACGAATAGCAATGGCTAAAGGTTCTAATGCAATATTAAATAATAAAGGACTTATGGGACAACCTTGTCTCGTACCACGAGATAATTGAAAAAAAGAGGATCTATAATTATTCGTAAGAACAGAAGCAACAGGTTTATAATATATTAATTTAATCCATGATATAAAATTAGAACTAAAATTAAAATTCTTCAAGCCATTAAATAAGTATGTCCATTCAACTCTATCAAAAGCTTTTTCAGCATCTAATGAAATAACACATTCTGGGGTTGTGGGTGAGGAAGTGTAAATTATATTAATTAATTTTCTAACATTAAAAAAGGAGTATCGGTTCCTAATGAAACCAGTTTGATCTCCTGAAATAATCTGTGATAGTACCTTTCTAACCTAATAGCTAAAATTTTTGTAAGAATCTTAGAGTCTACATTTAATAACGATATAGGGCGATAAGATGCACATAAAGTAGGGTCTTTATCTTTTTTAAGAATTAAAGAGATAGTAGCTTCATAAAAGGACTGGGGTAGTCTCTTCTTAATAAATGCATCATTAAAGATTTCACATAACCAAGGGGAAAGCAAAGAAGAAAAAGTTTTTAAAAATTCTATAATATAACCATCAGGGCCAGGAGCTTTCCCTGAATTCATCGATGAAATAGCCTCTCCTACCTCAGCCATAGAAATAGGAGCATCAAATAAACTTCGATCTTCATCTGTCAATTTGGGAATATTCAAATTGTTAAAAAAATTATCCATCATAGACAGATCACCATCAAATTCTGATTGATATAAAGATTTATAAATATCTTGGAAGGTATTATTAATTTCTGTATGATCCGTAGTCAGATTACCATCTTGTTTACAAATTTTAATAATTTGTCGCTTAGTTGAAATAGCTTTGAATTGATTAGCTAACAATTTACCAGTTCGATCACTATGGATATAAAATTGAGCCCTGGTCCTAATTAATTGATTCTCAATTGAAGAAGATAACAGTAAGCTATGTTCCATTTGCAGTTCAACTCTCTTCTTATAAAGTTCCTTGGTAGGAGTAACGGAATAAATCTTATCAATTTCTTTAATTTTATCCACCAATAAAGCTATATCTAAATATCTTTGTTTTCTTTTACCAGCAGAATATGAGATAATTTGTCCACGAATAAAAGCCTTAAAAGAGTCCCAAAGTATTCCTCTGTCAATCTCTTTAGTATAGTTTGTTGAAAAAAATAAGTCAATTTGCTGTTTTATGAAGGTAATAAATTCTGGATCTTGAAACAAAGTAGCGTTGAGTCTCCAAGATCTAGTATTAATGAAAGAGTCCGAAATCTTGATAGATAACTTCAAAGGTGCATGATCCGAAATAGCAATAGAATCATATTTACAGTCAATAACATCTGGTAATAAACGATGATCAATAAGAAAATAATCAATTCTAGAATAACTATGATATACATGTGAAAAAAACCAAAATTCTTTATCTTCAGGGTTCAAAAACCGCCATATTTCAGTAATTCCTGAATCAACCATAAAAGAGTTAATAAGTAAAGCTGATCTATTCGGAAGAGTTCGAATAGGTTTAGATCTATCCATCAAAGGATTCAAACAACAATTGAAATCTCCACCCATTATCAAAATATATTCATTTAGATTAGGAAGGGTAGTAAATAAACGTTTAAAAAATTCAGGGCAGTCAAAATTTGGAGCGTAAATATTAACTAAAGCCACTTTTTGGTTAAAAAGTGAACCAGTAATCAACAAAAATCTGCCCTGTGGATCAGATATAATTTCATGATGTATAAACGAGATTGAGGGGTCTATAAAAATAGACACACCCCTAATTTTAGCAGTACAATATGAATGAAATTGTTGACCCTGCCAGAACCTAAAAAAGCGTTGATTATCCTCCCTCCTAATATGGGTCTCCTGTACAAAGATAATATTAGCATTTAGTCTATGGAATACTTTAATTTTTTTTTACGTTTAATGGGATGATTTAAACCATTAGTATTCCAAGAAATAAAATTAATAGACTTATCCATCATGCTAATATTAATTGTATATACTATGAAAGGTTGAAAAAAACACATAACCCATAATTCAGGAAGAAGGAAAAATGGTACAGGAGCAACCGGAGAACATGACACTTCAACAATATTAATAATTTAAAGTCGGCCCATAAACTAAAAGCAAAAAAATAAAAAGCAAAAGCGTGAAAAAAGATCCGTACCCCCTCCCCCCACCCCTCGAAAGAAAGCCAAGCGCCAGGCGCATAAACTAACACTAATATTAACCCCATTTCAAGATGGCAGCTCCATGAAAAGATTAAAAAAAACTATATAACACCCAGATTTAAATATAGGGTTGCAAAGAGAAAATGTATATCAATCAGAATGAATAAAAAATAATATAATAAAACAAACGATCATTAATAAAAAAAAGGTATAAACATTAAAATTTGAAAGTGTAATATACCTTTAAAAAAAATTCCATGTTCAAATACAAGAAAAATGACGTTTCAAAAGCAAAGACTTATGGGAAGAAGAAACGACATTTTGAAAAAGCCATATTACAAAATATTACAATAGTTCAACGATCTATTAAAAAAATTTAATAGAAAAAAAAGTTATCAAAATAGGATTAAAAAAAAGATTTAATAGACACTACAATATATAATAAAAAAAAAGACCAAAAAAATCCAAAACATTCGTCCCATTTCCAAGTGCAGGCAAACAGATAAATGTTTACAGAAAGTAAAGTCTTATGGGAAGAAGAAACGACATCTTAAAAAAAGTAAATCCTTATTACAAAATATAAACGTGTATATCCGAAACAGAAAAAAGAATAATAAAAAAAAAGAGATATTATAAAAAGTTAAAAGAGCATCTATAAACGATGGTGATAGTAAAAAAAAAGAAACCAGACCTGTAGATCAGGATAAGAAGTTATAACCCAGCTTCATAGGTTAAAACTTAAAATGAAATGGCATCTTCTCTCCAAAAAATTTTCAGCATAACACATAGTTCAACTTGCACTAGAAGATCGATATTCTTCAACGAATTTCTTCGCTTCTTCCGGAGTATTAAAAAATTGCTGACTGTTGTTGTTCAACGTAATTCTAAGATTCGCTGGAAATCTTAAAGCTTGTTTAAGTCCAATCGAATGAACCTCTGCCATCACTGGCTTAAAAGCGATTCTCACTCTCATTACTTCGAATGAATAATCCTCAACAATTCGAAATGTGTTGCTGTTGTGAGAAATCATACCTTTTTTACGAGCTAATCGAATTAAAAGCTCTTTCTCCCGAAGATAATGAAGGCGAACAATCACAGCTCGTGGTTTGTCACTCGCAGCCGAAAACCTCGCAACTCTGTGAGCGCGGTCGATAACAGGTTTAGTATGCAAACCTTCAGCACCGAAAATTTCCCACAATAATTCAGAGAAAAATTCAGTTAAATCACCGGACTCAACTTTTTCGGGGAACCCGATAATTCGCAAATTCTGTCTGCGAGATCGATTTTCAAGATCAGTAATTTTAAACTTATACTGATCTAATGTTTTAACAGTCGAGTGTACCTTCTTCTCCAGCGCTTCAATTGTACGTACTTTTTCGCAAATTAATTTTTCAAGAGTCGTGATCTTATCTTCATGCCGCTGAATTTCTGATGCCTGCAATTGAAGCTTAATATCAAGCGATCTAACAAATCCTTCGAGTTCAGATATTTTCGTGGTAAGCTTATTTTCCAAACTTGCCAGTTTACTTTCCAATTTACTTTCTAGCCTGCTTTCCAGAGTTGCAAGTTTAGCGTCCAGAAGATGAGAAATAGCGTCGATGGATAGAGGATCCTTAGACAATTTCTTGCTTGTAGCCATTTTAAGTTTGACAAGATTAAATCAAATATTGTTTTAGAAAAAAAGAGTTAATCAAAAGTATCAACTCATATGATTAGGTTCGAAAAGATTTGATTAAAGGGTGATTATAGTTGAAAAAGTGAAAAGCGCCTAAAAGGCAGATGCTTACGTCACCATCTTGAAACTCCACCCCCCATCTTATTTTCGTAAAAGCGAAAATCCTCTTTGGTTAGCGAAAACAGGTACTGACGAAGGTAATTTGTAACAGCCTGCTGTCATAAAGCGAACGTTCAAAAAGCGAGGGTCACCTGTACACATCACCTTTGTAGTCCAAAGATCCCCACTTCACTTCCTACCAGCTAGCAGATGATTTTATATTGACTGTCACTCTATTCTCAGAATTCTTTGCTGTTTAGTTTGTTTAATAACATGCAGTTTCTTCACTTCATCTAACGAGTAGCAGTTTCATATCCCACCTTTTATGGGAATGTACCTAGGCTATACACTAGACATCTAGTCAAAGATCTATTATTATTCTTCCACTCAATTTTATCCTGCCTTGGTCCCCTCTAATGCTATTGAAATTCAGGAGTTATGTTTACCCTTCTCTGTTAATAATCTAAACTTTGTGATACAATGTTTAAATTGATTTGAAAGTTCTCCCACCGATATTTGATCCACTTGACTCAGTTCATTTCCACCACCAGATCCAGCAGTGAATGTTGATTTGTTTGGCTGTAGACAAAGTGGTCAAAGTTCTTTTGGAATTTTGGAATTTTGGAATTATTTCCTTTACATCTTTATTATCTACTCAATTGATATTTAAGGAATGTCAACACAATCGTATTTGGAGATTTCCCTACTGACTTAATCCTCTATTTTCCTCTCTGTTTGGAGACCTGCAGAATTCCTGTAGCTCTTCAAGTCATAATATTTTTTTTTACCTTATTTATTTCTTTGAAGTCATCCTGTCTTACCAAAGCTGCAATGTCATGCCTAATTGGTATTATTGCCGCACTTGGCTCTTCCTTTAATGTCCTTTTTCTTTCATATTCAATACTTGCCACTTTTCTGTTACTGCCATTGTAGTACTGGCATTGTGTAAACAGTTAGGCTGCATTAGTCAACTTTACAAACAAAGATTATATTTGGTGTGGTCTTATTTTGAATTATAAATTTATGAACTTTTGAAGGAAACATGGTGAAAGCTACTGATTCAGTAGTTAAAATGATCTTTGCCTCATCACCTCTGTTAACACTTCCCTTTTTTTTAACCATTTAGACCAAAGATGTGCGTACTTGGATCAAGAGAACAGCTCTGTATCCATCCTGAAGTAATGAAACTGGAAAGCAATCATGCAAAGGTAAAACCAAGCAATTCAGTTGATTTCCTTGTGTGCATTCACCTTGCGCTTTAACTTTACTGGCTTTTGTTTTGCAAATTGTAAAGAGAGCCCAAATAATTTGAGATATTGCATTATAACACGTACGTAAGAAGAGATAAGAAAAAAATGCTTACTCAGAAAAAAATAATATTTTTGTTACTGTTAAATCATCTTAATAGAATTTTTAACTTTAAGAATGGAATAATGATTACAGGTAGTCCCTGAGTTACGAACATCCAACTTGCGGACAACTCATACTTATGAACCAAGGAAGGAGAGTGCAGTCCGCCATTTAAAGTCAGATCGCAACGCTGTCCGCCATTTTAAGTTGTTGCCGTTGACACTGTGTTGAGTGTTTAGCTGTGCTGGGTTGATGTTGATCCAGTGACTCCCGTACCATCCGTGCTGGGTTGATGTCAAGCTTGCAACTTGACTTCGTAAAAAAAAACTGCCATCTCCAGTTTAAATTCCCACGCAGAATATTGTGGATGATTAAATACCCAAACCCAGCACAGCCCCCACTTGTCCCATTTAGCCTGTCTCAATGTGGTGGTCCTTAGGACCCAACAGACCACGGGAGCCGGTAAAGCTCAGGAGCCACCACCCGTAGTGTTTCTGTTCCATTGAAGCGATCGTGATTGAAAATAAAGTGGAAATAATAAAGCGTTTGGAAAGAGGTGAAACGCCATCGGTCATTGGAAAAGTGTTAGGCTACAGTCGATCAATGATCAGAAAAATTTTAAAGGATAACGGATAAAGTGAGAATAATGGAGCATGTGAAAGGAGCTGCCATGATGAAAGCTACAGTTATTACTAAGCAATGCAGTGGTTTAATTATTGGAATACAAAAGTTTCTTAAGTGTTTTATATGTATAGAAAGGTAAAATATATACTATAAACTAAGACAAACATGTGACTAACTGACGATAAATAATACCGGATGTACTTGTTCCGCTATATGAACAAATCCGACTTAAAGACAGACTCAGGAATGGAACTTTTACGTAACATGGGGACTGCCTGTATATACTAAGACAAATGTTTGACTAACTGACGCTAAATAATACTGGATGTACTTGTTCCAACTTGCGTACAAATCCAACTTAAAGACGGGCTCAGGAACAGAACTCGTACGTAACCCGGGGACTGCCTGTATATGACGAGGGAATTTTCATTTCTTGATGTGTGAATCAGAATTGGAGCCTGTCAAAGAAATTTACTATTGCTGATTAGACTTACACAGACCCCAGTATTCTGTTTAATTACTTTATTATGTGACCATGGAGCGCTCACTAAGAGACTCTATTAATGCGAGCACAGTCATGGTTTTTTATACCTTAACGTACATGTAGTTCAGCAGTTTTCTGGGGCCAGGAGTTTTCGCTTAGAACTTATCATCAATGTACTGGATGCTTCCATACCTTACACAAAATTAGACATAGGGTCCCTACATTACACAATCAGTTCCCCATTAATTAGAAGAAGCCAAGCTGCTAGTCATGTAGTCTAAAAGACCAGTGGTTCCTTCCCGTTGATTATAGAAGACAATTCATTAGTCATATAGCTTTGAGTGCTAAGGATCATCCTTACACGCAACATCCATGTTTATCAGTTCTTCATTATTAACAGGACTTATTACACCTGTGTGTTATCAGTTCTTCATTTCTAACAGGACTTATTGCTAATTAGTATGAGTAGGCAGACAGACCCCATTTTCTTCTTAGCCTGCTATCCTCATGATTTGGTTAATCTTTAATTCTCAGGCTTAATTTTCTTCCATGGAGTCAAAGAATCATAGAATGCTAAAGCACAGGAAAAGACCCTTAGGCCATCTAGCTCATGCCAAGCTATTAATTTGGCTAGTCCCATCAACCTGCACCCAGACCTCACATACACCTCACATCCATGTACCTCTGCAAATTTCCCTTAAATGCTGAAATCAGACCTGTATCTACCATTTCCACTGGCAGCTCGTTCCACACTCTCAGCACCTTTAGAGTGAAGAAGGTCCCCCCTCATGTTCCCCTTAAACATTTCAGCTTATACCTTTAACTAGAACCTGTAGTTCTAGTCTCATCCAACCTCATTTATCTATACATCTCATAAATTCTATACCTCGATCATATCTCCACTCAATCTTCTACGCTCTAGGGAATAAAGTCCTAACCTATTTAACCTTTCCCTATAACTCAGGTCCTCAGGCCCTGCAACATCCTTGTAAATTTTCTCTACACTCTTTCAAACTTATTGGTGTCGTTCCTGAAGGTTGATGTCTTTCCTGTACATAGATGATCAAAACTACTCACAGTACTCTGAATTAGGCCTCGCCAACATCTTGTACAACTGAAGTATAACATCCCAACTTCTGTATTCAATAAACACACACACAGTGCTGGAGGATCTCAGCAGGCCAAGCAGCATCTATGGAAAGAATACTGTCAACATTTTGGGCTGAAACACTTCGGTAGGATTTCAGTACTTTGATTTATGAAGATCAATGTGCCAAAAGTTTTCTTTACGACCCTATCTACCTGTGATGTTGTTCCCAAGAAATTATGGATCTGTATTCCCAAATCCCTCTGTTCCGCTGCATTCCTCAATGTCCTGCTGTACGTCATGTAAACTCTACCCTGGTTTGTCCTTCCAGAGTGCAGCACCTCACACTTGTCTGCATTAAATTCCATTCGCCAGTTCTCGGCCAATTTTTGTAGCTGGTCCAGATCAACTTTGCTGGCCTTCCTCACTGTTCAGTACACTCCCAATCTTGGTGTCATCTGCAAATCTACTGATTCAGTTTATTACATTATCATCCAAATAGTTGGTATAGATGACAAACAACAACATACCCAGCACTGATCTCTGCAGCACACCACCAGTCACAGGCCTCCACTCAGAGAGTCAACCACTTACTATCACTCTCTGGCATCTCCCACAAAGCCAATGTCTAATCCAATTCACTACCTCATCTTGACTGCTAGGCATCTGAACCTTCTTGACCAAACTCCCATGTGGGATCTTGTTGAAGACCTTGCTAAACTCCATGTAGATAACATACACTGCTTTGCCTTCATCTACTTCCTTGGTAACTTTCTTGAAAAACTCTAAGGTTTGTTAGACACAACCTACGAAGCACAAAGCCACATAGACTACACCTAACATGAGGAAATCTGCAGATGCTGAAAATTCAAACAACACACACAAAATGCTGGTGGAACGCAGCAGGCCAGGCAGCATCTGTAGGAAGAAGCACTGTCGACGTCTCGGGCCGAGACCCTTCGTCAGGATGCCTGACTATGAGTCCTGACTATGGGTCTCAGCCCAAAACGTCGACAGTGCTTCTTCCTATAGATGCTGCCTGGCCTGCTACGTTCCACCAACATTTTGTGTATGTTGCTAGACTATCCCTAATCAGTCCTTGTCTGTCTAAATGCTTATACATCCGTCCCTTAGAATACCTTCCAGTAGTTAACCCAATTTATGTGTTTTGTCAAAAACCACCATAATACAAAATTACTTGGGTGTTAACACACTGTATTGTGTATTTTTCAGGCTAAATAGCAATAATAACAGGCTGAGAAAAAGCAGCAGTCTCTTCGGCTTCATAAAATTTGCACTGATAAAGTACAGGGATGTTGCCTTTCAATATGTAATATGCAATATTATGGACAAAATACTGTGGTTTGAATTTTGTTAATTAAAAATTAAGTGATATTCTTTTGATCTGACCAACAAGCAAATATCCTTGTAATGTAAATCCATATAGAGTTTAAATTAATAATCACTGTACATGTCTCTGTTAAATTAGGTTAATTTCTACCTGTTTATTATTAATATTTTTATTTAATTGTAACATAGTTTTAAGAGATAATTCTATTTAATATTGAAGCAATATAAACCAGAAATTAAATAGATGTGTGTTTTACTCATGTGTGTGTTCTTACTGAATTTTTTTTTCATTCTTGGTGCATGTTGTCAGAAACTAGTACCCTCAATCTGTAGAGTCAAGCCATATCTAGACTACTGTTGTGATTTGCTGCAATTCCTATTTAATGCTTTTGGTCCTCACTATGGTTACTTATAGTCTGAAGTGAGATCTTCAATTCAAGAAAGTTGTAAAGAACAGAATAAGCTACTTTGCTCTGTAATTCATTAAGACCTTAACGACCTAATTGTCATCTTAACTCCACATTCAGGCCTATCCCTGATTACCATCCACTCCTGTCATTGTCAAGAGTCTTTTTACTTCTGGCTTAGAAAATTTTAAGCTCTTCTACTTCTGTTGCCTTTTGAGGAACCTTCTAAAATTTCAAGGGAAAAGAAAATTTCCTGGTCATTGTCATTAATGGGAAGCTTCCCATTTTTAAACAGTGATCCCTAATTGTATATTCTCCCATGAGAGAAAACATAGTCTTCTCATCCACACTTAAAGACCATTCAATATTTGAATTCTTCATCTTGTCCAATTATTTCTCATCTTTTTGAACGCTGCTGTTATTTATATTCATTTTAAATTCCTTGTTAGCAAATGAAACATGCTAATTTCATTTAGATTAAGTGATTTCAATAATTAATGGAAAAATGTACTTAATAAGTGCAAAAGCAGCTTGAAAATTAGTAGTGCCACCTAGTTTCACAGGTGTGGAATTTCTTAACCTTTCATCAGCAGGTATTTTTTGCAAAACCACTTCCAGAAAAATCTCAAACAAGAGAAAATCTGCTGAAGGGTCTTGGCTTGAAACATTGACTGTATTCTTTTCCATAGATGCTGCCTGGCCTGCTGAGTTCCTCCAGCATTTCGTGTGTTCAGAGAAATCTCCTGTACAAAACATTGTAGAATTACATGAGGATCTAAAGGAGAATCAGATTCACTGTTTAATTCGATTCAGGGTGACATTTATAATTTGCCCTCAAAATTCATCCTTGAACTCTAATGCGGTGGAAACCATAAAAATTAGCCAGAAATGGGTTACAAACCTCAAGTTTGGATTTGGCTAATTGATTCTCTTTTGTTCTATTTAATGCACATAATATGGATTCCCTTGTTGATTCATAGATATGACTTGTACTGATCAAGAAGTTCAGGAGTTTGTAGTCTGACTGCATTAATTTCTCAGTTTATTTACCCAGCTCTACTGATAACATTGGTGTAAGCATTTTCTGAGTTATAGAGACTAAATGGAATTGTTCAATATTGTTAATTTTTTATGGGAAACAAATTGTACAATATTTTCATGCACACAGTACATTAATTTGAGAGTTTTTAATTTCCAGGTCCATATGTGTCGAGCAAAAACATCCTCACATACCTGCCACTTCTATAACAATGTTGAGGGTAAGAGCAAAATTCTAATTTTGAGATTTGTATACACTCCTTGCCAGTTTATTCCTTAACTACACATCCTACAAGAAGCAACAGCCTAGCTGCTGTTTGATTTTGAACGGACCTTCCTCCATTGCTGGGATTTTTTTTTGCATTCCAAAAAATAATTTTATGATTAAAGAAGCAAATTGATTGCATTGAAATATGTAGTGGAAAAGGCAAAAGAGAAAAATACTTAGGAAAAGGAATAAGAAAAACGAAAAATACTTTATTGGGAAACAAGGCCTATTAAATGATTGGTGTAATGAAAACGAGATAACATACTGGGAAGAAATTAACAAGATAAAGTTCTGATTAGCTGAGACAAAGAGCACTAAGCTGGTAAAAATTGAAGTTTGGATATCCCTTGAAAGGTTGGGTTCATCGACTTTGAGATGTTCTGCTATTTCCTCTGCCATGGATTTCTTCTAGCTGGTAGCAGATAATCTCTGTTTCTCAAGATTCTGTTCTAAACCCTCATTTTTTTCCCCAACACCGGTTTTTAGTCCTCTTTATTTTTACCAGTATCCTATTTGTCACTCCCAGGATAGTGCTATGATGCACATCATCCATGTGTCCTTTCTGAGGAAGTTTCTTGCTGACATTTTTAGTTTATTGTCATTGCACTCCTTTTCTTGCTATGTTCTCTGTGCTTTCCAACTTCTTGCAGTGAAATAAATGGTCATTTCTACGAAGAGTAGCAAAGCAAAGTGTATTAAATGTGTAAATTGTGATACATTGCTTTGATGTTTCTGTTCTTCTTACGTTTAGGTAACAGTTTTAAAACTTTGCTGAAATCTTACAATTGAAGCATCTTCCAATGAACAAGTCAAACTTTTAAAGAGTACTAAATTGCTACAGGCAAAATATTAATTAAATTAAAATGCCAGATTGAAACAATTTATAAATGACGGTAAATAATCTAAACACATACGGTCTTGTAGATGCTATTGGAAAGAATATCTAAGAGATTGAAAGAGTACTTCTTCACACTTCTGCCTAATTTATGTCATTGAACTCAATAGGATAAATGAATTGGACTTGCTGTTGTTTGTAGGTTTGTCACATTTTGTTCCTCTACTTCTGGTTATTTCAAAATGATGAAATTATTTCATCAAACTCCACTTTTTTAAAGCTTTGTGAAGATTTATTTCATTAGACTTTCATCTGGTATTCACAAAGCATAATAATGTGATTAGTGCAACGTGCATCACCTTAAGGATTTCCCATATGTTTCAGAAAAGAGTACTGAAAAAGAATTTTCAGAGTCCATTCTTGATGTAGAAGATCTTGTTAAGAGTGGCAACAAGCACAGGTATGATTTGTTAATTGCAGTAAAATTTTGAAATTATGTTCCTTTTGGATAACATGTACTGGATAACGTGTGTCAGGATCATTAATTCTTGAGAAATGTTGCAATATAGAGCAAAAGTGAAAGGGTAACACAGTAGTATAGTTGGAAAAGTCTGCATGTTCTCCTTGTGACTAGGGTTTCCTCCAGGTCACAGAGTAAGTCAGCATTGAAACAGGTCCTTCTCCACAACTTGTCCATTGTGACTGTAGTGCCCATCAACCCTGCAGGTCACACAGTAAGTCAGCATTGAAACAGGCCCTTCTCCACAACTTGTCCATTGCGACTGTGGTGCCCATCAACCCTCCAGGTCACAGAGTAAGTCAGCATTGAACCAGGCCCTTCTCCACAACTCGTCCATTGCGACTGTGGTGCCCATAAAGCTAGTCCCATTTGCTTGCATTTAGCCCATATCTCTAAACTCCTCCTGTCCATTTATTTATGAAATGTCCTTTGAACGTTGTTATTGTATCTGGCTCCACCACTTTTCTCTGGCAGCTCATATCATATATACACCACCCTCAGGCCCCTTTTAAATCATTCACGTCTCACCTTCAACCTAAGCCCTTTATTTTTAGTACCTTTTTCCTAGGGAATAACTGTATGCGCCCTGTCCTTGTCCTTTGTGATCTCATCCTTCTCTGTAAGAACAATGTTCAATCTCCTATACTCCAGGGAATAAAGTCCACGCCTGTCCAGTCTACAACTCAGGTCTTTGAGTTCTGACAGTGTCCTTGGAAATCTTTATTCTTTTTCCAGCTCAATAATATCTTTCTCATAATAGGGTGACTTACATACTAGACATGTTGCAGTTTCTTCCCACATTACCAAGATATGCAGGTTGATTATTTTATAGGGGAGTGGTAAATTCTGGGTTGAGATGGGCAAAATGAGAAATTCTGGAGAAAGTAAGAGAATGGGGTGAGATTATGGTAACATTCAAAAGAGGAGGATGAAAATATTGAAATTAAGCCATTGTTCTTCTGGGGACTAATATTCAACAGCTAGTGCAAGAATAATATTAAATTGAAGTTGGGGTTAAATAGGATGTAGCAGCAAAGGGCGTAGGATGGGAAGCAGCCCAGGAGCATGCTGGAGGAGTTTAGAGATAAGGCTAGAGCAAGTTTTGCAAGCAAAAGATGAACTGAAGTTGAATAATGTCGTATGGAGATAATGAAGTCATATGATCATGGGATCAAAGAAGTTGCCAAGATTGCAAACAATTTATAACCTCTGACATAGGTAGAATTGGTAGGGATAGAGTTTGTGGCAGAGATCAAGGATAGTAGATTGTGCCAATCTTATGTTCATATTGGGTGTTTCGATACATTCAGCTTTGAATATCAAATGAGCACCACAACAAAGTGGATCAGGTGGTTAAGGAAAATGCTACTGCCAGCATACAAATTTTTTAATTGGGTTTTCACAGGGCACAATAATTTGAGATATGAGGGATGGCAATGATTTGGGGGTAAAACTAGAGGGTTATTTCTTATCTGATCAGACAGGGTGGGACACCTGTGTTGTGAATTTTAATAATTCTTCAAAATTCTCTTTGAGTGAAGGGATGCTGTCTGAGATTATGGAATATGTGGGAAAGGTTTTGACTGGATTAGTATGGATAAGTAATGATAGTAGGGACAAATACAAAAGAGGATTGGAGCACTTTAAGGAAAATGAAGTTTATAGCTCCAGCCCAAAAAATGAATTTTATTTTGCTATACAACAGATGACTATGGTATTGGCCATAGAATACTTACCTTTGTTCAACATTTGTGGATTCCTGTTTAATTTTTGTTAATTTTCTTTAATTTAATTTTAGTGAAAGGCATAGTATTATTTTTACTTTCATATTTTATAAAGTAAGGAATAACATCAAACTGCACACTAAGTACCAGAAAATGATACCAAAAAAATCCTGCTGACCAGTAAAGGGAAATAAGTACAGTGTTTTTAAGAAATACACTTAAGTTTATTTCTTAAGTGTATTAAGAAGTGCAATCAAATACAAAAAAATAGAAAATGCTTGAAGCACTCAGCAGTTACTCAACATTTGTAGAAAAAGGGAATTTTGATTTCTTAAATTGAAGGCTATTTATTAGAACCAGTCGCATGAATAGTGTTTATTATGCTTTTGAACAAACATTAAATCATTGCATTGTATGATGAAGGCAAATTTTCATATAAAGATAACACCGAAATAAAATGGAGTCACGTTTATATGATACTTTGTTTTAAGTTTATAATGGGTTTGCAAGTATTATTGTTAACTATTTACAGTGCGAAAGTATCATCAGCTGTAATGTCATTTACCAGGATACATAAACGTGGAACTCTCATAAATGACTATTGAAACTTTCAAGTATTACTAAATTTCAACTTTGTTGCAAGTAGCTGAGATGAAGCTCAGCTTGCACAAGATGGGTAGCTGAGGACAAAGCATCTGTTTAATAACAGATATTTAAAAATTGTAAATAATTTACAATAGAATGACAAAACATCCCACAACATTTTCAGTTGCCAAAACACACAGATCTCCAAGTACCTGTAATTAGTAATTTTCATAATGGAAAGCTATCAGGATGATGGAAATAGCTCTACAAGGTTTTATGAATTATAGTTCAGATGAACAAAGTGTATTTGAGAGGAGAAGCGATTAATGTTTTCTATCCACTTTGTTTATCTAGGCACAAAAATTATTACAATGTTAGTATTTCAATAGTTATTTAAAACACTTAAGTTTTGTCAAGCGCACTCTTACATTAATTAGAATTTTCACGTGGAACTGTACTTGCATCCTACTTGATTTTGTCTTTAAACAGAGTTTGTCCTTACTATTTGTCTCGAGCGTTGAAGCAGGGCGCTGAAATAATCTTCATGCCATACAACTACTTACTTGATCCAAAGGTATTGTTCACGAAGATTTCCTTTATTTAATAGTCATGGTACTGTCATGATATGTGTCATATTGACATGACATCTAGTGAAAAAGGATTTAATGCTTTTCAGTCCTATATGACAAATAAACGCTTCTCAGGCTTTCAGCCTGGTGCAGGTATTGATTTTAACCAATGTTTCAATGACAAGCTCTGCCATCTTCACCTAGAATGATGCCTGGGCATGTCTAGTCAGGTAGTATTTTTCCCCCTGTCGTCCATCCTTCCTGACTTTGGCACAAAACTACTGTACTGAGCCAATGACTTTTGGGACCGCCTAGTGAATGAAACTATTGGAATAAAACTAGAGGAAAAGAATTTTACCAAGGATGATGGTCTCTCTCTAAGTAAGAACTGATATTCAATTGCAAACAAGCTGGGACATCAGAAACCTGTATAGATGAGGACTAACCATGCAAGAGGGATGGACGACAGGGGTATAAATACCACTGGACTAGACATGCTTAGGCATTACCCCTGATGAAGATGGCAGAGTTTGTCATCGAAGCGTTGGTTAAAATTGATACCTGTACCTGGCTGGAAGCCCAAGAAGAGTTTATTCATGATGTCTAGTAGTTTTGATACGTTAGAAGCTCTTAGTAAGTTTGGTAAACTCTGGTATGAATAGATACAATATTCTTGGAAAATCCTATGATATATCAATAATGGATTTCAGAATTATTAAAATCATGATGTTGGAAAGCATTAAAAAGTATGGAAGATCATAAAATGTCATGTTATGCAAACATTTCCTTGATCCTTTTCATTTTCCTTAAAGAAATTGGGGAACAGCATGCTAATAAATTGACACAATCCTTCAAATTTTCTGCTTAAGAATTGAAATTGCTTATCTTCCAAAAAAACTCAACTCACGTTGGCACAATGTTGCATTATATGACAGGTGGTCTAGAGAACTATATTCTATATGACAGTTCAGCTATTTAAAACTGTGGGTCTGTGACCAATTATGTGATCCTATCTCTGCAGTAGAATTTAATGCCCTGTATTTTGTGAGGAATTTCTGGCAATACTGTACAGTTACACCAGAGAATGATGCTAACAGTCGTGTCAGCATGTTCTGGATTTCCAGTCATATCAGCTTGAATGCAGAATTCCCTCATTTGCTGACAATGAGCATACAAATTATGGGAAAAAGCAGACTTCTCAACCCTTCAAACCTATTATTACAGCCTGGAGTACCATAAAAAAAATTATATTTCATGCAGTCATTTTATAACAAGATGGTTTTGTAATACCAGAATTTCTTGTAGTTTTTTTTTAACCATAAAAACGATTTTAAAACCACATGGCCTTCATGGGAACACTGAATTATTTACACTGACTTTGTGATATTTGCAGTGAACAGTGCAAAATGTTTTAAGTGGCTGTCATTTTGTTGCCATTACCACTGATCACCAGTCTGATATCATTACTTCTGTTAAATTTGAATTTGTATCTCATCTGATGTATTCTGTCGAGAGTCTTAATAATGTTGACATTTTGAAAGAGTCCAAAGAAATTTTAACTTTAAGTTTCAGCTTGGAATTTTACAATGCTTAAATAGAAATTCTTTCCAGTTTTTCAATGCCATTATTTAAATGACAAAATTGCTTTCATTATAGCCATGAAATGTAAACGTAAATGAGTAAAGTGCGTAAAGTGGAACATATTACCTTTTTAAATCTCTTCTTATTTAATTTTAACTTGAAAGAAGAAGTTTTACATCAAGTTACTCCACTCAAGCTCTAATTTTGGTTCGAAATAAAAGTGCTATTGTAATGCAGGCAAATTAATTTTAATTTGAATTTTCTTATAGAAGAAGAAAATACTTCACCAATATGAATTCACTTACTTAAGTTATTGACATGTCTTGTTTGGTTAACCTTTTGTACTTTTGCTCTGTAGAGTCGTAAAGCCCATGATTTAGACCTTCGTGGCACGATAGTTATTTTTGATGAAGCACATAATGTGGTAAGCACTTTTTCATTAGAAAATTGTTTTGCATAGTGTTTTCTTAATCTTGGTGTTTAGGATGACTTATTTCCTCAGTGATTTTGTGGGCTGTGAAATGACCAGTGTTGGAAATGCAGACTCTTCAACAGATGGAAGCTGGCTGGGCAAGTGAGTGGGTAGTTGTGAGTCAGTGAACTCCTTCCTCTACTTACTTAAGGTTTTTTATACTTCCACAATGTGTCTTCTATATTCTCGATACTATCCCTCAAGAGCTTCATGCATGATTGGGGATGTTGCTGTTCTTCAAGCAAGTTTTAAGGAGATTATTGAAATTTTCTGTGTGTGGCCACCCACAACGTAGCTCAGAATAGGATGTCTACTTAAAAGTATGGCATCAGAATGCAAGCAGCATTTAGTATTTGTTCTTAAAGAAAAACATTGCTGCATATGTATAGTTTTTAATTAATTTAAGCTTCATATTCAATATAGTCATTTGAAAGTAATCTGGCTCATCAAAGCAATAGAGTTTCACAAAATAATTGTGTATTGTCTGGCATTTTATCAAATTAGATTCAAAATGTTAGTAGAGCACTTGGCGTTCTGATCTGTGATGAAGTTTGTGATATCTTTTCATTATATGACATCTTTAGTAGTATACCTCAAGGTACTTAATGTAATCATTATCAAAACAAAATTTGACAACAAGCCATAGATTATTAGAGAGGTAATTAAAAAGTTTGATCCAAGAAATGAGCATAAAGGATGGGAGAAAGTAAATAGATTTTACAAGGAATCTCTAATTTGGGACCTAGGCAGCCAAAAACCAGAGCACCAATGCTACAGCCTTGATTTTTTTTTATTTGGGGTGAAGAAGGTCCCTATTTTTTTTAAAGTGCTGTTGTCTGCTATCTCACTGGAGTGTCCCTTTGCATCTTTGATGAGGTGAGCCTCATCACATTGCAGAATTACTGTGGATGCATACATCTGCTTCGTATTTTGTACTTACAGTGCTTTGAGCAGCAGGTTCTGTAGAACAAATCAGTAGGAGAGCTTTAATAATTTACTTTTACTTGCTGTGAGTAGTTCACTTTTCTTAGCTAATATCTATTAATGGCACAATAATTATATTAGCTTTGTGTAGTCCCATATCTCAATCAGTATTAGTTAACTACTGAATGATTGCAGGATAATCAAGAAGGTGTGGAATGTGTAATAAAATTATAAAATTTGAATTTTAGTTTAGATTTTATGTATCAAATTAGAACTGTATGTCTAATATTGTGTTTAATATCCTGTCGTCTCTTCAATAATTGATTATCTAGATCTGCCATCATACCCAACACCATGAAGTTTTGATTTATTAGACTCCTGGAGTAGTTAAACAATTGTTTCTGTTTAACACCCTAATTCCAGGAATGTAATGCTGGATTAGGTTGGGGAGGAATTTGTACTTTAGAATTGAGTGACATCAAAATAAAATTAACCATTTGGGTTCATTTAGAGCATCTTTTGATAGGGAAATTTATTGTACTGATGTTATGAGGATATTTTATAAAAGTAGAAGTATATATATATATATACACACAGTAGATTCTGATTAATATGGGCTATTGGTTAATTGGGGCAGTTGCTTATTTGAGACTAATCATAAAGAACAAAAACTTAATTGAGAAAATTGCTGGAAATCCTTTCATTTATTTCAGATACTACACCACTTAACTAGGGCAGGAGACAGTTGCCACAGTTTAAGAATAAGAGGTGGGCCATTTAGAATGGAGTTCAGGAAAAACGCTTTCACCCAGAGAGTTGTGGATCTATGGAATGTTCTGCCTCAGAAGGCAGTGGAGGCCAATTCTCTGGATGCTTTCAAGAAAGAGTTAGATAGAGCTCTTAAAGATAGCGGAGTCAAGGGATATGGGGAGAAGGCAGGAACAGGGTACTATTTGTGGATGATCAGCCATGATCACATTGAATGGTGGTGCTGGCTTGAAGGGCCAAATGGCCTACTCCTGCACCTATTGTCAATTGTCTATTATAGTACTGTAGTACTATTATTATTGTTCTGCTGAGTTCTGTGTTACATTTAAAGACATTATTTTTACTCAGTTTATCTTCTTAATACCTTTTTAACTTTTTCATGAAATCGGCAAATTGGGGTAGCAGCTTAATTAGTCCAAAATGAACTAGTCCGGATGTATCCCAATTAATTGGAATTCATTGTGTATATATATTTTGAAAAGCTGTTTAAAGATTCTTATCTGACATAGCGACAAGTTACTCCACTGTGAAGCAGTTTCCCATAATCAATTCGGAGCACAATTGTTTGGACACCTGCAAATGAGGTGAATTTTTTAAAAAGAAAACAACAATTTGAGAGGAGTTCCTGAGCTTTGGACCTTTTTATCTTTGGATGCTAACCGGTTGTGGATCAAGGTTGCAGGGATTGCATTAAATCTAATTTTGACAAGTGGAGAATTACAGTGGCTGTGGACACTATGTCCTTGACAAAGGAAGGTTAGTTGGCCATTGTAAACTGTCCCATGATTGGATTAATCAGAGTTGTGGGGGTTGCAGGGATGGCAGAGCTTGAAGGGCCGGAAAGGCTTACTTCATGCTGTATCACTAAATAAAAAAAACAGTTACAGGGTGGTTGAGGAAATGAGGAACAAAGAGTGCATTGTAATTTAACAGATGTAAGTTACAGACTTTAATAAGGATTCTGTGTTGTAAAGGTTGGACTGTAAAAACAACAAAATGAATTTGTGATGGTTTACATAAAAGTACTTCAGATGCTATTTAAAACAGATTTCAGAATAGCCCTAAACTTCATTTGATAGTTGGATTCTACATTATGTCAGTGACTAAGTAAATATGGTTGCTTTGTGGGTAACTTTCTAAAATCAGTTGCTGTTTTCTTATCGCTAAACCTTATGCTTATAACAAAGTTTAATGCTAAATGCTAAACTCAGACATCTATCTTTATCTTCTTCTCTTTGTACAGCATGGGAATAGGTCCCTCAGCCAAATGAGTTCTTGCCAACCATCAAGCATCCATTTACACTATCTATACTAATAATGTTTTATTCTCTCCACATTCCTTCAATCCCCACCAACCGCCAGACTCCACCACTTGTAAGCACGAGAGCAATTTAACCTACCAACATTTTTTGAGGTGCCAAAGCAAAGAGGAACATTTTAAGGAAACCACAAGATCAAGAGGAGAATATACAAACTCCATTAATTCCATTCTGGAGCTTGGGAGTGAACAAATTTGAAGCTGTTCGGTCAGGTTCAGTGCTATTTGTGTGTAGCTGAGATAAGTGTTTTGTAACAAAAATTGTCACGCTGGTTTAATAAAATTAAGTTTTGATGATCCAAGTCAAAATAAAGGTGTGGAATGTGTAATAAAATTATAAAATTTGAATGGATTGTGTTGTACTCAATTGCCTATATAGGTGATGTTTATCTTTTTTAAATCGTAGGAAAAAATGTGTGAAGAGTGTGCTTCATTTGACCTTACTCCTTATGACCTTGCTTCTGGAATTGAAGCAGTTAATATGATCTTGGAGGAGGAAGCAAAGAAATTAGAACACATTGAAGGCAACACAGACTTCAATCTTGAATCAGTCAACTCAGGTTTGTGCATTAACCTTTTCAAATGCCTGTGTGAATTCTGGTAAATGCCCTCATATGAGTTTTGATGAGAAGTGGGGAATTTTATGATTTGTAAACAGGAATTACTGAACCGTCTCTTGTGGCAGTGCATTCTACTCTGCTGCTGAAATTCAGTTCAGTCAGCTTCACTTCCCTCTAAGCTGCACAGCCACGCAGTAACTAAAACGCTCCCATGTATGTAGTCTTTGTTGCTGTACTGTGGGAATTTTTCTTTTAAATAATGTTAGTATAAAGTGCCACTCAGGTTTCAGGCCATGTGAAATGTTTCCTGCTGAGAGCAATACTACGCAGCTGTAAAAAAACTGTAAAAAAAGGAATGTTGGCCAGCTTCATAAATTAGAAAGAAGTGTGCTGTTGCTGTTATATAAAGCAGTTTGATACCAACTGGGAATGAACTTCAAGGGAATAATCAGTAGCATGGTAGCATAGTGGTTAGAGTAACACTATTCCAACACCAGCAACTCGGGTTCAATTCCTGCCGCATCTTGTGAGGAGTTTGTATGTTTTCCCTGTGGCTGTGTGGGTTGCTTCCAGGTGCTCTGGTTTCCTCCCACATTCCAAAGACGTATGAGTTAGTAGGTTTATTTATCCCATTCGTGTAATTGGGCAGGAAGGATCTGTTACTTTGTTGTATTCGTAAATAAATAGTCTCGATTTGTGGGCTTCAGAATTTCTGTTTATTTCTTTTTTAGTTTGGTAGTCAGTTCCAGGTTGTTTATCAGAGTACCATTGCATAAACACCAAGCAGGATATGAATAATCTGGAACATCATTTAAATATATGAAACTGCTATGATTTTAATTTCTATGTAAAGTTTATAATAACTAGATGTCTGTTTAATGCATTTGCTAGGATTGGGATTTTAACAAGCAAAATTATTTTATCAAGTCTTAAATGCAATTTAAGTGTTTCTCTTCATTTTATAATTGCAAGATTTTGGAAATAAATGATGACTTTTACAAATGACTTTAATTTCTAATAATAATGGTTTTCTGAGATTATTATCTTGATGTTCATTCCCCTGTTGATAGCGCTAACTGCTTTCTACAATAGCAGCACATTCTTCTCTATGAAGTCAACTGAACTGAAATACAACAGCAGAGTAGAATGTATGCCACAATACAGAGTGCAGTAAGCACCACCAACAATCAATTTCTTAATAGTCTGAGTATCACTGAATGGGTAGATAATCTTTAGTAACCTTTAAGCCTAAATATAGATATAGTTCAGATTAATATTCAAACTAGAACTCTCATGTTGGAAATCAGCCATGCATTTGTGCTTGCTCATAAAGTGATGGTTCCAGTAAACAAAATAAAACCATGAAGAATTTTAAAAGACTGAAATACTAGCCTTTCATTAACTTTAAATGAGATGTTATGTATGTTGGAAAAGATAATATTGAAATTATACAAAGCAAAAATGCCAACAAAGTTCAGCCAGTGAAGTAGAATCTGTGGAAAGTGTTAATTAACTTTTAAGGTCAAAGAATGTTCATCAAAACCCACTTCTTATTGTGTGCTCTACTGCTTGAGTTCTTTCAGTATTTCTGTTCTAGTTTCATATTCCAGGTTGTGCAATTATATTAGTTTTCCATTGCTGTTCAAGTAATTTATCTTTTTTAGGGCTGAAAATGGATTTGAGTGACCTGGCCAAAATAAAAAGTAAGTTAGTTTAGAATTTCAGAGGATGTTTTATATCAAATATAACTTGGATAAGTGAAATTGCATTGACTGTTGGTCAAGATGAACAAAAATAACAAACATTTGAATTGAATTGACTTTATTTCTTACATCCTTCACATACATGAGGAGTAAAAATCTTTGTTATGTCTCCATCTGAAAGTGCAATTTATAGTAATTTGTAATGAATAACATTTACAACTAGACGGTCAATATAGCAAAGAAATACAACTGTGTCAGCGTGATTTAATCAGGCTGAGGGCTTGGTGGAAGAAGCTGTCCCGGAACCTGTTGGTCCTGGCTTTTATGCTGCGGTACCATTTCCCAGATGGTGGCAGCTGGAGCAGTTTGTGGTTGGGGTGACTCGGGTCTCCAGTGATCCTTATGGCTGTCCACACCACTCTCTGCAGAGTCTTGTGAATGAGGGAAGTGCAGTTCCTATACCAGGCAATGATGCATCCAAGTCAAGTCGCTTTTTATTGTCATTTTGAAAAATAAACTGCTGGTACAGTACACAGTAAAAACAAAACATGGTCCCCCAGGACCATGGTACTGCATGAAACAACACAAAACTACACTAGACTATGTGAGACAACTCAAGGCTACACTAGACTATGAAAAACAACACAAAGGCTACACTAGACTACAGACCTACACAAGAAAAGTGCACAAAACAGTGCAGGGCAGCACAATAATTAATTAATAATAAACAATTCCTGAACCAGGCAGTGATGCAGCTGCTCAGGATGCTCTCGATACATCCTCTGTAGAATATGGTGAATATGGGGGTTGGAAGATCGGCTTTTCTCAGCCTTTGCAGAAAGTAGAGACGCTGTTGGGCTTTCTTGGCTATGGAGCTGTTGTTGTAGGACCAGATGAGATTCTCCGCCAGTCAGAATACTCTCAATCATGCCCCTATAGAAAGTCCTTAGGACTTGAGGACATGCTAAAGTTCTTCAACTGTCTGAGGTGAAAAAGGCGCTGTTGTATTTTTTTTCACCACACAGCCGATATGCACAGACCACATGAGATCCTTGGTGGTGAGTTTGCCGAGGAACTTAAAGCTGTACATCCTCTCAACCTCAGATCCATTGATGTCAATAGGGGTTAGCCCGTCTCCATTCTTCCTGAAATCCACAACCAGCTCCTTTGTTTTTGCAACATTGAGGGAGAGGTTTTTTTTTGACACCACTGTGTCAGGGTGATGACTTCTTTTCTGTAGGTATTTATACGTATACATTAAACATTCTATATCCATGAAATGTTTACTACTGGAATGATGACAAAATTGTTAACTTTGTAGAGGGAAGTGAACAACTGCAAGATTTGAAGGAGTATATCAAAAGAGATGACTTAAAAGCTGAAATTTAAGCGATATGATTTTAAGATGTAATTTTACAGTTCTTTTAGGGAAGTGTCACAAAGTAGAGAACTGTGATTATTAAAAGCTGTGTTGGTGATGGGGAAGATTATATTGAAGATTAGAATTTTTGATTGAGAGCTTGTGTTGGGATAAGTAACTACTAAAGTTCTGTGATTTTTGATTTTATTTAGCCAAGTAAATATTTATTTTCTGAGTAAAGATTATTTCATTTGCTTTAAAAATAAATTATTGCTTGATAAATTAGTTAAACTTTAAATCACTTTCAGATGTCAGAATAACTGCAGTAATTTCAGTATAAAAATCACAATTTTTCTTATCTATGCATTATAACTGTTTTTGTTTTTTATATCTTCCGTCATTGAAAGAAATCCTCCTTGACCTAGAAAGCACAATAGATTCAATTGAATTATCACCAAATGGAAGTGGAGTGACCAAACCAGGAAGGTATGAATTGAATACTTCTTCTGTCTCATTAATTGTTAGGTGTGACAACAGGTTACCTTTTGCCCTTTTGTATTACAAATTTGGTAATGTATATGTTACAACCAGGGAAAAAAGAAATGCATTTCATTAATTCGAACACTGAAGTTTAAGTTAGACTTCCTTTTTATCCTTATAATGAGTCAAGAACATCGAAACCTCTTGCTTATCATAGGGAGCTGCACTTCTTAGCGCATGCAAGGTGCCAGGAACTTTTCATTTTACTCTGCTTTTGTAGTGTCAGACTTCTGCACTACATTGATTGGTGCACCATTGCAGTGAGATTATTAGGGCAACAGGTGGATAACACTGTTTGCCTAACTTTGTTCTAGTTACTATTTAATGCTAAAACAAATAGACATCTACAGAACTGTAAGAAGAAATGAGCAACAGAAGATTACTTGAGATTTAAATAAAAGGCTCAAAGAGCTGGAAAATATTTTTTTAAATTAGTACTACTTATCAGTGTTATAGTTCCGATGAATATAAATGAAACATAGAATGGTGTTCATTCAATGGTGACCTCCAACTGGATCCCATCATCAAGCACATTTACCTCCCCCCCACTACCACCCACTTTCTGCTTTCCGCAGTGATCGCTTCCTACGCGACTCCCTTGTCCCTTTGTGCTTCAAGTTGTCCCTCCATTTAGCCATACTGTGTTCATGCTTCAGCTTGATTTCCAACTCAGCTTCATACTGATCCGCAGAAGGTTTTTTCTTGTCATTACCAACAATTAGTTGGGTACTCACCTAATACCTAATTGGATTCAGATTATTTTAAGTATGGCATCTAATGTGTATGTGAACAATTACAGGCGTCCCCTGCTTTTTGAAAGTTTGCTTTATGACACCTCGCTGTTACAAAAAACCTTCATTAATACCTGTTTTTGCGAACCAAAGAGGATTTTCACTTTTACAGAAAAAAGATGCCTGCTTTATACGTGTCTTTACCCCGAGAAAAACTACAATGACAGTGAAGCCTTGTGCGGGCGATTGTTTGCGCATGCGTGTACGTGCACATGCATGTACGTGTGATTTTTTTTTCTCCAAATCGACTTTAGCTTGCTGCCTTCCCGAGTTTGATAAGTGAAACTACACCGTACATATAATATTTTTACTTTAGGCTGTATATTTATCCTATCATTCTGTTTTTACTATATGTTAGTGTTATTTTAGGTTTTATGTGTTTTATGTGTTATTTGGTAGGTTATTTTTTTGGGTCTGGGAACGCTCAAAAACTTTTCCTATATAAATTAATGGTAATCGCTTCTTCGATTTACAACATTTCAGCTTACAAACGGTTTCATAGGAACGCTCTACCTTCGGATTGCGGGGGAAACCTGTATACATATATAATCAGCAAACACGAGGAAATCTGCAGATGCTGGAAATTAAAACAACAACACACACAAAATGCTGGTGGAACACAGCAGGCCAGGCAGCATCTATAAGGAGAAGCACTGTCGATGTTTCGGGCCAAGACGTCGACAGTGCTTCTCCTTATAGATGCTGCCTGACCTGCTGTGTTCCACCAGCATTTTGTGTGTGTTGTTGTACGTATATAATCAAGCTGTTACGATAAGGACAGTAAACAATAAAATAAGGCTGATGCCATAAATAGTGCTCATTTAAAACCTGTTGAATTGATTCTAAACATATCAACTAGTACCCTGTGTCAACATCTCTCAACTTAACTCATGAATAAGAACATGTAGAACTCCTTCCCAATGTAATTTAAAGGATTAATTTTCAGGTTTACTTCTGATTATCCTCCACTGCCCATCACTACAAATCTGCTTTCTAGGGTTTCTTGAAGTAGCTTAAGTCCGTAAACAGTGGTTTGCCCAATGTTGAATTATGCTTTTGAGTAAGGCAGATGCTACCAGACCAGGGGGCATTTAAATAGACTGTTTACGCAGTACAGGAAGTGCAATCAGGTAGTGAGGAAGGGATCTCTGTGGGAAAGTACATCTACCCAAGGGAATCCGGAATAATTCTCCTACCAGTAACTCTGCGAGGCACAGCATGTGAGACATCTACACTCCTTTAAAGCTACTGTGATTAAATGTGCCTCAGCTGTAGTTGCAAATAAATCTTCAGTACAGGAGAAGTGTTGAAAAGATCACTATGTTCATGGTCTTCAGTACGTTGGTATATTTCCATGAAACACCCTGGTAAAATGCCCTGGTTTCCTTGGCTGCATAAGTCTAGGGAAAACAACCTCCGGCACGCCAGACTCGTGAGATTGAGGCCTTCTCCCACCGTAAACCCCTGTTTGTGTGGATGCTATGTAATTTGCTACCCTGTTAAAAATTAGTGCCATGAAATAACAGACAGTACACAGCATAAGACTAAAAGATTATATTTTTGAATCTTAATTTGACTAAAGGATTGGTAAAGAAAAGAACAAAAAAAGATGGAAAAGGGCCCATTTTAAAGAAACAGTCAAATGTGCACAAGTTGGAGATCAAAGTTTCTCCATAGTCACCAATCCTCAATTGATCTCACCCCCTGGTTTTATCGAATCATGGTCCCGCTCCAGGTCAAATTCTATGACCTCTTCTCCCCTGCATCTTCCCTCTTCATCTCCTGTCGAACAAAAGCCCCAAGCCCAACCTTAGACTTGAGTACAATGGGCTGAAATCCTTGCAAAGGTTTCTGGCCTATCTAGGCTATTGGGCTTCACTGCAAGTACCTTGCTTTGTAGGAGTTGTACATCAATTCAGCATCAGATTGGTGAATGACCAGGTGAATGGTGCAAAGAGATTCAAATCCTAAAAAACTAACAGAGCCACTCCCCCTCTTCTATCAGCTGTGCTCTCTGACATACGGTGGTACTGGCACCTGAGAAGACCATTTGATCCTTGTGGTTTAGGGTATTACTTTGAGAAGAACAACAACCTAACCAATCATTGTCCATAACAGATCCTCATTCATAAATCCTTGGAAAATCTTTCCTGTACTTGCTTTAAGCTGCATTAAGACCTTCATATCTTAATGTGTTGTGATCAGAATTGGATGCAGAACTCTAATTTTATCAAAACAGTGTTTTGCAATATAATCAATTTATTTTTCACTGTGTGGACAGGCACAGAACTTTCTTTGGTTCTTCACTCTTTTAGAGGGCTGTACAATTCGAGCTGCTGTGGAATATTTCAATAAAAAGTCCAAATATGTAATCTGGAGTTAGCCTGCATATTAGTTTGAGGTTGTGTGGGACTACAACCAGAGGTTAAGGGTGAAAGGTGAAAAGTTTAAGGGAAACATGAGGGAAAACTTGTGCACTCAGAGAATGGTAAGTGTGTGGAATGAACTGCCAGTGCAAGTGGTGCATGTGAGCTTGATTTCAAATCTAAGAGAAGTTTAAATAGGTACATAAATAGCAGGGAATGGAGAGCTATGGTTCGGGTATAGGTGAATGGGAGTATGCAGTTTTAATGGTTTTGACATGGACTAGGTGGGCCAAAGAACATTATCTGTGCTGTACTTCTCTGTGATTCTATTAAGTCTTGAGTTCTTTGACAGAGATTATTTTCTAGCTTTCTGTTCCGTAATTGCTGCTTTTCTTTGATTAATGTTTGATGGTCATTTACAGCTTCATCTTCGAATTATTTGCAAAAGCCCAAATTACTTTCCAAAACAAGTCTGCAATTTTAGAAGCATTGGACCAGATTATGAGTGCTCTGTCAGAACGTAAGTATTTGTGCTTCATTTTAATTTTGTGTCACTCACACACGCTGCCTGAGAAATTTCACTGCATAGTGTAACTTTTACATTATTGGAGAGTGGCTCTCAAAGTACAATCCAAGTAATTGTACAGTCTGGGTTCTTCTTTGCTACTGATGCAACATTTCAGATCTATTTCCGTCTGACTTCAGAATGATAAGTAGAACAGTAGGGAAGGGTTGAACTGTCAGTGACTACAGGTAAGACTGTAAATGTATTTATCTCAATAGTATAAATAAATTTATATGGTGGCATTCTGTGTAAACTAGTTATCAGATTGTAATGACATAGATTCCCTCAGGTTTTCATGTTAGTTCCTTTCATACATATGCATGCAGCCTTGTATACTAATTTGTACTTATTCCTCAGCCAGGGCATAACTTGAGTTTGCTTAGAAGAGTAATGCTAAAGTGAAATATCACGAAGTCTGCTACCAATATCTGGTGTGTTGCTGATGTTGACATCAAAAGTGTGTTTCTGATGTTGAAGCCAGTAAGCTTTCTCTTCAATATCAAAGAAGTTAAAACCACGACAACATTGGAACTTGAAGTTATAATAGGGTCTTTATTTACTTACCTTAGGTGTTGGAATATTCACCAATACAAGTGGTTTGCAGAAGTTAGCAGATATTCTGCAGGTAAGATGCTCTTGTTAAATTGTGATAACACATTTTTTTCTGTTTAAAGAAAGAAGCATTTTTAGACCTCAGAAACCCAGTTCTGGATCACCTAAGATGCTCAGTTTGCAGGCAGCTCTTCAATCTGACATTAACTATAACAGAATCTGAAACTAAAGCAAAAGTGCCAGAAGGTCATAGCAGTATGGGCAGCATTCCTGGAGAGTGAAACAGAGGATTTCACATCATCAGAGGTAGAAAAAATGAAAATAAGCATTTTTTGTTTAAGTTTCAGAGAGTGAAGGGATGGGGAGAATATTTGTGGTGGGGTTCCATCAAAGTTGTCAAGGTAATTATTGAGCAGAGATGAAATGAAGGAACAAGTTGAAACAAATAGACAGAAACATCTATGGAGGGAGGAAAACAAGTTCTTTGAAATTGAGTTAAACAGCTAATTCCAAAGGCTGCACTATGTCCAATGGGCTGGTACTCCTCAGTCATGTGATATGCATCATTAGAATGGTGTACGTGGCCAAAGATCGTGAAGATGAAAATTGGAAGGAGAGCTAGCATGATAGAACGAAAGGTGACTGAAAATTCAGAGTCACCCTTATGGACTAAATGGAGGTGCTCTGCAAAACAGTTGTCTGATCTACTCTTAATTCCTCCAGTGACTATTATGGGCACAATGTGTAATGCACTAAATGAAAGAACTACAAATGAATTGTAGCTTCACTAGAAGGACAGCTTTAGTCCCTAGAGGGTGGGCATGGAAGAGGAAAAAGTGGAAGTGAGGTACCTTTTGCCATTGCTTGAATAATGCTGCGAGAAGAGAAAGTTTCATGGAAGTGGAAAAGGAAATGGAGAAATAAGTAGTCTTTTCAGAATGGTGGAAGGGGAGCAGAAGATATTTCTAGTGGTAGCATTGTTTAGAATGCCACAAAGCTTGCAGAGGATGATCCATGGATTGCAGAGTCTATTAGGTGGCTAGCAAGAATGAAAGGAATTCTATTCTGACTGAGATGAATGAGTGAGAGCAGTAGTGTGCCAGATGCAGATGAGAGCCCTTTCAATTATAATGGAGGGACAGCAATGTCTAAAGATTCGTAATCTTTCCCTCCCCTTCCCATCTTTCAGCATTCAGAAGTGGATCACACTTGCCCACGCAACCTCTGCAATTGTTTTCTTTTGTTTACTTCTTACTTTCTGCCATCCAGGAACCTAATTCACTTGGACTTTCAATTGCATTTAGTGCTCTTGATGTGGTCTCCTCTGATCCAGAGAAACCAAATTTAGATTTGATGACTTTGTTTCACTTTCATGCAGAAGTTGTATTGATAGCCATTTTCTGATAATGTAACTTGCTCCTAATGTCATTAGCATCATCATTTAATGATGTGATAATAGCTCAAGTTAAATATTTTGAAGATACAGTGCTAACACAGTGCATGAATGAATGAGGTTAACAAACTTGCATTGCATTTGTTGTTTGATGACAGCATCTTTAAAGTGTATGAGAAGGGTAGAAACAAATGAATTGTGCGACATTCAGAGAAATTAACCCAGAGTAAAGGATTACTAATAACATGGCTGAACACATTGAAGAAACTTTTTCAAAGTGGCAGCATAGGTTTGTGGGTAATTTGTATCTGATGGACTTGTTTGATTTTTTTAAAGGGTTGACTAAGTAAATAGAAATTTATATGGATGTTATTTTAAAGCATTTCTACAAGTCATTAGATAAAATTAGGAGATACTGTTGGCTAAAATTGAAATGGAATTATAACCGATTTATTAGCTCGATTTAATTAATTCTCTGGGTGACAGAAGGCGAGATGTGCTATGGCAGGATGTAAGAAGTCACTAGGCTCTTCAATCCGTTGAGTCTGTGCTATCCGCAGAGCAATTCCAATACCCAACTTTCTCTCACAGTTTTCTTGACTGTATTTATTCCCACCCTGTCACTTGTAAAAATGCAATCCTCTTCTCTCAGTTCCTCCATCTCTGTCACATATGATCTCAAGATGAGGTTTTCTATTTTAAAATATCTACAATGTCCTCTTATTTCAGACAGTAGGGTTTCCCTTCCACCATCATCAGTGCTGCCCTCATTCATATTTCCACCTCTCACACATCTGCCCTTACCCCATCCTCCTGCTCTCATGGTAAGGGTAGGGGTCTTCTTGTGCTTTCCTACCACCCAACAACCCTCCATATCCAGCATATCATTCTCCATAATCTCCGGTATCTCAAACGGGATCCTACCACTAAACACAGCTTTCCCTCTTTCCCCCCTCCACTTTCTGTAGAGATCACTCTCTACATGACTCCTTTGACCACTCATTCCCCTCTACTGATCTCCTTCCTGGCACTTACTTCTTGCAAGTTTGACAAATGGTACACCTACCCCTGTATCTCCTCCCTCACCATCATACAGGGTCCCAAAAAGTCCCTGTGAGTCCATCAGTGTCTATTGCTCCCAGTGTGGCCTCTTCTACATTGGTGAGACTCCATGCAGGTTGGGGGACCATCTTGTCAAGCACCTTTGCTCAGTCTTTTGCAAAGTGCAGGATCTGGTGGCTACCCATATTAATTTGACTTATACTGATATATCTGTTCATGGCCTCTTCTGCTGTTGTGATATTGCCAAACTTGGGGTTGAAGGAGCAAAACCTCATGTTATGTCCAGGAAGCCTTCCAATGAATGGTGTGTATATCGATTTCTCTAACTTCCAGTAATTTCTCCTCCCTCCTTCCTTTTCTCTTTTTCCCATTTTGGTTATCCTCTCACCGTACTCCTCACCTGCCCATCACCTCCCACTCTTTCCGCTCCTCCTTCCATTTCTTCCATTGTCCACTGTCCTTGCCTATTATTCATTCATCTTTAGCTCTTTCCCTCTCTCCACTTCTTCCCTCCCAACTTCTTACTTCGTCCCCCCTCCCCTCACCCGGTCTCACTTAACACCTTTCAGCTTGTACTCTTCCCCTCCCCCTACCTTCTTATCCTAGCTTCTGTCCTCTCCTGTTCTAGTCCTGTTGAAGAGCCTTGACTTAAGATGGTGACTGTTTATTTCCCTCCATCGATACTGCCTGGCTTGCTGATTTCCTCCAGCATTTTGGTGTAACATATTATTTTACATGCCCAGCAATTCTACATGATTCTCCAACCATTTGTCTATGTTAGGGGTAATTTACATTGCCCATTTAACCTGTCAACCAGCATGTAGCATGTCCCAGCAATATGGTAGGAAACCGGAGTTCCCAGGTAAAATCCACATAGTCATGGTGAAAATGTGCAGCACTGTGGTGGCATCTGTCGGTCTTGAGAGACCATGGATCTGCGCCTGGAGTTTCCAGGGCGCGGGCCTGGGTAGGGTTGTATGGGAGACATACAACACAAACACACTGCCTCAGCTGAGGCTCGAACCAGTGACCTTCAGGTTACTAGTCTGATGCCTTGCCCACTAGGCCACACACCAACACGCAGCACTGTAAGGTAGCATCAAAGCTGTGAGGCAGCATCTTTACCTTCCATGCCGTCCGTTATTAGAGTTGGTGATACTACAATGTTATTGTAATAAGTCAGTCTTACTGATAAAAAAGTATTTTTTCCAGATTGTTTTTTGCATAGATCCCCCTGAAGGTGGTGTCCAAGACCGGATGGGACTGAATGCAGCCAAACATTACAAGGTTATTGAATTTTACTTTATTTTTAAGATTGTGTTCTTACAATGTTCATATTCAGGTAAGTCATCATGACTATTGTGAATTTTTTTTCAATATTCAAGATACAAATTTGTTTATCAGGTGTACATCAAAAAATGCAGTGAAATGCATTGCTTGTATTAACAACAAACACTCCTGAGGGTGTGCAGGGGAAGCCTGCAAGTGTGGCCACACTTTCCAGTGCCAACATAGCATGCCCACAATACTTACAACACAGCAAGCAACAAAACAGCACCAGCAAAATAAGCCGCCTTGTGACCTCCCACTCACATACAATATAAAGTGTTCCAACTACCTCTCCCCCACTCCAGGATTGACTTCCACAACAGTGCCTTAGCCCTCCTTAGGTCCACCACCAGCTCCTTAGTCTTTTTCACATTAAGCTGCAGATGATTCTGCTCACACCATGTGACAAAGTTTCCCACCGTAGCCCTGTACTCAGCTCATTTCCCTTGCATCCAACTATGGCTGAGTCATCAGAGAACTAATGAAGATGGCAAGACTCTGTGCAGTAGTTGAAGTCCGAGGTGTAGATGGTGAAGAGAAAGAGAGACAGGACAGTCCCCTGTGGAGCCCTAGTGCTGCTGACCACTCTGTCTGACTCACAGTGTTGCAAGCACACGTACTGTGGTCTGCCAGTCAGGTAATCAATAATCCATGACACCAGGGAAGCATCCACCTGCATCAATGTCAGCTTCTTACCAAGTAGAGCAGGGCGGATGGTGTTGAACGCACTGGAGAAGTCAAAAAACATGATCCTCACAGTGCTCGCCAGCTTGTCCAGGTGGGCGTAGACACGGATCAGCAGGTAGGCGATGGCATCCTCAACTCCTAGTCGGGGCTGATAGGTGAACTGGAGGGGGTCTAAATGTGACCTAACCACAGGCCGGAGCTGCTCTAGAACAAATCTCCCCAGGGTCTTCATGACGTGGGAGGTCAATGCCACCGGTCTGTAGTCATTGGTGCCACTGGGGCACGGCGTCTTTGGTACAGGAACGAGGCAGGACATCTTCCACAGCACAGGAACCCTCTGGAGACTCAGGCTCAGATTGAAGACATGGTGAAGTACTCCACATAGCTGGGGAAAATCTTTACGTTATGTCTCTGTCTAAATGTGCAATGTGCAAGCATAGTAATTTATAATAAATAGAACAGTCAATGTAACATAGAAATAGACTCAAATCAGCTTGAGTTCATCAGTCTGATAGCCTGGTGGAAGAAGCTGTCCCGGAACCTGTTGGTCCTGGCTTTTATGCTGCGGTACCATTTCCCAGATGGTAGCATCTAGAATAGATTGTGGTTGGGGTGACTCGGGTCCCCAGTGATCCTTCGGCCCATTTTTCACATCTCTCTTTGTGAATGTCCTAAATCATGGGAAGTTCACAACTACAGATGCACTGGGCTGTCCGCACCACTCTCAGCAGAATCTGTTGAATTCTGGACTTCCAATTCAAACCTTAGGCATTGACCCCAAGACTGGCCAGTCACCAAGTAGAAGGCCTTGAAACACCAGACTTGCCAATAACAGGACACCAAACACTGGGTCTTGAAATCTGGACTCACCAATTCACAAACCCAGGGGCTCATCAGACTCATTACTGCTGTTCACATGGACTTCCAACTCCAGAACCCACCAACAGTTTGCTGACCCTGTGAGGGTGGTTGTGGGGGGGGGGGGGTTGCTTGCACTGGTCTGCCAGTCCGACATCTGACCACAAATGTACCATATCCATGTCACTGGTGTTACGATCTGTAACAATTTAGAAATGAGCCCGCAGCAATAGAGTTCACGCTTGGAGCCTGGTTTTGATGTTAAAACCACTATCTTTATTAGTATCTGCTTATAATTAGCAACTTAACCAAGATAAACAAAAGTTAACAGTGTTATGTGTGTGTAAATATATCGAGCTTGGGGTAACAAGGCTCAGAGTCTTGAGATGGTGAAGCATGAAGGTTCAGTTCATCCACAGAATAAATGATGGGAGAGAGATATTTGTAATCCAAGGTAAAACATAGAGAGAAGGCAATTATGTCGAATTCCACAGGTTCCACGATGGTCATTAATAAATATCAGTGGTAGAAGATCCTCCGTCGAGCCTTTCCAAATCCACATACGAATTACCACCAAAGTGATTTGTCACAGGGACGTTGTCTTCAACCTACCCAGGCAAGGTTAACTGTGAGTGGTCCCACAGGACATTCCTAAATCCACTCCTATGGATTATATGAAGTGACACCACACATTCAATGTGCACTGGATCGATAATCAACCCACCCTTGTGGGTATAGCAGCGTTCCAAATTCCCAGCTTTGACAAACTGGAGCTGCTGTCGTTTTCCAGGTTTGCTCCTCTCCCTCTCTTTTTCTGACTTCTGACTGTGACTGTCTGTGTCCTTGTTTTAAAGTTAAATAAGCTGCGAGTCAGTCAGTGAACAACGTCATAGTCCTGCCTCACTGAAGCGCTCTTTTAAAGTGACAGTCCACAGTAAACGAAACCTGCAGGTTTGTAACACTTACCTTCAAATGTGGAGTGCAAGCTTAGACCCCAACTGATATCTCATTTTCCTACATTCCAGTCCTTAAGGCTGAATCTGACCCCTAACTCCCTTCCTCAAAACCATGCCTATGAACCTAAGAAAACAACTCAAAGAACCACTAAATATGAGCTGCAACTTCAGTGGAAACAGCAGCTTGACACTTTTCTTGGAATAAAATAATCGATTCTCATATTCACATCTTTAATGATGTACATGGGAAATGTGCAGTATAAATTTATAGATAGTCTGAATGCAGTATGGAACGTTACACTACTTAATTGGGAAACTGTTGCCAAGCAGTTTCAAACTATCCTCAGTCACCTACAACTTCATTGCAGTTGGACTCTACACTTTGCTTAGAATCTACAGGTTTTAAATAGCATCATTTGCCTGTGTTTGTGTTCAAAAAATAGTGATTTTTGTCACTGATAGTTGGTGGGAAATAAGACAATTTAGAACTCCTTTGTTGACTGTGATTTCAAGCATTAAGGCTTGGAAATGCCTGAGACGGCTGAGAGTGAAACTGAAATAATTTCACTACTTCAAGTTAGGAACTACGAAGAATTTGAAGGTGTTAACAATCAACTTGAATGTTACAATGAAAATGAAGATTTGGAAGATGCAATCGTCGAAAGCATGGTATGAAGGCAGTCCATTATCTGCACTAGGTGTCCGCGCTAATTTTAGATCTAAGGTATAGGAGCAGAATTAAGCCATTCGGCCCATAGAGTCTGCTCCACCATTCAATCACAGCTGACTTATTATCCCTCTCAATCCCATTCTACTGCCTTCTCCTCGTAACATTTAATGTCAAAAACCAATCAACCTCCACTGTAAATATATTCAATGATTTGCTCTCCACAGCTGTTTGTGGCTGTGAACTCCACAGATTCACTACCTTCTGCCTAAAGAAATTCCTCCTTATCTCTGTTCTAAATGGATGTCCCTCTATTTTGAGGCTGTGTGCTCACCATAGGAAACATTGTCTACAGATCCACTCTATCTAGGCATTTTAATATTTGAAAGATTTCAATTAGGTCCCCCCTTGTTTTTCAGAACTCCAGCGCATACAGGCCCAGAGTCATCAAACACTCCACATGTGCTAACTCTTTCATTCCCAGAATCATTCGTGTGAACCTCTTCTGGATCCCTCTAATAACAGCAGAACTTTTCATAGATAAGGGACCTAAAAGTGATCACAGTACTCCCAGGTTTTGGAGTTTTCTGATCAGACCTGTACGAATGTTTGTTTTAAACACTGAACTGTAGTCAATAAACAGCAACCTGACATAAGTATTATCCAGGTGATCCAAGGCCGCATGAACAGCCAATGAGATCATATCTGCTGTAGACTTATTGTAGAGTCGATCGAAAGAACAGGGCAGCATACACTGGATGAATTCCTCCATCAATAACTGGTAGGAACCAATACACAGTTTTATAGTACTGTAGTGTTCTAATTAGTTCTGTATTTTATTTACATAATTTGTTAATTAGTTAAATGGTAGTTTGCCTTTTTTCTTAATACCTTTTTATCTATTTCAATGAAAACTCAGCAAGTTGAAGCAGGCACTTAGTTGGGTCAAAATGTACTGATGCTGATGTGTCCTAATTAACCAGAATCCACTGTACTACCACATGTAAATTTATTTATCAACTTAAGGTGCTGATGGCACTGTATTATCTTTGTTGTTTGCTCATAACTTTGTTTCCTCATTGTTTAAATAACTGCCAAACCAGTTTTACTGCTGTACAAATAAATGCAGTTTTAAATTTCACTAGGTTCACATACACCCAGATAACAGTGGGAACAAGAAGCAGCAGAGATCTGATTTATGGACTTCATCGGTTACAAGAAAACACGGTACAAATCTATAGGAATAATTTAACTGCCAATGCAGGATAGTACCATTGTAAAAAAATAACTTACTTGTGTTTAATCATCTGTTGCTTGAGGTCCGAAGGTGTGCAAAATAATTGCCATATTTCTGAACTTGCAGCAAACATCTGTACTTCAAATATTCTCAGAGATCCAAGAAGTTGCTAACAAAATTTTATTTTCTTTTATGTAATCATGTCTCCAATTAGTAAAACAATTTTCAGTATTCCTGAACAGAAGTAGAATATTTCATCAAGTTGGTTCATGTTTGGATTGTTGCTGCAGCTAGGCATCCAGTTTTTATTTCCAAACTAGGACTTCAACTTGCAGGGCAACCTGCAAATAGACCTAACGCTGCCCTCATCCTTGATTATAGAAGCCAAGACATGGAGTAGCCTAGCTGAGTTATTACATTGCATTTTTTTTAATGATACACGTAGATTCATTGTGCCTAAGTGGTGAAAGAATGACATTTTAGGGTGATTTATTTATAAAGTTTCATTTCTTTGTGACCGTCTTATAATTATGGTTTTTCATTTTGACTTTTCTTCCATTTTTCTTCCCTTTGCCTGTCAGCACCCACCCATACCACTGACCGCAATAATTCTTCTGTACAATTACTTTTCAGAATGTAAAAGCTTCAACTTTTCCTCGGTCTTCTGTAGAAAAAAGCATTAGTCTGTGCTAACAAAAGTAAATCTGGAAATGGGAGTGGAACCTGGTGTGGTCTTTTGCTGATGTAGCCCATCCACTTCAAGGTTTGAAATGCTGTGCATTCTCTGATGACGCAGCAACAGTTGGGTGTATAAAGGGAGGAGGAATGCAGGGCCTTGGTGAAGGACATTGTCAAATGATGCAAGTTGAATCATCTGCATGTCAACATCAGAGAAAGAAGATCAAGACAAAGAAGATGATGATGGACTTTAGGAAGACTAAGCCTGCACTGCTCCCTGTACTGCTGATGGTGTGGACAAGGATGTGTTGAGGATCTGCAAGTACCTGCGGGTGAACCTGGATGACAGACTTGAGTGACGCACCAACACAGGCTGTGTACAAGAAGGGCCAGAGTTGCCTCTACTTTCTGAAGAGACTGAGGTCCTTTGGAGTATGTAGGCCTCTCCTTCACATGTTCTACCAATCTGTTGTCACCAGTACAATCTTATATGCAGTGGTATGCTGGGGCAATGACATCAGCACAAGTAATGCCAACAGGTTTACTAAACTGATCAGAAAGGCTGGCTCTGTTATAGGAGTCAAACTGGACACACTGGAGGCTGTGGTAGAACAAAAGACCCTATAGAAAATCCTAGCAAATCTGGAGTTACTCACTTCATGCCACCTTGGGTGAACAGAGGAGCACTTTTAATAATAGACTAAGACAACAGCACTGCTCCAAAGAGTGCTATATGAGGTCATTCTTAACCTCGGCCATTAGGCTCTGTAATGAGTCAACCTATAGCCAGGGAGGTGATGACCGCCTCTTAGACTGTTTGAGGTAACTTATTTTTTATTCTTTGTTACTTCATTATATTTGTATAAATGTGCACTTGTAGTGCTACAGTGACACTGTAATTTCCTTTGGGATCAATAAAGCATCTATCTTCAGATATGTTCTTCTGCACACCACTGTGGTAACACATGGTTAAGTGAGTTGCAGTTGCTATTCTGTCAGCTTGAGCCCGTCTGCTCCAACCTCTGTCATTAACAAGGTGTTTTCACCCACCGACTTGCCACTCACCAGATTTTTTTTGTTTTTCTCACTATTCTCTGTAAACGCTAGAGAATATTATGTGTGAAAATCCCAGGAATATGAGATACTCAAACCACCTCATCTGGCGGCAGCAATCATTCCACAGTCAACGTCACCTACATCGTATTTCTTCCCTATTCTGATGTTTGGCCTGAACAACAACTGAATCTGTTGACCATGTCTGCATGCTTTTTATGCATTGAGTTGCTGCCACATGATTGGCTGATTAGAATAGGTGTACCTAATAAAGTGGTCACTGAGTGTAAATCCTTCATGCAACTTGCCTCTTGGAGAGAAACATGAGTAAAGAAAAGGTGCTGTTATTACAGAGCTGTTGAGAATTACACGAGCAGATGATATGATGAAAAGGAGATTGAGCTGAAGTACAGGTAGTCCCTGAGTTACGAACGTCCAACTTACGAACAACTTGTACTTATGAACCGAGGAAGGAGAATGCTGTCCGCCATTTTAAGTCGGATCATGACGCCATTCGCCATTTTAAGTCGGATCGTGACGCTGTCCACCATTTTAAGTCGTTGCCGTTGACACTGTGTTGAGTGTGTAACTTTGTATTTGGCTTAAATTTTTCTTAGCAAGATTCACCCTGACCCCGCTCCCTCCCTTTCCAGTCAGCTGGTGGCGCAGTGAGATCAGCGCTGAGCTTGAGAATGGAGGTTCCTGAGTTCAATCCAGTGACAGACCGCTCCCGAGCGCGCTCTCCAATCCGTGCCAGTTTGATGTCGAACTCGAAACTCGACCTCATATAAACAATACTGGCACCTCCAGTTTAAATTCCCACGCAGAATATTGTGGAGGATCAAATACCCAAACCCAGCACATCCCCACTTGTCCCATTTAACCAGTCTCAGTGTGGTGGACTTTAGGACCCGGAGAATTCAGTGCGATGGTCCTTTAGACCCGGTGGAGCTCAGGACCCACTGCCTGCAGTGTTTCTGTTCCGTTCGGGAAGTGATCATGATTGAAAATAAAGTGGAAATAATAAAGCTTTTGCAAAGAGGTGTCGGTTGGCACTTGCGCTGGGCCCCAGACCCAGGAAGCTGCTCGCGGGGTTGGGGGGGGGGGGAGGGTAAAAAAAAATTTTTTAAAAAAAGGTAAAACGTCATCGGTCATTGGAAAAGTGTTAGGCTACAGTTGGTCAACGATCTGAAAAATTTTAAAAGATAAAGTGAGAATAATGGAGCATGTGAAAAGCCTTGCCCCGATGAAAGCTACAGTTATTACTAGACAATGCAGTGGTTTAATTATTGAAATGCATAAGTTTCTTAAGTGTTTTATGTGCAATGAAAGGTAAAATATATACTATATACTAAGACAAATGTTTGACTAACTGACTCTAAATAATACCGGATGTACTTGTTCCGACTTATGAACAAATCCGAGTTAAAGACAGACTCGGGAACGGAACTTGTTCGTAACCTGGGGACTGCATGTATACCATGAAGCCAAGAAAAATACAGCCAGATCCTGAATTTGCTTTGTTGAGTTTTAGGTGTTTTTTTAAAAAATCCTATTCTGTGTGAAACAAATAAAAAACAGAGTTTTCAGTTTTCAAACTAAGCATAATCTTAAAAGGGATTTTTTTTAAATTTGCCGGAAAATGGTATTTATGTAATTCCAATGATAAACCATCAAATGTTTCAATCAGTCCTGTGAGCATTATTTTGTACGTGGTACTTAGTGATGTTTGAAACTCCTACTTTTAAAATTTACTGATTGAATGCAGTCATATGTAGGGCTTCAAATGATTTATGCAACCTACTATTGATATATGTTTAAGTCACTTCTCATTTAATACTGTTGTACAGCCTTGGTCAGATGGCGACAGCTGCAGTGCTATAGCTGGAGTAACAATTCACTAATTATGTTGTTTCTAATTACATATATTTGTAGTGTGAATCAGCAAATCAAGCTATCTTCTATCCTAGAAATAATATGTTCATGCTGTTGTTTGTGTAACAAACTATTTTCAGAATCTCAAAATTAGGCGGGGAGCTACATTCCAAACAGTGCAAGTGTATATAACTCATTGAAGGGTTTTGATTTTGCACTAGGAAAAGATTGAATGCTGGTTGGAGTTACAAAAACTTCATAGTATCAATTTAAAGTTCACAAACTTTTGTGGTGGAAAATGAGGCATTTCTTCCCATGGAGCATGAAGATACTTAGTCACAGGGAGTAGATTTATCATACAGAAAATACTTACTTTTTAAGAGGAATTGGACAAGTCAGAGGAAGAAGGTATTAGAGGGGTTTCTGAAAGGGACAAGTGGTCTGCTGATAGCTGTATTGTTTAATGACATCTTTCTTGTGTTTTATTTTACTAAGCTAATGGATGGCTTTAAGACCTTTTGTTATACATTTTGATGATGTGTAGTTTATAGACTAAAGGGAAGATTTTATTACATGAACCTTTAAAATTTTGGAAAAAATCATATTTCTGCATGTTACTCATTAAAATACATCTGTGTAAAATTAATATTCAGACATATTGTTTGTGTCCAGTTAAAGGTACCTGTATTTAGTGGAAAATTTTTTGTATCCAATTATACTGGGCATGTCATTCACAACTTTGCATAGAAGTTACCATTATCATTGTCATTTGTTTTTATTCAAACAATGGACGTGAGAGTACTTGTGAGCAAGGTCGATGTCTATTGCCATCCCTTACTGCCCTTGAGAAGTTGGTGGATGGTGAACCAACTTCTTGAACTCCTGTATTCCTTCTGGTGATGATAGTAACAGTATTTAGGACCAGTAAAACAATAAGCTAAGGTATACTTGTGTCAGGATAGTATATGACTTTTGTTTGAATACACTCCTCAGTACTAAAATTGTAGAGGGGATATACAAAGCACTAAGACAAGTTATTTATTTGTGAGTCTTATTTTTTTTTATTTATCTGCAAATATACCTGGTAGCATTTTTTCCAGATGTATTTAAATTTATTGCAATCGTCATTCATTAATATGTTGGTCTCTTCATATTGACAGGAAAAATTTTAAGTTATTGGTGCTTCTGCCCTGGCTACAGTATGGCTGAGCTGGTTCGTCAAGGGATTCGGTCCATCATCCTCACAAGTGGTACTCTTTCTCCACTGTCCTCTTTCACATCAGAAATGCAAATGTGAGTATGGCCGTTGAAGCATGTAGAAATGTATTACTAAGCCATTTGCTGCCTTTTGTCACAACATTTCCAACTAAAAATTGTTTTCACTCTAGATGTACAAAATAAATTTAATTCTTAAAGTTCAATAGGTCTAAACATTCAATTTTTTTGATTCTGTTTCAAAATGATAGAGTTAAAGAATTCAATTTTTAATCCACATTGTGTATGTAAAAAAAAAAGCTTGTGTTAGTGGTATTTTGAAATAACTATACTATGTAGATGTTTGCCATGACAGGAAATTAGAAGTGATCTCATTTTTAAACATACATACTCTGTGACTTAATCCAAATAAATTGCTATCTAAATTAGGAGAAGTTCTTTTAATGAATATCTCCATTATAATGCATATATAACCCTGGAATAATTTTGTTAATACTTAATTTTTGATGACTACTGCATTATATCTTTATTCTTAGAATGAAGAGATAAGTATACAACAATAGTATATCTTTATTAATATTGCCCTCATCTCCTTAAGTCCTTTCCCTGTAAGTCTGGAAAATCCTCATGTAATTGACAAACATCAGATATGGATTGGGATTGTTCCAAGAGGCCCTGATGGAGTCCAGTTGAGCTCTGCATATAACAAAAGGTAGGCTGCAAATGAAATACTGTTAGTATTTACTTAAAAAGTTACAGACAGGTGCATTAATTTTCAAATTAAATTTGTTCACTGTCTTATGCACACTTAAAGTCTTTGTGACTCAGAATTTTTTTCCAGTATAGTTCGTCAGAAATTTACGAGTTCATCATCCTTGCCCTGATTCATAGAGTGAGAGTTGCTCATTTGCAATGGCAACAGAACCAGCAGAAGACATCTTGAATGCAAATGTGTGCCTGTACCATAACAAATGTTGAAACTTGAAAATCAAAAAAAACTCACAAATGTTAGAAACCTGATGAACCCCTCCCCCTCTCCCGTTTCCATGGCGGCATAAGTCACAGGAAGACACTCTTCAGTCCCACCAAATTCATGAAATTGCGACAGCTCTCCCACCCCAAACCTCAGTTTGTGTGGATGCTCTGTAATTTGCTACCCTGTTAGAAATTAATGCTACGACATAACAGAAGCACACCACATACGATTCAAGGAATAATACTTATGAATCTTAACTAAAGGGTTAGTAAAGAAAACAAAAAGAAATGAGCCCATTTTAATTAAACAGTCAAATGTGCATAAGTTGGAGCTCAAAGTCTTGTCATATTCACCGATCATCGATCAATTTTGCCCTGGCTTCATGGAATCACAGACCCATCCGGGTCGAATCCTACGACCTCTTCATCTCCAGTGTCTTCTCTCTACATCTCCTACTGAACAAAAGCCCCAACCTTAGTGTTCCTCACCAGAGAAACCTTCCCTCAGCTCTACCATCCTAACTGGATGGTACACATTCCTCCTCATCCTTTATCTTCAACAATAACCCAAACAAGCTGAAAACAGAATAGACTGCTTTTACAGAACTGCTAAATGAAATACATACAGCATAACAGTAAAAACAGAGCATTACACGGAAATACAAGTAGAAAATGCATAAAACACTCAACAGGTTGGTCAGCATCTGTGGAAAGACAAAGATTATATTTCAGGTTGAAGGCCATTTGTCAGAACAGGGATGAGAAAAAATTGAATTAAATTTGAGAGAGGTTGTGGCATGAATGGAATTAAAGTAATATTTGTAGTAGAGTATTACCATAAGAATAAGCTGTGGTGAGAAGGGACAAGATGAAAGTATCTCTGCTGAATCTTTTGCTGTTGAGTGCTTGGTAGGGACAGAATATTTGAAGCAGGGAGACCCTGTGCCAAGAGAAGGGAGGACTAAGTACAGTATCTGGTGGTGGAATCTTGTGAAAAATGTAAAGGTAATCCTTTAAACGTGGAAGCTGTTATGACTAAAGATCAGGAACAGTGGAACTCTGTCCTTAATTTTTTGATGCTTGCTTTGATAAGAAACCAATCTACCACTGGCTCTCCACAATTTAGAGAGCACAAATGCATTGCACTTACTGTAATCCCGTGTCGGATCTTGGTGCTTTTGTTATCCAGAGGTTCGCCAAAAGTCAGAAACTTGTTCCTTACAACTGTTTTATTAAGTGTTACAAAAACAAAAAAAAAATAATGAAGAGCTGACAGAAAAGACATTATGGTCATCCTCTATAAAAGCTAGCTCCAACTAAAAAAATAACACTGTTCCAGTGGTAAGAATTAAAATAGCCAGATTCAAATGGTGTGAGACCTGCTACAAAAATACAAAGAAACCTCTAGAAAAAAAAATGGAAACAACTGTACCACGAATACTGGAAAATTCATTGCAAAATCAGTATATATTGGTGATTGTATAAAAATAGAAGCTAGTATAGGAAAGTTAAACTACAAGAAAACTATTAGAAAAATAACAGTTGTACACCCTAATCCAACACTTGCTATGTCTATAGTTTTAGATACATCCATCACAAATACTGTAGTTTAAAAAGGGTGTGAATTAAATGCTTAAAACCACACTATAAGTAGTTATTTTGGTGCTTGTTATTTTAGCATTTCTGTATAGTTATCAGTGTCAGTTGAGATTGTGTTTATTTTTATCAGATAATTTTAGCACCAATGTGATTTCTTCTGTTTATTACTTTATCTTATTATATCAAAATTAAAATGCATTAGTATATAAAGATGTAGCAGACTATCAAGAACGCAAGTGGAATATTGACCTTCATTGCCAGAGGGATTGAATTTAAGAGCAGGGTAGTTATGCTGCAGCCGTACAGGTGAGGCCGCATCTGGAGTACAGCGTGTAGTTCTGGTCTGATACTCTGGCTTTAGAGCTGGTTCACCAGGTTGATTCCAGAGATGAGGGGGTTAAACTGTGAGGAGAGATTGAGTCGCCTGGGACTGTACTCACTGTAGTTAAGAAGAATGAGAGGTCTTATAGGGATAGATAAGATTCAAGATTCAAAAACTTTATTGTCATTCTAACCATACATCAGCTCTGCAGGGCAGAATGAGACAGAATTTCCCAGGAGCAGTGCAATCATAACATAACAAACACAACACTAAATAATAAACAACAATAAATAGTAAAACACAACAGCCACATGTCAATTAAAAACAAGTTATAAGTGTCCAGTGCAAGTTAAAAGTTATAAGATAGAGGCAGGAAAATTGTTTCCACTGGTAGGAAAGACTAGAACTAGGGGACATTGCCTCAAGATTCAGGGGAGTAGATTTAGGATGGAGATGAGGAGGAACTGCTTTTCCCAGAGAGTGGTGCCCAGTGAAGCAGTGGCAGCTACCTCAGTAAATCTATTTAAGATGAGGTTGGATAGATTTTTGCATAGTAGGGGAATTAAGGGTTATGGGGAAAAGGCAGATAGGTGGAGATGAGTCCATGGTCAGATCACTTATTCTTATTGAATGATGGAACATGCTCGATGTGCTAGATGGCCTACTCCTGCTCCTATTTCTTATGTTCTAAAATGTAAATGTATATAAAAAAAAGCTTTATGGCTTTTAGTAATGGCATTCTTCTCCCTGTTTAGATTTTCACCTGAGTATATGTCTTCCCTAGGAAAAACAATGAGTAAGTAGCTTTTTTTTTTGTTTTGTTATCCATTCCTATTTACTCACAGATCATTTCATAGGAAAGTTGAGATTCAAGTGCATTAGTGTTCCTTCAGTTACATATGGTGCTTTCTGATTATGGGGAGAAGATTTCCTTCATTGATGGAGATAAGTAACCCAGATTGACTTTTACGTGTAGTAGGTTTATAGTCATTTTTACTAATACTTTACACATAGGTAATGCTTCTAACTATACAGAGATAGCTCTTGTATACATACATTAACTGCTAGTTTTATTTTTCAGACTGTTTTAATCATTACATTCTAGATGTCTAGCTCTCAAAGTACATGATGATGTGTCAGTCCTCAAAACAGAAATTACAGTCTTTCTTTCTCTCATTCTCTAGTCCTGTCTTAATTAGTTAAGTGATCAGTACTAGAATGGAGTATTGCTCTATGGGGAGCATGTCTAAGGAACTCAGAAAAAGTCTGTAGGTTGGGATAGCTTGAAGGTGTGTGTGATGAATTGGAATTGGGGGATGCTGTGGTAGGAAGTAGTCCTGATAATGGGGCCTGTGGGCTTTGTGGCTGGGAAAAAACATATTGCTGAAAAAAAGACTACCTTTTCAATGAAGCAGGCCTTACCTCCTTTCAGATTTTGAAATAACAGGTTAAATGGAAGGCATACAGCTTTTTTAAAAATATATATATATGTAGAAATGTGCAGCCTGCCTTTGATCTCAAGCTTGCATGCAATCTTCCTCTCTATTTGCTTTCTGTATACTGTTACAAACTTTCCTTTGAGTTGAACGATTCATTCTCATATCAGAACATGAATGTTATTTGTTCCTATACAGTTTTATAGAATTGTTTTTCTGTGTATGCTTGTGTTCCCGAACTAACAAAGAAAATATTTTAAAGTGAATCATTATTAACATTGCGAATATAATTGGAAAGCATTAACTTACTTATCAAGACATGTATTTTATCATGTAAATTTGCTCACCATTTTTCACTTCTAGTAAATCTATGTAGAGTGGTGCCAGATGGTTTGTTGGTGTTCTTTCCGTCATATCCAGTTATGGAAAAAAGTCTAGAGTTTTGGAAGGTTAGTCATTAATCCAATATTCTTTCATCATGGTTTGTTTTATTTGAAGGTTTTTCAAAATAAATTTCTGTTGCTTTTAAGTTATTTGACAGGGCTGGTGAATGAATAAGTCAGTTTTTTCCCCCTGTGTAGGTTATTGCCTATTTATCGATTCATTGGGTTATATTACTTCACTTTTTTTTTCCATTTGTTCCATTTGAATATATTTAGAAACATAGAAAACCTACAGCACAATACAGTCCTTTTGGCCCACAAAGTTCTGCTGAACATGTCCCTACCTTAGAAATTTCTAGTTACCCATTGCCCTCTATTTTTCTAAGCTCCATGTACCTACCCAAAAATCTCTTAAAAGACCCTATCGTGTCCACCGCCGTCACCATTTTTGACAACCCATTCCACGCACTCACCACTCTCTGTGTAAAAAATAAATAAATAAATTACCCCTGATATCTCCTCTGTACCTACTCTCAAGCACCTTAAAACTGTGCCCTCTTGTGGCAGCCATTTCAACCCTGGGATAAAGCCTCTGACTATCCACACGATCAATGCCCCTCATCATCTTATACACCTCTATCAGGTGATCTCATCTTCCGTCGCTCCAAGGAGAAAAGGCCAAGTTCACTCAACCTGTTTTCATAAGGCATGCTCCCCAATCCAGACAACATCCTTGTAAATCTCCTCTACACCCTTTCTGTGGTTTCCACATCCTTCCTGTAGTGAGGTGACCAGAACTGCGCACAGTACTCCAAGTGGGGTCTGACCAAGGTCCTATGTAGCTGCAACATTACCTCTCACCTCCTAAATTCAATTCCACAATTGATGAAGGCCAATACACCATATGCCTTCTTAACCACAGAGTCAACCTGCGCAGTTGGTTTGAGCATCCTATGGACTCGGACCTCTAGGTCCCTCTGATCTTTCACACAGCCAATAGTCTTACCATTAATACTATATTCTGCCATCATATTTGTCCTACCAAAATGAACAACGTCACACTTATCTGGATTGTACTCCATCTGCCACTTCTCAGCCCAGTTTTGCATCCTATCAATGTCCCGCTGTAACCTCTGACAGCCCTCCACACTCCCCAACCTTTGTGTCATCAGCAAATCTACTAACCCATTTCTCCACTTCCTCATCCAGGTTATTTATAAAAATTACGAAGAGTAAGGGTCCCAGAACAGATCCCTGAGGCACACCACTGGTCACTGGCCTCCATGCAGAATATAACCTGTCTACAACCACTCTTGCCTTCTGTGGGCAAGCCAGTTCTGGATCCAGAAAGCAATTTCCCCCTGGATCCCATGCCTCTGTACTTTCTCAATAAGCCTTGCATGGGGTACCTTATCAAATGCCTTGCTGAAATCCATATACACTACATCCACTGCTCTTCCTTCATCAATGTCTTTAGTCACATCTTCAAAAAATTCAGTCAGGCTCGTAAAGCACGACCTGCCCTTGACAAAGCCATGCTGACTATTCCGAATCGTATTATACCTCTCCAGATGTTCATAAATTCTGCCTCTCAGGATCTTCTCCATCAACTTACCAACCACTGAAGTAAGACTCACTGGTCTATAGTTTCCTGGGCTCTCTCTACTCCCTTTCTTGAATTGTGAGAAGGGGATGGCATTTTTGCAATAGACAAGGTGGGAAGAGGAATAGTCCAGGTAACTGTGAGAGTCCATAGGCTTATAATAGATATCAGTAGATAAGCTGTCTCCAGAGATGGAGACAGAAAGATCAAGAAAGGGGAGGGAGGTGTTGGAAATGGACCAGGTAAACTTGAGGACAGGGTGAAAGTTGGAGGCAAAGTTAATGAAATCAACGAGCTCAGCATGCGTGCAGGAAGCAGCGCCAATGCAGTCGTCGATGTAACAAAGGAAAAGAGGAGGTCAAATTTACCTGGTCCATTTCCGATACCTCTCTCCCCTTTCTTGATCTTTCTGTCTCCATCTCTGAAGACTGCTTATCTGCTGATAACTACTATAAGCTTACTGACTCTCACAGCTACCTGAACTATTCCTCTTCCCACCCTGTCTCTTGCAAAAATGCCATCCCTTTCGCGCAATTCCTCCGTCTCTGCCGCATCTGCTTTCAGGATGAGGCTTTTCATTCCAGGACAAAGGAGATGTCCTTTTTTTAAACAAAGGGGCTTCCCTTCCTTCACCATCAACTCTGCTCTCAAACGCATCTCTCCCATTTCACGTACATCTGCTCTCACCCCATCTGCCTGCCAACCCACTCGGGATAGGATTCCCCTTGTCGTCACCTACCACCCCATCAGCCTCTGGGTCCAACGTATAATTCTCCGTAACTTCTGCCACCTGCAACGGGATCCCACCACCAAGCACATTTTTTCCCTCCGCCCCCCCACCCCGCTTTCCGTAGGGATTGCTCCCTACGCGACTCCCTTGACCATTCGTCCCCCCACATCCCTTCCCACCGATCTCCCTCCTGGCATCTATCCTTGTAAGTGGAACAAGTGCTACACCTGCCCTAACACATCCTCCCTCACCACCATTCAGGGCCCCAGACAGTCCTTCCAGGTGAGGCGACACTGCACCTGTGAGTCGGCTGGTGTGGTATACTGTCTCTGGTACTCCTGGTGTGGCCTTTTACATAGTGGTGAGACCCGACGCAGACTGGGAGACTGTTTCGCTGAACACCTACGTTCGGTCTGCCAGAGAAAGCAGGATCTCCCAGTGGCCATACATTTTAATTTCACGTCCCATTCCCATTCTGATATGTCTATCCATGACCTCCTCTACTGTCAAGATGAAACCACACTCAGGTTGGAGGAACAACACATTATATTCCATATGGGTAGCCTCCAACCTGATGGCATGAACATTGTTTTCTCTAACTTTTGTTAATGCCCCTCCTCTCCTTCTTACCCCATCCCTGATATATTCCCCCCCCCCCTTTGTTTTCTTTCTCTGTCCATCACTCTTTGTCTGTTCTCCATCTCCCTCTGGTGCTCCTCTCCTCTTGTCTTTCTCCCTAGGCCTCTCGTCACATGATCCTTTCCCTTCTCCAGCTCTGTATCCCTTTTGCTAATCACCTTTCCAGCTCTTAGCTTCACTCCATCTCCTCTCATTTTAGATTTCCCCCTCCTCCTCCTCCTCCTACTTTCAAATCTCTTACTATCTTTTCTTTCAGTTAGTCCTGACGAAGGGTCTCGCTCCAAAACATCAACAGTGCTTCTTCCTATAGATGCTGCCTGGCCTGCTGCGTTCCACCAGCATTTTGTGTGTATTGCATGAAGTACCTCTGCTATTTCCTCCGTTTCCATACACACTTTCCCACTGCCACACTTGATACGTCCTATTCTTTCACGTCTTATCCTATTGCTCTTCACATACCTATAGAATGCCTTGGGGTTTTCCTTAATCCTGCCTGCCAAGGCCTTCTCATGGCCCCTTCTGGCTCGCCTAATGTCCTTCTTAAGCTCCTTCCTGTTAGCCTTATACTCTTCTAGATCTCTAACATTACCTATTTCTCTGAACCTTTCGTAAGCTTTTGTACCCCACAGTTCCTGTACCCTACCATAACTTCCCTGTCTCATTGGAACGTACCTGTGCAGAACTCCACACAAATATCCCCTGAATATTTGCCACATTTCTTCTGTACCTTTCCCTGAGAACATCTGTTCCTAATTTAAGCTTCCAAGTTCCTGCCTGATAGCCTCATAATTCCCCTTACTCTAATTAAACTCTTTTCTAACTTGTCTGTTCTCTCCAATGCTATTGTAAAAGACAAGAATTATGATCACTATCTCCAAAATGCTCTCCCACTGAGAGATCTGACACCTGACCAGGTTAATTTTCCAATACCAAATCAAATACAGTCTCTCGTCTTGTAGGCTTATCTACATATTGTGTCAAGAAACGTTCCTGAATGCACCTCACAAACTCCATCACATCTAAACCACTTGCTCTAGGGAGATGCCAATCGATATTTGGGAAATTAAAATCTCCCACCATAACTCTGTTATTAATACACTTTTCCAGGATCTGTTTCCCTATCAGCTCCTCGATATCCCTGTTACTATTGGGCAGCCTATAAAAAACCACCCAGTAGAGTTATTGACCTCTTCCTGTTCCTAACTTCCATCCACAGAGACTCCTTAGACAATCCCTCCATGACGTTCACCTTTTCTGCAGCCGTGACACTGTCTCTGATCAACAGTACCACGCCCCCACCTCTTTTGCCACCCTCCCTGTCCTTCCTGAAACATTTAAAACCCGGCACTTGAAGTAAACATTCCTGTCCCTGAGTCATCCAAGACTCTGTAATGGCCACCACATCATAGCTCCAAGTACTGATCCACGCTCTACGCTCATCTGCTTTGTTCACAATACTCCTTGTGTTAAAATAGACGCATCTCAAACCCTTGGTCTGAGCGCATCCCTTCTCTATCAGCTGCCTATCCTCCATCACACACTGTCTCCAAGCTTTCTCTATTTATGAGCCAACTGCCTCTTCCCCAGTCTCTTCAATTCAGTTCCCACTCCAACAATTCTACTTTGAACTCTCCCCAGTAGCCTTAGCAAACCTCCCCACTAGAATATTGGTCCCCCTGGGATTGAGTGCAACCTGTCCTTTTTGTACAGGTCACACCTACCACAAAAGAGGTCCCAATGATCCAGAAATCTGAATCCCTGCCCCTTGCTCCAATCCCTCAGCCACGCATTTATCCTCCACCTCATTCTATTCCTATACTCACTGCAACATGGCACAGGCAGTAATCCCAAGATTACTATCTTTTTGGTCCTGCTTCTCAACTTCCTTCCTAGCTCCCTGTAGTCTGTTTTCAGGACCTCTTCCCTTTTCCTACCTACGTCATTGGTACCAATATGTACCACGAGCTCCGGCTGTTCTCCCTCCCACCGCAGGATATCTTGGATGCGATCTGAAACATCCCGGACCCTGGTGCTTGGGAGGCAAACTACCATCCGAGTTGCTTTCCTGTGTCCACAGAAACGCCTGTCTGACCCCCTAATTATAGTCCCCTATCACTGCTGCCATCCTCTTCCTTTCCCTACCCTCCTGAGTCACAGGGCCAGACTCTGTGCCAGAGGCACGGGCACTGTTGCTTCCCCCAGTTAGTCTGTCCCTCCCAGCAGTACTCAAACAGGAGTACTTATTGTTCAAATAAAGAAATGAAGTAGGGTGAAGAACTTAACACATTCAGCTTGAATAATAATTTTAAGTTATAATTACTCTGTGTTTAGATAACTTGTTTGAAACATGTTCAGCAAGACTTCTGTCCATTCTGCTTAGAGAGTGCATGGCACTTACTTTAAACTTATTTATGCATCACAAAAGTTTTTATCACTGATTTATCAAAAGTCTTTAAGAGTCAGATTCATTTTACACTATTCTGTCTAACAGGAAGAGGGAATTTCCAATAAAATAGATGAGATCAAGCCTATCTTTGTGGAAGTAAAGGGCAAAGGATTATTCACAGAGGTTTGATAAATTTTACTCATTTTCACTGGTTTATGAATTTACTTTTTATGTTTCTATTAACTTAATGAAAATTAAAGCCCTTGACATTCACAACCTGCTCCTAGTTAATGGAAAATCTATTTCAGGTTATGGATGCATACTATGATAAAGTAAATAATCCAAAGTCAAATGGGGCTTGTTTCTGTGCAGTGTGCAGAGGAAAGGTGAGCAAACAAGATTCATTGGCTTCTGTAAAATCAAGTTACTGTCTGATTTGTCAATTAATTTGAGATAATGTAGCATTTATTAAATGCAAAATTTAATCATAATGTTTCATGTTTGTAATAAAGGGTAATTGCTGTCCCTAATCTTGATATTAATGTTTAGAATGTTTAGAACATTAGGAATGGGGGGGGGGGGGGGGTCGAACATTCCCGGTGGCTTTAGTATTCAACAGGGTCATGGCTGATCTCTTACTTCAACCATCTTTATTTGGTGCCCTTTCTCAATATCCAGAAATTTATTGACTTCTGTTTTGCATGTAATCAATGATTAAGGCTCCATTACATTTTGGGGTAGAGATATCTGAAGATTCATTACTCTGTTGCAGATAAGCAATTGTCTTAATTTCAGCCAGTCCCTTATTTTAAGATTATATCCTCCAGTGTTCTGAGTTGTTTAGTCAGGGCAAGTATTATCCTCATCTACAGCTCCAGGAAGAATTTTGTGCATTTCAATGAGGTCATCTATCATTCTTCTAAGCTCCTTAATAGAGGCCTCACCTACTTCATATCTCCTCTACTGACAAACCAACCATCCCAGGAATCAATCAAAAATACCCTCTTTTCTCAGAAAAGGAGAGCATAGTCCTTTCATGAAGTATTACCAAGAACCCATACAATTGCAAGTAAGACAAGTTTACTCTTGTATTCAAAGTATTCTACAACTTGGTAATTGCTTAATATACTTGTAAATGTTAAATTCACCAGTTAAAATACTGTCAGCATATACAAGCACAATTAATGTGCAGGAATAGCAAATTCTTTTCTGTCATTGTATTTTGTACATTATCCTACCAAGTATTAAAGGCATTGAGGGAGAAAGGAAAAACCAACACAAGCTGTTAGATAAAGTAATTGAAGTGTTTTCCAGGAAGGGTATCAAAAAGATAATTAGACAAGTTCAAAGCAAATTTATTAACAAAGTATATCTATGTCACCATATACAACCCTGAAACTTGTTTTCTTGTTGAGATACACAGTAAATCCAAGAATCAATCAGTGAAGACTGCACCCAGCAGGATAAACAAACAACCAATGTGCAAAAGACAGCAAATGGTGGAAATACAAAAGAAAAAAAAGAAATAATATTAAGTGAATAAGCAATAAATGTCAAGAACATGAGATAAAGAGTCATTATTGGGCAAGTGTAGTTATCACCCTGGCTCGAGAGCCTGAAGGTTGAGGGGTAACAACTGTTCTTGAATGTGGTGGTGTGAGCCCTCAGGCTCCTGCACCACCTTCCCAATGGCAGCAGTGAGAAGAGAGCATGGCTTGGGTGATGGGGGTCCTTGATGATGGATGTTGCTCTCCTGCAATAGCTCTCCATGTAGATGTTTCCTGATGGTAGATAGGGCTTTACACATGATGGACCAGGAACTATTCACTGTTTCCTATAGGATTTTCCATTCAAAGGCATTAGTGTTTCCATACCAGGCAACAATACAGCAGTCAGTATACTCTGCACCACACATCTAAGGAAGTTTGTCAAAGTTTTAATGTCATGTCAAATCTTTGCAAATTTATGAGGAAGTAGAGCTACTGCCGTACTTTCTTCATAATTGCATTTGTGTGCTGAGTTCCCACAGTGATACAGAACAGCCATAAATGTTTGTCATTGCCCTTCACTCTGGGACAAGTCTGTTTGGGTTTGGATTTTCATAAGTAAACTACACTACATTATTAAAGCCATTGTGTCATCATTACTAACTCAACCTGGTGGTTATTTATCTTTGGCATTTGAAATAATTCCTGTACATTAAATATTTACCACTTGTTAACTGAAGCCCATTTAGATCTCATTCATTTAAATGGATTTTTTCATAATTGTGCTAGGCCCAGAAATGATTCTGGGAAATATTAACACAGAAGAATTTAAAGTTGCTCACCCTCTCCACCTGTGATCCCCTGATGAGAACTAGCTCGTGAACCTCCGATTGAGCCTACTCAGAGAAAGACAATATTAGATTGATTATTGTGTAATAAGCCGTATCTTATTAGGGAGCTTAATGTAAAGGAACCCTCAGGAGACAGTGATCATAATATGATTGAATTCATACTGCACCTTGAGAGGGAAAAGCATCAGTTACATGAATCAGTATCACGATGGAATAAAGGGAATTGCAGAGGCATGAGCTTGCAGAGCTTACCCAAGTGCATTTGAGGAAGATACTGGTGGGGATGACGGGAGTGCAAAGGTGGCTGAAGTTTCCAGGAATAGTCCAGAAGTCACAGCATAGGTATGTCCCAAGAAGTTATTTGCAAACGATATGGGTAGGCAACTGTGGCTGACAAGGGAAGTTAAGGACTGCATAAAAGCCAAGGAAGGAGCATATAAGGTAGCAAAAGTGAGTTGAAAGTTGGATGATTGGGAAGCTTTTAAATCAAACAAAAGACAACTAAAAAAGCAATAATAAGGGAAAACATGAAATATGAGGGAAAACTAGCCAATAATTTAAAGTAGGAAAATTGGAGCAGATTTAAGTCGCAGGATTTGGTATGTTTCATCATCAGCCTCTTGAAGCACTGTCACAGTGGATCTATGTGGTACTAGATAATAGTTGTTGAGGCAAGTTACCACCTTCCTGGGCACAGGTATAATTGAAGCAGTTGAGTATCTCAAACTGCTGAAGCATGAAGTTAAAGATATCTTGAATATTCCAGCCAGTTGAACGGCACTCCAGAGGCAAAATCTTGTATTCTGTCTGGGTAGCCTCTAACCTGATTTCTCTAACTTCAGGTAATTTTCTCCATCCCCCTCCCTCTTCTTCCATTGCCCACCCTACCTCTTCCCTTACTACTTCTCTTCTGATCTGCCTATAACCTTTCCCTGGTGCCCTCCTCTTTTTCTTTCTCCCATGGTCCACTCTCCTCTCCTATCAGATTCCTCCTCCTTCATCCTTTTAGTTTGTGCACCTATCGCTTTTCAGCTTCTCACTACCCACCCCACCTATCACCACCACTCAACTGGGTTCACCTATCACCTTCTAGCATGTACTCCTTACCCTTCTTCCACCTTCTTATTCTGGCATTTTCCCCCATCCTCTTCCATTCCTGATAAAGGCTCTCAGCCCAAAATGTCCACTTCCATAGCTGCTGCCTCACCTGCTGAATTCCTCCAGTATTTTCTGTGTGTTAATCTGGAATTTTCAGCATCTGCAGAATCTCTTGTGTTTACTTCTTCCCCCAAGCCTCTTTGTTAATAGTCTAGTAATTATTCTGCTGCACGTCTGCAGTAACCACCATTCTTGGAATTTAATTGATTGAAACTTGGCATCAGTGTTCTGGAGTTAAAGATGCACATCTAATTTAATGAGTAAATTATTCTGCCACAGAAAATTGCCTTTCTGGCTTATAGTGATTTTTGGAATTATTTCAGCTAGAAGATAACTCATAAAGGCAGAAAATGCTGCAAGTTCTCAACTGGTCAAGCAGCATCCATCTGTTCATAGAGAAGTGGAGTCAATATTTCATCAGAACTGGAAAAACAAAAACAAACGTTTTAAAATGCAGGGGGAGCAGTGGACATCAGTTAAAGGAATGCCTGAAATAGGGTGCAGACCAAAGTTATGAAGATGCTAAGTACAGGAAATTGCATCAGCAATGGATAGTAATGTAATCCATACTACAGAAAAAGTTTCTGCATTTTTAGCAAAAATATATCTAGCAAAATAAGGTGTATTTGTGCAAAATTTAGCAGGTGTATGTGAATGAAAAGAAAATTAGCATTCCCTCCTTTTCAAGTATATTGAGCTCCTGTCTACATGGTGGGATTATGTCCTTTGATTCAACATATCTCCTTGAAAAGAATTAGGACAATTTGAACAGAATTAATTAAAATAGATATCAATTTTGTGAAAAAAGATACTTCTACCATTTAATTTCCTCTGTATTGTATAAATACCTTTGCCTTCTTTAGGCCAGTGAAGGTTTGGATTTTGCTGACATGAATGGGCGAGGTGTGATTATCACTGGTTTGCCATTTCCTCCACGAATGGATCCAAGAGTAATACTGAAGATGCAATTCCTTGATGAAATGAGAAGAAATTGCATTGGAGGTGTTCAGGTATTGAACAGACAAAGCATAAAGCAGCTTAATGAGCCAGTCCTTTAACAGCATCTGATTCATAGACCTATGTACCGTAGATTCCGGACTACAGAGCGCACCTGATTAAAAGCCGCACGCTCTAATTTTAGAAAGAAAATTAATTTTGTACTTGTACAGGCCGCACCGGATTTTAAGCCGCAGGTGTCCCACGTTGTAATATGAGATATTTACACAGAAAGATATTACACGTGAGGATTTTTTAACTTTTAATTAAATCTGTATGGTAACATAAACCAATACATATTGCAAATGCTTTTTTTCGAACAGTGCCTGTAACACAGCTACTTTTAAATATACATACGTATCGGTAACACACAAATTACGTTGCGTATACTTTTTTACTGAACAGTGCACGAACAACATTCCAATATCTCCTAACGACCGGTAAAAAAAATATATATATACTGCAGCCTACCAGGAAAAGTTATTGATCGCCTTCTTCATCTTCCTCCTGCGCACTAAAACCATCAAAGTCCTCTTCTTCAGTGTCCGAATTGAACAACCTCAGGATCTCATCACTCACTTCAGTCTCTTCGTTGTCGCTCTCACTTGAGCGCACTCGGTCCTCTTCATCACGCAGCAGTCCAGCCTTTCGAAACCCGTTGGTGATGGTGGATGTTGTGACATGGCTCCAGGCATTTAGGATCCACTGGCAGACTTGAGTTAAAGATGCTCTTTGCATGCGTCCTGTTTTGGTAAAGGATTTCCCACCGCTCGTCATCCAAGCCTCCCACTCAACGCGCAGCGCCGTTTTTTTCTGTGAAAAAATCCCCCTGGTCGCTTGGCGTAGCACTTTGTCAGCCAATCCTTCATTAGACTCTCCATCATCCAACTTTTCTTATTGACTTTCACCATGATTTCTTTTGGGAATTTTTCCTTTGGCATTGTCAGCCACTTAAAAATCACCATCGGTGGAAGCTTTAGTCCGGATGCTGTGCAGCTCAGAACACAAGTAAAATGCGTTCTTTCATGGCCACTTGTTTTCAGTGTGATGGACGAGTCACCTTTTTTATTAACAGTCTGAGTGAGAGGCAGGTCAAATGTCAAAGGTACTTCATCCATATTTATGATATCATCTGGCCCGATGGAATTCTCCGCTATCTTTGAGTGAATGTGCGGAAGTTAGCAAGTTTTTCCTCGTGGTCGGGAGGGAGCTGCTGACACAGAGTCGTGCGTACCCTGACGGACAGGCCTTTTCCTCTCATAAATCTAAAACACCACGATGGCCCACCTCTAAAATCTTCGATTTTCATTTTGGTGGCGATTGCTTTAGCCTTCAGTCTGATCTGCACGGTGGAAACACCACGGCCGCGTGCTCTCTGTGTGTTAACCCAGTCTTCAAGAAAGTTTTCAAGTTCGGGCCATCTGCTATGATTACCTCTGAAAGCTTTTGTCGTCTTTTTGCATTGACTCAGTTCTTCACACTGGCGTCTCCACCGTCTCACCATCGATTCATTTATGCCAAGATTATGTGCAGCAGCTCCATTTCCTTCTTCAACCGCCAGATTGATTGCCTTTAACTTAAAAGCAGCATCATATGCTTTTCTTCGAGTGTTTTCCATGTTGATGAGGGTGAGTACAAATGACTGATTTACAATAATTTAATTGTGAAAGTGCACTTGATTTATCGTACAATTTCATTGGACCTCTGTGAACTACTCATAAATTTTATTGGTCTACTGTTACGAGGCAAAATGTTTTTGGCGGCATGAAAAAAAAACATGCATTAGCCGCACTGTAGTATAGGCCGCAGTGTTGCCGCAGTGTTCAAAGCGTTGGAAAAAAGTAGCGGCTTATAGTCCGGAATTTACGGTACTTAGTACTTGCTATTTGATGGTTATCGATTTATTAACACTATATGAAGTTCAAATTATACTGTCCAGGTATGAAAAGTAAACTTCTCGGTAACTGTGTATAGATAAGGTCAAAATATTCCATCTCTGTGAGAGGATACCTGGTTTTGCTTTTCAGGAAGTTAATTTTGCTTTTTAGGTTATTACACAAATCATATTGCTTCTATTTGATAGGTCTGTCTGTCAATAGTGTTCACAACAAATTAAGTTTTATTGCATTGGCAATGTTATTCATTTAATTCACAGTTTTATGGCATGTTTGTTTTTAAGTATTTGTCTGGACAAGAATGGTACAGGCAGCAAGCTTCACGTGCTGTCAATCAAGCTATTGGAAGGGTAATTCGCCACCGAAATGACTATGGAGCCATTTTTCTTTGTGATCACAGGTGTGTAAATGAATCAAGTAAAATCTTATTCCAATGCAACAAGAAATGATAAAAGTTAGTGCCAGAATTAACTTACAATATCATCACAAATGTAACTTTACTACCAACATTTTTTTTAACTTACTAAATTCTAGTATGCCATACGATTTACCATTTAAATCAGAGGTGTCAGATTCATTTTAGGTCACGGGCCAGATTGGGCAAAATGCGATTTCACACATGCCAGATCATTTGTGCACGCGAGAACGCACATGCACGTGCTCCCACAGCTGTCGTTGCCTTGGTTTTTTCAACCTGCTCTCATGTGTCTCAGTCTCTGCTATAACTACAAAGTGTTTCACTTTACAAATTTCGTTTCTTATGAAGAAGATTGCCTAGCAAGCATTATTTTTAAGTTTGGTATTAACTTACAGTCGTAGGCTACAAGAAAGTTGTGTTGAGAGAGAGAAAAAAACGATGCTATTTTGGCTAAGATTGTTTTGGGAGCTACACCCTTTCCTTAATAAACCATTTGAAATCGAACATTAGCAGACACAAATGTAGACCTAACAAAACAAATTGTAAATGTAGGCTACACAACTGCACCTAATTTTTTATTAGCAATCAGAGTCAGACAATGAACACAGTTAGCCTTTACTTTTATTGAACTGATCACATTTACAATAATAAAATAGTCAGAAAATTAATGAATCATAATATTATGACACTCAATATTTCAGAATGCATTTTGCTTACGTGTCGCTGTGCATCGAACAGTGTCACTCATTTTTTCACTCGCTGCTTCCAAACACCTAACATCTCTTGGCTTTAACCAACCTGTCAACATCAGGGACCAGGTTCTGGGCGGTTGTGATTTTCATAATGTCATTTAGATGTCTGTGTGTCAGCTGTGAGCGCGGTTTGGATTTGTTAATGTTCATTATGGAGAATGATGATACGTTGTCCTGATCATGCAAAGGATCTTTGAAGCAAAGTCTGTCATCTTGGGGTACATCAGTCCCAGCTATCGATAGAATGAGTCCAGACCCACAGTCTCAAATTTATATTTCAAAGCCGAGTTACACTGAATTTCGATTAGTTCCATTTGGAGTTCCTCCAGCACATCTGATGCTGCATTGATGGCAAACGGCGAGCAAAATAGTGAGAATTCCTTCTTGAGCTGAGTGAGGACTTGGAAACGATTCTGAAACTCACTTTTCCGCCATGATATTTTATCCTTGTACCTGTCCATGTTGTCATTATTCCCATGAGCAACACGCACAGACTGCAAAGAGGGGAAATGAGCTGGGTTGCTCCGGGATAGCTGCATATGCCACAAGCCTAATTTGATTTGAAAGACACGAATGCTGTCGTAGTATTCCCTAACAAGTTGGTTGCAGCCTTACATGTTAACATTAAGCACATTTAAGTGCTCTGTTATATCCACCAAAAATGCAAGATCGTGAAGCCAGTCTGGGTCATCCAACTCTGCCACTGGCTTCTCTTTCTAGTTCATGAATAGTCCAATTTCTGCACGTAATTGAAGAAAACGTTTGAGCACAACCCCTCTGCTCAACCAGCGGAGCTCAGTGTGGTAAGGTAGGCCGTGTCCAATACTACTTTCAGACAATAGAGTGTCAAATTGCCGATGGTTGAGTTCCTTGCCTCTAATAAAATTAACAGTTTTGATTACTACATCCATGATATTGTCCATTTTCAGGCTCCTGCTACATAATGTCTCTTGGTGTATAATACAATGAAAATAGAATTCCTGCTCTGGATTCTCTGTTTGAACTTTCTCTCTGAGTTTCGCAACAACACCTGCCTTTTTCCTGACCATGGACTGTGCGCCATTGTTCCCACGCTGACAGCGTGACTCCAGTCAACCCCCAGTCTGTCCAAGGCCTTGAAGAGGCTGGAGAAGACGTCATTTGCTGTTGTGGTAGTTGTCATGGGCACCATCTCCACAAACTCCTCAGTGATGGTCAAAGATGCATCAACACCACAAATAAATATTCCCAATTGAGCTACATCAGTCACTTCGGTGCTCTCATCAATTACAATAGAGAAGACAATAAATGACTTCACTTTGTCTTTTAGTTGACTATTCAAATCTCCTGCAAGGTCTCCGGTTCTCTCTGCCACAGTATTTCTTGACAAGCTGATATTACCAAAAGCCTATCTCTTTTCAGGGCACACCAGCTCAGCCACCGTCAGCATGCCTGCTTTGATGAATTTCCCCTCTGAGTATGGCTTCGACGTAGCAGCTATTTTGTTGGCAATAGTATAGCTGGCCTTGACAGCTCCATCATGAGTCTGTCAACTTTTGGTGAACACTGATTGCTGTTTTCTCAGAGCTGTTTCAAGCTCATTTACCTTCTGCGTTCTGAGTTGTCCTGCGTTCTTGTCATATTTTTCTCCTTGTGACATGGTGTTGTTCGATATCGTACTCTTTTGCCACAGCCACTTGTTGCAAGCATATCAGACACACAGGTTTGCCGTTGACCTCACAGAAGTAAAAAAACATCTTTCCAATTATCATTGAATATCCGACCTTCGATGTCAATTTTTCTTGGAAAGCATTTTGAACCACAGCAGCAAACAATCATAGCCTTGCTACAAGTGTTACATACCTGAGTAATCTGTGTGTTTATACTGTGTCTGATGACGTTGTGGTCTTCAGTGCAGAGTGGTAGGTACTTATGCACGGCGGGTGATTAACTGCCACCTATTGTACGGCTGCTGTACTGATACATTATAAATGGTTGTGAATATACTTTTTCCCCCCAAATCATCCGGCAGGTTGGATTGGACCCCTTTGCAGGCCGGTAGTTTGACACCCCTGATTTAAATAGTAAGAACAAACTAGTAGTGAAAACCTACTACATGGTAAATGACATTAAATTCTGTATTTCCCCCAACTTGGAGGCATATAATGTTTCTATACAGTACTATGCAAAGGTCTTAATGCATCTACATATAGCTAGAGTGCCTAAGGCTTTAACACGCTACTGACATGGAGCAGAGATTGAGTTTGTAAATCTGATGGGAGCATTGGATGTTCAGGAAAGGTAAGGGTGGAGCACCACCAGAGTGATGTGTAACAGGTGGCAGCAAAAGAGTGCCAAGAACAAGGGGTGAAGCAGGTGCAGACACACCCAGCTCACACCAGGCAAGGTCATTTAATTTCTAACAATTGTTTTATTGATCATTGCAGAACATCTCTCTGGTGCTTCCCGCTCCCTCCGCTCTCCCTTCCCTTTTTTCCAACCATAATTCCACTCTTCCTGCTCCTTTCTCACTTCTCACTTTCAGTCCACAATTAGAGACCCACATCAGAAATAGGTTGTCACAACTCACAAATGTCATGAAATTTGTTTTGTTTTGCAGCAGCAGTGTGTGTGTGTGTGTGTGTGTGTGTATATACACACATACCATTGTGGTTTCCTCAGATGTGCAAGTTTACAGAAGACAATCTCTGGCCTCGCCAAACTAGTGAAATTGACGTGTGATCCCACCCCAAACTCCTTGTTTGCGTGGATGCTGCGTAATTCACTATCCTGTTACAAATTAGTGCCACAAAATTACAGACAGTACACTGCCTACTATTAGAAGATATTATAATTCTTAATTTGACTAAAGGGTTAGTAAAGAAAAGAACAAAAATAGACAAAGGCACATTTTAATGAAACAATCTAATGTGCACAATTTGGCGCTCACAGTTTCCCCAAGTCACCAGCACTCAATTGATCTCATCCCAGGCTTCGTCAAAACACAGTCCTGTTCTGGGTCAAATCCTATGACCTCTCCTCCCCAGCGTCTTCCCTCTTCAACTCCTCTCAAACAAAAACTCCAAGCCCAACATTAGTGTCCCTCATCAGAGAAACCTCCTCTTCAATTCGACCATCTTAATTGGATGGCCCACATTTCTCCTCATCTCTTACCTTCAACAATAACCCAAACATAAACAGCAGCAGTGGAAGTAGTTAAAAAGGCATAAAAAAGGCAAACTACCATTTAACCAACAAACAAATTATGTATGTAAATGAAATACAGAACAAATTTGAACACCATCAATTCTACCACGGAACTATTCATCTTTTGTTGATTTTGTTCTTTTATTTGACTATAAATGAACAATATGAACAGACATCTAATTTAGATAATGGACTGCTTTCATGCAATCCATTTGATGATTGCCATAATACATGGGAGCAGAATTAGGCCATTCCGCCCATCAAGTATGCTCTGCCATTGCATCGTGGCTGCTCCTGGATCCCACTCAATTCCATACACTTTGTCTTCTTGCCATATCCTTTGAATGCCCTGACCAATCAGGAAACTATCAACCTATGCCTGATAGATACCATGGACTTGGCCTCCACCACAGTCTGTGACAGAGCATTCCACAGATTCACTGCTCTCTGGCTAAAAAATCTTCTTCCTTACCTCTGTTCTAAAAGATCACCCCTCAATTTTGAGGCGTGCCCTCCAGTTCAGGATATGACCACCACAGGAAACATCCTCTCCACATCCACCTTAACTAGTCCTTTCAAAATTCAGTAGGTTTCATTGAGATCCCCACGCAGTCTTCTAAATTCCAGTGAGTACAGGCCTAAAGATGCCAAACATTCTTTATATGTTAAACCCTTCATTCCTGGAATCATCCTCGTGACCCTCCTCTGGACTCTCTCCAAGGACACCACATCCTTTCTGCGATGTGGGGCCCCAAATTGTTGACAGTACTCTATGTGCGGCCTGACTAGTGTGTTATAAAGCCTCAGGATTATCTCCTTGCTTTTACATTCTATTCTCCTTGAAATAAATACCAACATTGCAATTGCCTTCTTTACTGCAGACTCAACCTGCAAATTAACCTTCTGGGAGTCTTGCACAAGGACTCCAAAGTCCCTCCACACCTGTGATGAACCTTCACATCATTTAGATAATAATCTGCAAATATTGTTCCTTTTACTGAAATGCATTATTGTACATATTCCAACACTGTATTCCATCTGCCACATCTTTGCACATTCTTCCAATTTGACTTAAGTCCTGCTGCAATCGCATTGCTTCCTCAGCACTATCTACCCCTCCACCTATCTTTGTATCATCCGCAAACTTTGCCACAAAGCCATCAATTCTATTATTGAAATCATTAACAAACAATGTGAATAGTAGAGTCCCAATACTGACCCCTGAGGAACACCACTAGTTACTGGCAACCAACCAGACCAGGTCCCCTTTATTCCCACTCGCAGCCTCCTGTTTGTCAGCCATTTCTCTATCCATGCCAGTATCTTTCCTTTAGCGCCATAGGATTTTATCTTGTCAAGCAGCCTCATGTATGGCACATTACCAAATGCCTTCTGAAAATCCAAGTAAATGATATCCACTGCCTCTCTTTTGTCCACCCTGCTTATTACTTCCTCAAAGAACTCTTAACAGACTTGTCAGGCAAGAATTCCCTTTTCAGAAAGCATGCAGACTTTGATTTATTTTATCATTAGTCTCCAAGTACCTCAAAACCTCATCCTTAGTAATGGACTCCAACACTTTCCCAACCACTGACGTTAGGCTAACTAGCCTATAATCTACTTTAATTTGCCTTCCTCCCTTCTTGAAGAGTGGAGAACATTTTGCAATATTTTAGTCCTCCGGGACCATGCCAGAATCAAGTGATTCTTGAAAGATCATGATCAACGCATACAGTATCTCTTCAGCAGCCTTTCTCAGGACTCTGCTATGTAGTACATCTGGTCCAGGTGACTTATTCACCTTGAGACCTTTGAGTTTGCCTATGTCTTCCAAATTTTCACTTACATTGTACATTAACAATGATTGTCAATACCTTCAAAATTTTCAGAGTGCCTAACTTGTTGAAGTAGTGGAATTGTTTCATTTTCATTTCTAGCTGTTTTTTGCAACTCCAAATCTGAATGTTTGAAAGTACAATGAGCAAAATCGTTTTGAGTTGTCTTGCTGCTTATTTCTTGCCAACTGTTAGTGACAATAATCACTTTTTTTTAACACAAACGCAGCATGATTGAAAATCTGTTTGCTCCAAGCACAGTGTAGTGTCTAATGATCACACAATGCCCATGACTGTTGCTAGTTAGAAACTGGTAACGGTCTCCTGCCGCAATTAAGCGGCACAGTGTCACAAACAAACAAAGGGAATCCCAGCTATTTTCTTGATTAGTTTTTGTTGTTCCAGAGAAGTTCCAAATAAATTGCTGCCACAATGGTCCGATTAACCAGAATCCATTGTATTTCATTATGCAAACCCTTTGAGCCTTATACTTTGTACCTCCATCATAGTATTATCCCCTTTGTCTCTACCAGTTCTAAATGGTTCTACCAAAATAAGGTTATTTCTTAAACTATTGACTCAGCACAATATGTCAGTTCTTCGACATCATTTTTTATTTTTATAACATTGTGTGTAGTGTTTGCTGTGAAAAATGAGGTAACCTTCATCAGGACCGACGAAGGGTCTCAGCCCGAAACGTCGACAGTGCTTCCCTTTATAGATGCTGCCTGGCCTGCTGTGTTCCACCAGCATTTTGTGTGTGTTGCTTGAATTTCCAGCATCTGCAGATTTCCTCGTGTAACCTAAATAAGATTAATGTTGAGCAAAGTGGACTACTGAATTTGATTAGACTGATGTTGGAAAAAAATTGATTGAGTAAGTGCATATTTTTAACTGATAGCAGATTTTTAAAAATATTTTTTGTCATTGATGTTTGAACTTGTTAGTTAGATATTGTTTAAAAAATACTATTCTCTTAAGTTCAGTCAGCTTTTAATTTCCTAAATTTAGGATTTGTTGTCGACTTCATCTGAGTTTGTTTCTTTTTAGATTTACAGGTACTGAAGTGAAATCACAGTTACCGTCATGGTTGCAGCCATATGTCAAAGTGTATGATAACTTCGGACATATAATTCGAGATGTATCTCAGTTTTTTCGTGTTGCTCAAAAAGTAGTAAGTATCCTACAGTATATTTGAATTGAACCTACAAAGTGCTGCTCCCACTTATTATTAGCGGAAGAACAGTAGGCCAGCGGCAAAGAGAGATTATTTTTGGGAGGCTATGTGGTTTAGAGAGTAGTTTAGTACTGTGATCTTTTTTCGCACCATGCACTACAGCTAATTTTTTTAAAAAGGTTATTTGGAAGTTGTGTCAACCTTTTATATAAATTAATGCAATGTAATTTTAAACAAGTGTCATCCCTTCTAGAATTTCAGTTTAAAGTTGATCAAAGCTTTGATATATTTCAACCATGAATTTTCATCAACCATGAATTTTTTAGCCTATTCAAAAGGTTCTTTAGTGCCACATGTTGTTTTTAAGAATGCCGTATATTACGGAGTATAAGCCAACCTGGAGTGTAAGCTGACCCCCCATTTTCAAGGTTTAAAAATGTGGCTTTTTCATGTTACCTTTGTATAAGCAGACCCCTTTTGTAGAGGTTTTTGATTTAACCAGAAAAGATCAGAAGATCTCATATGCCAGTACTCAGCTTTGCTGGATCCGGATCCTGGAAAATTTGTGAACCAGTACCTGCTAAGAAAGCAGGCCTACACATAGTAGAGCGTCATAGGCAAGTTCTTAATAAATAAATCAGGGAGAGGAATTTTGGATTAGGTTTCCAATGGAAAAGAATCCTCTGACATGTAACCCTCGTGAAACCATTCAGCACCCATCATAATCTCGTTAAAACATAACACAAGGTGACGGGATCAAAACGTGTACTCAGTATTGAGTTTGCGACCACCATGTACAAAAGATTAAAACAAGTGCGATATGATGCTGGCTTCAAGCTGAAGGTTGTTGATTTCGCCGAAGGAACAAATAATTCTGCAGCTGCTAAGAAGTTTAGTGTAAACGAGAGAGAGTGGAGAAAGGCAGCGATCGGCTGGATACATTGTTACCAGAGAAATGATTCGATTTCAAGCGTTGAAATGGGACGAAAAACACCATGAGGTCAGCAAAAATTTCAAAGCTACGCGAAGTTGGTGCACCCGATTTATGAATAGACGTGATCTTGTGTTGAGACAAAAATACAAAGATTGCTCAGAAAATTCCCGTTCAAGGCTGCTGTTGGATGGACAAAGCTGGTTGCTTGAAATGGGTCAAAGATGTGTGGCGTCAACATCCGGAAGGTGTCAGGAAGGAAAAGACGCTGCTTGTCTGGGACATGTTCAAAGCGCACTTGTCAAAGGAGACAAAAGCAGCATTGAAAGCTGAAAATACAGACATTGCAGTCATCCCCGGTGGTTTGATGTCCGTGCTCCAGCCACTGGATGTGAGTTTAAACAAACCAAAGAATTCATGTGTCGGCAGTGGAACCAATTTGATTCAAAAACAACCAATAAATACAACCTGTCTTCCGTGTATTCATTTTTCCAAAGTTGGTACCCTCTGTATAAGCTGACCCCCTAAATTTAAGACCAAAATTTTGGGCCAAATTCTCGGCTTATACACCGGAATTTATGGTATGCCACTTCTAGGCAAATTAAATACATTTATTAATCATAAAATGATATAGTTGCATGACCATTACTTACAGGCTTACTAGTGTAATAACAGCATTTCCCTTGCACAAACAGATGCCTCCACCAAAACCAAAGATGGTGACATGTAGTGCCCAGTGCTCGGAAGTAAATTCTACCTCATCTTTTCCTTCTGCTTCTGTACAAATTCTGAAGAAAGCAAAAACTTTAGATTCTCATGTCCCCAGCCTCAAAAGAAAGCGTACAGGTACAGTATAATAATTATTGTAAATTAAATCAACCATTTTCATACTTGGGTATTTATATGTGTGTTAGAAATCTTATCTCCAGTGATTTTGAATAGACAACGCTCCCATAAGATTAACTAAATAAACAAAATTTCAATCTTTGCAAAAGAAATAGTAGTGATAAATTCAGCAGTGTTTATCATGCAAGAATTTAATGTTTTACAGTATTACACAGAGGGAATCCAAGGTCACGTGCCATGTTCAGTTCAAGTTGGTTTGGAGGACCAAGGTTAATTAAATTTGACTAAGAAGAGGTCAGGATAGAGAGTGAAAAAAATTTGGTGGTGCCACTTCTTGATTCAGTAATAGAGAAGGCAAATTTAATATTGGCATTCATTCACAAGAACTAGAACACAAAAACAAGGATGTCCTGCTGAGGTTTTATAAGGCACTGGTCAGACCACATTTAGAATACTGTGATAAATTTTAGCCTATTATCTAAGGAAAGATATGCTGGCCCTGGAAAGAGTTCAGAGGAGGTTTATAAGAATTACCCCATGAACAAAAGTCTTAACATATGAATTTGATTTCTCTAAGCTTGTACTTGAATTCAGAAGGATGAGGGGAGAGCTCATTGACACCTACCAGATATTGAAAGGCCTGAATAGACTGAACGTTGAGAAAATGTTTCTATTTTTAACAGAATCTAGCTTCTGAGGAAACAGCCTCAGAGTAAGGGGATGATTCTTTAAACTGAAAAGTGGAGGAATTTCTTCAGCTAGACAGTATTATATGATAAATTCAGCAGTGTTTACCATGCAAGAATTTAATGTTTTACAGTATTACACAGAGGGAATCCAAGGTCATGTACCATGTTCAGTTCAAATTGATTTAGATGACCAAGGTTAATTAAATTTGACCTAGAAGAGGTCAGGATAGAGAGTGAAAAAAATTTGGTGGTGCCACTTCTTGAATCAGTACTAGAGAAGGCAAATTTAATGTTGGCATTCATTCACAAGAACTAGAACACAAAATCAAGGATGTCCTGCTGAGGTTTTATAAGGCACTGGTCAGACCACATTTATGACCAGATTCTATGGAATCTTGCTAGAGAGGGTTGTGAAGGCCACTGGGTATATTTAAACCAGAAATTGATAGGATCTTGATTGCTAATGAAGTTTAAGGGTTTTATGGAAAAGGCAAGGGAATGGGATTTTAAAAAATCAACCATAATTGAGTAATGGAGTTGACTCAATGGGACAAATAGCCTAATTCTGTTCCTGTACTATCTTACTATGGTCTTATGGTTTGTGCGTATAATCAGGTGAAAAGGATAATATCTGGTCAAACGTGTTAGAAGGTATGTGGCCTCCAGTGATGAGTGTGGGCTCTAATGGTCTGTGTTACAGTGTTGGTTAGGAGACCTCTAGGGGCTTTGATGATTAAAGCAATGTTAATATTGATTTATTGAAAGGTCGGTTTTCTGCCAGCCAAGTAGAATTATTAGTTCTGTACACCCTAAACACTTTGCATCTTTTTTTTTGTATTTTTTTTATTCAAGTTCATCAAACAAACATTTCCATAAGATATATTTCAGACATTGTACATATATATCATATAATCATATATATCACAAAATCTCCACAAAGTATTAATCTAGGGTATACACTTATAGAAAAGAGTGGAAAGAAAAAACAAGCAAAAGGAAAGAACTATTTACAAGTAGGAGTGATCTTTTTTTTTTACAACAGATTCATTGATTTGTGAGAATAAAATCAGGCCTATGAGGCATTATGTAGTTAAACCATTTTTCCCAGTATGAATCAAATTGTTCCAGCTTATGATTAACAGATGCTGTTATCTCAGTATGTGCGGTTGGGAGACTGTAGGTCTGACACGGTGGTCAGCAGCACAGGAACGCTGCAGGGGACCGTGCTCTCTCCGGTCCTGTTCACCCTGTACACATCAGACTTCCAATATAACTCGGAGTCCTGCCAAGTGCAGAAGTTCACTGATGACACGGCCATAGTGGGGTGTGTCAGGAATGGTCAGGAGGAAGAGTATAGGAAACTGATACACGACTTTGTGATATGGTGCAACTCAAACTACCTGCGTCTCAATATCACCAAGACCAATGAGATGCTGGTGGACTTTAGGAGACCTAGGCCTCATATGGAGCCAGTGATCATTAATGGAGAATGTGTGGAGCAAGTTAAGACGTACAAGTATCTGGAAGTGCAGTTAGACGAGAAGCTAGACTGGACTGCCAACACAGATGCCCTGTGCAGGAAAGCACAGAGTTGACTGTACTTCCTCAGAAGGCTGGCGTCATTCAATGTTTGTAGTGAGAAGCTGAAGATGTTCTATCAGTCAGTTGTGGAGAGCGCCCTCTTCTTTGTGGTGGCGTGCTGGGGAGGCAGCATTAAGAAGAGGGACGCCTCACGTCTTAATAAGCTGGTAAGGAAGGCGGGCTCTGTCGTGGGCACAGAACTAGAGAGTATGACATCGGTGGCAGAGCGGAGGGCGCTGAGTCGGCTACGGTCAATCATGGAAAACCCTGAACATCCTCTGCACAGCACCATCCAGAGACAGAGAAGCAGCTTCAGCAGCAGGTTGCTATCAGTGCAATGCTCCTCAGACAGGATGAAGAGACCATTACTTCCCAACGCCATTCGGCTCTACAATTCAACCACCAGGGGCAAGACATGTTAAAGTGCCGGGGTTAGGACTGAGCTTAAGTTACCACTCAATGCACTTTAGTAAACTATTTAAGAACTTTTTAAAAGCTATTTATTAATGCTTTTTGGGAGGGTGATTTTAGATGCATATCATATTTATACTGAGTTAAATATTGTATTTAATTAGTTTTGCTATAATAAGTGTATGGGACACTGGAAAAATGGTGAATTTCCCCTTGGGGATGAATAAAGTACCTATCTATCTATCTTCTCCATTTTATAAATGTCCATTGTAATTTCCATCCATGTATTTAAAGTTGGGCTCTCCTGTGATAACCATTTCCTAGTAAGAGTCTTTTTACCAGCCACCAACAGTATATTCATGATCTCTTTTCAACCATTCTTGAGGTATATATCCAAAATATATGGTCTTACTCTCTAAGGGTATTTCACATTTAAAGATGTCTTGTAGGGCATTGTGTATCCCCCTCCAATAGTTTCTGATAACAGGGCAGTCCCAAAAAATATGATAATGATTTGCATTTTGATTTCCACAATTTCTCCAGCAAATAGGGAGGTTACTATCATAATGGGATTTCTGATAGGGTGTACTAAAATATCTTATCAAGTTTTTATATCCAAACTCCCTCCATTTCTGTGAATTGGTACACTTCCATTGATATCTCCATATTGTCCATTCTTCCTCCGATATAATTATTCCTCCTTCCTTCTCCCATTTTGTTCTAATGTATGAAGTCGAATGTGTTTTAAGATTTGACAACCCCTTATACATGCTTGAAATGACTCTACTACCATTATCTGAATTAAATGCTTTTCTAAAGAGCTTTATCAAGCTTGTATCTGCCTTGGTTACATTTTTAAGCGTCTTATTAACATATTGTCGCATCTGTAAATACCGATAAAAATCTTGTTTTTCCAATAAGAGTTTCTCTTTAAGCATTTCAAAACTGAACAGTGTTCCTTCTTTCATTATGTTGCAAAGAACTGTTATTTCTTTAGCTGTCCAGTCCTTAAATCTAGCATCCAATTTATTTGGTGTAAAATCAGAGTCATATGCACACCATTTAAGGATTGCAATACCTCCCTCTAGATTATATTCTTTTATAGTGGTTTTCCATATTTTAAGAGTCAATTTCACCCATAGGTTATCAATAGTATTTATGTACCTTTGCAGGTTGTTATCAGCCAAAATTGCTTGTATGAGGATGGGAAGTATCCGCTCTTCAATGTTTTGCCATTGAGCGTCATATGATGGGTTGCACCAACATATCACAGCTCTCAACTGTGCTGCAAAATAATAATCTCTAAGAGAAGGCAAGCCCCATCCCCCCTTTTCCTTTGCTAATTGTAAAGTTTTGAGATGAACTCTAGGCCTTTTACCCTGCCAAATATACCTTGATAGCATCTTATTCCATTCATTGAATTGATTTTGATTAATCTCTATTGGTAGGGTCTGAAAGAGATATAACAGTCTGGGCAGTGTATTCATTTTAATAGACTCAATCCTTGAACTGAGACTGAAAAAATGAATCAGGCTCCATCTTGCCACATCCTCCTTAATTTTTTTATATAGAAGCTGATAATTACATTATGATAATTTTGCCAAATCTTTTGGCATAATGATGCCCAAACACTTGAAAGACTCTGTGCTATGCCCAGGGGTATCGACTTTCAATTTCTCTTGGTGGGCTATAGTAATATGAATGTAATTGGGTTTTATCTATGTTGATCTTGTATCCTGATAATTAACCATATTGTTCAAAGGATTGCATCAATTTAGGTAAAGAGTATGTTGGTTGCCGTAGGTAGATCAAAATGTCATCCGCATAACAAGCCAATTTATGCTCTGTCCCTTTAATAATAATTCCCCTGATATCTTCATTTTGTCTGATGTATTGAGCTAATGGTTCCAGATATAGCGTGAAGAGTAGTGGTGACCATGCACAACCCTGTCTCGTGCCCCTTTCTAGGGTAAGACTATTTGATAAATATCCATTGATTTTAATCCTAGCAGTAGGATTGTCATATAGTGTCTGTATAGTTTTAATAATTGTGTCTTGGAAACCAAATCTATGTAAAACTCTGTAAAGAAAATTCCAATTAACCAAATCAAATGCTTTTTCAGCGTCCACGCTTATCACTATTGCTTTGATTTTATTTTTTTGTATATGATCCATAATGCGAAGTGTCCTTCATATATTATCTTGAGTCTGGCATTGTCGTATAAAACCTGTCTGATCATTACGTATCAGTATGGGTAGAAACTCCTCTAATCATTTGGCCATGATGGAGGTAAATAACCTATAATCTACATTAAGCACGGATATTGGTCTAAATGACCCACATTCCATTTTATCCTTGCCATCTTTCGGTATAGCTGAGATTATCGCTTCCTTCCAGCTGGGTGGCATTTGTGCCTTTTTTGGAGCCCGGTTCAGTGTGGGGAGTAAAACAGGAATTAACTCATTTTTGAATTCTTTGTACCACTCTGTCATATACCCATCTGATCCTGGTGACTTGCTTAATTTAAGCCTACTAATTGCAGCTTTTAATTCAACTTCAGTTATGTCAGCAGTCATTCTTCTATTTTGTTCTTCGCTTAAAGTGGGTAACTCTAGAGAATTCAAGAATGTGTCAATTTGGGTTATGCTTACCCCTGGAACTTTGGAATATAGCATTTTGTAAAACACTTCAAAAGCTTCTTGAATTTCACTTAGCTTATTTTTTTTATCATTTTTGTTCTTGGGTCCCTAATTCTATGAATTGTATTTACTGCTATCTTTTTTTCCAGTTTCCACGCCAGTATTTTCATAGATTTCGATCCACTTTCATAATGTCTCTTTCAGAAATATTAAGTTTTTCCTGATTTCTTGCGCAGCCAAATTATTTATTTCATTCCTAATTCTTTTAATTTCCCCTAATGTATCCTGTGCCAAATTCAACTTGTGTTTTTTTCTCTAGTTCCTTCAGCCTATTTTGTAATTCCTCTAATGTTTTATTCCTTATTTTTTTCTTATATGAAGATATTGCTATAATTTTCCCTCTTAAGACCACCTTCAGAGTATCCCATAAAATGAGAGGTGAAACCTCTCCATTATCATTAAGTTCTAAGTAGAGACCAACTTCTTTTTCAATTTGTTCCTTAAAGTACGGATCATTGAGTAGACTTGAAATTAGTTTCCAAATAGTATTCTTTGGTTGTAGGTCAAAATCAATAGATAAATATATAGGTGCATGGTCACTTACATCTATTGTCCCAATTCCACAGGTGTTTATTTTGTCTTTGCCTTTTCCAAATGTTATGAAATAGTCTATTCTTGTATATACAAGAGCAGAGTAATGAGTGTAATGGGGAGCAGAGTAATGAGTGTAATCCCTTCTGTCAGGAAAAAGGTCCCTCCATATATCAATTAAACCAACATCCTCAAAAAGTGTATTAACTTTCTTATGTAAAGATTTTGTTTCATAAGTTTTTTTATTGGAAGAGTCTAAGTTTGGTTGTAATTGTAAATTTAAGTCTCCCCGACATATCAGGAGACCTTCTGTTTCCGTTACCATAATATCAGTAATTTTCTGAAAGAAACCAATATCACTTCCCGGGGCTGCGTATATATTCAATAGAGTAACTGAATTGCCGTCTATATTCCCCCTTACCAGAATATATTGGCCTTCTTTATCTCCTATTTCGTATATTTTTCAAAATTTAGCTTACTTGAGATAAGAATAGCAACTCCTCTCCTATGTCCTGATTTATATGAGGAGAAAAACAGATTAGTGAAGCCCATTCTTTTTAGTTTTTTATGCTCATTATCACTTAAATGAGTTAACACTTTGCATCTTGTTTAGGTATAACCCATATTTATGAAGGGAACAAGTTGTCTTTGATGCTGGAGGTAGAATTCACTTTGAAATTGTGTGGCTGTTATAGTATTTCTGTTCCTTGAGTGTTGGTTTCTCAGATAGACATGGAATGCAATTTAGTCACCGTTTAGAGATGAGAGACTGATGGCTAGATTAAATTCAATTTTTCAAGTGCTTTATGGGAGGGATCTTAATTTATCTAGACTCCTGTCAACTGGGAGCTTGTTATGATTAGTTTTTTTTTCAAGTGTCACTGTGGATGATGCGGAACGTTGGATGTCAAAGGTAGGTTTTTAATGTTAGTGGAAAAGAGGAAATAAAAAATAATACAGCTCTATGTGTGGTAGAAGAACATGACATTACCTCTCCTAGAGGTACTTATTTGCCATTTAATTTGAGTTGGCTCTTTTGCAGATTTCCTTCTTGGTTGGGATTGTGGTTAAAGATGTAATGTTGAAAGTGTAGCATAGTACACATTTATCTACTTGCCAGTTCATATTGTTATTTTATAGAACATTGTTATAAAAGATATAATTAGTGCTGAGTGACTTGGGGATGGGAGGAAGTGGGATTGTGGCTGAGTATTTGACACATGACATTTGCACATGACACATGACATTCTGCAAAGTTCACCGCAAACTTTGTTTAACAGTTACTGCATTTTTATTGTTAACTCTTGCTACCATATGGCATAACAAGTATCCAAGTTGTGCTCGATATTATGAAAACAGGAAATTGCATTTTTGGTTTCAACTGTTCCTTCAGATTGCCTTCCAATAGGAAAAGTTCCTTTAGGATCTCATTTATTTTGAACAAACAGTGGCAGTTAGTTATTCTTTGCAAGTCTATGTTTATCTGAGTTCTATTTGTTGTAGATATAGTTTCCCTTGCCAAATCACAATAAGACTGGCAGACTGGAAGGTACCTTCTGTCTATATCTCTACCAAACCAGCGTGTGGTTGGTGGATTAAAATGAAAGGCAATTGTGTGGGCTGGAGGTATTAGAGGAATATTGTGGACATATCACTTTGGGAATGATGACACTTTCATGGATCAGGCTGTAATACAGCAGGAATGCTAAAGCTTTAGATTTAGTCAGGTAAGGGAATTCACTGATGATTGTGCTGTTGTGTTACGTTCTTTTATTTGTACAGCTTGGCTACACTTGAGTTGTGAGTGTAGATCTTCAGCAGCAATGTTATGTGCCACTGTAGCTTTTGCTGTATCCATGGTTTTCAATATTGATTTCTAATCTGGCTAATTACTAATTTGTCAATTTACACTCAATGATGAAAGGTACTGTCAACAGTTTTGTCAAGTGATATTTATTAACCAATATAGCCTGCTCACTGATGCCCAGTTATGCCCATCTAGGGCTACTTAGCTTCATTCTTCTTAACAGCCATTATTTAAGAATGGTCCAATAAGCTGAATTCTAGATGTGAGATCAGAGTGACTGTTCTTGAATCCGACAGAGCAATCGACCAAGTGTGACATCTGGTAAATCTGAAGGAGAAAACACTAAAATAGTTGGATTTATAACTCAAAAAAATGCCTGTTGTCAGACAGACAGATAGACATGCTTTATTGATCCCGAGGGAAATTGGATTTCGTTACAGCCACACCAACCAAGAATAGTGTAGAAATATAGCAATATAAAACCATAAATAATTAAATAATAGTATGTTAATCATGCCAAGTGGAAATAATTCCAGGACCAGCCTATTGGCTCAGGGTGTCTGACACTCCGAGGGAGGAGTTGTAAAGTTTGATGGCCACAGGTAGGAATGACTTCCTGTGACACTCAGTGTTACATCTTGATGGAATGAGTCTCTGGCTGAATGTACTCCTATGCCTAACCAGTACATTATGAAGTGGAGTACAATAAGGAGTTGTTGCATATTCATAATTCCAGCCCCAGTGTATCACTGTAGGGGTTCCTCAGAGCATTATTCTCAGCACAGTCATCTTCAATTCCTTCATCGCTGACTTCCCTTCCATCCCAAGGTCTGGAGTGAAAGTGTTCACTGATGATGACACAATTTAGTTTAATTCCCAACTTGACAGCAAGTGCAGCAGTCCATGTCTGGATAGGTACATGGAGCTTAGAAAAATAGAGGGCTATGGGCAACCTTAGGTAATTTCTACGGTAAGGATATGTTCGGCACAGCTTTGTGGGCCAAAAGGTGCAGGTTTTCTGTGTTTCTATGTCACCAGACAGTGGTTCCAGATAACATTCAAGCATGAGCTGATGTGTCAAGCGATATTCATGCAACGGAAGTGTTAGGCAATATCTGTCTCCAGCAAGAAGGAGCCTTGATATTCTAATTAACATCTGAGTGGCCATCATCGGCTGGAAACTAGCCAGCAATATGTGGCTGCCATAAAAGGTTAGAGGCAAGATATCCTGTGGTGTGTGGTGTGCTTTCTGACACATCAAACCCTTTTTTCCTTCTAAGTCACTGGTGTTCTGGAAGTCTGTCAACTTGCTGGAAACTGTATCAGTCAGAAGAAAGCAGCGTACTCCATCAAGCTGAATAAATATTCAGTCCTTAGACACCGGTCTACAGTGATTACGGTGAAAGTCACCCACAGAAGTTACTCCAGCTGCTCATCTAGGTTTTTTAGCAAACACCTCCCAAACACTCAATTTCTACTACCGAGAAAAGCAAAGGCAGCCAAACCGATGGGACACCAGCACTTAAAAGTTATGTACAATCCATACACTATGCCAGCTTAGAAATGTTTTCCTGTTATTGTCATTGAATCTAAAGCCTAGAATTCCCTACTCAACAGTCCACTGGAAATTAAAGACTAATAGTTAGCTCTATTTGTACAATATAATTTGCACATTAAAATATATGGTAAAATGAGTTATTTTGTGTGAATCACCAACAAAATTCAAGGAATATGCAGGGGCAGCCTGCCAATGTCACCATGCTGTTGGTGCAACCCTAACGTCCCCACAACTCACTGATTGCATGTGCTTGGAATGTGGGAGGAAGCGGGAGCTCCTGGAGGAAACCCATGTAGTCATGGGGAGAACGTGCAAACTCCTTACAGGCAGCAGTGGGAACTGAATCCCGATCGATGGTGGGGCTGGCAGTGTAAGCGATTGCACTAATCCCTACACTACTGTGTGCCCTCATTAGAAGAAATATCTTCATTAAAAGGAAATGTAGCCAACACTCTCCCTTATATTTTAGAGATGAGCGATAAATGCTGACCTTGTCAGTGATACCCAGATCCAAAATATTTTGAAAAAGTAGCGTGTTTTACAGTACAACATTTGAAAGTCTGGTTTAGTGAAATGTTATGTTATTTTCTCTTCTAAGAGTGCAGTTTTTGTTTCAGTTAATGCCATTTTAATTGTTTTAAAGCATATCCATTTTCACTTGGACAAGATTAACTTTTATTTTTTTTCAGATTGTGAGGTCACTAACTCTTTCTGCATCCTTGAAGAAGGATTCTTAACTAATTTTGTATTTTTACACAGATGGTCATTCTGGGGAAGATGGAATGGCTAAGCTTTGCATTGAATATGACAGAGACTCTGCAAGCACAAGAAGGAAACCCAAAAGTCTCCTTGATGCTTTAGAACATAGTGAAACGAACGCGGATAAAGGGACTTCCCTAGGTGAGAAAAAGGTAGGATATGTCCTCGAATGAAATATTTTACAATACCATTTACACTTTACCAACACAAATGTTCTCCATTACCCGGTATGTTTTTGTAAAGTAAGTATTTCTGAAAATGTAAGTTATTTTTACCTGATCATTCCAAAAAAATTCACTGTCCTTGAAATGTTAGTATTAACGGCTCGTATTTAAACTATTACTAATCAGCCCATTAGCTCAACTTGTTTTTCTCTGAAACTGCTCTAATAGACATTTGGGAGAGAAAGCATGATTTAGTTTTCGCTATTATGGTTACCAAATCAAATATCTTTCCCTCTTGCTGTCTAGTCTTTCCCCATCATTGTATTTGTACTGTCACTCTTCACAGAGTGATGTTTCCTTCCTCGCCCAATGATAACCCACCCATCAAGCCCACACTGAATACTTTGAAAAGCATTCCAACTAGTCTCATCTCCTTTCCAAGGTATAGAGGGTCAAATGAGATTGATGTATGTAAACTTGCTAATATTAGTAAATAACATCGATATATTTTTAATTTTACTTATAAAAGACCTACTGGACTCATATGCCCCCATTCTAAGTTTCTAAATTACCACAGATGCATTTGATAGTTTTAATCTTCTAGGAACCCCTTCATTCTAGAATGATCTGTGTGGACTGGAAGGTAGCAAATTTAAACTGTTCTGCTGATCACTTAGTCAAGAAAAGAGGGAAATATCCATCCATGTTACTTGACATCAAAAGGGTGGAAAATACTAGTATTTATCACTGAGGGAGTGGAAATGGGGATTCTGGAAAATTACTGCCATAAAGTTGAACAATGTTATGAAAAGGAAATAGTGTGTCATAAATCAAATAGAATTTCTTGAAGGTGTAATAATATGAGCTATCCAAGTGTGAATAGGTGTTTGGTTTACTCCCTAATTATGCATTCAGAGTAACTCATATTTTGATTTGTGACTTATTATCTCAATGTCATCATGTAATTCTTCTCAATCGTAGGTCATCGGATTTTTATTTGGTATTTGAAAACATGAGACATCAAACATTAAATCATAAGATCATGGCTGTTAGGATGGGTCTGTTTTATTAATGGTAATTTGCTAGATATAAACCCTTTCTTTATGGCCGTCCTTCAAAATGTTAGCTGGCCTGATTTCAGACCAGTTCTTTGAGTTCTGAGGTGGATGATGAAACTAATGTAGCAACTGCAAATTCTTCCTTCAGTTTGTTAGAAGATGGTTAGTTGGTTCACTTGTGAGGTGGTGTACTCCTGCTTCTAATCCAGGATCTTTGTGTGAATTACTGGAGGCTACCCAGATGGAATAAGTTGTACCATTTTGGCTACAACTGAGAATCTGTGGTTCAATTGTTGGATACTGATGGCATGAACATCAATTTATCTAATTTCCAGTAATTTTCCCCATCCTTCTTCTTCACCATTTCCCATTCTTGTTTCCCTCACACACCTTCTCTTCTTACTTGCCTATCACCTCCCTCTGGTGCTCCTCCCCCTTTTCTCCCATGGTCTTCAGTCCTCTCCTATCAAATTCGCTCTTACCCAGTCCTTTACCTCTTCTACCAATCAACTTCCCAGCTCTTTTACCTTCCACTCTTCCCACTCTCCCCCACCGGCCACATCTTTCCCTCTCCTCCCCCCCCCCCCCCACCTTTTGTGCTTTCCGCAGGGATCACTTCCTACGTGACTCCCTTGTTCATTCGTCCCTCCCCACTGATCTCCCTCCTGGCACATATCCTTGCAAGCGGAACAAGTGCTACACCTGCCCCTATACCTCCTCCTTCACTACCGTTCAGGTCCCTAAATGCTCCTTCTAGGTGAGGCATACTTCACCTGTGAGTCTTTTGGGGTCATCTACTGTGTTCGGTGCTCCCGGTGTGGCCTCCTGTATATCAGTGAGACCTGGCATAAATTGGGAGACCACTTCGCTGAGTACCTATGCTCAGTCTGCCAGAAAAAGCAGGATCTCCCAGTAGCCATCTATTTTAATTCCACTTCCCATTCCCATTCCAATATGTTCATCCATAGCCTCCTCCATTGTTGAGATGAGGCCACACTTAAGTCGGACCTTATAACACCTTAAATTCCGTTTGGGTAGTCTCCAGCCTGATGGCATGAACAGTGATTTCTCAAACCTCCGGTAATGCTCCCCCCCCCCCCCCTCACCATTTACTATCCCTTTTCCCCTCTTATCTCTCATCTGGTCTGCCCATCGCCTCCCTCTGGTGCTCCTCCCCCCTTTCCTTTCTTCCATGGTCTTCTGTCTCTTTCACCAATCAACTTCTCAGCTCTTTCTTCATTCCTCCCCTTTCAGGCTTCACCTATCACCTTGTCTTTCTCTCTCCCTTCCCTATCACCTTTTAAATCTACTCTTCAGTTTCTTTACTCCAAGGTTTTGACTGTATTCTTTTCCATAGGTGTTGCCTGGCCTGCTGAGTTCTTCCAGCATTTTGTGTGTGTTGCTCGGATTTCCAGCATCTGTAGGTTTTGTCTTGCTTGTGATTGGATTATCTACCACCTGACATCTTGTATTTCTTCCTCCACTCCTGCCACCTTATTCTAACTTCTTACCCTCTTCCTTTCTAGTCCTGATCAAGGGTCTTGCCCCAAAAAGTTGACTCTTTATTCCAACCCGTAGATGTTGCCTGACCTGCTGAGCTCCTCCAGCACATTGTGTGCATTGCTCTAGATTTCCAGCATCTGCAGTACCTCTTGTGTCTGATTTACTTCGCCACTGCAAAGTCTCTTTGAGATAAGTCTACCCTGAAGTAGTTTAAATCTTCTCTTCAACAGGAGCTCAGTGAGCCTCTCTCATTGCTCCTCCACTGGAATCTCTGCTGCTTTCCGATTCTTCGACCACGTGCTCACCCAGGTTCACTATTCCAGCCACTATTCTTCCTGGGAACTTACCTCTGCTGCCATCTTATATCATGTAGCTTCCAGCTCCATTTCTGGGTCTCTGAATTTAAACCCAGCAAGAATTCAAAGTACCTACATTTGATTGACTGTTTCTCCTGCCGCTGCTCCCTCCAGCCTCGATACACCACACTCACCACTGTGCAAAGATACCTGCAAGCATTCTCCCAATCTCTACCTCACTTTTCACTGCCTACCATGGACCTCCCTAACGCTTCGTCCTCTGCTGAATCCACACCTCCAACGGCTGATTCTTCTCCTTGCATCCACTTAGGAATGGGAGCCGTAGCTCCTGCCTCCTTCAGCTTGGACCCCGGCCTCCTGAAAGCCGCTGACTCTGCTGCCTTCAGCTCAGGCTCAAACTTCGGAATCAATTTCCTCCATACTGTGGACACCGACGCCTCCAACTCCGGTACTGAACTTGGCCCCCTCAAAACCGCAGACCTCGCTGTCACCAGCTCTCTCTTCAACCCATTCGCCAGCTGCATTCAAACTGCAGATCCCACTGTCTCCAGCTCTAACCTCAGCCACCTCCTTCCACAGGCCGAGACCTTTCTCATTGCTACTGGGTCCCGTGGTTCCTCTTCCACCACCATTACTCCACACTAATCCTGGGTCTCCTGGGCTACTCTCCATTGTTCTTCCACTACCTCAGTCTTCTCCCCACCCTACGATCCCAGAACAGTCCCACCCCATCTTTCTCCCACTCTACATTCCCAGAACACCCCCATCCCCTCCTCTGACCCCTCCAACACTCAACGCACCCCGACCCTAGCTCTAACCCCTGCTATGTTTTCGCCATCACCTCCGACCTCCCCTTCTCTGTGGCAGAGCATTCTGTTCTTAGTAAGGGCCTCAATTTTGTCCCCATCCGCCCACTCTCAGTGAGTTCTGTGCCTGCCATAACGTTGACTTCTTCTTTTGTCACCTCCGTATCCATACCTACTTCTTTGGCAAGGACTCTCCAGCCCGTACCAATGACCACTTCTCCTGTTTTCAAACCTCCTCCAAATTCTTAGACACCCCACTATGGTCTTCTGCCTGCTCTGGATGAGGTATCAACCATCTCAACTTTATTACTTCTCGCTCCAATTCAAACCTCACTCCCTTCAAACGCATAGCTCTCCAGTCTCCATATTAATCCCAACCTTCCCATCAAACCCTCAGATAAGGGTGGGGGTGTTGTAGTCTGGTGGACTGAGTTCTACATTGCTGAGGCCAGATGGCAATTCTCAGAATACCACTTCTTACTTACCCCTTGAACAGGATCCCACTAAGGAGTACCAGGCCATTGTCTTGGGCACCGTCACTGACCTCATCAACTCTGAGGATCTCCCATCCACTGCCAGCAACTTCATAGTTCCCTTATCTTGCAGCTCCCATTTCTATCTCCTACCCAAGTTCCACAAACCTGACTGTCCAGGTAGACCCAATGTTTCTGCCTGCTCCTGGCCCACTGCACTCATGTCTGCATACCTTGACTCTATTTTATCCCCTTTGGTTCAGTCCTTTCCTACCTATGTCCATGATGCTTCACATGTTTTCGATCTCTTCAATGACCTTAAGTTCTCTGGCCCTGATTGTAGCATTTTCAGTATGGTTGTCTAGTCCCTCCCTGTTAGAGGGCCTTAAAGCTTTCTTTCTGGACAACAGACCCAACCAATTACCCTCCATCACCACTTTCCTCCATCTGGCAAAACTAATCCTCACCCTCAAAAATTTCTCCTTCGGCTCTTCCTACTTCCTTTAAACTCAAGGCGTAACTGTGGGCACTTGCATGGTCCCAGTTATGCCTGCCTTTTTGTCAGCTATATGGAACTCTTCATGCTCCAAGCCTACACCGGCATCATTTCTCAGCTCTTCCTATACGACAATGATGACTGCATTTGTGTAGTTTCCTGCACCCATGCTGAGCTCATCAATTTCATCATCTTTGCCTCCAACTTCCACCCTGCTCTCAAATTTACTTTGTCCATTTCTGACATCTGTCTCCCCTTTCTCTTTCTTTCTCTGTCTCTGAAGACTGTCTATCCACTGACAAATTTTATAAACCCACTCATTCTCACTGCTTTCTTGATTCTACTTCCTCCTAACCTGTCACTTGTAAAAATGACTTCCCCCTTTTCTCAGTTCCTCTTTCTCTGCCGCATCTGTTTACAGGATGAAGTTTTTCTTTCAAGAACAACTGAGAGATTTTTCGAAGAAAGTGGCTTCTGTTCCTTTACCATCAGCGCTGCTGTCATCTGCATTTCTTCCATTTTGCGCACATAAGACCTCATCAGGGGTCGGTTTCCTCTTGCTCTCACCTGCCATCTCACAAGTTTCCACATTCGGCATGTAATTCTCTGTAACTTCTGCCTTCACCAACAGGATCCCACTCAAGCACATCTGCTTTCTGCAAAGGTCACTCCTATGTGACTCCCTTGTCCACTCGTTCCTCCCCGCTGATCTCCCTCCTAGCACTTATTCTTGCAAGTGAAACAAGTGTCACACCTCCTCCCTCACTACCATTCTGGGCCCTGAACAGTCCTTTCAGGTGAGGCCACACTTCACCTGAGAGTCTTTGGGTCACCTACTTTGTCCAATGCTCCAGCTGTGGCCTCCTGGAGGAGAGACTTGACATAGATTGGGAGACTGTTGTGTCAAGCACTTTTGCCCCATCTGCCATAAAAAGTGGGATTTCCTGGTTGCCATCCATTTCAACTGTACTTGCCATTTCCACTCTACCTGCCATTTACATTCTGACATTTCAGTCCCTGGCCTCCTCTACTGCCACGACGAGGTCACACTCGGGTTGGAGGAGCAACACCCTTCATTTCTTCTGGGTAGCCTCCAACCTGATGGCATGAACATCAATTTCTTGAAATTTGCGCCTCCCCCCTTCACCATACCCCATTCTTGATTCCCTCTCATGCCTTCTCTTCTCAACCTGCACATCATCTCCCTCTGGTGCTCTTCCCTTACCCTTTCTTCCATGGTCTTCTGTCCTCTCCTATCAGATTACCCCTTCTCCCACCCTTTATCTCTTTCACCAATCAACTTCCCAGCCCTTTACTTCACCCCCTCCTCCTCTCCCGGTTTCACCTATCACCTGCCACCTTGTACTTCTTCCTCCCACTCCCCACTTTCTTATTCAAGTTTCTTCCACCTTCCTTTCCAGTCTGATGAAGGGTCTCAGCACGAAACGTCATCCATAGATGCTACCTGACCTGCTGATCTACTTTGTGTGGTCATCAGCCATGAATGCTACTTATATTTTTGTGGGAAAGCTTTGAAAATATCTTTGGTTCTTTCGTATTCATGTCCACCAATTCCTGATGGAACTCAGAATAGTGCATTTGCTTCAGCATCTGGTATTGGGCATGTAAATGACATGCTCAACCCAAGCAGAGCTGACTGAGTATAACGCGGACTTTGTAACTGGGAATGTTGACCTAGAGGAGGACACAAACATTAATTAACTATCATGCAGTGGATTTGGAAGATCACTATGATTAAGCAGAGTTAACATCTTAAAAATAAAAACAGAAAATGCCAAGTCACTCTATCTATTTCAAAGGGAGACAAAGATAACATTGAAGAATTAACATCTATATACCTCTAAAGCTCTCATGCTCTGTCTGTTTGTGACCTCCAATAAATCAACTTAAAATGCGCTAACTTACAGAATGCAGGCAAAGTTCAGGGTTATATGTTCGTATAAACTTGCTCATTCGCCTTTCACCCGAGAGCTGATCCACCATTATGGAAATCGGGACGCAACACCGCGACGCATGTGCACGGCCAGCCTCAGCAGCGACACCAACCGGAGCAAAAGGGCAGGACAGCTCTATTTTGAGTGGTCACGTATCACCATCAGCATGTGCAAGACTGGGACAGATCTAACTGCCACCCATCAATAAGTGATCATTAAATCTTATTGTAATGACATACTTTTCTTTCAATATTTTTATTAGTTTCTGCATAAAGGAATACAGAGTACAAGAAGATATATATTATATGTCAGATAAAAGTACCAAATACATTGTATTAAAAATACAGTTACAATCACAAAACCCTGTATTCATAAAAATTAAATTAAATCATAATACTGAAATATAAAAAATTAGGTATACAAAAAAAAAAATCTAAACCCACTACCAAAGCCAGAGCTGTTAGGAAAAGCAAGATAAAAGGGGGGAAACCCTTGTCATATAATAAAATATATTATTAGCCACTATCTGTACTTTTACAACAAATCAAAGGTTTTGAAAATAACTCAAAAATGGTCCCCACAATGTATAAAAGTCTTGACGAGATTCAAAAACTGAACATTGGCTCTTCTCTAAATTTAAGCATGACATAACATCCTATAACCCGTAATGACGTACTTCAAGACACAAATAAAACCCTTTGCTGCAGTCAAAGGACACCGGTGACTATATTACATCCATTTAGGAGAGTGCCAACCACATCATCAAGAATAATCAGCTTCTTTTGGTATTACTGCTTCAAATCTTCTATCCAGCATTAGGGTTAAAAGAATATAGTCACCCTAATTATGCCGTGTGGAAAGAGAAGGGGGAACGCCAGACATCATCAGGAAGTGGCAAGGAGAGGGAGAGAACATGAATTGGATGAGGCCAGGGCCTTACGACTCCAGGATCAGAGTCAGAACAAAAAAGATGAGAGAAGAAGAGACAGAGGAGGAGAGGCATGCACGTCTCCAGAATGACAACAACAGGCCAAGAAGGAGGAGAGAGGAAGAGACAAAGGAGCAGAGAAATGCACGTCTCCAAGGTCAGAGACGAAGAACAAACAGCAGAAGAAATGAAGAGATAGGGGATGAAAGGGCTGCACGAATCCAGGATGACAATGAGAGGCACAAGGGTGGCAGATCAACTAGAAATGTTGCCATCAGAAGTGTCCTTCCTTAAACGGGGAGGAGCTATGTTTGCCTTGCATCAACTGTCTCGACTTCACCACACCCTGTTCCAATTCCAACCCAACTCCTTCCGAACGCTCTGCTCTCCACTCCCTCTGCACCAATCCCAACCTGTCTATAAAACCTGCTGATAAGGGGGGAGCTGTTGTTGTCTGGCGTACTGACCCCTACCTGGCTGAGGCACAGCGACAACTCTCTGATACCTCCTCTTATTTAACCCTTGATCATGACCCCATTAAGGAGCACCAGGCCACTGTCTCCTATACCATCACCAACCTTAGCAGCTCTGGGGATCTCCCATCCACTGCCACCAACCTCATAGTTTCCACACCCCGCACTTCCCGTTTCTACCTCCTACCCAAGATCCACAAACCTGCCTGTCCGGATAGTCCTATTCTCTCAGCTTGCTCCTGCCCCACCAAACTCATTCCTGCATACCTTGACACTGTCTTATCCCCCCCTTGTTCAATCTCTTTCCACCTATGTTCGTCACACTTCTCATGCTTTGAATTTTTTCGATGATTTTAGGTTCCCTGGCCCCCACCACCTTATTTTCACCATGGTCGTTCAGTCCCTATATACCTCCATCCCCCACCCGGATGGTCTCAAAGTTCTTCGCTTCTTTTTGGATTCTAGACCTAACCAATTTCCCTCTACCACCACTCTCTTCCGTCTAGCAGAATTAGTTCTTACTCTCAATAATTTCTCCTTTGGCTCCTCCCACTTCCTCCAAACCAAGGGTGTAGTCATGGTTACCCGTATGGGTCCCAGTTATGCCTGCCTTTTTGTTGGCTTTGTGGAACAGTCCATGTTCCAAGTCTATATGGGTATCCGTCCCCCACTTTTCCTTCGCTACATCGACGACTGCATTGGTGCTGCCTCCTGCACACATGCTGAGCTGGTTGACTTCATTAACTTTGCCTCCAACTCTCACCCTGCCCTCAAATTTACCTGTTCCATTTCTGACACCTCCCTCCCCTTTCTTGATCTTTCTGTCTCCATCTCTGGAGACAGCTTATCTATTGATATCTACCATAAGCCTACAGACTCTCACAGCTACCTGGACTATTCCTCTTCCCACACTGTCTCTTGCAAAAATGCTATCCCCTTCTCACAGTTCCTCTATCTCCGCCGTATCTGCTCTCAGGATAAGGCTTTTCATTTCAGGACGAAGGAGATGTCTTCCTTTTTTAAACAAAGGGGCTTCCCTTCTTCCACCATCAACTCTGCTCTCAAACGCATCTCTCCCATTTCCCGCACATCTGCCCTCACCCTATCTGCCCGCCACCCCACTGGATAGGGTTCCCCTTGTTCTCATCTACCACCCCACCAGCCTCCAGGTCCAACGTATAATTCTTCATAACTTCTGCCACCTCCAACGGGATCCCACTACCAAACACACCTTTCCCTCCCCCACTCTTTCTACTTTCCGCAGGGATCGCTCCCTATGCGACTCCCTTGTCCACTCGTAACCCCCCATCCCTTCCCACTGATCTCCCTCCTGGCACTTATCCTTGTAAGCGGAACTAGTGCTACACCTACCCTTACACTTCCTCCCTCACCACCATTCAGGGCCTCAGACAGTCCTTCCAGGTGAGGCACACTTCACCTGTGAGTTGGCTGGTGTGGTATACTGCGTCCGGTGCTCCTGGTGTGGCCTTTTACATATTGGTGAGACCCGACAGTCTGGGAGACCATTTCGCTTAACACCTACGCTCGGTCCGCCAGAGAAAGCAGGATCTCCCAGTGGCCACACATTTTAATTCCACATCCCATTCCCATTCTGATATGTCTATCCATGGTCTCCTCTACTGTCAAAATGAATCCAAACTCAGGTTGGAGGAACAACACCTTATATACCGACTGGGTAGCCTCCAACCTGATGGCATGAACATTGACTTCTCTAACTTCCGTTAATGCCCCCCCTCCCCTTCTTACCCCATCCCTGACATATTTAGTTGTTTGCCTGTTCTCCATCTCCCTCTGGTGCCCCCCCCCCCCCCCCCACCTTCTTCCTCCCGAGGCCTCCCATCCCATGATCCTTTCCCTTCTCCAGCTCTGTATCACTTTTGCCTATCACCTTTCCAGCTCTTAGCTTCATCCCACCCCCTCCGGTCTTCTCCTATCATTTCGCATTTCCCCCTCTCCCCACTATCAAATCTCTTAGTATCTCTCCTTTCAGTTAGTCCTGACGTTTCTCGGCCTGAAACGTCAACAGTGCTTCTTCCTATAGATGCTACCTGGCCTGCTGCATTCCACCAGCATGTTGTGTGTGTTGTTTGCCTTGCTACGTGTCTTTCTTCTTTAATAAACTTCTTCAATAAAATTCTTCAATTTCCAAAGCAAAGCAGTACCAATAGCATTAAGGAAAATTTAATGTTCATTCTGGTCACGTCAGACTGCACTAACTTTCTCTCAAAGGATGCCCCAACAGGTCACTCCATTTTCTAGTTATTTTGTTGAGTTTGTAACAAATGTAATAGTTTTTTGGATGTAGCTAAGTAAGTAAAAACAGTGGATTTAGTTTTTCAAAAGCATTTTATAACATGACAAGTTTAAAAAGTTAACATACACCATTGAAGTTCTTTGGTGGAGACATTAATTTCATAATGTTGGTGATGTCTTTCCATTGATTTGAAGTGCCTGTAGGAAGTTCACGTCTCAAAAACATAAAGAAGGGCAGAATCATCATTGACTGGTAGAGCATGAATTTTGTGCCTGGTCTTGATTTTCAAACATTCTTTGCTTTAGTTGGTCAGAGGCTGATGTGGCAAATTTAAGACTATGGTGGATCTCATCACTAATATGTACCTTCATCAGGGGGTGTCATCCGAGATACACAGAACGAGACATGTTTTCCAGTACCATGATGTGAATCTGTATTGTTATAAAGGACAGTGTTGACCAGTGAGGGTCATCTTAGTCTTGTGGATATTGAGTATAAAACCCATCCTCTCAAATGCTTCATCATGTAAGACCTCCATAACTTAGAACTCTGTTGCAAAAATGTAAAATAGCCTGTGTTATGCAGCTTGGATATTGGGGTTGGAGTAACTTTGGTATACAATTTGAGCAATTTTCCTTAGATCCACTCCACCAGCAAGCTTGTTGTAGATGAGGTATACCACTGTAGTGAGAAAGTCTGAGGACAATGACAAAGCCTTGCTTGACACTGAGCTGCTCCAAACTTGTTGTGAATCATGAGTTAGAATCATGCCTTGCAAACCACCACAAAGGAAACATAAGAGGAAACCAAATTCATGAGGACAGCCAAATTGAGAAGGCTGCTCTGTTGTCGAGACAGAAGAATAAGGATAAGCTATTTATAGTGTTTGCAGCTACTCCCTGCATTTCTCTTGGAAACTACCACTGTATGAAGATCATTTCCACTGAGCTTCTTGATGGGAGGACAGTACAGCAGAATTTGCAGAACAATTCTCGGGTCACTGGGAGAATTTGGTTGAGGAGGACCTATAGAGAGGTGTAGTCTGCTAAGGAAATAAAGAAAAAAGATTGCAGATGACTACAAATGTTGAACTCTTTTCAAGAAGGGCAGCAGTGGTAACTACAGTCTTGTGACCTGGTTATGATTAGTAGTAAAATTAATGGAAAAAAATTCTGAGGGACATTTCTGAGTATAACTTGAAAAAGCAGAGACATATCAAAGATTGCCAGCGTGGCTTCGTCAAGTGTCTATCTTGTCTGACCATTTTGCCTGCATTTTCGGAAGTGGTAGCAAAGTGTGCATTGACAGTGGAGTATTGACATGCAGTGCAGTAGTTGTGGTTTGTGTGGCCTCCAGATCATTGTAGGCTAGTGAGCCTCACATCAGTGCTATGGAAGCTGTTGGAAAGAATACTGAGGGATAAATATGACCTGCTTAGTGTGTCAGTGTGGCTTTGTGTAGGGCAGGTCATATCTCACAAACATGATAGAGTTTATCAAGGAAATGACAAAGGAGCTTGATGAAGGTAAGGCAGAGGATGTTATCAACATGGAATTCAGTAAGGCATTTGATAAAGTCCCTCCTGGTAGATGGATTCAGAAGATAAAGATGCACAGGACCCAGAGTGAATTGCAAGCTTGTATTTGGAATTATCTTGCCAATAGAAGACAGAGATTAGGGGTCTCTGTCCTTCAGTCCTCTTCTATTAGATTCCTCCTTTTCCAGCCCTATATCTCTTTCACCAATCAACTTCCCAGTTCTTTATTCACCCCTTCCCCTCCTGGTTTCACCTATCACCCTATGTTTCTACCTTTCCTTCCCCCATCTTTTAAATCTACTTATCTTTTTTTCTCCAGTCCTGTGGAAGTCTTGGCTCAAAGTGTCGACTATACTCTTTTCCATAGATGCTGCCTGACCTGCTGAGTTCCTTCAGCATTTTGTGTATGTTGCTTGGACTTCCAGCATCTATAGATTTTCTCTTGTCAGAAGTCAGGGGTGTAAGGCTGTTATTGTGGGTGGTGTTCTAAAGGGGAGCTCTGTTATTTGTGTATACAGTATATTAATGATCTGAATGAAATCATATATGGATAGATTAGCAAGTTTGTGGATAATACAAAGATTGTTGGAGATAAGGACAGTGTGAAGGACTGTCAATAGGATGTAGGTCAGTTACAGATATTGGCAGAAAAGTGGCAGACAAAGTTTAATCCAAGCAAATGTGAGGTGTGGCGTTTTGGGGGGTTAAGTGAAAGGAGAAAGTATACAGTTAATGCTAGACCTCTTAATAACTTTGAAGTACCGAAGGATCTTGGGGTCCAGAGCCATAGTTCACTGAAAGTGGCTACACAAGTAGAGAAGGTGGTAACAAAAGCATATGCATGCTTGTTTTCATTCTTGGGTGTTCTGAGTTTTAAACTATGGAAGACGTGTTGCAGGCATATAAAACTTTAGTCAAACTGCACATGGAATATTGTGTCAATAACTGGTCACCCCAATATAGGATGGATGTGAAGAGGGTACAGAAGTGGTTTACCATGATGTTGCCTAGATGAGAGAGCATGAGCTATAAGGAAAGGATGGGCTATTTGGGTTACTGTCTTTAGATCTTCAAAGACTAAGGGGAGACCAGATAAAAGTTTTGAAGATTGAGAGTCTTTGATAAAATCATGAGAGTCAGAAGCTATTCCCCAGAGTAGAAATGTCAAACACCAGAGGACATACTTTTAAGATTAGAGGGAGGAATTTAAAAGGTAACGTGAGGGGCAAGTGTTTTATGTACAGAATGGTAGGTGCCTGAAATAAGTTACCCGGGATAGGAGTAGAAGTTTTGTAGCATTTAAGATAAAAATTTCAGATAAAAATGCAGATGACACCAAGAAGTATAAATGGAATGTAGTGATATGGATGATAGGAGGAGGACATTTAGTATAAACTAACATCAAAATCGGCCCAACAATGTGGACCAAATAGTTTGCCCGCTGCTATGTATTGGTGAGACCCAACATAGACCACCTTGCTGAGCACCTACAATCCATCTGCCAGAAAAAGCAGGATCTCCATGTAGCCACCCATTTTAATTCTACTTCCCATTCCTATTCTGACATGTCGACACATCATTCTATAGCCTTCTCTACTGCCACAATGAGGCCACGCTTAGGTTGGATGAATATTGAATTCTTGAGTTTCTGTTAATTTCTCCCCCCCACCCCCCCCACTTCACCATTCCCCGTTCCTGTTTCCCTCTCTCACCTTTTTCTTTACCTGCCCATTACCTCCCTCTGATGCTGCTCCTTCCCTTTCCTGTTAGATTCCTCCTTCTCCAGTCCTTTATCTCTTTCACCAATCAATTTCCTAGCTCTTTATTACACCCCTTCCCCCCTCCCAGTTTTACCTATTACCTACCACCTTGTACTTCTTCCTCCCCTCCCCCCACCTTCTTACTCTGACTTCTCTCTTTTTTTTTCCAGTACTGAAGAAGGGTCTCAAACCGAAACATTGACTGTTTATTCCTTTTCATAGATGTTGCCTGACCTGCTGAGTTCGTCCAGGCTTTTATGTGTGTTGCTTTGGATTCTCAATATCTGCAGATGTTCTCGTTTTTATGCCAGTGATGTACTGTTCGATGATCCATGGGATCCTGGGTGAATTGGATCTAAATTGTCTTGATGATAGAACAGAGGGTGATGGTAATAGGTTATTTTTGTGACTGAATGCCTAGTGATCTGTGCTAGGACCCTTGCTGTTTGTAATATACTTGAATGCTTTGGGTGCAGATATTGGGGGCATGATCAGGAAGTTTGGAAATAACATGAAGATTGGTGGAGGGTCTTGGGGCACAGAGTTGATTGCAATGTGCTGGTGAAATGGGGTGAGAAATAGCAGATGGGTTTTAATCCAGTGGGGGTGCCTTGGTAATGTAGTGGTTAGCACAACGCTATTACTGCTTAGGAATTCCAGAGTTCTCTGTAAAGAGTTTATATGTCTTCTCCATGAACTCGTGGGTGTCCAGTTTCCTTCCACAGTCCAAATATCAGTTAGTCTGTTAATTGGTCATTGTAAATTGTCCTGTGAGTAGGCTAAGATTAAATAGGTGGGTTGCTGGGTGGCATGGCTTGATTTTCTTCTTTTGTATTTGCAGTTTGTTGCCGTTTTGCACATTGGCTGTTTGTCTGTCCTGTTGGGTTTTCTTTGGTAATATGTTTACTTTGAACTTTAAATAAATGGAATTTTAATGAAGAAGATGTACACCATGTTAAGGTCTGAAGGAGCATTAAACAGCAGAGCATTAAACAGCACAAATCCAACGATCCTCAAATGTGGCAATCCAGGGAAATAATGTGGTTAAGAAGGCATATAGAATATTGATCTGTGTTAGTCGGGACATCTTTAAAGGGCTGGCTAGAAGGAATATGGACTCTTCCTTGGTCTGCTTTTAGTGGATGAGACCCTTGATTTCTGCTACTTACTGCTACTTCTGATTCAATGATGCCTTATGCTTGAGATCAATTAGATTGGTATGCCTGCCCTTGTCATTTTCACGAAATTAGATCCTGATTGTTGTGTGCAAAAACACATGAGTTCCAACACAGCCGAAATAACAACAAACTTCAGGGAAGTCAATAAACTTTACACCTTTGGCAGACAGCCAAAAAGTCATCTGTGCAGAATTATCTTTGTAACTTGATTTTCTTGTTTTAGAACCAGAGGTAACAATGGATTCGGTGATAGTCAGTCTACAGACATCAGCACTGCACACGTAATGTGGCCAATCTTGTGTTTCAATCAGTACCATTGTCTAGAGCCAGGGTATTACCAAGAAGTTTTACTTGTCTCTGATGAACAAAGTTTATTGCTTTAATATTGTCACGTACCAAGATATGGTGATAAGCTTATTTTAATACTTTGATCATATAAATCAAGTCATTACACATAGTGCATTGAGGTAGAAGAAAACAGAATGATTATAATAGTTCTGAGTGGATTTGCTGGGAGCAGCTTGCAACGAGTTACCATGCTCTGCTTTAGACTGTGCTCCAAACATTTAATCAGGTAGAAGGTCCTGCTGGAGTGAGCCTTCATGCAGATCATCCCTTGCCGGAGTGTTATATCTTTTCCCGCTTGATGTTCATCACTCAAATCGATCCCTCACTGGAGAGTAGGATTAAGCAAATCACATTCAAATGCCGGGTTGTAATTCACTGTGGACTGCAAGAAACTTGCGGACAGGTTTCTAGAGCTATTGGAAGTGGTTTAAACTACTACAACAGCGGGGTGGAAACCAATATGATAGAGATGATGAGCCAGCAGGTTTACAAGTACATGATGGATGTAACATTAATGTAAAGAAGGACAAGCCACTGATTGAGTACAAATGCAGACAGAGCAAAGAGTTAGATTTTACCAGAGGCAAAATTCGAAAAAAATCAAAGAGTGCAGTACTGAAGGTGCTGTATTTAAATATGAGTAGCATTCAGAATAAGGTGGATGAGCTGGTGGCACAATTACAGACTGGTCGGTGTGATGTTGTGGGCATCAATGTGTCATGGCTGAAAGAAGACCACAGTTGGGATGTTAACATCAAAGAATACATGTTGTATCGAAAGGACAGGCAAGAAGGCATTGGTGATGGTGTGGTTCTGTTGATGAGAGATGGAATTACATCTTTAGAAAGAGGTGACTAGGGTCAGAGAAAGTTGAATCTTTGTGGGTGGAGATAAGAAATTGCAACGGGGCAGGAAACATTATGGGAATTATATATAGGCCTCCAAGTAGTAGCCAAGATATGCGGTTGAGATTACAAAGGGAGCTGGAAAAGGCAAGTATTAAGGGTAATGTCACAATTGAGGTGGGGACTTCAATATGCAAGGGGATTGGGAAACTCAAGTTAGTGTTAGATCGCAAGAGAGGGATACGTACACAATGCTGGAAGAACTCAGCAGGTCAGGCAGCATCCGTGAGAAAAGAGTAGCCAACGTTTCGGGCCCAGACCCTTCATCAGGAATGGGGGGAAGAGAGGGCCAAAGCCCAGTAATAGAGATAGGGGAGGGGGTAGGGCCTAGAGGCACCAGGTGGAAAACCAATCAGAGGAAAGATAAAGGGGGGAGGGAGAGGGGATAAGCATGAAAGAACTGTAGAGGTAAAGAAGCAGAAAGTTGAAAGGCGGAGAGGGACCTGGGATAGGGGAAGGGGAGGGGGGAGTGAATTACTGGAAATTGAAGAGTTCAGTGTTCATACCACCAGGCTGGAGGCTACCCAGAAGGTAAATGAGGTGTTGCTCCTCCAATCTGAGTTTGGTCTCATCATGACAGTAGAGGAGGCCATGTATGGACATATCTAGATGGGAATGAGAGGCAGAGTTGAAGTGGGTGGCAACAGGGAGGTCCTGTCTATGGTGACGGATGGAGCGTAGGTGCTCGACGAAGCGGTCCCCCAATCTGCATCGGGTCTCACTGATGTAGAGGAGGCTGCACCGGGAGCACCAGATGCAATAGACGACTCCAGCAGACTCACAGGTGAAGTGTTGCCTCACCTGGAAGGACTGTCTGGGGCCCGGAATGGTGGTAAGGGGGGGAGGTGTGGGGACAGGTGTAACATTTGTGCTTGCAGGGATAAGTGTCAGGTGGGAGTTCTGTGGGGAGGGACATGTGGACCAGGTAGTCGCAGAGGGAACGATCCCTGCGAAAAGCTGAGAGGGGTAGGGAGGCATTTGTTGAATGCTTATGAGTTTATTTTTCAGAGCAGCTTGTGCTGAGTCTACTCGGGAAAAGACTATCTTAGATTGGGTGTTGTGTAATAACCCAGATCTTATCAGGGCGCTTTCTGTAATGGAACCCTTAGGAGACAGTGATCATAATCTGATTGAATTCATACTGCATTTGTGAGGAAGAAGCATAAGTCACACATATCAGTATCACAATGGAATAAAGGAAATTACAGAGGCATGAGAGAAGAGCTTGTCCAGGTGATTTAGAGGAGGATACTGACAAAGGTGGTGGCAGAACAGAGGTGGCTGAAGATTCTGGGAATAGTTCTTGAGGTGCAGAATAAATATGTCCCTCAGAAGAAATTGTTCTCAAATGGCAGGGGTATGCAACCGTGGGTAACAAGGGAAATTAAGGACTGCATTAAAGTAAAGGAGAGGGCATATAAGGTAGCAAAAGTGAGTAGAAAGCTGGATGATTGGGAAGCTTTTAAAAGGGATAATCAGCATAGCTTTGTAAAGGACAGGGCATGCCTTACGAACCTGATTGAACTCTTTGTGGATGTAACAAAACACATTGATGAAGGTAGAGCAGTGGATGTAGTATATATGGATTTCAGTAAGGCATTTGATAAGGTTCACCATGCAAGGCTCATTCAGAAAGTATTGAGGCATAGGAGCCAAGGAGACCTTGCGTTCTGGATCCAGAATTGGTTTGTCCATACAAGGCAAAGGGTGGTTCTGGATGGTTCGTATACTGCACAGAGAATGGTGACCAGTGGTTTTCTGCAGGGATCTGTTCTGAAACCCCTCCTCTTTCCAATTTTTATAAATCACCTGGATGAGGAAGTAGAAGGGTGGGTTATCAAGTTTGCTGATGGCACAAAAGTTGGGGTGTTGTGAATAGTCTGTAGAGTTGTCAGAGGTTTCAGCAGATCATAAATAGGATAGAGAACTGGGCTGAAAAATGGCAGATAATGTTCAACCCAGGTAGGTGTGAAGTGGTTCATTTCAGTTTGTCAGTATTAATGGCAAGACTCTTGACTGTGTGGAGGATCAGTCAGATCTTGGGGTTCGTGTCCGTAGGACTCTCAAACTTGCTGCGCAGGTTGACAGTGTTGTTAAAAAGGTGTATAGTGTGTTGGCTTTCATCAGCCGTGGGATTGAGTTCCAGAGTTGGGAGGTAATGTTACAGCTATATAAAACTTTAGTTAGACCACACTTGGAGTACTGTGTTCATTTTTTGGTCACCTCACTACAGGAAGGATGTGGATTCTATAGAGATAGTGCAGAGGACATTCACAAGGATGTTGCCTGGATTGGAGAGCATGTCTTATGAGATAGTTTGAGTGAACTCGGCCTTTTCTCCTTGGAGTGATAGAGGATGAGAAGTGACCTGATAGAGGTGTATAAGATGATGGGAGGCATTGATCATGTGGATAGCCAGAAGCTTTTTCCCAGGGCTGAAATGGCTAACACGAGGGGCATAGTTTTAAGATGCTTGGAGGTAGGTACAAGGGGGATGTCAGAGGTACGTTTTTCACACAGATGTGCTGTAGATTTCTATGTTTCTATGACACTAGCAGTGTGCCAGGAGGTCAGTGAGTGTCAGTGAGCAGGAGTGAGTGCCATTGCTTTTACAAAGGAAAAAAAGTGCGAGACAAACTCAAAGATCTTAAGGTGGATAAATTACCTGCACCAGATAGATTACATCCCTGAGTCCTGAGAATGGCTGCTGAAGAGATAATGTATGCATTGGTCATGATCTTTCAGAAATCACTTGATTCTGACATGGTCCCGAGGTCTGGAAGATTGCAAATGTCACTCCACTCATTAAGAAGGGAGGAAAGCTAAAGAAAAGAAATAATAGGCCAGTTAGCCTGACCTCAGTGGTTGGGAAAGTGTTGGAATCTATTTTTAGAGATGAGGTTTCTGGGTACTTGGAGGCTAATGATGAATCAAAGTTAACATGATTTCTATGAAAGGAAATCTTGCCTGACAAATCTATTAGAGTTCTTTGAGGAAATAACAAGCAGGGTGGACAAAGGAGAGGCCGTGGATGTCATTTACTTGGATTTTCAGAAGACATTTGATAAGATGCCACACATGAGGCTGCTTAATGAGATAAGATTTTATGGTGTTACAGGAAAGATACTGGCATGGATGGAGGAAGGGCTGATAGACAGGAGGCTGCGAGTTGGAATAAAAGGACCCTTATAGTGGTTGGCTGCCAGTGACCAGTGGTATTCCTCAGTGGCCAGTATTGGGACTGCTATTTTTCACACTGTTTGTTAGTGATTTGGATAATGGAATTAATGGCTTTGTGGCAAAGTTTGCAGATGATACTAAGGTAGATAAAGGCGTAGGTAGTGCTGAGGAAGCAATGTGACTGAAGCAAATCTTAGGTTGGAGGAATGAGCAAAAAAAGCGGCAGATGGAATACAGTGTTGGGAAATGTATGGTGATGCATTTTCGTAAATGGAACAATATCTAAATGGGGGCAAGGTTCATGATGGCTAATTCCAAATCCCACTCAAGCTCATATACCTGCATTTTGCCATATCCTTTAATGCCCTGAATTGTCAGGAAACAATTAAGTTCCACCTTAAATATACCCATGGACTTGGCCTCCACCGCAGACCTGACGAAGGGTCTTGGCCTGAAACATTGACTGCTCATTTCAACGGATGCTGCCCGACCTGCTGAGTTCATCCAAGTTTTGTACGTGTCAAATATCAGAGGTGCATAGGGACTTGGGAGACCTCATGCAAGCCTCCCAGAAGATTAATTTACAAGTTGAGTCTGTGGTAAAGAAGGCAAATGTTAGCATTTGATTCAAGGGGAATAGAGTATAAAAATAAGTAGATAATGCTGAGCCTTTATAGAATACCAACACCAGTCAGACTGCACTTGGAGTTTCAACAGTTCTGGGCCCCATATCTAAGAAAGGATATGTTGTCATTGGAGAGAGTCCAGAGGGTGTTCACGAGGATGATTCTGAGAATGAAGGGTTAACCTGTGAGGAGCATTTGGCAGTTTTGGGCTTGTACTCACTGGAATTTAGAAGACTGCAAGGGATCTCATTGAAACATACTAAATGTTGAAAGGACTCGATAGGGTGGATGTGGAGAGGATGCTCCCTACGTTGGGGGTATCCAGAACTAGAAGGTATGGCCTCAAAATTGAGGGACGACCTTTTAGGGGTAAGTAGGAATATTTTTAGCTAGAAAGTATTAAATCTGTGGAATGCTCTGTCACAGCATTCAGGTCAAGTCCATGGGTATATTTAAGGTGGAAGTTAATCGTTTTCTGACAATTCAGGGCATTAAAGGATATAGCAAAATGCAGGTGTATGAGCTTGAGTGGGATCTGGGATTAGCCATGATGGAATGGCGGAGCAGACTCGATTGGCTGAATGGCCTAATTCTGCTCTTATGTCTTATGGTCGATGGACTTTATTTAACTTGTGGACTGTGGACCATCTAGTTCAAGAAATTGGCTTTTGTGCATGTCTGTGTGTCAACACAAGTAGAATTACTGTCAGCTGCAGGGTTGATAAGTAAATTTCTAATGCAAAGTTTTGTTGGATCTTTTTCCTAAATAGAAGAAGCATATGCTATGTCTGTCTGTACTTAGTCCAGGCTTAGAAGGTGGGATGATTGGTAAAATCTCTCACCAATTATTTGACAACAAATTCCTCACAGTTGGCTAGTTATTTGGTTCCCTGACCATGGCATGAGTTGCTGAATCATCCATCATTGTGTTAGCTGAAGCCTTCTCTTCTGATCAGCTGAGACTCTACTGGGAATTATCAGTAGTTCATGCCTGCTGGATGGTGGGAGACCTTTAGCTCAGTGAAATCTGGGGAAGGAAGGTGATCTCTGGCATAGTCTGGTCCTAACGTTTTGGAGAGCTGTTGTGTTGGAAGGATACAAGGTTGAGGAATTACTAAGTAGAAATGAAAAGCAATGCTTATTTTGCCCATAAGGAAAGTTCAGATATCAGTTCCGATAAGCATGCCATTTAGCCTTTGGTCTAAAGTAGCCAGTACAGTGTACAAGATTCTATCCCTAGAAGTATCTCAGTTTGGCCTTCTAAACTGCCCTCCCACTGATGCCAATGCTTTATCTGTTGTCACAGAGCACATTAAAATAATAACAGCCTTTAAAGCAATCAGTTGTTCAACAACAACAGTATGAGATACAAGTTGAATCCAGGAATGGAATTATATATTCAAACTCCAGTTCCAAGTAATGTCCCAAAAAGAGAGGTTCTCCAGAGCCACTTTGGCCCCAAAGTTCAAAGTAAATTTATTATCAAAGTACATGTATAAACCACCACATACTACCCTGTGATTCGCTGTCTTGATGGCATTTGCAGTAAATACAGAGAACTATAATAGAATCAATGAAACACTGTACACAAATCCAGACGAACAACCAATGTGCAACAGACAGCAAACTGTAAATACAAAAAAAAACAAACAAAATAATAATGATAAATAAGCAATAAATATTCAGAACATGAGATTAAGAGTGAGTGAAGTTGAGAGGAGTTATACCTTTTGGTTCAAGAGTCTGGTAGCTGAGGTGTAATGACTGTTCCTGAACCTGAGGCTTCCTGATAGCAGCAGTGAGACGAGAGCATGACATAGATAGTGGAAATGTTCTCAAGGATAGATGCTGCTTTCCTATGACAGGGCTCTTTGAGATGTGCTCAGCATGAGGAGGACTTTATCTGTGATGATCTGGGTGGTATCCACTACTTTTTGTTGGGTTTTCTGTTCAAAGGCATTGGTGTTTCCTGACCAGGCCATTATGCAATAAGTCAATATACTCTTCAGCACATATCTAATAGATTTTTGTCAAAGTTTGAGATGACATGCTGAATATTTGCAAACTTCTAAGAAAGTACAAGGCGCAGCCATGCCTTCTTTGTAATGGCACCCAGGACAGATCCTTGAAAATGGTAACACCAGTTAATTGAAAGTTGCTGACCCTCCCCACCTCTGCCACCCCCCCTAATGAGAACTCCTATGACTACCTCTTCATGGGCTTCTGCTTTCCCCCTCCTGTAGTCATTAATCAGCTCTTTGGTGTTACTGATATCGTATGAGAAGTTGTTGTGGCACCATTCAGCCAGATTTTCAATCACCCTCCTATATGCTGATTCAGCCAGCAACGGTGGTGTCGTCAGCAAACTTAAATATGACATTGGAGTAGTGCTTAACCTCAAAGTCATAAGTAAAAATTTAATAGAGCAGGGGGATAAGCAAACAGCTTTGTGCTGATGGTGATTATGGAGGAGATGTTGTTACCAATCCAAAATGACTGGTCTACAAGTGACAACCATGGTGTATTCGATCAGATCCTCTTAGTCCCTGAGTATGGCCCAGTCTGTGACTCAAATCAGTCCCACAGCTGCTCCTCTATCTCCTGTGACTACCTCTTCATTGTCCTTCCTTCTGGAGCTGTACTTTTTAGGTTCTGCCTGTATGTAATAGGAGAAGGATGGCCAGATTATCAAATTTCCCAAAATGCAGTCTAGGGATGGAATGATAAGCATTCCTTATAGTAGTGAAGCTGTGGTTGAATTTTTGGACCCCTGTTGCTGCAGGTGATATATTGATGATAATTGGGCAGAGATTACTTCAAGTAAACTTGACTGAAGTCCCCAGCAGTGATTTGAAAGGCATTGGGGTAAGCTGTTTCTTGTTTGCTAATTGCAGCACTCAATACATTGAGTGTTTGCTTAACGTCTGCCTTTGACTGCCAAGATTAAAAAGCCCTCGAGCCTGACCACTGTATCTGGCTTTATCAGGGGTGAGCCATGTCTTAGTGAAACAGAGAATGCAGTAATCTCTCATTTCCCTCCAATATAGCAATCTTGTCCTTTAGTCCTCGATCTTGTTCTCCAATGACTACATTTGATAACAAGATACTGGGTAGAGGAAGTTCTACACTTCGCTGTTTTAGTCCATCGTGATCCATCATTCTTTTCAATGGTGCATCCCATTTCTTGACAGTCAACACTGGCGCACCTCAGAGGTGTGTGCTTAGCCCACTGCTTTACTCTCCGTATACACATGACTTTGTGGCTAGGCATAGCTCAAATACTATCTACAAATTTGCTGATGATACAACCATTGCTGGTAGAATCTCAGGTGGTGATGAGAGGGTGTACAGCAGTGAGATATGCCAACTAGTGGAATGGTGCTGCGGCAACAACCTGCCACTCAACGTCAATAAGACAGAAGAACTGATTGTGGACTTCAGGAAGGGTAAGACGAAGGAACACATACCAATCCTCACAGAGGGATTAGAAGCGGAGAGAGTGAGCAGCATCAAGTTCGTCGATGTCAAGATCTCTGAGGATCTAACCTGGTCCCAACATATCGATGTGGTCATAAAGAAGGCTGTACTTTATTAGAAGTTTGAAGAGATTTGGCATGTCAACAAATACACTCAAAAACTTCTATAGTTGTACCGTGGAGAGCATTCTGACAGGCTGCATCACTGTCTGGTATGGAGGGGCTAATGCACAGGACCGAAAGAAGCTGCAGAAAGTTGTAAATCTACTCAGCTTCATCTTGAGCACGAGCCAACAAAGTGCCCAGGACATCTTCAGGGAGCAGTGTCTCAGAAAGGCAGTGTCCATTATTAAGGAACTCCAGCACCCAAGACATGCCCTTTTCTCACTGTTACCATCAGGCAGGGGGTACAGAAGCCTGAATGCACACAGTCAGAGGTTCAGGAACAGTTTCTTCCCCTCTGCCATCCGAATCCTAAATAGACATTGAAGCTTTGGACACGACCTCACTTTTTTTAATATACAATATTTCTGTTTTTGCACATTTTTTAAATCTATTCAATATATGTAATTGATTTACTTGCTTATTATGGTGTTCATTTTATTTATTATTATTATTTTTCTCTCCCTCTGCTAAATTATGTATTGCATTGAACTGCTGCTGCTAAGTTAACAAATTTCATGTCACATGCCGGTGATAATAAACCAGATTCTGATTCTGCTCCTGGATGGTCTTTTCCCAATCAGCAGTAAAGTGTGAAATGGGTAGTAATTCTGTAGCTACATACAATACTTCTGCGGTTCTTCATGAAACTACAAGTGGTAAATTCCAACTTCAGCATTTCTTCTGTAACTAGCTTAGGTCAGCAAATAGCTCTGTCCTACAATTATGAGGTATCAGTTGTTGCCACATTACAGCCAGGCGAATTGCATTGTAACTGCTTCTTGTACGGTAATATGTTTTTGCTGCTGTCATGGCTTAGTAAATATTGTTCACCAAAGCACACTTCAAGAAGATCCCAGTATTAATAGGCAAAGTGGACAAGCAACACCTGTCATATGTAGCAAATCTCTTTCAGTCAGGCCCCTTGGTATGATCTCTGGATATACTCATTGATCTCCCCTCTGTTGGCATTGCATCACGTGCATATCTCCTGTCTTAGACTTGATAACTTAAGTCGACTGGTTGCTCAGAGATATTCAGTCTTTTTTTATGTACAGGTTTTCATAAATTCTTTTGTATTTCTTTATTTTCCTGTGAATACCTGCAAAAAATGAATTTCAAGGTACAACTTGGTAACATATATGTACATACTTTGAAAATAAATTACATTTCACTTTGACATTCCCTCATTGTATTTTCCAAAGTGATGCACTCTAATAAGTGAGTACTTATGTTTTTCGCCATGATAGAGAATAAGCAGGACTATTGCAGTATACAGTGGACTCCTCTTATTTTTGCAGTCCCCCAGGATGTGACTAGTGAGAGTGAGATTCCAAATGTGGCACACATGGGCATCTTCTACCTTTTCTTTCATCTGCTTGTCTGTTAATCCAATCTGGCACTCTATGGCCTTCTAAATGCAGAATATGTGCTCCGACTACAGATATGAACCACACAGTATTTTGCACAAATTTAATCTTTTTCACTGTGTTGAGTGTCATTATTCATTCTATCAATATTCTTACTAGTTATGTCTTTTAATGGCTGCAGTAACTGAATAGTTTCTAACACTACTTCTGCTCCTTGTTTACCAACTTGTGCCAGATCACCATAATTTTGCTCCTTCAACTTTTGCAGAACATAATTGGCTTATGAATCTATCTCTGCTGTGTATCTAGGATATCCCACTGCACATCCTACTCCTAATATTCCTATCAAACTTTCTGCCTTGAACCCACAATGAGTAGCTTACTGCAGAGTAAATGTTGGAAGAGGTGTTGGGTGCTGCCCCACACCGCACCACCTTGGGAGCTGTAATGTTAAAAGATAACTGAATGTGCCTGTAGCCTGAGATATACATATATCTGCTGCAGCCAGGCATGAATGGTTTATTTGTCCCATGACAGGTATTAACAGGAAATATACCCCCCTCATGCCTGATCATTCGCCACCAGACATTTCTCTAGTGCATGTTATTTTCAAATATCCATTTTATAGCATCACATGCTATCATGTCCCCATGAAAAATTATATACCATTGCTACCACTGCCACTGGTCATTCTTCATTATTTCCTTGATTGACAGTACGTATTTTACTTGCTGTCTTAAGAGAGCTCAAAACGACAACCCACTGAGTTGTTCAAAATATTCTGGATAATGCTTGTTTGACTCCATGTTTATTATTCCTGTAGCAATACTGTACAAAAGTCTTAGGTACATGTAAGAATAATTCTGTAAAGGTGCTTTCAAAAATAATGAAATGAAAAGTTATTAAATATCAAAAAATTATTATAAAGGGCAGGTAAACAGCTTTTAAAAAAAAAACCTAAGTCAAATCAATATTTGGTGTGACCACCCTTTGCCTTTAAAACGGCATCGGTTCTCTTAGGTATGCTGTCGTGCAGTTTTAGAAGGAAATTAGTTGGTAGGTTGTTTCAAGCATCTTGGAGAACTTGCCACAGTTCTTCAGCAGACTTTGTTTGTCTTGCTTGCCTCTGTCTCTCCAGGTAATCCCAGACAGTCTGTATAATCAGGGCTCTGTGGAGACTAAATTATCTCTTACAGAACTCCTTGTTCTTTTTGCTGAAGGTAGTTCTTTATGACTTTGGTCATGTGTTTTGGGTCATTGTCCGCCCACAGAATGAAGTTGGGACTGATCAGACACCTCCCGGATGGTGCCGTGTGATGGATGATAATCTGCTTGTACTTCTCAGCATCAAGGAATCTATTAATTCTGACCAGATCACCAACCCCATTTGCAGAAATGCAGCCCCAACCTTGCGTAGAACCTCTGCAGTGTTTCACTGTTGGTTGCAGAAACTCATCCATGTAGCACTTTCCTGCTCTTCTTTGGGCCAACTGCCTCCTGTTTGAGTAAAAAATTTCAAATTTTGACTTGTCAGTCCAGGACACTTGCTTTCATCATTCACTACCCCAGTTTTTGTGTTTTTGTACGTAGGTGAGTCTGGCTCTGTTTCTACTTTGGAGAAATGGCTTTTTACCAGGAACTCTTCCATGATCTCTCTGACATTAAAATGTATATAATAATCCTATCAAACTTTCTGCCTTAAACCCACAATGAGTCACTTACCTTTCGAGTAAATGTTGGAAGAGGTGTTGGGTGCTGCCCCACACCGCACCACCTTGGGAGCTGTAATGTTAAAAGATAACTGAATGTGCCTGTAGCCTGAGATATACATATATCTGCTGCAGTCAGGCATGAATGGTTTATTTGTCCCATGACAGGTATTAACAGGAAATATACCCCCCTCATGCCTGGTCATTCGCCACCAGACATTTCTCTAGTGCATGTTATTTTCAAATATCCATTTCATAGCATCACATGCTATCATGTCCCCATGTAAAATTATATACCATTGCTTCCATTGCCACTAGTCATTCTGCATATTTTCCTTGATTTACAGTATGTATTTTACTTGCTGTCTTAGGAGAGCTCTAAACGACAACCCACCCAGTTGTTCAAAATATTCTGGATAACGCTTGTTTGACTCCATGTTTATTATTCCTGTAGAAATACTGTACAAAAGTCTTGGGTACATGTAAAAATAATTCTGTAAAGGTGCTTTCAAAAATAATGAAATGAAAAGTTATTAAATATCAAAAAAATTATTATAAAGGTCAACAGCTTCTTAAAAAAAAACTAAGTCAAATCAATATTTGGTGTGACCACCCTTTGCCTTTAAAACGGCATCGGTTCTCTTAGGTATGCTGTCGTGCAGTTTTAGAAGGAAATTAGTTGGTAGGTTGTTTCAAGCATCTTGAAGAACTTGCCACAGTTCTTCAGCAGACTTTGTTTGTCTTGCTTGCCTCTGTCTCTCCAGGTAATCCCAGACAGTCTGTATAATCAGGGCTCTGTGGAGACTAAATTATCTCTTACAGAACTCCTTGTTCTTTTTGCTGAAGGTAGTTCGTTATGACTTTGGTCATGTGTTTTGGGTCATTGTCCTCCCACAGAATGAAGTTGGGACTGATCAGATACCTCCCTGATGGTGCCGCGTGATGGATGATAATCTGCTTGTCCTTCTCAGCATCGAGGAATCTATTAATTCTGAGCAGATCACCAACCCCATTTGCAGAAATGCAGCCCCAACCTTGCATAGAACCTCTGCAGTGTTTCACTGTTGGTTGCAGAAACTCATCCATGTAGCACTTTCCTGCTCTTCTTTGGGCCAGCTGCCTCCTGTTTGAGTAAAAAATTTCAAATTTTGACTTGTCAGTCCAGGACACTTGCTTTCATCATTCACTACCCCAGTTTTTGTGTTTTTGTACGTAGGTGAGTCTTGCTCTGTTTCTACTTTGGAGAAATGGCTCTTTACCAGGAACTCTTCCATGATCTCTCTGACATTAAAATGTATATAATAATCCTATCAAACTTTCTGCCTTAAACCCACAATGAGTAACTTACCTATAGAGTAAATGTTGGAAGAGGTGTAGGGTGCTGCCCCACACCACACCACCTTGGGAGGTGTAATGTTAAAAGATAACTGAATGTGCCTGTAGCCTGAGATATACATATATCTGCTGCAGTCAGGCATGAATGGTTTATTTGTCCCATGACAGGTATTAACAGGAAATATACCCCCCTCATGCCTGGTCATTCGCCACCAGACATTTCTCTAGTGCATGTTATTTTCAAATATCCATTTCATAGCATCACATGCTATCATGTCCCCATGTAAAATTATATACCATTGCTTCCATTGCCACTAGTCATTCTGCATATTTTCCTTGATTTACAGTATGTATTTTACTTGCTGTCTTAGGAGAGCTCTAAACGACAACCCACCCAGTTGTTCAAAATATTCTGGATAACGCTTGTTTGACTCCATGTTTATTATTCCTGTAGAAATACTGTACAAAAGTCTTGGGTACATGTAAAAATAATTCTGTAAAGGTGCTTTCAAAAATAATGAAATGAAAAGTTATTAAATATCAAAAAAATTATTATAAAGGGCAGGTCAACAGCTTCTAAAAAAAAACTAAGTCAAATCAATATTTGGTGTGACCACCCTTTGCCTTTAAAACGGCATCAGTTCTCTTAGGTATGCTGTCGTGCAGTTTTAGAAGGAAATTAGTTGGTAGGTTGTTTCAAGCATCTTGAAGAACTTGCCACAGTTCTTCAGCAGACTTTGTTTGTCTTGCTTGCCTCTGTCTCTCCAGGTAATCCCAGACAGTCTGTATAATCAGGGCTCTGTGGAGACTAAATTATCTCTTACAGAACTCCTTGTTCTTTTTGCTGAAGGTAGTTCTTTATGACTTTGGTCATGTGTTTTGGGTCATTGTCCGCCCACAGAATGAAGTTGGGACTGATCAGATACCTCCCTGATGGTGCCGCGTGATGGATGATAATCTGCTTGTCCTTCTCAGCATCGAGGAATCTATTAATTCTGAGCAGATCACCAACCCCATTTGCAGAAATGCAGCCCCAACCTTGCATAGAACCTCTGCAGTGTTTCACTGTTGGTTGCAGAAACTCATCCATGTAGCACTTTCCTGCTCTTCTTTGGGCCAACTGCCTCCTGTTTGAGTAAAAAATTTCAAATTTTGACTTGTCAGTCCAGGACACTTGCTTTCATCATTCACTACCCCAGTTTTTGTGTTTTTGTACGTAGGTGAGTCTTGCTCTGTTTCTACTTTGGAGAAATGGCTCTTTACCAGGAACTCTTCCATGATCTCTCTGACATTAAAATGTATATAATAATCCTATCAAACTTTCTGCCTTAAACCCACAATGAGTAACTTACCTATAGAGTAAATGTTGGAAGAGGTGTTGGGTGCTGCCCCACACCACACCACCTTGGGAGGTGTAATGTTAAAAGATAACTGAATGTGCCTGTAGCCTGAGATATACATATATCTGCTGCAGTCAGGCATGAATGGTTTATTTGTCCGATGACAGGTATTAACAGGAAATATACCCCCCTCATGCCTGGTCATTCGCCACCAGACATTTCTCTAGTGCATGTTATTTTCAAATATCCATTTCATAGCATCACATGCTATCATGTCCCCATGTAAAATTATATACCATTGCTTCCATTGCCACTAGTCATTCTGCATATTTTCCTTGATTTACAGTATGTATTTTACTTGCTGTCTTAGGAGAGCTCAAAACAACAACCCACCCAGTTGTTCAAAATATTCTGGATAACGCTTGTTTGACTCCATGTTTATTATTCCTGTAGAAATACTGTACAAAAGTCTTGGGTACATGTAAAAATAATTCTGTAAAGGTGCTTTCAAAAATAATGAAATGAAACGTTATTAAATATCAAAAAAATTATTATAAAGGGCAGGTCAACAGCTTTTAAAAAAAAACTAAGTCAAATCAATATTTGGTGTGACCACCCTTTGCCTTTAAAATGGCATCATTCTCTTAGGTATGCTATCGTGCAGTTTTAGAAGGAAATTAGTTGGTAGGTTGTTTCAAGCATCTTGGACAACTTGCCAGAGTTCTTCAGCAGACTTTGTTTGTCTTGCTTGCCTCTGTCTCTCCAGGTAATCCCAGACAGTCTGTATAATCAGGGCTCTGTGGAGACTAAATTATCTCTTACAGAACTCCTTGTTCTTCTTTTTGCTGAAGGTAGTTCTTTATGACATTGGTCATGTGTTTTGGGTCATTGTCCGCCCACAGAATGAAGTTGGGACTGATCAGACACCTCCCTGATGGTGCCGCGTGATGGATGATAATCTGCTTGTACTTCTCAGGGATCTATTAATTCTGCATCGAGGAATCTATTAATTCTGACCAGATCACCAACCCCATTTGCAGAAATGCAGCCCCAACCTTGCATAGAACCTCTGCAGTGTTTCACTGTTGGTTGCAGAAACTCATCCATGTAGCACTCTCCTGCTCTTCTTTGGGCCAACTGCCTCCTGTTTGAGTAAAAAATTTCAAATTTTGACTTGTCAGTCCAGGGCACTTGCTTTCATTATTCAGTACCCCAGTTTTTGTGTTTTTGTGCGTAGGTGAGTCTGGCTCTGTTTCTACTTTGGAGAAATGGCTCTTTACCAGGAACTCTTCCATGATCTCTCTGACATTAAAATGTATTTTATTTGCTGATGATACAACTATGTTTTGTAGTGGGGAATATCTGAAACAACTTTTGGATACAGTGGAGAAAGAACTAAAAACTATAAAGAAATGGTTTGATACTAACAAATCGTCACTGAATCTAAGTAAAACTAAATTCCTAATATTTGGAAACCGTGTACCAAAATCATATAGTAAACTTAGAATAAATGATGTTGAAATTGATAAGGTATCTGAAATGAAATTTTAGGGGTGGTAATAGATAGTTAATTAAGCTGGAAACCATAAATAAATTATATCAAAGCAAAAATGTCAAAATCTATTGCAATACTGTACAAAAGTGCAAGATTCCTTAAATCAGGAATCTTTGTGTACATTATACTGTTCACTTATAGTCCCATACATGACTTACTGTGTAGAGGTATGGGGAAATACATACAAAACAAATACAAATTCTGTTTTTCTACTCCAAAAGAAGGTTATACAAATTGTAAATAAGACAAGTTATTATGAGCCAACCAATCCACTATTTATTTAACTAATTACTTTAAAATTTAGAGATTTTGTAGATTTTAAAATAATACAAATTATGTATGGAGTAAAAAATGTACAGCTACCATAAAGTATCAAAAGTTTGTTTAAGATGAGAGAAAGGCAACATGATTTGAGAAGAACATGTATACTTCAAAAACAAAGGATAAGAACAAATGTAAAAAATCATTGTATTTCAGTCAGGGGGGTGAATCTATGGAACAGTTGTAGTAAGAATTTAAAAACATGCATTACACGTAACACTGTTGTAACTATGTGGTTTTGTGCAAGTCTTGTAGCTTTAGTTTTTGGTCTTTTTTTGTCTGGTGGCTTTGGAGCTCCTTTCCAGGAAATGCGCTAAGATAGTAGCACGATATTAATACGTAGCAACCTCTCTGGACTCTGGATTGGGGATTGCCAAACATTATGTGGATTTTCTGGTGTAGTCTGCTTTGTCATTTGCTTTTGTGATATCATTCTGGGGAAACATTGTCTCATTTTTTAACTGCATTGCATTTGTGGTTTCTAAATGACAATAAACTGAATCTGAATCTGACCTAACAAGTTTAAAAATTATTTAATGAACAAATATAAAATACATGATTCAAAATGAATGGGAGTAATGTAAATAACTGATATTTGGAATTGGATTTTGTGTTAAAAAGATTATGAATTTTTTTGTTTTTGATGTGATGATTGACGCCAAATATGTTTTTGTATAAGTAAGAGGGGTAGGCGTAATAAGCTGTAGCTTCAGCCTACACCCTTTTGGTCTGTTTTAAAGAATATCTAAGTTTTTTTTGTAATTTGGTCCTATGAAATCATTTTTGTTATGACAGAAATAAATTAATTTCATTCATTCATTCATTCATTCATTCATTCATTCATTCACTCATTCAAGACCACTTCAGACAAGACTTCTACAGACTATAGAGGGGTGTACTTGGGTCCTAGTGGTTTATGTGAGTTCAGAGCTGATAGCAGCACTCAACAACTTCAATTTATCCAATTCATGTGTCGCTGGATACTGGATTTCTTGACAGAGAGACCACAGTCAGTCCATGTTGGCAGGAACATCTCTGACTCCATCACACTGAGCACTGGATCCCCACAAGGCTGTGTGCTTAGCCCATTGCTGTTTACACTGCTAACATATGACTGTGCAGCCAGATTCAAGGAGAACCTGATACCACAGTGATGGGGCTCATCAGCAAAAATGATGAAACAATGTACAGGGAGGAGGTTAAACACCTAGAGAGCTGGTGCAGTGACAACAACTTGATGCTCAATGTCACCAAAACCAAGGAGATGATCGTCGATTTTAGACGGTCTCAGCCTGAGCACACATCCCTCAGCATCAGCGGCTCCGCAATGGAGAGAGTAGAGAACATCAAGTTCCTTGGGGTGCAGATCTCGGACAATCTCCCCTGGTCCAGGAACACCACTGGGATTTTGAAACAAGCCCAGCAGAGATTGCACTTTTTGAGGAAACTTAAACAAGCATCACTCCCCACTAACATTAACTACATTCTACAGAGGAGTGGCTGAGAGTGTGCTGACCTTTTGCATCACAACCTGTTACTCCAGCTGCAGTGCTGCCGACAAAAAAGCCTTGCAGAGGGTGGTTGGGGAGCAGAGAAGGTTATTGGGGTCTCCCTACCTTCTGTCCAAGACCTCTTTCAGAGTTGATGCCTCCAGAAGACACAGTACATCATTAAAGACCCCTCACACTCTCCATTAACTGTTTGTTCTTCTGCCAACAGGTAAACATTACAGGACCATCAAAACTAAAACCACAAGGCTACTAAACAGCTTCCTCCCACAGGCAGTCAGACTGCTAAATAGCTGCTCTACCTGACTCTGCTTTGGACACTTCTAACTTGCACTGGACACTTATAACTTGTTTTTAACTGACATGTGGCTGTTGTGTTTTACTATTTATTGTTATGTTTATTATTTAGTGTTGCGTTTGTTATGTTATGATTGCACTGCTCCTGGAAACGCTGTCTCATTCTGCCCTGCCTAGCTGATGTATGGTTAGAATGACAATAAAGTTTTTGATTCTTGAATCTTGACATTAGTTTGCTGATTCTCTCATGTGCTGCCCTCAGTTTCTGTGACTAACCACTGCATTTCTGGTCTTCAACCTTGCCCGCTTCTTTGTGGTTCTTCAAAAGAGTTCAGACAGCACATCTTGAAAGTCCTGTTTGCCATTTAATTTCTGGTTGGGAGAGACCTTACAGATGTAGGATGGCCACCTTGTGTCGTGTTGCTATATTATGTTAACGCGTAACATGTAAGAGTTGATGATTTGAAGGTTAAAATGTCACATCTGCCACACCCTTACCTTTAAATTTAGTTGCCCTTTATCCACTTTGAATCCTTCTACACCCATTTCTGTTTCTGTTAATCAGTTTAGTTTGTTTATTTCATTATATCATTATTTACTATCTATTTGTTATCTTTATTTAATCATCCACATAGCTATGTGTCTGCAAACTAATCAAGCACAATGACAAACATTCTGGGGTCCCCACCCTTCCTGAAAAGGGTCAATACTTGCTAATAGATCTGGAGTCATTTCAACTCCTCTGGGAGATCTGGAAGATAGGTCTTTTTCTACTACCACATGAAGCCAAGTGCTAATCCTCAGCCTGTTGGGTCTGCAGTTCATGTACTGTCTTCCACTTGCCTTTGAACCAACAATTGTCCTGTCATTTCACAATTGTTTCACCTAATTTGGACTTTTCCTGTTTTACAGCCCTGGACTACATGCCTCTTACTTCTTCAGCTGAAAAGTTCTACATCACCTTGCCTGTCCTGCCTCAAAGCTGCCATTATGGCATTCTCCTGGTTTTCCCCCCTCTGCCTCTGCTTCCATTATCCAATTTAGAATCTGGCTAAACATGTGACCCACAGATAATCGCATCTTTATTAATGTCAAATGTGGACCCATACCTTCCATCAGGAGTTGTAAGAAGATGTCATCAATCCATTGGATCATCTTTAGGCAACTATGTTGCTCAAATGCCTGATACTTTGCTCAGGAAAATCCTCAACTTTCTCCTATGGACCTTGCTTAATTAAACTGACCTTGTTCTGGTTCGCCTGACCCTTAACTATTGCATCCTTAACTGAACTAACCATTGCTTAGTTAGTTAGGACTTGGTTAGTCCTGACAAAGGGTCTCGCCCCAAAACATTGACTGTACTTCTTCCTGGCCTGCTGCGTTCCACCAGCATTTTGTGTGTGTTGATTGAATTTCCAGCATCTGCAGACTTACTCGTGTTTGCATCCTTAACTGGCTCCCTCTGGGGATCTGCTTCATTCTTTAAGCCAATTCTTAATTTGGACACTGTCAGGCAGCATGGACCAGACTTTACTTAATAATTTAACCTTCAAAAGGACGTGTATATCATTTAGATTCAGATGATGAGCCTCCTTTAATTTTTCAATTCCCTTGCCAAAAAGGAACATTTTCATTGACATTTAACAGCAGTTATTTCATTCAGCAACATCTGTTTCTCAGTTGCTGTAAAAGGTTCTTCCACTCTGGATTCTGTAGTCTTATTCCCTTTAGTCTTCCAAATGATCTGGAGGGGAGCTAGTTCTGAGGCACCTGCTTCCACTTAGTTATAAGTGGAGGTGATAAATAAATCTTCAAATCTGTTTACAACCCAGCAGCACCCTTAAGGCCAGTATGGCACAAGGATTTGCTGATGCATCAGCCTGTTGAACTTGAGAACTTGTGAAGATCATGGTGAATAACTGAGTGGCCAGCCCAGCACATCTGTGGATGTGAACTTTCTTCTATTCAAGACATTTACAGCAATAGCAATGTAAAAGGGGCCTAGGGGATCATCAGAGACTCCAGCCACCCCAACCACAAACTATTCCAGCTGCTTCCATCTGGCTAATGGTACCACAGCATTAAGGCCTGGACCAATAGGCTCCAGGAAAGCTTCTTACACCAGGCCATCAGATTGATCAATACACATTGATCTACTTGCATAACTGACTGTACATTCATGTATACAAAACAATGATGTATGCAATCTTAGTGTTTGGGCAATATCCTCTCACATTTCCCTTCCTTATCACTTGTACTTAGTGATGGAGACGCAACATAAAAATGTTTACTCCCTCATGTTGTGAGATGTAAGAAATAAAATTCGAGTTCTAATTCAGTGTTGGTATTGAGTCAGATGTAAGCCCATTTCTTGCACTATAATAACTGAGATAATTAGTAGATACGGAAATCACATTAATGTAACATTATATGTGACATGAATGAATTACTTCTGAACATTTATCACCTTTTGCTTTATAGGTAAATGTGACAAATTGTTATTTTTTTCCTTATTTCTTTAGGCAGTTAAGATATCAACTACATCACTTAAACATCTGAGTGGAGAACAAAAAGGAGGCAGAAAAAAAATCACACTTGTGAATAGTTATGTATGTATGCCTATAATTTCACGCATTATTTTCAAATTTCTTCATTAACCAAGACCTGGGGTACTGTGTAACATTTTAAAGTTTGCAGGTGATGGAAAACTTGTCAGAGTATTGGATAGTGAGGAAGACAAGACAGTGTGATAAAAGACCAAAAATACATCAGATGGAGTACAGTTGGGGAAGTGTGAGGTTATGCAGTTTTGGAAGAGTATTATCCAAAAGCAATGAATGAGTGTTGGTAAATAGACTTCTATTTGCAAATCTTTACAGATGGCAAGTCAAGTTGACAAATGATCTGAATGCATATGAGTTACTTGAGTTTATAAATAGAGAAAAGGAACACGAAAAGTAAGCCCTCAGTATTTAGAATTTTTCCGGAGACCACATTACAAAAGAGTATAAATCACAGAAATCATTGAGTATAGATCACAGAAAAGTTACAAAGTAAATGTGAGGAACAAACTGTTATGAGGAGAGGTAGGATAAGTTGGTACTAGGCTTCAACCACTTGAAAGGTGGCTACATAGAGAACTTAAAAATAATTAACTGTTTTAATAGAACTGACAGAGTAAACTATCCCCTCTGCAAGTATACCAACAAAACAAGAGATCATAAAGGTAAGGAAGGACAAGCCAATGATTGAGTTCAAATGTAGACAGTATAGGGAGTAAAATTATATCTCAGAGACAAAATTCAAAAGAGCAAAGAATGCAGGACTGAAGGAATTGTGTTTAAATCCACGTGGAATTCAGAATGAGCTGGATGAACTTGTGGTTCAATTAGAAATTGTTCGGTATGATGTCAGCGTCACTGAGTCATGGCTGAAAGAAGGTAATAGTTGCAAGATAGATATGTCCCACAGAAGTACTAGTTCTCAAATGGAAGGAGTGGACAACCATGGCTAACAAGAGAATTTAAGGACTGCATAAAATCTAAGGAAAGGGCATATAAAGTAGCAAAATAAGTGTGAAGTTGGATGGTAGGGAAATTTTTAAAATCCAAAAGGCAATTGAAAAAGCCATAAGAGAGAAAAGATGAAATATGAGGGCAAACTAGCCAATAATATAATGCAGGATACCAACAGTTTTTTTTTCAATTGTATAAAGAGTAAAAGAGAGATGAGAGTTGATATTGGACCAGTGGAAAATGATGCTGGTGAGATTGTAATGGGGGATAAAGAAATGGTGGATGAACTTAATAAGTACTTTGTTTCAGTCTTCTGAAAGACACAGTGTGCCAGAGGTTTGTGAGTATCAGGGAGCAAGAGCCACTGTGTTATAAAGGAAAAAATTCTAGGCAAACTGAAAGGTCTTTAGAGAGATAAGTCACCTGGACCAGATGGACTACATTCCAGAGTCCTGAGAGAGGTTGCTGAGGAGATAACAGATGCATGTGTCATGATCTTCCAAGAATCACTTGACTCTGGCGTAGTCCTGGAAGACTGGAAGATTGCAAATGTCACTCCACTCCACTCTTTAAGAAGGCAAAAGAAAGGAAATTATAGGCCAGGTAGCCTAACCTCGGTGGTTGGGAAAAAGTTAGGGTCCATTATTAAGAATGTGGTTTCGGGGTACTTGGGGACTAATGATAAAATAAGTCAAAGTCAGCATGGTTTCTGTAAAGGGCAATCTTGCCTGATGAATCTGTTAGAGCTCTTCAAGGAAGTAACAAGCAGGTTGGACAGTGGTTGTCATTTACTTGGGTTTTCAGAAAGCATTTGAAAAAGTGCCACACATCAGGCTGCTTACCAAGATAAAATCCTATGGTGTTACAGGAAGGATACTGGCATGGATAGAGGAATGGCCGACAGACAGGAGAGAGCGAGTGAGAATAAAGGGGGTCTTTTCTGGTTGGCTGCCAGTGACTAGTGGTGTTCTTCAGGGGTTGATATTGGAACTTCTACTTTTCACATTGTTTGTCAGTGATTTAGATAACGGAATTGATGGCTTTTGGTAGAGTTTGCAGATGATACAAAAACAGGTGGAGGGGTAGGAAGTGCTGAGGAAGCAATGTGATTGCAGAAGTAGTTAAAAAAAATTGGAAGAATGGGCAAAGAAGTAGCATACGGAATACAGTGTTGGGAAATGTATGATAATGCATTTTGGTAAAAGAAACAAAATTTGCAGACTATTATCTAAATGGGGACAAAATTCAAACATCAGAGGTGCAGAGGGACTTAAGAGTCCTTGTGCAAGACTCCCAGAAGATTAATTTACAAGTTAAGTCTGTGGTAAAACGGCAAATTCAGTATTGGTATTTACTTTAAAGGGAGTAGAATGTCAATTGACTCTTCAAGAAGGAGATAATGCTGAGAATTTGTAAGACACTAGTTGGGCCACACTTGGACGATTGTCAACAGTTTTGGACTCTATATCTCAGAAAGGGTATGTTGTCATTGGAGTTCAGAGGAGGTTCACAAGGATGACTCCAGGAATGAAGGGCTGAAGATAGGAGGAGCATTTGGCAGCTTTGGGCCTGTACTCACTGGAATTTACAAGAATGCAGGGGGAATCTCATTGAAACCTAGCAAATTTTGAAAGGTCTAGATTAGGTGGATGTGGAGAGGATGTTTCCTATTGTGGGGGTATCCAGAACTAGAGGGCACAGCCTCAGATTTGGGGGTGGGGGGGGGTGACTTTTTAGAATAAAGGTAAGGAGGAATTTATTTTACCCAGAGAGTAGTGAATCTGTGGAATGCTCTGCCACAGACAGCTGTGGATGTCAAGACTGTAAACACAAATTGATAGTTTCTTGATTGCTCCAGGGCATCAAAGGTTATAGCGAGAAGGCAGGTGTATGGGGTTGAGTGGGATTCAGGGTCAGCCATGATGGAATGGCAGAGCAGACTCAATGGCTGAATAGCCTAATTCTGCTCCTGCCTTATGGTCTTATGAATTCAATGCCAAAAGCTCCTTTGGAGAGAAGAGAAGAGAAATTTTCTTTTTCACTCTGGATCTGGAATGTCAAACCTAAAAGGTGGAGAAACTAATTTGGTTTTGAAACTTAAAATTGAATTGCAGAGGTATTTGAGAATGATGAATATACAAGTTTATGACCAAATGTGAGTCGTGAGTGGAAGAACTTCTGTACTTCCAATGAACCAATAAAAAGGATGAGTGGCCAGTTTCTGAAAAGTAAAATACACAATGTTATTTTTCAAGCTTCTTAGCACTTCAATAGAACTGTATTTAAAGTATTCCCAACTACTTCAGTACAGTGGATTTTGGTTAATTGGGACATATCAGAACCAGTACATTGTGACCCAATTAAGCAACTGCACCAGTTAGCTACTGTTTAACTGAGTAACAAATTATGTATTTAAAAGAAATGCAGAATAAATTAGAACACTACCAAAACTACTACAGTACTATAAAACTGTTTATTAGTTTCTAAATAGTTACTGACGAAGGAATTCATTCAGTGCACGCTGACATATTTTGATTGACTGTAAATGAACAAAGTCAGCGCTAGTGCAGGTAGTGGACTGCCTTCAAGCAGTGCTTTCAATGACTGCATCCTCCAAGTCTTTATTTTAATTGTAATATTCAGTATGATTGTCAATACCTTTTAAATTCTTTGCAGTTCCTAACTTGTTGAAGTAGTGAAATTGTTTCATTTTCACTGCTGGCCATTTCTGACTTCTCTGAGCCTGAATGCTTGAAACCATCAACTATCAGTGAGAACAGTCGCTACCTTTTTGAACACAAGCATGCTAATGACACTATTTTAAAAACTGTTCACTCTAAGCACTATTGTAGTGTCTAACAGCCAAGTGACATGCATACTACTGATGTTGGTTAGAAAATGTTCAGCAACTATGTCCTGTCTCAATTAAGCACCATTGTGTCCCAAATAAACAAATGGAATCCTGGGTATTTTCTCCATTTGTTTTTGTTCTTATAGAGTTGTTCCAAATAACTGACTGCCCTGATTAATTGATGGCTCAGTTAACTGGAATCAACTGTATTTAAAAACTATTGCTTTTAATTGTACTGAAAATTCAGCATTAATTGATGTCACTTCACTGTCAGGATAATTCTGTTTTCAGTGTTTACTTTAATTTTAATCTTATTGAATATCTTTTCAGCAATAGGTTTGTTTATTTGGCAGTTGATATGTTTCTTTCTATATAGGGCTTTGATGTGTTACCACCATCAGAGAAGACAAAAGCAGAAAAAGCCAAATTTTTCATAGTAGCTGTAAAAGAGACTCTCAGCAAGGCAAACTATGAGCGTTTCACAGAAGCAATGCAGAAGTACAAAGTGACTGATGATTTTAATGCCATGTTAAGTGAAATGGCCGCTCTTTTTATAGAAGATTCGAGGAAAAACAACCTTCTGCGAGGTAATTAATTGTAAAAAGTTAAGTATTGTGCAGCTTCACCAAAAACACAGAACTAAATACTACCAAATAAGGTTTTAAATGAAGTAGTTATTTTGAGTCACGCCATCTAAAAATAGACAACTGTACCCATTGGACTCTGATACTATATACTATACTATCTCCATATACTATATGCACTATTTGCACTATAGATGTTCAAAAATATATCATTGCTTCTCTGTTCCCCCTCATAATAAAGTAAATGTAAATACTTCTGATATGTTCTGTATAATAAACTTAAGTTGATCTGCCTGACTGGTGCTAGGAATGCCAATCTGCAAGTTCACAGTTTTGTATTTCTTTAGGTAATAGATTATTTTGTATTGGTCATAGAAATGCTTCTATCACTGAAAATAGAATTGATGATAATGCCATACTTCTATTCCGAAGCTTTTTAAGCAATCTAAATTTTCTTGGGGTTCAGCTATTAAGCTAATTTATTTTTCTGAATATCTCTGGACTCTCTTGCAACAATATTTTAATTTAAATAGACTTTTGTGTAATTGAATATGTTTGTTGAGGCTCCAGAATTGTTTGAACACTCATGCATCAAGGTAAAACGTAAACAATTTAGAACTTTGTACCTTCTGTGAAAAATGCCAAAAATTACTGTAAAATAGTAACCATTGCTTTATTAGATTCAGTACTAAAATTGAACAAGGAGAGATTAAAGGCTTAATTGGAAAATAGCACATTTCAGTAATATTAAATGAAACAATATAAAATAGAATGAGACACTGCTACATAAAACAATTTTTAAGCAGTGGGAAATAGAAAGTAAATCAGTAGTAGGTAAGTTATTAGAAGGTATTCTAAGGGACTAGATATATAAGTATTTGATTAGCGATAGTCTTTATGGGTTTGTGCATAGTAGGTCATGTCTAACCAATCTTGTGAAGTTTTTTGAGAAAGTTAACAGGAAAGTTGATTAAGGCAAGGCTTTGGAAGTTGTCTACATGGAATTTGGCAAGGGTTTTGACAAGGTCCCGCATGGGAGATTGGTCAAGAAGGTCATTCATTCAGAATGAGGTAGTAAATTGGATTAGACATTGGCTGCACAGCAGAAGCTAGAGTGTGGTAGTAAATGATGCCTCTCTGACTGGAGGCACTTGACTAGTAGTGTGCACAGGTACTGGTGCTGGGTCCATTGTTGGTTGTCATCTTTCAATGACCTGGATGATAATGTGGTTAACTGGATCAGCAAATTTGCTGATAACACCAAGATTGTGGTGACATGGAGCTTGCAGTGGGATCTACACCAGCTGGGAAAATGGCAGATGGAATTTAATGCAAACAAGTGTAAGGTTCAATAGGTTTGGACTTTATTGCCTGGAGTATAGCAGAATGATAGTAGATTTGACGGGTATACAAAATTAGGAGGGTTAGAGATGAGCTAAATGCAAACAGGCTTTTTCCACTGAGGTTGGGCGTGGGTAGAACTAAAGGTCATGGGTTAAGGGTGAAAGATGAAATGTTTAAAGGGAACATAAGGAAAAATTTCTTGACTCAGAGGGCGGTGAGAGTGTGGAACAAGCTGCTAGTGGAAGTGATAGATGCAGGTTTGTTACAACTTTTAAGGGAAATTCGGATAGGTACACAGATGTGAGATATGGAAGGCTATAATCCGTGTGCAGATTGATGGGACTAAGCAGATTAATAGTTCGGCAATATTTCCATCTTTTACAGTTTCGAAATAACAAAAAAGGAAAAGAGCCTGAAGCAGAAGTTTGGGCACCCTGCATAGTCAGTACTTAGTAACACCCCTTTTGGCAAGTATCACAGCTTGTAAACACTTTCTGTAGCCAGCTAAGAGTCTTTCAATTCTTGTTTGGGGGATTTTCGCCCATTCTTCCTTGCAGAGAAGGCTTCTAGTTCTGTGAGATTCTTGGGCAGTCTTGCATGCACTGCGCTTTTGAGGTCTAACCACAGATTTTTGATGATGTTTAGGTCGGGGGACTGTGAGGGCCATCATGAAACCTTCAGCTTGCACCTCTTGAGGTAATCCATTGTGAATTTTGAGGTGTGTTTAGGATCATTATCCTGTTGTAGAAGCCATCCTCTTTTCATCTTCAGCATTTTTTTTTACAGACGGTATGACGTTTGCTTCCGGAATTTGCTGGTATTTAATTTAATTCATTTTTCCCTCTGCCATTGAAATGTTCACATGCCACTGGCTGCAACACAATCCCAAAACATGATCGATCCACTTTGTTCTTAACAGTTGGAGAGGTGTTCTTTTCATGAAATTCTGCACTCTTTTTTCTTCAAATATACTTTTGCTCATTGAGGCCAAAAAGTTCTATTTTAACTTCATCAGTCCACAGGACTTGTTTCCAGAATGCATCAAGCTTGTTTAGATGTTCCTTTGCAAACTTCTGACACAGAATTTTGTGGTGAGGACGGAGGAAAGGTTTTCTTCTGATGACTCTTTCATGAAGGTCACATTTGTGCAGGTGTCGCTGCATAGTAGAACAGTGCCCCATCACTCCAGAGTCTGCTAAATCTTCCTGTTCATCTTCTACTTACTTAACTATTCATAGTAACAGAAATCCTAACCGGGGTGTCCAAACTCTTGCATGCCACTTTATGTTCTGCCAGCTGTACTCCACTTTCAGTGAGTCAATTCCTAAATTACAGACACTCTCTCATCTTTCACTGCTCATTTTTATCTTTTATTGCTGCTGTTTCACATGTTTGTACTATTTCTTGTTTTATTTTAGTTGTTCCAGGAATATTACATAATCCTACACCTTGCACTTTATGTCAATTTGTCAGTCTTCAGACCATGTCTCTCGTGGACTTGTGCTAATATTATTTTGTGTCTGTATGTGCTGGATTGTAACTGTATGTGATGGGTGTGACGATACAGTGGCATGCATAAGTTTGGCAAATCAAAACCTCTGTTTGACTGCAAAAGACCTTCAGGAAGATTTAGCAGACTCTGGAGTGGTGGGGCACTGTTCTACTGTGCAGCGACACCTGCACAAATATGACCTTCATGAAAGAGTCATCAGAAGAAAACCTTTCCTGTGTCCTCACCACAAAATTCAGTGTCAGAAGTTTGGAAAGGAACATCTAAACAAGCCTGATGCATTCTGGAAACAAGTCCTGTGGACTGATGAAGTTAAAATTGAACTTTTTGGCCTCAATGAGCAAAAGTATGTTTGAAGAAAAAAGGGTGCAGAATTTCATGAAAGGAACACCTCTCCAATTGTTAAGAACAAGGGTGGATCGATCATGCTTTGGGATTGTGTTGCAGCCAGTCGCATGGGGAACATTTCAATGGCAGAGGGAAGAATGAATTAAATTAAATACCAGCAAATTCCGGAAGCAAACAACACACAGTCTGTAAAAAAAAATGCTGAAGATGAAAAGAGGATGGCTTCTACAACAGGATAATGATCCTAAACACACCTCAAAATCCACAATGGACTACCTCAAGAGGTGCAAGCTGAAGGTTTCATTATGGCCCTCACAGTCCCCCGACCTAAACATCATCAAAAATCTGTGGTTAGACCTCAAAAACGCAGTGCATGCAAGACTGCCCAAAAATCTCACAGATTCTTTCTGAATCTCACAGATTCCTTCTCTGCAAGGAAGAATGGGCAAAAATCCCCCAAACAAGAATTGAAAGACTCTTAGCTGGCTACAGAAAGTGTTTACAAGCTGTGATACTTGCCAAAAGGGGTGTTACTAAGTACTGAACATACAGGGTGCCCAAACCTTTGCTTTGGGCCCTTTTCCTTTTTCGTTATTTTGAATCTGTAAATGATGGAAATAAAAAATTAATTTTGCTTAAAATATTAAAGAAATGTGTCATTTTTAACTTTATATCTTTTGGAAATCAGGTAATCTTTTACTCCCTTAGCTGTTCACAGTAACAGAAATTTTGACCAGTGGTGCCCAAACTTTTGCACGCCACTGTATGTGTTCTTCTGCACCTTGGCACCGTTAGCTGTCTACATGTGTAGGATGAAAGAGGAGAACTCCAATACTGCTTGATAATTGTGATTCTATGTTAACTATATCAGGTTGGAGTGTTGTGAAATGCTACATAATAATGACAAACTAACACTCTTGAGATATTTTCTGGTTCTGATGCATTTCCTTACAAACAGATTTTTATCAGTTTGTTCGCCCACATCACAAGAAGATGTTTGATGAAGCCTGCTATAATTTGACTGGTGAAGGTTGTGGATTTAAACCACAGCATGCCATTCCACGAGAAGAGAGGCAGAAGAGAGAACACGAAACCGATGCAGGTATGTATTTTAAACCTTTATTAACTGGAATATGTTAATTTCTGATCAGTTCCTCTTAAGGAGAAAGCAATTTTGCACGAGCCTGCGAAAAAAGCTTCCTTCATATTTCCCCTCAAGATGCAGAACAGATGAAATTAAACACTCACTTGTCATTTTCTGTTGAGATAATAAATAGGAAGTATCTAAAGGTACTTTCCATCAACCAATCTCAACAATAATTTGTCTGGTTTTACTGTAACCATATGTGTACCTCCAGTTAAGATATTCTAATGGGAAATGTTGCAAATTATGAAATAACTAATGAGTGTTTGCTTTTCAGTAAATCAAAGGAAATTCAGGAATTAGACAAGGTTCCCCTTTTATCCTCTGTCTTCTATGTTACGTTGTATCCTTTGCTGAGCCCGTCTGGAAGGATGTGGGCAAAAGAGGGTAGCTGAGCCCAGACAGTGTTGCCACTCAGGACGAATCTTATAAATCTTTAAATGCAACTCAAGATAGTTCTGCAGATTGATTGGCATCTGAAACCGGTTTGTACTAAGTTAAGGGTCAGGCAAAAGTGAGGCCACATTCTTTGGTTATAGCTCCGAATTATCTAATCTCCCTATACTGTCAGTTCTGACTATCTGTAGGTTCTGGGAGTATGGTATAGGAGAGCTGGGATATACACCATAAGCTGAACATTGCCTGCAGTTAGGCTGAAATAGAAACTGGATTCTAACAACAGCTATCACTCCCACTTGGACAAAGAAGCTGTTCATCATATACAGGATACCAGGCCTTGCACCTCAGTATTCAAGTGCAGTTGCCCAAACCACTTTCTGTTTTATCCCAATATCAAAAATACACCGTATATATCTCCAAGGAAAGTGGTGGAAAATGTGTTTAACTTGTCTTTTATCCTAAAGACAACCTTTGTGTGTGGCTACATCAAGTTGTACATAGACCAGGCATGGGCAAACTACGGCCCGGGGGCCATATGCCTTTTTAATCCGCTTTAATAATAAAGCTTTAATAAGCTTTTTAATCCGGCCCGCAGAATTTGATGAAATTATATTAATAAACCTTGTTAACGTTTTTTTTCCCCACAATTCTGGCGTTTCCCCAATAGATGACGCACTCTATATACATTGACCTTTGTTGAGGTGCAGCGTATGACTCCACATTTGCGCTTTACTCTTTGTTCGGCTCAACCTATTTGTGTGAACAAGCGTTCAGCGTCATGAACATCAACAAAGCCAGCCACAGATCCAAGTTGACTGACCAACACCTCAGATCCATCCTGAGAATCGCCACAACAAAACTAAGTCCTGACTTTGATGCGCTGGCTAAAAAGGGAGACCAACAACACTGTTCCCACTGAAATTAAAAATAAGTTTCTTCGTTGTGTTATGTAAAAAATGCATTTGAAAATAGTTTTTTCAATAAGCCTTACATGTTACATGTCATTTCTGTTAAGTGATGGACATGAGTAGTGCGCAGGTGCACGTACGTTCTCAAAATAAAAAATGCGCTCCAGATCAAATAACGCACTCCGCATACTGGCGCGCTGTCACTGTTCTGTCCTTGTGCTGGTCGTTGTTGAGTTTTGGCACGGGACAATTGAATAAGAAGGAGCAGGACAAGTAGACCTGCATCTCCTACCGTTTTTGAAATAAAGACAGTCAGGAAGAGAGTGATGATGATAATATCTTGAAGGATAACAGAATTTTCAGTGCTTTAAAGTAATAACTGTTACTATTAAAAAAAGCTGTATTTTATTAATTTAATTTTCGGTTTTAAAAAGTCATTTCAATAAATAGCTAAATACCATGGGACTTCAAAGACAGATATTTTGTTGTAATGCATTTGTTCATTTTCAATTGAAATTAAAGCACATGTTTTCTACATATCCCATGATATTTTATTTTCTCTTATGAGGTGTATTACCAAAACACTCTGTCCATCTCCTCCTGGTCCGGCCCCCCTGTCAAATTTTAGAACCCTTTGTGGCCCACAAGTCAAAAAGTTTGCCCACCCCTGACATAGACCCTGGTACAATACCAAATGCAGTACTGTTATGTACTGGAATTCTGACTGTTTCCAATATTGTGAAGGATGATGTTGGCAATGTTGCCGTAGAACATTCCTTTCAGCAGCATTCTTCTATTCCTCCTGTCCCTGATGGAACATTTCATCCAGAAGAACCGCAAGTCATTGTCTACATAAAACATTCTCAAAACCTCAAATACGAGAAAATCTGCAGATGCTGGAAATCCAAAGCAACGTACACAAAATGCTGGATGAACTCAGTAGGCCAGGCAGCATCTGTGGAAGGGAGTAAAGAGTTGATGTTTTGTGCCAAAACACTTCATCCGGACTCAAAGCCTATTAGGAGGAGGTATTGTGAAGGAGATGATGGATCCTGGTGGATGGTTTACTGGGCAGTCTGTTAAAGTCATTAAGTCATTTGCCAGAACATCTCCTTGTCCAAACTTTCAAATTGGTGCCAAACCTTGCTTGACTGGGCCTGAGAGGGGCCCTACTTGTCAGATCTTTCATGTACAGCTGGAGTCCCAGTGCACATGCTTCCCGAGAAGTAGCTGAAGAGCAAGACTAATGCAATGCATGTTTTATATGAAGTTTTGTAAAATGGTGCTGTAGCTTTTATGGATTTTGTACTTGCTAATGGAAAATGTCACTGATTTTGAAATATGCTAAAGTGTGCTCCAAGGACATTGAATACAAGAACAGGGAGGGGATGGAAGAACTGTAAGTACTCGTTAGAGCACAATTGGAGTATGGATATAGTTCGAATTGAATTACAAGAATTGGTTGAGACTGGAAAAGATTAGATAGGAAGCATGATTACGAGGTGGAGATCATTTTCTTTAGGACTGCAGTGCACGAAGTCTCGATTATGTGAGTAGGAAGAGCTTTGTTCACTTAGCAGGAGTCAAAATCTAATGAAGGAATTCAAAGAAATATTTTGTCACCCAAAGAGTGATAGGATCACTAGCCACAAGCAAGGTAGAACTCTTCAATGCATTCATAATGTACCTAGAAGAAATTTTAACATGCGGAAACTTGTAAGGTGAAGAACTGCTGAGCTAGATAAGCATCAACTTTATAATTGTATGTATCATTTGTGAGCTCTTGAGCTCTAGGTTTCTATGATTCCATACAAACTGGCACCATTTTGCCATGGAGTTGGACAATCAATGTCAGGGCTGTGTAAAAAGAGCTACCTTTTAATGAGGATGATGATTAAGGTTTAAAAAGCAGTGCTTTGTGGCAGTTTTCTCTGAGTTAACGACAATCAACGTCAAGACTGCATAAAAAGAGCTATCTTTTAATCAGGAGGGCAATTGAGATTTTAAAGGCAGAGTTTCTCTGAGTTGCAAAGTGAATGAAAAGAGCTACTTTTCAGGCAAGTCTGCATTCAAGATTTAAAACGCAGAGCTTTGCGGCAGGTTCTGAGGCCAAGGACAAGAATGTCTCGGACCAGGTCCATGGCATTCTCAAGAGCAAGGGTGAGCATCCAGAAGTCCTGGTACATATTGGCATCAATGACATAAGTAGACAACATTCTGAAGAGAGATTTTAGGGAGCTAAGTAGAAAGTTGAGAAACAGGACCTTCAGGAAAGTAATTTCTGGATTTCTGCCTGTGCCAGTGAGGACAAGAAAAGGATAATTTGGCAGATGAATGCATGGCTGCAGAACTGATGCGGGGGGCAGGGGTTCAGATACATGGATTATTAAGATCTCTTCTGGGGAAGCTACGACCTGTACAAAATGGATGGGTTACACCTGAATTCAAGGGGGTCCAATATCCTTGTGGGCAGGTTGGCTAGAGTTGTTCGGGTGGGTTTAAACTCACTTGGCAGTGGGGTGGGAACCAGAGTGATAGTGCTGAAGATGAGGTACTTGGTTTACAAACAGAGGCAATGTGCAGTGAGACTCCTAGCAAGGAGAGGCTGATGATAGGGCAAAATTGTAGTCTACAGAATGAGTTGCAATTTAAAAGGCAGACAAAATAAAAAAGGGAAAATGTAGGACTAAAGGTGTTATATTTGAATGTGCGCAGTATATGGTATGAGGTAGATGAACTTTTAGTTACAGATTGGCATGTATGATGTAGGCACACTGAATAGTAGTTGAAAGAAGATTATAGCTGGGAGCTTAATGTCCAAGGATACACATTGTATCAAAAAGACAGGGAGGAAGGCAGAAGGAGTGGCATTGCTCTGCTGGTAAAAAATGAAATCAGTCATTAGATGTGACATTGGGTCGGAAGGTGTTGAATCATTGTGGATAGAGCTAAGGAACTGCAAGAGTGAAAACCTTGATGGGAGTTATATACAGGCCCCTAAACAGTAGTGAGGATGTGGTCTACAAATTACAATGGGAGATAGAAAATGCATACCAAAAGGGTAATGTTATAATAGTCATGGGTGATTTCAATATGCAGGTAGATTTGGAAAATTGGGTTGGTGCTGGATTCCAAGAAGGGGCATTTTCTGGAATGCACACAACATGGCTTTTTAGAGCAGCTTGTGGTTGAGCCCACAAGGGAATCAGGTATTCTGGATTGCATGTTATGCAAAGAACTGGAGTTGATTGGAGAGCTAAAGGTAGAAGAACCCTTAGGGGAAAGTGATCATAATATGAACAAATTCACCCTGAAATCTGGGAAGGAGAAACAAAATTCAGATTTATCAGTATTACAGTGGATTCAAGGGAAATACAGAGGCTTGTGAGAGGAGTTGGCCAGAATTGATTAGAAAATCACTCTGCCAGTGATGACAGCAGAGCAGCAATGGCTGGAATTTCTGGAAGCAATTCGGAAGGCATAGGATATATACATCTCACAGAGGAAGAAGTATTCTAAAGGCAAGATGACACAACTGTGGCTAACAAGAGAAGTCTAATCCAACATAGAAACCGAAGAGAGTCATATAATAGAACAAAAATTAGTATGGTTAGGGGACTGAGAAGCTTTTAAAAACCAACAGAAGACAACTAAAACAGTCACTAAGAAGGTAAAGATGGAATATGAAAACAAGCTAGACAATAATATTAAAGATAATACCAAAAGTTTCTTCAGATACATAAAGTTTAAGAATAGGCAAGAGTGGATATCGGACCACTGGAAAATGATACTGGAGAGTTAGTAATGAGGGACAAGGAAATGGCAGACAAGCTGAAAAATTGTTAGCATCAGTCTTTACTGTGGAAGGCACTAGTGGTATGGTGTTAGTTCCAGAAGTCAGTGGTCATGAAGTCTGAAGTTATTACTAGGCAGTAGATCTTGCAAAACTGGAGGTCTGAAGGTAGCTAAGTCACCTGGACCAGGTGGTGTACACCCCAGGGTTCTGAAGGAGATGGCTGAAGGGATTGTGGAGGCATTAGTAATGATCTTTCAAGAATTATTAGATTCTGGAATGGTTCTGGAAAACTGGAAAATTACAAATGTCACTCCAATCTTCAAGAGGGAGAGGCCAGAAATGGAAATTATAGGCCAGTTAGTCTGACCACAATGTTTGGGAAGATGTTGGAATGGATTATCAAGGATGTCATTTGGGATACATGGAGGTACGTGATTAAATAGGTCTTAGAATGGATTTCTCGAGGGAAAATCTTGCCTGATAAATCTGTTGGTATTATTTGAAGAAATAACAAGTGGGATAGACAGAGGAGAATTGGTTGATGTTGTGTACTTCAGTTTTCAGAAGGCCTTTGTGGCTGCCACATGTGAGGCTGCTTAACAAATTATGAGCCCATGGTATTACAGGGAAGATTCTATCATGGCTCAAGAAGTGGCTGATTGGCAGGAGCAAAGAGTAGGAATAAAGGAAGCTTTTTCTGGTTGGCTGCAGATAACTAGTGATGTTTCACGGGGGTCTGTGTTGGGACCGATTCTTTTTACGTTTTATGTCAATGATTTGAATGGTGAAATTGATGGCTTTGTTGCAAAGTTTGCAAATGATATGAAGATAGGCAGAGAGCAGGGGTAGTTTTAAGGAAGTAAAGTGGCTACAGAAGGACTTAGATTTGGAGAATGGGCAGATGGAATACAACGTTGGGAAGTTATGGTCATGCACTTCGGTAGAAAAAATGAAAGGGTTATCTATTTTCTAAATGGAGAGAAAATACAAAAAACTGAGGCGCAAAGGGACTTGTGAGTTCTTGTGCAGGATTCCATAAAGGTTAATTTGCAGGATAAGTGTGTGGTGAGGAAGACAAATGCAACGTTAGCATTCCTTTCAAGAGGACTAGAGCATAAAAGCAAGGATGTTACACTGGGAGTTTATAAAGCATTGGTGAGGCCTCATAGAGTATTATGAGCAGTTTTAGGCCTCTTATTTTAGAAAGAATGTGCTAAAACTGGACAAGGTTCATGAAAATGTTTGCAAGATTGAATGGCTTGTCATGAAGAGTGATGGCTCTGAGCCTGTATTCACTAGAATTCAGAAGAATGGGAGGGTCTCATTGATACCTATCAAATGATAAAGGGCCTTGACAGAGTGGATGTTGAGAGGCTGTTTCCTATGGTGAGAGAGTCAAAGACTAGCGAACATAGCCTCAGAATAGAGGGGCGTCCTTTTAGAACAGCAATGTGGAGGAATTTCTTTAGCCGGAGTCTGTGAATCCGTGGAATTGTCACAGGCGGCTATGGAGGCTTTATATTTAAGGCAGAGGTTGATAGATTCTTGATTGGTCAGAGCATGAAGGGATACAAGGAGAAGGCAGGAAATTGGGGCTGAGGGGGAAATGGACCTGCCATGATAAAATGGCTGAACCAACTAGATGGGCCAAACAGCCTAATTCTGCTCCTTTATCTTATGGTCTTGTGGTCTTCACCATGGTGTCCTAGAATCTGAGAGACAGAGTAAAATCCGAGAGCCCAAACTGAATGTGAAATTTAAATCCTGTTTAACTTTAAACAAATTGTTTTATTTATTGAGGTTTTAAGTAATATGTATTTTACTGCATGCTCCATTGTCAATCAGCTTATTGATTTAATAAGAAATTTGAAATAGCAAATTTATGCATCAAATCAATAAATCAAAGTTACAGTTTCTGGAAAGTCCTGGACTCTTGAAATCTGTGTGTATATTTCATCAGCACATAACAATGTGCCTGTTCAATTCAGAATACTTCAATATAGTTTACAAATGGAGGCACAAGAGACTGCAGATGCTAGAATATGGAGTAACACAGAAAGCTGGAGGAACTCAGCAGATCTAAAACATCAGTGGAGGAAAATGGACAGACATTATTTCAAATCGAGACTTTTCATCTGGATTGGATGTCGACTGTCCATTCCCCGCCACCTGCTGAGTTCCTCAAGCTTTTTTTGTTTGTTGCTTGCAATATAACCATATGAAGATTGCAGCAGAAGCTACTGCAAAAGGTTTATTTTCTAGCAATAAGTTTTAAAAGAAGCTAAAGAAATTTTATAACTGACAGCTGTGACTAATATTTATTCTTAAAAGTGGAACAATCTGGAATTCACAAGGTTAATTTTCCAGGAAATACAAATAATGTAGTTCCTCATATTGCATAACTCTTTTTCACAGAACAATAATTACTTTCACTTTAGTGTTTATTTTCTGATTATTCCCCTGCTTCTAAGCTGTCATGCACATGTAGAATATTTCTTATACGGTTAGATGGTTTCAGATTTGTTTCTTATTTTGCTTGGACCACTAATGATTCTGAAACTAAGCTTATTCTTCAGCCATTAAATAATCGTGATGAATCGAGCTGATTTGGATTGTCTCACCCTAAGAAGAAAAGGGCACCATCTGGAATTTGTTAAAATGAATATTGGCATAGCCTATAACAGGGTTCATCAAAACCATAAATTGTTTCCCAGAGTATGTGCTGTCTTCAAAAGCAGAGGTCAATGTGGGGAGCTAAATGTAAATCCTCACACCAAAAGTTTTGGTTCAATCAGGATCCTGATCTGAGTTCACAGAGAAATGAAGAGACAAAGCTAGTAGCTCCAAACTTTCATGGAAATAGTTAAAGAGTTAAATAGGCAAACTACAGTTTGACAGAATAACAAATTATGTGCACTCAGACCTGCTTAACACTGAGGATGCATTCCTTATAGTTGGAATGCTATATAAATCAACACTATGCAGGGTCATTATAACATTATGTAAATAGACGTGTGTGAATGAATTTTTGTCATTTTTTAAAATTTCAATAAAGGATTGAATAAACGCATTGTAACAAATCAGCACTATGCTGGGTAGTATTATGCAGGGTCTGGGTGTATTTAAATGAAATACTGAATAAATTAGAACACTACCAATACTAACAGAGTACTGTAAAACTGTGTATTAGTTCCCAATATTTATCAACAGAGGAATTCATCCAGTGTACACTGCCATATTCTTTTGACTGTAAATGAACAAAATCAGCACAGACACCAAGTGCAGATAATGGATTGCCTTCGTACAATGCTTTCACCGACTGTATCCTTCAGATCTTCATTAACACTGCAACATTCAAGAAGAGTGCCGATACCTTCAAATTCTTCGTAGTCCTTATCCTGTTGAAGTAATGAAATAGTTTCATTTTCACTCCTGGCTTTTCTGGCACCTCCAGTCTCAATCTTGAAGCCGCAGTCAGCATAAACAATTCTGAATTATCTTACTGCTTATTTTGATAACTATCAGTGACAGAAATCGCTAGTTTTTGAACAGAAATACACACAACTGATGCTATTTAAAAAGTGTGTGCTCTGAGCATAGTGTAGGATCTCACACAAGTGCACGCAAACACCGCTAGTATCTGTCTCCTGTCCTGATTAAGTAGTATAGTGTCCCAAGTAAATTAAGGGAATCCCAAGGTATTTGCTCAAACTTGACTTTGTTCTTTAAGAATTGTCCCAGATAACTGGCTGCCTAATAAACCAATGTCCCAATTAACCGGCCTTTACTGTATTTATTGTTTTTATTGCATTCTTTATGCTAACTGTGTTTTTTTTTTGCTGCATAAGATCCGGAATGGCAAGAATCAGTTTTGAATCATGATAAAAATAAGCTAGAAACATGCAGACTTTCACATCTTGGTTACTATTTACAAATAATTATTGGAATTCTACTATAGCCATAGAATTTTTAAAATTGGTTACTATCTAGGTTAAATTGAAGGCTGCAAATTTACTACCCTTATGTTTAAACAGAATAATTGTAGTTCATCATTTTATGAAAAATGCAGGTGGTGAAAATAAGTGGAAATTTGCGAGTGCAGATTCCGACATGAGTAAGTTCACATCAACAGCAAGTTCAACTCAACAGCTAAATGCTTGCACACACCTTAATAAAGGTGGACAGCATTTAAACTATGGACCTCTTACCAAAGGTATGTGAATTTTTAGGCTGTATTATGTAATATTATTATTTCTTTTGCTGATTAGTTTTCCTATTTTGTGTTCTCTCAATTTTATTTTTGTTTAGGAAACCTTGCTATTCAATAATCCTAACTGGAAAACTCCCAAGAGTATGATTTGGGAAATTTAAACATACATTGATCTCTGATTCACCTGTCATTTTTTAATAAGCTCTGCTATTGCAATATCTCAGTGTTTTACAGTTTAAAACTCCTGTAGGAAAGATTAGGAATTTAGGACTAAGAAATTTAAGTTTTATTATGAATGTCCTCTCTATTGCAACTAAAAATGAATGAGATTTTCAATTAATTATTTTATCTTGCTTAAAATATTGCATTAATATAGGCTTTTGTCTTTAAATATAGATGAAATATCTAATAATGAACTAACCAGTTTTGCGGGCACATCTAAAACATCAATTACAGCAGCAGAGCAGAAGAAGCAACAATTACTTGCTGCTTATATTAATGATGTTAAGAAAGCTTTAGGACCTTGTAAATACAGCAGATTCTCGACAATACTTCAGACGTATAAAAGGACTGATAACTATGAAAACATGGTGTCAGAAATAGCAGCGCTATTTACAGAAAAGTGTGAGGATTTTCATTTGCTAAGAAGTAAGTAACTACTGTTCCAATAATGTTGAATTGTATAGTAAGGTTGTATTTGTTTTGCAGTTAGTTCTCCAATGCTACATCTATCTCCATGTGTTTATATGGTTGACTACTTCCAAGACATTCACTAAGTTCTTCTGAAAATACCTAGATTCTCCAATGATTGTAAAACAATTTTACAGAACACAGGCAGCACAGCTAATAGTGGTTTTGTTGCTTGAATTGTGATTTGTAAAGTGGTTGATGGCTGACCTAAGCATTTTCTGTTGATATTTCAGATTTACAGATTGTTGTTTTAATGTTGATTACATGTGCTTCCTTAATTTAGATTCCATTTCAGCTTGATACTATTTATGCTTTGTCATGTACCAAATGAATTGACTCATTGCAACTGCAGTATGTTCTTCACCTCCATTTAATTGTCTTAAAATACTTCCGTATAAAATGAGTATGTTTGTAAGGACTCTAGTGTACAGGATCTGGAAGCTCACAATTGGGGCTGAGTAGTTTAAGTCTGTTAAAGTTCTGAAGAAAAGATTACTTGCTGATCACTGTTTACAACAGTTAAAACTGCTATCAGTTACATAAATACAGTACCTAATAAATTACTCTACCTTAGAAGCTCAAAGTTCTTTGCCATTGCATTTAAGAACTATCAATGAATTGTCATTCAATCATTGCTAATGTCATCACAGGAATGTAATTTATCTCAAATATCTGAACCATTGATCATGATGTATGATCTTTAAGGACAGGATTAAACCTGACTATAACAGAAGGAATTGCTAAATTTATAGAAACTGTTCAGGACTCATTATGAATAAGTGTTAATGCTACATCTACTTTGGATAAACAATGTCTTGCATTCATAACATTCTTTAGTTCAAAGTACATTTATTATTAAAATATGTAGATGTCAGCATATACTACCCTGAGATTCACTTTTGCAGATATTCATAGTAGAGTCAATAAAAAACTATACAGAAAGATGAACTACCAATGTGCAAAAGAAGACAAGCTGTGCAAATGCAATAAATAATAAATAGCTAGATAAATAAATAATATTGAGTACATGAGTTGTAGAGTCCATAGGTTGTGGAATCAATTCATTGTTGAGGTGAGTTATCCACGCTGGTTCAAGAGCATGATGGTTGAAGGGTAATAACTGTTCCTGAGCCTGGTGGTATGGGACCTAAGGTTCTTGTACCTTCTTCCTGATGGCAGCAGTGAGAAGAGAGGATGGCCTGGATGGTGGGGCTCCATGATGATAGATACTGTTTTCTTGTGGCAGTACTCCTTGCAGTTGTGAGAGATTTTCCTACGATGGACTGGGCTGTACCCGCTTTTTTTTTGTGGGCTTTTCCATTCATGGCCAGTGATTTTTCCATACCAAGCCATGATGCAATTAGTCAGGATACTGTCCATCAAACATCTATAGAAGTTTGTCAGAGTCTTAGATGACATGCTGCATCTGTGCAAACTTCAAAGTAAGTAGAAGTGCTACTGTGCCTTTTTTGTAATGGCACTTATCCTAATGCCCTTCCCTTGACAACATTGGTGGTGTGGAGAGGGGAGACTTGCAGCTTGGGCAACTGCTGGTCTTCCATAAAAAAAAACCTTGCCCAGGCTTGCACCCTGGAAACTTTCCAAGGTGCAAATCCATGGTCTATCGAGACTAATGGAGGCCTACAATGGCCTACAAAGGCCTTATGTGCTGGTCCTAAGATACATCCTCTAAAATAATAATGCCAAGGAATTTAGAGTTTCTGATCCTCTCCAACTCTAATCCCCACTGAGGACTGGCTCATGGATCTCTGCTTTCCCCTCTCTAGTCAATAATCAGATGTTTGGTTTCCTGATGTTGATTGCGAGGTTATTGATGTGGCGCTATTCAGCCATCTTTTCAATCTCCCTCCAATATGCCAATTTGTCACTAACTTTGATTTGGCTAGCAACAGTGGTATTTTCAGCAAACTTGAATATAGCATCAGAGCTGGACTTAACCTCGCAGTCATAAATTTGTTTTCCCATTTTCTAGCTCTTGATCCTTTTCTATTTTGTGTTTTGCCTGTCAAATCCATCACTTGCAGGAAAAGGCATTGAAATGGTGGCAAAGAAGGGAGAGCTGCATTGAGTTTAAAAGTATTTATACATATCTGTTGATCATGTGGCCCAGAAGTTGCAATTAGCTTAAAAGAATGCAAAAAAGCCTAGCATACCATTTGATGTAATCATGGCTAGAAATCAAGGAGAAGCTATTGGAAAATTTTACAGTAGGAACAAAAATCGACACACAAGTAAAAGTGAGCATTTTATAGAAATCTCAGTTGATCCGATATTCTCAGCTCGCCTATGGGAGAATTATTTGGTAGCGTTGGACACATTTTGATATCAGTTTCAAAGTAGTTTTCAACAAAAATAAAGTACTGAATTGCTTAAACAGTGGCAATATTTACTAATTATATCGTTACAGGATTTTATATGTTTGTTAGAACACATCACAAAACACAGTTTAACCAGATGTGCAAAGAACTAACAGGAGCAGACTGTAATCAGTTCTTCGAGAAGGAGCATCAGCTTGATAAACAAGGGGAAATTCTGAACAAGGATCAACAGAAGCTCCCTAAGCATACACTTATGACAGAAAAGGAAATTGCCAGCAATAGAGAAAATGGTAGGTAGCCATTTACTGTCTTTCACAAGTAATATTTGTACAATATTTCCATGGTAAGGCCATTGCCTGTGCTACCAGGGAGAGCTTAAACTAGAATGCAGTGGGGCAGGTTACAAAGAAGCAGCAAGGCCAGTGGGGGGCTGGAATCTGATGCAGAATTCAATGTCAGTAAGTTGAGTTTACAAGAAAGGCAGCATGACAGAAAACAAGGAAAGGTTTTTGGATTAAATTGCATTTATTTCAATGTAAAAGGCCTGACAGAAAAGGCAAATGAACTCAGGTCATAGATAACTCACGGAACTGGGATGTAGTCATTAGAGAAACGTGGCTAGAGGATGGGCAGAACTAGCAGCTAAATGTTCCAGGTTACAGGTGCCATAGGTATGATGGGGTAGAGGAGGAGGGAGTTGCATTCCTCATTAAGGAGAACATCACACAGTAATCCAAGATGAAATTACTGAAGGGTCATCCAAAGAATCTTCATGATTGGAGATAAGGAATAAGAAGGTGATGATAACATTGTTGGGAATGTACTATAGGATTCCTAATAGCAGGAATTAAGGGAATAAATATGCAGCGAGATTGTAAAAATTTGCAAGAATAATAACATAGTTATAGTAGGGGATTTTAAATTTTCCTAATATAAAATGGAACAGAATCAGGTTTATTATCACTGACCTACAGTATAGTATATAGAATCTGGTTTTTTAGTAGCAGTACAGTACAAAGTCATATTATTATAAATGACAAAATAAATAATGTAAAAAAGTAGTAATGAGATTGTGTTTATGGATTGATATAATGAGTGATAAGGACCTAAATAGATGGAATTTGTTAAGAGTGTTCAGGGAAAGTTCTCTCAGGCAATATATAGAAAGCCCTACAGGGAGGGGCAAAACCCTGACCTACTCTTGAGTAATGTGTGTGTGTGGGGGGGGGGGGGGGACTGGTGACAGTGGAAGAAAACTTTGAGAAATAGTTCATAATTCTATTAATTTTAAAATAGCTATGGAACTGGCCCTTCAGTTTAAGTTCTAAATTGGAGCAAGGCAAATTTTGACAATGTTAGACTGGAACTTGCAAATGTTGATTGGAGTAAGTTGAGGGCAAGTGAACCACAGGGAAGTGGAGGGCTTTAAGGCTTTAAAAAGTGTAATGACAAGAGTTTAAGTTTGCCATATTTTTGTTAAAGTAAAAATCAAGTCTGGCAAAAGTAGGAGACCCTGGATGGAAAGGGTCATCCTGTAGTAAGGTAGAAAAGGAGGCATGGGCAGGTTCAGGCAGCTGGGGCCAAGTGAATCATTATAGGAGAATGCAGGAGTATACTTCAGAAAGAAATTGGGCAAAAAGGTGACATGAGGTAGCTTTGCAGATAAGATTGTGGAGAATTCAAAGAGATTTATAAGAATATTAAGGGAAAAAGATATTTTAACACTAAAACAAAAATCATTATAAATTACAAAATAAATAGTGCAGAAGAGAAATAATAAGGTCATGCTTATGGACTGCCAGAGTGTTAATTGCTTAAATGGACCTCACAGACCAAGTGGACAATTTGTCTGGAGCTGCAGGAGTTGAGCGATGTCTTGAATATTTCTCCCTTTTTTTTCCTGTGAAGAAAAACCTGGACTTTGGAGCTGGAGATGAGTCTTGTGGTAGTCCACATTATAACAGAGTAAATGCTGGATGTCTTAATACTTAGGAAGATAGATAAATCTCTAGGGATGATCAAGAACACAGGAAGGTAGAGAAGATTGGTGTAGACAGTCAAGATTGTTATCAGAATATACAGATGGATTTTGATCAGTGGGTAAGTGAGCTGAGGAATGGCAAATGGATCTTATTTTTGGATAAGAGCATTTGCATTTTAAGAAGACAAATCAGGTAGGATTTCACAGTGAATAGTAGGACCTTGGAGAGTGTTGGAGAATATAGGGACTTGGGAGTACAAGTACATTACTCTCTGAAAGTGGTATCATAGAAGGTGGTGAAGAAAGATTTTAGCATGCTGGATTTTGTCAGTCAGGACATTGAGTACAAGTAGTCCCTGAGTTACGAACGCCGTCCGCCATTTTGAGTCGGATCGCAACGCCGTCCGCCATTTTAAGTCGTTGCCGTTGACACTGTGTTGAGTGTGTAACTTTGTATTTGGCTTAAATTTTTCTTAGCAAGATTCGCCCTGACCCCCGCCCCCCCTCCCCCATTCCATTCCAGTCGGCTGGTGGCTCAGTGATATCACCGCCAGGCTGGAGAATGGAGGTTCCTGAGTTCGATCCAGTGCTGGGTTGATGTCGAGCTCGCAACTCGACCTCGTAAAAGAAAACACTGCCACCTCCAGTTTAAATTCCCACACAGAATATTGTAGAGGATCAAATACCCAAACCCAGCACCGCCCCCACTTGTCCCATTTAACCTGTCTTAGTGCAGTAAGCCTTTAGGACCCAGGGAATTCAGTGCGGTGGTCTTTAGGAGCAAGCGGACCTCAGGAGTCGGCACAACTCAGGACCCACTGCCCGCAGTGTTTTTGTTCCATTGACGGGAAGCGATTGCGATTGAAAATAAAGTGGAAAAAATAAAGCTTTTGGAAAGAGGTGAAACACCATCGGTCGTTGGAAAAGCGTTAGATCAACGATTGGAACAATTTTAATGGATAAAGTGAGAATAATGGAGCAACTGAAAGGTCCTGCCCCGATGAAAGCTACAAATATTACTGAGCAACACAGTGGTTTAATTATTGGAATACATACATTTCTTAAGTGTTTTAAATGCATAGAAAGGTAAAGTATATACTATATACTAAGACAAACGTTTGACTAACTGACACTGAATAATGCCAGATGTACTCGTTTCAACTTACGTACAAATCCAACTTAAGGATGGACTCGGGAACAGAACTCATTCGTAACCCGCAGACTGCCGGTATGGAAGTTGTAATATGATGAAGTATGTAATATGATGTTACAGTTGTACAGATTATTGGTGAGGCTGCATTTGGAATAATATTCTGTTTAGTTATGGTCACAATGCTATAGGAAACATGTTGTTAAAGTGGAAATAATGCAGAGGTGATTTACGATAATGTTGCTTGGCCTTGAACTGAGTTATGGAAAGGTTTTAAGGAGGTTGGGACTTCATTCATTGGAGTGTAGGAGAATGAGGGGTGAGCTTACAGAAGTGTACAAAATAATAAAGGACATAGGGTAAACATGAGGAAATCTGCAGATGCTGGAAATTCAAACAACACACAAAGTGCTGGTGGAACACAGCAGGCCAGGCAGCATCTATAGAAAGAAGCACTGTTGACGTTTCGGGCCGAGACCCTTCGTCAGGACTAACTGAAAAGAGAGATACTAAGAGATTTGGAAGTAGTGGGGGGAGGGGGAAATGTGAAATGATAGGAGAAGACCGGAGGGGGTGGGATGAAGCTAAGAGCTGGAAAGGTGATTGGCGAAAGTGATACAGAGCTGGAGAAGGGAAAGGATCATGGGACAGGAGGCCTTGGGAGAAAGAAAGATGGAGCGGGGGAGCACCAGAGGGAGATCGAGAACAGGCAGGGTGATGAGCAGAGAGAGAGAAAAAAAACAACTAAGTATGTCAGGGATGGGGTAAGAAGGGGAGGAGGGGCATTAACAGAAGTTAGAGAAGTCAATGTTCATGTCATCAGGTTGGAGGCTACCCAGCCGGTATATAAGGTGTTCCTCCAACCTGAGTGTGGATTCACCTTGACAGTAGAGGAGGCCATGGATAGACATATCAGAATGGGAATGGGATGTGGAATTAAAATGTGTGGCCACTGGGAGATCCTGCTTTCTCTGGCGGATTGAGCGTAGGTGTTCAGCAAAACGGTCTCCCAGTCTGTGTCGGGTCTCACCAATATATAAAAGGCCACACCAGGAGCACCGGACGCAGTATACCACACCAGCCGACTCACAGGTGAAGTGTCGCCTCACCTGGAAGGATTGTCTGGGGCCCTGAATAGTGGTGAGGGAGGAAGTGTAAGGACAGGTGTAGCCCTTGTTCTGCTTACAAGGATAAGTGCCAGGAGGGAGATCGGTGGGAAGGGATGGGGGGGATGAGGGAGCGATCCCTGCGGAAAGCAGAAAGAGGAGGGAGGGGAAAGTTGTACTAGGTAGTGGGATCCCGTTGGAGGTGGCAGAAGTTACGGAGAATTATACATTGGAGGCTAGTGGGGCGGTAGGTGAGGATAAGGGAAACCCTATCCCGAGTGGGGTGGCGGGCGGATGGGGTGAGGGCAGATGTATGGGAAATGGGAGAGATGAGTTTGAGGGCAGAGTTGATGGTGGAAGAAGGGAAGCCCCTTTGTTTAAAAAAGGAAGACATCTCCTTCGTCCTGGAATGAAAAGTCTCATCCTGAGAGCAGATGCGGCAGAGATTGAGGAATTGTGAGAAGGGGATAGCATTTTTGCAAGAGACAGGGTGAGAAGAGGAATAGTCCAGGTAGCTGTGAGAGTCTGTACGCTTATAGCAGATATCAGTAGATAAGCCGTCTCCAGAGATGGAGACAGAAAAATCAAGAAAGGGGAGGAAGGTGTTGGAAATGGACCAGGTAAATTTGAGGGCAGGGTGAAAGTTGGAGGCAAAGTTAATGAAGTCAACGAGCTCAGCATGTGCAAATACGAAATCTGCAGATGCTGGAAGTTCAACAACACACAAAATGCTGGTGGAACACAGCAGGCCAGGCAGCATCTATAAGGAGAAGCACTGTCAACGTTTCGGGCCGAGACCCTTCGTCAGAGCTCAGCATGCGTGCAGGAGGCAGTGCTATAGGGTGATGTGCACGATTTAATAGGAATCTGAAGGGCAGCCTTTTCATCCAGAGTATAAAAACACAAAAATACAACTGCAGATGCTGTGGATCAAAGAATATGTACACAACGCTGTAAGAACTCAGCAGGCCAGGCAGCATCCGTGAGAAAAGAGTAGCCAACGTTTCAGGCCGAGACCCTTCATCATCCAGAGTATGATCTATGAATGGAATGAGCTGCCAGATGAAGTATTTGAGGCAGATATAGTAACAACATTTAAAAGTAAGCCAGACAGATAGGAGAGGTTTAGAGGGATATGGGCCAAATAGTACTAATGTAGATAGGAATCTTGGTAGGCATAGACTAATTGCGCTAAAGGGCCTGCGCTGTATTTTTCTATGAAAGCATTATCAATCGATATTTATTATATTACAGAGCAACAGGTCATTTTTTTCTCATCATGAACATTGTACCACCATCAAAAGGCATAATCTGACCATATTTGAATATTGGTTGAACAGAATTATACTTGTAGATTCTGCATAGTTATTACATTGAAAAGAACCAGTGGACAAGCACAATAACTGGGATGGCTTAGAACCAAATGGCTTCTCAGCTATGGGGAGAGGAAATGTACTTTTAAGAGAACAGTCGAAAATTAAATCCTGTATGAGGCTTTAGCCATGCTGAATTGTAACTGATAATCTTCAAAAAAAATTTTCACTTAAAACTGAATGGTACATTCACAGCAGCATTATTCAGTAGAACAATAAATTCAGGTACAGTTTGTGGGTAATCAAGATAAAGATCACTGTCACAAGTTTTTGTGTGTAGTGATACCTTTTTCTGCTTAAATAATTAATGTAATTTACAATTATATTTTGATAGGTGAAGGATCTGTTTCAACACAATGTAAGATTTCGGCATTCTTTCCAAAGAGTGAGAAATTAAAAGCATCAAATGCTTCAGGGACTTCAAACACTTGGCATTGTGTTTCTGACAGTTCAGTAAAAAGCTGTCCCTCTGAAGCTCAGGAAATAACAACAAAAACTATACGGCCTCCAACATCAACTGAAACACTGTTGCCTTTCTCCTCTGATGTGAATTTGAAGTTTGGTAAGTTAAATGAATTAAATTATGCTAGAACTGAGCTCAAGTTTACAGTATTTCTGACATTTAACAAACATACCCTTTTAACTTGCTAAAATAGTTTCCATATCCAAAGTTAATTTTTAAAATCTACCACTTTCAGGTATTTGCCCTTTGCCATGCTTCTACTGGACAAAGTGTTCAGTGATAATACTCTTGCTTCTGTCTTTAGAAAGGAACACTGACTCAAAAATACAGTGGCACAATCTGAAAAGAAGCAAGAGTTTTTCCAGTGACCAAGACAAAATTTATCTCTTAATCAAAGTCTAAATCTGTTGAGCTGACCATTTGTTTCAGTGAGTTAGTTGCTGTGTATCCTCGATTATAATATAGACTGTTTTTTTTAATTGATTGAAGACCACTTAATGTTGTCCTGATGTTGTTCAAGGCATTCTGTAAAGCAGATCTTTTTGGATAAGCTAGCTTGCTTACGTGTTATTCATTCATCTCGGTGAAAATCAATGTCATGGTTTATTTTGAAAAGGTAAGTAAATATCCAGAGAATAAGCAATAGAATGTAGAAGATTAATGGAAGCTGTGTTAAGCGTAATAGGCTTTTTAGTGTATATTCCATTGCAAGTCATCTTTGTACTGCATAATAATTACTGTATAACTTTTAGGTTTCTTTTAGTAAATTGGAGGAAATATTTTGGCTTTCTTTTGTGGTTATTTGCCATTAACAAAGGCTTCTCTGCATGTTTACACAGTTCTAGAGTTTTTGCCTATACTAACTTACCTGGAAATTCTTCATAGGTCAGTCTGAGTACTTCCTAATATGGATTGAAGGAAGAAGTGACAGGGAAGAGCTTGAAGCCTTTCTTTGCATTTATGGTGTCATTCACTTCCTCAGGACATTCCAAAACTGCTTAATCTCTTTAGCCTACAGACATCGTCTTGATTTAATTAAACCTGATGATAAAAATAATCACTGAGTCAGAAATGACATCACAAATTATGGTTTTAATACAAAGTCTGTTTGATGAGCAGTCATTATAAGCCAGTAAACAGATGTGTTAGAAAAATTAGATGGATTTTATATTACTTTGAAATGTGATGTAATCCATTTAAAATATCTGAATTGCATGTTTGGTGATTTAGATATTGAAATGCTTTAGGTATTTAAAGCAATCTCTGTTGCATTTTTTCATTGTAAACTCCAGTTTCAACATTCTCAGACTGAACTGATTTGGAATAAAACAAAATTGCCACAAAGTTTACATTTTAAAAGTTCTTTTAAAAATCAGATTAAGATTAACTTTTAATTTTCTACCAAATTTAAATTTTTGATGTTGTTTTATTGAGTATAATTTGCTTTTTAGAGCTAGATTGTTGATACCTGTACACTTCAGGCTCGTGTGTGAGGCTAACATATTAGTTTGGAAAATATTCCCTAACTTGATCTCAGACTTTTAACCACAAAGGAATATCATCACCTGCTCACATATTATTATTGTCTCAGTAGTTAAGTTACAAAAAAGATACAGTTGTAGAGTTGTTTGTAATGTAGTAACTGCCATTGTATGAAAATTTGTGTGAAAACAGTTTCCAGCTAGGTAAATACAGCAACAGAGTCTGCTTAAAATTTTTCCTTAACATTCTCCTTCTGTGCTGTTTCCTGATTCATTTTCTGCATTGTACTGAAAGGTACTGTATGACATAAAGAATGTGCACAATAATGTTTAATTTATTTGAATCATTTTTTAATATTGAAAACTTTGCAACATATTCTGCTAGGTTTCCACTGCACACATTGTAGAATTGATGCAGCAGTGCCATTTAGTTGTCAGTACTGTGACTTCACCTCCTGCATGTCCTGCTGGAAGCAGTTATTGAAGGTTAGACTGATCTTTAAACTTGTGATGGGGAAAAAGATTCTAACTGTTTTGGAAGGTTGATCGATTATAATCATGATCAGATCAAGTCTGAGAAAATTAACTGAAAAGACAGTCTCCTGTTGCATGTATATTTAGGAGCAGATAGATGGTTAACTAGGTTTTTTTCACTATTAATTAAAATGTAATTGTTTATTTAGTTTGGCTTGGGTTGCAATGCTTAAATGTAAATGCTTAACTTATGTAAATGTGCACATTCATTTTTAAATTGGATTGAAGTTTATTTGTTTTTCCTTTGCTACTTTCTCCTTTTGATGGCTCATTATAAGTTGGACTTGCGCCAAGTGTATGTTTGTTTTTCTGCTACTTGGGAATTATAAAGTGCATCCATAACTGTCTATTGAGTTCGCTTCCTCTGATGCATGTTCAGTGGTTACTTTATTAGATACAGGAATGGTCTTCTGTTGCTATAGCCTGTCCACTTGATTGCTCAACGTGTTGTGTTCAGAGATACTCTTCTGCACACCACTGTAGTTGGGGCGCATCTATGGAAAATAGTGCCTATGGCAAGCACTGAAATTGTGCCCCTGTCCAAACATCTGACACCCATCTTTTAGATAACTTTACCTTAATATCAGCTCAAAAATACAAGTCAACCTCGTTAATCTTTTAATTAACAAATTATGGCACTGCATAAAAATTATAACTGCACCTTCCTTGTTTTCACGGATGCAAATTGGTCTATGATGTGATCAAAGTCAGTTTTTTCAGTTTCTTCTCCTTCTACACTCAGCAGAGCAAGATCACAGAATCTGCCTTGACCCATGGAGGCTCTCGAATAGGAAAGTATTAGTTTTAACTTGCTGAATGATCTCTCACAGCTGAGGATGGAAACTGCGATGGTTAGTATTATCTGAAGAGCGAAGATTGGGGAAGACACTCTCATCTCCATACTGAACAATAAGTTCAAGAAGCTCTTCAGGTCTTGATATTTTAATGTTGACCCACCTTGATAGCAACATTCTTGAGTTCTCATCAGCCATTCTTTTCTTTCGTCTCTGATGTCTTTCAACTTCAGTATTCCATTCTTGACAGAGACCGACTCCTTCTTCAAGTGACTCATTGACCAACACTTCTCTTTCATCATAAAAGTGATCTCAGAGGGCTTTCAGATCCAGGGCAGCATCGTGGAAGTTCATGCTAGGATCCTGCAGCCTCTTTTGAATACGGTCAATGCGAATAAGTACTTTGATCCAAAATCCTAGCAAAATCAGAAAATCATAACTCAGCATGCGGTTGTACAGCTGCCTTGCGTCACTTCTTGTTTCACTGATCTTGTTTTCATTGTCTATCATGTCCTAGAGAACTTGAAATATCTCCTCAAGGTATTTGTTGACGGGCTTCACTCCTTCTGTCCTTACACTCAACCTGGTTTTGGACTCCGACATAACAAACGCAGGCACAGAGTTTTTGAGTTTTTCCCGGCACTGTGTTGAACGAGAGAAAAATACATAAAGAGCTTTGATGGTTCCAAAAACATGACCATCATTATATCCTGCTTGGCTGCATGTACTCCCACCAAGTTGAGTGAGTGATTATCGCAATTCTCAAACACTGCTTGTTTTTCTCACTTATTCTTTGATGAGCACCACATCTGTGTCCAGCCATCACAGCAGTGTTGTCATAGCACTGTAACCGACAATCTTGTAGCTCCATTTCATCCTTCTCTAGCTGTTTCAAGATGTCTTCAACCAAGCTCTCAGCATCCTTCTGGCTTACCTGGATAAAACCAAGGAAGGATTCTCTAACATGGACTGTTTTACTCTCAAATCAACTTCCACATACCTCACTACTTCTGACATCTGCTCACGGGTGTGCTTGGTCAGGAGTCGAGTCAAACATGAGACCATAGTACTTGGCTTTACCGATGTTTCTCAGTAAATTCTGGCGAACAGTGGATGCCATCATGTGGATGAATTTTTTCTGGACACCCGGTGAATGATAAGACGTGGATCCAGGGGACTTTCCAAATGAGTGAGGTGTTCTTTTATGACAGGGTCAAAGATGGCCAGTAGTTTCAGTAAGCCAAGGAAACATTGTGGGAACATTGAAGTCATCGTCTGGCTGAAATATCTCTCTTTGCAAAGCCAGATTCTGAGTCGCAAGGAATTTTATGCAATGAATGATTCTCATCAACATATCACGCCACTTCTGCTTTTCCTTCTCAATCTGTGACTGAAATACTGCGTCAATATCTCCTCTATTTCCAGCTAAATTTCTTTCCATTGTGTGAAGCATTCCCGATGATTTTTGCATTTTCACGAACACTGATCCTTTCAGGTGCTTTCCATTGGTTGAATCCACTTTCCTGCTCCAATGAGGATTGATGGTCTGATGGGGAATAGAGAAGACAACAGGTACAAAATGCAGACTTTTTAGAAGGGGAATAGACCAGTCATGAACAAGGCACTTCCTCACCATGACCATTTCCCAATTTCCTCTTGAAGCAAGTTTTGTTCATTGAGCAGTTATTTGTTGGTAGGAAAGGCCTCTCACTGTTCTGGAAATACATTGAACCCAGCTTTATTATTTCTGTTCTCAACACATCAGGCAGAATTGCTTTTCCAGTATCCTTATCGAATTTCAGAAGTCCAATGCCATGCTGTTCAATCACTTCTGGTATGACAGTTTGAGGCTCTTTGACATGATCCAGTTCATTAGGTTCATTGTTGTCAGGTTCAATCTCATCAGGTACAATCTTGTCAATAAACTCAACATCACCACCACCACCATTGTCTTCCTCTCCTGTCGTGTCCACATTCTCTGTGGAAGCCTCACTCTTAATCTCGTCATACTCGGATTTATCTGACTTGACTTCCTGCTTGGCTTGTGATGCATTTGTACTCGATCCACCTTTGGATTCTAACAAACTTGTAGTAGGTGCAGACGACTCCATGGAACATGTTGAACTACTTGTTCCGGGCTTTTCAAAGAAGGGCATGAAGAACTTGCTTGACATCTTGGCTTCCTCCACCTCCAACTTTCATCTCTTCCATCATTCAGCTCCACTTTCCTGCTTTGCGAAGAAACTTTTCATGGTCTTCTTACATAATGCTCTGAAATAAGGCCATCCTAGTGCTTCTCACCCCTGATAATCAAAGACAGATCATACATCTGAAGAACATTTTTTTCCACTATCCGAAGATGGTTTGTCTGGCTTTAATAGAAACTGCTCAGTGGCGCCCAGGGCACATGCCATACCTCAGATACGCCACTGACTGTAGTAATGCTTAGTTGATTGAGTTACTGTCAACTTCCTGTCAGCTTGAACCAGATTGGCTATTCTCTTCTGACAGCTTTCATTAACATAGTGTTTTCACCAGTAGAACTACAGCTCACTGGATGTTTTTTGTTTCTTGCACTATTCTATGTAAACTCTAGAGATTGTTGTCTGTGAAAATCCAAGGAGATCAGTTTCTGAGATACTCAGACCACTCCATCCTACACCAACAATCATTCCATGGTCAAAGTTAATTTGATCGCATTTCTTTCCCATTCTGATGTATTGTCTGAACAACAACTGAACCTTTTGATCGTACCTGTATGTTTTAATGCATTGAGTTGCTGCCACATGGTTAGCTGATTGGATATTTGTATTAATGAGTGGGTATGCCTTATAAAGTGGCCACTGAGTATATGCTCAATTGGAAGTAACTATGTTTTCCCATCATAATTTGTCTGATAAATATAGAGGAACAGAGGAATGTATAAGGCCATAAAAAAATCTAAATATTTAAATATATCAATACTTAAAGTTGTAAGTGCCATGTGCTAGAAAATGAATTAGAATTTTGGGCATATGGGGATACAAGCACCATTATCAGGATATAGCCTTGGTACAGTAGGCTTAGGAGTTTATTACATAATAAGAGATGAGGGGCATTTTCAGTGTATATTGTGGAATCACCATTGTGGTTATTGGGAAGAAAATCTGATCATGAGAGGATGGTTCAAATACTATGTTATCAATAAAGTGGGATAGACAAGAAAATTTAACCAATTCTGTATTCAAAGATCTGATTGTAACTAGGTTTAAAAGTATTTTTTGTGGTTGAGAGTTGTTGACAAACTAGGGAAGGAGATGAAGAGAATTCTTTAAACACAAAAATTTGTTGGAAATTTGAATCTTTTGCTGCATCCGTGTCCTGTACATCTTTAGTATGATCAGAAAACGCTGCTGGCTATTAAATATACTGTACAGCAATTCCACCTCACTAGTGAACTGTTGGACTGCAGAGGAGCTCCACAGCTTGTGCTTACTGTGCACGCCATTGGCTGCTACAGATTTCTGCAAGAGGCGCCGTCAAAAGTGGTGCGCACAAAAGTTAAAGAGAAGAAAGCACGCTGGGAACCAGGAGCGACTTAGATCAAAGCCTTTCAGGCAGCTCTCCCATCGTTCCTACTATAAACATCCATTCACTTGAATATAAACTGGACTACCTGCACCTGAGACTGATCCAGCGGGAGATGAAGAACATCTGCACACTAATTCTCACGGAAACTTGGCTTCAGGACTTGATGCCAGGTGCGGCCATCCAGGTGGAAGGTTTCAGCGTGTTTCAGGGTGACAGGAGCCCAGCGATCTCAGGCAAGACCTGTGGTGGCAGTATCTGCATATATCTAAATGAAAACTGGTGTACGGATGGTTTAACAGTGGCATCCCACTGTTCACCAATAATTGAGTTCATTTTTGTGAAATGCAGACTTTTATATACCGAGGGAGTTCACAGTTGTGTTGGTAAGTGTATATATCTCCCCCTACCCCCCCCCCCCCCACTAATGCTGGCAAGGCACTGCGTGAGCTCTGCAGTGCATCAGTGACTTTCAAATCTTCCTTGTCTCTGGTGATTTTAACCATGCAAACCTAAAAACAGTCCTGCCTAAATTCCACCAGAATGTTGGTTCTGCTACCAGAGGTGAAAATGCACTAGACCTGGTTTATACTAACATAGGTGCATATAAAGCAACTCCCCATCCCCACATTGGGCTCTAGGATCACTTATCTGTAATGCTAATTCCAGCTTACAAACGACTGATCAAAGGGCCAAACTGGTTCTAAAGTGGTGAAAACCTGGCCTGAGGGGGCAATGGCAGTACTGCAGGACTGCTTTGAAAACAAAAACTGGAGAAGGTTCAGGGAGGCTGTTACCAATGGCAACCACGTTAACATCAAGGAATATATGGATTCCGTGACCAGCTACACAGAGAGGTGTACTGAGGATGTTAACATCACAAGCACACAAAGGTGAGGGCAAATCAGAAGCCATGGCTTAACTGCAGAGGTCCGTGCATGGCTGAGGGATTGTGATACTGCCTTTAAATTGAAGGATGTGACAGCTGTCAGGGAAGCAAGAACTGCTTTTCCACTCCATTAGGACAGCGAAATGGGAGCATTCTCAAAGAATTTATAGCCACTTCTCCAATACCAGAGACACGAGGCGCCTGTGGCAGGGAATTCAGAGGATTACAGACTTCAAGGCTACCCTGCACGTCAGTGACCAGGATGCTTCACTCCCTGAGAGGCTGTATGTATTTTATGCCTGGTCTGATGCACAGATCAAGGTGCCTGTGAGGTTCACGTACCTTCCCCCAGGGAGCAGACACTCCGTTTGGCTGAAGCTGAGGTGAGGATGACCCTGGCCAGAGTCAACCCATGCAAAGCTATGGAGCCCAATAATATACAAGGTTGGGTTCTGAAAGACCACCTAACTGAGGTGCTAATGGATTCAACATCACTCTGGAACAGTACGTTATCCCCTTGGTTTTTAAGGCGGCAATTATCATTCCAGTGCCAAAGAAGGTGACAGTAATCTCTCTAAATGACTATAGTCCAGTGGTATTAACATAACCAATGTGAAATGGTTTGAGCACTAGTCATGGAGTGCATTAAAGTCTTCCTCCCAGCTACAATGAACCCTTTCCAGTTTGCTTATTGCTCAAGTTGATGCACTACAATGCAGTAACTTCTGCCTCCACTCTGTCATGTCCCTACCTGGAAAATGGGGTCTCAAATACCAAGCTGCTATTTTATAGACTTCAGTTCGATGTTTAACACCATCATACCCCAGAGACTAATGGGGAAACTGTCAGTGCTGGGGTCTCAACACCTCCCACTGCAACTGGCTCCTGGAATTTTTAACAGAAAGGCCACAGTCAATGTGTGTGGGTAACAACGTCTCTAGTCCTATTATGCTGAACACGAGCGTTCCCCCGGGCTGTGTGTTCAGCACACTGCTGATCCATGATTGTATCACAGGATTCAGCTCAAACTGTGCCATCGTGTTTGCAAATGAAACGATAAGACGGAGTACGGAGTGGAAGTAGAGCAGCTGGTGGATTGGTGTGAGATGCAAACCCTAAGTTTGAACATGGAGAAGACCAAGGAAATCGTTGTGGACTTCAAGAAGGTGCAGATGAACCATTCCCTTCTGCAAATGCATGGAGAGAGTTATGTGCATCAAGTTCCTGGGAGTTCACATCACAGATAACCTCATCTGGTCTCTTAATATCACCTCCCTGAACAAGAAGGCACAGCAGTGCCTCCGTTTCCTAAGGAGAAGCTCCTTCTCACCCACCCTTGTCATCTTAATTGAATTTTATAAGAGCACATTGAGTGCGTCCTGACAAGTTGCATCTCCATCAGGTATGTGAGCAGCTGAGCATTGGACCAGAAGTCCTCACAAAGGACTGCGAGAAACGGCTGAGAGGATCATTGGGGTCTCCCTTCCATCCATTGGGGACATTTATCAGGAGCACTGTGTATACCTGGTCCTTAGTATTATTAAGGATCCTGCCCATCCATCCAGCATACTCTTTGATTTTCTACCAGCAGGCAAGAGACTCCGATGCATAAAAACAAGAACAGTCAGGATGAGAAACAGCTTGTTCTCTCAGGCTTCTGAATTCCCTGCCGCATTGCATTCAAACTGGTTAATCTGTTCTCTATCTTATGATATTTAATTTAGCACTTATTTTATTTATGTGTAATTCATCTGTAGATTTTATCTTTACTTTCATAAGTTATTGTGTGTTGTATGCACTACGGTGCTTTACACCCTGATTTGGAGAAACATTGTTTTGTTTGACAGTATACATGTATATGCTTAAATGATAATAAACTTGAACTTAATAAATGTTTGAGGCAAGGGATATTGCATCTTTTCAAGAGAAATTGGATAAATACTTCAAGCTACTAAATGCAGGTCTCCAGAAGAAGAATCAGGCAGTGGAATTGGATTTTTCTCACTATTGGCCTATTTAGATCTAGTGACGAAATGGACACCATTCTTTAACTTTATATAGTTCCATGCATGTTGGGAGAGTTTTAAAAAGTTGAAAGTGCAGCTGTCACACATTGACACTGGTTCCCAAGTGTACCTTAGATGTATGTCCCCCATTAGACAATAAAATAGAGGAGCAGAAGTGGGTCTTTTGGTCCATTGAGTCTGCTCCACAATTCAATCATGAATTATTTTTAATCAACCCCATTCTCCTACCTTCTCTCCATAATCAATAATCCCATTATCAAACAACAACCTATCAATCTCTGCCTGAAACAAACCCAAAGACATGTCCTTTACAGCCCTCTGTGGCAATGAGTTCTGCAGAGTTCCACCCTTTATCTAAGAAATTTCTCCTCATCTCTTTTATTCTGAGTCTCTGCCTTCTTATGCTAGATTCTGCTCCTAATAGAAGCAACCACTCTATCCAAGCCTATCAGTATCCAATAGGATAATGTAGGATTAATTATCTTTTTCATCCTATGTGTTTTGGAATAAGGGTACATAGCATTGTTACTTTTTTTAATTCATTGAGGTCAGAAGAAAACTCTTGTATAAAACACATAACTGTACCCTAAGAGAGATCATTTGTGGTTGAGCTGACTAGAGTGAAGCTATTCTGGATAGGGTGTTGTGTAATAAACCGTATTTAATTAGTGAGCTTAAGGTAAAGGACCCCTTGTGAGTCAGTGATCATAATATGATAGAAATCACCCCGAAATTTGAGATAGAAGCTGAAGTCAGAAGTATAAATATTACAGTGGAGTAAGGGAAATTATAGAGGCATGAGAGAGGAGCTGGCTGAAGTTAATTGGAAAGGGACACCTGCAAGGATATTCATTGAACAGCAATGGCTGGAGTTTCCGAGAGCAATGCAGAAGACGGAGGATAGATACATCCCAAAGAAAAAGTATTCGAAAGGCAGGATGATGCAACTGTGGCAGGCAAAGGAAGTCAACTACACCATAAAAGCAAAAGAGCGGTTACTTTTTCGGGTATATAAAGTGTGAAAGAGGCTAGAGCAGATATTGGACAGCTGGAAAATGGTGCTGGAGAGGTAGAATGGAAACACAGAAATGGTGGACAAACTGAATAAATATTTTGCATCAACCTTCACTGTGGAAAATATTAGCAATATGCCAGAAGTTTGAGAATGTGTGGGAGCAGAAGTGAGTGCAGTTTCTATTACCAGGGGAAAGATGTTTGGGAATCTGAAAGGTCTGAAGGTAGATAAATCACCTGGATCAGATGGACTACCCCCTAGAAATTATAGACCATTTAATCTGATCTCAGTGGTTAGAAGATGTTGGAGTTGATTATTAAGGATCAGGTCTCAGGGTGCTTGGAGGCACATGATAAAGTAGACCAAAGCCAGCATCATTCCCTTAGGGAAAATCTTGCCTGAAAAGATATGTTGGAATTCTTTGAAGTAAATAACAAGCAGGATAGATAAAGCAGAATCACTTGAGGTTCTGTACTTGGATTTTCAGAAGGCCTTTGACAAGATGCCACACATGAGGCTGCTTAACAAGCTATGAACCCATGGTATTATAGGCTAGGTCTTCAGATGTATTGAAGACAGAGGTTGATAGGTTTTTGGTTATTCTGAACATTCCAGGAAGGCATGAGAATGGGGTTGAGAAGAAAAAATAATCAGCCATGATGAAATTGCAGAGTAGACTCGATGGGCTGCTCTATTTTCTAATTCTGCTCCTATGTCTTATGGCCTACAACAGAACATACAAAAGTACTGCATAGCTACAGGCCAATGTAACTAATTACATTTGCATGAACATGGTCTGTATCCTATTTGTAAATGGATGCAAGCAATTGGTATCATATCTTCTTGTTTAGCTGCCTCTGGCACCACGTTACAGGCTCCTGCCTCTGGCATTTAGGGCATCAATGAAGGTCATACATTTCTGACAGTTTTCATGGCTTTCTTCATCATGTGATAGCTTCCTTGGTTTTCAGTCATGCAAGTCCCAGGTAGAGATTTGGGAATACCATTGCACTCAGTTGTAGAAGGTTTTGTCACTATTGATTCAGTAACAAGTTTGTTTTCCTATCAGTGTTCTCCTGATCTGAACCCCTGAGCCTGGAGGACTTGTGAGCCACTCTTAGTATGTCCTCTACTCTTTCATCTGTTTGGCATAAGTGACCCAACCAAGAGCCAAAGCATAAAGCACTGACTGCAGCCAACATAGCCATCTGGATCATTGAGGCACCCAAGCCTCCAAACCACGACAAGGTTTTGGTCGTCATGGAGATGCTGCTAATCTATGCCTTCTGTTCTATTGACACTTGCACCTAGACTAAATGACTATCTGACCTACCTATGACCTTCATAATTTTATATCAGATCTTAGTGTAAGACCTTCCAGAAAAAAACTAATTTGTCCAACCTCTCCTTATAGCTAATACTCTCCAGTCTATGGATGCAATTTAAATAGTTAAATCCAAAACAAAGTACATATTGTTTGGAATGTTCCTTACTTGCACTTGCCAGTTAAGTTCCAGGTATTATATTATGTTCATGACGTATAATGTTTCAATGGTGTTTCAGTGGAATAGCAGTTCCTGTTAATGTTAAACAAGCTTTGTCTGGATTGTGAAATGCCAGACAAGTTGTTAGATTATGAAAAATTGATAACAATCATGAAGTCTGTAATAACTCTGTACATTAGAGTACATTAGATCTACACTCTCTTGATCTTTAAGGTTTTACAGTCAATAATCATAATCTTTAATTGGGAGCAGCATGTGGGTTGTATGAAATGTTCTGGGGAAACAAGTAGTATTGACAGAGTTCCAATCAAATTGCACATAAAGCAACACAATAATTACCATATACTTAAATGTTCCAAAGGAACTTTATTCACAAAACCTTTTCCAGGTTTTGAAATACACAGCTAATCTTATACAGTACAGTTAAAAATTGCAGTGTTCAGATGTGCAAAGCTGATAGAGACCTATCCATAAAATCAAGGCTGTAACTGCTGCCAAAGCTGCATCTATCAAATACTGACTTGAAGAGGGTGAATACTTTTATATTTGTAATTAATGTAGATCACTTTGTGGAGATCTGTTTTCACTTTAACTCAGAAGAGTCTTTTTCTGTTGATCAGTAGCAAATTAAATCCACTATGATTCAATGTTGCAAAATAGTAAATCATGAAAACTTCCCCGGGGGGGGGGGGGGGGGGGGGTGGAATACTTTTTATGGGCACTGCAGTTCAATTGGTCACGGCATTTAATCTGTTTTCTCCATTTCTGCAGAATTTTCCCTTTGGAAAACACATAAATTACATTGAAAAGAAAAAATAAAGCTGTTTTAAGTATTATTTGTAAAACATGAAAATCACTTTGATGCTATTCTTGACTGATATTTTTATTCTAATATTTACAATTATTTCGCACTGTAAGCCATATTAAGTTGAGAGCATTAAAGAGCGTCATTGTTTTCTCAGCTGTCTAATGTACACACCTATATTGAAATGCAGTTCAGTTTACAAACTTATTCTTTGTCCTTCTATCCTTCCAGGAGAGTAAAATGTGCCCTCGATGCAAAGGAACCACCACCAGAAGATACTTGAGGCAAGTTTTCTTTGAAACAGATAATTCACAAGGCTATGACGGACATTCATGAATGAATACAGCTTGAATATGATTCTCAGAGAGTGTCAAAGTGTAGGACTGTAATTTGTAGCAACCATTATCATTTTTTTTGTAAAAGGCACAGAGTATGTGAATAATAAATATTTTGGTCAAAAAACAATATTTTTACTAAGTACACTGAATGTTTTGACATGATTTTGTGGCATAACTGTCATTTTGATTTTTTCACCTAAGTTATGATTTCATAAAACATTTACACTGCATTGAGAAAGCAAATATTTTCTCATTTTACTGTCTCAATTTCTAAATTTAAAATATTGAAGTAGAATTTTTGAGTTAACATACAAAACATTATGCATCATGTCAAATCAAAAGAAACCTGTTAACAATTTACCAAAAATTAAAACCAAATTGTGAAGCTGAAAAAAGTATTCATCCGCTTGGTAATTACTACAGACATATTTTATTGATCCCGAGGGAAACTGGGTTTTGTTACAGCTGCACCAATGAAGTATAGTGAAGAAGTATAGCAATATAAAACCATAAATAATTAAATAATAAGTAAATCTTGCCAAGTGGAAATAAGTCCAGGACCAGCCTATTGGCACAGGGTGTCTGACACTCCGAGGGAAGAGTTGTAAAGTTTGATGGCCACAGACAGGAATATATCAATTCCTAATATTCCTATGACGCTCAGTGTTAAATTCTGGCTGAATGTACTCCTGTGCCTAACCAGTACATTATGGAGTGGATGGGAGTCATTGTCCAAGATGGCATGCAACTTGGACAGCATCCTCTTTTCAGACACCACCGTCAAAAGTCCAGTTCCACCCCCACAACATCACTGGCCTTACGAATAAGTTTGTTGATTCTGCTGGCGTCTGCTACCCTCAGCCTGCTGCCCCAGCACACAACAGCAAACACGATAGCACTGACCACCACAGCCTCATAGAATATCCTGAGCATCATCCGGCAGATGTTAAAGGACCTCAGTCTCTTCAGGAAATAGAGACGGCTCTGACCCTTCTTGTAGACAGCCTCAATGTTCTTTGACCAGTCCAGTTTATTGTCCATTCGTATCCCCTGGTATTTGTAATCCTCCACCATGTCCACACTGACCCCTTGGATGGAAACAGGGGTCACTGGAGCCTTAGCCCTCCTCAGGTCCACCACCAGCTCCTTAGTCTTTTTCACATTAAGCTGCAGATGATTCTGCTTGCACCATGTGACAATGTTACTATGTTAAGTTTCCTCAGGAGCAATATATTATCTTACCAACTTATCCAATTTGTTGATGTAGAAAACTGGATGATCACCTGTTTTCAATTAATTCATAAGAATAAATAAGGTAAGGTCCAATAGTATGATAGATTTTCAATAGACTGAACCAAAATTAAGACAAGAGCATTCAAGACAAATCAAGCAATTGATAATAAAGAAGCATATTCTGGGGAATGGTAAAAGACTATCTCAAAGGCACTGAACATACCTTGGAGCTCAGTGCAATCTATTGTGAAAAGTGGATAAAATATGAAACCACATCTACACTGTCTTGTTCAGGCTGTCCCTCTATACTTAATTACCAGAGAAGCATGACACTGTAAGAGAGGCGACTAAGGCACCAACCATCATTCTGAGTGATCTGCAGAAACTAGTGGTTGCAACTGGAGATGAAGTTCATGGCTCCACAATTTTTAAGACCTTGCACAAAAAGGGTAGTTATTGGAGAGTGGCAAGGAAATAGCCCTGGCTTAAAAAAAGGATATCCTTGCCTGTAAAGACTTTGCGAAGTATCACTTAGAAGATTCTGTAAGTATGTCAAAGTTCTTGTGGATGAATGAGATTAAAGTGGAACTTTGTGGCTTCAACATTAATCAGTATGTGTGTCATAATTCTAACACAGCCATTGGCCCGGTAACTCCACCCCTACTGTAAGGTATGGTAGAGTTAGCATCATGCCATGGGGATGCTTTTCAGCAGCAGGGGCTGGAAATCTGGTCAGGATTGGTGGAAGATAAATGCTGCTAAATATGAAGATACCCTGGATAAAAACATCAGTAAGACTAAAGAACTGATTGTGGACTTAAGAAAGGAAAAGACGAGGGAACATACAGAAGTGGAAAGAGATCCTGGGTGTTAATATTTCTAAGGATGTAACCTGGACCCAACATATTGATGCAGCTGTAAAGCAGACAAGACAGCAGCTATATTTCATTAGAAGTTTGAGAAGATTTGGTATGTCACCAAATACACTGGCAAATTTCTATGGGTATACTGTGGAGAGCATTTTACTGGCTGTATCACTGTCTGGTCTGGTATGGGGTTAGGTGGGGCTACTGCACAGGATCAAAACAAGCTGCAGAGAGTTGAAAAATTAGCTCCATCATGGGCACTAGCCTCTGTAATCTCCAGAACCTCATCAAGGAAAGGGCTCCCACCATCCAGGACATGCCCTCTTCTCATTGCTGCAATCAGGGAGGAGGTACAGAAGCCTGAAAGCACACACTCAACAATTCAAGAACAGCTTCTTCCCCTTTGCCGTGCAATTTCTGAATGAACACTAAACCCATGAACACTACCTCACCACTTTTTACATACACATACATACATACATACACACACACTTACTGTAACTTTCAATTTCTTTCTCTATTATCATGAATTGCATTGTACTGCTGCCACAAAAGTAACAAATTTCACAACATACATCAGTGATATTAATCCAGATTCTGATTCTGAAACCTGCTAGTCTCTTCCAGAAAGCTAAAACTGGATGGGAGAAAGTTAAGCAGGAGAACAAACTAAAGCACAATGCCAAAGCAGCCATGGAGTGGGTATAAATTAAGAAAATTGAAATCCTTGAATGGCCCAGTCGGAGTCATGACCTTAACCTGTTCGAACATCTCTGGCAAGTCTTCAAGATTGCTGTCCACTGCCATTCACCGACTAAGCTTGGACAATTTTGCATGGAGGAATGGACAAATCTTGGCCCAACACATTGTGCAAAGCTAATAGAGACTTATCGAAGAAGACTACTGGCTGTAATACAGTAACTGCGAGAGGTGGATGAACTAAGTACTGAGCAAACAGGGTGAATACTTTTGAACTGCTAACATTTCAGTTATTTTTGTTTTTCATGCTTTACAACTTTCTTTTTTTTGGGGCTCTACTGTGAAAAACAGAACATGTGATTCACAGCTAAATTGATAAAAATCCATGGTTGTAATGCTCACTTTTGTGAACAAAGAGTTGGGGCCTGAAAACAAGGCACTGTGTATGAATGCTCAGTATCAGAATCAGAATGAAGTTTATTATCACTGATGTACTATAGGTTGTAAACTTCATTTTGTGGCAGCAATACAATGCAATATATAAAAAATTTACAAATTACAAAAAGTAATTTATTTTTAAAAATAAGTTGTGCAAAAAGTGAGGTGGCATCTAAGGTCTGTTCGCAAATCTGTTGGCGGAGGGGAAGAAGCTGCTCCTAAAACTTTTGAGTGTATCTCTTCAGATCCTATACTTTTTCCCTGACAGTAGAGATGAGAAGAGGACATGTCCTGGATGGTGTGGGTCTTTAATCATGGGTCCTTTCCTGAGGCACTGCCTTTTGAACATGGTCTCGATGGTTGGAAGGCTCATGTCCATGATGGAGCTAGCTGAATTTACAACCCTCTGCAGCTTTTTCCTGATCTTGTACATTAATGTCTCTATTCCAGACAGTGACGCAACCTGTCGGGAGCAAGTTACAGCTTGTGATTCAGCTGGGAGCTCAGAGAATTCGACCGTGTAGGTAGGATTTAAGCCTACCTGGTCAATACCTGTGGAGCAGGGGGAACTGCGCAGGCGCGAGTGACGTCAGCGTCGAGCGCGCACTTTAAAAGGCAGGACTTCTTTTCAGAGCGGGCAGCGGAGTCCGTGGAAGCAGAGTCCTGGGCTTTGGCTAAGTGGGCTTCGGCGTAAGGGGACTTCAGTAAGCTTGTGTGATTGCTCGCTGAGGGGAAGAAGGTAAGGTTGCTAGGTGCTTTTTAGACTTATTCTTTTAATCCAGTTCAGGTATGGGAGAGACAGTCAGAGCAGTGGTGTGCTCCGTATGCAGTATGTGGGAGGTCAGGGTCAACACAGTTGTCCCTGATGACCACACCTGCAAAAGGTGCGTCCAGCTGCAGCTCCTATCAGACCGAGTTAGGGAGTTGGAGCAGGAGCTGGATGAACTACGGATCATTCGGGAGGTGGAGGCAGAGATAGATAGGAGTTATCAGGAGGTAGTCACACCAAAAAACCAAGAAGTAGGCAGATGGGTGACGGTCAAGAGAGGCAGGGGGAGCAGGCAGAGAGAGCAGAGCACCCCTGCGGCCATTCCCATTAACAATAAGTATACCGTACTGGATACTCTTGATGGGGATGACCTACCAGGAATTAGTTGTAGTGGTCCTGCCTCTGGCACAGAGGTTGAACCCTCAACTAGAAAGGGGAGGAGGGAAGAGAAGAGAGCGATAGTTTTAGGGGACTCTATAGTTAGGGGGGCAGATAGGAGATTTTGTGGGGCAGATCGGGAGTCTCGGATGGTATGTTGCCTCCCTGGTGCCAGGGTCCGGGACATCTCAGATCGGGTGCAGGCTATTCTTGAGAGTGAGGGCATGAACCCAGATGTAGTGGTCCATGTAGGGACCAATGATGTAGGTAAGGTGAGTGAGGGGGTCCTGCTTAGAGAGTTCAGGGAGTTAGGAGTGAAGCTGAAAGGTAGGACCTCCAGGGTGACAATCTCGGGATTGCTACCTGTGCCACGTGCGAGTGAGGCGAAGAATAGAATGATTATGCACATTAATACGAGGCTGAGAGCATGGTGCAGGAAGGAAGGGTTCAGGTTTTTGGATAATTGGTCTTTGTTCCAGGGACATTGGGATCTGTTTCGAAGGGATGGTCTACATCTGAACCGGAGGGGTACTAACATTCTTGCAGGAGTATTTGCCAGTGCTGCTCGGGGGGGTTTAAACTAGATGTGCAGGGGGCAGGGATCCAGATCCAGAGGGTTGGTCAGAAGGTGCATGGGGTTAAATGTGTACAAGGTTTGGGTGATCTTGAGAAGGTCATCAAAATTCAGGGTGCAATTTGCCCGATGGAAGTTCAAGGAGCTGGGTTAGGTACAGTAGACAGTGTTTTAAGCAAAGAGAGGAGGAATGGGCTAAGAATTCTATACTTGAATGCGCGTAGTGTCAGAAATAAGACAGATGAGCTTGAAGCTCAGATGAAAATGGGGAACTACGATATTGTTGGGATAACGGAGACATGGCTGCAAGGGGATCAGGCCTGGGAATTGAGTGTACCAGGGTATACGTGCTATCGTAGAGACAGAAATATGGGAAGAGGGGGTGGGGTGGCCCTGTTGGTGAGGAATGAGATTCAGTCCTTAGCAAGAGGTGACTTGGGAACAGGGGAAGTAGAGTCTGTGTGGATTGAGCTGAGGAACAGTAAGGGTAAAAAGACCCTAATGGGTGTTGTGTACAGGCCCCCAAACAGTAGTGTGGATATTGGGTACAAGTTGATTAGGGAGTTAACATTGGCATGTGCTAAAGGTAATGCAGTCGTTATGGGAGATTTCAACATGCAGGTGGACTGGGAGAATCAGGTAGGTGCTGGACCCCAGGATAGGGAGTTTGTGGAGTGTCTAAGGGATGTATTTTTGGAACAGCTTGTGCTTGAGCCAACCAGGAACGAGGCTATTTTGGACTTGGTGATGTGTAATGAACAGGAATTGATAAGTGATCTTGAAGTAAAGAAGCCATTAGGAAGTAGTGATCATAACATGATAAGTTTTTATCTACAATTTGAGAGGGATAGGGGCAGATCAGAGGTGTCAGTGTTGCAATTAAATAAAGGAGACTACGGAGCCATGAGGGATGAGCTGGCCAAAGTTAAATGGGCGGATGCCCTGGCAGGAAAGACAGTGGATCAGCAGTGGCAGATATTCTTGGGCATAATACAAAAGATGCAAATGCAGTTCATTCCAATGAGAAGGAAGGATTCAAAGAGGGGGAAGGGGCCACAGTGGTTGACAAAGGAAGTCAGAGATTGTACAGCATTAAAGAAAAAGAAGTATGACAGGGCTAAGATAAGTGGGAATACAGATGATTGGGAAAGTTTTAAGGAACAGCAGATCTTAACTAAAAAAGCAATACGGAGAGAAAAAATCAGGTATGAGCTCAGTTTAGCCAGGAATATAAAAGGGGATAGCAAAAGCTTTTTTAGCTATGTGAAGAGAAAGAAGATAGTTAAGAACAATGTTGGCCCCTTGAAGAATGAATTGGGAGAAATTGTTATGGGAAACAGGGAAATGGCAACAGAGTTTAATGCATACTTTAGATCTGTCTTCACCAGGGAGGACACAAGCAATCTCCCAGATGTATGGATGGGCCAGGGTCATAAGATATCAGAGGAATTGAGACAGATTGACATTAGGAAAGAAACTGTGATGAGTAGACTGGTAGGACTGAAGGCTAATAAATCCCCGGGTCCAGATGGTCTGCATCCGAGGGTTCTAAAAGAGGTGGCTCAGGAAATTGCGGATGCATTGGTAATCATTTTCCAATGTTCCTTAGATTCAGGATCAGTTCCTGAAGATTGGAGAGTGGCTAATGTTGTCCCACTTTTCAAGAAGGGAGGGAAGGAGAAAACGGAGAACTATCGCCCTGTTAGCCTAACTTCAGTCATGGGGAAGATGCTCGAGTCCATTATTAAGGACGAAATAGTGGCACATCTAGATGGCAGAAATAGGATTAGGCCGAGCCAGCATGGATTTACCAAGGGCAAATCATGCTTGACTAATCTGTTGGAGTTTTTTGAGGGTGTAACAAGGATGTTAGGCAAGGGTAAGCCAGTAGATGTTGTGTACCTAGATTTTAAGAAGGCATTCGATAAGGTGCCACATAGGAGATTGGTGAGTAAAATCTGAGCTCATGGCATTGGGGGCAGGGTTTCAACATGGATAGAAAACTGGTTGGCAGATAGAAAGCAAAGGGTAGCAGTGAATGGGTGTTTCTCAGACTGGCTGGAGGTGACTAGTGGGGTACCACAGGGCTCTGTATTGGGACCACAGCTCTTTACGATTTATGTCAACGATTTAGATGAGGGCATTGAAAACTATATCAGCAAGTTTGCTGACGATACTAAACTGGGTGGCAGTGTGACATGCGAAGAGGACGTTAGGAGAATACAGGGAGACTTGGATAGGCTGAGTGAGTGGGCAGATACTTGGCAGATGTCATTCAATGTGGACAAATGTGAAGTTATCCACTTTGGAAGCTGGAACAAGAGGGCAGAGTATTGTCTGAACGGTGTCGAGTTAGGTAAGGGAGAAATGCAAAGAGACCTAGGAGTCCTAGTTCACCAGTCAATGAAGGTGAATGAGCAAGTGCAACAGGCAGTGAAGAGGGCAAATGGAATGTTGGCCTTTGTTACAAGGGGAATTGAATACAAGAGCAAGGATGTTCTTTTGCATTTGTACAGGGCCCTGGTGAGACCACACCTGGAATATTGTGTACAGTTTTGGTCTCCAGGTTTAAGGAAGGACATTCTGGCAATTGAGGAAGTGCAGCGTAGATTCACTAGGTTGATTCCTGGGATGGCAGGGCTGTCTTACGCAGAGAGATTGGAGAGATTGGGCTTGCACACGCTGGAATTGAGGAGATTGAGAGGGGATCTGATTGAAACGTTTAAGATAATTAAAGGATTTGATAGGATTGAGGCAGGAAATATGTTCCAGATGTTGGGAGAGTCCAGTACCAGAGGGCATGGATTGAGAATAAGAGGTCAGTTATTTAAAACAGAGTTGAGGAAGAGCTTCTTCTCCCAGAGAGTTGTGGAGGTGTGGAATGCACTGCCTCGGAAGACGGTGGAGGCCAATTCTCTGGATGCTTTCAAGAAGGAGCTGGATAGATATCTGATGGATAGGGGAATCAAGGGATATGGGGACAAGGCAGGGACTGGGTATTGATAGTGAATGATCAGCCATGATCTCAGAATGGCGGTGCAGACTCGAGGGGCCGAATGGTCTACTTCTGCACCTATTGTCTATTGTCTATCAAAATGTTCTCCATAATACATCTGTAATATTTGCCAGAATCTTTCATAAAACACTATGCCAAATCCACTCAAACTCGTAATTAAATATAGTTGTTAGCATGCAGTCTGTATACATTGGTATGCAAAAGTTTGGGCACCCCGGTCAAAATTTCTGTTACTGTGAATAGTTAAGTGAGTAGAGGATGAACTGATCTCCAAAAGTCATAAAGTTAAAGATGAAACATTCCTTTCAACATTTTAAGCAAGATTAGTGTTATTTTTGCGTTGTACAATTTTAGAGTGAGAAAAGGAAAGGAGCGCCATGCAAAAGTTTGGGCACCCCAAGAGATTTGAGCTCTCAGATAACTTTTACCAAGGTCTCACTCAGACCTTAATTGTTAGGGCTATGGGTTGTTCACAATCATCGTCAGGAAAGGCCAGGTGATGCAAATTTCAATGCTTTATAAATACCCTAACTCCTCAAACCTTGTCCCAACAATCAGCAGCCGTAGGCTCCTCTAAGCAGCTGTCTGGCACTCTGAAAATTAAAATAGATGATGCCCACAAAGCAGGAGAAGGCTATAAGAAGATACCAAAGCGTTTTCAGGTAGTCATTTCTTCTGCTTGTAATGTAATTAAGAAATGGCAGTTAACAGGAACGGTGAGGTCAAATTGAGGTCTGGAAGACCAAGAAAGCTTTCCGAGAGAACTGCTTGTAGGATTGCTAGAAAGGCAAATCAAAACCCCTGTTTGATTGCAAAGACCTTCAGGAGGATTTAGCAGACTCTAGAGTGGTGGTGCACTGTTCTACTATGCAGTGACACCTGCACAAATCTTACTTTCAACCACACCCAACAGCTCTAGCAAACCTGCCCACAAGAATATTGTTTCCCCTCAGATTTGTATGCCCCATCTTTTTTTGTACAGGTCACACTTGTCCCAGAGGAGGTCCCAATTCAGAATTCTGAATCCCTGTCCCCCACTCCAATTCTTCAGCGACCCATTTGACTGCCACTTTATTCTATTCCTATCCTCACTGTTGTATGGCATGGGCAGCAATCCCGAGATTACTACCCCTGAGATCCTTCTTCTCAGCTTCCTTCCTAACTCCTTGTATTGTTTTTTCAGGCCCTCCTCCCTTTTTCTGTCTATGTCATTGGTACCAATGTGTACTACGACTACTGGCTGCTCACCCTCCCTTTTCAGGATAATGTGGACATGTTCTAATCTCTGGAACATTCAGAATATCGGAATGGGAATATTTTCATGCAATCAGGTTGGAGGCTACCCAGATGGAATGAACTTACCTACTTCTCTTACTCTGCCTATTCTCGCAGAGCCAAAGCCTTGCTAGACAACTCTGACAGTGACCTCTCCCACAATGACCGCTCTGCTAGGTGATACTTCTCTTTTATAAAGGCTAGGTTTTTAAAGCTCTTCACCGGACCTGCACAGGCAGGGTTCTGTTGCATCTGTGCAGTACTCCAATCAACAATTCCCATCGAAAACCTTCCTGCTTTTTAAAGCTCTTTGCCAGATCTTCATGGGAATATTTCTGTTGCGTCTGACTCCCATCGAAAAATCCCTGCATTCTGAAGCTCTTCGCCAGACCTGCACACAAATGCTTCTGTCTGCTCAGTAATCCAATCAATTTGCTACTAATTAACTTGCTGCCAGATTCTTTTACTGACTGTGACTTTATTAACAAACACTTCACTCTGTTTGGAAATTCCAATAGCCATTTAAAATACTCATCACTGTTACATGTCACACGGCTGTGATTTATAGTTAAGTGTCTTTTCAATTTTGCTGGAACTATTGCTACATCTGTAAGCTGTTTAACATAGATTAGGCACAATGGAACAGGACAGCTTGGATCACCTGTCCATGTAAAACCCATTGATAAGTAGCTTTCATTGAAAAGACAGACTTTTTTGTATCCGTTGTTGCACTAGAGCAGTAAAATGACTTCACGCTCCTCATCAGCCCACTGTCCTCCCTTTTGTGCAATACAGCACTCACCAATTATCAATGGCCTTCTCTGCCTCGCATCAAAAGCTAAGAATGGACATGGTCCGAGTGTGCACTGGGCTGAGAGACCTCTAATGAGGCTGCTTGGTCACTGCCCAGCAGTGCGAGTGTTAGCATCACGCATTACACAACATTCAAACCAGATATTTTTTTGATCACAATCTCACAGAACCCTGGTTGAGAAACCCTGTTTTAAATTGTTATCTAGAATGCAATCCCTCCAATATATCAATTCTTCAGTACAGTACTGGATTGTTAACCTAGATTTTTGCACTAATCTCTGGAGTTGGACATAAAAGTTCAAATTTTGTGGGATGATTGAGGCAGTGCTGACCAATTGAGGAATTGGTTTCAATTCCTTGAAAATGCAAGAATGTGGATCACTGATTGCAAATATTAAATGTGTACATTCTCTATTTGAAAGCAAAAGAATTCAATTACAATAAATAGGACTTTTGGAGCTGTGATTTCTGATCTACTGCACAAATTCATTCTCTGGGCTTAGTTTGTCAGTCTATATATTGGTGAAAGTTGCCCTCTTGTTCTTGAGGGTGTAGTCCCCTGATTTATCTTATGGTCCACTTTACAACCATTGTTTTCAGCCCCTTGTTTTTATTTAGCACATTGCAAACTGAATTTACTGGATATTCTAAGGGAAAATTCTTTACCTCTGCTACCTTTATTTCATTCTTAGTGCCTGTGTTAAACTACCTTTCACTCTGCCATCTCTTACCCTAGAATAGCATTAATCAATTTACATATTTCTGTCAGTTATTTCTATTTATGCCATTAATTCACCTTTCTTGTTATGAATGTTTTATATATTCAAAGTAAAGAGCCTTCAAGTTTACATTTTTACCTTTATTACCTAGGCTGACTCATTAAAGATATTTTTAGTATGTTTTCTCCCACTCAGGTATACAGTCGGCCTTCCTTATCCGTGGATTCCACACGCGCGAATTCAACCAACCGCAGATCGGGAAAACCTGGAAGTTCTCCCTCCAGCACTCATTATTTGAGCATGTACAAACTATTTTTTCTTGTCATTATTCCCTAAACAATACAGAATAACAACTATTTACATCGCATTTACCTTGTATAAGGTATTATAAGTAATCTAGAAATGACTTAAAAGTACATGCAGTCCCCGGGTTATGAACGAGTTAGTTCTATTCCTGAGTCTGTCTTTTAGTCGGATTTGAAGTTGGAACAGGTACATCCGGTATTATTAAGCATCAGTTAGTCAAATATTTTTCTTAGTATATAGTCCATATTTAACCTTTCTATGCATATATAACACTTAAGAAACGTATGTATTTCAATAGTTAAACCACTGCGTTGCTTAGTAATAATTGTAGCTTTCATCAGTGCCGGGCCTTTCACATGCTCCATTAAAATTGTTCTGATCGTTGACCAACTGTAGCCTAACGCTTTTCCAATGACTGATGGTGTTTCACCTCTTTCCGATTGCTTTATTACTTCCAGCTTACTTTCAATCGTGATCATGATTATTTTCGTGAACAGAAACACTGCCGATTCAGAGCTCCACCGCCAGGTCCTAACGTCCACCACACTGAAAATGTTAAATAAAATCTTGGGTTCCGCTGGGTCCTAAAGACCACAACACTGAGACAGGTTAAATAAGGGACTTGAGCATCTGCGATTTTTGGTATCCGCGGGGGTCTCGGAACCAATCCCCCGCGGATAAGGAGGGCCGACTGTACTACTAACTTTATATTCTTGAAATTTATCATTGTTCCTTCTCTTTATCTTTTGCAACTTCTAATCTCTAGAGCCCTTCCCAGTGGTTTACCACTGTTTCTTTTAAAGTATCGTTGTCCACTTGACTGTGGCATTGTTCCAAGTAAATTCAAATTCGAAGAAGTTGTGTAGGCTAGGCCTTCATCCGTAAGAGCATGGGAAATTAAGGAATTAGAATTACAATTAGAATTGTATTTCTTGTATCCATCTCACAACATGAGGAAATAAAAATCCTTATGTTGCATTTCTGTTATAATGTACAAGCGATAAGGAAGGGAAATGTGAGAGGATATTGCCCAAACAGTAAGATTGCATACATAATTGTTTTGTATATATGAATGTACAGTCAGATATACAATCAGATCAATGTGTATAGACCAATCTGAAAGAGGCTGTCCCAGAGCCTGTTTGTCCAGCCCTTAATGCTGTGGTGCCATTTGCCAGACAGTAGCAGCTGAAAGAGTTTGTGGTTGGAGTCACTGATGATCCTCTGGGCCCTTTTTACGCAGCTGCTGCTGCAGTGTTCTGCGATTCTGAGATTGTCCATGGTGACCCAAAGAAGAAATAAATGGCTTCGCAGACAACTACTCTTTGGTTGTTGCCATCAAATCCACCAGGTCATTTACAGAGAAGAGGCTTCATCTAGAGATAAGCAGTGTCAAGGAACTAATCCATGCACAATGCATTGTGTTTCTCCCTCCCTTCCCCACACCTTTTAACTTCTGCTGAAAGGTTTCGGCCCAAATTGTCGACTGTACTCTTTTCCATAGATGCAGTCTGGTCTGCCGAGTTACAGAAAATTCATCACGTGCTATGGTGAACTGCAAAGGAACAACTAGCTGACTGTCTCACAAAGAAGGGAGCACCAGCTCTTGTGCTGCTAAAGGCACTTAGCGAAGGCTTAAGAAATGTATCAACATTAAAGGTTAGAATTAATTCCCTTATCCCAATAGACATTTGAATTGTTTTTTTTTAAATGTTTAAAAATTTGTTTAATATACATGAAGGATGACAGCTTGTTGAGTTCCGGTCATCTAGATGTGATCACTTTCTCTGTTATGGCATGTGTGTGTGAGGGATTGTGGGTAAGATGGCAGTCTTCGTACTGAACTTGAAAGGACTAAGTAAAGTTCCTTAAATGAAATAAACTAGTCTTTTTTTGTTTGTGAGTAAACACTAAGTAAACAGATAGGAAAAGCTAGAGGGTTAAGGATCAAATGGGCAAATGGAACTAGCTCAGTGGGTGCCATGGTTAGCATGGATGAGTTGGTCTGAAGTACCTACTTCCATGCTGTATTATTTTATGACTTCTTGCCCAGGCAACAGCACAGCTGGTCTGTCAGCAAGATCTCTGTCCAGACACTTGACAAACATTTTATGCCACTACTCTATTTTTATCGATTCTCACTACATCTGCATTTCCCGTCATGGTGCGACACTGTCACTATTTTGCAGTAAGAATTTAATTCCCACATTTAAAGTCAACAGTTTGAATGGAGTTCCCCCATTTAGCCCAGCAGAGTGCTCGGACTACTTATGCTGTAACCAGTAGATGGAGTTATCACTGTGTCTCCTCCCACCATACACTGTCCCACTGATGCCAGCACACCAACCAACCTACCCTTTCCCTCCTCCTTTCCTTCCACTTCACCCATTCCTCAGTGGTTCCTGAGTTTAACAACCTCCAGTTATTGACTTCCATCTGAGGCCAGTGCCTTTTTGTTTCAAGGGCAAAAATGGCTAATACAAGTGGGCATAATTTTAAGGTGATTGGAGAAAAGCATAAGGAAGATGTCAGAGGTATTTTTGTTTTGACACAGATTGCTTGGAACACACTGATGTTGTGGTGGTAGAAGCAGGTACTTTGAAGAAATTTAAGGTACTTTTAGATAGGTACCTGGATGAAAGAAAAATGGAGGTTTATGTGGGAGGGAAGGCTTAGATTGATTCTAGGAGTAGGTTAAAAATTTGGCGTGACTTTGTGGCCAAAAGGCTTGTACTGTTCTATGTTAATCGTGAATTTTTGGGACTCTCTGATTGTACCAAAGGGGGAGATGTCTAGCTCTAAAGGAAAGAGAGGGATAAGGGTGCTGGTGAGGTAGGTGGTGCTGAGGTAAAAAATCAGCTATGATTCTGTTGAAATGGTTGAAGTAGTACTGTTAGGTTCAAAGTAATTAATTAAGTGTTAACAATTCTGTAGATTCACCAGAGGGTGATAGGGCTATATGGAACAGGAAGATAAATTTCTATCCGTAAAGATGAACTCTTGATCTCCCCATCAACTTTGTCACAGTCCTTGCATTTTATTTGTCTGCTTGAACTGTAACTTTATTCTGCATTATTTTTCTTCTGTTTTATGCTACCAATTTATAAACTAATTGTGTATTTGTATCCACGAGACTCTCTCCAGAAAACGCAAAGAAAAAATGCAGCTTTTGTGAGGAAAGTTTGAGGTTTTCCTCATGAGGCTCAATCTTTCCTTGAGGGCGAAGGAAAATGAGAGGAGACTTGACAGAATTGTATAAGCTGGTAAGAGACATGGATAGAGTGGACAGGCAGGGACTTTTACCCATTGTGGTCACGGCTAGTACAAGAAGAAATAATTTTAAGTTGATTAGAGGGAGAAATATCAGAGGTAGGTTTTTTTAAAATAAAACAGAGAGTGGTGGATGCATGGAATGTGCTCTCTGGATAGTGGTAAAGGAAGATACATTAGGGACTTTTAAGATACTCTTAGATTGACACATGTGGGAAAGAGGGTTAGACTGAATTTGGATTAGATTAAAAAGGAGAGCACAGCATTGAAAGCTGAGGGCCCTGTGTTGCGCTGTGCTGTGTTCATTGTTGAAGATGGTGTATCTGTCCCCCTAACTATAGTTATCATTACGACAATCCTTTTCATTCCCCTACTTGAATAGCCTCAAGTTGTGTACAGTTTACGTGCCGTCCCAACGGTTTCTGCTCTCATCCTCAGAAGCTGTAAGAGTTCTGTGCTGTTGGATAAACCCCAAGCATTGAGGTTTCTCCAGTCCTATGTTCTGGATTTGCATTCCAGCCTTACTCATAACCACAGTTTCCTGTTTGTCTTAGCTGACTTAACTCTAAAATTAATCCAAAGGGAATGTGTCTGCTTCTTGAAACAATGTATCCACATAACTTCCCCACCCTTTATGCATCACTGTGTCTGAGCTTCCAACTCCATGGTGAAGTTCTAAGGTGCAGAGTTTATGCAGGTGTGACCCCTGTGTGATTCCTTAAGGTTGTTATAGCCAGGGCTGATAATGGGGACAAGTTCCCAATATGTATTAAATGCTTCCAATGGCATGTGCTTCAAATAACCTCTGATAACCAAATCCAGCTCCTGGCCTTCATGTCTGGCTTAGCCACTAAGCCCAGCAGAACCACTTCTACTGACAGGAGAAGGGGCAATGGTGGGTTACTGGCTCCTTAAAACAGTCATTTCAGGCAGATGGGGCTCATCAGTTCTGGTCGGCCCCTCATCTAGGAGAAGGAGAACTCTGATCTCAAATCTCCACTGCCTTGCTCTCATGGGGAAGGCTTCAGATGTAAACCCCACAGGAAAAAATTGGAGCTGGAGTCCCTAAGGTAGTCTTACACTGAGATTAATGTTGACTGACAAGTCCTGTGACGCTGCGGGTGCCAGACTCTTATCGGTCTCTGACATTCCTTTGAGTTCATCAGATGCATGGAGAGGGAGAACTCGCTACATGGGCAACGGCTTGCTCTCCATATTGTACTGTGGACTTATGTACCAAAACGGCAAGGGTGCCACATCGTGGTCGACCTTGACTGACGGAGGCCCATTATCATACCATATGTACCCTGTGTGATCCCATTTCAGTTAGTGTAAATATTTGCTTTAAAATTAATGAAGTTTTAAAGTACAAATTTCTTGCACTATTTAAAAAATTCAAATGAAATGTATTCAACCAACACACAAAATGCTGCTGGAACGCAGCAGGTCAGGCAGCATCCATAGGAAGAAGTACAGTCTACGTTTCGGGCTCAGACCCTTCGTCAGGACTAACTGAAAGAAGAGATAGTAAGAGATTTGAAAGTGGGAGAGGGAGGTGGAGATCCGAAATGATAGGAGGGGGTGGGATGAAGCTAAGAACTGGAAGGTTGATTGGCAAAGTGATACAGAGCTGGAGAAGGGAAAGGATCATGGGACAGGAGGCCTAGGGAGAAAGAAAGGTGGAGGGGAGCACCAGAGGGAGATGAAGAGCAGGGAAGGAGTGATTGTGAGTGGGACAGAGAGAGAGAAAAAAGAAAAATAGGGGGGAAAAAATAACAAACAAATAAATGAGGGATGGAGTAAGAAGGGGAAGGTGGCACTAACAGAAGTTAGAGAAATCAATGTTCATGCCACCTGGGTAGCCTCCAACCTGATGGCATGAACATTGATTTCTCTAACTTCCACTAATGCCCCCTCCCCAATTTATTTATTTGTTTATTTATTTATTCTTTTTTTTTCTTTTCTCTCTCAAACATTTGAATGATCTCAAGGATTAAGACATATCTTTTGTCTGGATGCAAAATTAATTTGGATAATGTTTATAAACAATGTACTTGTAATAAAGGCAGAAGCAAATAAAGTTTTATAGACATCCATTAGTCTCATGAGACCATGTATTTGCACCTTGGAAGGTTTCCCGGGCGCAGGCCTGGGCAGGGTTGCATGGGAGACTGGCAGTTGCCTAAGCTGCAAGCCTTCCCCTCTCCACGCCACCAATGTTATCCAAGGGAAGGGCACTAGGACCCAAACAGCTTGGCACCAGTGTCATCACAGAGCAATGTGTAGTTAAGTGCCTCAAGGACACAACACACTGCCTCTGTCACATGGGGGCATGGAAACTGGACCCAAATGCAGGACACAGGCACTGAAGTACTAGGGGCAGGACAGGAACAACTAAAGGATAGAACAAGATGGGGAGACTGTGGCATGCAAAGGTGATTCTGGAGTTCAGAGAGTTCATGGCAAAGGCAGGACCCTGGCTAGGCTAAAGGATGGGTCTATGGGACAAGGAATGCTGGGAGGATAGCCCCCTGGGCAGGCCACATTACTTCTGGGCAGGGCCCAGCCTCCCAGGCAGGAACACGGGGGCCTGGGCAGGTCACAGGACACCTGGGCAGGATGCAGGGCACCATCCATCAGAAGCAAGGGGTAGGAAAGGGTCAGAGTTCCCCCCCCCACCACCACTGGGCAACAGCAGTCCAGCCTGCTTACCCAACTACACCTCCTTAAGCCAAGATGATCCTATTTGGGGTCAAGGGTGAAAGGAGGGACGGCTACAAGACCCGGAGTCCAGAGTCCGCAGACCGGATCAAGACCTGGAATGCGGGCTCCGGACCGGACCATAACAGCCTCAGCTGAGGCTCGAACCAGTGACCTTCAGATCACTAGACCGATGCCACTAGGCCATGCACCAACCCAAATAAAGTTTACAAAACGTGAAAGATTTCTTATGTTGTACTGTTAATTAGTAAAATCAAAAGAAAGTAATTTTTCAATTTTCATTCTAAACACTCATATTATGCACATTACAAAGAAAAAGTTACAGTGCACTGTGTTTTCAGGCCACGTAAAAATCTCCTGCTCAGAGCAATGATTTTACCCATGCAGCTGGGGAAAGAAAAATAGAGGGAATATTTTAGGAGAATTTCACAGCTGTATTCAGAAATGAAATCACTGATGATCATCCAGTGTAGCTTTATGTGCCATGAAATAAGATAGTACAATCACTCATATACTATAAGGCCACAAATAGTCAATTGGAAATTGAACAAATACAGTATGCAGGAAGAAGTACAGAGCTGCAAGAACAATAGAATTGTCTGAGGCGATTTATAACCTTCGTAATATAAACTGGGACTGCCATACAATTAATGACCTAAGTGGGATGGAATTTGTTATGTGCACGTCATTTGTTACATAGAAAGCCTTTCTAGGGAGAGGCCAAAGCTCAGTCTATTCTTGTCAATAAGGTGCGGCAAGTGACTGCGATAACAATGGGGGAACACTTTTGGACCAGTAACCATAGTTCTATTAGTGACCTGATAGAGGTGTGTAAGATGATAAGAGGCATTGATTATGTGGATAGCCAAAGGCTTTTTCCCAGGGTTGAAATGGCTAACACAAGGGGACATAGTTTTAAGGTGCTTGAAAGTAGGTACTGAGGGAATGTAAGGGGTTTAAGTTTTTCACACAGAGTGGTGGCTACGTGAAATGCACTGCCAACGAAGGTGGTGGAGGCGGATACAATAGGGTCTTTTAAAAGACTCTTAGATAATAGGTACATTGAGCTTAGAAAAACAGAGGGCTATGCGGTAGGGTAATTCTAGGTAGTTTCTGGAGTAGTTTACATGGTCAGAACAACCATGTAATGTGCTGTAGATTTCTAAGTTCTATATGTTTTTAAATAGTTATGGGAATAAATAATCTATTGTTCAGGTTCTAAATTGGAGCAAGGTGAAGTCTGACAGTGTGGAACAGGAGCTCACAAAGATTGATTGGTGTAGCTTGCTTGTTGGCAAAGGAACCGTAGACAAATGGAAGGGTTTAAAAGTGAGATAGTGAGAGCTCAAAGCCTGCCTGTTCCTGTTGATGTGAAGAGAAGACTGGTAGGATTAGGCAGCCTTCAATGACCAAGGATACTGATCCCTGGCCAGAAAAAAAAAGGAGGCATGGATCATGTACAGGCAGGAAGGTCAAGCTAACTTCTGGAGGAATATAAGGGATACAGAGGTGTACTTAATATGGAAATCGGGAATGCTAAAATTAGGCTTAAGATAACTTCGGCAGAAACAAAATTAAAGAAAATACAAATAAAATTTATAAGTATATTAAGGGGAAAAGATTAACTTGAGAAAAACAGGGACCCTCAACAACCAAAGGAAACATCTTTCTGTGCGGCTGGAGGAGATGAGCAAGGTCCTTAATGAATGCAACACGCACACACAATGCTGCAGCAACTCAGCGGGTCAGGGAGCATCTATGGAAAAGAGCAAACAGTTGACATTTTGGGCCGTGATCCTTCCCCAATATCCATAATAACTACTGCTTCTTGTGGAAGAATATGTCTTAGAAACTTGATGGAGACTTCCGATGAAGTAGCCAAGAAAATTGATGATAGGATGGTGGCAATTCAGTAAATAAATTAATAAGGTCCCATATGCTCAATTGCTCTAAAAGTTTATATCATGTGGAATCCAAGGAGGGCTTGTTAATTAGGTATACAACTGACTTAATAGTAGAAAGTAGAGCATGACGAAAGAAGATTGCTGTTCAGACTCGAGGCCCATGTCTATTGATGTTCCTCAGAAACTGGTGCAACACCTATTGTTTGTCATCCATATCAATTATTTGGACGCAATGTACAAGGCATGGTTAGTGGGTTTACAAATGACACTAAGATAGGTGTTATAATGCATAATGAAGAATGTGATCAAAAATTGGCTGAGCTATTGGGCCCAGAAATGGCAAATGGAGTTTAATTAAACTAAGTGTGAAATGTTACAATTTGGAATGTTCAGTACAGGTAGAGTTTTCACAGTGAACGTCAGGGCTCTGGAGATTGTTGTAGAATAAAGGGAACTTGGGGCACAAATACATGGTTCACTGAAAATAAAGTCACAAATAGACTGGTGGTGAAGAAAGCTTTTGGCATGCTGACCTTCATAAATAAAACCATTGAGGCTAGATCTGGAATATTGTGTTTAGCTTTGGTCACCCTAGTATAGGAAAGGTAGTAATAAAATGGAAAAAGTACAAAAAAAGAGATATTCAAGAACACTGAGGGACTAAGTCATTGGAAGACATTCAACAGATTTGTACTTTATTCCTTAGTGCACAGGAGGCTGAGAGGTGATCGTATAGAGGTGTATAAAATGATGAAGTTCAGAGATAGGGTGAATGCGCACAGTAGTTTTTGCCAAACTTAGAACTAGATGACAGGAGAATGATTAAATAGGAACTTGAGGGGAAACTTTGTTTTATACAAAGAATGGTATTTATGTGGAATCAGTTGCCAAGGAAGCATTTGAGGCAGGTACAATAACAACTTTAAAAATGCAGATAGACAAGTATGTGGATCAAAAAGGCTTTGAAGATGATGTGTCAAATGTTGGATGGGGCATCTTGATTAACACGAACAAGTTGGGCTGAAGGGCCTGTTTCTGTGCTGTATACAACTCTGTGACTCTGATTCTGTTCAGGATGCCGTGGATGTGAAACATGCTTACAGTCATGGAGACATAGAACACTATAGCACAGAAACAAGCCCTTCAGCCAATCGAGCCTGTGCTGGACTATTAATCTGCCTATCCCATTGACTGCACATGACCATAGCCCTCCATACCCCTCCCATCCATGTTCCTATCCAAATTTCTCTTAAGTCATCAAATCAACACTGCATCCACCACGTGAAATTGTTCATGTTTCAGTCTATTTTATTCATCACTGAACTGAGGCCCAGTGGTCTGTCTGACGTGCTCCTCTGACAAAACAATTTCTGTGGTAGGTCACCTGCAGTCACTTGCGTCCTCCTCACAACCTCTCTGAAAGTAACTTGAAAAGATCTGCCATTTTCATATTGTGAATCCTACCATTTCTGACTTTTGGAGGCCCTGCACTTGTCTTCAAAAATGCAGCCATAGAGCATAGGAACAGCAGGGACCCACTTGCACTAAACCTGTGTTATTCTTCACACACATCCTTTATCTCCACTCAGGTTCAATCACTCGTCTATACCCTAACCACAACATCCAATATCCAGTTACCCTGCCAAACCAGGAAGCAGAGGAATTTAGCACCTAAATGCACACGGTCATGGGGACAAAGTGCAAGCTCTGTACACGCAGCACCCCAGGTCAGAATTGAACCCAGATTACTGAAGCTGGGAGGCTTCAAATACACCTTTCACATTCTTTCACATACACCTGTGCTGTCTCAGACCTTTCAACATGTTTATCGATGAACTGCGACAAGTGTCACATCAGTTCAGCTTGTTGTGATTATTAATCATTACAGGATTCCACAAGTTCTCTAGTATTGAGGCACTCCCCCATATGATAAAGCAAACCGATGACTCAGATGGTAAAATATTTTTTGACAGACTGAATAACGGATGACAATATCAGAATGCAATTTAATTTAATTTCAAGAGTATGAGTCAAAATAGCACAAGATTTACCTGAAAATGTTTTGCATTTACAGATCAATTACATGAGAAAAAGAATGAGTAGGCATTCTCTGCAATTCAGCACTTTAATATGAATGGCTCAGAAGTTGTTCAAACAGATTAAAACCGATCTCATGTTCAATACTCAATATTTGAATCATTGTAAAAAATCCATATTCTGTACGGCTTTGGTCTCTTTATCCGAGAAATGATAAATCTGGCATGGGTGAGCATAAAACTGATTCCTAGGATGGTGAAATTTTGCTAAGTAAAATACATCCAGGTTTACATCAAGTTCAAAAACTCCGTGGTAGTGGAGGATTAACAATAGGGGCATGATTGGGATACACAAAGCCCCCCAGTCAAAATCTGCCTACTGACAGCAGCCATGTGATGGGGGCGCCCAGGCACCCATCTCAGGACAGGAGTATACTGCAGCAGCTGGATCAATGGCAGATCAGCCCTGTTCAAGGTAAACACATTGCTCATCCTCAGTGGTAAATATAGGCTTTACCATCTCTACTGAATGGGAAGTTGAACTTAATGGAATCTCTGTTACTAGGGCCAAGACATGGAAAAGATAAACTTGGGAATCTGGAACATGGGAACACACATGGATAGCTCAAAGAGTGACCACCCAGAATAATGAGTAGCCATTGTTGTCCAGGATCTCACAAGGAACAACCTTAATGTAATCACATCTCCAATGAACACACACAAAATTCTGGTGTAACACAGCAGGCCAGTCAGCATCTATAAGGAGAAGCACTGGCGACGTTTCGGGCCGAGACCCTTCGTCAGGACAGCCGGAAACGTCGACAGTGCTTCTCCTTATAGATACTGCCTGGCCTGCTGTGTTCCATCAGCATTTTGTGTGTGTTGTTTGAATTTCCAGCATCTGCAGATTTCCTCGTGTTTAGATCTCCAATGACCTGGTTTCAATCCTGACCTCTGGTGCTGTGTGTGTGGAATTTTCACATTGTGTCTTTGACTATGTTGGCTTCCTCTGGCTGCTCAGAATTACCTGCATTCCAAGAGTGTGTGGGTAGGGAAGTAATTTGATATTTGATTTTGTTGCTAGTATATAGATGAATGATAAAAGTGGGCAGGTTAAAGGGAATGCATGAAGTACTTAAACATGTTCGGAGCTCAACAGACACCACAGTGTAGCTCTCAGCTTGCTGAAGGATCAGCGGTGGAAGATCCACTTCTTTGTAGAAAGGATATTGTTACACTGGCATGCTGCCGTAAATGTTACTGGAAGGCTAATGACCCTGTACCAGATTAACATGCCATTATCACCAGGGCATTCCATGACAGCAACATTGAAAGATAATGATTTTGATAATGCCTCCATCCCAGGCATGATGAAGTAATTCTCAAGAACAACTTCAATGTGGGTGTTGGATATGATGGCAAAATATGGAATGGAACCATCAAGTGGAATGGTATGAGAATAAACAGCACTAAGATTGGAGACATCTGGGGTGGGGCATGGACACCTCCTGGATTACTTCATTGCCCTGTTCTCTGACACACACTGTTCAGCACAGGGGTCATGAGAGGACCTGATGTCCACAAGCTGGATCACCAAATCAGTGTTGTACTGAAGACTTATGTAGTTGCCTTACATCACAGTTTGAATATATCTAGGGTGACATCTGGTAATGGAACAGCTGGGCCATCAAGGCTGATACCATTTTGAGGGCCAATAATTTGAAGGTGACGAGTCTGTTGAATTAAAAATACCTTAAGTCCAGCCATATGTGATGACAATGATCATTCATCAAAAGACAAAAATTGTCCCAAGAAATGGAGGATATTGGTTCCACATAGAAAAGTTACTTTACAAAAAGGTAAGGTTTTCAATACCATTATTTTATATCTGTAAAGAAATTGATAGCTGATTTAGATTTAAATTCATCTTTATTATCCAGACTATTCTTGACCTTCTATATTTAAAGAATACTAATGTATTTAAAGTAGTATTTAAAGAGCTGTAGGAAACTGTATTTGTTATCAAGCCCTCGATTGAATGAGTTGCCCTTAAATAAAAATAAAAACTTTAACATGCATTTCACTGCTGAATATTAGCAGCTTTTATTCATCATGCAAAGGCATAGTCATGATAGTTAGTGAAAAGAAAAAGCTAAAACTAAATAGTTTGCCTTTAGGAGTGTTACATGTCTTCCATTAGATTTTAGGATTTTAGACAAATTCAGGCACCTAAAGCAAGAAAAGCTTATTAGCAAGAGGTCCATGGATCATTGAAAATCAAAAACACTGAAAATGATGAAAATCTAAAATAATAAAGGAAGAAAATACTGGGAGTACTCAACAGATCAAATAGAAACTGTGGAGAGAGAAGTGATGAATATTTGGAAGAAAATCATTCAACCAGAAACGTTAGCTGTTTCTCCTTCCATAAACATGGCCTGTGCACCTGAACGTTTAGCATTTTCTTTTTTTGATATTTAAAGACTTGAATTAGATGAGGAAAACAATGAGCTGGAAGAGTACAAACAAGGTATTTGCACTCATTGGCTACTTTATTAGCTACACCTATAAATGTGTTCATTAATCCAAATATCTAATCAGCTAATCATGTGGCAGCAACTCTTTGCTTAAAACCATGCAGACATGACCAAGAGGTTCAGTTGTTTCTCAGACCAAACATCAGAAAGGGTAAGAATTATTTCTTTATTTTTGTACTGGCACAGTTCATTGTCTAAAGCCCTCTGGTTGAATGCCCAAGTTGGATGGTCTCTCATTGATGCTATTATGGTTATTATTCTATAGATTTATTGAGTATGCCTACAATAAAATAAATCTCAGGGTTGTTATATGGTGACATATATAAATTTACTTTGAACTTTGAAATATGATCTAAGTGACTTTGACCATGGAATGATTGTCGATGCCAGACAGAGTGATTTGAGTATCTCAAAAGCTGCTGATCTCCTGGGATTTTCACTATTACGTACCCCGTAACTGGGTGTCAGACCAGCAAAGATAAGAGTATCCGTTGGAGTCTGGTGGTACCAAACTAAAGGTGTTTATTATTAAACTACACAATACAATATCAAAAATGCAAATATACATATAAAACAAGCTAGCAGTAATAAACCTAAAAGTGTAGGAATAATAATAATCAATAATAAACAAGCTCTATCGATGTCTAGGGGTAAATGAATTGTCATAGAAAAGTATAAAGTTCAGTTCATAAATGCTGAAGTAGTTATGGTTGTTGTGTTGAAATCGTTGGAGAGAGAGAGAGAGAGAGCGAGCGAGCGAGAGGTAACAGCTACAGCAGCCAAACCTTCCTTTGTTTTCTTAATCCGTTGTATTGTTGTGGTCATGACCCCTCTGGTCTTCAGCTATACCGTTCTTCTGTGGTGGACTCGTCACTCTGACATGAGTGGACACACACACAAGTCCCCACCGACCCTGCCATCACACTGTGAGCTTTGTTGACTGATCTCCTGATTTGGTCCTCGAAGCCCCCACCTTCCTATGGGCGCACAACACTTGGTCAGTGCCCACTGGTGTGCCTGAGGGTGTCTCCCCAGACCTGTCTTTTATCCACATGGACGGGGTATCAACTATCCATCAACTCCACATGTCTACGTCCATCAAACTAGACCACTCCTGCTGTCTCCTCAAGAATGTTAATGAGCAAAGAAACGTCCTTCCAGCGAAAGGTAAATAATCAGTGAAGAGCCAAAATACATAAATCAGCTGTCTCTCTCTCTTATCTGTAGCAGATGTCTCTACCTCTGTTCTTCATCTCCCTCATTAGCAGCATAGTTTGGGGGGGGGGGGGTTAACTCTGGACCCCATTTCCATCAGGTCTGTTCAGCACTCATAACACATCCAGTAACAGACCTTTTCTGATCGAAATTATCTTAAGACCCTAAGATATAGGAGCAGAATTAGGCCATTTGGCCCAACAAGTCTGCTCCACCATTTCATCATGGCTGATCCATTTCTCTCTTAGCCCCAATCTCCTGCCTTCTCCCTGCATTCCATCGTGCCTTGAATAATCACCTCTGCCTTAAATATACCCACGACTTGTCGCCCACAGTTACTTGTGGCAATAAATTACACAGATTTACCACTCTCTGGCTAAAGAGATTCCTCCCCATCTCAGTTCCAAATGGACATCCCTCTGTTCTGAGGTTGTGTCCTCTGGTCATAGATTCCCCCAGCATAGGAAACATCATCTCCACAACCACACTATCTGGACCCTTCAATATTTGTTAGGTTTCAGTGAGATCTTCCCCCTCATTCTTCTGAATTCCAGTGAGTACAGGCCCAGAGCCATCAAACACTCCCCATATGATAAGCAGTTCAATCTCGGAATCATTATTCTGAACCTCCTTTGAACTCTCTACAATGTTAGTTTATCCATCTTTAGATAAGGGGCCCAAAACTGCTCACAATACTCCCAGTGAGGCCTCACCTGTGCCTTATAAAGGCTCAACATTACATCCTTGGTTTTATATTCTAGTCCTCTCAAAGTGAATGCCAACATTGCCAACATTCCACACCACAGATTCAACCTGTGAATTAACCATTGGGGAACCCTACACAAAGACCCCCAAGTCCCTATGCATCTCACATTTTGGAATTTTCTCTTCAGTGTCGGTAAATGATAAAGTGCAAGATCATAATGAGGTAGATGTTGAGGTCAAGAATTAACCTTAACATTCCAGAGAGCCATTCAACAGTCTTATAACAGCAGGTAGAAGCTGTCCTTAAGCTTAGTGTTACATGCTTTTGTATCTTCTGCGCAGTGGAAGAAGGGATACAATTGAAGAAAGAAGGTACAGAATTGGTAGGGTCTATGATTATGTTGGCTGCTTTATTGAAGCAGTGAGAAGTGTAGACAAAATCCATCGACCTGAATTCTGAGTAATTCCTTATCTCTCCTTCAAGGCATTTCTTGCAGTGCACTCCTTCTTTACTATTGCAGCATGTATGAGTTTTTCTGGAATAGGACCTGAACCCCAGCCTTCCAACACAAAGGCACACATATAACAACCACAGCTTTAGAATCATTCAGATCATAAAGCACAGGTTAACAAATATCTGAGCTCAGGAGAACCATCAGAAGAAACAAAGGAGAGAAATATACTTTCACTCTTCGTTCATCCTCACCATCAACTCCATTCAATAAGTAGAACTACAATGAAATACATGAATATAGCTGAATTGCTGAAATTATTTATTTTGCTTGACATGAGAATTGTTTTAATTGTTCTGCATTGTATATTCCTGCATAATATTAGCTCCACTCAAGTCTTCAGTTTAAAAAGAAATTCAATTAGAACTTCTATTGGCACTTTCTATTGTGACATTCTCGAGAAAGGAAAAGACAAAGGTTTATTATGGCTAGAAATATCAATAGCTTAATACCAGTATAGGTTGTTGAATAAATTGTACTCCTTTGTTTTCCTTTGTTTGTCCTTTCTTCAACAGAGTGCAATGAAGCACTTATTCAGTTTGTGACCTATCAGAGGATCCCAGTAAAGAGGCTTGCTAAGTTTCTTAATTTACTTTCGACTCACAATGCTCAGAAAATATGTAAGCAAATATTACCGAAGGACAAGAACATGATGTTTGCAATATTACACCCCCTGTTAACAAAATGGAAAGAAGATGTCGATGAAGAGCGTGTATTTGAAATAATGGTCTCAATACTTGAAAAGGTAAAGATGAAAAATATTTTTTTTAAATGTGCTAGAACGTTTCAGGTGCAATATCATTTAAGTTCAGAATTACTCAATCCCCTTTGTCTAAAGGCCAAGGGTTTAAAACAAAAGTATTAGTAAATTATACGCAAATGGAGGATCTGGATCTTATTCCAGGTTTTAATAAACTACTTCAGCAGCTGTTGAATGCAAATTTGCAAATGGAGGAAGAAAGCTGGCTGAGCTTTCCACTCTTGCTGGGTATCCTGTGACATGAGTGTGCTGAAGTTTGGCTCATCTATCATGTTTTGTATTGTCTGGAGTTACACATGGAAAACTGACTTGGATATTACTGATATCTGGGCAATTTTACTTCAACAAATATCAATGTTGTAAAAGGGGAGAAAGTTGAGAGGACGAGAATATGGAGACTACCCAAATGTCATTTTGACCTTGGGAAGGCCTTCTAATTCCACCATGTTTCTATCGGAATTAGAAAAGCAGTGCACCTAAACTTCTCTAATACTACCCATCTCTTCCTACCTCGCCCACTTACTACTGAAGTATAGGTACGTTCCAATGAGACAGAGAAGTTTATGGTAGGGTACAGGAACTGTGGTGTAGAAAGTCTGTAATAAATCTCGTCAAGAAGAAAAGAAAAGCTTACAAAAAGCTTAAAAAAATAGGTAATGTTAGAGATCTAGAAGATTATAAGGCTAATAGGAAGGAGTTTAAGAAGGAAATTAGGAGAGCCAGAAGGGGCCTTGAGAAGGCCTTGGCGGACAGGATTAAGGAAAACCCCAAGGCATTCTACAAGTATGTGAAGAGCAAGAGGATAAGTCGTGAAATTATGGGGCCTATCAAGTGTGACAGTGGGAAAGTGTGTGTGGAGCTGAGGAAATAGCAGAGGTACTTAATGGGTACTTTACTTCAGTATTCACAATGGAAAAGGATCTTGGTGACTGTAGTGATGACTTGCAGCTGACTGAAAAGCTTGAGCGTATAGATATTAAGAAAAAAAGATGTGGTGGAGCTTTTGGAAAGCATCAAGTTGGATAAGTCACCAGGACCGGTTGAGATGTACCCCAGGCTACTGTTGGAGGCAAGGGAAGAGATTGCTGAGCTTTTGGCAATGATCTTTGCATCATCAATGGGGACAGGATAGGTTCTGGAGGAATGGTGGGTTGCGAACGTTGTTCCTATATTCAAGAAAGGGAGTTGAGATAGCCCAGGAAATTATAGACCAGTGAGTCTTACCTCAGTGGTTGGTAAGTTGATGGAGACGATCCTGAGAGGAAGGACTGATGAACAGTTGGAGAGGTATAATATGATTAAGAGTCAGCATGGTGTAGTCAAGGGCAGGTCGTGCCTTACGAGCCTGATTGAATTTTCTGATGATGTGACTAAACACATTGATGAAGGAAGAACAGTAGATGTAGTGTATATGGACTTCAGCAAGGCATTTGATAAGGTACCCCATGCAAGGCTTATTGAGAATGTAAAGAGGCATGGGATCCAAGGGGACAGTGCATTGTGAATCCAGGACTGGCTTGCCCACAGAAGGCAAAGAGTGGTTATAGACGGGTCATATTCTGCATGGAGGTTGGTGACCAGTGGTGTGCCTCAGGGATCTGTTCTGGGTCTCTTACTCTTCGTGATTTTTATAAGTGACCTGGATAAGGAATTGGAGGGATGGATTAGTAAGTTGGCTGGTGACACAAAAGTTGAAGGAGTTGTGGATAGTGTGGAGGGCTGTCAGAGGTTACCGTGGGACATTGATAGGATGCAAAACTGGGCTGAGAAGTGGCAGATGACGTTCAACCCAGATAAGTGTGAAGTGGTTCATTTTGGTAAGTCAAATATGATGGCAGAATATAGTGCTAATGGTAAGACTTGGCAGTGTGGAGGATCAGAGGGATCTTGGGGTCCATGGGACGTTCAAAGCAGCTGCACAGGTTGACTCTGTGGTTAAGAAGGTCTATGGTGTATTGGCCTTCATCAATCATGGAATTGAATTTAGGAGCCGAGAAGTAGTGTTGCAGCTATATAGGACCCTGGTCAGACCCCACTAGGAGTACTGTACTCAGTTCTGATCGCCTCACTATAAGAAGGATGTCGAAGCCATTGAAAGGGTGCAGAGGAGATTTACAAGGATGTTGTCTGGATTGGGGAGCATAACTTATGAGAATAGGATGAGTGAGCTTGGCCTTTTCTTCTTGGAGCGACAGAGGATGAGAGGTGACTTGATAGAGGTGTGCAGGATGATGAGAGGCATTGATCGTGTAGATAGTCAGAGGCTTTTTCCCATGGCTGAAATGGTTGCCACGAGAGGACACAGGTTTAAGGTGGTGGGCAGTAGGTACAGAGAAGATGTCAGGCGTAATTTTTTTACTCGAAGAATGATGAGTGCGTGGAATGGGCTGCCGGCAACGGTGGTGCACGCAGATACTACAGGGTCTATGAAGAGACTTTTAGATAGCTACATGGAGCTTAGTTAAATAGAGGGCTATAGGTAAGCCTAGTAATTTCTAAGGTAGGGACATATTCGACACAACTTTGTGGACTGAAGGGCCAGTATTGTGCCGTAGATTTTCTATGTTTTTCTAAGAGCATTCTGATGTATGTATCTTCGCTGCCCAAATGTTTTAGGGTTGAGTAACGAGCCAATAAAATGGCATCTATTGTTGACCTGTTGTGTTGGTAGGCAAACTGGGATGGATCCAAGTTGCTTCACAGGCAGGGTTTGATATGCTTGATCACAAACTTCTCAAAATACTTCATTTCAGTGGATGTAAGTGCTTTTGGACAATAATCATCGAGACAGGTTACTACATTCTTATTAGGCGCTGGTCTAATTGAAGCCTGCTTGAAGCAGCTGGGTACTCAGATTACCAATATGAGAGGTTGGATTTATCAGTGAACACTCTAGCAAGTTGATCAACACAACTCTTTAGCACTCCATGAGGAACCCTGTCTGGACCAAGTGCTCTCTGTGGGTTCTCAGCCCTGAAGGATGCTCTCACATCGGTCTCATGGACTGAAAGCTCTGGATCATCAGGGGCTGTGGGAGTTTGTGAAAGTGCCTCCACGTTTTGACAGTCAAAGTGAGTATAATAAGCCCTGAGCTCACCTGGGAGAAAAACTTTGTTGTCACCTATGTCACTTCTTTTCACGTTATAAGAGTTAAAAACATTCATACCCTGCCACAGCTGTGGAACATCCTTCAGTGATTCACATTTGATCCAGAATGACACTTTGCACTTGAAATGACTTTCTGGAGATCGTAGCTGGACCTCTTGCATTTTACTTGGCTGTCAAACCTGAATGCTATGATCTGGCCCTCAAGAGATTGCGAATCTCATGGTTCATCCAGGCCTTCTGCTTGGAAATACCCTGTATGATTTTGTGGGGACATACTTGTCTATGACTGTGGCAACAATGGTGTATTCATTCAGATCCTCAGCTGAGTCCTTGAACACAGCCCAGTCCACTGATTCAAAGGAATCCCGTAGCCGCTCCTCTGCCTCCCATAACCGCCCCTTTGTTGTTCTTATCTCTGGAGCCTTGCTCTTTAGCCTCTACCTGTATGCAGGTAGAAGAAGGACAGCCAAGTGATCCACTTTCCCAGAACAGTAGGGGTTCCTAATTGTAGTTCAGTATTGGTTGAGTGTGTTTGGACCCCTGGTACTGCAGGTTATATGATGATGATAATTGGGCAGAGATTTCTTCAAACAAGCCTGATTGAAGTCCCCTACAATGATGTGAAATGTGTTAGGGTAAGCTGTTTCTTGTTTGCTTATGGTTGTATAACAAGAAACAGTGCCTGCTTAATGTTGGCCTTTGGATCGAGGAGAGAACTCTCTTGGTAAGTTGAACTTAATCGTTCCAGGTCGGGGGAACAAGAGTAATTAATCTGCTGCATCCAAGCATCACAAACTGTTTACCGTGAAACACAGACCCTTTTGCTTTCTTCATATCTGCATTCTGGTCAATCCTGTGTAATATGAAGCCTCCAGGTCTTACCTATGTATCCAGAGTAAGCCATGTCACAATGAAACTGAGAACACAGTAAATCTCCATCTCTAGGATCAATCTTCTTTGAGTGATGATTAGAAGTGTGTAATATTTCCAGTTAGGGATACATAGTTTTCAGTCAGTTACAATGAAGAGTTAAGGATGTGGAGTACAAAGGCCATGTAAGCCAATGGCATTTTACAATATTTCATTTCAAATAACTTGTTGTAGGCTTTTATAATATTATTTGTTATGTAATATGACACATCACAGATTGTGCTTATTAAGTTTTAATAAACTAATAACATTCTAAATTGTGGTACTTGCTTGACAAGCTTTAATTATCTGACATGGGTTCAGATTAAACTTGAAGAATACGTGTGAAAGCCAGCAATGTACATATTAATTGCAACTGTACACAGTTCTTTCAAATCAGACGGAGGAATGGGATGAAGATCTACATTTACAGTGCCTATAAAAAGTATTCAACATCCCTTGGAGGTTTTCAAGTTTCATTATTTTACAACATTGAATCAGAGTGGATTTCATTTAATTATTCAACAGTTGTGGCTGCAGCAGAACTTATAAGGCATTCCTGAGCAGTGGGAGGGTTGGTGGATGGAGGGAATGATTTAGACATGGTAGGAAAGAATAGAAACTGAGAAAAGAGCAGGTCTGGCAGCTCAGTGTTCCAGGGAATAGATGTTTTCGGCATGGCATATGTGAAAATAGTGCAATTTTTTTACTGATTGGAGAGAATGTCATGGCTGCTCAGAGAGAGGGAGACACCTTGGAGGGATTATCCAGCAAGGCCATATTGGTACAAGTCAGGAATAAGGAAGATGCAATCATCATGATGGGCTTATGCTATTGGCCTCCTAATAACCAGTGGGAGCTAGAGGAACAGAATTGCAAGCAGATCATGGAAAGATGTAAAAATGACAAGAGTAGTTGTACTGAGTGTTTTTAACTTCCCCATGTCAACTCTCTTAGTGCCAAGGAATTAGATTAGACTTTGTTGGTGCATTCAGAAGGGTGTCCCAAAACAACATATGGATGATCAAACCAGAGATGGGGCTGTACTATTGAGGAATGATCATGGCCAGGTGAGTGAATTTTCAGTGGAGGGAGCATTTTAGGAATAGCAATCGTATTTAAGTTAGTTTTAAAATAGGTGTGGATCAGTATAAGGCTGGTCTTCAGGTGAAAGTACTAAATCAGAAGAAGGCTAATTAAAACAGTATTAAGTAGGAAGTGGAGAATTAGACTGGGGTGGCTGTTTGAGAGCAAATCCACATCTGACAAGTGGAAGTGTTTTAAAGACCAGTTGGTTAAGGTTCGGAACTAGCATATTTCTGTGAAGATCATGGATAAGGGTGGCAAGGTTCAAGAACCTCTGACGTCAAAAGATATCATAAGGTCATGCCATCAGGTTGGAGGTGGGATCTCCCAGGGCCACCACCCATTTTAATTCCACTTCCTATTCCCATTCTGATATGTTCATCCATGACCTCCTTGGCCATGATAAGGCCACACTCAATTGGAGGAATGACACCTTATATTTGGTTTGCATAGCCTCCAACCTGATGGCATGAACATCGATTTCTCAAACTTCCAGTAATGTCTGCCTTCACCATTTCCCAACCCCTTTTCCCTCGCTCAGAGCTCCTTGCCCACCCATCGCTTTCCTCTGGTGCCCTCCCCCTTTTCATTTTTCCATGGCTTTTTGTCCCTTTAACCAATCAACCGCTCAGCTCTTTACTTCATCCTTCCCCCTCCACCTATCACTTTGTGTTCCTCTCTTCCCCTCCCTCATCTTTTAAATCTCAGCATTTTTTCTCCAGTCTTGCTTAACGGTTTTGGCCTGAAACATTGACTATACACTTTTACTAGATGCTACCTGACCTGCTGAGTTCCTCCAGCATTTTGTGTGTGTTGCATGCACGTTTATACAGTGATTCAGAAAGTGTGTTGACCTTCGTTAGTTGGGGGATTATGTTCAATAGCTGCAATATAATGTTGCAGCTCTATAAAACTCTGGTTAGACCACGTGTGGAGTTTTGGTCACTGCATTATAAGAAGGAACTTAATTCCCTAAGCAGACTGTCCTCGCCATCTGACAGAATGCTTTATCACCACATCTAAACAAAAAGCACCAGGTCCTCACCAAGCTGGTGGTTCTGTCCCAGTCAGAATCATAACGAGAATCAGAATTATATTTATTTTCACTGACCTATTAGGTGAAGTTTGTTGTTTTACAACAGCAGTATGGTGCAAAAATATAAAAATCCATAAATTACAAAAATAAATAGGGTGACAAAAGGAATAATGTGGTAAAGGTCCATGTGTTCATTGACCATTCAGAAATCTGATGATGGAGGGGAAGAAATTGTTCTTGAATTGTTGAGTGTGGGTCTTCAGCTCCTGTACCTCCTGCCTGATGATAATAACAACCAGAAGGCATGTCCTAGATGGTAAAGTTGCTTAATGATGGATGTCATCTTCTTGTGACTGTGATGGAGCTGGCTGGGTCCAGGGCCTTCTGTAGTCTCTTGTGATCCTGTGCGTTGGAAGCTCCATACCACCACCATAACACTCTGTATTATAGACATTCATAAGAGCCTTTGGTGACAGACTCAATCTCCTCTAACTCCTTGGAATTTAAGTATGTGTGTACCAAAAATTGCAACTACTGTATTTCTTTTGTCTATTTTATTTTATGTATTTTCATACTGCGTACGTAACTAGTTGAGACACAAGTAAGTGGACCAAAATTAATCTGAGACTGTAAGGAACTGTGTTTATTCAAACTTTTTTTTAATTTTGACACCTTCTTTCTGCATTAAAACATTTAAAACAGATTTAGGAATTAAAGACCCAAAACAGTATTTGTTGTCCTGAGTGTGTATTTTTCCCAGGCTACACAAAGAAACACAACAGATTCAATGAAAGATTGCATATAACAAGATGGACAAACACCCAATGTGCAGAAGCCAGAAAACCATGCAAAATAAAAGAAAAATAAAATAATAATAATAATAATAATAAATAAAGATAATAAATATTGAGAACATGGAATAAAGAGTCCTTGAAAGTGAGTCTATAAACTGTGGGAACAGTACAGTGCTGGCGTGAATTTGAATAAAATTCAAAGGTTTCAAATGTACACTTAAAGTCAGGGAAATGTATATAATATACATCCTGAAATTCTTTTTCTTCACAAACATCCACGGAAACAGAGGAGTGCTCCAATAATGAATGACAGTTAAATGTTAGAACCCCAAAGCCCCCCCCCCAGCTAACCCCACTGATGCATAAGCAGCTGCAAAGCAACACCCTCCCCCACAAGCAAAAAAAAATCTGCACCCCCCCCCCCCCCCCCCCGCCACCAAGCACTGAAGCATACAGAAAAGCATCAATAAAGACACAGACTTTCAGTACCCCAAGTACCACTCGTTCACCTGGTAATTCTACATACCACAAGCTCTCTCTCTCCCTAATAAGGGAAACAGAGCGAGAGGGGAGACATAACAAACAACTCACTGATTTATGATGTTAAAAGTCCATTGCATCGCTTCTTCTGAGCGCTGAGCCCAATGAACTCGGGTCTCCGTGCACACAACCAGCACCCAGCTTGCTTTCGATCTTCCGTCTCCCATGACACACTGATTTCCTGCAGTGGTACCGTCCTTGAGTCCACCCACTTCCAGAGCCACGAAATCCCGGAACCCTGAAAGGTTCACAAACTTCTAAGAAAGTAGAGACGCTGCCCTGTTTTCTTTGTAATAGCATTTACATGCTGGACCCAGGACAAATCTGAAATGATAAAAACTAGGAATTTAAAGTTGCTGATCCTCTCCTCCTCTGATCCCCAATGACAACTCGCTCTAGAACCTCTGGTTTCCTCTTCCTGCGGGGCAATGATCAGTTAAATTCAGGACCTAGCACGTGCCATAAAACACACTTATGACACATGCCAGGTGTTGGACTTGACTAACAATTCTCGTTGTGCTCCTCAAACATGAGAAAATCTGCCAATGCTGGAAATCCAAGCAACCAAATCCAAGTCCTGATGAAAGGTCTCGTCCCATAGCTTTTACTCGTTTCCATAGCTGCTACCTGGTCGGCTGAGTTCCTCCAGCATTTTGTGTGCACCCCTTGTGCTCCTGCTCCTTCCAGTCACCCTGACAGAGCCGAAGACATGCTTTTGAATGCTTAACTACGATGAATACTGCCATCTGTCGGACGTCTGCATCAGTTGTTGATCACAAGGGAACAAAAACATTGCTGCAGTCCCGTGATCTTATGGCAGTATGTGCAATTCATTGGAAAGTGAGCTTGAAGCCTAAACTAAGCAATGTGACTGAGAAGGGGAGGGTTAGTGAACACTTCTGTTTGACAAAGTTCCACAAGCATTTGCATGGCCAGAATCTTTTAATGTTTACTGAGCACAAGTCTTTGCACGAGATTTTCAATGAAGCTAATGCAAACCTCCTTAGATGGCTTCAGTGTTAGTCCAAAGATTTTTTTCTGATCTGATTCCTATTCAGATTCAAATTTATTGATCACATGTACATATAAACATACAGTGAAACGTGTCATTTGTGTTTGCAGCCAATATGCCCAAGGATGTGATACGGGATTAGCATAGATATTGTTAAGCAGTAGTTCTGCAGTATATCAGTGTTTGTTGGTGGGGTGGGGGTAGTTGTGGGTATTAATGTTTCTGTGAAAGAGACCAGGTTACAGGGAAGTAAGTGGGAAGATGATACTGAGATGGGTTTGGTCTGAGGGCCAACAAAGACCTGGTTTCCTTCTACCTTGTAAATAAAAATATGAGAGGTGTAAAGAAAGCAGGATCTCCCAGTGGCCACACATTTTAATTCCACGTCCCATTCCCATTCTGATATGTCTGTCCATGGCCTCCTCTACTGTCAAGATGAAGCCACACTCAGGTTGGAGGAACAACATCTCATATTCCATCTGGGTAGCCTCCAACCTGATGGCATGAACATTGACTTCTCTAACTTCCGTTAATACCCCTCCTCCCCTTTCTAGCCCATCCCTGATTTGTTTATTTTTCCTCTCCCCTTTTTGTTCTTTCTCTGCCCATCACTCTGCCTGTTCTCCATCTCCCTCTGGAGCTCCCACCCCCTCCTTTCTTTCTCCCGAGGTCTCCCTTCCCATGATCTTTTCCCTTCTCCAGCTCTGTATCACTTTCGCCAATCACCTTTCCAACTCTTCCAATTCATCCCACCCCCTCCGGTCTTCTCCTATCTTTTCGCATTTCCCCCTCCTCCTCCTACTTGAAAATCTCTTACTATCTCTTCTTTCAGTTAGTCCTGGCGCAGGGTCTCGGCCTGAAACGTCGCCAACGCTTCTCACTATAGATGCTGCATGGCCTGCTGTGTTCCACCAGCATTTTGTGTGTGTTGTGAGAGGTGAAAAGAGCTGTAATAAACTTTCGGCCCCATGTTGTTCCTATACAATTATTGGTAGCCTTTTACAGAGACTGCACATGCTGAATCTTTTAATGCAATTTTTGATTTCTTTATTGAAAATCATATAAACCCTGCTCTTTATAACTTAGAAATCACGTTATTTGCAATTGCCGCACACAAGAACAGTGTATATTGCATTAACGACAAGCAGCCGTTCTAGTCGCTTAGCGTAATATCGACGAGCATTTGTTTTAGACCCACCAGTCATATTCCAGGAATTATAATTGCGCGGTCACTCTTGTAATAAATAGCTTGTAATACCGATGAAGTCTTTGGGATCATTTCCCCAAAGGTGATGTTTTTAAAGTAATCCAGAGGAACACTGGGAAATCCCTCCAATCATTTCCTTCTTCCTGAGTCATTTTGCAATGATTCATCCCTTACGTAATTGCAGCACTATAAATGATGCGATTATCAGGTTCTTCAATAGTTGAGCTAATCCCAAGCAAACATGATGTTCAAGGTAAGCGGATGAACAGTTGTGAAAGGTTTCGCTGCTATTGACTCTGCATTGACAATGTTTAAACTGTGGTTCGAAAGCGTTTAAAGTGTCACGCTGTTCCTATTTTTAGAAACTTTACCCACATTTAATAATTGAAAGTCTTTTATATATAAACATTTTTCATATATTGTCTTCAATGTAATAATTATGTGTCGAACTATAAATATACATATTTTACATAGCAGCACAATTGACTAAGCATTTTACTCGTAGGAGAATCAGTAGATTATTTAAATTGCGCTTCAAAGATCCTGGTAGTTATCTGTGTACCACTTTCCATTCGTGAAGCAGAGTGAGTTTACAGCTCGATCAAAGTCTGAAGGCAGAGTTGTCATCCCTTGAGCTCCCGCTAGCCAAACTCTTTTGGTTTATAGTGCAGATTTTGTGCTTATGGTGTGGAAATGTTTGGAGTTTTCGGGATCTTAAGTCGGAAACCCCAATACTGAAGTATTAATAACTTTAATAACTTACAGATCTGAGTTTTAAATTGTACTTCATTGAACCAGGCTGCCATTCGGCTTATCGTGCCTGCGTGTTTATTGAAGAATGAAACGGCTGATTGCTTTTGGTACATTTTAAAGTGCTATTAATTTCTAAAAACAGGCAAACAAAAGGAGTATTTGTCCAAAATTATTTCGAATGTATTGGCAAAGATAGATAGATTGAATAATTCCTTTATTATAATTTCCTCTACAGTACATCATCTCTATTGCACTCGGAGGAATTATTTCAAGAGCAGATGCTGTTCTGTTAGAAGCCAAACCTACTTACCAAATAAGAAATGGTGATGGTCAGGTGACATGTGAGAAGTGCCCACCGGGGACGTTTGTAGAAAAGCACTGTAACAGTTCACATCCAACAATATGTGGGTCCTGCCCAGAGTTGCATTATACTCAGTACTGGAATTATCTTCGGAAATGTCGTTACTGTAATGTTTTCTGTGTGGAGCATCAGTACGAAAAGCAGCAATGTAACTCCACACATAACAGAGTGTGCGAATGCAAACCTGGTTATTACTTAGAGTTTGAATTCTGCCTGGAACACAAAGAGTGCCCCGCTGGTTCTGGTGTGACTAAAGCAGGTAAATTTAATACCTCTCTTAATGGATCCTTATCGACACCTGTTGTATTGATACCCGTGGATTTTATCGGGAAATATAATACATTTATTTTTCTGCAAATCATGATGTGTATAACTTGCTATATAAGGATGTGTGGGAAACTGTAAGGATATGTACAGATGGTGGGCTTATTCTGAAAGACAGAATTCTATTGCTAAATCAGTTGAAAGTAAGTGTTCAGAATTAAAGCTGAATTTGGCTGTCATTTTAACCTACAGCACATAGGTTTTTTTGTAAACGTGAACTGTAATAGGTTGATGTATAAGAGATTATATTCAAACAGATGAATAATTTTCTTTTTGATTCTACTTTATGTGTCAAATAATGGGGTTCCTAAATTCATTATAGACCACAAATATGTTAGTCTGAGATTGAAATACAAAGTATTCAATAATATTATGTATTTCTGAAAGGAATTTCCTTTCTCCTGAATTTTAACTGGACCCATGTGTTTTGTGTTTCCTAGGAACGGCTTTCCAAGACACAATCTGTGAACAATGTTCTGATGGCTTTTTCTCTTCAACACCCTCTAGTTCAGAACCTTGTAAAGCTCACACAAATTGTGATGAAGGTTTAGTGGTTAATGTCCCAGGTAACCGATATCACAACACTTTGTGTACTCCCTGCAAGAAATATATTGGATCTTCTATCAATAAAACAGGTATGTGTTTCTCACTTTCATTGTAATGCTTAGATTCTCTTAAATATCCAATATGCAATCAAATATTTTCTCTATAATCAGAATTTATCATTGTGAGGTCGGTAGAATCAAAATATTAATCTCACTGGATGTTCTGTGCACCTTCCACAAACTTATAAGATTAAAAAAAGTCATGAATAGGACCTTACATTTCTCTTGCTCATCACATAAAGCAGTTACTGGCATGAACAGTTTAGCCATCCAGTAACAAACTTCTTCTAATCAAAATTATCTTAAGACCCTAAAATATAGGAGCAGAATTAGGCCATTTGGCCCAACAAGTCTGCTCTGCCATTTCATCATGGCTGATCCATTTCTCCCTTAGCCCCAATCTCCTGCCTTCTCCCTGCATTCTATCGTGCCTTGAATAATCACCTCTGCCTTAAATATACCCACGACTTGTCACCCACAGTTACTTGTGGCAATAAATTACACAGATTTATCACTCTCTGGCTAAAGAAATTCTTCCTCATCTCAGTTCCAAATGGACATCCCTCTATTCTGAGGTTGTGTCCTCTGGTCATAGATACCCCCACCATAGGAATCATCATCTCCACATCCACGCTATCTAGACCCTTCAATATTTGTTAGGTTTCAGTGAGATCTTCCCCCTTATTCTTCTGAATTCCAGTGAGTACAGGCCCAGAGCCATCAAACACTCCCCATATGATAAGCAGTTCAATCTCGGAATCATTATTCTGAACCTCCTTTGAACTCTCTACAATGTTAGTTTATCCATCTTTAGATAAGGGGCCCAAAACTGCTCACAACACTCCCAGTGAGGCCTCACCTGTGCCTTATAAAGGCTCAACATTACATCCTTGGTTTTATATTCTAGTCCTCTCGAAGTGAATGCCAACATTGCCAACATTCCACACCACAGATTCAACCTGTGAATTAACCATTGGGGAACCCTACACAAAGACCCCCAAGTCCCTATGCATCTCACATTTTGGAATTTTCTCTTCAGTGTCGGTAAATGATAAAGTGCAAGATCATAATGAGGTAGATGTTGAGGTCAAGAATTAACCTTAACATTCCAGAGAGCCATTCAACAGTCTTATAACAGCAGGTAGAAGCTGTCCTTAAGCTTAGTGTTACATGCTTTTGTATCTTCTGCACAGTGGAAGAAGGGATACAATTGAAGAAAGAAGGTACAGAATTGGTAGGGTCTATGATTATGTTGGCTGCTTTATTGAAGCAGTGAGAAGTGTAGACAAAATCCATCGACCTGAATTCTGAGTAATTCCTTATCTCTCCTTCAAGGCATTTCTTGCAGTGCACTCCTTCTTTACTATTGCAGCATGTATGAGTTTTTCTGGAATAGGACCTGAACCCCAGCCTTCCAACACAAAGGCACACATATAACAACCACAGCTTTAGAATCATTCAGATCATAAAGCACAGGTTAACAAATATCTGAGCTCAGGAGAACCATCAGAAGAAACAAAGGAGAGAAATATACTTTCACTCTTCGTTCATCCTCACCATCAACTCCATTCAATAAGTAGAACTACAATGAAATACATGAATATAGCTGAATTGCTGAAATTATTTATTTTGCTTGACATGAGAATTGTTTTAATAGTTCTGCATTGTACATTCCTGCATAATATTAGCTCCACTCAAGTCTTCAGTTTAAAAAGAAATTCAATTAGAACTTCTATTGGCACTTTCTATTGTGACATTCTCGAGAAAGGAAAAGACAAAGGTTTATTATGGCTGGAAATATCAATAGTTTAATACCAATATAGATTGTTGAATAAATTGTTCAACCTTGGTTTTTCTTTTTTCAACAGAGTGCAATGAAGCACTTATTCAGTTTGTGGCCTATCAGAGGATCCCAGTAAAGAGGCTTGCTAGATTTCTTAATTTACTTCAGATTCAAAATGCTCGGAAAATACGTAAGCAAGAAAAACTGGAGGACAAGAACATGATGTTTGTAACATTACACCCCCTGTTAATGAAATGGAAAGAAGATGTCAATGAAGAGCGTGTATTTGAAAAAATGGTCTCAGTACTTGAAAAGGCAAAGATGAAAAATATTTCAAAAAATGTGAAGGAACGTTTCAGGTGCAAAATCATTTAAGTTCAGAATTACTCAATCCCCTTGGTCTAAAGGCCAAGGGTTTAAAACAAAAGTATTAGTAAATTATACGCAAATGGAGGATCTGGACCTTATTCCAGTTTTTAATAAACTAATTCAGCAGCTGTTGAATGCAACTTTGCAAATGGAGGAAGAAAGCTAGCTGAGCTTTCCACTCTTGCTGGGTATCCTGTGACATGTGTGTGCTGAAGTTTGGCTCATCTATCATGTTTTGCATTGTCTGGAGTTACACATGGAAAACTGTTACTTGGATATTACTGATATCTGGGCAATTTTACTTCAGCAAATATCAATGTCGTAAAAGGGGAGAAATTCGACAGGAGGAGAATATGGAGACTACCCAAATGTCATTTTGACCTTGGGAAGGCCTTCTAATTCCACCATGTCTCTATCGGAATTAGAAAAGCAGTGCACCTAAACTTCTCTAATACTGCCCATTTCTTCCTACCTCGCCCACTTGCTACTGAAGCCCTGATCCAACCTATCTGTTACAGTGCTTCACCAGTCAGGCTTCTATTTTCTCTCGTCTGTAATCTTGATCCAAAAACTCTATCGCCTGTATCTTAACTAGCAGCAAATGCTCTATGGTATTGGGCACTAAAGAAAGCCCAATTTTAATCCTGATTTCATTCTTTCCCCCATTGTTCTGTGACCTTACTCCTCCTTATGCATGCTGCAAGCTTCCAAGTATTCTACATTCCTGTAAGTCTAGCCTTGTAAGCATATGCAGCTCCCTTTATCCAACAGTCAATCGCTGTATATCTCACTGATTAGATGATCTGCTTCTTTGCTCTGGAGTCAATTTTTGGCTCGTGTTCTTGTAAATAACAAGATATTTTACCGTTAAATAAGAATTTGTCAATGGTAATTGTTCAACAATCATTGAATTTAACAAAGGTGTGAGAGAACGCCACGCAGCTAGAAATATGTCTTATTAATTTTCTAAAGCTATTTGTTGAATTTCCACATCATAATATACTAAATATCAAAAGAAGTTACTCATAAGGTCTAACATTTCACTTAGCATGTACTCTACCACCCCTATGTTAATTTTATTCAGCCTTCAATTTCTGAAAATCCAAAAACAGTTCTGATCTTACCCAGGCTGATAAATTGCATGGAAGAATTCCAGGTAACAGCAAAAAGCAACTAACCAGTAGCTTTTATCATACTTAATTTGACAGAAAGTAAAATAAAATTAACACCAAAAATGAAGGAGAAAGGTGTAAAATCATTTTAAAAAGATTAAGTGCATGAAAATATTGATGTGGATGAAGAAAAAATATTGCACAGGAATAAAATCTGAGGTCATTCCGGAATTATGTTTGTATACCATTAGAACATTCAACAAGATTGCAGCCAATGAATTTTACAGGGCAACAGTAAGTCATTGGAAATCTGTTCAAACACTTGATCCTGAAAAGTATTTGTCTGTTCTATATTATTTTAGGATACCTTGACATTGAAATTTAATTTATATTAGTTGAATTAAAGACAACATGTGAATAACTTGTGACTGAATATTGAAACAATACAAAGCTGTGAAGCTGCCACTAAGTTATCGACATTTATATTTAGAGATATGCTATAATAGACGGTGTACTTGAAGAATTTCTAAATAAAAATCAAGTATTTTTTTATCCATTGCTTTTTCCAATGTTTTGCATTGTCAGTTTGAAAGATGCTTGATAAAGGTGCAGTCAGTTACTACATTGACTAAAACTAGATGCTTGAAGAATCAGAGCTTTCTAAAGAGACTGGATATGAATCTCTGACGGGAATTGTTCAAGGAGATCTAAGACTGCGATTTATTTGCCTGCTGCATGGATCCTTTGTAATATGACTGTCAGCAGAATTTTGAAGTCAATTTACAAGTGACGGAATGAGTAAGATCTTTTCAAGGTGCTGATGGGCTCAGAGATCTTCCTCTGTGACAATTAATGTCATAGATTAATGAAATCCATCAATTCATTAAATTATATGATCTTGAACATAAATTATACCAGGCAGAGATGTCTATTGTAGTGAGCATGACCTTTTATGTTCTAATAAAGATGTTGGAGAATGTAGTTACACCAATCTGTAAGAAATTGAGCGCACGACTGATCACCTATTTGTCAAAGTTCAAAGTACATATATGTCACCATATGCAGTCCTGAGATTCAGCTTCTTGCAGGCATCCACAGTGAACTTCAGAAACACAATAGAATCAACAGGACTCTATTCTATTGGCCCACACCCAACAGGAAGGACAAACAAACAATGTGCAAAAGACAAAAATGATGCAAAAATGGAGAAAAAATAATAGTAATAATAAATATAATAGCAATAAATATCAAAAACATGAGATGAGGAGTTGCTGCATGAGTCTATCGATGAGACAACAGGTCAGTGATGGAGCATGTGAGATTGAGTGAAGTTATGCCCTCTAGTTCTGGAGCCTGATGGTTGAGGGGTAATAACTGTTACTTTCCCTGGTGGTGTGAGTCCTGAGGCTCCTGTACCCTCTTCCTGATTGTAGCAGCAAGAAGAGAGCATGGCCTGGATGGTGAAGGTCCTTGATGATGGATTCTGCTTTCCTGTGACTGCTCTTGTAGCTGTGCTCAGTGTAGGGGAGTGCTTTACCTGTGTTGAATTGGATTGTATCCACTACATTTACAGGATTCTCCATTCAACAATATAGGTGTTTTCATACCAGGCTGTGATACAAGCAGTCAATATACTCTCCACCATATTTCTATTTCTATAGAAGTTTGACAAAGTTTTAGATGACACACAGAATCTTTGTAAACATCTAAAAAACAGAGGCTCTGCCATGCTTTTTTTGTAACTGCAATCACATGCTGGGTCTAGGACAGGTCCTCCAAAATAATAACATCTATGAATTTAAAGTTGTTTCCCTCTCCATCTTTGATGTGGTCTGGCTCATGGACTTCTGGTTTGCTGCTCCTGAAGTCTCTAATCAGTTCCTTGGTCTTGCTGACATTCAGTAAAAGGTTGAGTTATGACATTATTCAGCCAGAATTTCAATCTCAGTCCTCCATGGTGAATTATCACCACCTTTGATTCAGCCAATGACAATGATGTTGTCTGCAAATTTAAATATGGCATTGGAACCAGGCGTAGTCACACACTCACAAAGCAAGTAGAGCAGGAGGCTAAGCACACAGCCTTGTGGTGCACCTATGCTGATGGAGATCATAGAGGAGAAGTCGTTGCCAATCTGAACCGACTGGGGTCTGCAAATGAGGAAATCGAGGATCTGGCTGCACAAGGGGTATTGAGGCCAAGGTCTTGAAGCTTATTGATTAGTTTTTTGGAGGTGATAAAATTGAACGCTGAGCTGTAGACAATGAAGAGTGAAGTCAATGAAGTCAATTTGCTTCGGAACAAGAAGGCTGCAAGTGAACAGCTGAATTTTCGGAGCGAAGGGAGTTTTTAACTACTCGGGTAAAAGAAAGGCAAGACTGCACAGGCGCGTGACGTCAGCCAGTAGCACACGAAAGGTTTAAAAAGAAAACTGCCATATGCAGCAGGCAGCGGCGGAGCGGGCAGCAGAGTGACAGGGCTTTGGCTCAACAGCCTTAGGCGGTAACTACGAGGCAGGGTAGGTTTAACTGTGTTAATTGCAGAAAGGAGGTAGTATGTGTGTGAGGCCAGTTTTCTGTGCTCGGTGTCAGATGTGGGGGGTCCTGGAGTCTCCCAGCCTCCCGGACGGCCATATCTGCACCAGGTGTGTTGAGCTGCAGCTCCTGAGGGACCGAGTTAGGGAACTGGAGATGCAGCTCAATGACCTTCACCTGGTCAGGGAAAGTGAAGAGGTGATAGAAAGGAGTTCTAGGCAGGTGGTCACAGCAGAAGCATGGGAGACAGACAAGTGGGTCCCAGTCAGGAGGGGGAAGGGGAAGAGTCAGGTACCAGACAGTACCCCCGTTGCTGTACCCCTTGACAATAAGTACTCCTGTTTGAGTACTGTTGGGGGTGGGGTGACAACCTACCTGGGGGATGTGGTAGTGGTCGTGCCTTTGACACAGAATCTGACCCTGCAGCTCAAAAGGGTAGGGAAGGGAAGAGGAAGGCAGTAGTGATAGGGGACTCTATAGTTAGGGGGTCAGACAGGCAATTCTGTGGATGCAGGAAAGAAACTCAGATGTTTGCCTCTCAGGTGCGCCAGGGTCCGGGGATGTTTCAGATCACGTCCAAAATATCCTGCGGTGGAGGAAGAACAGCCTGAGGTTGTGGTACATATTGGTACCAATGACATAGGAAGGAAAAGGGAAGAGGTCCTGAAAAAAAGACTATAGGTAGTTAGGAAGGAAGTTGAGAAGCAGGACCACAAAGGTAGTAATCTCAGGATTACTGCCTGTGCCATGTGACAGTGAGAATAGGAATAGGATGAGGTGGAGGATAACTGAGTGGCTGAGGGATTGGAGCAGGGGGCAGGGATTCAGATTTCTGGATCATTGGGACCTCTTCTGGGGCAGGTGTGGCCTGTACAAAAAGGACGGGTTGCACTTGAATCCCAGGAGGACCAATATCCTGGCAGGGAGGTTTGCTAAAGCTACTGGGGAGAATTTAAACTAGAATTCTTGGGGGTTGGGAACCGAACTGAAGAGACTGGGGTAAAGGAGGTTGGCTCACAAATAGAGAAATTTTGTTGACAGTGCGAGAGGGATGATAGGCAGGTGATAGAGAAGGGACATGCTCAGACCAAAGGTTTGAGATATGTCTATTTCTACGCAAGGATTGTTGTGAACAAGATGGATGAACAGAGTGTGGATCAGTACTTGGAAATATGATGTGGTAGCCATTACGGAGACTTGGATGGCTCAGGGACAGGAATGGTTACTTCAAGTGTTGGGTTTTAGATGTTTCAGAAAGGACAGGGAGGGAGGCAAAAGAGATGGGGGCGTGGCACTGTTGAACAGAGATAGTGTCACAGCTGCAGAAAAGGAGGAAGTCATGGAGAGATTGTCTTCTGAATCTCTGTGGGTGGAAGTTACGAGCAGGAAGGGGTCATTAACTCTACTGGGTGTTTTTTTAAAGACCACCCAAGAGTAACAGGGATACCAAGAAGCAGATAGGGAAGCAGACCCTGGAAAGATGTAATAGTAACAGCATTGTCATGATGGAAGATTTTAATTTCCAAAATATCGATTGGCATCTCCCTAGAGTGAGGAGTTTAGATGAGGTGGAGTTTGTTAGGTGTGTTCAGGAAGGTTTCTTGATACCGTATGTAGATAAGCCTACAAGAGGAGAGACTGTACTTGATTTGGTATTGGGAAACGAACCTGGTCAGGTGTCAGATCTCTCAGTGTGAGAGCACTTTGGAGATAGTGATCATAATTCTGCGTCCTTTGCAATAGCATTGGAGAGAGGTAGGAACAAGCAAGTTAGTGAAGCATTTAATTGGAGGAATTATGAGACTATCAGGCAGGAAATTGGAGGCTTAAACTGGAAACCGATATTCTCAGGGAAAAGTACGGAGGAAATCTGGCAAATATTCAGGGGATATTTGTGTGGAGTTCTGTATAGGTACATTCCATTGAGACAGGGTACAGGAACCATGGTGTACAAGGGCTGTAATAAATCTAGTCAAGAAGAAAAGAAAAGCTTACAAAAGGTTCAAAAAATAGGTAATGTTAGAGATCTACACGACTATAAGGCTAATAGGAAGGAGCTTAAGAAGGAAATTAGGAGAGACAGAAGTGGCCATGAGAAGACCTTGGTGACAAGGATTAAGGAAAACCTCAAGGCATTCTACAACTACGTGAAGAGCAAGAGGATAAGTCATGAAAGAATAGGACCTATCAAGTGTGACAGTGGGAAAGTGTGTTTGGAACTGGAGGAGATAGCAGATGTACTTAATGAATCTTTTGCTTCAGTATTCACTACGGAAAAGGATCTTGGCAATCGTAAGGATTACTTGCCGCGGACTGAAAAGCTTGAGCATGTAGATATTAAGAAGGAAGATGCGCTGGAGCTATTGGAAAGCATCAAGTTGGATAAGTCGCTGAGACCGGATGAGATGTACCCCAGGCTACTGTGGGAGATGAGGGAGGAGATTGCTGAGCCTCTGGCGATGATCTTTGCATCATCAATGGGGACAGGAGAGGTTCCAGAGGATTGGAAGGTTGCGAATGTTGTTCCTTTATTTAAGAAAGGGAGTAGCGATAGCCCAGGAAATTATAGACCAGTGAGTCTTCCCTCAGTGGTTGATAAGTTGGTGGAGAAGATCCTGAGAGGAAGGATTGATGAACAGTTGGAGACATATAATATGATTAAGAGTAGTCAACATGGCGTTGTCAAGGGAAGGTCATGCCTTATGAGCCTGATTGAATTTTTTGAGGATGTGAATAAACACATTAAAGAAGGAAGAGCAGTAGATGTAGTGTATATGGATTTCAGCGAGGCATTTGATAAGGTACCCCATGCAAGGCTTATTGAGAAAGTAAGGAGGCATGGGATCCAAGGGGCATTACTTTGTAGATCCAGGTCTGGCTTGCCCACAGAAGGCAAAGAGCGGTTGTAGGCAGGTCATCTTCCGCATGGAGGTCGGTGACCAGTGGTGTGCCTCGGGGATCTTTTCTGGGACCTCTACTCTTTGTGATTTTTAAAAGTGACCTGGATGAGGAAGTGCAGGGATGGGTTAGTAAGTTGGCTGATGACACAAAGTTTGGAAGTGTTGTGTAACTGCTATCAGAGGTTACAGTGGGACATTGATAGGATGCAAAACTGGGCTGAGAAGTGGCAGATGGCGTTCAACCTGGATAAGTGTGAAGTGGTTCATTTTGGTAGGTCAAATATGATGGCAGAATATAGTATTAATGGTAAGACTCTTGGCAGTGTGGAGGATCAGAGGGATCTTGGGGTCCGAGTCCAGAGGACACTCAAAGCAGCTGCACAGGTTGACTCTGTGGTTAAGAAGGTGTACGGTGTATTGGCCTTCATCAATCATGGAATTGAATTTAGGAGCCATGAGTTAATATTGCAGCTTTACAGGACCCTGGTCAGACCCCACTTGGAGTACTGTGCTCAGTTCTGGTCATCTCACAACAGGAGGGATATAGAAACCATAGAAAGGGTGCAGAGGAGATTTACAAGGATGTAGCCTGGATTGGGGAGCATGCCTTATGAAAATAGGTTGAATGAACTTGGCATTTTCTCCTTGTAGCAATGGAGGATGAGAGGTGACCTGATAGAGGTGTACAGGATGATGAGAGGCATTAATCATGTGGATAGTCAGAGGCTTTTTCCCATGGCTGAAATGGTTGCCACAAGAGGACACAGGTTTAAGATGCTGGGGAGTAGGTACAGAGGAGATGTCAGGGATAAATTTTTTACTCAGAAAGTGGTGAGTGCATAGAATGGGCTGCCGGCAACGGTGGTGGAGGCAGATATTATAGGGCCTTTTAAGAGACTGTTAGATAGGTACATGGAGCTTAGTTAAATAGAGGGCTATAGGTAAGCCTTGTAATTTCTAAGGTAAGGACATGTTTGGCACAACTTTGTGGGCTGAAGGGCCTATATTGTGCTGTAGGTTTTCTATGTTTTTCTAAGAGCATTCTGATGTATGTATCTTCGCTGCCCAAATGTTTTAGGGTTGAGTAATGAGCCAATAAAATGGCATCTATTGTTGACCTGTTGTGTTGGTAGGCAAACTGGGATGGATCCAAGTTGCTTCACAGGCAGGGTTTGATATGCTTGATCACAAACTTCTCAAAATACTTCATTTCAGTGGATGTAAATGCTTTTGGACAATAATCATCGAGACAGGTTACTACATTCTTATTAGGCGCTGGTCTAATTGAAGCCTGCTTAAAGCAGCTGGGTACTCAGATTACCAATATGAGAGGTTGGATTTATCAGTGAACACTCTAGCAAGTTGATCAACACAACTCTTTAGCACTCCATGAGGAACCCTGTCTGGACCAAGTGCTCTCTGTGGGTTCTCAGCCCTGAAGGATGCTCTCACATCGGTCTCATGGACTGAAAGCTCTGGATCATCAGGGGCTGTGGGAGTTTGTGAAAGTGCCTCCACGTTTTGACAGTCAAAGTGAGTATAATAAGCCCTGAGCTCACCTGGGAGAAAAACTTTGTTGTCACCTATGTCACTTCTTTTCACGTTATAAGAGTTAAAAACATTCATACCCTGCCACAGCTGTGGAACATCCTTCAGTGATTCACATTTGATCCAGAATGACACTTTGCACTTGAAATGACTTTCTGGAGATCGTAGCTGGACCTCTTGCATTTTACTTGGTTGTCAAACCTGAATGCTATGATCTGGCCCTCAAGAGATTGCGAATCTCATGGTTCATCCAGGCCTTCTGCTTGGAAATACCCTGTATGATTTTGTGGGGACATACTTGTCTATGACTGTGGCAACAATGGTGTATTCATTCAGATCCTCCGCTGAGTCCTTGAACACAGCCCAGTCCACTGATTCAAAGGAATCCCGTAGCCGCTCCTCTGCCTCCCATAACCGCCCCTTTGTTGTCCTTATCTCTGGAGCCTTGCTCTTTAGCCTCTACCTGTATGCAGGTAGAAGAAGGACAGCCAAGTGATCCACTTTCCCAGAACAGTAGGGGTTCCTAATTGTAGTTCAGTATTGGTTGAGAGTGTTTGGACCCCTGGTACTGCAGGTTATATGATGATGATAATTGGGCAGAGATTTCTTCAAACAAGCCTGATTGAAGTCCCCGACAATGATGTGAAGTATGTTAGGGTAGGCTGTTTCTTGTTTGCTAATGATTGCAATCAGTACTTCAAGTGCATGCTTAATGTTGGCCTTTGGATCGAGGAGAGAACTCTCTTGGTAAGTAGAACTTAATCATTCCAGGTCAGGGGAACAAGAGTGTAATTAATCTGCTGCATCCAAGCACTACAAGGTGTTTATCATGAAACACAGACCCTCCCCTTTTGCCTTCTTCAAATCAGCATTCTGGTCCATCCTCTGTAATATGAAGCCTCCGGGTCTTACCTACGTATCCAGAGTAAGCCATGTCACAATGAAACTGAGAACACAGTAAATCTCCATCTCTAGGATCAATCTTCTTTAAGTGATGATTAGAAGTGTGTAATATTTCCAGTTAGGGATACATAAGATTCAGTCAGTTACAATGAAGAGTTAAGGATGTACATATGGAGTACAAAGGCCATGTAAGCCAATAGCATTTTACAATATTTCATTTCAAATAACTTGTTGTAGGCTTTTATAATATTATTTGTCATGTAATATGTCACATTGCAGATTGTGCTTATTCAGTTTTAATAAACTATTAACTTTCTGAATTGTGGTACTTTGTGAATCTTGACAAGTTTTAATCAGCTGGCATGGGTTCAGATTTAACTTGAAGATTAGGTGTGAAAGCCAGCAATGTACATATTAATTGCAACAGTACACAGTTCTTTCAAACCAGACAGAGGAATGGGATGAAGATCTACATTTACAGTGCCTATAAAAAGTATTCAACCCCCTTGGAGGTTTTCATGTTTCATTGTTTTACAACATAGAATCAGAGTGGATTTAATTTAATTATTCAACAGATGTGGCTGCAGCAGAATTTACAAGGCATTACCTGAGCAGTGGGAGGGTTGGTGGATGGAGGGAATGATTTAGACATGGTAGGAAAGAATAGAAACTGAGAAAAGAGCAAGTCTGGCAGGTCAGTGTTCCAGGGAATAGATGTTTTAGGCATGGCATATGTGAAAATAGTGCAATTTTTTTACTGATTGGAGAGAATGTCATGGCTGCTCAGAGAGAGGGAGACACCTTGGAGGGATTATCCAGCAAGGCCATATTGGTACAAGTCAGGAATAAGGAAGATGCAATCATCATGATGGGCTTATGCTATTGGCCTCCTAATAACCAGTGGGAGCTAGAGGAACAGAATTGCAAGCAGATCATGGAAAGATGTAAAAATGACAAGAGTAGTTGTACTGAGTGTTTTTAACTTCCCCATGTCAACTCTCTTAGTGCCAAGGAATTAGATTAGACTTTGTTGGTGCATTCAGGAGGGTGTCTCAAAACAACATATGGATGATCAACCCAGAGATGGGGCTGTTTTAAATAAATTTATAATCAAATGCGTATTTATCACCATGTACAACTCAGAGATTCATTTTCTTGCAGGCATTCACAGTAAATATAAATGTAACCAGGTGACTGTTGAATATTACTTTTTATTATTGTTAAAAGTGCACTTATGTATTCACCCCAGTAATGCGAAAACAGCTGCCTGTGCCTTTAAGAGAGAACGATGACATCATTATGCACATACAGAGTAGAAAATAAGAGTTACAATATTCTAGAAAGACGAACATCAAGTACTGGGAGCTGCTTTTCCCGGGCATACTGGTCGTGTGGTGAGGAAAGATTTTCACAATTAAGGTATTGGCAGTGGATAGCTTCGTTGTGCGAATTCCTTATTAGACTAGTAGTGTGAACGAGGAGAATTCATTTCAAGGTCTAGCCTATACATGTTTGGAATTTAAGTACGTGTGTGCCAAAAATTGCAACTGCCATATTAGTTTTGTCTATTTTATTTTAAGTATTTTCATACTGCATATGTAACTAGTTGATATACAAGTAAGTGGACCAAAATTAACCTGAGACTGTAAGGAATTGTGTTTTTTCAGACTTATTTTTTTATTTTGATACCATCTTTCTGCATTAAAACATTTAAAACAGATTTAGGAATTAAAGACCCAAAACGGTATTTGTTGTCCTGAGTGTGTATTTTTCCCAGGCTACACAAAGAAACACAACAGAATCAATGAAAATTGCATATAACAAGATGGACAAACACCCAATGTGCAGAAGTCAGCAAACCATGTAATACAAAAGAAAAAGAAAATAATAAAAGAGATAATAAATATTGAGAAAATGAAATAAAGAGTCCTTGAAAGTGAGTCTATAAACTGCGGGAACAGTACAGTGCTGGCGCAAATTTGAGTGAAATTCAAAGGTTTCAAATGTACAATTAATGTCAGGGAAATGTATATAATACACATCCTGAAATTCTTTTTCTTCACAAACATCCACGGAAACAGAGGAGTGCTCCAATAATGAATGACAGTTAAATGTTAGAACCCCAAAGCCCCCCCCAGCTAACCCCACTGATGCATAAGCAGCTGCAAAGCAACACCCTCCCCCACAAGCAAAAAAAAATCTGCACCCCCCCCCCCGCCACCAAGCACTGAAGCATACAGAAAAGCATCAATAAAGACACAGACTTTCAGTACCCCAAGTACCACTCGTTCACCTGGTAATTCTACATACCACAAGCTCTCTCTCTCCCTAATAAGGGAAACAGAGCGAGAGGGGAGACATAACAAACAACTCACTGATTTATGATGTTAAAAGTCCATTGCATCGCTTCTTCTGAGCGCTGAGCCCAATGAACTCGGGTCTCCGTGCACACAACCAGCACCCAGCTTGCTTTCGATCTTCCGTCTCCCATGACACACTGATTTCCTGCAGTGGTACCGTCCTTGAGTCCACCCACTTCCAGAGCCACAAAATCCTGGAATCCTGAAGGCACACTAATCTTCTAGGCTGCATCTTTGGCGTACTGAATAACAGCCAGTCATGAGACCCTGAGAGCAGGTCCCATTCCTACAACAAACTAAAGTCAGCGTGTAACTCCAGGTCGGGGTCTTCAAAAGAACATTGAAAGGGAAAAAGAAATGTTAAAGACAGAAATAAAGCTGTTTCTGAAGATGTAAGCAAAGGAGTTGCCGTTAGGCACCATCGTTCTCCTACGCAGCTATTATCCCCTCTGGTTCAAGAGCCTGATGATTGTGGGACAATAACTGTTCCTAAACATAGTGGTGTGGTTCCTGACATTCCTGTAGCTTCCTTCTTAATGGCAGCACTATTAAGAGAGCATGGCCTGGATGGTGGAGGTCCTTGATGATGGATGCTGCTTGCCTGCCACTGCACTCCATGTAGATGTGTTCAACGGCTTTACCTGTGCTGAATTGGGTTGTATCCACTACTTTTTGCAGGTGTTTCCATTCAAGGGCATTGGTGTTTCCATACCAAGCCATGATGCTGCCAGTTAATATACATTTCATTGCACACCTCTAGTTTGTCAGGGTTTTAGATGACATGCCAAATCTTTACAAACTTCTAAGAAAGTAGAGACACTGCCCTACTTACTTTGTAATAGCATTTACATGCTGGACCCAGGACAAATCTGAAATGATAAAAAGTAGGAATTTAAAGTTGCTGATCCTCTCCTCCTCTGATCCCCAATGACAACTCGCTTTTGGGCCTCCGGTTTCCTCTTCCCATCGTCAATAATAAACTCTTTGGTTTTTCTGATGGTGAGTCAGAGGTTGTTACTGAGGCACCACTTGGGAAGATTTTCAATCTCCCTCCTATATGCTGACTTGTCACCACCTTTGGTTTGGCCAACAACAGTGGTGGTGTCAGCAATCAAATATGGCACTGGAGCTGTGCTTTGCCCCACAGGAATAAGTATAAAGCGAGTAGAGCAGGGGCTAAGCACACAGCCTCGTGATGCATCTGTGCTGATGGTCATTGTGGAGAAGATGTTGCTGCCAATCCAAACTGACTGGGGTCTGTTGATGAGGAAATCAAGGATCCAATTGCACAAGGAGGTTTTGAGGCTAAAGTTTTGGAAATAATTGATCAGTTTTAAGAGGATGATAGTATTGAATGATGAGCTGTAGCCAATGAAGAGCATCCTGATGAATGCACCTTCACTCTCCAGATGTTCCAGGGTTGAGTAAGAGCCACTGAAAAAGCATCTGCTGCGGACCTGTTCTAATGGTAATGTTACGAACCCCGTAACTGGGTCAATTACCAGCAAAGATAGAGAGATCCGTTGAAGTCTGATGGTACTATTTTTAACAGTATTTATTGATAAAAATACACAAAAATAATATCAATGCAAACATACAGATAATATACATCGTCAATACTAAATCTAAAAGTGCGGGTATAATAATAATCAACAAGAAATAGCTCTATCGTTGTCTAGGGGATAATGTATTGTCCAATGGAAATATAAAAGTCACTCAAGTTCATTCAGGCTGCAGCTTTTGGTTGGAGAGAGAGAGAGATGGATTTTTAGAACTTGCCAGTTTTTCCTTTTTATGATGTCGATCCTTCGAAATTTCGTTGGGGCTGGTTTCTCCTTTTAGTTAAAGCCGTTCTTCCGTGGTGAGGCCCACCAATTCCAAACCCCTTGTGGATTCTGCGTCTCTCTCTCTCATTTCCTGGGTCCCAGACCCGCATTAATAGCGATCTTGCGATTCTCAAAAAGGAGGGGGCTACTCTGTACCCTTCGGCCCCTCAGAGTTGGGGCACAGGCGTAACAGTAAGCAAACTGGAGTGGATCCAAGTCACTTCTCAGGCAGGAGTTTACGTGTTTCATTACTAACCTCTCAAAGCACTTCATCACAGTGGATGTAAGTGCTTCTGGATGAGGCAGGTTACTACATTCTTCTTAGGCAGCAGTACAACGGAAGCTTGCTCAAAGCAGGTGGGTACCTCAGACAGCCAAAGTGAGAGGTTAAAGATCTCAGTGAACACTCCAGCCAGCTGATCAGCACAGGTCTTTAGTACTTGGCCAGGTTCCCCATCTGGGCCAGGTGCTTTCTGTAGGCTCATACTCCTGAAGGATGCTCTCGTATCGGGCTCAGACACTGAAATCACCGAGTTGTCAAGGAATTCATGACAGGTGCCGCCATGTTTTTAAGGTCAAAGCAAGCATAAAAGGCATTGAGCTCATCTGGGAGTGAAACCGTGTGGTCACCTGCGTTGCTTGGTTTCACTTTGTAGGAGGTGATAGAAGGTGCCAAGCATCCTTCAGTGGCTCAGTTTTGGTCTGGGATTGTCCCTTTGTATGTGAACTGGCTGTCCAGAAGTTGTACCTTGACCTCTTGTATTTCACTTGGTTGCTAGACCTGAATGTCACAGAGCTGGCATGCAGCAGATTGTGGATCTTGTGGTTCATTCGGGGCTTCTGGTTGGGGAAGACTCTGAATGGATTTATGGGGACACATACGACTGTTTTAGTGAAGTCTGTGACAACTGTGGTGTTCAGATCCTCTACTGAGTCCCCAAACGCAGGCCAGTCCACTGACTTGAAGCAATCCCACAATGCTTCTCTGCTTCTTATGACCAGCTCTTTGTTGTCTTTGGTGTCTTGCTCTGTAGTGACTGCTTGTATTCAGGTAGAAGGAGGATAGCCCAAATGATCAGATTTCCTGAAATGCGGTCTAGGGATGGAACGGTAGGCATTCCTAATCATGGTATAACAGTGGACAAGTGTGTTGGATCCACTTCCACTGCAGGTGATACGTTGACGATAATTGGGCAGGGCTTTCTTCAAATAAGCCTGGTTGAAGTCCCCAACAATGATTTGAAAGGTGTTGGGGTAGGCTGTCTCTTGCTTGCTAATGGCAACACTAGATACCTCAAGTGCTTGCTTAACTTTCGACTTTTGCAGTATGTAAACCGTTGTTGATATCACGAAGGAGAACCTAATCATTAGATGTTCCAGGTCAGGGGAACAAGAGTATAACAAGACTGCTATGTCTGAGCACCATGAGGGGTTTATCATGAAACACAGAGAAGGCATTTGAGCAGTGTCTAACCATACAGTCATGAACGTAGAGAAAGAAGAGCAGTGGGCTAAGCAAGCATCCTTATCTGGGTTTGCATTGATATTCAGAGAAGAGCAGATGTTATCACCAATCACACTGGCTGCGGTCTCCCAATAAGAAAAATGAAGATCCATTTCTGGAGGTGGTACAAAGGACTTGGCTTGAAGCTGAATTACTAGTATTGAAAGGATGATTTGAGCTATAATTGATAAATACGTACAGTATGTCCTGTGCTGTCTAGGAGCTTCAAAGCAGATTAGAGAGCCAGTGAGACTACATCAGTTGTGGACAATACTCTTCCCTTGGAAGGGCTCTGGTGGGGAAGAGATGACCCTTCACCTCTTTGCATGGTGTGGAATTGCAAAGAGGATATGGAGCTGGATGCAAGGATCCTTGTTCCTGTTCACCCCCAGCAGCTGTGTAGCAGAGGACACAGCTCTGATCAGAGCGACACACATTGAGACAGACAAGGGTTACTGTAAGGTCATCACCTTGGTGAAGGACACCCTTTGGTCTGCCCAAAACTTGATGACCTTCCAACTGCAAACTGGCTCACTCAGTCCAGTCTGCAGGAATATGTTCTGAGGAATGCACTGAAGTTTGGTACTGTCAATGCCTGGGCCCTGTGAGGAAGGACCACAGTATAAGCTCCTTTCACTACCACACATGATGGGGCATCATTGGTGGGCAAGGCTCTTGAATAATGAAATAGGTAACACCTCAAGGAGACACATCAATGTGTTATGTTTGTTTGTTCCTTTCAATAAAAGTTTATACTACTAAATGTAGTGAATATGAACGGAGAAGTTCATTGCACTGTTTCTTACCTTGTTTATATATATTTTTATTATGGATAAAGCATATTTTTGAAATAAAAAGGAAGGTTTGCCTACAGCATAGCACAGGAGGTGGGTTAGATCACAGTCACTGATGAACAAAAGCTCACGTAACTCACATGAAACCTACTGCTAAAACAGTATGTCAACAGTATCTCAGAGACACAAGCACAACAGAAACATAAGTTAATTTGGGGAGGCTGGTTATAATTCAGATGGTACAAACTTAACAAGACCTTGACAATGATAACTTTAGATCAAAGATACAGTCCAACTGTCAGTGGAATTCAAATCCTTCTGATTCTTAGAAAACATATTCTACAAACAAGATGTTTAAAGCATAAATGAAAAGGAGAAAGGTCTGAAACGAAAGGTGCTTTGCTGACAAGACGCATTGATAGTGACAAGTTTGGGCCTGTTTCCCAATACTGCTGGGGAAGCAGGTTTCATAAAATGAATTTAGTAGTAGATCAGAGATGAGGAAGTGTGAAAGCTTAGAGGCGACTGGAATTGTGGTTAATGCTTTTTTTGTGGTGAATGGTGTTTGAATGTAGGTGGTTGCATGATCTGTAGTTTACAGCATTTATTGAACATAGAATTTAGAACAGAACAATACAGGGGCAGGCCCTGCATCAAACTTGACACTGCAGTAAACTATATCTCTTCAGCTTGCATGTGATCATTATTGATATATCTATCCAACAGCTTTTTATATGCAGCTCTTGTATCTGTTTCCATCATTGCCCTGGCAGCCCGTTCTAGGCACCTACCGTTCTTGGTGTAAAAAAATTGAACTGCACTTTTTCTTTAAACTTTCTTCCTCTCACCTTAAATGCATGTTCTCTAGTATTTCACGTTAATATCCTCAGAAAAAGCCTCCGACTGTGTACCCTATGAATTTCCATCAGGTCTCCAAAGTTCCAGAGAAAACAAGACAAGTTTGTCCAGCCTCTCCTTACAAGCACGTACACTCGAGTCCTGGCGATATCCTGATGAATGTTTTCTAATAATGGAGAGATCAGAAACACATACAATACTCTAAGAGTGGCCTAAGCAAAGTATTACAGAGCTTCAGCATGAAAGTTTAATTAGTCTTCTGGCACTGAGCATGATTGTGCTTTACACTGTCCTGCCCGTTTAACCTTTGTGAATAAGTCTTATTTTATTCCAGAACTGATTCAGAGAAGTGGCACATATTAAAATTTCAGAGAACTAGAACAACTATTAGATAGCTGACTGTAAGTCCTACACTGGAAAGTGTGGAATTTTTATTCAGCCCATAATCTAGAATTTGAAAATAACATTGCAAAACCATAGGATTGCCATAAAAACACCATCAACTTCTTTAATGCCCTTCAGACCTGTTTTCATGTGACACTCCCTTGTGGTTGGGAGTCATAAGATCTTAAGACGAAGGAGCAGAAGTCGGCCATTCGGCCCATCGAGTCTGCTCCGCCATTTTAACATGAGCTGATCCATTCCCCCATTTAGTCGCACACACCCACCTTCTCACCATAACTTTTGATGCCCTGGCTATTCAGATACCTATCAATCTCTGCCTTAAATACAACCAATGGCTTGGCTTCCACAGCCGCCCATGGCAACAAATTCCATAGATTCACCACCCTCTGGCTAAAAAAATTTCTTCACATCTCTGTTCTGAACGGGCGCCCTTCAATCCTTAAGTCATGTCCTCTCGTACTAGACTCCCCACCGTGGGAAACGACTTTGACACATCCACTCTGTCCATGCCTTTCAATATTATGTGGCCACAGTGTCACCCGCTTATACCATTAACACCATTTTCAAACAAGGAAAGAATAAACCTGGACAATGGAGCTGGTGTTGAACTAGGAATCAAGTTCTGACATGTTGGAGTTAATCCTTTCCTAGACAGCTTTGCAAATGCCTCCTTATAATAACCTGGGAGCTATTTTCTAAGCTGCGAGAGAGGTTCCATAAACCAGAGAGGAAACCTAACATATGTCAGACTCCTCCATCACAAACCATCACAATTCCTGTCTCACTCACAGGACAGGTCGTCCACACATGGCTCTTTAAGAACTGCGTTACTGTGAGACATCACTCACCTTCAAACTTCTTCTTTGACCTTTAGTATGTTTGTTAAATTTTTATTTCACTGTGGGAATCTTTTTTTGTTACATTTTATAGTCATCTCCTGTGGATTCTAATTGTTTAATTTCCTTTTGTTTACTTCTCCATTGTTTATCAGTGTTTGGCGTTTTATTATTAATAATATATTGGAACAAAAATAAGAGGCTGAATTTCCTAATATCCATTTGCAATATTTGTTAATATGATACGAGAAACCCTTATTCCAGAAACAAAATTAATGGATGCTCAAAACTGATGATTTGGGGATTGGTATTTTGTGAAGTAATCTGAGAGTTAATACTTTCTTTATCAACAAAATCTTAGTTTTTCTCATAGATGGTTAGTTCTGATGTACCTCATGAATTTGATGACTCTCTCATTGATTTTCTGGTAAGTTAGATTTTATGTTTTAAAAGGGTACTCATTAAAAATCTGTAACAGGTTTGCAGAAGATACTGTCACAGTGGACTCGATCTCATACAACAATAAGATACAGTACAGGAAGGAGATAGAGAGGGAGAAAGGAAAAGTCTAGTGGCATTATATCTGGACAACAACCTTTCCCTCAACGTTTTCAAAACAGTGGAGTGGTCATTAATTTCAACAAGTGGGGCTGAGTACATGTCCCTGTCTGTATTCACGGTACTGATGTTGAGAGCTTCAAGTTCCTAGGTTAAATATCACCAAAAATTTATCCTTGTGCAGCTGCTTGGATATTACGGGCATAAAGCACACGTCTTTACTTCTTCAGGATGTAGGGGGTGGAAGCAGATATGATAAAGACATTTGAGAGGCTTCTATCATATCCAAGATGGCAGCGCGACACAGCTTGCAGCGGCCACTCTGGAACTGATTATCTGTTATTTGTGAAGTGGGGTGCCGTGCGCAATCATAGTTGATTGAAAACGGACATGGAATCACAGAGAAACATAGGGAAATTCCAGGAAGACCTTCTTTGTTGCTGCTGCCTCTGTGAGGTCCGGGACTCTGCTGGGAAGGACAGGCCCCCAGTCCTTGGGGTCGCATTGCCGATGGCTGTTGGCGGAGGTGTCCTAATACACTCGGCAGAGGATGGTACTCGGAGAAGCTGTGCCAAAGGGGATGGTCGTCAGCTTGGAGGTTCGACGGACTCAGAGTCTTTTTGACGGACTCAGGTCGCTTTCGGTGTGTGCTGTGTCTACGAGGCTGAGTCAGGCGGCACCTTGGAAGTCCATAGCGAGGGTATTCCCTTCTGCAGCCGGTGTGGAATGGCAAGTCTGTCGGGACCCTGTGGACTTGTGGAAACTGTGGTGATTTCTTTTGAACTTACAGTCCTTTAACATCTTGGACTATTTTTACTGTGCTCATAGTCTGTTTTTTTTTTATCAATTATGCTATTGTTTGCACTGTTGTAATTATATGTTGTAACTATGTGGTTTTGTGCAGGTCTTGTAGCTTTAGTTTTTGGTCTTGTTTTTGTCTGGTGGATTTGGAGCTCCTTTCCAGGGAACACGCTAGACGGTAGCGCAATATTAATACGTAGCAGCCTCTCCGGACTCTGGATTGGGGATTGCCAAACGTTACATGGATTTTCTGGTGTCTGTTTTGTCATATGCTTTTGTGATATCATTCTGGGGGAACGTCATCTCATTTTTTAACTGCAGTGCATTTGTGGTTTCTAAATGACAATAAACTAAATCTGATCTGAATCTGATCTGATCTGATTCTAGATAGACACAGAAATATGCAAGGAATGAATGGGTATGGGTCATGTGCAGAGAGATGAGAGTTAGTTTAATTTGGCATTGTGTTCAGCACAGACATCATAGGCAGAAGGGCCTTTTCAGTTGTTGTACTGTTCTATGTACTATGTTCCCAGTGCTCTTACCAATTTTTACAAAGACACTGCATGGTCATTCTACCCAGGCGCATCACAGGTTGGTATGGCAACTGCTCTGTTCATGACCACAGGAAATTGCAGAAGGCTGTGAATGCAGCTCTGTTCAACACACAAACCAGCTTCCTCTCTGTGACCTCCTCCTACACTTCTTGCTACCTCGGGAAAGCTGCCAGCATAATCAAGGACCTTTCCTGTTTTGGTCATTCGCTCTTCCACTGGGTGGAAGAGAGTACCTACCACCAAGCTAAAGGTCAGCCTCTATCCTGACCTATCGGACTCTCAAATTACATTTCATATACAAAAAGAAGAAGTATCGGTCTCCTTTGTTATTTATTTGACTATCTGCACTGAACTTTTCCAGGATCTTAATGTTATATTCTGCACTCTGTTTCCTTTTCTACTACCTCACTGTATTAAAGGATCTGTCTGAATAACATGCTTTTTTTCACTGTATGTGATGATAGTAATCCCATACCAGTACCAATGAACATTGAAACAAATTGCTTTCCTGAAATTCTGAACTAAAAGTTAAAAAAAATACAAAGCGCTTAGCAGATCAGTTAAAGTCAAAGACATTATTAATACTAGGAAAGATAGTTTTACGTTTTAGGGTTGAGTAGGTCAAAGGTGATACCTCTGTAGGTGGGGCCAGAGTTTACATTGAAACTACAGATTAAGCAAATGATCTATGCATTACAAACAAATATTTTCTTACTTGTATTCCTCCGATGATAGTTGGTGTACACAATATACAGGAGTGAGTAGGTACATTTCAGATAAAAAGTATGGGATTTCTTTTGATTAAAGGAATTGGTTGTATGACTGTTGTGAATTAAATCATTGTTTTTCACAAAATTTCAGTAGCAAAATTTATCAAAACTTGAATGCTGTACATTGATTCAATCTACAACTTCACCACCTGGATTTCGCTGATTAATATCTTATCAACTTTATCTTGAGAAAAATGCACAAAATGCTGGAGGTACTCAACAGATCAGGCAGCTTCTATGGAAAAGGGTAAACAGTTGACATTTCAGACAAGATCCTTCTTTAGAACTGCTGCCTGGCCTGCTGAGTTCCTCTAGCATTTTGTGTGTGTTGCTTTGGATTTCAAGCATCTGTGAACTTTTTCATGTTTGCTATTTTATCTTAAGTTATTTTGGATTTGTTCATCAGTTTGCCACTTAATTGTATATTTCCATACTTTAGATCATTTAAGATGCTAATTAATATTCTCTGAGGAACTCATTCAAAGCAATGAAAGAACATTGTAACAGACTGAAAGGCTAACCAGACTCCAGGCATTTATTGCTTTTATGTATTGTCATTTTACTTTAGAAGGTGGCCAGTTCAGCTGAGTTCCTTGGAAACCAATGGAGATTTTGTGGGTGAATTGGGCCCCTGACACTTGCCTCCCCACATTACTGGGAGATGAAATCTCCTCGGCTTCAGGAGGGCAGACAGTATCCTGCTTCAGCAGTCAGAGTTGCACTAAAGTTTTCAAGACATCCAGATCATCAAATAGTCAGAGGCTTCTGACTACACAACTTGAGCCACATCATCAAGTTTGCCAATGACACGACCGTGCTGAGTTTCATCATCGAGAACGACGAGTCAGCTTACAGAGAGGAGGCGCAGCGGCTAATGGACTGGTGCAGAGCCAACAACCTGTCTCTGAATGTGAACAAAACAAAAGAGATGGTTGTTGTCTTCAGGAGGACATGGAGTGATCACTCCATTGGGAGCATCCTGAGCAGCTGCATCACTGCCTGGTTCGGAAATTGCACCATCTCGGATCGCAAGACCCTGCAGCGGATAGTGAGGTCAGCTGAAAAGATCATCGGGGTCTGTCTTCCTGCCATCACAGACACTTACACTACACACTGCATCCGCAAAAGAAACAGCATTATGAAGGACCCCATGCACCCCTCATACAATCTCTTCTCCCTCCTGCCATCTGGGAAAAGGCTCCGAAGCATTCGGGTTCTCATGACCAGACTATGTAACAGTTTCTTCCCCAAAGCCATCAGACTCCTCAATACCCAGAGCCTGGACTGACACCAACCTACTGCCCTCTACTGTGCCTATTGTCTTTATTGTACTGCCTATATATCGAACATTTTAATTATTTCATGCTAGTTTGTTATCCATTGAATTTTGACTTCCAGCTTTCATAGTGCTTCTCGTTTAAAATATACTACATTGCTACAAACGGGCACTGTGGGCAGTGCTGTTACTTCTCAGCTCCAGTGATCCAGGCTCAGTCCTGCACCTTCTCCCTATGGCTGCATGTCATTCCTGGATTCCTCGCACATGACACCGACCTGCTGGAGGCTAAACTAATCGCCTACTGTAAGTTGTGATTGGTGGAGAGTAGGCTACAGGAAAATAAATGGGAACGTGGAGTGCTCTGAAAGGTGGCAGACTCTCAATGAGCTGAATGGCCTTTTCCTTATAAAATATATTAACCAAAACAGACTCCTTCGATGTCCCTTTGGAACTAGTGCTTTATTACTAGGAACGTTAATCCTCTAACCTCATAGTAATTTCCTCTATAAGTATGTTGACAGGAGTATACATGGAGCTATGGGAATATGTTCCATTAAAGTGTACAATAAATATAGGTATGCAAAAGCAAATGACTCATTAATTCAAGATAAAATGTTTTCCCTAAATTTCCTATTGATTTAAACTGAAATTCATTTTCAGTTGTTCACTTCATATCATTTCTAATTACAGACAGACAGACAGACAGACAGACTTTATTGATCCCAAGAGAAATTGGGTTTTGTTACAGCTGCGCCAACCAAGAATAGTGTAGAAATATAGCAATATAAAACCACAAATAATTAAATAAAAATAAGTTAATCATGCCAAGTGGAAATAAGTCCAGGACCAGCCTATTGGCTCAGGGTGTCTGACACTCCGAGGGAGGAGTTGTAAAGTTTGATGGCCACAGGCAGGAATGACTTCCTATGACACTCAGTGTTGCATCTCGGTGGAATGAGTCTCTGGTTGAATGTACTCCTGTGCCTAACCAATACATTATGGAATGGATGGGAGCCATTGTCCAAGATGGCATGCAACTTGGACAGCATCCTCTTTTCAGACACCACCGTCAGAAAGTCCAGTTCCACCCCCACAACATCACTGGCCTTACAAATGAGTTTGTTGATTCTGTTGGTGTCTACTACCCTCAGCCTGCTGCCCCAGCACACAACAGCAAACACGATAGCACTGACCACCACAGCCTCATAGAACATCCTCAGCATCGTCCGGCAGATGTTAACTCACAGATATACAATCAAGTTTTAATAATCCAATGGTTCTGAAGAGATTGTGGAGGCATTAGTAGTGATCATTCAAGAATCACTAGATTCTGAAATGATTCCAGAGGATAGGAAAATTGGAAATGAAGAGAGGGATGCAATAGACAGGAAATTATAGGCTAGTTAGCCTTACTTGGGAAGATGAGGGAGTCCTTTATTTAGGATGAAGTTTCAGGGTACTTAGAAGCACATGATAAAAAAGTTTGAAGTCAGCATAATTTCGTAAAGGGGATATCTTGCCTGACAAATCTGTTGGAATACTTTGAGAAGATATCACACAGGATAGACAAAGGAGAGTCAGTGGATGTTGTGTACTTGGATTTTGAGAAGGCCTTTGACAAGGTGCCACGCATGAGGCTACTTAACAAGGTAAGAGCCCATGGTATTACAGGAAAGATACTAGCATAGATAGAAGATTGGCTGACTGCCAGGAAGCAAAGAGTGGGAATAAAGGGAGCCTTCTCTAGTTGGCTTTTGGTAACTAGTAGAGTTCTGTGGGAATTGGTATTGGGATTAATTCTTTTCACATTATAATGGTTTTGATGATGGAATTGATGGCTTTGTTTGCGGACGATACAAAGACTGGTGTAGGGACAGGTAGTACTGTGGAAGCCAGAGGTCTGCGGGACTAGGACAATGGGCAAAATGCCAGATGGAATACAATGTAGAGAAGTGTATGATTATGCACTTTGGTAGAAGGAATAAAGGAGTAGACTATTTTCTAAACTGGAAACAAATTCAGAAATCAGAAGTGCAAAGGTCTTGGGAATCCTTGTGCAGGATTCCCTACTTGCAGGTTTAGACAGTGATAAGGAAGGCAAATGCAATGGTGGCATTCATTTCGAGGGGACTAGAATATAAAAGTAAAGATGTAATGTTGAGGCTGGTTAAGAAATTTTAAAGACCTATATAAGTATAATTTTTCCCCTCTAATTGAATATACTCAACAAGCGCTTTCTAAATGGTTGCCTATGTCGATGTCATTAATTGGTCGAATAAATGCTATAAAAATGGCTATTTTACCAAAATCTTTATATACATTTCAAGCAGTTCCATCTTTTGTTCTGAAAATATTTTTTCGTAAAATAAATTCCATGATCTTGTCTTACATTTACTCTTTTATTTATTTAGGGATCAAAATCACAAAAAACCATAAAGATTTATTTAGGTTTAATTTTTTACCCTTAATTGATCAGATTAAAGGCTTGTTTACTAAGTGGTCACCATTATCTCTATCTCTAATAGGCAGGATTAATGCTATTAAGATGGTTACTTTACCTAAGTTTTTATATATTTTTCAAGCTGTACCAATTTTTATTCCGAAATCTTTTTTTACTAATGTTGATTCAAAAATTTCCTCATATATATGGCAGAATAAAGATCCCAGGTTAGGTAAAATATATTTACAGAAGACAAAGAAGGAAGGGGGGTTAGCATTACCTAATTTCAGATGTTATTATTGGGCAGTTAATATTAGATATTTGTGAAAGAACGCATAAACTTCCAGAATCTTTTTCAACAGCTATTTTAATAGTATTGCCAAAAAAAGATAGAGACCTTTTAAAACCAACATCATATAGACCTATTTCTTTATTAAACACCGATTATAAAATAATAGCAAAAATCTTATCTAATAGATTATCTAAATGCTTACCAAAATTAGTGCATATGGATCAAACAGGATTTATCAAAAATAGACAATCGGCAGATAATGTAACTCGGTTATTTAGTATAATCCATTTAGCACAAAAGAGGGAGGAAATGAGTGTGGCAGTTGCTTTAGATGCAGAAAAAGCATTTGATAGATTGGATGGGATTTTTTATTTAAGGTATTGGAAAAATACGGACTAGGAACATCATTTATAAAATGGATTAAAACCTTAAATACTAATCCCAAAGCTAAAGTAGTGACAAATGGTCAAATTTCAACATCATTTCAGTTAACAAAATCAACTAGGCAAGGTTGCCCACTATCACCTGCTTTATTTGTGTTGGCAATAGAACCACTAGCTGAATTAATTAGAATGGACCCAGATATTAAGGGTTTCAGAGTTAATCAGGAAGAATACAAGATTAACTTATTTGCTGATGATGTTCTACTTTATTTAACAGATCCATTACATTCACTACGCAAATTATCTTATAGACTAGAAGAATATGGGAAAATATCGGGTTATAAAATAAATTGGGATAAAAGTGAAATTTTACCTCTTACTAAAGGAGATTATAATCAATGTCGATTAATAACTCAATTTAGATGGCCAGCAAATGGTATAAAACATTTAGGTATAAGAGTTGATAATGATATAAAAAACTTACACAAATTAAATTATTTACCACTTTTGAAAAAAATTCAGGAAGATCTTGAAAAATGGATGGCATTACCAATAACATTAGTAGGTAGAGTAAATACTATAAAAATGAATATATTCCCTAGGTTACAATATTTATTTCAATCATTACCAATACAATTACCCCAGAAGTTTTTTCAAGAGTTAAACAAATATGTGAGGAAATTCCTCTGGAAAGGTAAGATGTCAAGAATATCGTTGGAAAAATTGACATGGAAATTTGATCTAGGAGGATTACAACTTCCAAATTTTAAGAATTATTATAAAGCAAATCAACTTAGATTTATTGCATCTTTTTTTTGAGAAAGATAAACCGGCATGGATTAGAATAGAATTAGATAAAATAGGAGAAAACGTACCAGAAGATTTTATATACAAATGGGAATCTAAATGGATACGGGAAAAGAAAGAATCTCCTATATTAAAACATTTGATTGATTTATGGAATAAGATAAATGTTGATGATGAGACAAAATAATCTTTATTAGCAAAGAGATCTTCAATTCAAAATAGACTTATTCCTTTCACAATGGACAATCAACTTTTATATAATTGGATTCAAAATGGGATTAGATATATAGGGAATTGTTTTGAAGGAGGTATATTAATGTCATTTGATCAATTAAAGAATAAATATAAAATATCAAATAACACGTTATTTTGTTACTTTCAATTAAGGGCTTATTTAAGAGAAAAATTAGGTCAAACAATGTTATTGCCGAAATCTAATGAAATAGAAATTTTAATTCAAAAAGGAAATATTAAAAAATTTATATCTTGTATGTATAATTTGATTCAAAGACAGGTAATTAAACAAGGAGTCCATAAGTCAAGACAAAAATGGGAAAGTGATTTGAATATTAAAATTGAAGAAACAAATTGGTCAAGACTATGTCTTGATAGTATGACAAATACAATAAATGTTCGGTTAAGATTAGTGCAGTATAATTTTCTACATCAATTATATATTACACCACAAAAAATAAAAAAATTAAATCCAAATTTATCGGATCAGTGTTTCCGATGTAACTAGGAAACTGGTACTTTTTTACATTCGACATGGTCTTGCTCTAAAATTCAACCTTTTTGGACAAATTTAAGACTTTTACTGGAACAAATTACAGGAACACAATTTCCTCATAATCCAATATTATTTTTACTAGGTGATATTGAAGGGGTAAAACCGAAACTCAAACTAAATAAGTATCAGAAAGAATTTATAAAAATTGCACTGGCAGTAGCCAAAAAAGCTATTGCAGTTACTTGGAAATCGGATACACATTTAAGTATTGACTCTTGGAAGAAAGAAATCTATGGTTGTATTCCATTAGAAAAAATTACTTATAATTTAAGAGATAAATATGAAACATTTCTGAAAATTTGGAGCCCTTATTTACAAAAGACAGGATTAAATATATAGATGCTCTGAAGATGAAACAATTGGTTATTAGGGGAAAGAAATAAATATACATATTAAAGTTGTTACGAATTCCATGGAGCACGTGGAGATCTTCCAACAACCAGACATTCTTTCTTCCTTTCTTTTTTTTTCTTTCTTTCTCTTTTTTTTTCTATAGGGCAGTTAGTGGGGAGGGGTTAAGGGGAGGGGGTAAGGGTTATATACATTGTTTTTTCATACTTTACTTTGTAACCATTTAAAAATGCAATAAAAAAAAGCTTTAAAAAATATTAGATATTTGTTATGTTGGTTGAAAGACTGGGGTGGATCTTTTGGCCCTCATTGGGTGAGTTTAGAAATTAAATCGGTACCAGGTTATGCTCTGGGTTCTATTTTAGGGACATCTCTCCCTTTTGCTCTTTCTAAATTGCCGGAACGAATTGGCAACCCGATAATTAAACATATTTTACGTATATGGTGTCAATTTCGGAAATTTTTTGGGTTGACTCAATTTGTTTTATATAGTCCTATTGTATCTAATTGCTTTTTCCACCCTTCCATTATAGATCAAGCTTATTCGGCTTGGAAAACTAAGGGATTGCTAAGATTTTCTGATTTATTTTTGGGCAATTGTTTTATGTCTTTTAAGCAATTATCCAATAAATATAACTTGCCTAGATTTCATTTTTTTAGATATTTACAGATTAGGCATTTTTTAAGTACTGTACTTCCTACGTTTCCAAATTTTGTGCCTTCAGATATTTTGGAGAATTTGTTTGAATTAAACCCTTTTCAAAAAGGGCTTATTTCAAAACTTTCTAATATAATTATGAAGATACATACAGAGCCCCTTTATAAGACCAAAAATGATTGGGAAAGAGAGCTTAATCTTATTATTCCTATTGAGAATTGGGATAGAATTCTTCAATTAGTTAATACATCTTCGATATGTGCCAAACATTCATTAATACAATTTAAGTTTGTACATAGGGCCCATTTGTCCAAGGATAAATTAGCTCATTTTTACTCTTATATAAATCCTATTTGTGATAGATGTCAATTTGAAATCATGTCTTTAACTCATATGTTTTGGTCATGTCCGCTTTTGAAAAAATATTGGAAAGATATTTTTGATATTATCTCTGCGGTTTTGAATATTGATTTACAGCCTCATCCTATTACCTCAATTTTTGGTTTACCAATGATGGACTCACTGCATTTATCTTCTTCTGCCCGTCGAATGATTGCATTTCTAACTCTGATGGCTAGAAGATCTATATTGTTGAATTGGAAGGAAATTAATCCTCCCACTGTATTTAATTGGTTCTCTCAAACTATGTTATGTTTAAATTTTTAAAAAAATTACAAGTGGTGTATTTGATACTTCTATTAAATTTGAAAAGATATGGAGACCATTTATTCAATATTTTCATATGATGTAATATGACCCTGTTCCAAGTTCATTTGACTTTCCAGTTTTTAGCTTATGTATGTTGAGAGGATTGGAGTTGACAACATTGATGATTATGTATTCTTGTGAGGTATTATAAACAGCCCTTTCTTTTTCTCTTCTAGCTTTTCTTTTTTTCCTTTTTTTTGCTTCTTTTTTCTTCTTTATTAGTCATTAGATTAGTAGATTAGTTAATTTTGCATTATATATATTTTTTTTTCTTTTTTCTGTTTTTTTATATCATATATTATGAAATATCTAGACTTACCATGTTCATACATATACTGTATGGTTCATGTTTTGGTAAACTCATTTATACTGTAACCATTGCTTATGTATTTTTTCATCTGTACTGGAATTTGTATGTTTGTAATTTCTTTATTAATATATCATTTGTATTTTGTTCATATTATTAATAATAATAATAAAAAGATTGAGAAAGAAAGAAGCCGGACATTTGACATATCTTTTAACTTTGAGCAAGTGTAGCGACCTTTCATTCAATATACTCATATGATTTAATTTTTTCTCTCTTTTCCTTCTTTTTTTTGTTCATCCTGACCCTTGAAGGTTTAGAGATGATTAGAAGGATGTTTTCTTTCTTCTTTTTTTCAAATTTTATCCTCAAATGGACTGCCCAATCTTTCTTTTTTTTTTGTTTTAGGTTAGTTTAGCAGGGTTTTTTCCTTCTTATTATTAAAATTTCCAATCCTTTTTTCTCTCTTCGATGTGCCAAGAGGAGTTGTTGTTTCTTGTTTACATACAATAGCTTAATATTATATTTATTTGACTTTGACAGTATATTTATTTTTGTTGTTTCTACATTTTTTGTATTATTTGTTTGCTAAAACTTCTCCTCTGATTTGTATCTTGTTTTCTGTTGAAAAATCAATTTTAAAAAAGATTGAAAATGAGAAATTTTAGTTATGAAATCCAAAGCTTACAATTTCCTATTTTACAATTATACAATTTTTAAAATTTTACAATTTACCTATTTGGGTGTAACAATTAGCAAGAACTGTAAATACCTATTTAATGAAATTTTTCTTACCTTACTGAATTTGGTTAAAAGGACACTATCAAACTGGTTGCCTTTTTTGTTATCCTTGACTGGCTGAATTAACTCTATTAAAATTAACGTTTTACCTAAATTTATATACCTTTTTCAGGCATTACCTGTTTTTATTCCTAAATCTTTTTTTGGTTGTCCCCATTCTATTATACCTTCTTATATATGGAAAAACGAACATTCTCAACTAAATAAAGTTTATCTTCAAAAATCTAAGAAGAATGGAGGTTTAGCTTTACCAGATTTTAGGTTTTAGTATTGGGCAGTCAATATACAAAATCTTACGTTTTGTACATATATTAACCATGAGGACTGTCTGATATGGGTTTCTTTAGAAGCTAACATTGTTAATAAATTTTCTATTATTTCTCTTCTCGTATCCTCACTCCCTTTATCTTTTAGTAAATTAACTGCAAATTTGGTAGTTAAACATACTTTGAGGATCTGGGTACAATTTAGGAAATTCTTTGCTCTATTGAGATTTTCTTTGTCTAGTCCCATTTGTTTTAACTATTCTTTTAAACTTTTGATGACCGATTCAATTTTTAAAGAATGGGATTGATTGGGTGTTAAATGCTTCCTGGACTTGTTTGTTAGAGGAAGTCTTCTTTCGTTTGAGCAAATGTCAGCTAAATATAGGTTAGCCAAAACTCATTTTTTTCATTATTTACAATTAGAGACTTTCTGCATTCCCAACTATATACATTTCCTGTAAGTTCTGATAAGGACTTACTAGATGTAATTTTTAATTTGAAACCTTTTTATAATGGTTCGATATCCAGTATTTTTGGTATGTTGCTAGGAATGAGAAATGCTCCTATAGACAAAGTTAAAAATCTTTGGGAACAAGACTTACAGATTTAAATTTCTGAGGAAACTTGGAATGAAATTTTTAAATTGGTTAAAACTTCATTATGTGCCCGTCATTCCCTCTTACAATTTAAAGTGGTTCACAGGGCTCACATGTCTAAAGATAAGCTATCTTGTTTTTATTCGGATATATCTCCTTTCTGTGATAGATGTAATAATGGAGAAGCTTCATTAATTCACATGTTTTGGACATGTCCAAGCCTTGAAAGATACTGGAAGGAAGTATTCCAAACTTTCTTGGTACTTTTCAGGGTAAATTTTAAGCCTAACCCTTTGACCATATTATTTGGTATTTTTGGAGGAAAATACTTTATTTTGGAGACACCCAATTTGCATATTTTGGCTTTTACTTCTTTATAGCTAGGAGGGTGCTCTTGCTTAAATGGATGGATGCAATTCCACCTACTGATGCTCAATGGTTATGGGATGTTACGTCATGCTTAAATTTAGAGAAGATCTGATGTTCAGTTTTTGAATCTAGCCAAGACTTTAATACATTGTGGGGCCCATTTTTGAGTTATTTTCAAAACCTTTAATTTGTTGTAAAGGTACAGATGGTGGCTAATAATATATTTTATTATATGATAAGGGTTTTTCCCCTTTTTTCTTGCTTTTCCTAACAGCTCTGGCTTTGGTAGTGGGTTTAGATTTTTTTTTTGGTGTACCTAATTTTTTATATTTCAATATTATGATTTAATTTAATTTTTATGAATACAGGGTTTTGTGATTGTAACTGTATTTTTAATACAATGTATTTGGTACTACTTTATTTTTTCCTTTTGACATAATATGTCAAAATTTGCATTCCTCTATGCAGAAACTAATAAAAATATTGAAAGAGAAATCCAAAACTATAAGAACAAGATGCCATCAAAACACAACTCCAATTACGTTGAAGTTATGTAGTAATGTTAGAAGAAGGAGATTGTATTGGTTCACAATATTTTGTAGTATTTTACATAATTTAATAATTACATGTAGCATCTTGCTCGATACTGAGTATTATTTGAAGTACGTTTTTTACATTATTTTGTTAGTACCGTTTTGCTGGGCCTTCATGAAAAGGTAACACACACAAAATGCTGGAGGAATTCAGCCAGTTAGAGGGCATCTTTGGAGAGGAATAAACAGTCGATGTTTCAGGCCAAGACCCTTCATCAGGATTTGATGAAGGGTCTTGTCCTGACCTGCTGAGTTCCTTCAGTTACTTGTGTGGGTTGCTCAAGATTTCCAGCATCTGCAGAAGTGAAGACTGGGTTGTGCTGCCCTGTGAGATGTGACTCCCCACCCACCCATCATTAGTTATCAGTTATCTATCCATTCTGCTGTCCCCACCCTAAGATTCAGAGTGTTAGGAAAGTTTCATGAAAGGTTTCATCACATCTGTGTATTAAATAAGCAATACCTTACTTTGATGTTGAAAATGAGACATGACATGAATGACTTTTAAAACAACTAACAAAAGACTGAAACCCGACAATTGTTCATTACACTATTTCAGCATAAGTGTTTAAAAATAGTTCAAATAGAAGATCTGCACCCACAAAAACTTTCCTCTCCTGTTGGTCTGCAATAATAATTTTTTGTCAAAGTTACTACTTTACATTTCAAGTCCATTTAACACAAATGACTGAAACTGTTGTATTACAGTGCTTTTGTAATACAGATTTCTGGCATAATGTTGTGGCCATCACTGAATCATGAATTGTGACTGAAGGGTGGTTATAGTTGGGAGCTGAATGTCCGAGGTTACTCGTTATATCAGAGGGATAGGAAGGTAGGCAGAGGGGGTGATGTGGCTCTCCTGGTGAAGAATAGCATCAGGTCAGTAGAAAGATGTGACATAGGATTGGAAGATGTAGGATCCTTGTGGGTTGAGTTAAGAAACTGCGAGGGTAAAAGGACGTTGATGGCAGTTATATGCAGGCCTCCCAACAGTGGCTGGGAGGTGGACCACAAGTTACAACAGGAAATTGAAAAGGCGAGTCAAAAGGACATGTTATGATAGTCATGGGAGATTTTAACATTAAGGTTGATTGGGAAAATCAGATTGGTAATGAATCTCAAGAAAGTGAGTTTGTTGAATGCCAAAGAGATAGCTTTTTGGACCAGTTAGTCATTGAGCCTACTAGGGGATCAGCTATACTGGATTGGGTGTTATGTAATGAACCGGAGGTGATTAAGGAACTTAAGGTAAAAGAAGCTTTTGGATCCAGTGATCACAATATGATTGAGTTCAACTTGAAATTTGATAGGGAGAAAGTAAAGTCTGATGTAGCAATATTTCAGTGGAGTAAGGGAAATTACAGTGGTATGAGAGAGGAGTTGGCCAAAGTAAATTGGAAGGAGCTGCTGGCAGGGATGTCAGCAGAGCAGCAATGGCTTGTGTTCCTGGGAAAAATGGGGAAGGTGAAGAAATGCTCAAATGGTAAAATAGTACAACCGTGGCTGACAAGGGAAGTCAAAGCTATTAGAAAAGCAAAAGAAAGGACATACAACAAACCAAAAAGTAGTGGGAAGATAGAGTATTGGGTAGTTTTTAAAAACCTACAGCAAGCAACTAAAAAAATCATTAGAAGGGAAAAGATGAAATATGAAAGCAAGCTGGCAAATAGTATCAAAGTGGATAGTAAAGGTTTTTCTCAAGTATGTTAAAAATAAAAGAGAAATGAGAGTGGATATTGGACCGCTAGAAAATGAGGCAGGAGAAATAATAACGAGGGACAAGGAGATGGCAGATGAACTAAATGAGTATTTTGCATCAGTCTTCACTGTGGAAGACACTAGCAGTATGCCTGATGTTGTAGTGTGTGAAGGAAGAGAAGTGGGTTCAGTTACTGTTACAAGAGAGAAGGTGCTCAAAAAGCTGAAAGATCTAAAGTACATAAAGTACATAAGTCACTCGGACCATATGAACTGCACCCTAAAGGTTCTGAAAGAGGTAGCATTGGAGATTATGGTGGCATTAGAAATGATCTTTCAAAAATCACTGGACTGTGGCATGGTGCCAGAGGACTGGAAAATTGCAAATGTCACTCCACTCTTTAAGAAAGGAGGAAGGCAGCAGAAAGGAAATTATAGACCAGTTAGCCTGACCTCAGTGGTTGAGAAGATGATAGAGTCAATTGTTAAGGATGAGGCGATGGAGTACTTGGTGACAGAGGACAAGATAGTACAAAGTCAGCTTGGTTTCCTTCAGGGAAAATCCTGCCTGACAAACCTGCTGGAGTTCTTTGAGGAGATTACAAGTAGGATAGATGAAGGGGATGCAATGGATGTTGAATATTTAGACTTTCAGAAGGCCTTTGACAAGGTGCCACACATCAGTTATGGTCGATCAAATGTGCAGACTATTTTCTAAATGGGGAGAAAATCCAGGAATCTGAGATGCAGAGGGACTTGGGATTCCTTGTGCAGAACACCCTGAAGGTAAACTTGCAGGTTGAGTCGGTTGTGAGGAAGGCAACTGCCATGTTAGCATTCATTTCAAAAGGTCTGAAATACAAGAGCAGGGATGTGATGCTGTGGCTTTATAAGGCACTGGTGAGGCCTCACCTTGAGCATTGTGAACAGTTTTGGGCCCCTCCTCTTAGAAAAGATGTGCTGGCATTGGAGAGGGTCCAGAGGGGGTTCACAAAGATGATTCCAGGAATGAAAGGGTTATCATACAAGGAACATTTGATGGCTCTGGATCTGTACTCTCTGGAATTCAGAAGTATGGGGGGGGGGGGATCTCATTGAAACCTTTCGTATGTTGAAAGATCTATACAGAGTAGATACGGAAAGGATGTTTTCCATGGTGGGAGAATCTAGGACGAAAGGGCACAGCCTCAGGAAAAAAGGGCACCCTTTCAAAACAAAGATGTGGAGAAATTTCTTTAGCCAAAGGATGGTGAATCTGTGGAATTTGTTACCACATGCAGCTGTGGAGGCCCAGTCATCGGGTGTACTTAAAGCAGAGATCGATAGGTTCTTGATTGGACATGGCATCAAAGGTTACAGGGGAAGGCTGGGATCTGGAGCTGAGGAGGAGGGAAAAAAGGATCAGCCATGGTTGAATGGTGGAGTAGACTCGGTGGGCCAGATGGCCTAATTCTGCTCCTATATTGTATGGTGTTATGGTCTTACATAAAATTAAAAATGAAGAAATGTTACCTTTAGTCATCCCAGTCAAGTCAGCACAAGACAAAATGTTTGAAACAGAAATTACAAAATCTCCACAAAAGAGCAATATTCAAACAATGTTTGGAAATCAACAGAGAATCCAAAGTTTTGAAATATCAGCTTGTTTAGTATTGTTTTAAATTGCTTGCAACACAGCATTTATAGACAAGCATGACTGGAGTTCTCAAAAGGGAATTCATAAGATAGATATGGAAGATGGCACTCTCTGATAGATGAGTTTTATATGTGGTACCTTATTCAATGTCTTGGCAAATTCAGATGTACTACATCCATATAGACACTCAGTCACCATTTTATTAGGCAACTCCTGTACTGAGTAAAGCAGCCACAGTTCTCTACTGCTGTAGCCCATCCACTTCAAGCTCCAACATGTTGTGTGGTTAGAGATGCTCTTCTGCACTCTAGGGTTGTAACATGTGGTTATTTGAGTTACTGTCACCTTGAACCATTCTGGCCATTTTCCTCTGACCTCTCTCACTAACAAGATGTCTTTGCCCACAGAACTGACACTTGCAGGACGTTCACAAACAAGAGAGAATCTGCAGATGCTGGAAATCCGAGCAATACACACAAAATGCTGGAGGAACTCAGCAGGCCAGGCAATATCTATGGAAAAAAGTACAGTCAACGTTTCCGGCAGAAATCCTTTGGCAGATGTTTTTATTTTGTTTTGCACACCATTCACTGTGAATGCTAGAGACTGTTGTGTGCAAAAGTCCCAGGCGGTCAGTAGTTTCTGAGATACTCAAACCACCCTGTTAGGTACCAACAATCATTCCACAAAGTCACTTAAATGACATTTCTTTGCCATTCTGAACAGCAAATGAACCTCGTGATCATGTCTACATTCTTTTATGTATTGAGTTGCTGCCACATGATGTGCTGATTAAATATTTGCACTAACAAGTGGGTGTACAGGTGTGCCTTATACGTAGCCACTGAGAGTATGTTCCTCATTGACCTTTAAAAAATATCTTCTGCTTAATTGGTCCCAAATGTTTATTCCCACGTTTTAAGATTATAGTTTTTATAGCTAAGGCTATGCTAAATGGACAAAGGAATAACATGAGAATGTGTTTCATTAGACAGAGTTATGATAGAATTTTCCATGCAGTAATTATTTTTCTATTTACATCACCACCAGTTTTATTTTGTTGCTTCGCTCGCTTGTGCTTTTGAGGCAAGAATCTTTCCAGGAATTGAGCTTTCTCTGGCTGTCAACACTGAGAAATGCCTTCTTGTGGAGAAGTGCAAGGTCCTTCAAGGGGATAATCAGGAGGTGGTGTTCTTGTGATGTTTGTTCATCAAGCCACCAGAAATTTCTCTGTTCTATTCCAGATGATTCCATCTCTTATATCCAGGTGGAAGGACAGACGAGACAGATAATACGTAATCAGGATGAGTATTTGAACAGGCATCATTTCCTCAGCAGTGCCATTAGAACAATACCCTTATCCTGAAAACATTATCTTTAAAGGAGAGAGGGCCACACTTAGGTCCCACCTGACAGATATGCTATAAAATATAGACAAAGTTGATCAATACATATTTTCAAATACAGAGACAACAATAGATACTTCAACCACAAGGCCCAAACCGGCCCAAACCAGCCCAGGTTTAGCTCTTGAATCTTGTCTGAATAATCTGGAAAACTACTGACAGTTGCTAAACTTTCATCGGCAGCCCACCCCCCTACCCCTGCCCCCACCGCCACAAAGGCAAACGTATCTCTGGAGGAATTCAGTCAGTCAGGCAGCCTTTGTGCAAGCAACGGGGTAGTTGACGTTCCAGGAAAATCAGCAAAGTTTTTGCCTGTGCTGGTTCTACCAGACCTGCTGAGTTCCTCCTGCAGATTGTTTTTTGCTCCAGATTAACTAGCTTTAGACCACCTAGACAGATTTAAGCTGAATTCAGAAGGCAGCAATGGCTGGTAATGACTGATAATGGCATGTATCAAAAATTCCATTCCAGCCACACGGTCAATCACCAACATGCTTACCAATAGAACTGCTCCATAGCATGTTATGCACCTGACCCAAACACACCTAGAAAACAAGGGTACGCTCATCAGAATGCTGCTTCTGGATTTTAATTCAGCATTCAATACCACTGTCTCACAAAACTTGGTGAACAAACTCCTAAATCTCAGTTGAAGTACACCACTAAGCAACTAGGTTTGGACTTCCTAACCAACAGACCTCAGAGAGTCAGGGCGCACACCCACTTCTGCCTCCCCATCATCCTCAAAATAGGTGCTCCCAGGGATCTGTGCTGAACCCTTTGTTGTACACTCTGCTCACATATGACTACCCGGCCAAACACCGGAGTCATCACATTGTCGAGTTCGCCAATGATACAACAGAGCTGGGGCTCATCACCAGCAATAATGAGATGGCCTATAGAGAGGAGAAGGCAGAGCTCAAGGCCTGGTGACAGAAAAATAACTTTTTCCACAGTGCCAACAAGACAAAGGAAATGATTATCCACTTCAGGAGGACTTGCAACACTCACATTCCTCTTTCAGTTTCAAACTCCTGGTAGTGCACATCTCGTGCAATCTCTCACGCTCCTGGAATACATTCTATACAATCAGAAAAGCTCACTCCTTTCCGAGGAGGTTGTGAGAAATAAGCAAATTCTTAATAATGCAACAGGCACTTTCGTCACCTATTTGTAACCAGTTACAAATACACATTTCAAATTCCTTTTTAATGAAGTTGAACATCAGGGAAGATTATATTAATTATATTGCTTCATCCTCACTTAAGTTTCATAATGGAAATTCCTATCCTAAGAAACCTTCAACTTAAAGAATCTTTGTTATGAGACTAAAATATTATACTTCATACTTATGCCACAAACATTACCTATGTTAAGTCAGTATAACTTCCTGATGCAAATGTTGTAGATAGTTTTTTATCCACAAATGACAGACATAAAATTTCAAAAAATTACAAGGGCAAATATCATGCACAATTACAAAAGGAGCATGAATCATTCTTGATACAACATGACTTTATGGACATTTAAAACCAATAGCAAAGTAGTAGTTTCTGGTTACCCTGAATTAATTCAGCAACGTGTTTAAACAGGATCAAGTAATAAATAAAAGAAAAACTGCACCCGTATCAAATTCTTGAAAATCTGCATTTTAGTTTCAGTTCTCGTATGCTCAATCAGAGCTCTTGTCCTTTGTTTCCTTACTGATTGGTCTATGATTATTTCTTTACACAGATATTGCTTTGCATTAGATCATTTGACATCAATAGAAACTATTGTATAACTTTGATTTTTAGATAAAATGGCAATAAAGATTAGCTTTAGTCATTCTAAAGATTAGCACAAGCAACAAATGAATTAAATTGAAACAGAAATTCAAAATCTCTATGAAAGAACCATGTTCAAACAATAATAGGAAATCAGCAGGGGATCCAAGGTTGTGTAATGCCAGTGTATTTAACATTGATTACAGTTTTATGCCGGGTTGCTACAGCACTTTAAAATATTGGTCCCCCTCGGATTCAAGTGCAACCCGTCCCTTTTCTACAGGTCCCAGAAGACGTCCCAATTAACCAGAAATCCCAGTTCCTGCCTCCTGCTCCAATTCTCCAGCCATGCATTTATCTACCACCTCATTCTGTTCTTATCCTCATAGTCACATGGCTCAGCAGCAATACTGAAATTACTACCCTTGAGGTCCTGCCTCTCAGCTTCTTTCCTAGCTGCCTGTATTCTTTTTTTCAGGATGTCCTCCTCCCTTTTTCTACCCATGACATTGGTACCATGACTTCTGGCTGCTCACCCTTCCATTTTAGGATATTGTAGACATGTTCAGAGACATCATGGACCCTGACACCTGGGAGGTAAACTCCCATCCGTGTTTCCTTTTCACCTTCACAGAATTGCTTGTCTGTCCCCCTGACTATAGAGTCCCCTATTACTGCTACCATCTTCTTCAGTTCCCTACCCTTCTGAGCCACAGGGTCAGACTCAGTGCCAGAAGCATGGCGCTGTTGCTTCCCTCCAGGTAGGTCGTGTACCTGATATACTGACCACTGAGTGTTTGTTCATGCTCTTCTGCTGCTGTAACCCATCCACTTCAAGGTTTGACTTATTGTGTACTGAGAGATGCTTTTCTGAATGCTTCTGTTGCAATGTACGATCATTTGAGTTACTGTCACCTTCCTGACATCTTGAACCAGTCCAGCTCTTCTCCTCTAACCTCTCTCATTAACAAAGTATCTTCGCCCCCAGAATCGCCACTTGGATTTTTTTTTATTTTTTTCCCCAGACCCTGTAAACTCTAGAGACTGTTGTGTGTATTCTCTGTAAACTCTAGAGACTGTTGTGTGTGAAAATCCCAGGAGATCAGCAGTTTCTGAGATACTCAAACCACCCCATCTGCCACCAATTGTCATTCCATCGTCAAAGTCACTTAGTTCACATTTTTTCTCTACTCTGTTATTTAGGCTGAACAACAATTCAATTTCTTGATTTTATCTGCATACTTTTAGGCATGAAGTTGCTGTCATATGATTGGCTGATATTTGCATTATGTTGGCGCGTGACCTAGTGGGCAAGGCGTCAGACTAGCAACCTGAAGGTCACTGGTTCGAGGCAGCGTATTTGTGTCCTTGAGCAAGGCACTTAACCACACATTGCTCTGCGACGTCACCGGTGCCAAGCTGCATGGGTCCTAGTGCCCTTCCATTGGACAAAATCCGTGGCATGGGGAGGGGAAGACCTGCTGCTTGGGCAACTGCCAGTCTCCCATACAACCCTGCCCAGGCCTGCACCCTGGAAATTCCAGGCACAGATCCATGGTCTCTCGAGACCGACGGATGCCACCATTTGCATTAACAAGCAGGCATACAGGTACACCTGAGAGTACATTCTTGTAAAGAAATGAATGAACCCGCAAGGAGATAATCACAATGAAGTGCGCTTACGTGATGTCTGTTGGGGAAGACATTGATGAAAATATCAATAAAATAATTCCGTTCTTCTACTGATAAATACACTTCTTATATCCAGATGTGAGAACAGATTAAGCTGCAGCTCAATGTTTCAAGCTAAAATCTACTTGAACATTTGAACATGTATCACTTCCTCAGTTGTGTAAGTAAAATCATATCCTTTTGAAAACATTATTTTGAAGTCCTTGAATCTTGTATATTTAATCTGGAAAATTACTGACAGTTGCTGAATGTTCGTAGGCAGCACCCCTGTTTGGGATTAAAAAAACACACAAACACGGGACCACCTCAGCGGGTCTGGTAGCAATGGGTTACTTCACATTCTGTGAACATCAACTAGCCCTTCGACTCCATAGGTGCTGGCTTGTCTGCTTAGTTCCTCCAGCAGTACTTTTTATTCACTCCAGACCGCAGCATCTGACATTTTGTGTACCTCCAAACCTCTAGCATGACAGCCTTTGTCAGTTTCCCTAGCTAAGTACCGAGAAGAGAGTGAACATTAGTGGCTCTCAGGATGATACAGCCCTGAAGAGCATTCTGCCGCTCCTGGCTGTATGTCAAAACATGTGCATAAAATTGATTATTTTTTTATGGTGGCTACTTGTTCGGCTGGATTGAATTTATCAAATGTTGAGCACAACAAATCATGATGCCTTTAACATATTTGTGATCTGGGCATCTGTGGTAAGCCCACCATTGACTGCCCAGTTGAAAATGCGTTGAGAAGATGATAGTTGAGCCTTGATTTGCTGCAGTGCTTCTGGTGACAATACTGTCACAAGGACTCTAGGACTTAGACCTAATGACAACAACAATATTTTCAAATCAAGGTGTTGTGTGACTTCAGGGATAGGGGGACGGAGGGGAAACTTGCAAATGGCTCTGCTCTCATTTGGCTGTTTCTCTTGTCCTTGGTGGTCATCACAGGTATAGGACATGAAGAGCTGGCTGAGTGATTGGGATACATTGTACATTCTGCCATCACTCAACTAGAAGCAATTCATATTTATCGGTAGAAGGATTCTTGAAAACTGGAGTTTAATTTGGCATCATAGTTGGCACAGACATTTGTCTGTTATGTTTGCCAAAAGGTAGCAAGTCACAGACACAAGTAAATTACCCTCTCTTTAAATCTACTAAATCAACGCCAAATTTCAGAGCCACAGGATCTAATCAACTAAATTACTTCCTCTGCTGAAATGCAGAAATAAAAGTAAAAATGCTTGGTGACAATTCTGTAATACAAAAACACATGCACACAGAATCTACATAACTCTTATCAGTTAAGTGCACAAGCAATAGGGCAGAGAATAATGCTTACACTAGATTGACAGATATTTAAAACAGGGCACATCTTTATTTGTTAAATACAAAATGAAATTAATTACATTATAGATCATTTGAATTTGAAGCTATTACAAAAGCAAGAATAATTGACACCCAATTTCAGTATTCAACTACAATGTGAGATTATTTTGATAACACAACTGAAAATGTATATAGTTACTATTAAAATCTCAGAATTAATGTTGTTTGAAATTTTACCCTCAATACTAGTCTGAATCCAAAATGAAAGCAAAGTGCTCTTTTGCAAAGGCTGGCTACAAATGTTAGAGTTGTAACAATATTTAATCAAAGGATAGTGTTAGCTCCAAAGCTTCAAATGAAGATGTCAGCAAAGAAAGATAAAAGTGCACATTGCATTTCTGGCTTCATACCAGTTCAGAGGTTCCCAACCCGGAATAATGTGCTACTCAGGGAAATAAAGCTTTCCAGGCTTTTCATCAACTTCTCAGTTTAAATATCCTTACTGCCCTGTTGCAATCTCATCTCACGTACCCTGCACCAGTTAATAACATTTCCAATCCAATTCCTTTTCTGGAAAACAGTCTTGTCATGGGTTAAACATACAGCTTTATTTCTGAATGGAAATATGCAAGCTTCAAAACTAAATTGTATCAAATTACATCACAACATTGCACATAGTAACTCAAAATATCAAGCACTAACCATTGTCCGCCCCTTTATCACCCTTATTTGCCACTCCCCTATTGAACTGCTGTTTGTATCTAGCTTGATGACTTTTATTCTTGATTAACCCTCAGTATAACTGTAGAAGTCCAGTTATATCCACATCCCATATTGATCTGCATGCTTCAGGAAGGGATTGCTGCATAGGAGCTGGCTGTCTAAATCTTGAGCAAGGGTGCTGGAATTAGTTTGGTACTCCAGCTATGATTAGCCAACTAATCAAATAACATTAAGAAGGAAAATCTTGCTGCAGAAACTCTGTGGGTCAGGCAGCAGCTATGAAGGGAAATGGACAGTTGACATTTTGGGTCAATTGTCAATTCCCCTTCAGAGAATTCCTCCAGTAGTTTGTTTTTGCTTCAGATTCTACCACCTGAAGTCTCGTGTGTTTCCAAAGAAAGTATCAAACCTGGATCTTTTCTACCTTCAATCTTCCATCACTCATTAAACTCAGCTTTCAGAAAGCTTTCTCTTGCACTTAAGGTTAAAAAAAAGTGGGCAAGAGGGAGGGAAAGATTCTCATCATAATGGTCCCAGCTACTATGATGCAATTGGGTTTGTTCCCCTGGGTACAAAACAATGCAGTGTACAGAAGATAAAGACTGCCACAAAATTAAAGGAGTAGGTAAAATGAAAAATAAATTTAAAAAAAATACTGGAGTCAATACAATCCAATTCTTTTCATGTTGGTGTTGCTTGTAAAAGTTGGAGATCCACAAAACCAACTGACAGTCCATTTTGCATTTCTAAGCAAAGAAGAGTCTTTATGTGATATCCTTTTGCCTTGGTGGCCTGTGAATATTCCTAATGACACATTTGACCATCCATTCAATACCTTCATTTACACCTTGCCTAGTAGAAAGAGAAAAAAAAATGGTTCAGTCTAACAAAATCTGTAAAATAGTGAAAGAACAATATAGTCAGTTATGAAAATCAGTTAGTCAGATTGAGGCTTTTTGTGTGCCATCATTCTTTTTTTGCTAAACTAGCATCAAATTGAAGGCCTGAAGAAAGGTTCTGACAACAATCTTCAAAAACAATTTTCTTCTTTCTAGAAAATTAACTTAATTTGAATGAATGCCCTTCCACACAATTAATTTACATCCAATTAAATCACGCCTACATTGTTTCCAATTCAAACAGGTCCTTTCAGGAGTCAAGGATGAGGAATGAGAAACTATGACAAATGCATCAGACAGTTGTTTCGGTATTATTGTGCTGATTCAAACTGATTCAAATTTCTTTTCAATCTTTTCTGGAACACTGCAAAAAGTAGCCTGATAGAGCAATCAGTCAAAAGTCATGGAGAAATACAGCACAGAAACAGAGCCTTCAGCCTATGGTCTTCATGGGCCCATTTTCACACCAATTATACTGTCTGCATTCTTATTAACTCCCCCTCCCAGTTTCTGCCACCCATCCACACATAAAGCCCATGTTCACACTTACCGATTAGCCTATCAACCTATCTATTTTGGGATGTGGGTAGAAACCCTGTGATCACAGGAAGAACATACAATCACCACACTCCACTAGTACCGCTGGTTGTGCCAATGTGCCATTGGGATCAAAAATAATCTTTTTGTGCTTCAATTGAGATTTAATATTCATGAATATATCAAAAAAGTCCAAAGATAATTTAGCACTTTCCCAAGTTTTCACCTGGGTCTCAATACCTAGGTCAAACACAAATGACCAAACCCAGGACAAAATCAATGGATCCCTGCCCCCTTTATTTCCCAAATGACATACACTACATGCTCCATAACATAATAAACAATTAATTCACATGGCAGAACAACTCCATTTACTATGTCCAATCACTTGATAAATTAATCCTAAATCTTGCCTACACTACTGAATCCGGACCTCTTTACATATAAATTATTCTAAAAATTCCCTGCTGTTAGCTTATATTGGCTTGAAATTCTATTCTCTCATATTAGGCCTGCAATATATAGGAAAGTATTGTACTGAATTAACATTTTCCTCTACTGCTAGTAACTACAGTACTGTGCAAAAACTAGATTTTTATTTATAGGGTTTCAGATGGTATAGCCGCCATAGAGCCCTGATAACACCACCGTCAAGGGTGTCCGGGATTAACTGCAAAGAGCAATCGAGATAGCTAATGTCTGCAGAAGAACTGTAGCAAGTTCTCCAACATTCTTGGAATAAACAACCAATTTCCTTAAAACTGCCCAACAGACTTGATGCAGTTTTAAAGGCAAAGGGTAGACACAATATATATTAATTTTATTTAGGTTTTTTTTAAACTGTTTATTGCTCTTACTGTAATTTTTTTGATATTTAGAAAATATTCAACTTATTATTTTTGAAGGCATATTAGCTTTTACATGTTTGTTTTACATGTGCCTGAGACTTTTGCACAACAATGGATATTAACTAAGACTGGAACCATTTGGCAAAGCTCTTACAAACAATCATGTTGATGTAGTGTAGAGCAATCTGGATAATAACTATCTTGGTGTTGTGAATGGTCCTTTATTTATCAAAGCTAATTACACCCAACAAGATATAGGCAACCTTGCACAATAAAGAAAATTTTGAAGTGTCTTCAAAGACCTAGAAGTCCAATTAGCAGAAACTGTAATTAATTGAAACTGGTTGAGCAAATCTGGGCAAAAAAAAAAATCAAATAACGTGCATAAATTAGTTCAAATGGATGCATAATCTTCAATACATACCAAAAATACTGTGCTTAACACCTGAATGGTTGGCCAATTGTGCGAGTTGCACTGTGAAACTCAGTGACACCTAGTGGAAACACCTTGCCAATGAACATTGGGTTTACAAATCCTCTTATCCTCAGACAATTCAATACAAATCATAAGATACCTCTATCATTAATTTCTCCAACCTTTATCTGTTTTTGTAGATTTAATTCAACTTATTTTCTAGACATTGTTTTAAGATATATCTGTTGAAATCCAATGTAATGTGGTAGCATCTACAATAGTTCTGTGAATTCAAGTTACTTAGAAGCAGCCTCAATCTAAAATCTGACCCTCTCCACTACTACACTTTATTCCCCATATCCCAACACAACATACTTTTCTCATACACTTTGGGTAAAAAAAAAACAAATAAATTTCTTATTCTGACCTATTATATACTGAATTGCCCCATTTGGCCTTAGTTGAACTGGTTCAACAGTGAAATATTGAGAGTTAAATTCAATATGACAAAGCTGTCCATAGTCTTCTTGGGAAACTAAGTATAAATAAACAGTATGTCGGCCACCTTCTGTTTCTTTTAAATACTCAGACTACAGATCATCAAGTTTACTTCCAATAATCAATTCCTCAGTGCTACATGATACTACAGATTGTATGTTAGTCTCTTTATATTATATCCATACCTTAACAGTCTTCTTTCACCTCCCATCAACCAGCTAACCAACATGAGCATTATCCATCTCAAATAAATCAACATTTATCAGATGGTGAGTGTAAGTACTGATGCCCCCAATCTCATTTACTATGAACCAGTACTTACCCAGTAAGTGCTGAACATGGTTGCACCAAGCAGTCTCTCTTCCCTATTTTTGGAGCACAATCACTAAAAGCTGTTTTTATGTCTCCAACTGAGAGGCAGGTCTATCAAATCATGGGAAAGACCAAAGCATTAATTGTAATCTAAATGATCTAAAACTGCAAAAATACAGGGCAAAAAGAATCTAGACCATAACAACGTCAATTGCATACTGACATAATAGAGGTTTTAATTGTACTGAATTCCAGATTTTACTATTCCACCCCCTCACTCCAAGGAATAATTACATTAATTCAGAAAGATGACAAACAGGTTAATTTGTTCAGGTTAATTTGGTTCAGGTTAATTTGGTTCAGCTCATGATGTGAGTGAGCTGTTTCGTCACACAAGAGCACTAATGCCAATCTCTGATGCATTTTCAGTTGGCTTACTGGAAACAGAGTTAGGGAGCAATTCGTTAAATTCAAATGCAAATATCCTATGCAGCATATTGAAATTGATGAGTGAATACACAACATAGTTTGTTTACTTCCCTTCACCTCAAGTAGCTTTACTACCTGATGTTTGTACAGACCACAAGTCCATTGGTTTGGTTTCAACCGTGGCTAATCAACAGTCACACTTTTGTGCACCAGTCAGACTCTGAGGGTAGAGGATGGGGAAGCTGAGCAAATAAAACTACAGCTGTGCTCCTATTTCTTACCCAAAATGCAGAAACAAATCTGGATGATACCATCTTTTACAGAGCTCAGACTTGAAACAGGGCTACTTGGGTGAGCTATCAGAATTATGAACATTCTTCGCAACAAAAGCAAGCAATTTTGAGGGGGAAGAACTTGAAATACAAACAACATTGTTTTACATAACTATCTTCTACAAATAAGGCCATGGCATGAAAGGATAATGGATTTGTAATTCCCATATGTCGTAAGAGAATAATTCCCCTTACTCATAATCCAAGAGCCTTCTCAGCTTTAAGTGTTAAGACAAACATTGTCACTTCAAAAATTACATTGCTATAACTAACAAAAGAAAATGGGACTAATTATGGCAACAAGAAAAATACCTCAATGTCTTGTTTGTTGGCCAATACCAACAATGGAACTCCTTCAAGTACTTCACTTGTGATCATTTTCTCTATGGAATATGAAAATGTGAAAATTCTCAAACACATTAATGGCATCTAGAGAAGTGGAATTTAACAGAAACTTCAGCACATTCCCAGGATCTCAAGTAATACCAATAAAACCATTTCCAAACAAAAGGAGAAGTAATGACATGCATGCAACCAGTAACCCACAAATGCAAAGGATTGACATGTAATCCCATCACTTTTGGGATCTGGACTTGAATTCATTTTACAATGACTGGTGAAAAATGCACCTTAACCAGAATAGTTTGTATTCCCTGCATGGTTTAAAACCTGCCCATTTATACGATTGCTGACACTGAAAACTATTCTGAGCCAGAATGAACATGATAGGATAAGATCCCCTATTAAGTCATGTTCAGTAACCTTATTGCAGTGAGTAACAGGTCTATTTGATGCATAGCATACAACAAATGTCTATTCATGAAATTTAAGAGACTTCCCTTTTTTTGATTTTCGGGAATACATGTCACAAGTACAGTCCCCTCTGCTCTTTAAAATGTGCTGTTTTAAGTATAATGACAGTTTGTTGGCATATGACTATTTCACAAATCACATATAGATCCAGCAGACTAAAGGCCCATTTCATTATGTTGATGTATATTGTTGATATACAGTGCGTCAATCTCTCTATTGGAATAATCGATGCATTTGGTAGAAATACTACAAAATATTCTAAAAGGTATCAAGATAAAGGCAGAATACAAGATATAAACCAACATCTATTCAGGCATTTTCAGTAACATTGCTACAAATAAATTTATTTTCCTTGCCTCTAATACCCCAAATTATCCAAGTCTAGAAGCAGCGCAGACAGAATGTGGTCAAAATTTTGAACAAAACTTTAAATAACACTTGCATAATGGTACAGATTAACAATAGTAAACATAGCACGACGTCCCATCAAACGTATCAACTGAAATATTGGCAGATAACAAGGCAAACAACTGACATTGGCAGATGTCAAAATTATTTCTGGGTATCTGATAATTATAATAATTCTGAAATATTTTTAAGGATTATCAAAATAATTAATAAAATTAAGCTAAACAGAAGTTAATGAAAACCATCTTTGCACTAATTTTGTTCCTTTGTATCTGCTCCTTCCCATTAAATAATGAAAATTTTTATAATGAACTTGAGCATCTATGACATGGGATTTTCCTTGGCAAATTCCCCAAGATAAACATCTAAAAAATGCCCATAAACCTCATACAACATAACTCCAACAGCCAGCTAGTGGCTAGCAACTACAGTATTTAATTCACATGCAATTGTAGGAATGTAGATCTTGTTGATACTTGCATGGGGAACTGTTGGGTTAGTGCTTGTGGGAATCTGAGACCACTTTTCAAAATTCACATTATACACGTTAGAAGAAGTTTTTATAAGATGTTAGCTTGCAATGCAGCGATATATTTCATTGTCTTGTACATACCAAAAGCTATCTTTGATTCAGACAATCGCTCTTCATCGGTTGAATCAATTACGTATATTACACCATGGGATTCTGCATAATACTGAGAGAAAAAAAAAACAAGTAGGTGATTGTATTTCAGAGTTTGCTGACAGAATACAGATTTAACTGGCTTTGTAGGTACTGTATTAAATTTTCTTGGGCATTGCTCAACATGATGCATTATACAGTGGCATGTTTGGGTACCCTGGTCAAAATTTCTGTTACGCTGAATAGCTAAGCTAGTGAAAGATGACCTCATTTCCAAAAGACATAGAGTAAAAGATGATACATATCTTTAATATTTTAAGCAAGATTACTTTTTTATTTCCATCTTTTACAATTTCAAAGAACAGAAAAGGAAAAGGGCCTGAAGCAAAAGTTTGGGCACCCTGCATGGTCAGTGCTTAGTAACACCCCCTTTGGTAAGTATCACAGCTTGTAAATGCTTTCTGTAGCCAGCTAAGAATCTTCCACTTCTTGTTTGGGGGCTTCTAGTTCTGTGAGATTCTTGGGCCATCTTGCATGCACTGCTCTTTTGAGGTCTATCCACAAATTTTTGATGATGTTTAGGTTGGGGGACTGTGAGGGCCGCGGCAAAACCTTCAGCTTGCGCATCTTCAGGTAGTCCATTGTGGATTTTGAGGTGTGTTTAGGATCATTATCCTGTTGTAGAAGCCATCCTCTTTTCATCTTCAGCTTTCTTACAGACGGTGTGATGTTTGCTTCCAGAATATGCTGGTATTTAATTGAATTCATTCTTCCCTCTACCAGTGAAACGTTCCCCATGCCACTGGCTGCAACACAAGCCCAAAGCATGATCGATCCACCCCCGTGCTTAACAGTTGGAGAGGTGTTCATTTCATAAAATTCTGCACCCTTTTTTCTCCAAACATACCTTTGCTCATTGCAGCCAAAAAGTTCTATTTTAACTTCATCAGTCCACAGGACTTGTTTCCAAAATGCATCAGGCTTGTTTAGATGTTCCTTTGCAAACTTCTAACGCTGAATTTTGTGGTGAGGACAGAGGAAAGGTTTTCTTCTGATGACTCTTCCATGAAGGTCATATTTGAGCAGATGTCGCTGCACCGTAGAACAGTGCACCACCACTCCAGAGTCTACTAAATCTTCCTGAAGGTCTCTTCCAGTCAAACAGTGGTTTTGATTTGCCTTTCTAACAATCCCACGAGAAGTTCTCTTGGAAAATTTTCTTGGTCTTCCAGACCTCAACTTGACCTTCACTGTTCCTGTTAACTGCCGTTTATAATTACATTACGAACTGAGGACACAGCTACGTGAAAACGCTTTGCTATTTTCTTACAGCCTTCTGCTTTGTGGGGATCATTTATTTTAAATTTTCAGAGTGCTAGACAGCTGCATAGTGGAGCCTATGGCTGCTGATTGCTGGGACAAGGTTTGAGGAGTCAGGGTATTTATAAAGCTTTGAAATTTGCATGATGACTGTGAACAAACCATAGCTCTAACAAGCTAATTAAGGTCTGAGACCTTGGTAAAAGTTATCTGAAAGCTCAAATGGGGTGCCCAAACTTTTGCATGGTGCTCCTTTCCTTTCTTTCACTCTAAAATCGTACAAAACAAAAATAATACACTAATCTTGCTTAAAATGTTGAAAAGAATGTTTCATCTTTAACTTTATGACTTTTGGAGATCATTTCATCTTCTACTCACTTAACTATTCACAGTAACAGAAATTTTGACCAGGGGTGCCCAAACTTTTGCATGCCACTGTATAGTTAATGTATTGCCAAAACTACTGCCTTACAATATTTGTAAAAATCAACTTGTTTAGAGTATTTTAGAATACGTCAGCCTTACATTCAACAGCCACGTTTGCAAGGGGATGCCAAGACAAACAGGAAGAAACATTTCATCACTAAGATTACTTTTAACTACCCTCATTATTTTATAAACTAAATATTTAATTTAGCAGTAGGATATCTTTCATGTCATCTTCACCAAGCTCCAAACCAGACACGTTTATACATGGAGAGTACGTGTGCAAGAGAAAGTGGATTATATCATCAAGTAAAGTTAGGACGGTAAACTTGTGCAAGAGAGCAGGAAGAGATATGAAGGCAAAGACAATTAAGAGGAAGATTGCTTGCAGCACTGATAAAAGTGCAATATCGATGTCCTACATAGTGGGTCAACAGTGTATGAGGGTCTTCAGTATTGTAGTAGATTGTGTTGGATGGAAAAGTACAACTGGCTTAGAGGTGAAATTTCTTAAAACAGTAACAATGATTATTATAATAGTTAGAGGCAAATACTAGTGATAGAAGATTGTGAGCTTTAAGAATGCTCCTTCCCTCCTAACTGCCTTTGGTCCTTTTATATTTTGATCCCAAAACTACAAAAACATAAGTGGTGTATTTTGGTCAAAGTGAAGGATTTTTGCTTTTTAAAAATAAAGATTTCTCTGTGAACCAGTTTAATTCTGTAAAAACTGTAGAGGATTTATCTTTATTTAAGTTAACAAATTTCACGACACATGCTGGTGATAATAAACCTGACTCTGATACTATTTCTATGCGCAATTCTATATTAAATTCATTTATTAATCACTATTACATCTTTGACATTGAAATGCCCAGAGCACGATCAAATGGATGTGTCCACATAATGTACAAATGCACACAAGGTCACAGTGACTTCTTCTGTTCAAAATATGTAATTGCTTCAAACTGACAGAGTTATCTGCATTATATGAACAAATCTGCTGCAAATTGAAAACTAAATGACATAAACCAAGTCCCAGTTTTTACCAAATTGCTCCAAGATGGAATGTAACCTGTGACCTCCCCCCCCCCACCATTGCTTATGAAAACTGTTCTGGGTTGGACTTGGTACAAGATCTATACAGTTTTAGCAACTCCATTAACTTCAGTGGAGTGGAATAATTTCAAACAGAGACTAGCAAATTTCAAAGTTTATGTTTATTTAATTATTTTTATTTCTTTTAAATGATTATTTTTTTTGTTTACTAATGACAATTAACCTTTTGTACCTTTTCAATGTCTCACCATCATACACATCCCGTTTTGGTAAACTGGGAGTGTGGCTTATATTTTTATTTCTTAAATTGAGATGCAGCACGTAATAGGCCCTTCGAACCACGCCACCCAACAATTGCCCATTTTAAATCGGGGCCTGACCGTGGGACAATTAACCTTCAGGTTCTGGTATCTCCTCCCTTATGGTAGTAATGAGAAGAGTACATGTCCCAGATGGTGAAGGTTCTTCATGATGAATGCCACCTTCTTGAGGCGCTATCTCTTGAAAGTGTCTGATGGTGGACAGGCGTGTTCTCATGATGGAGCTGACTGAGCCTTCAAGCTTCTTTTGATCCTCTGTATTGAGCCTCTATACCAGATGGTGATGGAACCAGCTGCAATGCTCTCCATGGCACATCTGCAGAAACTGGCTAGCCTTTAGTAGCATACCAAGTATAGCTACTAGCGTGTCTTCTTCATGATTGCATCAATACGTTGAGCACAGGATTGATCCTCCGAGATGTTGCCATGTTAAAGCAGCTCATCCTTTCCATTGCTGATCTCTCAATGAAGACTGCTGTGTGTACCCCAAATTCCCTTTACTGAAGTTCACAGTCAATTCTTTGGCCTTTTTGATGTTGAGGTGTGGGAGTGCAAGTTTGTTGCTGCAACACCATTTAACCAGCCAATCCGCCTCGCACCTAAAAACTACCTATTTCGCCATCTGAAATTCAACAGTGGTGTCATTAGCAAATCTGTAGATAGCATTTTGAGATGTGCCTAGCCATACAGTTTAATGAGTGTAAAGAGAGTAGAGCAGGGAACTGGCATACATCCGTGACATATAGCTGTGCTGATTATATCAGCAATGATATGTTATTACTGATCTGCACTGACTGTGGTCCCACAAAGAGGACACCAAGGATCCCGTTGCACAATAAGGTAAAGAGGCCCAGGTTTTGAAGCTTGCTGATTAGCACAGAGGGTATTGAACACCGAGTTGTGATAAATAAGGAACAGCATGGCATGGTTTTTGCTGTTGTCTGAGTGATAAAAGGCCAAGTGGAGAGTGAGTGAGATTGCGCGCGCTGTAGTCTTGTGGCGGTAGTCAACCTGCAGGGTGTCCAGGTCCTTGTTCAAGCAGGAGTTAATTCTAGCCATGACCAACCTCCTAAAGCACAGTGCTACTAGACAACGTCACTGAGGCAGCTCACCCTGCTCTACTTATGATATTGAGGCAATTTGGCCCATTGAGTTCATACCAGTCCCCTAGCATAGCAATCCCATTCCTCCTCTTATTTCTCTGTGATCCATCAATTTATGCTCTTTCACATCCATTAATTCTATGTTGATTCTTTTGTCACTCATCTATATCTGGGGTTATATACAGTAACCAATAAACCAGCTATGTTGTTTTACTGCTCTAGCTACGTGATGTGGGAGGGAAATCATAAGGTCCAAGGGGAATGTGCAAATCGCGTTGCCTCTGCCCTGACATGCTGCCATTACTTTATGAATGCACGTACCTCTCTGCAGCAACACTTGATCCCCTTGCTTCTGATTTTAAAATGTTCAATACAAGTAGCAGATGGGGGATCTGCTGGCTGTCGGGGTCAAGTCCCATATTGCAGTGACTCGAGACCCATATAGTCAAACAAAAGAAATATTGATTGCAGAAGTCTGAAACCACCATGTTCTTCAAGAGGAGCTGTTTCCCTTCAACTTTCTATTCTTGAACCAACCTGCATGGCCCCATTTATTCCCACAGTAGTGATTTTTCACATTCATACGGTTCCCAAAAGAGAACCTATATGTACCACATCTGCAGCCAACACTTTCCAGATTTCAACCACAAGCCTGTAACTTATTTTATACTGTCTCACACTTTGTCCTCTCTACCATTGGGTATTGAATGTCATCTTATCTTGCCCAGACTCCTCATTTATACTTCAATCAGGTGAACCTTCAACTTTCTGTTTCAGTCCCTCCCTTGTAACAGGTTCCTGAGATAAGGGACGACATTCTTGAAAAGTCTTTCTGAATCCTTTGTTTTGCCTCAACGTCCTTCCTGTAATGAGACAGCCAATACTGAACATGATACTCCAACTGAGGCCTACTTATAAAGGCTAGGGGTGACTACCCTATCTTTTATACTCAATGACTCTCTTGATAAAGCACAGAACTGTGTTTCCCTTATTCACCACTTCTCAACCTTAAGTGTCTTTTTCCAATCACTTCTGCGCCAAGGTCTCGCTCCTCTAGCACCTGTTTTGAGTAAAATTTATGTTGTCTCTCCTCATTCTTTCTACTGAAATGCAACAGCCACAACAGCCCAGGTTATCAGTTTAAACCCTGCTGTAATTTATCACTATCCTCTTTGAAATTCACAATTCTATTTTGTGCCATCCATACATTTCAAATTAGTAGCTTAGGTTTTGCTAATAGAGAAAAAACAAGATTAACACTGAATCCAGGGGAACTCCATTCTGAGAAACAACTATTCACTATGACACTGTACCCTGTTACTTTGAATTCATACTGTCAATGTCTCTTTTATGCCACACTTCAAATTTGCTTACAAACCTATTGTGTAGCACCCTATCAAAAACCTTCAGGGAGTCCACAGACATGACATCAATCATCACCAACCTCAGAAACATCTACCAAGTTGACTAAACACTATTTGCCCCTAACTGGCCCCCTTAGTTAATCCATCTTCCTCCAGGTGACCATCATGCATCAATGACTCAAAATGCCCATCAACTCCCCCTGACTGAACAGTGGTGTGGCGCAGGGGTGTGTACTGAGCCCACCTCTCTACTCTCTCTTCACCCGTGACTGCACTCCTGATCATGCTACAAACTCAATCTTTCAAACACACTCAGCGATTCGGAAACGGCTTCCACCCCTCTGCCACCTGATTCCTAAATGGGCATTGAACCCTTGGACACTACCTCACTTTTTTAAAATAGACAGTATTTCTGTTTTATTGCACATTTTTAATCTGTTCAATATACATATACTGTAATTGCTTTACTTATTTATTTTTTTTTCTTTTCTGTATCATGCATGGAATTGATCTGCTGCTGTTAACAAATTTCATGTCACATGCCAGTGATAATAAACCTGATTCTGAATAAATTTTAGATGACCCTACTGGGATTGATCTAATCACAATGAATCTGCACATTGGAGGTGCTGAAGCTGACTGGTGCAGGAACCACAACCTATCAATCAGCATCAAAACGACAAAGGAAATCATCATTGACTTCAGGAAGGCAACAGGTCCTGAACAAGCCCCACTATTCATAAGTGGTGAGGTAGTGGAAAGGGTCTCCATGATTCGAGTTTTTGGGGATGAATGTCACCAAGGGTATCTCTTGGTCCATCAACATAACCTCAATAGTAGGGAAGGCACAAAAGAGACTAAACCACCTGATGTGCTTAAAGAGAGCTAATCAGCCCAAACAATTGGTGGCCAACTTCTATTGATGTGCAATAGAGAGCATACTGAGATATAGAATGACTATGTGGTACTCTAGCTGCTGCAAGACAGAACACAGCACTCCAACCGGTGATCAGGACAGCTCAGTGAGTCATCGAGACAACTAGTGGACCTGGAGACAATCTACAACTCTTGATGCCTACAGCACACTCGTAACATTATTAAAGACCTATCCCATCGTGGACACAGTCTGTTCAATTTACTACCATCTGGTAAGAGATATAAAAACATCTGAGCCAAGGCAGTAAGACTGAAAAACAGCTTCTTCCCAAGGGCTGTCATGCATTTGAAAAATGCTACACCGCAGCTTGCCAAAGGCATTTGAGTGTAATGTACTTATTTCATGTAAATATGGGAAGTGTTTTTTTTAAATTAAGCCACATGGTATGCATTATAAATATCTGTTTCGCACAGACTGGAGTAGCACCGCAATCTTGTTGTCTTGAGCAATGACAAAAGTTTTATTCTATTCTAAGTGGGAGTTAAACATAAAACAAGAGGTACATAGGCAGCAAAAAAATAGATCAACTACCAACATAATTGGAAAAATATAAATAGCAAGTGGAAAGTTTTGGCATTAAACTGACAGGCTGCAGTTATTCAGCTGAACCTTAATCCCTTTATTTTAAGGGAGTAACATATGCTACACTCCAGTTCTCTGGATCACCCCCACGTTAAAGAGCATTGAAATATTAGAGAGGCCCCTATCTCCTCTCAGGTTTCCCTCAAACTGCATTCCGATAAATCCTCATGCAACATTAACTTTACATTCAGAATCAAATTATCACTCTGATGTGAAATGAAATTTGCTTTGTGGCAACAGTCCAATGCAGACACAAAATTGCAAGAAAAATAAAGTGCAGAAAAAAGGAATGAAGGGGTAGCACGGATGGATTGTTCAGAAATATGATGGCAGAGGGGAAGGAGCTGTTTCTGAACCATAGAGTGTGGGTCTTCAGGCTCCTGCACCTCTTCCGTGATGGCGGTAACAAGGAGGGGGCAGGTCTTGTACAATGAGGGTCTTGCTGATGGATGCTGCCTTCTTAAGTCTCCACCTTTTGAAGAGGTCTTTGATAGTGAGGATAGTGATGGAGCTGGGCAAGTCTAGAACCCTCTGGAGCCTACATTTCCAAAATTGAAGCCTGGATGTATTGAGTCATCTAGTAACACAATGTTCTCCTTTAATATTATTTTGAAAGCCACCTTTTCTATGGTGCATGTTAGGGATTCAGGAGTTATGAAATTACATGAATATCTCACTCATTAATTCAAACAGCACCCAGTCTTCAGTTCCTAATGTAAATTGCAACCAATAATCAATTTGAAGTTACAACTTTGTAACCAAGCTGTACTGTCTACAGAGCACAGGCTGATAGCTCACAGTAGAGAGCAGGCTGCTCAAGAGATATGGTTGCAAAGTGAAGTGGCCACAAGATGGTTCTCATATACATCAGCCAAATGCAAGACAATGGGATTATGTAAATCGGCCTGCATCAAAACCAAGTGACTATAGTTATCTAAAAGCTGTTGTGAATTCAAGGAAGCTTGCAGACAATACTGATATTGTCACTTAGCATATTAAACATGGTCACAGGCATACTTGTGCACACACGGGATTAATATAGGATATCTGCGTTCTCTGTCTTCAAAAGCTTTCAGACCATCCATCTGAATTACTTTGTCCCAGTAAAGGTGTCTGAACATTCAGAAAGTCTCTCAATGAAGTAGTTAACTCAGTGACACTGACTAGACTCAAGGTAATGAAGTAAGGGATGTCAAAATATCAACTGAAATTGAATTGTATCACTTGCTGTTACTTTTGCTCTCAAGAGTATAACAATATCAGCTGTGCTTTGAGATTGGGAGACTCGATTGACAGTCTCCAGGAGAATACCTGCTTGAAGACTTTTATGTCATCAACTTCATTGTCTCTCTGGTAACTCCATTCACAGTCACATCAGCAAAGATAAAAACAAAGTAATCATTTAGTATTTTTAACAAGGTTCTCAGCACCCATATCCATGATCCTATTTTTGACTGTTTTAGGCATAACTCCAATACTTCCCTTTAACTATTTATATGCCCAATCAGATTTTTAGTTTGTATTGGTAGCTAATTTTTTTTTCCCTATGCAGCTCACATTAATTTTCACTTTCCTTTATTCTTTTGTAGTCAAACTGGATTTTTTCTGGTATTCAGAGTCCTGTCATTAGTAAATTTTTCCTGCTTTATCTTCTCCTAGTTCTCTTACATCACACTGAGCACTCTGCAGTTGTTTGATCTTCCATTTGCCTGTGTGGGAATGTGTCACAACTGCATCTAAACCGTCCCTTTCTTAATGGGTTTGTTGTGTTACAACTTCATTGTTAGACTATAAGACATAGGAGGAGAATTAGACTATTTGGCCCAACGAGTCTGCTCTGCCATTCAATCATGGCTGATCCTTTTTTCCCTGGGGAATCCCATTCCCTGGCCTTCTCCCCTAACCTTGGATGTTGTGCCCAATCAAGAACCTATGAATCTCTGCCTTAAATAAACCCAATGACCTGACCTCCACAGCAACAAATTCCACAAATTCCACAAATTTACCACCCTCCGGCTAAAGAAATTTCTTCACATCTCTGTTTTCAATGGACGCCCACTATCCTGAGGCTGTGCCCTCTTGTCCTAGACTGCCCCATCATGGGAAGCATCCTTTCCATATCTACTCTGTCTAGACCTTTCAACATTCGAAAGGTTTCATAAGATTCCACCCCTCATCCTTCTAAATTCCAGCGAGTACAGACCCAGAGTCATCAAATGTTCCTTATACAATAACCCTTTCATTTCCAGAATCATCACCTCCAGACCCTCTCAATGCCAGCACGTTTTCTTAGTTGAGGAGCCCAAAGCTGTTCACAATACTTAAGGTGTGGCCTCAAGTGTCTTATAAAGCCTCAGCATCACATCCCTACTCTTATATTCAAGACCTCTTGAAATGAAATCAAATTTTCTCATCATCGTTTGGTTCCAGTTTTCTTGGGCCAGATTCACTTTCATCTCATTGAGGCTGGTTTACGTCCCACCAGTTACTTATTTTTACTTTGAATTGCTCCATCTTTTCTAAAGTTAACTTCAGAGGTCTTAGGCCAAGTGTTTCCTGACAGAAATCTGGTGCACTTGACTCAACAAATAAAACAATGCTTCCTCCCTTGTCAGAGCAGAAACTGTCTGCTCTAAAATGTTATCCTGGACACATTTTAGAAATTCTTCACCCTTAACATTAATGAATCCAACACAAACTGGGATAGGAATAAATTGCCCTATTATAACTCCCCTATCGTTTATGCATCTAACTGGGCATCACTCCCTCGCACTGGTGACCAATTTTAATGCAAGATCTTGCAGTATAATATTCTTTCTATTGCTTCTCAGATCTAACCAAACAGACACAGACAAGATTCTGCAGATGATGAACATCTTGAACAGCACACACAAGATACTGGAAGAACTCAGCCAGTCAGGCAGCATCGAAGAAGGGGAATAAACAATTGACATTTAGGGCAGAGACGCTTCATTCATCGGGGTCTCTCTTCCCGGACATTCACACTACACGATGCATCCGCAAAGCAAAGAGCATTATGAAGGACTCCACACACCCCTCATACAAACTCTTCTCCCTCATGCCGTATGGGATCTGATCTGTAGTCTAGTGTAGTTTTTTTTCTTCTGTGCTGTTTTTTTACGTAGTTCAGTCTAGTTTTTGTACTGTGTCATGTAACACCATGGTCCTGAAAAAACACTGTTTCATTTTTACTATGTACTGCACCAGCAGTTATAGTCGAAATGACAATATAAGTGACTTGACTTGATCAGCACTGGAGAGGAAGGGGGAAGAAGCCAGGATAAGGTGGGGGTGAGGAATGAAGAAAGAAGCTGGGAAATGATTGGTAGAAGAGGCAAAAAGGGCTGAAGGAGTAGGAATCTAATAGGAGAGGACAGTGGACGGTAGAAGCAAGGGATGGAGGAGGGGCACCAGAGTGAGGAGCTGGCCAAGAGAGGAGAAAGGGTGAGAGTGGGAACCAGAAGAGTGAATGTAAAAAAGAAAGGGGGAGGAGGAGAATTTACCATCTTTGACTCTTCTGTACCATCTGACTCCAGCACTGTAATAATCTTGAATCAAAACTGCTAAATTTAGTCAACACTGCCTCCTCTCATTGCTTCCCTATTCTTCCTAAACACATTATATCCAGGAATATTCAGTTTGTACTTCTGTCCCTTTTCGAGCCAAATTTCTGTTCATGACAGCATATTGCATTCCCACATAGCTAACCGTGCCCACCTGCGACTCACTATTCTTGTTTACCAAACTCTGCCCATTCATTTTCATACACAGTTAACCAAATATAGTTATATCAATTTCACTGATCCCAATAAATTCTAATGCTTATCTAATCTAGTAAGAACTATCTTCTCCATTTTTTATTACCTCTGTGATTCTATTTGCTGGAACATGGTTATCTTTGTGTGTACTGTGTCATTTTCCAACAGCATGGCTGTCACTGCTATATATTACTCTCTCTTCCCTTCCAAACAGTCCCTCACCTGAAAGCCTACTTTCCATTGCAGTTTAGGTTTTTTTCCCTTCTGATTCCATCCTTAGCATTGCTGAACTACCGAAAACCTCCCAACAGCATTAGCAAATTCTCCCACATTGGTCCTGTTGCTGTTGAGGTGCAACACGAATTCCCCATAAACAGTTCTATTTGCTCAGCAGTCTAATGCCCTCTTTCCAACACCACCTGTCTAGTTTTCGTTTCTGTTTCTGTACTCACACCCACGTGGCCCTGGCAGCAAAACAAATATTATCAGCTTTGAAGTCCTACCTTTAACCTCTTTCCTAACTTGCTAAACTTTGCCTCAAAGACATCATCACTTTTTCCCATGTCATCACTGGCATCGATATGGACTATGACCTTTGTTGTTCACTCTTCTTTTTCCAGGCACACTGACTCTTCAGTGATGTACTTGACCCCACCTCTAAGGAGGCAACATACTACTGGCCAGAAAGAACTACAGTCTACAAGCTAGTAAATTCAAATTAATCAACGTTAGTGGAAGTAGACAAACCAATTGTCGTTGTTCTTGCCATGAGCTTGAAGGAGACGGAGCCGGCCATTACCTTGAGATCTCAGAACTGATTCTTGCTCTGGGATAATCTAATCAGAGCAATTGAATGTGGACACAAGGAGTTTCAACTAATTGAATTGACTTTATTACTTACATCCTTCATATACATGAGGAGTAAAAATCTTTACGTTATGTCTCTGTCTAAATGTACAATTTATAGTTATTTATAATAAATAGTACGTACGACAGAAAAAGAAAGAAAAACAGAAATACAGTTGTGTCATCATGAATTAATCAGTCTAATGGTCTGGTGGAAGAAGCTGACCCGGAGCCTGTTGGTCCTGGCTTTCATGCTGCAGTACTGTTTCCCGGATGGCAGCAGCTGGAACAGTTTGTGGTTGCGGTGACTCGGGTCCTCAATGATCAATGACTTGCTAACCCTGAGACCATTCTCAGACAAGCAACTATTTATTATGTAAAGTGGCAGGCTTGCTGGAGATGCAATCTGTAATCTTATTCGACTCAGTGTCAGGGTAACCTAGTTTAGCTGGTTTGAACCAGTCAGAGTTGACAGGAATAAACACACGAGGTTAGGTACGGTGGTGGGGGGCAGGAACCATCAAACAATGCCGGTTGTAGCCCTGGACCAAAAGTGACTCCGGTAGGTCATGTGACCTTGAGCCAACTGGATGGAGATACATCAGTCGAACTGATGAGGAACACTATAAGAATCAGAAGCTTCAAATACGAGGCAGCATCAACTCTTCAGCAACCACACAACCACCATTCTGGATGAGGAGGACCCCACAGACAGGTGGAGATCAAGATGCAGACTCCCGTCCCAGGTAATTCTTTTCATAGACTTTCATGGAGGATCAGGGAATCCTAGTGGGTGTGTACGCAGTTAGTTAGCTTGTAAACCAATGAGCTTTTTAGTTAAGACAATAAAGGTTATTTGGCAGTAATACAGATTCTCTCTGTCATTCCCTGATGATTATTACAAAGGAGTAGATCCTTATAACAATAACATCCTGCAAATCCCTTCTAGGATGACACAACTGCCCATCTGTCCCCCAATTACTGAATACTTATCAACTCTATCCTCTTACATTTCATCCCCACTCCTGTCTCACAGAACTTAGCAAAGGGTAGAAAGTGATGAGCTCCAAACAACTATGGAAAGTAGCTTCTAAGCATGGATTCTCTCAAATTTTACTGAGTGGAGATTGGCTGGGGGAAAAATAAAGTCTAACATTTTTATGCATTAGAACATCAGTAAGAATCTACTCATTGTGATATTATATTCTCACAAAAGGAACTGACAATAAAAGACAAAACAGCATATCAGAATACTGCTCATTTTGGGAAACATTTTTCTCAACTCCATGAGACAAAAATAATTTTGGCCTTTGATTATCACAGCCCTCTCCTGACTCAGTACTAATGTAGTTATTAGTTAATCTGTCAGATATTCAGACTCATTTCCCAATTCCTTTTTTGTAGCAATATTTCTATAATCAAGGGGATTTTTAAGTTATTTCAAAGTACTTGACAGAGTCATGAGCCAGCAATTAAAGCAAATTGTCATTATGAGCAGCAGACAGTCACTTGTTTTTCTTCATTATTATCCAAATTTACATGTTTTTTCAAGTCTTAACCAAGTCACAGTCTGCTACCAATCTCATTTATCAGCAGAAACTGTATGTGAGGACATTGGTTACCATAATAGCACTGCAGTATTGTGTATAGCTTTGGTTACTGCATTACAACAAAGATGTCATTACGCAAAGATGCACTGGTCTGCTGCTAGGACTTGAGGGCCCCAGTTCTAACACTATGATTTTATTTCTTGGAGCTTGGAGACTGAGGGATTATATTACAGAGATATAGAACATCATGAGGGGCACGCAAAGGGTGAATGCAGTCTTTTTCCACAGGAAAGGAAATCAAAAATTAGGTGGTGTGGTTTTAAAGTGAGAGGAGAAAGATTTAAAATGGGCCTGAAGGGCAACTTCTTCACACAGAGGGCGGTGCTTGTGCGGAATGAGCTGCCTGAAAAAGTGGTTGAGGCAGGTGCAGTAACATTTAAAAGACACTTGGACAGGTAATTGGATAGGAAATTTTTATAAGGATATGGAACAAACACAGCCAAATAGGGACACATGAGACTGCAGATGATGGAACATGGAGGAACTCAACGGGCCAGGCAGCATCCTTCAAGGAAAATGGACCGTTGACATTCTGTATCTGAAAGGATCGTGACCCAAATGTCAACTGGCCATCTCCTCCATAGATGCTGCCTGACCTCCAGCATCACACTGAATGGGGCTCACTTAGATGAGCATTTTGGTCAGCATGGACAAGTTGATCCCAAGGGCCTGGTTCCGCATGGTATTACTTAATGACACTTATTTACTTCCATGAAATAAATACATTAGACTTTAATTCATAGTTTCTGACCAAACCTCCAATTAAAGCAGCCTAGACTCCACTGTTGTCTCATTTGGAATCACTGGCTCACTTATAATTAATCATTTCCAAAGTAAAGAATCACTGAACCCAACCCCTTGAGAGGTTTGGATTTGGTATAATCCAAACCTCTCTTCATCTTATCAATGTTAGTCAAAACAATATGATGTTCTACTGTTCAGTAATGAGAGAAACTCGACCTTGTCTGGGTAACCAAGCCAATTTAAACTGAGAGTTCATTTGTTCTCCCCAATACAAACACCTTAAGAAAATGGCAAATTAAATTTTCTCATTGAGGCCTGGCCAAGCTATGTTACAAGGTCAAAATAACATGCACGTTTCATATTGAATCACAATGTAAAGAGTGTACATCACAGAAATAAGCCATTTGTCATCCCACAACTTCAATTTTTCCATAGGAAAGAACCCTAACACATTTAGGTTTTTGCTGATAATTATGACTAACTTTGGTACTGTTCCCACAAACATCTTTTGAAATTTCTCTAGTTTACCCATTTGCGTCCCCTACTCCACAATTTGCAGAACAGAACAGCACAAACTATTCAAATCTGCAACAATGAAGGCTTGGTGCAAGTTAAGTCCATTTATTAATTGCATTTTTCTTTTTAATGACTCATTAAACATTACAGAGGGATAATAACCATTCAAACTGAAAAAGTGAAGTTAGCATGGAAGTGCGTGACAGTAGCTAAACTGACATCATGTAAGTTATATTCTTCTCATTACTTCTTGCATTAACGACTTTGTGGGGAATAGAAAGGGTGTAGAGGAGATTTACAAGGATGTTGCCTGGATTGGGGAGCATGCCTTATGAGAATAGGTTGAGTGAACTCTGCATTTTCTCCTTGGAGCAACGGAGGATGAGAAGTGACCTGATAGAGGTGTTCAAGATAATGAGAGGCATTGATCATGTGGATAGTCAGAGGCTTTTCCCCAGGGCTGAAATGGCTAGTATGAGAGGACATAGTTTTAAGATGCTGACAGAGGAGATGTCAGAGGTAAGTACTTTTACGCAGAGAGTGGTGAGCGCGTGGAATGGGCTGCCGGCGGCGGCACTGGAGCCGGATACAATAGGATTTTTTAAGAGACTCCTGAATGGCTTAGAGAAATAGAGGGCTATGGGTAAAGCCTGGGTAGTTCTAAGGTAGGGACATGTTCGGCACAGCTTTGTGGGCTGAAGGGCCTGTATTTTGCTGTAGGTTTTCTATGTTTCTATGTTACTTCAGATTTGTATGTTTAATGCTGCAGGATATTTAGTCATACCACAGCACAGCAAAGTTTGCTTTAAAATCACTATAATTGGCTCCAAGTTAGAAAAATGCAAGGAATTCAGACTGGAATATAGCTACTAAGAATGCCAGAATTTGTCTGCATCGAATGATAGATGAGAGCATGAAGTTCGAATGTGACGCTTCCACAAATGGAATCTATCAACATTAAGCATCCAGTTGTCTACAAAGTATGATCACTTAAGAAGAATACTGGATGGCTACTTTCCATAAATTAATAACTCATGGTATAGCAATTTGAACACTGCCTGGTTTCTAATGAGTTTAGTTTTCTGATTTGAACAAAGCCTTCGTTTGCATTTTAAAAGAAAAAGTAGAATACCTTATCCCATAATGATTGGAGCTCTTCTTGTCCTCCTAAATCCCAGAACATGAGGCGTGCTGAACCAATGTCAATGGTGCCAACTTTAAGAAATAAAATTAAATTGTTTAAAAGGATTATTAACTAGTGTACAAGTAAATAAATAAAGCACATAGATAACTTCAATGGAACTAAATATTAGCAGCAGCAAGTTCTAGTATGTTATGTACAGTGAAACCACTACAGGCAGTCCCTGGGTTATGAACGAGTTCCGTTCCGGAGTCCGTCTTTAAGTTGGATTTATATGTAAGTCAGAACAAGTACATCCGGTATTATTTAGTGTCAGTTAGTCAAATGTTTGTCTTAGTACATAGTATATATTTTACCTTTCGATACATATGTATTCCAATAATTAAACCACTGCTTTGTTTAGTAATAATTGTAGCTTTCATTGGGGCAGGGCCTTTCACATGCTCCATTATTCTCATTTTATCCCTTAAAATTGTTCCACTTGTTGACCAAATGTAGCCTAACGCTTTTTCAGCTCTTTCACCTAAATGACATTTCACCTCTTTCCAAGCGCTTTATTATTTCCACTTTATTTTTAATTGCGATTGCTTCCCGTCAATGGAACAGAAACATTGCGGGTGGCGGGTCCCGAGCTCCGCCGGTCCTAAAGACCACCGCACTGAATTCTCTGGATCCTAAAGTCCACCGTACTGAGACAGGTTAAATGGGACAAGTGGGGGCTGTGCTGGGTTTGGGTATTTGATCCTCCACAATATTCTGCGTGGGAATTTAAACTGGAGGTGGCAGTGTTTTTTTTATGAGGTTGAGTTGCGAGCTCGAAATCAATCCAGCACGGATGGTACAGGACTCACAGGATCGACATCAACCTGGCATGGGAGCGGTCTGTCACTGCATCGGACTCAGGAACCTTCATTCTTGACCCTGGCGCTGATCTCACTGCGCCACCAGCTGACCGGAACGGGGGTGGGGGGGGGGGGGTAGTTCAGGGTGAATATTGTTAAGAAAAATTTAAGCCAAATACAAAGTGTCAATGGCAGTGTCACAAACTCAACACAGTGTCAATGGCAACGACTTAAAATGGCAGGCAGCTTCGCGATCTGACTTAAAATGGTGGACGGTGTTCTCCTTCCTCGGTTTGTAAATACGAGTCATTCGTAACTCAGGGACTACCTGTACTGAGTTTTAAGGCACTTTCCTTTGATACGTAGATTTTGAACTTCATCAAATTAATGTTTCAATTAAAAATCTATGCATACTTCTTAAACTCTAAACATAGCTACAATCCATCAATATTAAAAATAAATCTCACACAGCCACAGTTTAGAAACTTACTGTTCAAGCCAACTGTAGTAGTTATCTTTGAGAAATTCATCCCTTTGTAGTTTCTGCTAAATTTAGTTTTTGTCTGCTCCAGGAAGGTCTGCACACATTGGTCAAAAGAGAAAAATGGTCAGACTCTACCTTATAAAAATGGTAACTTTACCATACAAAAAAATAGTTCTTATATACGAGGCATAGAAACATGATAAAAGGCAATTCAACGTGCAGCAGTGAATGGACAGAATGTTATTTATAAACTCAACAAGATGTTATTCCTCAAACATTAAATCCACAAGATGTGTTTTCCCCTACACTATTAAAGTGACAGACAACATAGCATTTTCTTTTTATGCAGTTAACTCGATTAAGTCACCTAATTCTATTTTAAAGCAATGAAAACTAACTACTACTAACTAACTAACTAACTACTATAACCCAATGCTAAACAATACAAGAGGAAAGGATATTTGATAAAAGTTTTCAATCTGTAACAGCTAAGAATTTAGGTCTATACACTCTTAGAGAACATGTATACATTTAATAGATTTTGGATTTTAGTCACTGTGTTGAATTTTGTTTTTTTTTACATTACCAGGACACAATCCTTGATATTATCCAAAAAAAACACATTTACTTCCTAATTCAGAATATATTTTCATCAATTTATCCTTCCTGTAAAAGGTCCTGGTGACATTTATCCAAACATCCACTAATGCTACTCTAAAAGATTAATGTTATTCAGTACTAATACGCAGCTCTCCAAAACTCAGCATTTTGTATTAATTACTGTGGATTCCCAGCATCTGCTGCGTTTATGATTTGAGCAATCCAGTTTCAATTATAGAATTTCAGTTCCCAATTTTAACAATCCAACATTTAGGACTTGCATGGTGCCAGATTAGCACATTTTTTGAAGATTTGGATATTCCTTAGACTCCCAAAAAACTATTAATTTACATTCCTTTTAAATTATTTTCTTTTAGAAATTGGAGCATTGTTACAGAAGTTAGCCTTCAGCCCACCAAATGGCACTGACCACATGGCTCAATCTTGTATTCCCTGCCTATGTCAGTTAAAAAGCCCCTTCAAAGTTGCTGTTGCAACAGTTTCTGCCTTCTCCATCGGCAGTGTCTTAAGACACCTACTCCACTTTATGTTTAAAATTTGCCTAGCATATCTCTTTTAAACTTTCCACCTCTCGCCTTTAAAGTCAATTCCTTTAATAGTTCAAGTCAAGTCAAATCAACTTTTATTGTCAATTTGACCATAACTGCTGGAACAGTACATAGTAAAAATGAGACAATGTTTTTCAGGACCGTGGTTTACATGACACAGTACAAAAAACTAGACTGAACTACGTAATAAAAAAAACAGAGAAAGCTGTACTAGACTACAAACCTACACTGGACTGCATAAAGTGCATAAAACAGTATCAGCATTACAATAAATAATAAACAGGACAGTAGGGCAAGGTGTCAGTCCAGGCTTTGGGTATTGAGGAGTCTGATAGCTTGGGGGAAGAAACTGTTATATAGCCTGGTTGTATGAGCCCGAATGCTTCGGAGCCTTTTCCTAGATGGCAGGAGGGAGAAGAGATTGTATGAGGGGTGCATGGGTTCCTTCATAATGCTGTTTCCTTTTCGGATGCAGCGTGTAGTGTAAATGTCTGTGATGGCGGGAAGAGAGATCTTCTCAGCTGATCTCACTATCTGCTGCAGGGTCTTGCGAACCGAGATGGTGCAATTTCCGAACCAGGCAGTTATACAGTTGCTCAGGACACTCTCAATACAACCCCTGTAGAATGTGAAGAGGATGGGGGGGTGGGAGATGGACTTTCCTCAGCCTTCGCAAAAAGTAGAGACGCTGCTGGGCTTTCTTTGCTATGGAGCTGGTGTTGAGGGACTAGGTGAGATTCTCCGTCAGGTGAACACCAAGAAATCTGGTGCTCTTTACGATCTCTACCGAGGAGCCATCGATGTTCAGTGGGGAGCTGGTCTGCACATCCTCTGAGCATTCTACCAGGGATGTTGTCTGGTCCAGCAGCCTCCCGTGGGTTGACCCTGCACAGGGTTCTTCTCATGTCAGCCATGGAGAGACACAGCACCTGGTCATTCGCAGGAGAGGTAGACTTCCTCGCCGCCACGTCATTTTCCGCCTCAAACCAGGCGTTGAAGTTATTCAGCGCATTTGGGAGGGAGGCATCAACTGCACAGTCAGATGATGTTGTCCTGTAATTGGTGATGTCCTGGATGCCCTTCCACATGCGCCGCGTGTCGCCGCTGTCCTGGAGGTGACTGTGGATTAGCTGGGCGTGTGCACGCTTTGCACCTCTGATGGCCCGGTACAGTTTGACCCTCACTGTTGTTAGCGCTGCCTTGCTGCCTGCTCTGAAGGTGGAGTCGTGGGACCTCAGCAGCGCACGCACCTCTGCGGACACCCATGGCTTCTGGTTGGCACGTATAGTGATGATCTTGGACAGGGTAACATCATCAATGCACTTGCTGATGTAGCTGGTCACTGATGCTGTGTACTCCTCTAAGTTGGTAGAGTCGCCATCGGTTGCAGCCTCCCTGAACATGTGCCAGTCAGTGTGCTCAAAGCAGTCTTGAAGAGCAGAGATGGCTCCTGCTGGCCAGGTTTTCACCTGCTTCTGAACTAGTCTGGAGTGCCTGATGAGCAGTCTGTATGCTGGGATTAGCAGAACAGAGATGTGGTCTGAGTATCTGAGGTGGGGGCGGGGCTCAGCCCAGTACGTGTCGGGAATGTTTGTGTAAACCAGGTCCAATGCGTTCTCCCCCCTCGTTGCAAAGTCCACATACTAATGGAATTTGGGAAGCACTAACTTAACGTTTGCGTGGTTAAAATCACCAGCAACAATAAACAGACCATCAGGGTGTGCGTTCTGCAGTTCGCCAATAGTCCCGTACAGTTCACAGAGCATTAGTGCTGGGGGGAATGTCGACACCGAATATAAGGACAGAGGTGAATTCCCGTGGCAAATAAAATGGTCTGCATCGAACTGCCACAAATTCCACTAACGATGAGCAGTGTCTGGAAACCAGCACAGAGTTCTTACACTATTCCGTGTCGATGTAAACACTGACACCGCCACCGTGAGTCTTACCGGAGAAGGCTGCATCTCTGTCCGAATGAAACAAAGCTAGCCCGTCTAGCTGGATGGCAGTGTCCGAAATCCCATTAGTGAGCCATGTCTCTGTGAAGACAAACTCGGAGCAAACTCTGTACTCCCACTGAGTATTACGTTGGAGTCGGATGTAGTCCATTTTTTTTGCTCAGGGAGCAGACATTGGAGAGCAGAATGGAAAGGAGAGCCGGCCGGCTAGGGTTTGCTTTTAGCCTGGCACGGACCCCTGCCCGTTTGCCTCGCTTCTGCTTTCTCGCACATCGCTTTCAATGTCTTCATCTCCGGCTCCCAACATCAGGCAAGTCTGAGGATTGTAGGCCCGTTCCCCTCAGCAAGCCGACGTTGCGTAATTCAGCCAGCAGATCTTTGTGGAGGTTTGTTTTTGGGTGATCTCTGTATTGTAGTAGTATCTGGCGATGGTAGATAGTCGCTCTGTTATCCCTGTGCCCTAATCGAAAATTGTGTATCAAATTTAAAATAGAAAATTAAATTAAAGTAACACCAGGTCTACAAGGCTGCTGCTGCCATGCCGCGCCGCCTCGTGGGAATGCGAGCTGCTAGCTGGTCTGCACATCCTGTGCGCACTCTACCAGGGATGTTGTCTGGTCCAGCAGCCTTCCATGGATTGACCCTGCACAGGGTTCTTCTCACGTCGGCCACGGAGAGTCACAGCACTTGGTCATTGGCAGGAGGGGTGGACTTCCTCGCCACCACGTCATTTTCCGCCTCAAACCAAGCATAGAAGTTACTACATTTCTACCTAGGGAAAGTGTCTATCTACCCGATCTATTCCTGCCATAATTGTATATATTTCTATCAGGCTGCCCCCCTCAGCCAACAACATTCCAGAGAAAGCAACCCAAGGTCGTCCAGCCTCACCTTATGCTTGATACACTGAAGTCCAGACAACAACTTGGTGAACCTGTTCTGCATCTTGTAGTGTGGTGAACAGATCTGCATGCAATAATTTAAATGTGGTCTATTCAAAGCAATGACTTCCAGACTTTAATGCTTGATGCCCAAACTGATAAAGGAAAGTATGACAATATGCTCTTTTTAGCACCCTATATTGCCACTTTCAGGAAGTTATGGACTTCCACCCCATGGTACCTTTGTACATCAGTGTCCCCACTGGTCCTACCACTTCCTTACTCTGGACCTCCTACAGTCATCTCACATTTATCTGGATTAAACTCCACCTCACAGTTGGAAATTTGCGCATAGAAATCTATTTTGCTGTATAATTTTAATTACCTTCTTCCATCAAATTTTATGTCATCTGCAACACTTATAAATCAATCTACTTACATTTTCATTCGAAATCGGCACAGAGGCACAGCAGTTAGCACATCGCCTTAGAATGCCCGTGATCATCGAATGGGGTTCAATTCCTGCCACCGCCCACAAAAAGTTTGTGTGTTCTCCTCGTGACCATACGAGTTTGCTTCAGGCGCTCCAGTTTCCTCCCACGTTACAAAGATGCAGTTAGGGTTAGTAAGTTGCAGGCACGCTACACTTGCACCGGAAGCACAGTGACACGTGCGGCTGTCCGGCACAATCCTCGCTGATTTGATCTGATGCAAATGACACATTTCACTCTACATTTTGAAATACATGTGACAAGCAAAGCTGATCTTTATCTTTTATCACTATCATAAATACATATTCGAATAGGAGAGGTCTCAGAACTGGTCCTTTGCAGAACACTACGGTCACAGACCTCTGGTCAGAGAAACACCCCATACCACTGCTATCTGTCTTCCAAAGCAAAGCCAATTTCTGATCCAACTTACTAACTCACTCTGAATCCCATGTGGCTCAAATTTCTACAGCAGCTTTCCATGTGGGACATTGTCAAATGCTTTACTGAAGTCCTCACAGACAACATCCACTGTCCTAACTTAATCCAACATCATTACTTCCTGAAAAATGACATTTGAAGTAGGATCTGCACACAACGTCATACTGACTATCCCTAGACAGTACACGACTTGCCAATCACCGAGCCAATCAAGTATGGATAACATCCATACAATAAATTTCCCTGTGAGACCTGCAGAGTTAAAGGAAGAGTAGGAATTGAGGCCCCAGCAAGTTTGAAGGCAATACAGCAAATATTATCTCGTGATCTAGACGTCAAAACATTCAGATATTCAAATGGTCAGATTAAGAACATAAGAAATAGGAGCAGGAGTAGGCCATCTGGCCCATCGAGCCTGCTCCACCATTCAGTAAGATCATGGCTGACCTGGCCATGGACTCATCTCCCCATACCGGCCTTTTCCCCACAACCCTTAATTCCCCTACTATGCAAAAATCTATCCAATCTTGTCTTAAGATAGCCGCCACTGGTTCATAGGGCAGAGAATTCCACAGATTCAGCACTCTGAAAAATAGTGATGGAGTTTTACCATACCATCAATCCCCCAGAAGATAAGAGAAGAATATGATGATACAAGCTTTTTATATATAGAGAGAGATAAGAGATGGAGAAAGAAAAAGGTCAAATATCATCTTACTGTTTTGCCTGCATTATCCAATCCCAGGATAAGTATGCAATATTCATCCTTCTGGAACATGTACTTCCACAGGCCTGACAACAATGTATACATCCTGAAAAGCAAAATGGCTGTTATCAATATTTCATTTCAAATAAATATGTAGAGGCTCCACCTCATACAGAATGGCCACAAACAACATCAGACTCTGTTTACAAACTTTGATCTTAAGTGGACGATGTATATCTAGCTCTGGTTTTATGGATTCTGCGGTGTCCAATGAGGCCAATCTGGGAACTGCAATGTCACTGACAGTGGCTGAAGCGGCAGATCATGTGAGTGTGCGCTTCTCCTGCTGCTTACGTTAGAGGATCAGCGGTGCTCCCAGAGTGAGGCTTTGAGGTTCTCAATACCAACTTGTATGTTTATTTGGCACTTTGAGTCGTTAAGGGCCAGTAGTCAATGGGGATATTGGACTTCAAGCAGATCCTTTTTCCTTCCATTCTAATCTGTGGATCTCCTCCCACAATGGAACAGGGCATCTGTTTCAGGAGACTAGTATCAGGCGTACAAACAACATAACCCACGGAGACTCAATGCTGTGAATATAAGGCCAAGTAAAGGATCCTTCCAGTTATCATAAAATTGCTTGTGGTATGAGCACCGCCTGTTAAAAACACCCATACATGTGATACTGTTCCACAGATTTAAAAATAATATTTAGACCATCAATATCTTTTTCACAAGAACATGCATTTAAGGTGAGAGGGCGATGCGCGGAGCAAGTTTTTTTTTAAGTAAAGCATACAGTGAATGGTAGTTGACTAGAACAGAAGTAGTGGTGGAAGTAGAAATGAGAGTAATGTTAAGAGGCTTTTAGAGAGATGTGAATAAGCATCAAATGAAGGGTTATGGATAACACAGCCATAGTCTTACAGCATCAAAATAAGCCCTTTGGCCCAACTCGTCTATGCTGACAGCCCATCGAGCCAGCTCTGTTTCCCACATTTGGCCCACTCTTCCATTACTTTATTCATAAAATGAATAAAGAGTTGACATTTTAGGCCGAGACCCTTTTCTGAACTGGAAAGGAAGGGGAAGACGCCAGAGTAAAACGTGGTGGGGGAGTGGGGGGGGGGGGGGGGAGGAGGACTAGCTAGAAGGTGATTGGTGAAGCCAGCTGGGTAGAAAAGGTAAAAGGCTGAAGGAGGAGGAACCTGGTAAGGAGAGGAGAATGGATCATGGGAGAAAGGGAAGGAGGAGGGATACCGAGGGGGGAGAAAGGCCAGGGAAGTGAGCAGAGGAAAAAGACCAGAGTGGGAAATAGAAGAGGAAGGGGAGGGGGAGTTACCAGAAGGAGAAATCAATGTTCATGCCATCAGGTTGGAGGCCACTGAGACAGAATATGATGTATTGCTTCTCTGCCCTGAGGATGGCCTCATCTTGGCAAAGAGGAGGGCATGGACTAACACGTTGGAATAGAAATGGAGATAGAAAATAAAATGGTTGATCACCTGGATATTTCATTTTTGGCTGATGGAGCAGTGTTGTTTATTTCTTAATGTTGTTTATTTTAAATTAAACGTTCTTATTGCTCCACCCCTACACTTTACAATCTGATTATTAAAACAGATCTTCCACTGCTGCCACCTGAGGCTCTCAAACTCCATCAGCTGCAGCTAACCTAGTCCAGAAGGTTTGTATAGTCTTCACCTTCTTTCCAGCCTCAGATGGATTAGCTTTAATCAGGTTTCTTCCACTTAGCTCCATAAAACACTCATCTTCCTTCAACACCCATCCTGGTATCAACAGATATGCACAATTTCCCATCATCAACTGTTTACTCACAAAATTGTTGCTTGCTCATTATTTGGGGTAACCTTCTCTCCCCCCCCCCAACTTGTGTGCAACTTCCAACATTAATCTATTCCTCCATAATAACCCCAGCCCAGACCAGTTCCACTATGCCCAAGCCTCACTCCACACTACATTCCCATTCTATCCTAACTAGTCCAGATTCCTTAGTAACTTGGTTCTTTGCATTGTAATCCTCATCGCCAGAATAATAAATTATTATTAATAAATACTGAAGAGAGTTAATACAGGGCAAGATAGATATTGCTTGCTTATTTAGTCAATAAGGCTAAAATATGTGAGAGGGTAGAAGAGTGACAAATCACACAAAAATGTAAAAATATTCATTGAAAACCTGGTAAGGATATAGATAATTAGACAAACATCAGTACATTAATAGTTGTTATTTAAAAAAGGTATAGCGAGATTCTGGTGAAATACTGTAAATTAGTTTCGACAGAAGAGTCTCAGCTGCTACTGTCCCCAAACTAAAAACGCTGCTGTGTTCTATTTTTACGGTACGTAGTGATAGAATGCCTTCCTGTTTGAGAAAATATTCTTAACTCCGATTCTGTTCAAAGTAAGGTGCTGTATTTATCTAACATCGCCCGTGGACCATCATTGCCCGGGTTTATGGACATTTAATCCAAAAGCACCATTTAATCTTGATTAGACGTATTAGGCCAATATAAAGCAGCCCAGAAGATACAACAATGTTTCCTAATTCCGAAGAAATCTGTCGACGTCCATATGCCTGTAGCTTCTGCGCACATAACAGAATACATTTAAGAGTTTAATTTTTCAATCGTAAACACATTAAAACGTGTCTAGTTGTCAACCTCCTGGTAGTCGGAACTGAATAGAAGCAGCTTCAGCTACCATTAACAAATCCTTAATTCGGAAGGAATTCAGAAGGTTGTCACCTTCTGGACAACACTCGGAAAAATATATCTCCTACCTGTTACACCTTTCTAGCCATTTATTACGTTAAACCCCCTCACTTTATGAAAGCAAGCCTGCCCGAAACAAGCAGGAACCACCGGAAGTATCGTTGGCTTCTGGACTCTGTAGTTCTAATGAGGGACCCTTCTGACAGGATTCGCTACTCTAAACTACAATACCCATGCTCCACTGCAACACCAGTACTGTGACGAAGCAGATGCGCAGCGCGAATGGATCGTTTCACAAACGAGAAAAATGCGGCGGTAAAATGTTTAATGAAAGCAGAAGGTAGCAGTAGATCTGTTTGCTTTTCAGCAAGAATCGTCCAGCAACACAGTGAGCTACTCTCAGCAGGGATAATGTGGCCATTTAACAATATTCCTCGATTTCTTGTTTCCCTCCTCCCTCGTTGCCTGACTTGAGAATTTACAACATATGCAAAGGCTCGATTTAATATCAGAGAATCACTTTCATCTTAAATTCTCAGCATTCGTAGGATTTTGCTTTTGCGCAATTCTTCTCTAATTATTTTTTCTGATTCGAATCTGGAATCCCAGTCTCTAATTGTAATGAGTTTGTAATCCTGAATTTCTGACCCATAGAGTCATAAATAATGCCATCTTGCAGTAAAATGTGTCGGTATCAATGAAACAATAGTTAGTAGCAGATATAGTTAATAACCAGCACAAATAACATGTCTCGACCTGAAATGTTGACTGTCCATTTCCCTCCATAGATGCTGCCTGACCTGCTGAATTGAAAGCAGTATTTCCACAATCATTGTATAAACTGGACATACTCCAGAACTCAAGACTGTGCAGTCAAAATGTGGCCTCTTTATAAAATGTTAAACCATGTTTATAACTATTAAGGTGGAAGATGCAACAACATCATGTCAAAAGCAGTAAATTTCTAACGTGGTAACCCAGCAATTATCCTTCCACCAAAAGAAGACACAAGGTGTATTTATGTTAAATCTTTTGTAGGCTTGATGCATTCAACAGGCAATAAACAGTATCAACACCAATAACAAGAAATTCTGCAGATGCTGGAAATCTTGAGCTATACATGCAGAATGCTGCACAAACTCAGTAAGTCAGGCAGCATCCATGGAGGGGAATAAAAAGTCAATGTTTCGGACTGAGATCCTTCGTCAGTACTAGAAAGGCAGGTTCTGTCCTCTTCCTTTCTAGTCCTGACGAAGAGTCTCTGCCCAAAATGTTTATTCCCCTCCCCCCATATATCAATACCAACAGATTAATTAGTGTGAGAACAGGCAACAGGAATCAGAACAACAGGACCAAATAAAAAGAGCGGAATCAGTAAAACTAAACTCGAGAGACAAAGTCACAGACTGATTTTGCCAACTCCAAAATGATGGCTGCAGTTTAAAAAAGTGTGATAAACCATTCAAAAGTGACAATGGTAATCAGCTGATGAGTATTTTCTGATAAGTTTCTACTTCATTCTGTATCTGTAAAGGTTAGATATGACGGGGCAACTCAGCAGAGTGGAATATACATCTTGTGCCCATGTGGAATGCCATGGCCATTTCTCGGTTCCTAGACAACCACACGTAAGGGAAGTATCTTTGACTGCAGCAATGTAGATGGTTCATGCATGGTGCTGAAGACTTTGGGAATAACATGTTTGTCACTCTGCTGCCAAAGGGAGTGCAAAAAGAAATAGACTAGATGGACACCAAGTAAAGTTGGAGGAGCAGGGAGATTGTACGGGAGTCCCCACCAATCAATTTGTTCAACAACAGATTTTCCCTTTTGGAGACCGGTGAGGGGAATGATTCTTCCGGGGAGTGCAGCCAGAGATGAAAGAATGGAATCACAAGTAGCTCAGGTGCACAGGAGAGTGATGAGGACTCAATATCTAGAGGGAGAGGCCGGCGTAGCTGTAACTTCAGACAGGACACCAGGACGGTGTGTTGTTTCAACAAGTTATCTGCTTGAGGGTCGAGCAATGTTTGTTGGGGGAAAGGAGTTGTTGATATTTCAGGTTAAGATCCTGCATCGGGATTGTGTGCCCGTGGCATGTTGTTTCCTTGGTGCTAAAGTTAGAGAAAAGCTACAAAATATCCTGATGGGAGATAGTGGAAAAAATTGTGGTTCACACGGCTACCAGGGACAAGAAGAGAAGAAGGGAAAAGATCCTGCAAGCAGATTTTAGGCAGCTGGGAAGCAGGTTAAGAATCACGATCTCAAAATTAGTAATCTCAGGATTTCTTCAAACACCATGTGCCAACAACTACAGAAGCAGAAGGAGAAAGAGGAAAGGAATGTGTCCCTGGTGAAATGGTGCAAGAGGGAAGGTTTTATAATTTTGAGAGTGTTCATCAGGTTCAAAGCTCAAAAATTCAAAGGGGAAACTTTTCTGATGGGGGGCATTTCTGATTGTGAAATATAGGTCAAATGCAACAACGTTCAAAATGACTGGGGCCAGTATCTTGCAGAGCAGTAGCAGTGCTTTGTGGTTGAACTAGTTTGACAGGGAGATTGTGTCCTTAGAAGGTGAGAGTAAGAAAGCTAAAAGTGGAAGGTAGAAATCTAGTAAGCATAAAACAGGTAGCAGAAATAAAGGCAAGATGTAAATACAGTCATGGTATGGAAAACATGAAAATAATTTAAAGGCATTACATCAAAATGTGCTTTATATCTAGAGCAAAGTGTATGAATTAATACAATAAACAATCATAAGTAGGTATGTTACCTGGGTTTCAGCAGTTAAGTTACAGAGAAAGGTTGAACAAGTTAGGTCTCTATTCATTGGAGCGTAGAAGGTTGAGGGGGGATTTGATCGAGGTATTTAAAATTTTGAGAGGGATAGATAGAGTTGATGTGAACAGGCTGTTTCCATTGAGAGTAGGGGAGATTCAAACTAGAGGACATGATTTGAGAGTTAGGGGGCAGAAGTTTAAGGGAAACACGAGGGGGTATTTCTTTACTCAAAGAGTGATAGCTGTGTGGAATGAGCTTCCTGTAGAAGTAGTAGAGGCCAGTTCAGTTGTGTCATTTAAGGTAAAATTGGATAGGTATATGGACAGGAAAGGAGTGGAGGGTTATGGGCTGAGTGCGGGTAGGTGGGACTAGGTGAGATTAAGGGTTCGGCACGGACTAGGAGGGCCAAGATGGCCTGTTTCCGTGCTGTGATTGTTATATGGTTATAGGTATGATGGTCTAATTCTACTCATGTCTCATTTCTATGTTCTAGTTTAAGATGGTGCCAGTGAAGCACAGCGACAATTTGTTGCTAGCAAACAAAACAATAAATCACTGCTTTAATCACACTTTTTCTCAAATACAATCACTGCGATCAATAGCCAACATCCCTTTCGGAGTTGAGCTTCTGAACTGCTGGTACAACCTGGCATTTTTGCAGTGTGAACTGAAGTCTCGAAGATGCAGGACAATTGTAGCGTGGTGTGTACTGGCCAAATCGAGACGGTGAGACCTGGGCTCGAGCAGGGAATGAGCCAATATTTGGCTACTGCTGGAGCGGACTTGGAGGTGAATCGATGCAGCAGAACAGAGGCAAGTCATCGCCGCCCAAGCCAGGACCCAAGAGCAAGAAAAGACCCGAGGTCTGACTGATTTAAGTGCTAGGCTGTATTGGAAAGGTTGTGTACGGGCTGAATGGAGGGGACGGCGCCCTGGCCCTAGACCGAGGAACAACCCAAAGTTTGGCTGATTTAAGCACTGGGCCAGATTGAAAAGGTCAGGGTGTCAGGGTCGGAGGCAAGGGTCCCAATTCAGCTGGCTGCTCTGCGAGGTTTACTCATCTCTGCACTGAACTGAGGCTGTGGCCTATAACTAATGGGCTCCTGAATCGGTTGCAGTGATGAATGGCTTCGTGGCTGTGGACTCACTTTCGTGAACTTCAGTTCTGAATACTATTTGCTTTCTTTTATTGTTTTGCTTTTTTCGGCAATTTGGTCATTTTTAAGTGGATTCTTTGTTTTGTGGCTGCCCATAAGGAGATGAATCTGACAGTTGTATATGGTGTACATACTTAGATAATAAATGTACTTTGAACTTTGGTTGTACATTCTTAGGATCCATTTGCCATTTTACAAATATGCATGCAGGGTGATCTCAGGTGGAACTAATTATTTCAAGGTTTCATTAATTTGGTAGGACCAACAGAACGGAAAAATAAGAAACAGTAAGGGATGACCTCTGCACATTAGTTTGAAAGGATCTCAGTTTTTCAGATAATTGTTGGAATTACAGTAGAATGAATTTTAATGAAGCTGTGTAGCAACAGGTTTGAAATTGTTGGTGGGAATTGTTTGTTTGTAGTCAGCTCCATCTTGGGTACTAGCCTACAAAGTACCCAGGACATTTTTAGGGAGCGGTGTCTCGGGAAGGAAGCATCCATTATTAAGGACCTCCAGCACCCAGGGCATGCCCTTTTCTCACTGTTACCATCAGGTAAGAGGTACAGAAGCCTGAAGGCCCACACTCAGTGACTCAGGAAAAGCTTCTTCCCCTCTGCAATCCAATTCCTAAATGGACATTGAATCTGTGAACACTACCTCACTTTTTTAATATATATTATTTCCGTTTTTTGCACAATCTATTCAATATACATATACTGTAATTGATTTACTTATTTATTATTATTTAATTATATTTTTCTTCTTCTTCTTCTATATTATGTATTGCATTGAACTGCTGCTGTAAGTTAACAGATTTCACGACACATGCTGGTGATAATAAACCTGATTCTGATTCTGATATTAGTGGTTGTGATGTAGGGCACAATATTAAAGAAAAATTGCACTGCCCCCTCACCTAGTACTCAGGATGAACCCCTGAAATGAGTGTGCTGGTGGAATCTGTCTAAAAGGGGTAATTATATAGAGAGAAATTTGTCACTGATAACACTGCTGTGCCAGGTATTTGGCAGGAATCTGCCCTCACAAATGCTGCATAGGAAACCTGGTGATAACTGCTGCCCTCTACTGGAGCTTCTACAGCAATGTATGTTTCTACTGCACAGCAAGGTCTGGTGTTCGGCCGCCAAAGTGAGCAGTGTGGCTGCTCAACACTGATGTAGGACAGCAGGTGGGTGCTACTCTATCTAGAGACTGACAGCTTTTCCAGATCCTAATACCTCTCTCCTCACTGTTGGAAGGGCACGCTGGCCAGCAAACACCTTTGAGCTTGTTACCACAGAGAAATCTCAGAGCTGCAGAGAACTTTGCAGTCAAATAAATGGAGGAGGAGGCAATGTCTTTATCACAGCCCACAAAAAGATGATGAGGGGGCTGCAGGATCTGAGCAGTCAATGCATGGGGCAGCAGTGCCAATTCCTAGCAAAGTCCCAACCAGGGACTAGCATTTCACCAACCAGGATGGAGTGCTGAGTCCCATAGATTAGCACATAACCCCTATAATACGACACCTGGCACCAGCATCACCAGCCCCCATGAGCCGACTTCACACTGAATTGTGGCAGAACTGTTGCTATGGGAGCAAGAGTGAGTGCCAGTTTCTCTGCAGAACAGCTCACAACAGCAGAGAGAACAAGGGTCTGTACCAGATTCCCTGCACCAAGTGCCTGGCACAGTAGCATGCAGCCTGAGTGACATTTTTTAAAAAGGTAGAGCAGGATACACAGCCATAAGTGTTCTGACTAAAGGACCAAGTGCACTCTGTGTATAACAAATCAGCACTGTGGGGTAGCGCTAAGTGGGAAAGAGACGCCTTTATCAAGGCTAATAAAGTAATAGTGGGGGAACATTAGGAAAATCAAATAGAACTAACAATGTAGATTAAGATGATTTTTTGGAATGTGATTGAGATTGATTTCTAGATCAAAGTGTTGAGGAACCCATGAAAGAGCTAACTATTTTAGATGTAGGTCAGTGCAATGAAACCATTTGCTGTAAAGGAGGCCTTAAGAGAAAGAGTGGACATGACATGATCTGATTTTATATTGGTCATCGGTGATGTAGTAAATCTGAAACCAGGACTTCAATCTAAAAGAAATGAAGTTATAAAGGCTTGAGGGGCAGGCTGGCCGTGGTGGACTGGAGAAATAGATTTGCATTTAAAAAATTCATGCATGAATTGTAAAATTCCTTGAAGGTACAAAGAACCAATAGAAAATATGGCCAATCAATGGATTGAAAAATATGTTTTAGATGGTATTAAATGTAAGGAAGCTTTGGACTTCAGCAACTGATGCCTATGAAATTGATAAAGAAAGTGAATATAGTATAGGGGAGTAAAGTAGCAAGAACAGCTTCTGGTGATATGGAAAAATAAAACGGCTGTTGAAGACAAAGGTGTTTGCCTCACAAGGAGAAGATATAGTGGGAATAAGACAAATTTAACAAATTTGGAGTTGTTAAACAACTCCTGTTTAACAAATTTAACAATTTAACAATTAACAATTTGTTTAACAAATTTCTGCCAAAGTGGCAGAGGAATTTAACAAATACTTTGTCTACATCTTTGGAGAAGAAGATATAACATCTTCCCAAAAACAGTGAATAAGCTCAGGGTCCTGTGGAAATGAGGACATAAAAGAAATATTTCTAAAGGAATACTACTGGAGCAGTTAATGAGTTTGTAAAATCAGAAATCCCAAGGACATTTTAGAGTTTTGAAAAAGGTGGTTATAGAGGTAGTAGGTGCACTAACCTTCATCTTCCAAAACTCCAAAGGCTCTGCAATGGTTCCTTCAGATTGGGAGATAGTAAGTAGGGTTCCACAAGGAAAAAATGATTCGGGAACTACTAAACTGCAAGTTCGACATCAGTAGCAGGGAAAATGATATTATCATTGAGCCAACTCACTACTGCCTTATTAAAAGGAAATCATGTTTGTCTTATCTCATGGAGCTTTTGGAGAATATATCCAGGAGAGTAAGAGAGGGGCACTAGTGTTTGCGATCTGTTTGGATTTTCAGGAGGTTTTTGGGATGGTCCCACCCAATTAGATTTGTGAACAAGATTAGAGCACAAGGATTTGGGAATCATTAGCAGGTGTGAATTAATAGCGGTAACATGGCAAATGGAATACCATGTGGGAAATGTGAATTCCTCTAACTTGATAGAGAAAAAAAAGAAATATTAAGTATATTTTAAATGGTGAGAGATTGGGATTGCTGACATACTCAATGGAAGTTAATGTAGCGAAAAACAAACTGCTGGAAGAACTCAGCATTTGTCGAAGAAATGGAATGATTGTTGTTTCAGGTACCGAGGTTCCTGTACAGTAGCACAGAGCCTTCCACAGATGCTGCCTGCCACACAGAGGTTTTCCAGCTGTTTGCTTCCTTTTAGCTCCAGATTCCAAAGCTGACATGTGCACCAGGCAATTAGAAAGATGAATAGTATTTTGAACTAGAGTAACAATAAAGGAACATGGTGAAACCATGCCTTGAATATTGTATCCAATTTTGATAAGACATAGAATTAGGCTACTTGGCCAATTGAGTTTGTGCCGCAATTTGATCATGATTGATTTATTAACCCCCTTAACTCCATTTTCCTGCCTTCTCCTAGTAACCTTTGACACACTTGCTAATCAAGAATGTGTCAACCTCCGCTCCAAGTATACCCAGTGTCTTGGTTTTCACAGAGGCTTGTAGCAATGAATTCCACAGATTCATCACCCTCTAGCTAAAGAAATTCCTCCTCGTCTCTATTCTAAAGGGATGTCCTTCCATTCTGAGGCTGAGCCCTCTAGACCCAGAGGGTCACAGCTCTGCAGGTGAAGTTTGACAATGCCTTTCAAAGCCTTAGCAATACATCCTTGTCTTACCTTCTAGTCGTCTCAAAATGAATAACATTGCATTTTCCTTCCTCACTATCGACTCAACCTGTAAGTTAACCATTAAGGAATCCTGCACTAAGGCTCCCAAGTCTCTTTGCACAATCAGTTTCTGAATTTCCTCCATTTAGAAAAGTCTACAACTTTATCCTTTCAACCAAAATGCATGACCATACACTTCCCTACACGATATTCTATCTGCCACATCTTAGCCCATTCTCCTAATGTGTCCAAGTCCTTCAGCGGATTCCCTGCTTCCTCAATAGTATCTGCCCCTTCTTCTTTCTTTATATTGTCCATAAATTTGGCCACAAAACCATCAATTCTGTTATCTGGATCACTGACATATAATATGAAAAAAAACAGCCCCAATGCTGACCCATGCAGAACACCAATAGTTACTGGTGGCCAACGAGAAAAGGCCCCATTTATTCCCACTCTTTGCATCCTTCCAGGCAGCCAATCCCCTGTCCATGTTAGCATCTTCCCTGTAATACCATGGGCTCTTATTTTGTTTAACATCCTCATGTATGGCTCCTTGTCAAACACCTTCTAAGCCTCCAAGTAAACAACGTCCATTAACTCTTTTGTCTAACCTGCCCATTATTTCCTCAAAGAGTTCCAGCAGGTTTGTCAGCAAGATTTCTCCTTCAGGAAACCATGCTGATTTCAATCTGTTTTATCATGTGCCTCCAAGTACCCCAAAACATCGTTATTAATGATGGACTCTAATATCTTGTGTACACTGAGGTCTGGCTAACTGGCCTATAATTTTCGTTCTTCTGTCACCCTCCATTCTCAAAGAGTGGAGTGACAATTGCAATTTTTCAGTCCTTTGGAACCATTCTGGAATCTAGTGTTTTTTGAAAGGTCACTACTATTGCCTTCACAATCTCTTCTGCTACCTCTTTCAGAATCCTGGGGTGTAGTCCATCTGGTCCAAATGACTTATCTACCTTCAGACCTTTCAGCTTCTTAGTAATAGTGACTGAGTTCATTTCTTCCCCCTGACAGCGTTGTATTTCTGGCACATTGCTGGAGGCTTCCATAGTGAAGACTGATGAAAAATATTTATTGAAATCATTTATCATTTCTTTATCATTCGTTACTACCTCTCTAGCGTTATTTTCTAGTGGCCTAATACCTACTTGTGCTTCTCTTTTACTCTTTATATACCTGAAAAAAACTTCTGGTATCCTTTTTTATGTTATTGGCTAGCTTACATTCATATTTCATCTTCTCTCGACTTGTTGCTTCTTTTAGTTGCCTTCCATTGATTTTTAAAAGCTTCTCAATCCTCTAGCCTCCCACCTATTTTCACTATATTGCATACCCTCTTTTTTGCTTTTATGCTGTCTTTGACTTCCCTAGTCAGTTTGGTTGCTTCATTCGCCACTTAGAATGCATCTTCTTTGGGATCAATCTATTCTGCGAATTACTCCCAGAAACCAGCTATTGCTGTTCTGCCATCATCCTTGCTAGTGACCCCTTTCAATCAACTTTGGTCAGCTCTCTCTCATGTCTCTGTAGTTCCCTTTACTCTGCTGTAATACTGATACTGTAGCGGTGTGCTACACGCAGTGCTGAAATAACGACACGTAGTCGATGAACTGCAGTTGCAAAAGAGATTTATTCAAACTTCGCAGCCTCGCTTTAAAGCCTTCCTGATCCCACCCTCCCCGGGCGGGAATACTATAGGGGGCGCGTATTCACAGTCCCGTCCCGCGCATGGGCTTTTCCCCTTACTGGTGAAGCAGATTCGGCGCCCTTTTTGGGACTGGTCTCAATGCCGGTGGGCACCGCTTTGTGAGCCAGTTTGAGCGCACTGGGAAGTGGGTCGCCATATAACTCCCCCCCCACCCCCGAACCGGCGATACACCCCCCAATGTCCACAGTCTGGGCCGGACTCTGTTTGGGAGGTCTGCCTCTGCGCCGCGGTGCTGGAATCTTGACCGGCTGCGCCACGTCCACATGGGCCGGTTTGAGTCGGTCTACCGTGAAAACCTGCTCTTTCCCCCCAATGTCCAGCACAAATGTGGACCTGTTGTTTCTGATCACCGTAAACGGCCCTCGTAGGGCCGCTGTAGTGGTGCCCGATGTCCGCCCCGTCATATAAAAACAAACTTACAGTTTAGCAGATCTTTGGGTACGCAGGTCGGGTTCTGCCCATGCTGCGAAGTGGGTATAGGGGCCAGGTTACCGAGCCTCTCGCATAGTCTGCCCAGGACTGCTGCGGGTTCTTCCTCTTGCCCCCTTGGGGCTGGTATGAACTCCCCTGGGACGACCAGGGGTGTGCCTTACACCAACTCGGCCGACGAGGTGTGCAGATCTTCTTTGGGCGCTGTGCAGATTCCGAGCTGGATCCAGGGAAGCTCGTCCACCCAGTTAGGCCCCTTGAGGCGGGCCATGACAGCCGACTTCAGGTGATGGTGGAAACGCTCCACCAGTCCGTTCAACTGTGGGTGGTAGGCAGTGGTGTGGTGCAGCTGTGTCCCCAAAAGGCTGGCCATAGCTGACCACAGGCTGGAGGTGAACTGGGTGCCTCTTTTGGAGGTAATGTGGGCCGGTACACCAAAGTGAGATACCCAATTTGCAATCAGTGCCCAGGCGCAAGATTCGGAGGTGGTGTCGGTGAGCGGGAGCGCCTCTGGCCATCTTGTGAATCGTCCACGATAGTCAGGAGGTGCCGCGCTCCTTGCGACACTGGCAGGGGGCAGTATATCCAATTGAATGTGGTCGAAATGCCGGTGGGTGGGGTGGAACCACCTTGGCAGTTTGGCAGTGCATGCACATTTTGGCCCATTCACTGACCTGCTTGCAGAGTCTGTGCCAAACGAACCTGTTGGCTACCATCTGGATGGTTGTCCTGATGGAGGGGTGCGCTAAGTTGTGAATGGAGTTGAAAGCGCGCCGCCGCCAGGACGACGGGATGGGGTTGGCTGGTGGTGATGTCACAGAGTAGGGTCCTCTCACCTGGGCCTACAGGGAGGTCCTGGAGCTGCAAACTGGAGACTGCGGTTCTGTAACTAGGGATCTCCTCGTCTGCCTACTGCGCCTCTGCCAGCGCTTCATAGTCTACCCCCTGGGACAAGGCTTGGATAGTAGGGCGGGAGAAGGCGTCTGCCACGACATTGTCCTTTCCCGAGACATGCCGGACATCTGTCGTGTATTCGGAGATGTAAGACAGATGTCGCTGCTGGTGGGCGACCAGGGGTCGGATGCCTTCGTGAATGCAAAGGTAAGCGGTTTGTGGTCCGTGAACGCGGTGAAGGGCCTATCTGCCAAGAAGTACCTGAAATGCCTGATTGCCAGGTATAGCGCCAACAGTTCCCGGTCGAAAGCACTGTACTTGAGCTCGGGTGGTCGCAGGTGTTTGCTGAAAAATGCCAGAGGTTGCCAGCGACCCTTGATGGGTTGTTCCAGCACCCCACCGACTGCCGTGTTAGATGTGTCCACTGGGATGGCAGTAGGGACGTCCGTTCTGGGGTGCACTAGCATCGCGGCGTTTGCTAAGGTTTCTTTGGTTTTAATGAAAGTGGCAGCGGACTCCTCATCCCAGGTAATGTCTTTGCCCTTCCCCGACATCAGGGCGAACAGGAGGTGCATGATTCGGGCAGCTGAAGGGAGGAAGCGGTGGTAGAAATTCACCATATCCACGAATTCCTGAAGGCCTTTGATTGTGTTGGGTCGGGGGAAATGGCGGTCTGCGTCGACCTTAGCGGGCAGATGGGTTGCCCCGTCTTTAGTAATCCTGTGGCCCAGGAAGTCGATGGTGTCGAGCCCGAACTGGCATTTGGCCGGGTTGATTGTCAGGCCATATTCTCTCAGTCGGGCGTAGAGTTGACGGAGGTGGGACAGATGCTCCTGACGACTGCTGCTGGCTATGAGGGTGTCGTCCAAATAGATGAAAGCGAAGTCCAGGTCGCATCCCACCGCGTCCATTAACCGCTGAAACGTCTGTGTGGCATTCTTTAGGCTGAACGTCATGTGGAGGAACTCGAAAAGGCCGAAAGAGGTGATGAGTGCCGTTTTAGGGACATCGTCCGGATGCATCGGGATTTGATGGCATCCCTGGACGAGGTCCACCTTGGAGAAGATCTGTGCGCCATGCAGGTTTGCTGCAAAGTCCTGAATGTGCAGCACTGTAGCGGTCTGGTGTTGTAGCCTCGTTCAGCCTGCGGTTGTCGGCGCATGGTCTCCAGCCCCCTGTTGCTTTGGGCACCATGTGCAGCGGGGAGGCCCATGGGCTGTCGGACTGCCGTATGATCCCCAATTCCTCCATCCTCTTGAACTCCTCCTTCGCCAGTCAGAGTTTGTCTGGGGGGAAGCCTTCGAGCACGGGCGTGGAGGGGTGGTCCTTGTGTCGGGATGTGGTGCTGTACGCCATGTCTGGGCATGGCTGCCGTGAACTGCTGTGCCAGAACCGAAGGGAAATCCGCCAGGACTCTGGTGAAGTCGTTGTTGGACAGCGTGATGGAGTCCAGGTGTGGGGCCGGCAACTGAGCTTCGCCCAGGGAGAACATTTGAAAGGTCTCGGCGTGGACCAGTCTCTTCCCTTGCAGGTCGACCAGTAGGCTGTGAGCCCGCAAAAAATCCGCGCCCAGGAGCAGTTGGCTACGACGGCCAGTTTAAAGTCCAACGTGAACTGGCTGGAGCCAAATTGTAGCTGCACTGTACGAGTGCCGTAGATCCTTACTGTGCTGCCGTTCGCGGCCATCAGGGTGGGACCTGGTTCTCTGTTGCGAGTGTAGTAACTCGTCGGAGGTAAGACGCTGATCTCGGCTCCAGAGTCGACCAAAAAACGGTGTCCCACCTGCTTGTCCCAAACTTACTGGAGGCTATCCCGATGGCCAGCCACTGTAGTCATCAGCGGCGGCTGGCCCTGGCGTTTCCCGGGAACTTGTAGGGCGGGCTACAGCGGCGGGCTTCTGCGCCCCACTGCTGGTGGTAGAAGCACCATTGTTTGGTGGTCTCCTCACCCCTGCCTCTGGGGTTAGCGGGCTCTGCGGCCGGGCCTGGTCTGGTTTGCCGCTGGGAGCGTGGCCTGGTGATCTGTGCGACGGATGCCCCACTTTCCTTCTTGGCTTTCCACAGCAAGTCTGCCCGGGCTGCCACCTTCCGGGGGTCACTGAAATCCACGTTGGTCAGTAGCAGGCGTATGTCCTCAGGCAGCTGCTCCAGGAATGCCTGTTCAAACATGAGGCAGGGCTTGTGTCCTCCGGCCAGGGACAGCATCTCGTTCATCAAAGCCGATGGCGGTCTGTCTCCCAAACCATCCAGGTACAGTAAGCGGGCAGCTTGCTCGCGCCGTGAGAGTCCGAAAGTCCTTATGAGCAGCGGTTTGAATTCCGTGTATTTGCCATCCGCTGGGGGAGACTGTATGAACTCCTCAACCTGGGTCGCTGTTTCCTGGTCGAGGGAGCTCACCACGTAGTAGTAATGTGTGTCCTCCGAGGTTATCTGCCGAATGTGGAATTGGGCTTCTGCTTGCTGGAACCATAGGTGAGGTTGCAGCGTCCAGAAGCTTGGCAGTTTTAACGAAACTGCATGAACAGATGTGGTGTCGTTGATCTCCGGTCCAAATATCGTTTGGGCCGTCATGGTCACCAATTGTAGTGGTGTGCTACACGCAGCGCTGAAATAACGACACATAGTCGATGAGCTGCAGTTGCAAAAGAGATTTATTCAAACTTTGCGGCCTCGCTTTAAAGCCTTCCTGATCCCTCCCTCCCCGGGCAGGAATACTGTAGGGGCACATATTCACAGTCTTGTCCTGCGCAGGCTTTTCCCCTTGCTGGTGAAGCAGACTTGGCACCCTTTTTGGGACTGGCCTCAATGCCGGTGCGTGCCACTTTGTGAGCCGGTTCAAGTGCGCTGGGAAGTGGGTCACCACAATACCTACAATTTTAATGTCATCTCTTACTTCTGCCTGTCCTTTCAATATGATGTGTATCCTTGGATGTTAAACTCCTAACAGTGATCTTTCAGCCATAACTCATTGATGCCCACAACATCATACCTACTAATTTCTAACTCTGCTGCAAGATCATCTGCTTTAACTCCTTAGTTCAAAATTTGTATATTTGTTATACATGAGTACACTGAAGATTTACTGAAATGATGGATCTATCAAAGGACATTCTAGCAGTAGGTCAGTTTTACTGTTGGAAGCTCATCAAATGTCATTTTATATACAAAGTATTGGTTTATATGTTTGCTTCTTATGGGTCCTGGTGTATAGAGGTATAGAGGGGAATGAGCAGTTTGATTGTTTAGCTAATAACAGTGGATACAGACCTTCCACTTAGCAAATCAGAAGCTAGGGGGTTATGGCAAGACTTGTGGGAAAATGGTCATAAGGGGAGCCAGCTTTGAAGAAGAACAAAACTGATGGGTTTATAGGAGAGGGGGGTAAAAAAAGAAGGGAAAGAATTATATCGACTCGACTTAGAATTGGGAATACTATGTTTACTTGTTCCTTGCATCCTGTTGGAAAAAATCATTCTGGGTTGTGTAGGTTTGTCATCATTATGAAACATTCAAATATATATTATTACAGTGTGAAGCATATAAGTTTGAAAGAAATCATATGTGGGCTTCATTACAATTCACAGTATCGTCTTTCATTAATACTTTATACTTTATTGTCATCAAACAATTGATACTGGAACGTACAATCATCACAGTGATATTTGTTTCTGTGCTTCGCGCTCCCTGAAGTACAAATCGAAGTAAATATAATAAAAATTTAAATTATAAATCTTAATTAGAAAATAGAAAAGGGAAAGTAAGGTAGTGCAAGTCAGGTCCAGATATTTGGAAGGTACGGTTCAAATTCAGGTCAGGATCTGTTCAGCAGTCTTAACTCAGTTGGAAAGAAGCTGTTCCCAAATCTGGCAGTATGAATCATCATGCTCCTGAACCTTCTCCCGAAGGGAAGTGGGACAAAAAGTGTGTTGGCTGGGTGGGTCGTGTCCTTGATTATCCTGGCAGCACTGCTCCGACAGCGTGTGGTGTAAAGTGAGTCCAAGGATGGAAGATTGGTTTGTGTGATGTGCTGGGCTGTGTTCACGATCTTCTGCAGCTTCTTCCGGTCTTGGACAGGACAACTTCCATACCATGTTGTGATGTACCTTAGAAGAATGCTTTCTACAATGCACCTATAAAAATTAGTGAGGGTTTTAGGGGACAGGCCAAATTTCTAAAGCTTTCTCAGGAAGTAAAGGCGCTGGTGGGCCTTCTTGGCAATGGACTCTAATAGCAAAATCTAGGGCTTTGGGGGGTAGTTTAGCATTCATTTGAAACAGTAGGGGTTTGTTTCCCATTCTGTTTACCACACTCCAGGCCAGTTGGTAATGTGCCAACCGCTACTAAGAGTCAGAAGAATAGGAAGAAGAACGAGGTAGACGGCGGTCCAGCGCAGAAGCTGACCCGGCAGGGAATTGGCGCAGTTCCTCATGCGCGCCGCAAGGTGCCGCTGTCGCGGGAGTGGAGGTGTATTCAGTGGGCCGTGATTAGACAGGCAGCTGAGATGGTACCGGGAAGCCGGTCTGAGAGGCCGTAGGCCGCCCGACTCTCTGCTACATTGTCCCGGCTGCTTGTCGGAATGGCCATGAACGAGGCGAGCCTGGAGGCGGCTATCGAACTGTATAAAGCGCAGCTGCAGCAGGTGGAGGCGGCGCTGGGAGCCGAGAACCAGCCCGAGGCCGAGGCTCAGTCTGACCTGCTTCAGCTGCAAGCTGATCTGCAGCAGCTGATCGCGCTCACCGAGTCCAGTCTCCTCTCGGTCCGCAAGAGCCAGCTCTTGGAGCAGTTGCACCAGACGGCTTCCCCGGGGCCCGAATCTGGAGAAGGGGCTCAGCTGGACGCAGAATATGCCGCCTTCCAGGCTGCTCTGGCCGGGGAGCCTGACGGCGAGACGGTGGGGAGGAACCAGGACCCCGAGGCTGGTGATGAGGTACCGGAGGGATCTGAGGAAGAGATCAGCGGCACTAAGGTGCGGGCTCCCTACCGCACGCCGTGGGGGCCACTGCAATATCACAACGCCATGATCGTGGGCATCGAGAGCGACGAGCCACCAGAACCTACCGTTCGTGTCCTGTGGATCCATCCAACCCAGCGCGCCATGAAGCCTTGCCCCTTCTATCTCAATGGGACATGTCGCTTCCAGGACTCCTGCAGGTAGTTGAGGCCCGAGGCTGGCCTGATAGAGATTCTCTGGGTTCCGGAAGGATTTGAGAGGTAGACCAGATGTTGAAAAGACCGCAAGTAATGGAAATCTGAAGTAAAACCCAAAGATATGCTGGAAATTCTGAACAGATTTAGGCTGTGGAGAGAGAAACGGTATTTCATGGACATGAAATGTTCATTCTGTTTCTCCATTCACAGATACTGCTTGACGTGCTGATATTAGTAGACCAACTTGTCTACTTAGGTGAGCGTTAAAATCTCTGGGCCTGAGTATCAACATTTGTGGGGCCTGAGTGTAAGTTGCTCCCCAGTAAATAGAATAGGAGAATTAAAGTAAAATCTCCCACACAATTCTCCGTGAATATCAGGTAAATTATCAACACTGTCTCCAGCAGAATTAGCTGATTGAAATGGAGGGGTGGGGGAAGGGGAGCTTTATTTATCCAGAAGCCTGCATGAGGGAGAAATGAAAAGAAAATATGCTGATACTTGTAAGGAGGTAGTTTATGAACATTAGCCATAAGTTGCAAAGTTTAAGTCAGTTAAATTCTTGAAGTATAATAAACATAAGCAATAAGCAAAAGTTATTTGAATACTTGAATATTATTTAAGGGAGCAAGGTGGCTGAACTTGAGGAGGAACCTGACCCATGATGTAGAAAATTGGCAGATGTGCTCCAGATGTCCTTTAGGGATATAGAGTGCATCCCAAGATGACCACAGGTTGAGACTCCAGACCAGAAAGAAAGAGACAGGTGGTGACTGTGGGAAGGAAGAGCAGGATAAGAGATGCACACTGTCCTGGGGTGACAACTCCGGAGCTGGAAGTTTTGAACATCTAGTGATGCTCAGTGGCGACCATGAAACCTCTGAAGTGGTAGGCAGGACAGAGGAACCCCACAAGACTCTCCTAATCCGAAACCTCGTAAAAAAGAAGTATTGATAGTAGGGGACTTAATTATTGGGAGGGGAGATGGAGGTTGAGAATCGGTTGTGTACTGACAAGGAGTCTAGTATGGTGTGTTATGTACCAGGGCCACAAGTAGGAGATCCCCTGGCTGAGTAGATAAACTGATTATAGGCTTCAAAAATACAAAAATGGGTCAGAATAGATTGAAAGATCAGTAATAGATTAAGGATGACTTGTATAAATTCAAGAAGTATTACGAATAAAAAAAAAAGCTGGAATTATATGCAAGTGCATATTACTATGATATAATAGCAGTAACAAACTTATCTGACCTCAAAGGATGGTGATGAATATAAAGAATTATAAGTATTAAAGGATATACTTAGCAAAGATTGTAATTTTGGAGGAGTAGCAATATACCTGAGATAATTTAAACATGATATGAGATAGGAGATGAATTGAGACTTGGTGAAGATATCTGGATGAAAATTGAAAACTATAAAGATAAAGGAATAACATTGGATGTTATAAACATTGTATGTTATAAACCCCCAAATGCTGATAGTGATCTTAATAAACTGCTCTATCAGAATATTAAAATAAGCAAGTTCTGAGGGTCAGGTTATAGTTATGGGTGACTTTAATTTCCCAAATATTGAGTGGCTAATGGATTACAGGAAAGTGAATTAGAGTTATTGAATGATTGTTTTTTTGGACCCAGTGTGTTAATGCACCAACAAGAGGGGAAGCCTGTCTAGATTTGATATTCTGTAACAATCAGAATAGAATTTTGAGTACCGAAGTTGTTGAGCCTTTAGGAACAAGTGATCACTATATTTGCAGTCTCACCAGTTTTTTTGGAAGAGTATATCAATAAAAATCAGCCAGTAAATTGAATTTTAGAAAGGCAAAGTTTGTGCAGATGTGGCAAAGACTTCAGAATGTAAACTGGAAAGAACTGCTTGATGTTGAGTCAGTTAAGGAACTATTGAGTTGAATTAAAGAGGTAATACAGACAGTGCAGGAAATGTTCATGTCCAAGGTTAGGTGAAGCAATAAAAACAATAGATCAACTACATGGATGAATAAAGATATACATAAAAATTGAAAATAAGGATTACGGAAAAAATATTCATGATGTTATCGGTAGGGCATATGAAAATATGAGAGCTATAGTAGAGAGAGATTCAGATTGCCGAAAGGCAGGTTGAGAAGGATATTGCCGATAATGCTAAGATTGACCCTAAGAGATTTTTTTTCAAGTAATATAAAAGAAACTTCAAGGAGGAAGTTATGTGTGTTAGGAATAATAGTGGAATGATAAATTATGCCGAGAATGATATAGCAGTTAGTCTTTTAACTCATATTTTGCTAAAGCATTCACTTGCAAAGGTGTTAGCAATATGTCAGTAAGTGTAGAGAAAAATAAGGTTGTTTAAAGTGACATAGAGATCTTAGAAAATGAGGTCCTGCTTCAGGTAAAGAGGCTGAAAGTTAATGAATCTTCAGGGACAGGCAACATATATCCAACGGTACTTAGAGGTCTGTGATAATATCTGTAAATCCAGAACATGTATTTTTCAAAAGTCATTGAAGACTAGTGAAATCCCCAAGGACTGGAAATGACCTAACGTGTACAACGTATAAAAGGAGGGTAACTATACTGACCCAGATAACTATAGACCACTAAGCTTAACATGTATCGGAGGCAAGATAATAGAAACAAAAATAAAGAATGAGATGGAAAAGCAGCTGATACAAAAAGGCAGAAAGCCAACATGAGTTCAGAAAGGGGAAATCATGTTTTACTAATATTGTGGAGTTCTATCAAGGGGCAACTAAAATTTAAGATAACAATAGAGTGGTGGGTATAATTTGCTTGGACGTTCAGAGGCTTTTTACAAGGTACTCCACGATAGGTTAATAATCAAATTACAGGAAGTAGGGATTCAGGTTAAAGTTTGCGAATGGGTGCAGAATTGGCTCAAAAACAGAAAACAAGTTATGGTGAGAGAAACATTTTCACACTTAAAAGTGAGGTTCCAAAGGGACTGGTTTTGGGGGTGCTGCTATTTTTTTACATTAATGATTTGGATAAGTAAATAATAAATACACTGCCGATGACATAAAATTAGGAGGATGGGCTGGAAACATTCAGGCAGCAGGATCAATGCAGCTAGATCTAAACAAAAGTTACCCAATCAGCGGCAGGAGCAGGCCATAGTGACAATGTTTCTCACAGGTCAGCGATACTTGTTTCAAAGGAGAACTTTGTGGGCGTTCAGGCTCATTTCAGAGGCAGGAGCAAGACACAGTGATGAGGTTTCTCGCAGGGCAGCGACACTTGTTAAAAGGTGTGATTCGCGGGCATTCAGGCTCATTCCAGTCAGTGGTAGGATTGGGCTACAGCAGTGAATTTTCTCACAGATTGGTAACACTCATTGAAGGTGTGGATATGATAAGTGGGGCAGCCATTGTCGGGAGTAGGCCAATGGTGAAAGTAGGAGTGTCAAGCATTGGCTCTGCGTAAGCTTCTGTTAAGGTTCCCTTTTTCTCTCTCTCTCTCTCTCACTGTATCCAGGGTAGTAAATGGCTGTGTGTGTTCTTCGTGCCAGATGTTGGAGTCCTGGGAGATCCAGAGTCTCCCAAGCAACTACACCTGCATGAAGTGCATTCAGCTGCAGCTCCCTGAAGACCATGGTAGGGATCTGGAGCAGCAGCGAGATGACCTTTAACTTGTAAGGGAGAGTGAGGAGATTATCCCGAAGTAGTCACTCCTAAGTTGCAGGAGGACCATTAGAAGTGGAAATGTAAATAGTCAGTGCAGAACACCCCTGTGGCCACTCCCCTCAATAATAAGTATACTGTTGTGGGGGATGACCTCCAGGGGAATGCCACGGAGACTGGGTTTCTTGTGCTGAACATTGGTCTGTGGTGCAGAAGGGAAAGAGGGAGAAGAGGGGAGCGGTAATGATAGGAGACTCAATAGTCAGCAGAACAGACAAGATTCTGTGGACATGAACCTAATTGGTAGGTTGCCTCCCAGGTGCCAGGATTAGGGATGTCTCAGATCGCATCCACAGCATTTTGGAGAGTGGGGGAGCGCAGCCAGATGTCTTGGTACCTTAAGGGAAAATCTTGCCTGAGGAGCCTGTTGGAATTCCTTGACATTACAAGTAGGATAGATAAAGGGGATGTAGTGGATATTGTATATTTAGACTTTTAGAAGGTCTTTGACAAGGTAGCCACACATGAGACTGCTTACTGAATTAAAAACCTATAGTATTACAGGAAAGTTACTGGCATAGTTAGAGCATTGGCTGATTGGTAGGAGGTAGTGAGTGGGAATAAAAGGATACTTTTCAGATTGGCTGCTAGTGATTAGTGGTGTTCCACAGGGGCTGGAGTTGGGATGTTTTTATGCTGTATATCAATGATATAGATGATGGGATAGCTGGCTTTTTCTTGCCAAGTTTGCAGATGATATGAAGTTTGGTAGAGAGGCAAGTCATGCTAAGGAGACAGGTAGGCTGCAGAAGGACTTGGACATATCAGGAGAGTGGATAAGAAAGTGGCAAATGAAAGATAATGTTGGAATATGCATGGTCATGTACTTTGGTAGAATAAATAAATGTGCACATTGATTTATAGATGTGGAGAAAATCCAAACATCTGAGCTGCAAAGGGACTTGAGAGTCTGTGCAGAGCACCCTCAAAGTTAACTTGCATGTAGAGTTGGTAGTAAAGAAGACATGCAATGTTAGCATTCATTTCAAGAGGTCTAGAATACAAGAGCAGGTATGTGATGCTGAGGCTTTGTAAGGCCCGGATGAGGCCTTGCCTTGAGTATTGTGAACTGTTCTGGGCTCCTGACATAAGAAAAGATGTGTTGGCATTGGAGAGGGTTCAGAGGAGGTTCGCAAGGATAATTCCAGGAATGAAATGGTTATCATGGGAGAAACATTTTATAGCTCTGGGTCTGTACTTGCTGGAATTTAGAAATATGTGGGTGGGAGGGGGGATCTCATTGAAACCTTTTGAATGTTGAAAGGCAGAGTAGACATGGAAAGGAAGTTTCCCATGATGGGGGAGTCAAGGACAAGAGGGCACAGCCTCAGGATAGAGAGGTGTTGATTTAAAGCATATGCAGAGAAATTTCTTTAGTCGGGGTGCTGAATTTATTACCACGGGTAGCTGTGAATGCCAGGTCATTGGGTGTATTTAAGGCAGAGCTTGATAGGTTCTTAATTGGACACCGCATCAAAAGTTATGAGGAGAAGGCCGGGGTGTGGAGCTGAGGAGGGGGAGTAAAAAAGGATCAGCCATGATTAAATGGCGGAGAAGACTTGATGGGCCAAATTGCCTAATTCTACTCCTGTATTTTACAGGCTTAAAATTCAGACGTGGGCAGGTAAATGGCAGATGAAATGTTGTGTAAGTAAAGTTAAGAAATATCAAATATATATTTTCAATGGGGATCTTGAGTTAGAAAGCACACTGGATTTGGGCATCTTGGCAGACTCATCACTATCAACATCTGGATCACGCGCAGAAGGAATTAGGAAGGCAAATTGAATGTTGGGCTATATAATGCGCTTAGTGGGGTTCAAGTCAAGAGATGTTCTCCTTAAGCTGTATAATGCACTAGTGAGATTGCACCTTGAATGCTGTGTACAGTTTTTGGTCTCCATATTTCGTGAGGGATATGAAGGCACTGGAGAGAGTCCAGAGAAGGGCAATAAGATGAAAAAATTAAATATTTTTAGCCTAAGTAGACGTAGAATGGGAGGAGACATGATAGAATTGTTCTCAGTCATTAAGGGTATAAGTAAAGTGAATGCCAGCTGCTACTTCAAAATCAATCCGTCATCAATGACGCAGGGCCTTGAATGGAGATTGGTTAAGGGGAGATTTCAAACTAACATCAGGAAGCATTTCTTTACACAGTGAGATGTAGACACGTGGAACGAACTTATCTAGTTGTATAGTTGAGAGTAGTACCTTAGACACTTTCGAATTTAAACTTGATAGTTATTTCAAAGCAGTACGTAAATAGGACTTTGGCAAGCTTTGTTGGGCTAAATGGCCTGCTCTTGTCAAAAAATGTCTAATGTTCTAATGAGGATAAATGGTCTTCGAACTAAAATCTTTTATGGGTTTGAAGACATGAGACTAGATTCTAGAATCTGGATTAACAAACAATCTTCTGAAAGTACTCTTGTGTACCAAGCAGCATCAATTTAATGAGCAAAGAGAGAGAATCCATACACAAACTACTGGAATAAATATAATAATGCCTGAAATAACAAGCCATTGTCTTAGATTCATATAGCACAGCAAGAGGGCCTTTGGACTACTGGATCTGCATGGGCCATCAAAATTCATTACATCAATTCTGTAATGAAAGAAAGTTTAATTTTTCCTTTTTTATCAACTCGTCCAGATTATTCACCCACACACTTGGGTCAATTTGCAGTGGCTAATTAACCTACCAACCTGCATGGCCCTTGAACGTGGAGGGGAATTCTTGGCAGACACATCAGAGCTCAGGTTTGAAGCCAGGTCATAAGAATTCTAAACCAGTAGGTCAAGTAGCCAGTATGACAGTAGGATCAAGCGATATCCATTAGAAATGATGCCATATTGCTTATTCTGGTTTTCTAAAAGAAAATAAATATCTGAAGATTGAACTGAGAGAAAGTCTTTAAGATCATTGAATTACACAGCATAGGCCATTTACCCCAATTTAGCTGTGCCAACCAAGGTACCTTCTTGAGCTAGTTCCATTTGCCTCCATTTTCCCATATTGCTCTAAATCTTTCCTGCCTATCCTGTCCAAATGTCTTTTAAATAATGTACCTGCCTCTACCATTTCTTCTGGCACCTATACCCACCACTGTGTAAAAAGTTCACCTTCGGATCCCCTTTGAATTTTTCCCCTCTCTCCATAAACCATGAAAGAACCTATTAATGTAAATGTTGACATTCATACCCATGTATGTCAATGCAGTCAGTGGTCATTATTATGTACCTCTTGTTCCTAATAATGTCTGTGTGAGGAGTGGCGCGCCGCACAGTCTTTCGTTCCGCGCCTTGTGAGGTATGAAAATACCCGACGCTGGTCTCTCGGGCCTGAGTCGACGTCATCATCATATACCTAATAAAGTGGCCACTGAATGTATATTTGTTGTCTTCTGCTGCTGTAGCACATCCACTTCAGGATTCAACAGGCTGTGCATTCAGAGATGCTCTCTTGCACACCACTTTTCCTATGATTAGTTATTTGAGTTACTGCTACCTTCCTATCAGTTTGAACCAGTCTGGGTATTCTTGTCTAATCGCCCTCGTTAAAAAGGCATTTTTGCTCACAGAACTGAAGCTTATTGGGTCTTTTTTTGGTTTTTGCACCATTCTTTATAATTTCTGGAGGCTGTATTGTGTAAAAATCTCAGGAAATCAGCAGTTTCTCAGATATTCAAATTACCCCACCTGGCACCAATAATCATTTCACAGTCAAAGTCACTTATCATTTGGTCTGAACAACAACTGAACCTCTTGACCATGTCTGCATGCTTTTATGCACTAAGTTGCTGCCACATGATTGGCTGATTAGATATTTGCATTCATGAGCTTGTGTACCTAAAAGAAATGGTCACTGAGTGCAGATGCATTTAAGGAAAAGCCAGATTAGTATAGAAACATAGAAAACCTTCAGCACAATACAGGCCCTTTGGCCCACAATACTGTGCCGAACATGCATTTGCTTTAGAGATTACCTAGGGTTACCCATAACCCTCTATTTTTCCAAGTTTCATGTACCTATCCATGAATCTCTTAAAAGACCCTATCGTATCCACCTCCACCACCATCGCTGGCAGCCCATTCCACGCACTCACCACTCTTTGCATTTTTTAAAAAAACTTACCCCGACATCTGTACCTGCTTCCAAGCACCTTAAAACGGTGCCCTCTTGTGTTAGCCATTTCAGCCTTGGGGAAAAGCCTGTGACTGTCCACACAATCAAGGTCTCACATCATCTAAGACATCTCTATCAGGTCACCTCTCATTCTCCGTCACATTAAGGAGAAAAGGCCAAGTTCACCCAACCTGTTCTCGTAAGGCATGCTCCCCAATCCAGACAATATCCTTGTAAATCTCCTCTACACATTTCCTATAGTTTCCACATCCTTCCTGTAGTGAGGTGACCAGAACTGAGCACAGTACTCCAAGTGGGATCTGACCAGGGTCCTATATAACTGTGAAGTTACCTCTTAGCTCTTAAACTTAATCCCACGGTTGATGAAGGCCAATGCACTGTATGCCTTCTTAACCACAGAGTCAATCTGTGCAGCAGCTTTGAGTGTGCTATGAACTCGGGACCCCAAGATCCCTCTGATACTCCACACTGCCAAGAGTCTTACCATTAATATATTCTGCCATCATATTTGACCTACCAAAATGAACCACTTCACACTTATCTGGGTTGAACTCCATCTGCCACTTCTCAGCCCAGTTTTGCATCCTATTGATGTCCCACTGTAACCTCTGACAGCCCTCCACACTATCCCCAACCTTTGTGTCATCAGCAAATGTACTAACCCATCCCTCCACTTCCTCATCCAGGTCATTTATGGAAGTAATGAAGAGAAAGGGTCCCAGAACAGATCCTTGAGGCACACTACTGGTCATCGACCTCCATGCAGAATATGACCCATCTACAACCACTCTTTGCCTTCTGTGGGTAATCCAATTCTGGATCCACAAAGCAAGGTCCCCTTGGATCCCATGTGTCCTTTCTTTCTCAATAAGCCTTGCATTGGGTACCCTATCAAATACCTTGATGAAATCCATATACACTACATCATCTACTCTACCATCAATGTGTTTAGTCACATCCTCAAAAATTTCAATCAGGCTTGTACGGCATGACCTGACTTTGCCAAAGCCATGCTGACTATTCCTGATCATATTATGCCTCTCCAAATGTTCATAAATCCTGTCTCTCAGGATCTTCTCCATCAACTTGCCAACCACTGAAGTAAGACTCACTGGCCTATAATTTCCTGGGCTATCTCTACTCCCTTTCTTGAATAAGGGAACAACTGCAATCTTCCAATCCTCCAGAATCTCTCCCATCCCCATGCAAGAGGTAAAAATTTCTCAGTTATGGAAATGATTAGAAATTATAAATGTTAGCATTTGCTTATTTAGCCAAAAATATAGTTGCATTTGTGCAATATAAATTGATCTTTTGCCTCAAGGTCTGCAGAATTGCAAGTACCATGAAAATATGACCAGATTAACTATGAAACTGGCTCTACCAAGAATGACCTTCATACCAATCAAAATTAAGCAAGATGCTGATAATTAAAATCAGGTCATTGGCTTCCGTAAATGTGAACTGTGTGGTACTCTAGAAGTGGAAGAAGTAATATACTAAAACTCTTAATACATGGTCTTGGCATGATCTCACAGTGAAATCATAGAATATGATTTCATAGAATCATAGAATATGCACACCAGTGACCATTCTGTCCAAGTCTGTACCAAGAGCAATCCAGTTGGTTAAACTTTTTGGGTAATTTTTACCCAATTACATAACATCCCAGAGTCCTTACAGATCCATCTCCCCCTAGTTCAGTAAAATTGAATCTGGCTCCATTACTGTTTGTGATAATGCATTCTAAACCTCAACCCCATGCTATGTAAAATAGATTTTTCATATTAGTCACAGCTGTTCTGTAAGTAACAATCATTCTTTGCTCCAGCATTTTGTGTGTGTTGCTTTGGATTTCCAGCATCTGCAGAATTTCTTGTGCTTATTCTTTGCTTCATGCTTCTTGACCCTTATGCCCAATAAAAACAGTTGCTGTCCATCCACTTTATACAGTTGAGTTTACACGCCTCAACTAGATTCACTTGCAGCCATCTCCTCCAAGGAGTACATTGAATCACTGATTTTTGCCTCCCCACCCCCCCCCCCCCGCATAATTACTTCCTAGGAGTACATTGCAACATTTCACAATCTTTCCAGTCTGTTCCATTTCTCTGGGATTAACCTTTTCTCGTGTTTTTCCACCCTTCATCTTCCTGAAGTGTGTTACCTAGATCTGAATACAATAGTCGAGTTGTTAAAGTTTCATCTCGACTTCCTTGTTGTTATCCTTTTTACCCAATTACATAGCATCCTTTTGAGAAAGAAAACCATACTCTTGTACTGGAACTAAGGGTCAGTTAAAACTGAGTCAAGTTAGCATGGATAACATTGGGATAGTTTGTTTTCTGGCAAAGGGATGCTTGTAGGCCTTCAAAAGAGGTACTTAAAACATTTTTAGTCATGGGTGAGATGCCAGAGGACTGGAGGATAGCTAATGTGGTGGTGGGTAAATTATTGGAACTTCTCTAAGGGACCAGATATATTAATATTTGGGTGGTTAGGGCCTGTTTAACGATAGTCAACATAATTTTGTGTGTGGCAGGTCATGCCTAAGCAATCTTATAGACTGTTTTGAGGTGATTACTGGGAAAATTGATGAAAGAAAGAAAATGGATTTTGTTAAAGTGCCGTATGGAAGGCTGGTCAATAAGGTTCAGTGGCTTGGATTCAACATTGGCTTTGCGGGAGAAGCCACAGAGTAGGTGAATGATTTCCTGACTGGAGGCCTATGACTAGTGATGTGAAGCAGGGATTGGTGGTGAGTCCATTGTTATTTATCATCTGTACCAACGATGGTAATGTGGAAGGTGGATCAGCAAATTTGTAGATGAAACCAAGATTGAGAGTGTAGTGGACAGCAAGTAAAAACTATCAGAACATGCAACAGATCTGGGCCTGATGGAGAATGGTCCAAATAATGGCAGATGGAATTTAATGCAGATAGATGTGAGCAGTTACACATTGGGAAGTCAAACCAGGGTAAAACTTGCATGGTGAGCAGTAGGAATGGAGGGATCTGGGAATAGATCCACAACTCTTTTTTTTTAAGCTCATTTTGTTCTGTTGTTTAAAAAAGTCTCTAAAAGTAATCCTGGAAATTATAGGCCGGTAAGTTTGACGTTAGTAGTAGGTAAATTATTGGAAGGAATACTAAGAGATAGGATCTACAAGTATTTGGACAAACAGGGACTTATTAGGGAGAGTCAAAATGGCTTTGTGAGTGGTAGGTCATGTTTAACCAACCTATTAGAGTTTTTCGAGGAGGTTACCAGGAAAGTGGATGAAGGGAAGGCAGTGGATGTTGTGTACATGGACTTCAGTAAGGCCTTTGACAAGGTCCCGCATGGGAGGTTAGGAAGATTCAGTCGTTAGGTATACATGGAGAGGTAGTAAATTGGATTAGACATTGGCTCAATGGGAGAAGTCAGAGAGTGGTACTGGAGGATTGCTTCTCTGAGTGGAGGACTGTGACTAGTAGTGTGCCACAGGGATCAGTGCTGGGTCCATTGTTATTTGTCATCTATATCAATGATCTGGATGATAATGTGGTAAACTGGATTAGCAAATTTGTTGATGATACAAAGATGATACAAAGATGTAGTGGGCAGTGAGGAAGGTTTTCAAAGAGGGATTTGGACCAGTTAGAAAAATGGGCTGACAAATGGCAGATGGAGTTTAATGCAGATAAGTGTGAGGTATTGCACTTTGGAAGGACAAACCAAGGTAGAACATACAAGGTAAATGGTAGGACACTGAGGAGTGCAGTAGAACAGAGGGATCTGGGAATACGGATACATAATTCCCTAGAAGGGGTGTCACAGGTAGGGTAGTAAAGAGAGTTTTTGGTACATTCGCCTTTATAAATCAAAGTATTGAGTATAAGAGTTGGAATGTTATGGTGAGGTTGTATAAGACATTGGTGAGGCCAAACTTGGAGTGTTTTGAGCAGTTTTGGTCACCTAATTACAGGAAGGATACTAATAAGGTTGAAAGAGTACAGGCAAACACGAGGAAATCTGCAGATGCTGGAAATTCAAGCAACACACACAAAATGCTGGTGGAACGCAGCAGGCCAGGCAGCATTTATAGGGAGAAGCGCTGTCGACGTTTCAGGCTGAGACCCTTCGTCAGGACTAACTGAAAGGAAAGATAGTAAGAGATTTGAAAGTAGGAGGGGGAGGGGAAAATACAAAATGATAGGAGAAGACTGGAGGGGGTGGGGTGAAGCTGAGAGCCAGAAAGGTGATTGGCAAAAGGGATACAGAGCTAGAGAAGGGAAAGGATCATGGGATGGGAGGAGTAGGGAGAAAGAAAGGGGGAGGGGAGCACCAGAGGGAGATGGAGAACAGGCAGAGTGATGGGCAGAGAGAGAGAGAAAAAAAACTAAATATATCAGGGATGGGGTAAGAAGGGGAGGGGCATTAACAGAAGTTAGAGAAGTCAATGTTCATGCCATCAGATTGGAGGCTACCCAGCCGGTATATAAGGTGTTGTTCCTCCAACCTGAGTGTGGCTTCATCTTGACAGTAGAGGAGGCCATAGATAGACATATCAGAATGGAACTTGGATGTGGAATTAAAAAGTGTGGCCACTGGGAGATCCTGCTTTCTCTGGCAGACAGAGCGTAGGTGTTCAGCGGAATGTACTCCCAGTCTGCGTCGGGTCTCACCAATATATAAAAAAGAAAACAGTACAGAGGAGGTTTACAAGTATGTTGCTGGGACTTGAGAAACTGAGTTACAGAGAAAGGTTGAATAGGTTAGGACTTTATTCCCTGGAGCGTAGAAGAATGTGGGTAGATTTGATAGAAGTATATAAAATTATGACAGGTATAGATAAGAGTGAATGCAAGCAGGCTTTTTCCACTGAGACTAGGGGAGGGAAAAAAAACCAGAGGGTGAAGGAGGAAAAGTTTAAAGGAAACATTGGGAGGGGCTTCTTCACACAGAGAGTGGTGGGAGTGTGGAATGATCTGCCAGATGAAGAGGTAAATGCAGGCAACACACACAAATGCTGCCTGGCCTGCTGTGTTCCACCAGCATTTTGTGTGTGTTGTTTGAATTTCCAGCATCTGCAGATTTCCTCGTGTTTGCTTGGTAAATGCAGGTTCACTTTTAACATTTAAGAAAAAACTTCGACAGTTACATGGATGAGAGGGGTATGGAGGGATATGATCCAGGTGCAGGTCAGTGGGACTAGGCAGAAAAATGGTTCAGCACAGCCAAGGGCCAAAGGGTCTGTTCCTGTGTTGCAATGTTCTATGGTTCTAGGGTTCTAACTCCTTGAATGTGGAGTCACAGCTAGATAGGGGTGTAAAGAGGTTTTTAGGCTCATTGCCGTTCATGAGTCAAAATATTGGAAGAACAGGAGTTGGCATGTTATGTTGGAGTTGTCTTAAGATGTTGGTGAGGCTAAATTTGGTATTTTATGTGTAATTCTGGTCACCAAAGTGCAGGAAAGATGTCAGTAAGCTTGAAAGAGTACAGAGAAAATTTACAAAGATGTTGTCAGGACCTGAGTTGTAGGCAATAGTTGAATAGATTAAGACTTTATTCAGTGGAGTGTAGGAGAACGAGATGTGATCTTACAGAATAGAGGGGTATAGATACAACAGTGCAATCAGGCTTTTTGCTCTTTGGTTGAGTGAGACGAGAACTAGAGTTTATAGGTTGGGAATTAAAGTTGAATATTTAATGAGATCCTGTGTAAGAATTTCTTCACTTGCAAGGTAGTGAGAATCTGGGACGAGTTGCCAGCAGAAGTGTGGATACAGGATTGATTGCAACATTTAAGAAAAGTTTGGATAACTATGTAGATGAGAGAGATGTGTGGGCTGTGGTCCAAGTGTGGGCCAATGGGGCTAAGTTGGATAACAGTTTTTGGCAAGGATTTGTTGGGCCATATGGGCCTGTTTTTTTTTTGCTGTAGTGCTCTATGACTCTTACTCTGAACTTTTCTAAATAGACTTGTATGATGTTTTAAACCAATATGTTTCCTAAAATGGACATTAAACAATAGTATGCAAGTCTCTGGTAGTAAATTGTAAAAAATTATTAAATATTTTTGACCAGCATAGATACAATAGGCCAAGTTACTATTCCTGTGAAGGCACAATATAAATACAGTATTTGTAGAAGATGGTGCCAGGGCCAACATCCTTCAGATAGTTTACAAAACTGCTTCTTTCAGGTCTTTGCTTCTACTTTCTAATGTGATTCCGCCACTATTGGAGCCCATGATTTACTGTTGCAAGAAAAAGATTGTGAACCTTTTGCAATTACCTGCTTTCTACATTAATTACTCATAAGATGTGTAGTGGTGTGCTACACACAGCGCTGAAATAACGACGCGAGTTGCAGTTGCAAAAGAGATTTATTCAAATTTCGTGGCCTCACTTTAAAGTCTTCCTGATCCTGCCCTCCCCGGGCGGGAATACTGTAGGGGGCGTGTATTCACAGTCCCGTCCCATGCGCGGGCTTTTCCTCTTGCTGGTGAAGCAGGCTCTGCGCCCTCTTTGGGACTGGCCTCAATACGGGTGCGCGCTGCTTTGTGAGCCGGTTCGAGTGCGCTGGGAAGTGGGTCACCATATAACCCCCCTCCCCCCCCCCCCCCCCCCCAGAACCGACGATACATTCCCCAATGTCCACAGTCTGGGTCGGACTCTGTTTGGGAGGTCTGCCTCTGCACCGCGGTGCCTGAATCTCGACCGGCTGCGCCAAGTCCACATGGGCCGGTTTGAGTCGGTCCACCGTGAAAACCTCCTCTTTCCCCCCAATGTCCAGCACAAATGTGGACCTGTTGTTCCTGATCACCGTAAACGGCCCCTCGTACGGCCGCTGTAGTGGTGCCCGATGTCTGCCCTGTCGTACAAAAACGAACTTACAGTTTAGCAGGTCTTTGGGTACGCAGGTCGGGTTCTGCCCATGCTGCGAAGTGGGTATGGGGGCCAGGTTACCGAACCTCTCACGTAGTCTGCCCAGGACTGCTGCGGGTTCTTCCTCTTGCCCCCTTGGGGCTGTTATGAACTCCCCTGGGACAACCAGGGGTGCGCCGTACACCAACTCGGCCTCTGGCCATCTTGTGAACCGGTCCATGATAGTCAGGAGGTGCCGTGCTCCTCGCAACACTGGCAGGGGTCCACGATATCCACATGAATGTGGTCGAAACGCCAGCGGGTGGGATGGAACTGCTGCAGCAGAGCTTTGGTGTGCCGCTGCACCTTGGCTGTTTGACAGTGCATGCACATTTTGGCCCATTCACTGACCTGCTTGTGGAGTCCGTGCCAAATGAACCTGTTTGCTACCATCCGGACGGTTGTCCTGATGGAGGGGTGCGCTAAGTTGTGAATGGAGTTGAAAAAGTGCTCCCGCCAGGCTGCCGGAACAACAGGGACAAGGTTGGCCGCTGGTGACGTCACAGAGTAGGGTCCTCTCACCTGGGCCTTCGGGGAGGTCCTGGAGCTGCAAACCGGAGACTGCAGTACTATAACTAGGGATCTCCTCGTCTGCCTGCTGCGCCTCCGCCAGTGCTTCATAGTCTACCCCCTGGGACAGGGCTTGAATGTTAGGGTGGGAGAGGGCGTCCGCCACGACATTGTCCTTACCCGAGACGTGCCGGACATCCATCATGTATTCGGAGATGTAGGACAGATGTCGCTGCTGGAGGGACGACCAGGGGTTGGATGCTTTCGTGAACACAAAGGTAAGCAGTTTGTGGTTCGTGATCGTGGTGAAGGGTCTACCTTCTAAGAAGTACCTGAACTGACGGATTGCCAGGTATAGCGCCATCAGTTCGTGGTCGAAAGCACTGTAATTGAGCTCGGGTGGTGGTAGATGTTTGCTGAAAAACGCCAGGGGTTGCCAGCAACCCTCAATGAGTTGTTCCAGCATTCCACCGACTGCCGTGTTAGATGCATCCACTGTGAGGGCAGTAGGGACGTCCGTTCTGGGGTGCACTAGCATCGTGGTGTTTGCCAAGGCTTCTTTGGTTTTAATGAAAGCGGCGACGGACTCCTCATCCCAGGTAATGTCTTTGCCCTTCCCCGACATCAGGGTGAACATGGGGCACATGATTCGGGCAGCTGAAGGGAGGAAGCAGTGGTAGAAATTCACCATACCCACGAATTCCTGAAGGCCTTTGATTGTGTTGGGTCGGGGGAAATGGCGGACCGCATCTACCTTGGCAGGCAGAGGGGTTGCCCCGTCTTTAGTAATCCTGTGGCCCAGGAAATCAATGGTGTCGAACCCAAACTGGCATTTGGCCGGGTTGATTGTCAGGCCGTATTCACTCAGTCGGGCGAAGAGTTGACGGAGGTGGGACAGATGCTCCTGACGACTGCTGCTGGCTATGAGGATGTCGTCCAAATAGTTGAAAGCAAAGCGTCCCACCGTGTCCATTAACTGCTGAAACGTCTGTGCGGCATTCTTTAGGCCGAACGGCTTGTGGAGGAACTTGAAAAGGCTGAAAGGGGTGATGAGTGCCATTTTGGGGTCGGGATGCATCGGGATTTGTTGGTATCCCCAGACGAGGTCCACCTTGGAGAAGATCCGTGCGCCGTACAGGTTTGCTGCAAAGTCCTGAATGTGCGGGACAGGGTAGCGGTCCGGTGTTGTAGCCTCGTTCAGCCTGCGGTAGTCGCCACATGGTCTCCAGCCCCCTGTTGCTTTGGGCACCATGTGCAGGGGGGAGGCCCATGGGCTGTCGGACCGCCGTATGAATCCCAATTCCTCCATCCTATTGAACTCCTCCCTTGCCAGTGGGAGCTTGTCCGGGGGAAGCCTTCGAGCACAGGCATGGAGGGGTGGTCCCTGTGTCGGGATGTGGTGCTGTACGCCATGTCTGGGCATGGCTGCCGTGAACTGTGGTGCCAGAACCGATGGGAAATCCGCCAGGACTCTGGTGAAGTTGTTGTCGGACAGTGTGTTGGAGTCTAGGTGTGAGGCCGGCAACTGGGCTTTACCCAGGGAGAACGTCTGAAAGGTCTCAGCGTGGACCAGTCTCTTCCTTGGCAGGTCGACCAGTAGGCTGTGAGCTCGCAAAAAATCCGCTCCAAGGAGCGGTTGGGCTATGGCGGCCATTGTGAAGTCCCACGTGAACTGGCTGGAGCCAAACTGTAGCCGCACCATACAGGTGCTGTAGGTACTTACTGTGCTGCCGTTTGCGGCCCTCAGGGTGGGACCTGCTTCTCTGTTGCAGGTGTCGTAACTTGTCGGAGGTAAGACGCTGATCTCGGCTCCAGTGTCGACCAAAAAGCGGCGTCCCGACTGCTGATCCCAGACGTACAGGAGGCTATCCCGATGGCCAGCTGCCGTAGCCATCAGCGGCGGGCTTCTGCGCCCCACCACTGGTGGTAGAAGCACCATTGTTTGTTGGTCTCCTCACCGCTGCCTCTGGGGTTAGCGGGCTCTGTGGCCGGGCCTGGTCTGGTTTGCTGCTGGGAGTGTGGCCTGGTGATCTGTGCGATGGATGCCCCACTGTCTTCTTGGCTTTCCACAGCACGTCTGCCCGGGCCGCCACCTTCCGGGGGTCACTGAAATCCGCGTCAGACCGCAGCAGGCGTATGTCCTCGGGCAGCTGCTCCAGGAATGCCTGCTGAAACATGAGGCAGGGCTTGTGACCTCCAGCCAGGGACAGCATCTCGTTCATCAAAGCCGACGGTGGCCTGACCCCCAAACCATCCAGGTGCAGTAAGCAGGCAGCTCGCTCGCGCCGTGAGAGTCGGAAAGTCCTTATGAGCAAGGCTTTGAATTCTGTGTGTTTGCTGTCCACTGGAGGCGATTGTATGAACTCCTCAACCTGGGCGGCTGTCTCCTGGTCGAGGGAGCTCACCACGTAGTAGTAACGTGTGGCATCTGAGGTTATCTGCAGAATGTGGAATTGGGCTTTTGCTTGCTGGAACCATAGGTGAGGTTGCAGCGTCCAGAAGCTTGGCAGTTTTAACGAAACTGCATGAACAATGCGGCGTCAGTCATCTCCGGTCCAAATATCGTTTGGACCGTCGGGGTCACCAATTGTAGCAGTGTGCTACACGCAGCACTGAAATAACGACACGCAGTCAGTGAGTTGCAGTTGCAAAAGAGATTTATTCAAACTTCACGGTCTCGCTTTAAAGCGAGGGCGGGAATACTGTAGGGCGCGTATTCACAGTCCCGTCCCGCGCGCAGGTTTTTCCCCTTGCTGGTGAAGCAGGCTTGGCGCCCTCTTTGGGACCGGCCTCAGTGCCGGCGCACACCGCTTTGTGAGCCGGTTCAAGTGCAGTAGAAATGGGTTGCCACAGTCTGAGCATCTTGGTCACAATAACAGACGAACACAATCTGCCTAAACTAATAACACACAAACAATTGTAATTTACATGTCTTCATTGAACACACTGTTTAATCATTCACAGTCCCGGCTAGAAAAAGTATGCAAACTGTTGTATTTAATAACTGGTAGAACCTTCTTCAGCAGCAAAACCTCCACCAAACATTTCCTGCAGCTGCTGATCAGACTTGCACAACAGCGAGGAGGAATTTTAGACCATTCCTCCATACAAAAACGATGCAGTTCATCAATAGTACTGGGATACCTTACATGAACATCCCTCTGCAGGTCATGCCACAGCATCTCAATTGGGTTAAGGTGTGGATTCTGACTTAGCTATTCCAAAACATGAATTTTCTTCTTTTTAAGCTATTCTGTTGTTGATTTAATCTTGTGGTTTGGATCATTGTTTTGTTGCATCATCCAACTTATATTAAGCTTCAAGTGTCAGATGGCTACCCTGACATTCTCTTGTTAAAAAAATGTCTTGATGCAATTTTGAATTCATTGTTCCCTCAACAATGGCAAGCTGTCCAGGCCCTGAGGCAGCAAAGCAGCTCTCCAACCATGATGCTCCTTCCACCATATAGTTCGGATGAGGTTTAAGTGTTGGTGTGCAGTGCCTTTTTTCTTCCAAGCATAGCAGCGTGCAGTTCTGCCAAAAATTTCAACTTTTGTCTCAATCTGTCCACAGATCATTGTCCCAGAACTGTTGTAGAACATCCAGGTGGTCTTTTGCAAACTTGATGTGTGCAGCAATGTCTTTTTGAAGAACAGTGGTTTCCTCTGTGGTGTCCTTCCATGAACACCATTCTTGTTCAGTGTTTTTCTTATAGTGGACACATGAACAAAGACTTTAGCAAGTTTTAGAGATTTCTGCAGGTCATTTGCTGTTATCCTTGGGTTCTTTTTAATCTCCATCAGCAGGATGCCCACTCCTAGGGAGAGTAGCAACAGTACTGTGTTTCCTCCATTTGTAGATAATTTCTCTTACTGTGGACTGATGAACACTCAGATCTTTAGAAATGCTTTTGAAGCCTTTTCCAGCTTCATGCATATCTACAATTCTTCTGAGGTCCTCTGAAAGTTGTTTTGATCAAGGAATTTCTTGAGAAGAACAGGCTCTGTCAGTCACCTAACCTGGCATCTTTTTTTTATAGGGCAGGGCACCACTACAACTCACACCTCCAGTCTCCTCTCATAGATTGGAACACCTGACTCCAAATTGCGGTTATAGAAGGCATTACCCCAGAATTTCACATTCTTTTTGAAGCTAGACTGTGATTGTTTAAATGGTGTACTGAGTGTTGATGAGAAGTACACTTTGTGTGCTATTAGTTTAACAGGTTGTGTTTTTATATTATAGTGACTTGGATGAAGATCAGACCACATTTTGTGAGTAATTAATACTGAAAACAAGCTAATTGCAAAGGGTTCACAAACTTGTTATTGCAACTGTACATTTTGATGGTGCATTTTCGGGCTGATTGAGCAATCTGGTGCTTTGCTGCTTCCGAAGGCGTTCAATGAGGTTTTGTGCAAAGTGTGCTGCCTTGAGGCCAACAAGCTTGGAGGGTGTGAGCCTACGATCAACTCCATTTTTCGCTAATCCCACCGCTTAAACAGTTTTGGGCTCCTCATCTGAGAAAAGATTTGCTAGCATTGGAGAGGGTCCAGAGGTGGTTCACAAGTATAATTCTGGGAATGAAAGGGTAATGTTATATGAGGAACATTTGATGTCTCTGGGTTTGTACTCGCTGGAATTTAGAAGGATTGGGGGGGGGGGGGATTGAAACCTTTAGAATGTTGAAAGGCCTAGACAGAGTAGATGTGGAAAGGATGTATCCCATGGTGGGGGAATCTAGCACAAGAGGGCACAGCTTCAGGATAGAAGGGCATCCATTTAAAACAGATGCAGAGAAATTTCTTCAGTCAGAGGATGGTGAATTTGTGGGATTTGTTACTACAAACAGCTGTGGAGGCCAGGTCATTGGGTGTATTTAAGGCAGAGCTTGATAGATTCTTGATTGGACCTGGCATCAAAGGTCATGGGGAGAAGGCTGGGGAATGAGATTGAGGAGGGGGAGAAAAAGATCAGCCATGATTGAATGGTGGATTTAAAAAGCAAACACGAGGAAATCTGCAGATGCTGGAAGTTCAAGCAACACACACAAAATGTTGGTGGAACGCAGCAAGCCAGGCAGCATCTATAGGAAGAAACACTGTCGACATTTCGGGCTGAGACCCTTCGTCAGAAGTTCTGACAAAGGGTCTCGGCCCGAAACGTCGACAGTGCTTCTTCCTATAGATTGAATGGTGGAGCTGACTTGATGGGCCAAAAGGCCTAATTCTGCTTCCGTATCTTATAGTCTTAAAGCTTGAGGAAGATTGAAATCAACGAGAATGTGGGAATTCTTGTCCTGTGCCATTTGCCTGTGGGTGATTGATCTCGCTGCTGCTCCTGAAGGAAGGTGCCTGCATTCGACTGGTCTCTCTCCCTCTCATTTGATGGTGCCGGAGACTTGGGTCTCGGGCAAGGTTTAATCAAACCTTGGTTTGTGAATTGGACTCTGGTCCACATTGTGAAGTGTTTCTGGTTGCTCTCCTGTTACTGCTTTTTTTGTACTATTTTGATCAGGTGGTGCTAGATTGAACTGAACTGACTAATCCTGGACTGTTCAAAATCTTGTGTTATATATTTGTTGTTTTATATTCAGTGTTTTTTACTTTTTTGTTCTATTTGTGCGATTTATTCTTTGAGCATGGGGGGGGGGGGTTGAAGTTTTTCTTTGAACAGGTTCCATGGTTTTCTTTGTTTCGTGGCTGTCGGATGATAAAGCTCAGGGTTGTATACTTTTATATTAAATGTACTTTAAGTCTTTTGAATCTTCATTCTTTCTTTATTCAGCTACATCCTTCTGGTACCGTCTTTAAATAATTTTAAAAGCCCATCTTTTGAATGTTACTTTTGATTATTATTTCTTCAGTCATTTCTCTTACATTTAATGATGTGGAACTTGTATAAATTAGGTTTTTGGGTAATATGGGACAGGAGAAGAGGGAAGGATGTTAGAGAATAATATTTCACCCATTTCAGAGAGTAATATCTGCACATCATTTCAACTCTCCTTCCCATTCCAACATTGATCTTTCTGTCCTCAGCCTTTTTTTTCTATTGCCAATTTGAGGCCAAACACAAACTAGAAGAACAATACTTCATGTTCTGCCTCTTAATATAACTTAATATAATGAACATTGAATTCTCCAATATCAGGTAACCCACATTCCTTGTGTTTCTTCCTCCTGATCACCCCTCCTCACACCTCACCTTTTATGCATGCAAATAAGTGAGAAGTTTTACCCTGCTGTAGTAGCTTCTTGTACCCACTAGATGTCTTCAATAAGGTTAAGCTGAGGAGAATTCTCTCGTAGTGACTGGAAGTTCTGTAGTATTTTGTGTAAATGATAAAATTCCTGGTTTTTGTAGCTCACAGTTAATCTTCCAGTCAGTTTTGCTTCCTGTTAGATGTTAGAAATGTGTTGTAGGTGAAACTAAATTATGCAGACCAAGGAAGACATCCATTTTGATTCACATTTGTAACTGCCCTGGAGGATAGCAGTGTATGGTGCCGTATCACCTAGGGTTTCCTTTTGCTATTCAGTGGGTCCTAATGAAAAGTGTATGTATGTAGATAGTTGTTTTGATGCTCAATGTTGTTGACTATCCTTTCATTACTTACTGGGGAGGAGGGGAAATGTGAGGTTTTCACACAACTAAGTGCAAAATAAAGGGACATAAACTTGTTTTAAAGTATCTATTCTCTGAAGAAATTTACTGAGCTGAAAATAATTGTCTGACTAGATACTCGCATGGAGAGGTGGTGGCTATATCTGAACTACGGGAATTTGAAGAACTGGACCTCAGTTCACTTGAAGTGGGGTCATCCTGTTTAGCTAAATTTGAAGATGAGATTTGGTACCCAGCTAAAATCCTAGGTGAGTACATTACATATACATTTAATTCTAATTCCAAGAAACTGAAAAATATAATATTAAAACTGTAGATTCTGAGTATGTTGTGTAGTTCAGAATATGAATATTAATTATTTAATGCCTATATTCATGAGATAAATTCAACTTTTACAGTTCAGAGGCTAATGATCTGCTAAAAGTTACAGGATGCCTGGATTGTTATTTAGATTTTGTGTAAGAAATGTTTGAATTTTTATCAGTTGTTATTATTAAACATAATGCATTTTATTAGAAAAGAAAACATTATTTTAAGTGGATTCCAGTTAATTGTGACACATCAGGACCAGTACATCTTGGCCCACTTAGCTGAAGTTTCAAGGAAATGGGTAAAAACGTATTAAAAGAAGATAAACTACTGTTTAATTGAGCAGCAAATAATGTATTTAAATAAAATATGGAACAGATTAGAACACTACCAATCCTACTACAGTGCTATAAAACCAAACCAGTTCATAATAGTTAATGACAGAGGAATTTATCCAGCGTATGCTGCTGTGTATGGAGTGTCCAGGGAGGGGTAGTAGCTCTGGTACATGGGCTGGTCTTTTTCATTCTGGGGTAGCTCAATCACCTTGGTCCCCATCTCTCACCTGTGGCTCCAAGTAGATATTTGTATGTAATAGCAGTCACACTCTGATACACAACTTTAACAGGCAGGCTAAACTAGGTAAGGGTAGCCAACATGCCTTGTACCCTAGTGAAATAGGGGCAACCTGTCCTAGTATTTGAAGTCAGCTCTGGCTGACTGGGCAGATGAGCTTAACAGTGAGAAGGCAATTCTGCAGTGCTTTGTGGAGAGTGAAGGGCATGATGGGGCATAGAGGAAGTCATGGTTATGCACTGCAACCGGGGAAGACTCCAGTTTGTTATGGCTACTCATACCACTCGACCTGGACTTCCAAAATCGAAAGAGTGGAACTGTACCAGTGCCACAGCTTTTCCACTTTTAAGAACTCTCCCACCCAGGTCTCACTGTCATTGTCAGGTTGTTGGACAGCCAATACACTTCCGTGTAGATTGATTGGAAATGAACAAAATTAACATAGACAGTTAGTGCAGATAATCGATTGGCTTCATACAGGTTTTCCTCCAAATCTTTATTCTCATTAGAACATTCAAGATGATTGTCAATACTTTCAAATTCTTTGTAGTTCTTAACTTTACGAAGTAGTAAAATAATTTCATTTTCATTCCTGGCTGTTTCTGATATCTCCAAGCCTGACTGCTTGAAACCGCAGTGAGCAAAACAGTTATGAATTGTCTTGCTGCTTATTTCTTGCCAACTATCAGTGACAAAAATTGCTGCTTTATCAACATAAGCTCAGGCAGCTGAAGCTTTTTAAAAAGTGTTTGCTCTAAGCACTCTAAACAAGTCTGCAGTAAAACTGTGAATACATAATTATGCTTTGGCTTATCACTCAGAGGTGATGCATGACATTAGTGTGTAGGTTTCACTGCACCTATGAACCTGACAAGGGAAGAACTCATCTTTCATGGGCATAGAGGCTTGTTTCTGAGCTTCCATAATTTTAGGTTGAAATGTCTCAAACTAAATCTCCCAGGCTACTGAATCTGTTCAGAAGCAGATTTTTAGAAAAACTGCTTAAGATGCAAGTTCCTCAGCTCTGTATGTATTAATTAAAACTTTTTCAATTATTTTGCAAATAAAATTACCATTTCTGCCCTATAAGTTCTATAATTTAGGTCAGCATTATTATTTAAACTATGCCTTTTAAATTATAAAATCTTGAAGAAGCATATAACCTGCTATTTGCTTTAAATGAGCTGAAATTCTGTTACTGCATTAGATAAACTTCCAGATGATGTGTTCTTTTTAATTCGTTGTATTATTTTAGCATGTGAACTTCATCATATTTTGTTCTAGGCTTTGGTCAGCAGGTGGCGTTCTAGAACGGCTTTCTTTCATTTACTGTACTTAAAATTTGTTTTCAGACTTTGGATGTAGATAAGTTTGAAACTTAATAGCATTTAAAGTACATCTTTAAAATATGACAACATGATTTTCATAATAGCCTCGGCTATCTCAATCATTCCAGTTTCTTTCTGAAGGCCTGTTTTATGCTTTGGATTTTGTTGAAACGGTGTATATTTGTACCTGGTGCCCTTGTTCTCTGATACACCATTCTGTGATATGAAATTATTTTGTCTTTGTGCAAAATAAATTTCCAAAATATAACATGACAGAACTTGTATTTAAAAATGAGAAAGCAGGTTATAAAAAGAAAAGCAGTTACAAATAATAAGTTTGGAGCACATTCATTATAATACCATAGGCAAAGCACTTCAATTTAGGAAAAAGTATAAATATTTCTGAATTTTGGCTAATGCATGAAAATAATTTTTTTTCAGATATAGACAATGGTTACTTTACAGTAAAATTTGAATCCTTGCTTCAGAAAGAAATGGTAGTGGAAGGGGATGGGATTATGCCAGTTCATCAGACTGATGAGTCTTCCTCATCATCTAGCTCTGAGGATGAAGGCCAACTTGGTTATGCTAAAGGTATGTTCTACAACAGAAAGTTATAGCTGGTTATTTGCTTCCGTAAATTGGATTAATTGCACAATATTATATAAAAACAATTCTTTGAGAAGAGCGAATGTTTTAACATTTAAAAAAAAATGTTAAGCAATACTTATAACGTAATGCTTAGGATGAAATTGTAAGGTGACTATTTGCCTGAAATGCAATTGGATCTATGGGCCAATCCCAGTACAGCTGGCCCCTGTTTTTTGAACGTTTGCTTTACGACAGCTCGCTGTTACAAAAGACCTACATTAGAACCTGTTTTCGCTAACCAAAGAGGATTTTCGCTTTTATGAAAAAAGCCGCCCACTTTATACATGTATTTACCCTGAGAAAGACTACAGTGACCGTGAAGCCTCGTGCGAGCAGTTATGTGCGCATGGGTGTACGTGCGTAGGTGTGTACGTGCCAGTTTTTTTCTCTCCAAATCGACTTTGGCTTGCTGTCTTCCCGATTTTGATAAGTGAATCTACACTGTACTTACAATATTTCTACTTTATATAGGCTGTATATTTATCATGTCATTTCTGCTTTTACTGTATGTTAGTGTTATTTTAGGTTTTATATGTTATTTGCTATGATTTGGTAGGTTATTTTTTGGGTCTGGGAACGCTCAAAAAGTTTTCCCATATAAATTAATGGTAATTGCTTCTTCGCTTTACGGCATTTCGGCTTACAAACGATTTCATAGGAACGCTCTACCTTCAGATAGCGGGGGAGTCCTGTATGTGGTAATCTTTTGAAATACTTATTTAAATTTTATCTTTGACCGGAGTTGGGCTTAGGTATGCGAGCTTCAGAACAGTCTAATTTTCATTATTCAAGGCTGAGCTCCATTTGTTTTTAGGCATTATTTTATGAACACACATGAGCTCAACCTCTTCTCAGTTATTTCTAAAATTAGGGGCTATGGTGTAAATTCAGTTCATTATGATATATAATAAGTTCCAATAATTTGCAATGCAATTTTTGGGAAATCACTATAGTTCATTATCTGTTCTCTAGCTCTTGTTCCCATGCTTCCTTTAATCTCAGCAGCGGCTTGTTTCCCATACTTCCTTGAAATTCACTGGGGTTGCTTCCCAAGTTCCTTTAAAACTCACCTTATTCATTGGAAAATTCATTTTACTACAGTTAAACAGCTAAAGAAAAGTGAATTAAGTGTGTGGAGGTATTAATAGAAATAATGTCCAGTAATCCAGAATATCTCCCATTTTTGGACTGCCAACTTCTTAAGGATACAAAATTATCAAACGTTACAGCATATATTTGTATTATTCCATTGGGCTCTTTATGTATGTTCAAAGGTGTAAGGAAGTGTGACTTGAACCCTTGTCTATAAATAATTTTTATAGGTCAAAGAAACTTGTTGGCATCCAATATTAGCACATTGTGCCAGCTTTATTGACAAATTCGTATAAAAATGCTTGAGGAACTTAGCTAGGAAATTAATTGATATTCACAGAATAAGTTGGGTCTGTGATTGTTCACTCTAATGAGATAAGTACATTCGGCCCTCCTTATCAGCGGATTCCACATGCATGAATTCAACCAACCACGGATTGCGAAAACCCGAAAGTGCTCTTCCCCGCGCTTGTTGTTCGAGCATATACAGACTTTTTACTTGCCATTATTCCCTAAATAATGCAGTATAACAACCATTTTACATAGTAATTTTGTTAACAAAGATATTCTGTAATGTTATTTAATAAGTACAAATGTTGATTTTCATAAAGTTGCTAATATTTGATGTATTAAAGCACTTCCTGAGTCCTTTTCTCTCTGTGCTAACTTCTGAACTCCTCCCGCCACCCCATCCCCCAGCAGCTAACTCTGTAGGCAAGCATTCTGAAGCTTATTTTCTATTTTGACTGTTTTGGTAGATTGTGCTTCCACTATTAACGGTCTTTCAAGAATATGCCAGCATTGACCGACTTCATAAACCTGGTCGAAACACACTTAACTATTTTCTGCTTGATGACTTTATTTCTTCCTGTGCGGCTTTGTGAGATATTTTATATATGTTTTGAGTAAACTGTTGAAGTAAAATAGACTATTGAAATCAAAATGCAGGTTCATTGCCCTTTTTCCGAAATGCTTGTGACTGAATGTGTTTTGGATTTCTGACTTGGAATATATAATCAGAAAGCTTGGGATTACCGTTATTTCTGACTCAGAACTTATGTAGGCAGACAGTGTTTTACCATGTTCATTGCACAGACAATATGTACTTAACAGTAAACATTATTACATACATGACAATATGTGTACAAGGTTACAAAAGCAGCACAGCAGCATCAGGAGAATCTTGAATCAGCTGGCAGGTTTTCAGCCTCCAACTACAATGCTGTGTTTTGATTGAAAGGTTACAGTACACTGTTTTATTATTTTTTAAGGTTTTGTGTAAGGTATAAAAAAATCAACATTGTAAACTTGTTCTGGTATTAGATTTTCATTAGTGATGATCTTCGCAAACTCATCAATGATCAGCAGACGCTTTAATGCCATGCCTTAAATTTCTGCAAACAGCTTGCAGGATATTCACAATTACTTTCAATGTTCAGTCCAAACTAAGGGTGTAGCTATGGGCACTCGCATGGGCCCTAGCTATGCTTGCCTCTTCGTGGGTTATGTGGAACAGTCTATGCTCCAAATCTATACTGGTACTGCTCCCCAACTTTTCCTTCAGTACATTGTTAACTACATTGGTGCTGCTTCCTGTACCCATGCTGAGCTTGTCAATTTCATTGACTTTGCCTCTAACTTTCACCCAGCTCTCAAATTCACTTGGTCCATCTCAGACACTTCTCTCCCCTTTCTCGATCTCTTGGTCTCCATCTCCGGAGGTAGACAGTCCACTGACATCTTCTATAAACCCACTGACTCCCATAACTACCTTGATTATACCTCTTCCCACCATGCCAAATGCAAAAATTCTATTGTCTATTCCCAGTTCCTCCATCTCCGCCGCATCTGCTCCAAGGATGAGGCTTTCCATTCCAGGGCATCCCAAATGTCCTCTATCTTTAAGAATCGTGGTTTCCCTTCTGTCATTATCAATGATGCTCTCACCCGTATCTCCTCCATTTCCCGCACTTCAGCCCTCACCCCAGTCTCCCATCACCACACCAGGGACCGTGTCCCCGTTGTCCTCACCTATCACCCCACCAGCCTCCGGATCCAGCATATTATCCTCTGCAACTTCCACCACCTTCAACAGGACCCCACCACTAAGGACATCTTTCCCTCTCTACCCCTCACTGCTTTTCGCAGGGATCGTTCCCTCCGTGACTATCTGGTCCACAAGTCCCTCCCCACAGATCTCCCACCTGGCACTTATCCCTGCAAGCGTAAGTGCTACACCTGTCCCTACACTTCATCTCTTACCACCATTCAGGGCCCCAAACAGTCCTTCCAGGTGAGGCAACACTTCACTTGTGAGTCTGTTGGGGTAATCTATTGCATCTGGTGCTCCCAGTGCAACCTGTACATTGGCGAGACCCGACGCAGATTGGGGGACCACTTCGTCCGCCACAACAGACAGGATCTCCCGGTTGCCACTCACTTCAACTCTCCTTCACATTCCCATTCAGATATGTCCATACATGGCCTCCTCTACTGCCATGATGAGGCCAAACTTCGGTTGGAGGAATAACATTTCATATACCATCTGGGTAGTCTCCAGCCCCTTGGTATGAACATTGAATTCTCCAACTTCCGGTAATTCTCTCCCTCTCCTTTCCCCCATCCCACCTTCACTCTGTCTCCTCTTCTAGCAGCCTGTTGTTACGTATCCCGTAACTGGATAACTTACCAGCAAAGATAGAGAGGTCTGTTGAAGTCTGTTGTCACTATTTTCAAACGTTTTCATTTATAAAGGGACACAAAAGTAGGGTTAATACATATATTCAGATAGTGCACATTGTCAACATTCAATCTAAAGCGCGGGTATAGTAATGATCATCATTAAGAAGTGAGCTCTGCTGGTGACTAGGGGTTAATAAATTGTCCGTTGGAAATATAAAAGTCACTCTGAAAGTCTGCAGGCCTCAGCCCTTTGAAAATCGCTGGGTTTTGCGTGGGGCAACCGAGAGAGAGAGATTGGGGGAGAAGAGAAAGAACTTGCCGAGTCTTGATGAATCTTCCGTGAAATCGGGGGAGCGTTGGTTTCCTCTCCCCGATGTTAGTTAAAAGCGGTTTTCTGTGATTCCAGCCACAAATTCCAATCCCAGAATCTAACGCACGTGGCTTCCTTCAAAATGGCTTCCCGCTGCTGCAGGATCACTCTCTCGTGTCTTCTGGGTGTGTCTGAGGGGCAGTCCCCCTGAGACTCTCCTTTATACTTCCTCACGGGGTCGCAGGTGTCAATCAGGTTGGGATGATGCAATCTCTCTCTCAACCAGCCCACCTTGCCCGAGGGCTTTTCACGTGGTCTCCATGAGACAATTGTTGCTGGCATCTTATTCTGCATCCCTGGTGGGACGTGCAATTTTTCACGTTTCTCTCTCTCTCACTTCCTGGGTCTACTGACCCCCCCCCCCTCAACGGGTGCTCTTGCGATTCTCACAAAGGAGGGGGCTGGGATCATAACACCTCCTCTCTTAAAAAAACATTTTACCAGCGGTTAAAACGGAGTGGTCCACAGCCTTACAGGAGTTTTGGATCTAACACAATACACAAGTTTTTCTTTTCACAAAATACTACCGTTATACCTTCCAGTCAGTATCTAAATAGTTAACGATTACAGTGTCCCTTTCTTTCATATCTTAACATTGCGAACCGTACATCAGACTTCAATTCAATAACCACCTATTTAAATTTTTTTTCTCTAAGCACCAAAACTAAGGAGGTGTGACCTTAGCTTAGGTGCATTTAGAAAAGTTTACGCGAATACTAATCGTTTCAGTCGTTTAACTTAACCGGCAGGTCTCAAAAGGACTGTCTTTATTATTCACAGGCTTTGGCGCAAACCCGTTCAACCTGCCTGGCTGTCTAACAATGGCATCTCCATTAACTGTCGCCTCTTTTTTGGCGAGCCCCCCCCCCCCGTGGGGAACGTGAGTAATTTTTCGTGGTGAACTCCCGCCAGCCTCGTTCATCGGGGTTATTTTTGCAACACCTTGCCCCAAACTTAGACCCTTTTCACCCAATTCTTCGATTTTACCCAGGTGGCTGGCCTTTTTATCAGTCCCCTTCAGGCTATTGGTATTTGATTCGAACTCTTTGCTCAAGTAGCCTGTCGAAGGCAGCCTTTTCACACCCCATCCTGGCATAACAATAGAGTGGGGGGCCCCGCTATTCCCCGGCTCACTCTGTGAGCGATCTGCCAGGTTTAAGATTTCTTCCTTCGATTTGGAAACTACAGGCTTTTCGTTTCCTTCGCCAACAATCCTCACCCCCCATTCTTAAATTATTCATTAACTTTGAACACTCCTTCGAGTACAGACGCCGGGGAACTCACACTTTCCCCGGTTACCAAGGTTAACCCTTTTCCCACTGAACTGAGTCTGTCTGACCCACAAGGACGGCCGCCCCGTTCCACTGGGTCAGATACCTCAGACTTCTTCTGAGCTCCGTTACTAGGTTCAGCACCTCGGGCATCCCCATCTCGGACACACTCAAACGGGACATTGGCCTCTTCCAGGCTTTCAACACCCGTACCTTTTTCAAATTCTAACTTCCCCCGATCCTCCCAGTTACTCTCTGGGCAGCTCCCACCCGGGGAAGGCGCAACTCTGCGAGCTGAAACAACCTCCTCGGTCCTTTCAGCAGACCCCTTCGAGGCAAGGGTATCCTTTCCATCTAGGACTGCCCTCCTCTCGTTATCGGTAACACCTTTAGAACTCTCAAGTTCTTCTCTCGTGTCTTCTGGGTGCGTCTGAGGGGCTGTCCCCCTGAGACTCTCCTTTATACTTCCTCACGGGGTCGCAGGTGTCAATCAGGTTGGGATGATGCAATCTCTCTCTCAACCAGCCCACCTTGCCCGAGGGCTTTTCACGTGGTCTCCATGAGACAATAGTTGCTGGCATATTATTCTGCATCCCTGGTGGGATGTGCAATTTTTCACGTTTCTCTCTCTCACTTCCTGGGTCTACTGACCCCCCCCCCCCCCCCCAACGGGTGCTCTTGCGATTCTCACAAAGGAGGGGGCTGGGATCATAACACTATCACCTCTCATGACTCTGCCTTCTTCTACTACCTGTAGTGTTTTCCCCTTAGATTCCTTCTTCACCTCTCCTGCCTTTCCCCTCTCCCAACCCTTGATCTTTCCTCTGATTGGTTTTCCACCCTCCCCCCACCTTCCTTATAGGGCCCCTGGCCCCTCCTCCTTTAGTCCTGATGAAGGGTCTCGACCCGAAACGTTGACTGCTTCTTTCAACAGATGCTGCCCGACCTGCTGTGTTCATCCAGCTTTTTTGTACATCTGATTTGACCACAGCATCTGCAGTGCACTTTGTGTTCAGTCAACGATAGATCTTTGCTTGTTTCATGATCAGCATCCCATTAAGCAGCAGATGTGCACTCCAATGCTGATGCATCCATTCTTTCAATACACGATTGAGATCTTTAATTTTCACTTTATGCAGAGTTTTTCTGTTTTTCATTAGCTTCTGTTTATTGCATATTTGAGTTTACTTCTTAGAATTGTTCATAGTGTGCAGTGACCTGTGCATCACCTGGGAACCTTCCCAGCGAGTTTTTAAATTTCCATTTGTGACGTTATGTCAGTGCTCAAATGGATTTTGGAGGTTTTGAGATTTTGAAATTTCAAATAAGGGTTACTTGTATTACATTATATAATGTTTTTCATGTTCATAGCGGTTTACTTTCTATTTACTTGTACTTGTATTATTTTGTTTCAGTTTTGGATACAAAATCTGAGGGGATAGAAAGTTGGACTGCAGCTTCCAGCTCGTCATTTGCTGGTTGGGAAGCCCACACTCGTGGCATGGGATCCAAACTAATGATTAAGATGGGTTATGAATTTGGCAAAGGTAAGAGTAAGCAATTACCCTGGTTATTAAGAGTCACCTAGTAGAAAAATTCCTAACATGTTCAGTACTCTGCTGAGATCCAAATAAAATATTAATTTGCATGTGCGTTTATTTCTATTAGTAATGGCCTTTTTAATTTACTGACTTTTGTATGTAAAATATAATTTTGTTGTGAAATTGGACCATGTTGAATCACTGATGGTCCTCTGTAACTTCAGGAAAGGTAAAGTTGTATCACAAACTGAACACAGTTTCCCAAATTAAACTTGATGCTTGTAATACTTATATTCTTGACTTTCAACAGAGGTGTAGTGTTGTGAACAAGAGATACTACTAAAGAAGTAATTGTACTCTTTTGAAGAGATATATAATTTGTATTTTTAATTAATAAACTCTACTCCCTTCTAAATGAAAATAACTATGTGCAACATGTTTGACACAAATTAAAATTGAAAGTGCAGGGTAGGCAACAGCTTTAGAGGGAGAAATTATATTAATATTTCAGGTCAGTGACAATTCATCATTGATCAGAAAGATAAGCTTTGCGCCTGTCTCCCCAGATTCAGCCTGACCTCCTGAGTATTTACAACTTTGTTTTATTTTAGTTACATGTACTCATTTACTTTTCGATTTCTAGTGCGAGTCTGTTCTTCTTTTAGGTTTAGGAAAAAATGCTGAAGGTCGATTGGAACCTGTACATGCAGTGGTTTTACCACCAGGGAAGTCCCTGGATCAGTGTACTGAAATCCTGCAAAAGAAGAGAGAAGGAAAACTGAACCATCTTCATAAAAAGAAACACAGGAGGAAAGGTCAAGGGGGTTCATGTGTTAAAGAGAGAAAACCTCAACAAACTGTGTTTGACTTTTTGAATGATAATCTTAAAAGTACTGGGCAAACTAGCAGCTTGTCAGTTCAAGCTGAATTTCCAAAAAGAGAGAGAAACAGCAAAGAATGTTACAAGGCAAGCAAAAGCACAAAGAAAATTCTAAGTATCCAGCTCTTTCAGATAATGCAAAAGATAGACCATACTGAAAAGGACATTGCAAAAATTATGGAAGCACTTGCAAGAAACGTTGGAAGGTATCTTCTGCAATCTTTATAATTTCATCTTTAATTGGTGGATTCTATAACATTATTAAATCATTTCGGTTATGATAGTGTGTAGTTACTCTCGAATTTGACTCAATAGGCACTCCATCACTTTCTCGCGTGCTCAGTATGTTAACTGGGAGAAACTGGCAGTATTTTTCACTTTCGCCAATTAGATAGTAATTTAGAAAGAAAATCAAAACACATAGCTCAAATCTGAAATAAAACAGAAAATGCTGGAGATGCTTAGCAGGTTACATTGCATTTGTGGAAAGAGAAAAGGGGTTAAATGTTTCGGGTCTGTATCCTTTTGTTACAACTGGGAAAGGGGAGTAAACTAGGTTGTCATTTGCAGAAAAGGTGAAGTAGGGATGAGTGGAACAAAGGAAAATCTGTGATAGTGAAACCAAGTGGGCTAAGGTGGCAGTTGGAGGTAGATTATTCCTCTATGTAATGTTGCAGGATTGTTTTTGCTCAGATTACCATAATGGCCCCTCAGCACAGAAACAGACCTTCAACGCACTTTAGTCCATGCTGACGAAAATGCCTGTTGATACTAAACATGTTTGCCTGTGTTTAGCTCATCCCCCCCCCCCACCCCCTTAGCCTTTCCTGTCCACTGTCTGTTCAAATGTCTTTTCAAAGTTGTAATTGTACTTGCCTGTCTCATGTCTGATAGCTTGTTCCATATACCTATCATCCTCTGTGTTTGGGGGAAGAAAAGAAACTGTCCCTCAGATCCCCTTTAAATCTTTTCTCCTCTCACCTTAAATCATGTTCTTGTAGTTTTAGACTCCTTTACCCTGGAAAAATAACTGTGACTGTATTTCCTATCTATATCTCTCATAATTTTATAAAACTCACTAAGATCACCCCTGAGCCTCCTTTGCTCCAGGAAAAATTAGTCACAGCCTGTCCAATAGCTCCTTTTGACTCCCAAGCCGCTAGTCCAGGCGACATTCCTGTGAATCCTTTCTGCAACATTTTTAACTTGTTCACATCTGGTAACCAGAACTGAATATAATAATTCAAGTGCAGCCTAACAAAATATTCGTACAACTGAAACATCTTATCTTGACTTCTATATTCAATGGCTTTGCTGATGAAGGCAAATACATAATGCACTGCTTTCACTACTATTTACATGTTGTTGTCACTTTCAGGAAACTCTGTATTTTTACCCCAAGATCTCACTGCTCACTGACACTCTCCAGGCCCCTGGAGTGTATCTGCAGTTGGTTCAGCTTCCAAAAATGCATCTCTTGGCAAATGTCAAGTTAAATGCCATTTGCCATTTTCTTGCCCACTTTCCCAGTTGATCCAGATCATGTAACCTTGAAGACTATCATCTTCACTGTCCACCATTGTTGGTGTCTTCTGCAAATTCATACACACATCGTCAGCGCTTTTACATTCATTCAGTTTTCCAGTGCTACCTTGCCAATTTATTGTTCCTCCTGCTCACCTGATATTTCATTTAATTCTCCAGTGTACTGATTCTCAAATCTTCTTATCATTTCCATCCTTGTGATCTTTGCTACCTTTGCGTTGAAATCTACATCCAACAATCCTCAGCTAGCATCTTCCAAATTTTCCCCCAATGGTTGTAGATTCATAATAACCAATTCACCTACAGAGCCCTTTCCAAACTCAACGGTCTTGTACCACTCAATCCTCAAGAATGTTTTATTTACCTCACACTTAATTATATGATCTAGCTGTTTTCTTCATTCCTTTACAACACTTCACCCTTTGTAATTTGCTACCTATAGCATTTTCAGATTCTAATTTCAAAATTAACATTAAGTAGTAGCCATTAATTTATTGTCAACATTGTAACTGATCTCAAGTTTCTTTTGTTGAATCATTGCAAAAATTAATACTTTTAAAGGGAAGAATAAATGTTGTTTATCTGGTACAGAACCACAAAAGTGGTCTCAAACAGTAAAATATTTTTCAATCCTTTGTAAAAGTGAAGATTTAACTCCACAATGGAGGAATGCCAAGAATTATGTAACATTAACATCACTTAATGGTATGTTTCAGCATTCTTTACTGATTTATTACAGAGACAAAGCAGTAACTTCTCATCTGGAAGAGAAGTTGTCTAATGCAAGGAAGCAATTGTCCTATCTAAAGTCTCAGGAATCCGGGGCCCAGCGTGAACAAAAGAGAGCAGACACGCACAAGATGATGACCAAATTCTGATTTTAAATCTTACAGTGCTGTTTGTTCATTTTTGAAGTGTACCAATTTGTGCGGCATTTTCCTCTGTAAAATATATGCAATGAAATTGATGTGTAAAAATGGTCCTTAGTGTTTGTGTTATTAGTATCTCTTTTTGAAGGTTTCACTAAAAAGTAAAGATTTTTTCCATTAGAAACTTTATGTGAGTGCTCTGACATCACAGTTGCTCTACTAACTTTTTAAAAAAATACTTTTTAAGACGGTAACTGTTTCAGTCATGTAAATTATAAGCTGCAGTCCTGAAAATTGTGTTCACCTGTGATTTTGTACAACTTAAAAACACAGAGTTAAACTCAAGGCAAACCTCAAATTGTTCAGATCAAACTCGTAATAGTGTAAAATAAGTATTTGAAAATAAAGAAATTTTCTGTTTTCATGTGTTTACAGACTGGAAGTTCAATTGCATTGTCAATTTCAAATAATAAACTATTTTTGATTCTTGGATTAACACCTTGCCATTTGAGGAGCTTTGACACCATTCAGTTAAGCATTAGAGTAGATCTGGAAACTTCACAGCTGTTTGTATCATATAGACCTTATTTATTTCTAGATTGTTTAATGCACTCATTGAAAACTTGAAATACCATCTGAAGGTAACACAGCAGAGGAACTCAACATTAAAAGTGTGTGTGAACTGGAAGATGCTACAGAGAGGTGAAACAGAATTTGGTGAAATTTGATTTCAAAATGACATCTGTGATACACAGCAGTGAACATGTACAGGCTAGTGCATAAGTGCAACTTGGTGTAGTCAAGTGCAAGGTAGTAAATGTATAAAACACAAAGTGCTGAACAACTCACTAGGACAGGCTGCATCAATGGAAAACAGTAAAGAGTCGATGCTTTGGGCTGAGACTGGCAAGGGTGGTAATGTTTATGGAGGAGGAGGTTGACAAAAATGCTTTATGTGGCAGTGTTTGAATAAACATAAGGTAACGTATTGATAAGCTGAATGAAATGACCAGGAACTTAAATTGCTTTCTGCCACATCAAGAAATTAAAGTAATGTAGCAGTGAGTGTGACACTCTTACAGGCGTCTGGACATTTGGAGCTCAGTTCTATATCCTTCCCATGAATGTGGGATTTCTCTGGGCACTGAGGTTTTCTCCCACAATCCAAAGGTGTACCAGTTAGTCAATTCATTGGTCATTGTTAATTGTCTTGTGATTAGATGAGGGTTAAATAGGTGGGTTTGAAATGCAGTTTTCTGATTTGTGCGCATGTTATCTCCTCCTCTGATGGCCACTGCTAAGTTTTAGCTATTAGTAGTTAAAAGTTCAGAATCAACAGTTCAAATTCCATGTCATGTCAGAATAATCTAACAATAAATCTCTCTGTCCTTTTGATCAATATATAGGAGGGTTTGAGGTGGCCTCAGAATAGCTGCAAGGATCTCACCCAGTGACACCCCATCCCAAGCTGTCCTTTCAATTGCTGGCTCAACCTTTCAAAGGGCCCAGCTTTGTGGTCCCTCCCCATTCAGGCTGGGCTGGTTGCCTTCAGACACTGCAATGTCTTCTCTCTTTCTCTGTCGTATCATCAAGGTTGTGGAACCTGATATCTCTGCCATAACTAGGATCGCTCTCAGCTACCTTCCCCAATATCTATTAGAAACATAGAAAACCTACAGCACAATAAAGGCCCTTTGGCCCACAATGCTGTACCGAACATGTACATTACCTAGATTTACCCATAGCCCTCTATTTTTCTAAGCTCCATGTACCTATCCAGGAGTCTCTTAAAAGACCCTAGCGTATCTGCCTCCATCACCATTGCCAGCAGCCATTCCACGCACTCACCACTCTCTGCATTTATATATAAAAAAACTTACCCCGGCATCTGTACCTGCTTCCAAGCACCTTAAAACCGTGCCCTCTCATGTTAGCCATTTCAGCCTTGGGGAAAAGCCTGTGACTATTCACACAATCAATGCCTCTCATCATCTCATCCTCTGTTGGTCCAAGGAGAAAAGACTGAGATCACTCAACCTATTCTCAAAAGGCATGCTCCCCAATCCAGGTAACATCTTTGTAAATCTCCTATGTACCCTTTCTATAGTTTCCATATCCTTCCTGCAGTGAGGTGACCAGAACTGAGCACAGTACTCCAAATGGGGTCTGACCAAGGTCCTATACAGCTGTAATGTTACCTCTCAGCTCTTAAACTCAAACCCACGGTTGATGAAGGCCAATGCACCATATGCCTTCTTAATCACAGAGTCAACCTGCGCAGCAGCTTTGAGTGACCTATGGACTCAGACCCCAAGATTCCTCTGATCTATCACACAGCCAAGAAGAGTCTTACTATATTCTATACTACTATATTCTGCCATATTTGGTCTACCAAAATGAACCACCTCACAATTAACTGGGTTGAACTCCATCTGCCCCTTCTCAGCCCAGTTCTGCATCCTATTGATTTACCTCTGTAACCTCTGACAGCCCTCCAAACTGTCCACAACACCCCCAACCTTTGTGTCATCCACAAATTTATTAACCCATCTCTCCACTTCCTCATCCAGGTCATTTATAAAATTCATGAAGAGAAGGAGTCCCAGAACAAATCCCTGAAGCACACCACTGGTCACCACCCTCCTCCAAGCAGAAAATAAGCTGAGAGAGGGAATGGTGTGGGGGGGGGGGCATTACTGGAAGTTAGAGAAATCGATGTTCATGCTATCAGGTTGGAGGCTACCCAGATGGAATATAAGGTGTTGCTCCTCCAACCTGAGTGTGGCTGTATCGTGGCAACAGAGGAGGCCATGGACTGACAATACCCAATATAGATTTTAACCTTATGGAACATACTTGTTAAGAAAAACAAAGTTTCAGAACAGTCCCAGGAGTTCCAATCTCCCTCCAACAACATAAATTTTAAATTCCCAGAATGCAGGAATCTCACCTTAACCCAGATTCCACAGTGCCATTGTGGAATCTGGGTCTCTCCAATTTGATTTCAAAGCAAAAAAACATACACAAAAAAAAACACAGATAAGACAAAACTAAAATTGATGCTTCCACTTTTCTTCCTCAAATTTTTTGAACTTACTTTCTCTCAAAGATTAAACATTCAGACAAACATCGTAAAACATATATTTGCAACCCCCTTCCAGAATTTTAGACATTAAGGTTTTGAAACAAATAATGCTGGAAAGTAATGGTCATGTAATGCTCTTTTGGAAGAGGACAATGAGGCTTGAGAGGAAGTGCAGCGGCGGCCATTTTCAAATTGTCCAATTGCTTCTCAGATCGGAGTTCTGAGAGGCAAGACTGCGCAGGCACGTGAAGGAGGCCCGGGAAGGAGGGAAGATATACAAAGAACGCCGCCTTAAGAAGCGGGCAGCTTCGTTTGCGGGCAGCGGAGTGAGCCGGGCGCAGAGTGTAGGGCTTGGGCTCAGAGGGCACAGTAGGCTTATCTTTTAGTTCTTGTATTTTCAGTTATTTGGGAGGTATGAGTGTGAGGGCAGCTTGTTGTTCTCGGTGTCGGATGTGGGAGATCCTGGAGTCTCCGAGCCTCCCGGACGTCCACATCTGCGCCAGGTGCGCCGAACTGCAGCTCCTGAGGGACCGAGTTAGGGAACTGGAGCTGCAGCTCAATGACCTTCACCTGGTCAGGGAGAGTGAGGAGGTGATAGAGAGGAGTTACAGGCAGGTGGTCACTCCGGGACCACGGGAGGCAGATAGGTGGGTTACAGTCAGGAAGGGGAAGAGGCAGGTACTAGAGAGTACCCCAGTGGCTGTACCCCTTGACAATAAGTACTCATGTTTGAGTACTGTTGGGGGGGACAGCCTACCTGGTGGGAGTGACAGTGGCCGAGCCTCCGGCACAGAGGACGGCCCTGTAGCTCAGAAGGGTAGGGTTAGAAGAAAGAGGTCCATAGTAATAGGGGACTCAATAGTCAGGGGCTCAGACAGGCGTTTCTGTGGAGGTGACCGGGAGTCCCGGATGGTAATTTGCCTCCCTGGTGCCAGGGTTCGGGATGTTTCTGATCGCGTCCAAGATATCCTGAAGTGGGAGGGTGAGGAGCCAGAGGTCGTGGTACATGTAGGTACCAATGACATAGGAAGGAAAGGGGAAGAGGTCCTGAAACGAGAGTATAGGGAGTTAGGAAGGCAGTTAAGAAGAAGGACCGCAAAGGTAGTAATCTCGGGATTACTGCCTGTGCCACGCGACAGTGAGAGTAGGAATAGAATTAGATGGAGGATGAATGCGTGGCTGTGGGATTGGAGCAGGGGGCAGGGATTCAAGTTTCTGGATCATTGGGACCTCTTCTGGGGCAGGAGTGACCTGTTCAAGAAGGACGGGTTACACTTGAATCGTGGGGGGACGAATATCCTAGCGGGGAGGTTTGCTAGGGCTACAGGGCGGACTTTAAACTAGTAAGATGGGGGGGCGGGAGACTATTTGAGGAGACTATGGGAGAGGAGGTTAGTTCACCAGTGGAGCAAGTAAATAGACAGTGTGTGAGGGAGGAAAAGCAGGTGATGGAGAAGGGATGCGCTCAGCCCGAAGATGTAGGGGAGAAGAAAGAAAAGGATAATAAATTTGAATGCATTGTTAGGGATGGAAAGAGAGGAGGCGATGGAGTGTATCTTAAATGTATCTATTTTAATGCTAGGAGCATTGTAAGAAAGGTGGATGAGCTTAAAGCGTGGATTGATACCTGGAATTATGATGTTGTAGCTATTAGTGAAACATGGTTGCAGGAAGGGTGTGATTGGCAACTAAATATTCCTGGATTTAGTTGCTTCAGGTGTGATAGAGTAGGAGGGGCCAGAGGAGGAGGTGTTGCATTGCTTGTCCGAGAAAATCTTATGGCGGTGCTTTGGAAGGATAGATTAGAGAGCTCCTCTAGGGAGGCCATTTGGGTGGAATTGAAGAATGGGAAAGGTGCAGTAACACTGATAGGAGTGTATTATAGGCCACCTAATGGGGCGCGTGAGTTGGAAGAGCAAATGTGTAAGGAGATAGCAGATATTTGTAGTAAACACAAGGTGGTGATTGTGGGAGATTTTAATTTTCCACACGTAGACTGGGAAGCTCATTCTGTAAAAGGGCTGGATGGTTTAGAATTTGTGAAATGTGTGCAGGATAGTTTTTTGCAACAATACATAGAAGTACCGACTAGAGATGGGGCAGTGTTGGATCTCCTGTTAGGGAATGCGATAGGTCAGCTGACAGATGTATGTGTTGGGGAGCACTTCGGGTCCAGTGATCACAATAGCATTAGCTTCAATATAATTATGGAGAAGGACAGGACAGGACCTAGAGTTGAGATTTTTGATTGGAGAAAGGCTAACTTTGAGGGGATGCGAAGGGATTTAGAGAGAGTGGATTGGATCAAGTTGTTTTATGGGAAGGATGTAATAGAGAAATGGAGGTCATTTAAGGGTGAAATTATGAGGGTACAGAATCTTTATGTTCCTGTTAGGGTGAAAGGAAAGGTTAAAGGTTTGAGAGCACCATGGTTTTCAAGGGATATTAGAAATTTGGTTCAGAAAAAGAGGGATGTCTACAATAGATATAGGCAGCATGGAGTAAAGGAATTGCTCGAGGAATATAAAGAATGTAAAAGGAATTTTAAGAAAGAGATTAGAAAAGCTAAAAGAAGATACGAGGTTGGTTTGGCAAATAAGGTGAAAGTAAATCCGAAAGGTTTCTACAGTTATATTAAAAGCAAGAGGATAGTGAGGGATAAAATTGGCCCCTTAGAGAATCAGAGTGGTCAGCTATGTGTGGAACCGAAGGAGATGGGAGAGATTTTGAATGATTTCTTCTCTTCGGTATTCACTAAAGAGAAGGATATTGAATTGTCTAAGGTGTGGGAAACAAGTAAGGAAGTTATGGAACCTATGACAATTAAAGAGGTGGAGGTACTGGCGCTTTTAAGAAATTTAAAAGTGGATAAATCTCCGGGTCCTGACAGGATATTCCCCAGGACCTTGAGGGAAGTTTGTGTAGAAATAGCAGGAGCTCTGACGGAGATCTTTAATATGTCATTAGAAACGGGGATTGTGCCGGAGGATTGGCGTATTGCTCATGTGGTTCCATTGTTTAAAAAGGGTTCTAGAAGGAAGCCTAGCAATTATAGACCTGTCAATTTGACATCAGTGGTGGGTAAATTAATGGAAAGTATTCTTAGAGATAGTATTTATAATGATCTGGATAGACGGGATCTGATTAGAAGTAGCCAGCATGGATTTGTGCGTGGAAGGTCATGTTTGACAAACCTTATTGAATTTTTTGAAGAAGTTACGAGGAATGTTGACGAGGGTAAGGCAGTGGATGTAGTCTATATGGACTTCAGCAAAGCCTTTGACAAAGTTCCACATGGAAGGTTAGTTAAGAAGGTTCAGTCGTTAGGTATTAATGCTGGAGTAATAAAATGGATTCAACAGTGGCTAGATGGGAGATGCCGGAGAGTAGTGGTGGACAATTGTTTATCGGGATGGAGGCCGGTGACTAGCGGGGTGCCTCAGGGATCTGTTTTGGGCCCAATGTTGTTTGTAATATACATAAATGATCTGGATGATGGGGTGGTAAATTGGATTAGTAAGTATGCCGATGATACTAAGGTAGGAGGTGTTGTGGATAATGAGGTGGATTTTCAAAGCTTGCAGGGAGATTTATGCCGGTTAGAAGAATGGGCTGAACGTTGGCAGATGGAGTTTAATGCTGAGAAGTGTGAGGTTCTACATTTTGGCAGGAATAATCCAAATAGAACATACAGAGTAAATGGCAGGGCATTGAGGAATGCAGAGGAACAGAGAGATCTAGGAATAACTGTGCATAGTTCCCTGAAAGTGGAGTCTCATGTAGATAGGGTGGTGAAGAGGGCTTTTGGAACGCTGGCCTTTATAAATCAAAGCATTGAGTACAGAAGTTGGGATGTAATGCTAAAGTTGTACAAGGCATTGGTAAGGCCAAATTTGGAATATTGTGTGCAGTTCTGGTCACCGAATTATAGGAAAGATATCAATAAATTAGAGAGAGTGCAGAGACGATTTACTAGGATGTTACCTGGGTTTCAGCACTTAAGTTACAGAGAAAGGTTGAACAAGTTAGGTCTCTATTCATTGGAGCGTAGAAGGTTGAGGGGGGATTTGATCGAGGTATTTAAAATTTTGAGAGGGATAGATAGAGTTGACGTGAACAGGCTGTTTCCATTGAGAGTAGGGGAGATTCAAACTAGAGGACATGATTTGAGAGTTAGGGGGCAGAAGTTTAAGGGAAACACGAGGGGGTATTTCTTTACTCAAAGAGTGATAGCTGTGTGGAATGAGCTTCCTGTAGAAGTAGTAGAGGCCAGTTCAGTTGTGTCATTTAAGGTAAAATTGGATAGGTATATGGACAGGAAAGGAGTGGAGGGTTATGGGCTGAGTGCGGGTAGGTGGGACTAGGTGAGATTAAGGGTTCGGCACGGACTAGGAGGGCCAAGATGGCCTGTTTCCATGCTGTGATTGTTATATGGTTATATGTACAAGCATTCAACCAAAATTGCAGCATTGTCTGAGCTTTCTCAAATTCCGATCTCTGAAGTTTGAAGCTTGATCTGTAGAATTCTGATTATATGACCTATTTGAGTCTTGGATAATGTATCCTACTTTAGAACATCTCATCCTTATCACACCACCCTTTAGTTCAGACATTTGCTTCCACCTAGTTGTGAGTTTATGTGGTTTTTCTGTTATAATTGGGTCTATTCTGACTGTTTCACAATCTTTTTTTGTGTTCAGCTTGTACCCCGGGATCTCTTGACGTAATATATGGAACCAGCCTGGTTCCAGTTCCTGTTCATCAGGGATGCTGTGGCTATATTGTCGGTTCTGTGATTCTTATCTGTTTGCTGACCCTGACGTCCCGTCTCTGAATCTATGACACCATCTGCCTTACAAAGTGCATTTATTCTCAGGACATTACCTTCATTATTTGGACAGACCCAGAAAGCCACTGGAAAGGGCACTCTCTCTATCTCAAGTAGCTGAAGCTCACTTTTTTCTATCCTCATTGTCATTCACCCCCACCAAACCTGTAAGATAGCCTCTCCAGTCATTGGCAAGGATAGGTAATTTGGGTTACTGAAGCTCCTGTGTTCACTAATGTATCACATTGATGCTTGCCTATTAATGCTCTTGTGTATACCTGTGGGTGACCATTTCTGGCAGTGGGGGCTACCGTTAGCTGTTTGTTTGACTTGTATGCTATCTTTACTAGTTTTATAGTCTGGTCAGTGTGGGAGAGAAGATTATTTTGTGGTTTCTGCCTGTCTTGGTTGATGACTGACTCACTTTCTTTCCTTCTTGTGATATTGTCTCACTCTATGGCCTATGAGGCAACAGCTGTAACAGATCATCTTTTCCTTTCAATGTCTGTTCTGGCAGTCCTTTGCTAGGTGCCCAGTTGTTGGCACACAAAGCAAGTCCTCTGTGTCCTTACTGCAGCTATATCCACTACAGCCAAGTCACAACTTCTCTTTCCTGTCTTTCAGTCTATTTTCCTAGCTTATGAAACTATTGTAGAGTAGGTGGATCTCACAGTTTAAAACCTCCATCTTCAGGAAAACTGGATCATCACTCTCTGTATAACCCAGTCCTGGGTATTCCCCATAGGTCCAGTATTTTCATTCTGCATTGTCCATGGCAAGTTTACTGGCTTTGTGAATAATTGACATTATCATTCCCCAGTTGTTCTCAACTCCTCCTCGTATCTGCTTCATTACTTTCTTAAAATTCCGATACTTCTCCTCATTACTGCCATTACCATTAGTTGCCCATGTTTCATCCCGCACCCCTGTGGTTAGATTGGCTCATATATTCTGTAGGCATTTAGCTTTAACCAAAATGTGCATGTTCTTAGGGTGCATCTGATGGACCTTGGTCATTTCTTCTAACTTATGCAAAAATTCTGCATTGCTACATGCAACTCTTAAATGAGGGCATTTCAGATAAAATGCTTTTCTCCACCGGTGAAGGGCTTGTGGATGGTAGAGATGAGTGTAAGTGGCTGGCTGGGATCACTGGGGTTCTGAGCCTGTCGTTGCTGGTCTGTATAGGTGCCGTCCCAGCGGGCGGTACTGGGTCTAACTTCTCCTGCTTGTGGGTACTTTCCCATTTGTCAACTTGCTGGTCTAACTCTTCCCAATCCACCACATTGCTTTCCTTAGCAGCCATTCCCATGACTGCTGCTCAGCGATCACCCACCTGCTGGGCTTTATCCCATTTACCTCTCAGTCTACCCAGATCCTTGACGAATATATTTGTGTATTTTTTTAATTGCTTCACCCATTTTCACCTACATCTCTCTCTCGCTTGCTTTCTGTAAGTGTTCTAATTGTTTCTTCAATCTTCATGTACACTGTCTCACTTTCTCTGTATTCATCCCTTTCCTTCTGTAGCTCTGCTATTTGTACACTATGTGACTCCTGACACCCTCTTGCAAATACACGTGACATAGAATGACTGCTGTTTTACCTCCCTTCCTCTTTGACTGGCTTTTCCACCACTGTCAATGTTCCTCTGGGCTCCAGGTCTTAACCTACCTGGCTTTATGCATTTCTTATTCAACTTTCTCAAGTTTATGAAGTATATACAGCACACAGCGAGTTCTCTCCTTTTCACAATTAAGCCCATGATATTGCTGTATCCATTTTACAAGTTAAATATTCTTATACTATCTTCTCGGCTTGTGCTTTGATTCTATAAGATTTTTCCCACACGTACAATCTCCTGAGCGAGTATGTACACATCCCTTGGGCATCCAAAATGGTCAGTAACCACCTGGTGGCTGTGTCTCGACAAACTATCCAGCGCTATCTAGCAATCGGTCTCTTAAACAAAACAAGCACAAACACACACCACGACAATTTCACATCTACCTTTCCAGATCTCCACTGTGTTCTTTGATGACACTGTGGTTATGGCCCAAGCAGATCTAAGCATGGGGTGTTCACAGTCAGAAATATTCACTCCTTAGACTGCTGGGTTGCTGGCGATGTAATTGGGTCACAAATATATCCTGGACAAGTCCCCAAATGTTGTGACTGTGATCAAAGTCATCAAAGATTTACTGGAGTTGTGGATATGAAAGTCTTTATTCATCACGACAAACAGACTTTCTTGTGTTTACTTATGGTAGAGGCTCACAAACCCAAAAGTATTGTACATGTTTGTACATTACATTTTTATGCCCTTAAGATCAAAGGTAACAGCAGGTGATTAAAATACAATCTCAGTAGTTACAATAACATCTTTTACTTCAATATTTTGGATTGCCAATGCTTCCTTTGAATTACATATCTAGAATGGGAACACCTCTGAATGTCCAAGCATTTCTTTTGACACAAATATTCTCAAAACTTCTGAAGGCAGAGAGCCAGATGCCAGAGTACACAATGGAACAGCTGTTGATTGCAGTTATGCCTGTGGTAATGTTTGATATGCTAAGTGACATTAGCCTGATCTGCCAGCTTGAACTCAGTCACAATGGTACAAATAACAACCAATGTGCCTGATTTGGTGCAAGCCAAATAACACAACCCATTGTCTTACCATTAGGCTGATACATAGGCAAATATGATTCATAGTCATCACTTTGCAAAGATGCTTTTAATTTCAATTTACTGCTTACAATTTATAATGCCATTAAGAACCGAAGATTGGTTGTTGCTTGAGTTAATACCTGCTATATTCACATAACTCTAAAATACTCCCTAACAATCTGGAGACATTGATATCTTTAACTATTTACAACAGCAGGGAGATATCTATGGTCTGGTAAGTTGAACAGAAAGGGGGGCCATTGGAATTTATTCCCAAAATGCGAGGTAATCAGGTCGATGCAAGGAGCAACAAGAAAGAGAGAACAAATGAGAGAATATTGAATGGTGGTAGGAAACAAAGGGATTTTTGAATATGTGTTCACAGATCATTAAAGGGAGCTGGACAGGTCAATAACATGGTTCAGAAAGCAAAATAATTTTATTAGCTGAGCATAGAATATAAGAGTGGGGAGTTGTACTGGAACTGCATACAATGCTAGATAGACCACAGCTAGAATACAACAGACAGTTCTGCATCCTGCTGTCTTTAACCAAAGCAAACATCCCCACACCTAAATTAACAGGCCCAAAATGAATTTTGTATGTTAACATAAGGATTTCCCCCTTAGCTGGGATAAAGGTTGAACCATTCAAAGTAGAGGTGAGAAGAATTTTCTTCATTCAAACTAGTGTTCATTTTGAGAAGACTAGAATATAAAAGCAAGGATGTAATGTTGAGGCTTTATAAAGCACTGGTGAGGCCTCACTTGGAGTATTGTGAGCAATTCTAATCCTCTTATCTAAGAAAGGATGTGTTGATATTGGACACAGTTCAAAGGAGGTTCACGAAAATGATTCCAGGATTGAAAGGCTTGAAATATGAGAAGCGTTTGATGCCTCTGAGACTGTGCTCACTGGAATTCAGAGGAATGAGAGGAGACTTCATTGAAACCTATCGAATGTGGAACATGGAGAGGATGTTTCCTTTTCGTGTGGAAGTCTAAGGCCATAGGGAACAGCCTCAGAATAGACATACGTCCTTATCGTTGCTTACATATACCTACTACAGTTATCTTGTAGCAGGTAGGTAGGTATCTTGTAGTATTATCTATTAGGAAAATGCCACCAGTACTGTCTCTGCAAAATCCTTTTAAACTTGAGAGCAAACAGACCCCAGCATTCAGGCTCTAATTACTCTGAGTCAGACAGGCCACATCTTTATTGTGTCTGACACTAGACTCGGGTGACTGATATTCTATTCAGAGCTCCATCATTGGAAGAGATTAGCAGGCAGACAGTTGGAAGGATGTAAGGAGGTGCTGAAAAATCTCACAATCCAACTGACACCTGGGATTCATTGGCCAATAACCATCCACAGTGGAGATGCAGCATTTGGAAAAGTATTAAGAATAATTTTTATCTGTATTGGAAGCCCACAAAAATTATGCATTTCCTCCTTTCACGCTCAACCTGCTTCACCTGTGATTCCTGGACTGGTCTTATCAGCTACCACAGCATCAAAACTGGAGTCATCTTTGAAGGGTGAAGGATATCGAAAGAGGTGATGTTGTGGACAGCCAGATCCCTCAGCACCTGCAATCTATCACCATTTAAAGCACTTGGCTTTATAATTATTTTTCTAGCAAAGTGGGTTGATTTCACATTATGTTCCATCTATCACATCTTTGCTTATGCAAATAATATGCCAATATTCCCAAAACCCCTTTGTGTTCTTTCTTATTCTCCACTGCTAATACCTAATCAAAATACACTGGTGGTCCTTCAGAATCTTTGCATTACAATATTCAGTAGCAGAAAACAGCAACTCTTCTTTTCCAGCCTTTTGTTTGTTGTATTTTGCACTCATGCTCTTTAATTGAGAAATGTCTTTAACTTAATACATTTAATTGTAACTTCAAACAAACCATTACAGGAACAAATCATTGTAATGAAGGAATTATCTAATCAGTGTGATTTCCCTCAATCAGTGATACAATTAGTGAAGACTAGTGTGAATTTGTGCTTGAACGATATGATAAGCATTCTTTGATTAGCCCCATGATTCAAAGAACATATAGGAGCGCAATAAAGGTCTGATACATTTTCTGTTCTCATTGCCTTGTGGCAAATTGTTTAAATGACTATACCAGGGCAGTAACTTGTTCTATTCTGAAGTTTTGAAAAGAAAGCATCAATTAGACTTAAGACCAATTATCTGGAAAAACCAGATAATTTTTCTTTGCCTGCAACATGGGAGTGGCAGCAATCAATTATTCTGTCCATATTTTTTTCTTAGGAATGAAAATTATCATCTTGCACTATTACAAGGTCAAATTGCCCAAAGCGCTTTTCATTTTATAATTTACTTCTGTAGTGTCATCAGTTTTCTAGGAAAAGAACAATTTGTTTTCAGCAACATTTGGTGCACATCTATGATTTGATCATCTATGTACTTTTAAGGTTTTATTTGATGAGTTAATTCCTCTCAGGCAGCCTCGTGGTGTTTCTTTAATTCTGGTTTTGCAGTTTCTGAAGAGGATTGTGTGGGTGCCATGGACAGTGAGCCATATGGCTAATATAGTGAGTGTGTGGTTAATTTGTGAGGTGGTATACTGGCTCGGAGCTGCTGGGACAAAGCCCTGTGATTCTCAGTAACATGTTAAATACTCCTGCACTTTAAATGGGCATGTTTCAGAGGTTCCCAGGAGTCAGAGGGGATATTGCACCTTTTCAAAGAAGGTTTTGAATCTTTTTCTCTATCCACTTGGTAAACTCCTGTTACAGAGCTCAGAGCAGAGTGTATACGTCTGGTGTCAGATAAGCAAAATCTGTCCAGCACTGCCTACTGAGAGTGACAATGGCCTCAATGCTGGGTGTCAGCCTGGGAAAGGGCATAGACATTCATTTACATAGCCTTCCAATGAATGTCAAGGAACTTGCAGGGACAACACTGATGGCATTTTTAAATGTTGCCAATACTGAGGGATAAATATTGGTTTATCCCTTGTTGTTTGAGTGGTCTTGTCAGAACCATTTATGTCCAGTCAAGGTGGGAGATGAGGTGCTCAACATAATACCATTTGAGAAATGGTAAGAAAGAAGTTGCAATTCGCTTGCAAACAATAACTATATTGAGGTGTCACTTTATGTGTCATAAATTTGTGAGCTTCAGGTTCCTTGAATAGCATGGGTGGTAGTAGTGGTGAGAAAGGGGAGATGGTGAGTTGTGTCATTTCTGACTCCTAGAAGTGTTGTGGTGCTGAAAGAAACATTCCTTTTTTTTGGAGCATCTGCAGTTTCACATGTCTCCATACCTTTCCTGGATCTACAAGAATTCAGATGAAGTTATTTGAACTTAACTTCTGATGTCTGGCAGCTTACTATTCCACATTCAAATCCGGGAAACTTGAATGAAATTAGGTTGATGTTACCTGTTCACAGGAATCCTAAATTATATATTGATTCTTTTATTGGCATGCAACTGAACTCTGGTACTACATTACCACACTGGACACTGGAAAACATGTCCTGGGTCAGTTTGGTGCCAGGTATTTTTCCAAGTATCTACACATGCTGTAAAAGGATCAACACACACAAAATGCTGGTGGAACATAGCAGGCCAGGCAGCATCTATAGGAAGAAGTACAGTCGATGTTTCGGGCTGAGACCCCTCGTCAGGACTAACTGAAAGAAGAGATTGTAAGAGATTTGAAAGTTGGAGGGGGAAATCCAAAATGATAGGAGAAGACAGGAGGGGGAGGCATGAAGCTAGGAGCTGGGAAGTTGATTGGCAAAAGGGATACACAGCTGGAGAAGGGAAAGGATTATGGGATGGGAGGCCTAGGGAGAAAGAAAGGGGGAGGGAGCACCAGAGGAAGATGGAGAGCAGGCAAGGAGTGATTGTGAGAAGGACAGAGAGAAAGAAAAAAAGGGAAAAAATAATAAATAAATAGGGGATGGGGGTAAGAAGGGGAGGAGGGGCATTAACAGAAGTAGAGAAATCAATGTTCATGCCATCAGGTTGGAGGCTACCCAGATGGAATACAACGTAAAAGGTTATAATACTGCAAAAGGAACTAGTGCTTTCCCAGCATTTCTGTCAAATAAAGTCTTCTCAGGCTTCCAGCCGGGCAGAGGGATTGATTTTGACCAGCATCTCGATGACAAACTCTGCCATCTTTATCAGGATGGGTTCAGTGCATGCGTAATTGCCCTCATTCACTTCCTATTTTTACATTCCTACAGAAAAAGCAACTGCAATTAACAAGCAATCCTATTTATTTAAAAATACAAAGATACCTATATTAGACTGCTATTTATTGATTGTAGCTCCTTCTTCAATACCATTATTCCAAACGAACTCACCTCCAAACTCCTAGAACTAAGACTAGGCACCACCCTTCACAACTGGATCGTTGACTTACTAACCAACAGTAAGAATAGGCAACAACACGTCCAGTGTGATTATTCTCAGCACTGGTGTCCTGCAAGGCTCTATTCTCTGCACTTTATTTCATTACTTGTACAGTCATGAACTTAAGGCCTTAAGGTGCATACTCTCCATGACCATGTGGGGGCTCCAGTTTCCTCCCACATTCCAAAGGCATACAAGTTAGGGCTAGTGATTTGTAGGTATGCTTGTTGACACCAGAAACATAGTGATATTTGCAGGCTACTCCCCAATACATCCTCTGACTCCGTTGGTTGCTGACACGAAGAATGCATTTCACTGTATCTTTCAATGTATATGTGACAAATAACGTTAGTCTTTATAGAAGTCATAGAAGTATGCTGGCATCAAGATAATCTTTCCCTCAATGTTAGCAAGACAAAGGAGCTGATCATTGACTTCAGGAAGTGGGGCATTGTACTCTTACCCTGACTGAAGATGGTTGTTGTCCCATGAATAAAGTCACCAGGGAGACATAGCTGGTAGATATGGAGTCTCTTTATTCGACAACATGAGACACAACCGGCATCATATTCAGACCCTTTCAGATGAACAGGCCTGCTTGACCCATTATTACATAACATTTTATTTGCTAAAGATCAAAGACAATTCTACAATTGCAATGTATCTACAATGCTTCCCTCTGAATTACATATAACTTTCACATCTCTTTCTTCACACCCCCTACTGCAGACACCCAAATGAATTTTAAATCAGCTGGTCTTCTAATTAACTGTGGTTCACGGCTCTTAGAAACCCATTGTCCAGAGCTGCATTTTAAATTTACTCTACAGTCCATATTTAGATCTGAAGATTGGTGGCTGAAGTTTGTTGCTGAAGTTAATGTTTTGCTATACACCTTAAATCCAGAATGTTCTCTCTAACAGTCCCTCCTCTTGGCCCTACAGCTCAGAAATAAGTCTGCACCAGGAAAGGCCAGCCTTAAGGAGAATCTACTCAAATAGGACAGCAGAAATGCCCTGCCTCGGAATCCCCCCAAATACTTTATGTGCATCTAAATCTACCCTATCTTCCCTAATGGCTACCTGCAAGATGCTAAGCAGAGAGATTGTTCCAGAAATTTGAACAACTATCTTTAAAAATCCAGCTTCATCGTTGTGTGCCTGTTGCCTCCTTCCCTGCTGGTTGATTGCAGTTTAATCACATTCTTTATCTTCACCTCTTTATTCTCTGGTAGCTGAAACTCTCTCTTTCCAGGGGTACTAGCAAGGTTAACATATCAGGCTCACAAGCCCTCTCATTGATGTCCAGGAGAGGCTGGGGAGTTTTCTATTTGAATGAGTGCATGGATCTACCTCTCCCTGGTGATACCCCCTTCCGAACTGCCCAGTCGATCACTGGCCTAAGTGCTGAAAGGGACCAGCTCATTTGTACTCAGTCCCCATTCAGGCTGGGGGTGACTGCTTTAGATGCTGTTTGCACGTTCTTCTCTTTCTCAGTCTGCCATGCCATCAAAGTTGTGGAACCTGATGTCTCTGCTGAAACTTCCCATCTATTTTTCCCAATGTGATTTCTATTCTCTGCTATACAACTAATCATCTACCTTCAACAAGCAGCCTTTATTACTGAGTACCGTCACCATCACACTTTAACATGCTATTCATGGTGTTCTGTCACACTCTCCTGGTTCCTCTGCCTTCGTGTTTGCAGTGGGTCAGTTCCATCAACTGTGGTCAGGCCTGGTGCATCTGGCTGGCGTCCGTCACTTAGGTTCTCCGCAATGACACTGTAGTTGGCTACAGTTGATCTCCCGCTCTGTCTCTGGGGGTGACAAGAAGGCTTTAACCTGTGTTCAGTGTTTCCGCTGGCTACCTTGTCAAGCCTGCACACAGACACATGTCATTTGTCAAAAATATCATAAGACCATAAGATATAGGAGGAGAATTCAACCATCTGGCCTATCGAGTCGGGCCATCTGTGGTCCTATCCGTGAGGCAGCAGCCTCACCATGACTTAGTCACCCGGCTGTGGAAGGACGATCTCCTTTCCCTCTGGCTCTCTCTGATTAGTAGTGTGCTGTTGTTGTTTTGCTCAGTCCTTCAACACTTTGTTGGTTACAAAGTTCCTTCAAATCCCCATGTAATCTTACCAAATTGACAGTTGTAGTTTATTTCTGTACACTTCTGATTTCTTTAGCTTCTTGTTCCTCTGCTGCCCTCCTCATACTGATGTCTAACCACTCGTTCCCTTTCTGCTCTTTACTATCCCCTTTCCGGTGAGTCTTTACTATAATCGCTTTGGACAGCTGCACTACTTCTAACAGCTCCTGACTGTGCCTGGCCCCTCTCCTTGGGACCTCCTGACATGATTCCCACACATTGCCCTGCCTTATTGCTCCTTTTCCTGAGTCTGTGGTAATACCTGCTTTACATATATAACATATAACATATATACCTGCTTTACTCAGTGTGTCTATTCTCAGGACAGTACTTGCATTATCTGGGCACACCCAGAAATGTACAGGAAGCTGTTATCCCTCAATCTCAGGTACCTGACTTCACTCCACCCTCATACTTTCACCTCCTGCATTGGTAATGTAAATTGCCTCTCCAGTCCTGGGCAAGGGTAGATCAGTTATCAATACCGACAACCCCATGTCCACTAACATTTCACATTGCTTGCCCCCTAATATACCTCTTGTGTACATCTATGGGTGACCACCACTGGTAATAGAGGCTGCTGTCAGCTGTTTGTCTGACCTCACCAGCTCCATAATCTAGTCAGCAGTAAAACTGGAAAGAGAGGGCGTTGCTGTGGATCTTGCCTGCTTAGGTGAGCAATTTTCATACTTTCCTCTGTTTTTAGGACACTGCCTCCAAGCATAGCCTGAGAAACCGCAGCTGTAACAAATCACCTCCTTTACCCCACCCCTCCATGTCTATTCCAGCAGTTCCTTGCTATGTGCCCCACACAAAGCAAGTTCCCTGTGATATCACAGCACCCACATTCACTACAGCCACTTAGGTCTTCTCTTCCCCCTCCTCTGGTCTATCTTACCGGCCCATGATATTATTGCAGAGTATGTTGATCTTACCACTGTCTCCAAATCTAAAACTTCCCAGAGGCCGAGCTCAGGCCTTCCTTTACATTTTTAGGAAGACTGGGTCATCCCTCCCTAGATCATCCAAGACCGAATACTCCTCGTATCTCGATATTTATGTTTTGCATAATCTCATCAGCTCTCTGAATCAGGGAGCTTTTCATTCTCTAGTTACTCTTACCTTACCTCCAACACCCCATCGCTGCCTCACTTCCCCCTCAAAGATATCTCTCTTCATTGCTGACATTCCCAGTAGTTGGCCATGTACCTTCCAGCATTCCCTTGGCCATACAGACCCACATATTCCTTTGACACTGTTCTTTTACTGTGTATCTTTGGGGTGGATCTGGTGAATTTCAAACATTTTTTCAAGCTTGTGCCAGAATTCTGCATTCCTGCAGGAGACCTCAAGTGAGGATAGCTTTGACGAAGTACTCTGCTTCTCCCTGGGGGTGAAGGGCTTATGGATCATCATAATCAAAGTCAAAGGTTGGCTTGAGTGATCAGGCTTCATGACCTGATATTGCCAATCAGTGCCATCCCTACAGATACAGTATATCTGGGTCAAACTTCTCCCGGAAATATCTGCACACTGATTTCCACACTATGCAAAATATAAATGATGGATAGAAGTTAAACAGTACACATTTAAAACCGTAGAGTATGTGCTCTACAATTTTCCACTTAAGTGCATCTGAACTCATGATACCTATATTCTGTATTGCTTTGTGTCCCAAATCTTCAATAACCACATTTTGCAACTGGTGGCCCCGTCTCACCAAATTAACACACAAAGTTTAGTCTCTTGCAAAATAACATCCCTCCCCTCCCCCGTTTATAATCTGCCAGTTCAGCTCTCTGTGGTGTTTGTGATTCCTCATGATCCTGTAGTCAGTGATCCAACCAGGTCCAAGTGTGAATACCGATTTTAAAAATACTCACCCACTTTGCCTGCTGAGATTGCTGGCCATATGACGGGTTACAAAAAAGTATCCTGGATGAGCTCCCGAATGTTGTTGCGTAAACAGTCATTGGAGATAGGTGGCTCGTAGATATGAAGTAGTCTCTTTATTCAACAAAATAAAATATAACAGGCATCATATTCAGACTCTTGGAGGAAGCAACCCAATACTACATGATATTTTATATACTAAAGGTCAAAGGACATTTCTATAATTACAATGTATCCACAACGCTTCCCTTTGAATTATGTATAACTTTCATAACTTTTTCTTCACAACCCCTCCTGAAAGGAAAATCCTGCCTGACTAACCTATTGCAATTTTTTGAGGAAATTACAAGCAGGGTAGACAAAGCAGATGCAATGGATTTTCAGAAGGCCTTTGACAAGGTGCCACACATGAGGCTGCTCAGCAAGATGAGAGCCCATGGAATTACAGGGAAGTTACTAACATGGGTGGAGCATTGGTTGATCGGCAGAAAGCAGAGAGTGTGAATAAAAGCATCCTATTCTGGCTGGCTGCCAGTTACCATTGGAGTTCTACAGGGGTCAATGCTGGGACCACTGCTTTTTACGATGTATGTCAATGATTTGGACTCTGGCATTAATAGATTTGTGGCTAAATTTGCTGATGATACAAAGGTAGGTGGAGGAGCAGGTAGCGTTGAGGAAACAGAGAACCTGCAGAGAGACTTAAATAGTTTAGGAGAATGGGTAAAGAAGTGGCAAATGATATACAATGTTGTAAAGTGTATGGTCATGTACTTTGATGAAAGGAATAAACGGGCAGACTATTATTTAACTGGAGAGGGAATTCAAAATGCAGAGGTGCAAAGAGACTTGGAAATCCTTGTACAGAATACCCTAAAGGTTAACCTCCAGGTTGAGTTGGTGGTGAAGAAGGCAAATGCAAAGTTGGTCTTAATTTCTAGAGGTATAGAATATAAGAGCAGGGATGTGATGTTGAGGCTCTATAAGGCACTCATGAGACCACAGTTGGGAGAATTGTGTGCAGTTTTGGGCTCCTTATTTTAGAAAGGATGTGCTGACATTGGAAAGGGTTCAGAGAAGATTCACGAGAATGACCAGGAATGAAAGGGTTACCGTATGAGGAATGTCTTGCAGCTCTTGGGCTGTATTCCCTGGAGTTCAGGAGAATGAGGAGGGATCTCATAGAAATATGCTGAATGTTAAAAGGCCTAAACAGATGGCAAAGTTATTTCCCATGATAGGGGATTCTAGGACAAGAGGGTACAACTTCAGGTCTGAAAGACATCCATTTAGAACAGGGATGTGGAGAAATTATCTTAGTCAGATTGTGGTAAATCTGTAGAATTTGTTGCCATGAGCAGCTGTGGAGGCCAAGTCACTGGGTGTATTTAAGGCAGAGATGGATGCCAGGTCATCAAAGGGTATGGGGAGAAGGCAGGGGAATGGGGATACTGGAAGAATTGGATCAGCGCATGATTGAATGGCTGAGCAGACTCAATGGGCTGAATGGCCTACTTCTGCTCCCATATGTTATGGTATTATAGTCTTACTACAGACACACAAATGAATTTTAAATCAGCATTGTCTGGTCTTCCAACTAACTGCAGCTCACAGCACTTAGGAACTTGTCCAAAGCTGCGTTTTAAATTTAATTACAGTCCATATTCAGGTCTGAAGGTTGGTTGCTGAAGTTAATTGCTGAATTAACATTTTGCTATATGCAATAAGTCCATAATATGCTCTAACAATGGTTGAGAGTTTCAAGTTCCTTGGTGTAACTATCAACAATATCTTGTTCTGGTCCAGCCATCTAGATACCATCACCACTAAAGCACTCTAATATTTGTACTTCCTCAGAAAGCTAAGAAAAGTTAGCGTCCTCACCAACTTTGACAAGACACTACAGAAAGCATGCCTTCCAGGTGCACCACAACTTGGCATGGTAAATGATCTGTACAAGACTGCAATAAATTGCATCAAGTTGTGAACACTGCCTCGTCTATCATGAAAGCCAGCTTCCCTTCCATTGACTCTGATTATACTTCTGTAAAGCAGCCAACACAATCAAAGACCACTCACCCCAGTTCTTTTCTCATCTCTCTCCCCCCCTCCCCCCATCATGCTGAGATCATTTACCATCAAACTTAAGGACAGCTTCTATTCTGCTGTTATAAGATCCCTAAATGGACCTCTTGTATAACAGAGAACTCTTGATATCTGAATTTACCTCATCATGGCCCTCACAATTTGCCTGGCTATCTGCACTCACTTTATCTGTAATGGTCCCACCATATTCTGCATTATGTTATTGTTTTTCTTTTTGTACTATCTCACTGTACTAATGTATGGAATGATTTGTCTGGATGGCGTGCTAACGAAGTTTTTCAGTGCATGTGACAACAAAACCAAACAAATTATTAAGCAATACTTAGTTGACGACCCACTGAAGCAAGAATTGTGTTTTCTAATGAGATAGGTTCTCTAATGTTCCATCTTGTTTTTGTAGAAGCTCTATTTGCAGGTTCAGCATTTATGGAATAGGTATATATCAAAATGCGCCATAATCACTTGAACACTCACAATGGCTTCAAAATGAGTAGCAGATACAATGTGGGAAATTTACTTCCATTATGGGTTAGCATTTTCCCTGCAAATGGATTTCACTCTTAAAATTCATAAATTGGGTTGTTTTTTGAGCAAGTTCTTTCATGTGAAACTTATAGAATTCTTAAGTGAAAAATAGTGTTTGTAGAAGATGAACATGGAGGAAGTGTGGCCAGCTTCCTAATTTAGGAGAGTATGGCCTGAGATGTCTGCATAGCCAGATAAAAAGAAGATACAAACATTACATTTGCGACTCTTCTCATGCTCTTGATCTCCCCACCAACTTTCAACTTCCTAGCCTGACTACTTCATTTTCATCAGGGATGTCCAGTCCTTGTGCACTTCTATCCCTTTGAAGAAGGCCTTAAAGCTCTCCGCTTCTTTCTCAATAAATGAAGTCAAGTGAAGTCAAGTTTATTGTCATTTAACTATATACATGTATATAGTCAAATGAGACAACATCTCTCCGAATCAGGGTGTAAAGAACTGTAGTCTACATAACACATAATAACTTATGTAAGCAAGGATGAAATCTACAGATAGATTACACATAAATAAACTTAAGTGCATATTTTAAATATTGTAAGGCAGAGAATAGATTAACCAGTGACACTTTGAATGCGATGTGGCGGGGAGCTCAGAACTCTAATGACCTGAGGGATTCTAACCGTTCTTGTTTTTATGCCTTGCAGTCTCACACGCGAAGGTAAAAAGTCAAAGAGGATGCTGGATAGATGGGATCCTTAATAATACTAAGGACCTTTGGTAGGCAGCGCGCTTGATAGATGTCCCCAGTGGTAGAGATACACCTATGATCCCCTCGGCGGTTCACACAGTCCTTTGTAGGCACTCCTGGTCCAATGCTCGGCTGTTCGCATACCAGCTCCCCTCCACTACCACCCTCCTTCGTCTGGCACAATTATATTTCACCCTCAACAATTTTTCCTTTGGCTCCTCCCACTTCCCCCAGACTCGAAGAGTAGCCATGGGCACCCGCATGAGTTCCAGCTATGGCTGACTTTTTAATGGCTACATGGAGCTGTTCATGTTCCAAACCTTCCCCGGCAATGCTCAACTTTTTCACTGCTACGCAGATGACTGGATGTTGCTGCTTCATGCTCCCACGCCATGCTCGTCCATTTCATCTACTTTGCCTCCAACTTCCACCTTGCCCTTAAATTCACTTGGTTCTTTTCTGACAGCTCCTCCCCTTTCCCTGCAGCCAAGCTGCTTGTTAACCGAGTGCCACAATTACCTTGACTATACCTCTTCCCACCCTGTCTCCTGTAAAAACGCTCTCCCCTTTTCTCAGTTCATTCGCGTTGCCGCATCTGATCGCAGTATGCGGCTTTTCTTTCCAGTACATCAGAGATGTCCTTTTTCAAAGAACGGGCTTTCCCTTCCTTCAGCATTGAAGCTGCGCCCACCCGCATCTCCTCCATTTCCCGAACATCAGCGCTCATCACATCCTCCCGCCACCTGAACAGTGATAGTTAATCTTATCCTTACCTACCGCCCCGTGAATTTCTGCATCCAACGTCACCATTCTCCGTTGTGCCTGCCATCTCCAAAGGGATCCGACCACCAAACGTACCTCCCCACCCCTCTCTGCAGCAATCGCTCCCGCCGTGATTCCCTTCTCCATTCGTCCCTCCCTACACTCATCCCTCCCTGCAAGCGGACAAAGTACTCACCCGCCCATTCACCTCCTCGCTCCCCTCCATTCAGGGTCTCAAACAGTCCTTCCAGGTGAAGCAACTCTTCAGCTGCGAATCTGCTCGGGTCATTTATCGTGCCCGGCGCTCCCAATGCTGCATCCTCTGTATTGGAGAGTTCCGCCGCAAATTGCGGAGCCGCGTCGTCCACCAAAAGCGATGGCCAAATATTTTAATTTCGATTCCCACTCTCATTCTGATATGTCGGTCAATGGCCTCCTCTTGCGCACGATGAGGCCACCCTCATGGTGAAGGAGCAACACCTTACAATTATTTTGTCTGGGTAGCCTACAACCTGATGGCATGAATACCGATTTCTCCTTCCCGCAAAAAAAAAGGTTCCCTCCCCTCTTGCCTCTTCTCACCTGTCTCTCATCTTCCCTGGGTTCCTTCTTCCTATGGCCCGCTCTCCTCCCATGTCAGATTCCTTCTTCTCCAGCCCGTTTCCTTTCCCACCTTCTAGCTATCCTCGTTCACCCCCACCACTTTTTTATTCTAGCGTCTCCCCCCTGCCTCTCCAGTCCCGAAGAAGGGTCTCGACCCGAAACGTCGACGGTTTATTCATTTCCATAGATGCTGTCTGACTTGCTGAGTTCCTTCAGTATTTTGTGTGTTGCTTTGAATTTGTAGCATCTGCGGAATCTCTTGTGTTTTTATGGTTCCTTAGTTCTGGAATACTTTTGAATTTTAATGGTCAGATTTCATGGACAAATACTGGCAGATCCTTAATTTCATACAATATCCATGATTACAGGAAACTGTTTGAATCCATCCTGTTCGTGCTCCATTGGAGATCTTCTGTAATGCAATTGAGATTGTCCTGACCTGCTATCGTTTCCCACAAACAACCTAACCCATAACCTGTTGCAATAGTGTCTTGGGAATCTGGATTTAGGACCAAGGGGAACAATAACAAGCAATGGCAGGTTTCTCCAACTGGTCACATGCAAGAATCCTTATTTACAGACAAAGATCTAAACTGGGTCGCGGAAGTATTTGATTGGAAATCTTGAAGACAGGAAGAAAGAAAGGTGCAATTAAAGGAGATTTTGCAGCTCTTTAAACGCAGACTACAAAATCCAGTCTTTTTAATAAGTCAAATATTGCGTTGAATTATTTTGATTTGAATTATTCAATATCACGACTTTTCTTGGATATACAGTCGTGATTCGTGAACGATATTAAATGGGTTTACACGACTGTTTCGTTCGGAGTTGGTATTTTACAGTTAAACAAATTTCTTTGCGAAGGTTGGCTTCTTCTGACCAAAAAGGTACGCACCTTAACGCTGAAAGTTCTCATTTGATCCACCGTGCCATCCCTGGTTACGAAATAAATGAATGGGTCAATGCAGCTGTTTAAACTGGTCAGCCCCCTGGTAATCTGGTAGAACAAGTAAACCGATTTGTTATTTCCGGCACAGAGACCTTTCCATTGAAGTTGCCTGGACATCAAATTGAGATATCGTAAAACATGATAAGGGGCAAAACAAACCGAAAATAGAAGCATAATAATGATCGCAAGGTTCCGGGATCGTTCCTTCGGGCCGGTGTGCTGGCTGCGTTTTCTGCTGAGCACCACGGCGATCTGACAGTAACACCCTAAGATAAGGAGGAAAGGGATCAAAAACCCAGTCACAGAAATGACCCTAACATACAGTAGATAAGAGGTTACTTCCTCGTTTATTGTAGTATCGTGGCACTTTGAACCATCGGCGCTTGTCTTGGTAAAATATAAATCCACCTGGGTTTGAATCAGAACCAGCCCCCAGACCAGAAGACTGATGAGTGCTGAGTGACGCGTCTTCCATCTGCCCAACATCCTCATAGGATGCACGATGCCCAGGTAACGCTGGACGCTGATGCAAGTGAGGAATCCGATGCTGCCGTACAAGTTCAGGTGGAAAACGAGCCTGCTTATTCGGCAAGCATATTTCCCAAAAATCCACCGACCGTGTCTGGCATAGTACACCACAAAGAACGGCAGGGTGACGACGTAGAGAAGGTCCGCAAGGGCCAAGTTAAACACGAAGAAATTCCCGCTGACCCATTTCCTCCGCCTCAAACACAAACAGACCAGCACCACGGAATTTGTGGTGAAACCCACCAGGAACACAATAGCGTATGTAACTGAAAGGAAATTGTAATGAAAGATCTTATCGATTTCACAGTCGGCAGTACGGTTCGGGGGCATGAAGTCAGGTGCCAACGAAACTGCGATCAAAGAGCTCACCTCCATCAAACACACGTTCCAGGTCAGAAGCAACCGCCCATTAACACTGTCCAATCGGCTGTCCCGCGAACCAAATAAAAACAAACTTTTAGATCAGAAAAACCCAGAGGTGAAGCGCCATTCACTAGAGGCGTCAATTCGCTAAGGTTCAGAATGCGGGAGTGATGGGCAAGTCAAACTTTGAAGTATTAAAGCCGCACCTTATTTCACAAAACATGCAGGATCTTGTTACGGAAACGTGAACATACTAATTAAAAGGTACTTCATGCTTTATGATCACAAATGGCACCGTACATTTAAGGCGCCAAGTTCCTCACAGTGGGGATGTGGAAAACTTGCCTTGTCTGAGGAGTATCGGAATATTTAATAGCTCAAGGGGAGCAGGCTCGAAGACTTCAGGAACCCCTTTCCCTGTTTTCAAGATCTTACATCCCGGTACATTTGAGAACTATTACAAAGGCAATAGTATTTAAATATATATATTAAAATAAAATTATTATCCCTAAATAATTAGACATTTAACTTATAAATTATAAGGAAAATGTCTTTTTGGCCTAAAACCAGTTCTCCCGCATCGCCATTGACTAGTACAGAATTTGAAAGCTCACTCCCTGGTGAGCAGGAATCTCAGCATGAGGGAACTCCGCTGCCACACACCCAACTTCGGTACTGTACTTCTCATAGTTGAAAACCCAAGCGGAAGAATCCGGGTTTGCCTACGTTTAGGCAACTACATTTGGAACAGTTGGTTCTGCATGCCTCTGTCTTCATTGTATTCATTGCACGCTTTAGTACTCGATGGTGGTGGTGTGTGGGGGGGGGGGGAGATCGTTGTTTTGCTACTGCATGTGCATGGGAGGGGGGAGCTGGGAGGGGGCTTTGGGGTTCCAATGTTTAACTGTCATTCATTCTTTGGGGCACTCGTCTGTTTCCGTGGATGGTTGCGAAGAAAAAGAATTTCAGGATGTATGTTGTATACATTTCTCTGACATTAAATGTACCTTTGACACCTTTGAGGACCGTGGAAGAAAGGGAAGGAGGAGGAGCACCGGAGGGAGGTGATGGGCAGGTAATGAGATAAGGTGAGAGGGGGAAACAAAATTGGGAATGGTGAAGGATAGAGGGTGGGGGCAATTAGTGGAAGTTAGGTTTGAGGCTACCCAGGGAGAATATAAGGTGTTGCTCCTCCAACCTGAGCATGGCCTCATTGCGGCAGTAGAGGAGGCAATGGACTGACACATTGCAGTGGGAATGGGAAGTAGAATTGAAATGGGTGGCTACCAAGAGCTGCCGATTTTTCTGCAGACTCGGTGAAGTGGTCTCCCGATCTACGTCAGGGCTCAGCAATATAGAGGAGGTCACACTGGGAGCACCAGATACAGATCACCCCAGCAGACTCACAGGTGAAGGATTGTTTGGGGCTCTGAATGGTCAAGAGGGAAGAGGTGTAGCAGCAGGTGTGGCACTTGTTGTTCTGTAAGGATAAGTACCGGGGGGGGGGGGGAGGTCAGTGGGGAGGGAGGTGTGAACCACTTAGGGAGTGATACCTGTGGAAAACAGGAAGTTGGGGAAGGGAAAGACACAGCCGGTGGTGTGTTCCCTTTGGAGATGGCGGAGGTTGCAGAGAATTATCTGCTGGATGCTGAGGATAGTGGGTGGTAGGTGAGGATGAGAGGCCCCCTATCCATGGGAGGATGCAGTGGGAGGATGTGCACTGAAATGGAATAGATGCAGGTGAGGGATGCATTGATGGTGGAGAAAGAAAGCCCTTTTCTTTGAAGAAGGAGACATCTCAGTAGTTTTGAGCCTCAGCCTGAGAGCAGATGCCATGGAGACAGAGGATCTGAGACAAAGGGATGGTATTTTTACAAATGAAGGGGTTGGAAGAGGTATAGTCCAGGTAGCTGTAAGAATCAGTGAGTTTATAAAAGGTATCAGTAGATAGACTAGCTCCACAGATGGAGACCGAGAGATTCTGTTGACATAGTTTTATACCCCCTGGTTCAGTCCCTTCCTACCTAAATCCATGACACTGCACACACTCTGAATGTTTTCAATGACTTCAAGTTCCCTGGCCCGATCATCTCATTTTCACTCTGGATGTCCAGTCCCTATACCCCATCAGGAGGACCTTAAAGTTCTTCATTTCTTTCTGGACAACAGACCCAACCAGTTGCCCTCCAACACCACTCTCATCCATCTGGTGGAACTGGTCCTTGCCCTCAATAGTTTCTCCTTCGGCTCCTCCCACTTCCTTCAAATCGAAGGTGTCATGGGCAGTCACATGGGTCCCAGCTCAGCCAACCTTTTTGTTGGCTACATGGAACAGTCCATGTTCCAAACCTACACTGGTATTGCTTCCTAATTCTTCCTTTGGTACATTGACAACTGCATTGGTGCTGCTTCCTGCACCCATGTGGAGCTCGTTGACTTCATCAACTTTGCCTTGAATTGCCATCCTCCCCTCAAATTTATTTGGTCCATTTCCAAGACCTACCTCCCCATTCTCGATCTCTCTATCTCTGGAGACAGTCTATCTACTGATACCTTTTATAAAAACATTGTTTCTTTCCACCCTGTCGCTTGTAAAATGCCAGCCCCTTCTCTCAATTCCTCCACCACCACTGCATCTGCTCCCAGGGTGAGGCTTGTCATTATAGAACTACTGAGTTGTCCTCCTTCTTCAAAGAAAGGGGCTTCTCTTCCTCTACCATCAACATTATCCTCACCTGCATCTCTTCCAGTTCACACACACCTGCTGTCACCCCATCCTCCGACTGCCACACCAAGGAAAGGGCTCCCTTTGTCCTCACCTACCACTCCATTAGCCTTTGCATTCAGCACATAAATCTTCGCAACTTCCACCATCTCATCCAGGATTCCACCACCAAGCACATCTTGCCCTCTCCCCACTTTCCACTTTCTGCAGGTATTGCTGCCTACGTGACTCGCTTGTCCACTGGTCCCTCCCCAATGAACTCCCTCCAGGTCCTTATCTTTGCAAGAGCAGTGAGTGCCACACCTGCCACTACAGCTCCTCCCTCTGCACCATTCAGGGATCCAAACTGTCCCTTCAGATGAGGCGACCCTCCACCTGTGAGTCAGTTTGGGTGATTAACTGTATCTGGTGCTCCAAGTGTGGCCTACAGTATATCGATGAAACCCGAAGTAGATTGTGAGACTGCTTTGCCAAAAACCTATGTTCCATCTGCCACAAGAAGCAAGATCCTCAGTAGCCACCCATTTCAATTTTACTTCCCACTCCCATTCTGACATGTCAGTCCATAACCTTCTCTAATGCTGTGTCCTCAGGTTGGAGGAGCAACACCATATATTCCACCTAGGTAGCTGCCAACCTGATGGCACGATTACTCATTTCTCTGACTTCCAATAATTGCCCCCACCCTTCTCCTTCATCAACCCCCATTCATGTTGCCCTCTCTTGCCTCATCTCCTTACCTGCCCATCACCCCCCCTCTGGTGCTCCTCCCCTTCCCTTTCTTCCATGGTCTTCTATCCTCTCCTATCAGATTCCCCCTTCTCCAGCTCTTTATCTCTTTCACCCACCACTTCCCAGCTCTCTACTTCACCTTCCTGCCTTACCCTGACTTCTCCTCTTTCTTTCCAGTCCTGATAAAATGTCTTGCCCCAAAATGCTGACTGTTTACACTTTCCCATTGATGCTGCCTGGCCTGTTGAGTTCCCCCAGTATTGTTTGTGTGTTGCTCTGGATTTCCAGCATCTTCAGATCTTATTGTGTTTGCAACTCAGCCGTAAATTCAACCACCTATTATATTAATATAATTTTTCCTTCTTCTATAGTTACTGCCTGATCAATTGCTAATTTTCAACATTCTCCTTTTTCTTTCTGTGCTCAGCAACATTTTAATTGTCCATTTGTTTGCTTGCTGTCTCCAACTGCCGTTATTCATTTGTTAACCAAATAGTGTTATCTCCATGGTAAACCATGCCTCACCCCACTATCAATTCTCTCTGTCCTATTCAACCCTCTACCGCCACTCTGCAACTTAAAACTTCCTTGTATCCTAACTTTCATCTGTTTTGACAAGGGACTTTGATTTAAAAGGTAAACACTGTTTATCTTTTCACCAATGTTGAATTAGCTGCTGTGTATGTTTTTTTAGTTTTTATCTTATCGTGTAACTGTTGGATGCATCTGTAATCTTACCCTGCAGCTGGTTTTGAAGCACATCTTCATTCAGATTTCCATATTTTTCTTTTGGTGCATGCTCACAATATTCTGCAGATCAGGATTTAAATAATTGTGCGTAGAAACAGCACTTTAATTGTTGGTCTGCGGGAATAAGATTATAATAACCATATTTCACTGTAATATAATTCACAAAAAGTTCAGCAGCTGTATGAGAAATGGCTGACAAACAACTGACGTTTGTTTCAAAGCTGACAGGAGTTCAGTGCTGGCCAAAGCAGAGAGGAAGAGACACAGGCACAGTTGAACAGATCACTGGGCTTTAACTAGCATTGTACCGAACTAAGGAAAATAATAAATGCTAGGCCAACAGGGCTGCTAACCTAAAAGCTCTTAAACTAACTAAAAGTGTCACTGCAGATGGAAAGCAGCAACCTAGAACTAAATTAATACCACTCCTTCAACAGCGTCTATTGAAATTCCTAACCTTCTTTCCTGGAACTTGGACTGAGGTAAGTGGGGAACATTATTATCACTGTGCTTCAATCAAGATTTGAAAAGACTGCACAAAAAGTAGGGAGTTAAACATAATAGCAAATAAATCCTAAATGGCTGTAATGTGTGCACTCTCATGAGCATGATTGTCATCTTCTTTCAGCCGCCCAGCTGTGAGAGAGTCCAGACTCCACGGCAGTGTCTGCAGTTGTGACAGCAACCCCCCCCCCACCCCCGGCTCAGCCCCACCTCACTGGCTGCAGCTCCCCACAGCAGCAGAGGCCCGTGCCTGCTGAAAGTCCCGGATGACAGACTTGTCCGGGATACGTCAAGCTGGACCCCAGAACACTCCTCTGGTCATACCCCTCCCTGTCAACGTGGTACTGGTCACCTTGCGCGCACAATGAAGTGCCATGATGAACTGCACAGGATAGATCAGGGACGCATCCACCAAGTGGGGAGGAGTGGTTAACTGGAGCTGGGGGGGGGGAAGGAAATCACCAATCTGAGCTATGAAGCATGGAACTAACTAACCCTCTGACCCTCAACACAGTTGCCCCTCAGGGCTGTGTCCTAAGCCCCCTCCTTTGCTCTCTGTATACCCATGACTGTGTCACCACCCACAGCTCCAATCAGCTAATTAAATTTACTGATGATACTACATTGATTGGCCTAATCTCAAATAATAATGAGGCAGCCTACAGAGAAGAAGCCATCTCTCTGATACAGTGGTGTCAAGAAGACAACCTTTCCCTCCATGTCGCAAAAACAAAGGAGCTGGTTGTGGACTTCTGGAGGAATGGAGACAGGCTAGCCCCTAATGACATCAATGGATCTGGGGTTGAGAGGGTGAACTGCTTTAAATTCCTTGGCATAAACATCACCAAGGATCTCACGTGATCTGTACATATCGGCTGTGTGGTGAGAAAAGCACAACAGTGCCTCTTTCACTTCAGATGGTTCAATTCAATTCAGGTGAGAAACTCTAGAAATTGTCCATTGAGAGCAGAGAGCCGCAAGTTGGCCCCATGCAATGTGGAATCATACAAGTAGAGACGGCTATCAACAGAGCCTCCTAAAAACAATGCTTACCATCATCCATGAAGGTTAACCCAGTGATGAACTGAATTGAATTGACTTTATTTCTTACATCCTTCACATACATGAGGAGAAAAATTTTTACATTACATCTCCGTCCAAATGTGTAATGTGCAATTTATAGTAACTTGTAATAAATAGTATGTACAACAGGACAGTCAATATAACATAGAAATACAGTTATGTCAGCATGAATTAATCAGTTTGATGGCCTGGTGGAAGAAACTGTCCTGGAGCTTGCTGGTCCTGGCTTTTATGCTGTGGTACCATTTCCCAGATGGTAGCAGCTGGAACAGTCTGTGGTTGGGATGACCCGGGTTCCCAATGATCCTTTGGGCCCTCTGTATGTACCGGTCTCTGTAAGTGTCCTGAATAGTGGGAAGTTCACATCTACAGATGTGCTGGGCTGTCCGCGCCACTCTCTACAGAGTTCTGCGATTGAGGGAAGTACAGTTTCCATACCAGGCAGAGATGCAGCTAGTCAGGATGCTCTCAATTATGCCCCTGTAGAAAGTCCTTGGGCTTTGGGGACCCAGACCAAACTTCATCAACCATCTGAGGAGAAAGGGACATTGTTGTGTTTTTTTCACCACACAGCCGGTATGTACAGACCATGTGAGATCCTCAGTGATATGTATGCCAAGGAACTTAAAGCTGTTCACACTCTCAATCCTAGATCCATTGATGCTAATAGGGGTTAGACTATACCCTTTCCTCCTTTAGTTCACAATCAGCTCCTTTCCATAAGCTGTGTGAATTGTTGGTAGAGAGTTGTGTCTGGAACTTATCCCTGTGTTGTCGTTTCACTGCCTTGATGACTTTGCACAGATCGTAGCTGCATTTCCTGTTAGTTACCTGACTTGAGAGGATTCATCTGCCAGCAGAGCTGATCAGGTTGCTGGGCATATTGTCTCTGGGTGTGCAGCATAGAAGCCCTGGCATTTCTGTGGGATTTCAATGGACAAGTGAAGCTTTCTCAGAGCTTATTTCTGCAACATACAGACCTATCTCATCCATTCATTGTTGAGGTTGATGTATAGGGTAATGTAGTTAGTGGAAATGAACATAATTCACATTGCGTTAAGAGGCTGTTCTGATGCAATAGTGTGCTCAGTGTTGGGATTACAATAAATGAGTTGCTACAGTTTTTCTTAAACACAAAACACTTATGTCGTTTTATTTGTGAAAGACTTTGTTGGTGACCCCGATACTCTAGGACAATTTCAGAGTTATTGACCATCTCAACTAATGCAGTTGCTTTGAAACTGTCAGGGTTTTGGGAGAAAAATGGCATCATTTGGTTTGTGCAAGCCGAGGCCCAATTTGCAAACCTCTATTGACAACACCAGATATTTCTGTGTGGTAGCATTGGTCAGCATCTCCATGGTTACGTACATGTGGTGAGTCTACTAGAACACTTACCCGAATACGATAAATACTGATTGCTGAAAATGCACCTTTTGCTGACGTTTGAACTATCGAAATCTGAGCATGCTAGACAGTTGCTCTCCTTGCCCAGCCTCGGTGATGCCAAGCTGTCGGAGCTAATGGATCACAAGCTGCCCCTCCTGGGAAACCACCATCCTTGTTTTATTTTTAAATAACTCTTCAAGCAGCAAATGCCTGATCAAGTTCACATAGCCCTTGCTAATGCACCCATGAAGGACTATAGGGAGCTTACTAAAATGGCTGATGTCTACACTCAGCTAGGCAGCAGTGCATCATTACTCTTCTTTCTCTGTCTCAGTAAGCCCGGTCAGTAAGGCCCCAGCATAAGAACGCATGTGACTGCAAGACAGATGACACTGGGCCCGTGGTTTTATCATGCTCACCTTGGTATGAATGCTAGGAAATGCCAATTGCACATCAGGACTTCAGAGATCAGTAAACACAGTGAGTTCTAGCTGCCATCTACTGTTCATTGCAAACATTCTTTCAGGGCAAAGCTTCCTGTGTGACACGGGTGCTCAAGTGAGTGTGCTGCCAGCAACGCCTATTGGTGTGAAGGCAAAGAGCAACAAACCTCGCTGGGGGCTGTCAACAGCAGCAAGATCCAGACTTACGGGAACGATGGGTGATGCCCTGTTATACATGAGATTTCATCCTGGGTAAAGTGGCTAGACCTCTGCTCGCTGCAGATTTCCTGTGTGCCCGAGGACTATTAATTGATCTTAAAAACATCTGGATTGTGGATGTCAAGGATTTTGGGCCATCACCCTGCTCCTCTAGTAAGTTCTCCACAACAACTCTGTCAAGCACATACGCTACCACATGTGAGTTTACTTGACTGCCGGGCGAATTCCCAAACCTCACCAAGCCCCCATTCTCCAATACAGTCACAAAGCATGGAATTGAGTACCATATTTCTACAACTGGCCCGCCAGTCCATGCTCACATGACCCTGAAAAGCTGGCAAGGCTGAGTTTGCTAACATGGAAAGAATTAGCATTGTACATCAGTCGAATATAGCCCCTAGGGTTCGGTCCTCCATATCATCCCACAGTTGACTGGCTGTTCACACACATGTGGCATTACTGATGTCTTAATAGGCCACCAGCCCCGATCGTTACCCGGTCCCACATAACCATGACCTTTCGGTATGTTTATCCGGAAAGTTCATTTTTTCCAAAGTCAATCTAGTTAGGGGCTAACTTCAAGTGCCTATGTGCTCAGAGGACATCCCCCAAACAGCTGTGATAACCCCATTTGGCCTCTGAGTTTCTGTGGATGCCTTGCGGCTGAAAACTGCAGAACAGGCTTTCCAAAGGTTGATGCACTCATAATTAAAAGACGTAGATTTTCTTTTTGTGTACCTGGATGACATACCTGTTGCCAGTCCATCCAAATCTAAACACGTGTCTTATCTCCACACACTTTTTGAGTGTATAAGCCAAGACTGGTTGATTGTCAACCCTGCTAAATGCCAGCTTGGGTTAACCATTGACTTTCACAGCCATTGCACATCTGCAAAATCCCTCCCATCAAAAGTAGCTGCTATTATGGATTCTGCACCACTCTGCACTAATAAAAAACTACAGGAGCTTTTAGGCATGGTGACTTTCTATTATTGGTTCATTCTGCAAGCTGCTGAATATATGCATCCCCTGTATAATGGCTCAAAGGCAATACCCCTAATCACAGGCTTGACTGGTCAATAGATATGACCAGGGCATTTGATGGTACCAAACAAGCTCTTTCCAGTGTGACTCTACTGGTGCACCCACTCCCCAATGCACCTAAAGACATTACTACTAACACTTAGTACCATTCTGCAGATTTGTGCACGGACAGTTGGTCAGAGTCATGTGGCAGCTGCTCGCCTTCTTCAGCTGGCAGCTCCATCCCCCCAGAAGGAAGTACAGCACATTTGATTGTGAACTTCTCTGGTTACGCTGAACTTTGTGTAGCTTGGCCTTGGAAAGAAAGTGCGTGATTCGACTGCAGCCTGTGTGGAGTGCCGTGTGCTATTGGCACCTTTTGAGGTCCCTGAACGATGGTTAGACAATGTCAAAGTGAACCTTGTTGGTCCTCTTCCCCCTCCCATGCACCTCCTTACCTATGTTCCCTCTAAGCTGTGCGCGTGTGCGTGCACGCACACGTTTTTCAACCAGCACACAAAGGAAATTAATGTGCGCACAAAAGGTTACTTACCTAAAATAGTGTAGTAATTAATAATTATACTTACTGAAAGTAATCTTTTAGCTAACTGTTTCTGTTAACTAGTTAGTCCGTTTTTCAAATTCAACAATGCACGTAATTAATTTACATCACCTCATCTTTCCTGTTCCGGTTTGTAAGCTATATCACGGCATTCCAATATCATGATTTTCTAGCTGAAAATACTGTAATAGTTAGACAGTTTAATGATTTCAAATTTTCCATGCAAGGAAAAATTAAATCCAAACTGCTTTCACACTTTGCTCAAATGGTGGCATTTGAACTTCAAAATGAACAGTTTTGTGACCTTACGCAATTGATGGAATTGGGGGAACCTTTCTTCTGTCTAGTGTGGACTGTGAGCGAGGTTTTAGCCTAATGAATCAACTCAAAAACAAGCTGAGAAACCGTTTAGGTGAATGTCATTTGGCTATGTTAATGAGAATCAAAAGCTATCAATTGGTTGGAAGTTATATCAGTCTAGATAGAGTTTACCAAGAATGGGTAAATGCCGAAGACAGGAGAGAAAAAATAACTGAGTGACTTAAATATGTATGTTATTTTGTTGTTATTCTGTGCAGTTTTATGTCAAATATTTTGTAAACCTAGATAAACTGTGCCATGTGTACATTCAGTGCACACATAGTTTGTCACAAGAGAAAAGTTTGCATAAGATTTTTGCGCACACTGACTACTAAAAGTTAGAGGGAACATTGCTCCTTACCATGGTAGACCATACCACCAGGTGGCCAGATGTATCCCTCTAGCATTAATGACCGCTGCAGACATGGCTCAGGCTTTCAACCACACCTGGGTTGCTCAGTTTGACACCCCATCTGACTGTGGTCCCCATTGCAGAGCTCGCTGAAATGGCCCAGAACCTCGGGGTTAGGGGACGTCACACCACGGTGTATCACTACACAAGTGGTTTCCCTGCTCTTTAAAGGCTGATGGACAAGTGTTGGCATTATCATCTCCTGTGGGTCCTGCTGGGGCTCGGAATAGCTCAAAAAGAGGACCTGTAGTCATCTGCGGCTGAGTTGGTATATGGATAGCCGTTATGAATGCCAAGTGATTTTATTCCTGACCGCCACGACCACCTGGTTGGCCTCTCAACAGCATTCCACCCTTCTCAGTAAATTCAAATCCTTTTCACCTATTCCTACTTCCCATCAATGTCGAGTGCTCTGGGGTTCCTTTAGGCCTACATTTTGCCTTGTTTGTTTTTGTCTGCCATGATGCACACCAACATCCCCTTAGATCCACTTATGAAGTGGATCTCCATCCACATTTTGGAACAGAGGGAAAAGACTTTTATCATAGATAAGATGCGTAAACCTGAACGTATTTTGGTAGTTCACCTTTAACCGGCCCTCCAAGATTTGGAGGATTCTGTTAGGTGTGACAGTGGAAAAGTGTGTACGGAACTGGGGGAGATAGCAGAGGTATTTAATTCAAGATTCAAGATTCAAAAACTTTATTGTCATTCTAACTGTACATCAGCTCTGCAGGGCAGAATGAGACAGTGTTTCCCAGGAGCAGTGCAATCATAACATAACAAACACAACACTAAATAATAAACATAATAAATAGTAAAACGCAACAGCCGCATGTCAGTTAAAAACAAGTTATAAGCGTCCAGTGCAAGTAATGAATACTTTGCTTCAGTGTTAACTACGGAAAAGGATCTTGGCGATTGTAGGGATGACTTACAGCGGACTGAAAAGCTTGAGCATTTAGATATAGAAGAAGAATATGTGCCGGAGCTTCTGGAAAGCATCAAGTTGGATAAGTCACTGGGACTGGACGAGATGTACCTCAAGCTACTATAGGAGGTGACAAAGGAGATTGCTGCGCCTCTGGCGATGACGTTTGCATAATCAATGGTAATGGGAGAGGTTCTGGAATATTAGAGGGTTGCAAATGCTGTTCCCTATTCAAGAAAGGGAACAGGGATAGCACAGGAAATTATAGACCAGTGAGTTTTATTTCAGTGGTTGAAAAGCTGATGGAGAAGATCCTGAGAGACAGGATTTATGAACATTTGGAGAGGCATAGTATGATTAGGAATAGTCAGCATGGCTTTGTCAAAGGCAGGTCATGCCTTACAAGCCTGATTGATTTTATTTTTGAGGATGTGACTGAACACGTTGATGAAGGTAGAGCAGTAGATGTAGTGTATATGGATTTCATCAAGGCTTTTGATAAGGTACCCCATGCAAAGCTTATTGAGAAAGTAAAGAGGCATGGAATCTAAGGAGACATTGCTTTGTGGATCCAGAACTGGCTTGCCTACAGAAGGCAAAGAGTGGTTGTAGACGGATCATATTCTGCATGGAAACTGGCGACTAGTGGTGTGCCTCAGGGATCTGTTCTGTGACCCCTACTCTTCATGAATTTTATAAACAACCTGGATGATGAAGTGGAGGGATGGGTTAGTAAATTTGCTGATAGCACAAAGGTTGGGGGTGTTGTGGATAGTGTGGAGGGCTGTCAGAGGTTATAGAGGGACATTGATAGGATGCAAAACTAGGCTGAGAAGTGGCAGATGGAGTTCAACCCAGATAAGTGTGAAGTGGTTCATTTTGATAGGTCAAATATAATGGCAGAATATACCATTAATGGTAAGACTCTTGGCAGTGTGGAGGATCAGAGGGATCTTGGGGTCCGAGTCCATAGGACGCTCAAAACTGCTACACAGGTTGACCCTGTGGTTAAGAAAGAATATGGTGCATTGGCCTTCACCAATCATGGGATTTAGGAGCCGAGAAGTAACGTTGCAGCTATAAAGGTCCCTGGTCAGACTCCATTTGGAGTACTGTGCTCAGTTCTGGTCACCTCACTACAAAGGGTGTAGAGAAGATTTACAAGGATGTTGCCTGGATTGGGGAGCATGCCTTATGTGAATAGGTTGAGTGAACTCAGCCTTTTCTCCTCGGAGCGATGGAGGATGAGAGGTGACCTGATAGAGGTCTATAGTATGTTGATGAGAGGCATTGATCATGTGGATAGTCAGAGGCTTTTTCCCAGGGCTGAAATGGCTAGCATGTGAGGGCATAGTTTTAAGGTGCTTGGAAGTAGGTAGAGAGGAGTTGTCATGGGTAAGTTTTTTAGGCAGAGAGTGGTGAGGGCATGGAATGGGCTGCTGGCGACGGTGGTGGAGCCGGATACGATAGGGTCTTTTAAGAGACTCTTGTGTAGGTACATGGAGCTTAGTAAAATAGAGGGCTATGGGTAACCCTAAGTAATTTCTAAGATAAGGACATATTTGGCACAGCTTTGTGGGCCGGCCTTTATTGTGCTGTAGGTTTTCTATGTTTCTATATGAATCTGGCTTTTCCTTAAATGCATCTGCACTCAGTGACCACTTCTTTTAGGCACACAAGCTCATGAATGCACATATCTAATCAGCCAATCATGTGGCAGCAACTCAGTGCATAAAAGCATGCAGACATGGTCAGTTTTCAGTTGTTATACAGACCAAATGATAATCGACTTTGACTGTGAAATGATTTCTAGTGCCAGGCGGGGTAGTTTGAACATCTGAGAAACTGCTGATTTCCTGGGATTTTTACACAAAACCAGTCTTACCATATCCTTGCCGTCACAACATAATTATGAACGTGACAACACACCTCAGGATGAGTCAGAGGCCTCTCGTGTTTCTCCACCCATGGAAATTAGGATCCAAGCCAGGCAGCTCGTGTAACACCGGTTTTAATGAATTCTGGGAGGGGCCTGTGTCGGGTAATGTAATTGGTAGTAACGCACACCATTCATAACCACCAACATTGACTTGGGGTTCACTTTAATAGGTTGTTAGAATACAATGATATAATTACGTAATGTACTTTTACTCTGTGCTTTGTGTTCTAAATGAGTTGTTACAGTTTTACTTAAACATAAATCGTCTCTGCTGTTTTATTTGTGAAAACTTGCAGATGCATCTGATGTCAGCATTGTAGCTGTACTCCCCCAGACCTCTTTAATAGAAAATGGCTGAATCCCTGTGCCTTTCTATCCTGTCAATTGACTCCTGCAGAGCGTAACTATGATGTCAGAAACCGAGAACTTCAGCTGTCAAGGAGGCCCTGGAGGCAAGGCGACACCGGCCGGAGGGAGCAGAGCACCGCTTTCTCGTATGGAAAGATCACAAAAGCTTCTCCTTCATTCATGATGTGAAGTGATTCAACTCTCATCAAGGCTGAGCTTTCTTCTTCAGCCAGTTTAATCTACCATTACTTACCACCATGGCAGCAAGAATATTAAGGCCAATGCTGTCTCCCACCTGTTGACGCCTCTGAGGAAAACACCACTTCAAAACCCATCATTCCTCACACATGCATAGCTGCTCCAGTGATTTGGGGAACAGAAGCAAAGGTGAGGACTGTCCAACAGACGGATTCAGGCCCAGGTGGGGACTTATGAACAACTGTTTGCCCCTGCCACTGTGTGCCCCAGAGTGTTGCAATGGGTCACTCTTCCCATCTGGCTGGCCACTCGGGGATTCAACAGGCCCTGGAGTTTATAAAGAGAAAATTTTGATGGCCATCCATGTCGCAAGATGTCCATGACTTTGCCTCTGCATGTCCCACTTGTGTCCAGAACGAGATGTCATGTCAGTACCCTGCTGATCTGCTCTACCCACTGCCTATGCCTCACCACCCAAGGAGGACTAGAACTAGATAAAAGTCAGGCATATGGCTAGTGTCGTAGGAGGGACTTTGTTAGAGAAATAGTTACTGCTCTAACACCTGCACTTGCAGCAGTTACAAAGATTAGTGGATCTTTGCCATTCCACAATAAGAATTAGATATGACAGAGTGGATCTCAAGGAAAAGCAAATAGAATCATCTTACATAGGGCTGAAAACAAAAGGGAACAAAAAGAAACAATTGTGGGGATTTCTATCGGCCTCTGAAAAATAGTGGCGTTTATAGTTCAAAACATGGGAAGTGGAGCAATGTACAGAACCACCAGTGGTTCAGAATTTTCTGATAAAAAGAAGGAGCCTAGTAAATCTCCAAAATTAAGTCCAAGTATCAAAGCAATTCACCCACGAAGAAAGTACTTAAAAATAAAGCTCTGGTGTTAGCTCTACAAAGAGAAACACAAATATATGATGGTTGAGCAGGAAAAAGCAATGTTTCAAAAATAGATTGATGTGCTGCAGCAAAGGTTGAAAGCTCAGAATGATCAAATATCAAACTTGAAACAATACTTGATGAAGGTTCTCAGATGCTGAAAGGCACTTGTCAGAGGCAATCTGTACCTGTGAATGTGATACGTAAGGATGAAAGTGTTGCGTAATTTTTTAATAAAATGGTTACATACTATGGCAATCAGTGTAGTTCTCTGAAGTGGAAACAAAAATCAAATTCAAGTGAAAACAAGAGGCTGGCTGTGCTGGAGAAAATGCAAGGCAGGCCAAGCAACAGTGGCAGTTGAGGTGAATCAACAAGACAGAAGGAGAGCTGTTCCATATGGTTGCCCTCAAGTTGGAGGGGTACTGTGGAAAGGGAGGTCTGCTGGACATTAAGAACATCAAGCATTGTTGCTGAACTTGTTGCACACCATGTTGCAGGCTGCTTCAGCAATCCAGGAGGCACGCGATCCAACAAATGCTGGAAATGATCGGCATGGACGCTTTCTTATGATCACAAGACCCTGTTGGACATTGGTACTGCAAATTAGATTCACTGCTTTATTGACAAGACCATCAGCGAGGGAGCTCTGTTGCCTCAGTTGTTACCCTCATGCCTTGGATTTGCCTGATGCGGTTGCTGGCGAAGGAGACACTGGAGCTGGCTTGTGCCACCAGATTCCATACCGGGTTGGATGCTGGTCTCCCCGGTCAGTACTGCCCCTTAGTGTTCACTCCCAGAAAATCAAGTTGTGTTATGTTCCCCTGCAGCTGCAATTGCTTGAATCGAGGAATTGCTGCAGTTTCTTGCAGAAACATGGCTCCAGGGCAATACCCATCAGAACTCCTCCATGCACCATCAATCTAGAGGCCCCGCCTCTCAGGGGTCTGGACTATATTGTTATTTTAAAACTATTTTTGTACCTGTAAGTTGCTCTGCTATCATTATTGTATGTGCTAACTGTGCTGTGTGTGACTGTTGGTTCTGTGTTTTGCACCTTGGCCCCAGAGGAACGCTGTTTTATTTGGCTGTATTAATGTGTAGGGTTGAATGACAATTAAACTTGAACTTTGAACTTGGACTAGATCTTGTCAGTGCCCAGAGGTCAACCATTCAGAGCCTCAATATCAATAATCTCTCACAATTGTTGAATACAAACTCCCCATCCTAGAGCCCCAGAGATGTCCATGAGGTTCCTGGCTGCCATGGAGTCTATAAATGCCAAACATTTGTCTGGGATGCTGAGAACATGGAAGCTGGGAGCATTACTCGATTTGGGGAAGATGTTTGCAGGGAGAATCGACCCATCAGGGTTCCCCTTCTTACTGATAGGTCTTCCTCTTTTACTGGGTGCCTGGGACACAATGCCCAGAAGTGCGTTGGAGTGCCACAGCAGAGGCAGCAACCTGTTCCGCTGTGCGGCTCGTTTCTCCTGAGATAGGCCCAGGGCCACCTGCTAATTCTCTTCCGTGGACTCTGTACTGGGTGTTGACACAGGGCGTGAAGACGGCCGGTGATCTGATGAGCAGGAGGCTTGGGGCATTCCCTCTCTCTGTGCCAGTCTTGTGCCCGGTTGACAACTCAAGCCGTCAGATTTACCAGGTCAACGAGGTTGTCCTGTTCTTCACACACACTGCGATTATAAGCTGAATCTCTGTGCTCAGCCCACACTGGAAAGCAGCGAAGAGAGAATGAGCCAAGCACATATGGTCCTTCACTGATCTCCAAGACTAAGTCCAAGTATCAAGGCAGGTCACCCTTGGAAGTAGTAGTTAAAACTAAAGCTCTTGCGTTAGCTAAAAGAAACCAAAAATATATGATGGTTGAGCAGGACAATGTAATGCTTCAAAAAGAGATGAGCAAAGATTGAAGACTCAGAATGCTCAAGTATCAAACTTGATGAAGATTCTCAGATGCTGGAAGACACTTGTCAAGTGTAATCCGTACCTGTGAATGTGAAATGTGTAGAGCACAGCGTTGTTTAACATCGTGGAAATATATTCCATTTTATAAAATGGTTGCGTGCTGTGGCAGTCTGCATAGCTCACTGAAGTGGAATCGAAAACGAAATAGCAGCAGTGAGAGCAGCTGATTCTGTTGTGAGTTGCTGACCTGTCATTGGGAGTGCTGACACATATTCTACCAGCTCGGAATGGGCTTGCCACTCTGAAAGTGGTTGTCACACAGAATGAGCTATTTCTGTCAATGCAGCTTCCACTCTCTTTATCTTCTCCCCACCAGACCAAGAAAATCCAGGGCCAACTTCAGCTGTTCTCTCTCCACTTGGTCCATTTTGATGGTCAATCTTGTGGACGGGCATTCAGTGATGGCCCAAGTGTAGAGGAAGGGACACGGACTTGGAATGCACAGTTCACTTGGCTTTAATTAGAACTTTACAGAACTAAAGAAAATAATAAATGTTAGGCCAACAGGGCCTCCAACTAAAAAACTCTCAAACTAACTAAAACCTACACCATCACTGTGGCTCAAAAGCAGTAACCTAGAACTAAACTAATACTGCTCCTTTAACGGTCCCTAATTTTTTTTCCGGGTATGTGGACTAAGATAAATTGGGAGCATTGTCCTTGTGCTTCAATCAAGACTTGACAAGACTGCACCCAAAGGCAGAGAGTTAAATACTATTACAAAGAAACCCTAATTGACTGGGAATGTGTGCATTCTTACGCATGCAGGTTGCCATCTCCTTTCATGTGCCTTCCTGCAGAAGTGTCCAGGCTCTGCGTGTCTGCAGTGGTGACAAAAGCTCTGTACGCTGTCAGTGCTGCACAACCTGCTATATCTTCTTCTGCAGCATATTTTGTTGTATGATGCAAAAGCCATTAGTTGGACGAGGACCATCAGTTGTGCTCCATTGCCATGTTTCAACACCATTCGTCAAGTGAAACAAGTTCTTGCACGGAAGGCTCAATTTCGTCTATTGATCACAAACCTATAGCTTGTTTCAGGATGTAATGCTGCTCAAGTACTGTTGTCAGGTATAACTTGCAATGATGTAAGTTTTAATATATTTTGTCAATTGATAATTTCATTTATAGGTATTTAGATGGAAATCTTAATGATTTTCCTCAGATAAGTAAGCAAAGGATTTTCGTAGAGTCATTTTTATGGCTGACGATGAAACTGATAGAGTAGTACAGTGTAGGAAGAAGCCTTTCAGTCCACACTGTTCACACGTATCAAACAGAATGCTGAATTAAACCAAATTTCTGTTGCCTGTACTTGATACAGGTATAATTAAAATAACTAATTATGTGCAAATTCTCCCATATTTTTAATGAGTACTAGCCAGAAACTCTTTACATTTCATATCTTCCCACGTGGATGAGGAAAAATATCCAGTTTAATGCTGTATGACTTAAGCTTCAGGAAAATGTTACACTTACCTAGAAAATGAACAATTAAAACTGTACTAGAAATGAAAAGTTAAGGAAAATGTCATAAATGCAAATGTCCCAAGAGATGCATATCAAGGCGGGAGATTAAAATAGATTTTTTGGATGGTGGAAGGGTTTGCAATTTCACTCCACTTCTCAAAGTAAAACTAAGTCTATTTTTATTAAATCTGATATTTCATTTATTCAAGAGGATATTAAGTCAGATTTTAATGGTTGATTTTTAATTGTTAAAGGAGTAATGTGTAACAGAAAAGTTGTTTTGGTCAACTTGTGTGGTCCTAACTTAGATGATCCTTTTTTAAAAAAATGTATTTGCTTTACTGCCTGATTTAAGTGAATATATGGTGATAATGGGTGGGGATTTTAACTGTTGTTTAAATCCTTTAATTGACAAGAGCTCAACCAACCAGCGACTTCCAAATCACTCCGCATCACTTATTAATTCCTTTTTGACTGATTTTGGATTGATTGAACTATGGAGATATTTACACACTGATGACAGAGAATATTCTTTTATTCACATTTATAGAAAATATTTAAGGATTGATTATATTATAGTTGACCCTCGCTTCTTGCCTAGTGTTAAGAATTGTGAATATGGCGCTATTGCTGTATCTGATCATGCGCTTTTGCGTTTGTCTTTTGAATTCGATGATGTCATTCTTGCCCGCCCACCTTGGCACCTGTATCAGACATTATTGCAGAATTTTGACTTTGTTAGCTTCATTGAAACCCAGATAAAAGATTTTTTTCTTTTCAATGATATAGGGGGTACATCTAATTTAATCATATGAGATACGTTTAAAACATTTTTATGTGGTCAGATAATTTCTTATTCAGCTAAGTTTAAAAAACAGACTAAAGTAGAATTAGATAAGATTTCAAAACAAATTACAGATATAGATAATATGTATGCGATCTCCCCTAATATTGACTTATTTAAACAGAGGGTGGAACTTCAATCACAATATAATTTATTATTAACTCATCCTATTGAAGGCTATTTGCTTAAGCTTAAAGAGTCAATTTTATATGCTTGGACATAAAAAATAACAAACTGCTTGCATCTCAATTAAAAACGGCCAGAGCCAAAAGGGAAATTTTGAAAATCCATAGGAAAGATGGCATCCTGGTTTGGGAATATGAAGAGATTAATAAGATTTTTCAAGATTTTTATACTGAACTATATAAATCTCAATTTCCAGTAGATTGTTCTAAAATGAATGCTTTTTTAAATGAAAGATTGCTTTTTCTTTGTTGGGGATCAAAAAACTCTTGATGCCCAAGTTACTGAAGCTGAAATTCATAAAGCTATTTTTTCAATGCAATCTGGTAAGGCCCCTGGACTTGATGGGTACCCTGTAGAATTTTTTTTTTAAATTTGGAAATTTGCTCTCTCCGTATATGTTGGAAATGTTTAAGGACTCCTTTGTGAAAGGTGATTTACCCTTTACTTTTTAATGAGGCTTCTATTTCTTTAATTCTTAAAAAGAATAAAGGTCCTACATAATATGCCTCATATAGACCTATTTCATTATTGAATGTTGATGCTAAGATCCTATCAAAGATACTGGCCAATCGGTTGGAAAATGTTTTGGGTGAAATTATTTTTAAAGATCAAACAGGCTTTATAAAGGGTCGTTTTTCCTTTTCAAATGTTTGGAGATTATTTCACATTATATACTCATCTTCTTTCAAAACTCCACAATGCGTCGTCTCTTTGGATGCTGAAAAAGCATTCGATCGAGTCGAATGGAAATAGTTATTTAATGTTTTAGAGAACTTTGGTTTTGGTGTTAATTTTAGTAATTGGATTAGAATGATATATGAAACTCCTATTGCTACTGTTATTACTAATAACTGTAGATCCCCTTTTTTCAGATTTCACGGGGGACAAGACAAGGTTGCCCATTAAGTCCTTTGTTATTTAGCGTGGATATTGGGTACAAGTTGATTAGGGAGTTAACATTGGCATGTGCTAAAGGTAATGTAGTCGTTATGGGAGATTTCAACATGCAGGTGAACTGGGAGAATCAGGTAGGTGCTGGACCCCAGGATAGGGAGTTTGTGGAGTGTCTAAGGGATGTATTTTTGGAACAGCTTGTGCTTGAGCCAACCAGGAACGAGGCTATTTTGGACTTGGTGATGTGTAATGAACAGGAATTGATAAGTGATCTTGAAGTAAAGGAGCCATTGGGAAGTAGTGATCATAACATGATAAGTTTTTATCTACAATTTGAGAGGGATAAGGGCAGATCAGAGGTGTCAGTGTTGCAATTAAATAAAGGAGACTACGGAGCCATGAGGGAAGAGCTGGCCAAAGTTAAATGGGCGGATGCCCTGGCAGGAAAGACAGTGGATCAGCAGTGGCAGTTATTCTTGGGGATAATACAAAAGATGCAAAAGCAGTTCATTCCAATGAGAAGGAAGGATTCAAAGAGGGGGAAGGGGCCACAGTGGTTGACAAAGGAAGTCAGAGATTGTATAGCATTAAAGAAAAAGAAGTATGACAGGGCTAAGATGAGTGGGAATACAGATGATTGGGAAAGTTTTAAGGAGCAGCAGATCTTAACTAAAAAAGCAATACGGAGAGAAAAAATCAGGTATGAGCTCAGTCTAGCCAGGAATATAAAAGGGGATAGCAAAAGCTTTTTTAGCTATGTGAAGAGAAAGAAGATAGTTAAGAACAATGTTGGCCCCTTGAAGAATGAATTGGGAGAAATTGTTATGGGAAAAAGGGAAATGGCAACAGAATTTAATGCGTACTTTAGATCTGTCTTCACCAGGGAGGACACAAGCAATCTCCCAGATGTATGGATGGGCCAGGGTCATAAGATATCAGAGGAATTGAGACAGATTGACATTAAGAAAGAAACTGTGATGAGTAGACTGGTAGGACTGAAGGCTAATAAATCCCCGAATCCAGATGGTCTGCATCCGAGGGTTCTAAAAGAGGTGGCTCAGGAAATTGCGGATGCATTGGTAATCATTTTCCAATGTTCCTTAGATTCAGGATCAGTTCCTGAAGGTTGGAGAGTGGCTAATGTTATCCCACTTTTCAAGAAGGGAGGGAAGGAGAAAACGGAGAACTATCGCCCTGTTAGCCTAACGTCAGTCGTGGGGAAGATGCTTGAGTCCATTATTAAGGACGAAATAGTGGCACATCTAGATGGCAGAAATAGGATTAGGCCGAGCCAGCATGGATTTACCAAGGGCAAATCATGCTTGACTAATCTGTTGGAGTTTTTTGAGGGTGTAACAAGGATGTTAGACGAGGGTAAGCCAGTGGATGTTGTATACCTAGATTTTCAGAAGGCATTCGATAAGGTGCCACATAGGAGATTGGTGAGTAAAATCAGAGCTCATGGCATTGGGGGCAGGGTTTCAACATGGATAGAAAACTGGTTGGCAGATAGAAAGCAAAGGGTAGCAGTGAATGGGTGTTTCTCGGACTGGCTGGAGGTGACTAGTGGGGTACCACAGGGCTCTGTATTGGGACCACAGCTCTTTACGATTTATGTCAATGATTTAGATGAGGGCATTGAAAACTATATCAGCAAGTTTGCTGATGATACTAAACTGGGTGGCAGTGTGACATGCGAAGAGGACGTTAGGAGAATACAGGGAGACTTGGATAGGCTGGGTGAGTGGGCAGATACTTGGCAGATGTCATTCAATGTGAATAAATGTGAAGTTATCCACTTTGGAAGCAGGAACAAGAGGGCAGATTATTGTCTGAACGGAGTAGAGTTAGGTAAGGGAGAAATGCAAAGAGACCTAGGAGTCCTAGTTCACCAGTCAATGAAGGTGAATGAGCAAGTGCAACAGGCAGTGAAGAGGGCAAATGGAATGTTGGCCTTTGTTACAAGGGGAATTGAATACAAGAGCAAGGATGTTCTTTTGCATTTGTACAGGGCCCTGGTGAGACCACACCTGGAATATTGTGTACAGTTTTGGTCTCCAGGTTTAAGGAAGGACATTCTGGCAGTTGAGGAAGTGCAGCGTAGATTCACTAGGTTGATTCCTGGGATGGCAGGGCTGTCTTACGCAGAGAGATTGGAGAGATTGGGCTTGTACACGCTGGAATTGAGGAGATTGAGAGGGGATCTGATTGAAACGTTTAAGATAATTAAAGGATTTGATAGGATTGAGGCAGGAAATATGTTCCAGATGTTGGGAGAGTCCAGTACCAGAGGGCATGGATTGAGAATAAGAGGTCAGTTATTTAAAACAGAGTTGAGGAAGAGCTTCTTCTCCCAGAGAGTTGTGCAGGTGTGGAATGCACTACCTCGGAAGACGGTGGAGGCCAATTCTCTGGATGCTTTCAAGAAGGAGCTAGATAGATATCTGATGGATAGGGGAATCAAGGGATATGGGGACAAGGCAGGGACTGGGTATTGATAGTGAATGATCAGCCATGATCTCAGAATGGCGGTGCAGACTCGAGGGGCCGAATGGTCTACTTCTGCACCTATTGTCTATTGTCTATTTAACTTAATATTAGAATCCCTTGCTAGCGGTCTTCATGAAGCTAAAGATATCCATGGGATTCTTGTGAATGAGACTATTCATAAGATTTCTCTTTACGCTGATGATTTACTGGTTTAAATATCTAATCCCGAGGAGTCTATCCCTGCCCTGCTAAAATTATTTAATGAATTTGGAGACTTTTCAGGATATAAAATAAATTTTAATAAAAGTGAATTGTTTCCTTTAAATGAATCTGTTTCTATATGTGATAATACTTCAAAGTTATGGATTCCTTTAGATATTTAGGTGTTATAATCACTAAAAGATATAAGGATCTTTATTAAACTAATTTTTTTCCCTTGGTAGATTCTATGAAGTATTTATGTAGTAGATAGAACCCACATATTTTCACTTGTTGGTCACATCCATATAGTTAAAATGATGATTTTACCAAAATTTTATATTTATTTCAGAATATCCCCATTTTTTTGACTAAGAAGTTTCTTGATCGGATTGATTCTATTATTTCATTTTTTATTTGGAATGATAAAAGACCAAGAATTAGTAAATGTCACTTACAAAAATTGACAAAGGATGGTGGTCTTGCTTTGCCTAATTTAAGAATGTATTATTGGGCTGTTAATGTATGATATATGTCCTTTTGGTTACATTGGGTTGATAAGAACAAGCAGCCAATTTGGGTAGACTTGGAATTGAAAGCTGTGAAACAATTTTATTTAACCGTGTTATTGGGAACTGCTTTACCTGTACAATTAGCTAAAGTTGCTAATTTAAATTTATACCCTGTGATTAAGTATTCTTTACAAATTTGGCTCCAGTTCCGTAATTGTTTTAATCTTAAAAAATTTAAACTTTGTAGTTTAATTTTTCAGAATTATATTTTTAAGCCTTCTTTAAGTGATCTAATTTTTTTACTTTGGAAAAATAAAGGTATTAATTCTATTTAAAGAAGATAGACTGATGTCTTTTGAACAATTAGTTGATAAATACTCGCTTTCATACTCACACTTTTTACAATACCTTCAAGTTAGACATTTCTTACAAAAATATTTAAGTAATTTTCCTTATATATTGGATGCCAACCTATTAGATACTATTACGAGTATGAACCCTTTGATGAAGGGTTCCATTGGAAGAGTTTATAATTTACTATTACAATGGAATAAGCGTCCTTTATTTAAGATTAAGCAGGATTGGGAAAAGGAACTTAATTTGACTTTTATGATGGAGGACTGGTCTCGGATTTTGAAGTTGGTTAACTCTTCTTCGATGTGTGCTAGTCATTCACTGATTCAATTTAAAATTGTACATCATTACTATTTGATGAAGGGAAGATTTTCTAAAATGTTTCCTAATGTTGATAGTTATTGTGATAAATGTAAAACTGAGACAGCTACACTGAGACACATGTTTTGGTCTTGTCCTATACTGGAACAGTTCTGGAAGTCAGATTTTTCCACAATTTCTAATGCACTTAAAATTAATGTACAACCTAACAAATTAACTCTGCTTTTTGGAATAATTCCTCAAAATATTCACGGTATTTCTTTGTCTGACCAACATGTTATTGCGTTTGTTACGTTGATAGCTAGGAGGGCCATTCTGTTGAAGTAGAAGGACACGTCGGCTCCCATTCTGTCACAATGGTTCTCTCACGTGATGCAATGTCTTAGTTTGGAGAAAGGTAGAAGTCAATCCTTTGCACCTATGTTTGATTTTGAGAAAAGGTGGGGTTCATTTGCTCGTTACTACCATTTGAGTTAATTGATAGATTTCCTCCACAATCTAATTGTAAATTCTGGTACATTTTTTTTTTGCTGGCGGTTTGATGTTTATCTTTAGAAGCTGTTTGTATGACGCATGGCTCCGAGGTTGATCTCCTAATGAGTTCTTTTTCTCACTTTTTCTTTTTTTTCTTCTTTTTGTCACCAAATTTTTCAATCTTTAAAACAATGTTTTTTTTTCCTTTGAGACATTGTAAGTGTTACCTACTTTGATGTATTCTTGTTAATTTTGGATAGTAATTATAAAAAGATTTGAAAAGAAAAGAAAGAACAAATGTCATAAAATGCCTGACTGATTTGTTTGTGCCTTTTAGCTGCTAGGACCTGTAGGTTTCTGATCTTTGAGCAGCAAGTAAGCAACGAATTATGAAAACACACTGTGGCATGTTGATTCTGGTTAAAGCATGCACAGTGAATTAATTATTTAGACTAAAGAAAACTGAAAACCTTATCGCATTTAGAATTCTCCTCATGTAAGGACATGTAGAGAAGTATTTACAGATGCTAGTTTGCAAAAAGACCAAAATTCATTTTAGAATAAATTTTTATCAAAACCTACCTGTTAGTTTGTACGTTCAGTTTAAAAACTTACACATTAGCACATACAAGGCAGATAATGCATGGAAAGCTAAACAAAAACCTTAAACTTGAACTGAAGATAAAAAACTAAAAAAGAGAAAGGAGCTAATTATACAACAGGATGCAGTTGACACACTTATGTTACAAGAGTAAGAATATGTATATACATTAGAATATATACTGTGCTCACATCAGAAAAATTGGTCCTAAATTTGCTTTCAGTTTGAGACCTCTTACATACCAAGCAGATGAATTTCTCCCAAAGTTAGATGCAAAGAAGGAAGCACAGTGTTATAGGCTGGTATGTTATTGCAGAAATTGCATACTGTGTTACATTGACCTCTTGATCTAGGCGGATTATGGGATTAATTGGCACTTACATTTTGAAACTCTAGATGAAAGTTTTTCGTCTGCTTGCTGAAACAAACATGCCTTTGAATGCAGAGCACAGATTATCTGGTTGACTATTAATGTTTATTGTGATTACACAGGTTGTTGCCTGTTTTTGGGCTTTATCTTAAAATTTCTAGGCTGTTGGAAAGAGTAGTCCAACAGCTGCTAAAAAGTTTTAGCAAGAGCAAACACGAGGAAAACTGCAGATGCTGGAAATTCAAACAACAACACACACAAAATGCTGGTGGAACACATCAGGCCAGGCAGCATCTATAGGGAGAAGCGCTGTCAACGTTTCGGGCTGAGGCCCTTCGTCAGGACTAACCGAAAGGAAAGATAGTAAGAGATTTGAAAGTAGTGGGGGGAGAGGGAAATGCGAAATGATAGGAGAAGACCGGAGGGGGTGGGATGAAGCTAAGAGCTGGAAAGGTGATTGGCGAAAGTGATACAGAGCTGGAGAAGGGAAAGGATCATGGGACAGGAGGCCTCTGGAAAAAGAAACGGGGGGGAGCGCCAGAGGCAGATGGAGAACAGGCAAACAACTAAATATGTCAGGGATCGGTTAAGAAGGGGAGGGGGGGAAGTTAGAGAAGTCAATGTTCATGTCATCAGGTTGGAGGCTACCCAGACGGTATATAAGGTGTTGTTCCTCCAACCTGAGTTTGGATTCATTTTGACAATGGAGGAGGCCATGGATAGACATATCAGAATGGGAATGGGACGTGGAATTAAAATGTGTGGCCACTGGGAGATCCTGCTTTTTCTGGCGGACCAAGCGTAGGTGTTCAGCGAAATGGTCTCTCATTCTGCGTCGGGTCTCACCAATATATAAAAGGCCACACCGGGAGCACCGGATGCAGTATACCACACAATTCCTCCATCTCCACTGCATCTGCTCTCAGGATGAGGCTTTTCATTCCAGGACAAAGGAGATGCCTTCCTTTTTTAAACAAAGGGGCTTCCCTTCATCCACCATTAACTCTGCTCTCAAACGCATCTCTCCCATTTCCCGCACATCTGCCTTCACCCCATCCACCTGCCACCCCACTCGGGATAGGGTTCCCCTTGTCCTTACCTACCACCCCACCAGCCTCCAGGTCCAACGTATAATTCTCCGTAACCTCTGCCACCTCCAACGGGATCCCACTACCAAACACATTTTCCCCTCCCCCCGTCTTTCTGCTTTCCTCAGGGATCACTCCCTACGCGACTCCCTTGTCCATTTGTCCCCCCCATCCCTTCCCACTGATCTCCCTCCTGGCACTTATCCTTGTAAACGAAACTTATCCTTGCTACACCTGCCCTTACACTTCCTCCCTCACCACCATTCAGGGCCCCAGACAGTCCTTCCAGATGAGGTGACACTTCACCTGTGAGTTGGCTGGTGTGGTATACTGTGTCCGGTGCTCCCGGTGTGGCCTTTTATATATTGGTGAGACCCGACGCAGACTGGGAGACCATTTCGCTGAACACTTACACTCGGTCCACCAGAAAAAGCAGGATCTCCCAGTGGCCACACATTTTAATTCCACGTCCCATTCCCATTCTGAAGAGTCTATCCATGGCCTCTATTGGCAAAATGAATCTAGACTCAGGTTGGAGGAACAGCACCTTGTATACCAGCTGGGCAGCCTCCAACCTGATGGCATGAACATTGACTTCTCTAACTTCCTTTAATACCCCTCCTCCTCTTCTTACCCCATCCCTGACATATTTAGTTGTTTGCCTGTTCTCCATCTCCCTCTGGTGCTCCCCCCACTTCATTCTCCTGAGGCCTCCTGTCCCATGATCCTTTCTCTTCTCCAGCTCTGTATCACTTTCGCCAATCACCTTTCCAGCTCTTAGCTTCATCCCACCCCCTCCGGTCTTCTCCTATCATTTCGCATTTCCCTCTCCCCCCACTACTTTCAAATCTCTTACTATCTTTCCTTTCAGTTAGTCCTGACGAAGGGTCTCGGCCCGAAACATCAACAGTGCTTCTCCCTATAGATGCTGCCTGGCTTGCTGTGTTCCACCAGCATTTTGTGTGAGTTTTAGCAAAATATCAGCAGTGCCTATTTGTTTCCCAGTAAAGGAATAAAGCATAACCAGGAGAACGAGTAGAGTGGTATAAACTCCCAGGCAATGAAGAGGAACAGGAGCAAAGAGAAAGACTGCTGGCAGAATCTACATCTCCTTAGGGTACTCATGCTGAGGGAATCTGTTTTAACAGCTAATGGGAATAATGCATAAAAATGTGTGGAAATCAGTAAAAGAAACAGCAGATGCTGGAAATCTGAAATACAGTAGAAAATACTCAGCAGTCGAGCAGCATCTGATATTTGACTAATATCTCGATATTTGTTCACCCTTCAGCTTCTATGTACATGCAAGTTGCTGTTGTTATATTCAAGCGTTCAACATGTAAAATATTGAGACCACATGACAAACGGAAGATGACATGTTTTGCATTTATACAGGTGTCCCCCGCTTTACGCCACTTCACTTCTATGAAAGACCTAGGTTAGTAACCTGTTTTCACTTCACAAACAGGATTTTCGCTTTTACGAAAATTTTTCCCGTATAAGTTAGAGGTGTTTCAATTTACACCATTTTGGCTTAAGAAAGGTTTCATAGGAACGCTCTACCTTTGTAAAGGAGGGGGGGGGGGGACTCCTGTAGTTCTATTTTTAATGTGGAATATTTGACCTGACTTAAATAAATCTATTGGCTAAGGAAATAGTTTTTTCAGTGTTGCTGCTGCTGCTAATTTAACTTCAAGATCGTCAATCATGAGGGCATATTTGCAGCATTGCACTACTTTTCAAATTGAGTGGTATGATCCCACGTGCATGTTTTGAAACAAGTATAATTGGTGAAAGTGAGTCATGGGACATGTCTCAAAATGGGTTTTGTCCATCCTGTCAGAGCACTGAGTTCATAATGCATGGGAAATTTGGTCTATGAACCATGAAGAAAAATTCAACTTGTAATATTTGAAGGAATTTTCAATCACCTCTGGGTCCATTGGGCATTGAGTAGGGCACCAGCACATTTATTAGATATGTGATGAATGCAAGACATCTTGAAGTGTACAGTTGCCCTTTCTATCTACTAAGTGAACAGTTTAACTGCTCTTCTTCTGACTTTAGAATGATTTTGGTGAGAACAATCTGAAGAATATTTCCAATATTTTGTTTTTTTTATTTCAGATTCCTAGCACCTACAGTATTTGTGCAGAAGAAAACTGTGGACATTTGGGAGCAACATTATGTTTTGTATTAAAACAATTCCAGAAGTTCTTGCTTTTATGTTAAAGAACATAATGGAATATTAATATACTACATCAATCTTATTAAATTACCTGACAGAGGCAACACTATAGGAATTCCCAGCTGCCTGGATGTATTTAAAACATTTGACTGCCTACAGATGACAGGAATCTGATGCATCCTGTAACATTAACATAATTGTCCCCATAGGTTCCCATTCTTTCCTCTGTGCCTGCATTAACTCGAGTAACATGGGAAAAGCTGCCCTCTCCAAGGCTAGCTTCCTGTATTTGTAAATGGCCACGTAGAAATGAAAATTATATCAAGAAGTATTCAGAGTCACATGCTGAATGTTGAGGTTGATTCACTTCAACAACAATACACAGCAGCAGCGTTAACTTCGAGTTACCACAGAGTCTTCTGAATTCTTAAACTGTGCAAACTTAATAACAAGCAGTTGAATAAAATATAATGAGTGGACACCTGTAGGCTAATTGGCAGGAAAATTTCTGCAAGACTGCCTAAGGTTGGAATTTGTAAACAAATGGATATACACATTTGGGGAGATTATTTTGGGCTCAGGGTCTACAGAAGAAATTCTGTGCTGAAGTTATTCTATTGGTTCAAGCTAGTCCTAAATCTATTTTAGTCCAAATTTGGACCCAAGGAAATTCATGTCTATCTTGAACTAATAGAAATAATCAATACTAATCAATAAGCTCCGAGACCTTGGCCTCAATACTCCCTTGTGGAATTGGATCCTGGATTTCCTTTCTTGTAGACCCCAGTCAGTTCAGATTGTCGACAACATTACTTCCATGATCTCCATCAGCGGAGATGCACCAGAGGACTGTGTGCTTATTCCCCTGCTCTGCTCGCTTTACACCTATGACTGTGTGCCTAAGCACAACTCTAATGACATATTCCAGTTTGCTGTTTACGCTACTGTTGTGGGCTGAATCTGCATTAGGAGGGAGACTGAAAATATGGCTGAATGGTATCATATACTGCAACAACGGCTCACTCAACATCAGCAAAACCAAGGAACTGATTATAGACTTCAGGAGAAGGAAACCAGAAGTCCATGAGCCAGTCCTCATTGGAGGATCAGAGGTGGGGAAGATTAGCATCTTTAAATTCCTGGATGCTACTATGTCATATGTTAGACCCAGGACTTAAGTGCAATTATGAGGAAATTACGGCAGTGTCTCTACTTCCTTAGGAGCCTATGGAAATTCACTATGACATCTAAAACTTTGATAAGCTTCTATAGATGTGTGATGGAGAGTACATTGACTGGCTGCATCACACCCTGGTATGGCAACACCAATGCCTTTGAATGGAAAATCCGTAAGACCATATGACCATACAACATAGGAGCAGAATTAAGATATTTGGCTCATCGAGTTTGCTCTGCCATTTGGCAGATCCATATGGCTGATCAATTTTCCTCTCAGCTCCAATCTCCTGCCTTCTCCCATATCTTTTCATGTTCTGAGCAATCAAAACTTGATCAATCTATCAATCTGTATGTAAATATACATACAGACTTGGTCTCCACAGCTGCCTGTGGCAAAGAATTCCACAGATTCACCACTCTCTGGCTGAAGAAATAGCTCCTCATCTCCATTCTAAAAGGACACTCCTCTATTCTGAAGCTGTCCTGTGGTTATAGACTCCATAGGAAATGTCCTCTCAACGTTCACTCTATCAAAGCCTCTCCCCATTCAATAGGTTTCAATAAGATCACCTCTCATTCTTCAGAATTCCAGTGAATACAACCTCAAGGCCACCAAAGACTTTTCATATGACAAGCTGTCCAACCCTAGAGTCATTTTTGCGAACCTCCTTTGAACCCTTCCAGCTTCAGCACATCTTTTCTAAGTTAAGGAGCCCAAAACTGCCCACAATACTCCAAGTGAGACCTCCTCAGTGTTTTATAAAGTCTCAATATTATATCCTAGCTTTTATATTCTAGTCGTCGTGAAATCAATGCTAACATTGCATTTGTCTTTCCCACCACTGACTTAACCTGCAAATTGACGTGTAGGGAATCCCGCACAAACACTCTCAAGTCCATTGGCACCTCAGTTTTGTATTTCCTCTCCATTTAGAAAATAGTCAACCCTTTCATTTCTTCTACCAACACTGTACTCCATCTGCCACTTCATTGCCCATTCTCCTAATCTGTCTATGTCAGCCATTGTCAACCTTTTTGCACTGGAGGAACCCTTGAAATAATTTTTAGGTCTCAAGGAATCCCTGCGTAAAAATTATTGATCTACAGCTCACATTACTTTAGTGCAGGGGTGGCTAACCTTTTACATTCCATACGTCCATTTTTTCACGCATGATTCAGATGCGCTATACAACTCTTGTACCCCCATTCAACTCTTGTAAAAATCTGTTAATAAAGACATATTTCCTCATATATATGGCAGAATAAAAATCCTAGATTAGGTAAAAAATATTACAGAAGGCAAGGAAGGAAGGTGGATTGGCATTGCCTAATTTTAGATTTTATTATTGGGCAGTTAATATCCGATATTTGTTATGTTGGTTAAAGGATTGGGATATATCTTTTAGCCCTCATTGGGTGAACCTGGAAATTAAATCTGTACAAGGATTTGCATTGGGTTCTATTTTAGGGACTTCTCTTCCCTTGGCTCTTTCTAAATTGCCGAAACGAATTGACAACCCGATAGTTAAACATACTTTACATATATGGTTTCAATTTTGGAAATTTTTTGGGTTGACTCAGTTTGTTTTAAATATTCCTATTGTATCCAATTGCTTTTTTTATCCTTCTATTATAGACCAAGCTTATTCAGCTTGGAAGACTAAAGGATTACTACGATTTTCCGATTTATTTTTGGATAATTGTTTTATGTCTTTTGAACAATTATCTAATAAATATAATTTGCCTAGATTTCATTTTTTTAGATATTTACAGATTAGGAATTTCTTAAATACTGTACTTCCTACTTTTCCAAATTTTGTGTCTTCAGGTATTTTGGAGAATTTGTTTGAACTAAATCCTTCTCGGAAAGGGCTAATATCAAAACTTTACAATATAATTATGAAGATACGTTCAGAGCCCTTCTATAAGACTAAAAATGATTGGGAAAGAGAACTTAACCTTACTATCCCTATTGAGAATTGGGATAAAATTCTTCAGTTAGTTAATACATCATCTACATGTGCTAAACATTCATTAATACAGTTTAAGGTTGTGCATAGGGCTCATATGTCCAAGGATAAATTGGTTCATTTTTATTCCTATATAAATCCTATTTGTGACAGATGTCATTCTGAGATAGCGTCTTTAACTCATATGTTCTGGTCGTGTCTGCTTTTGAAAAAATATTGGAAAGACATTTTTGATATTATTTCTACGGTATTGAACATTGATTTACAACCTCATCCTATTACTGCAATTTTTGGTTTACCAATGATGGACTCACTCCATTTATCCTCTTCCGCTTGTCGAATGATTGCATTTCTTACATTAATGGCTAGAAGATCTATTTTGTTGAATTGGAAAGAAGTTAATCCTCCTACCATATTTCATTGATTTTCTCAAACTATGTTATGTCTAAATTTAGAAAAAATTAGAAGTGTTGTATTTGATACTTCTATTAAATTCGAAAAGATATGGAGACCATTTATTCAATATTTTCATATGATGTAATGTGACCCTGTTCCAAGCCTATTTGTTTTTCCAGTTTCGATTTTATATATGTTGAGAGGATTGGAGTTGACGACACTGAAGATTTTGTATTTTTGTGAGATATCATAAACAGCCCTTTTTTTTCCATTTTTCTTTTCTCTTTTTTCTTTTTTTGTTTTTTTTTCCTTATTAGCTACTAGATTATTAGATTAGTTTTTTTTGCGAATTTTTTTTTTCTTTTTCTTTTTTCTGTCTTTTTAAATATATCTATTATGATATACCTAGGTTTGCCTTGTTTATTTGTAAATTGTATCGTCCATGATTTGGGAATACTCATTTATACTGTAACCATTGCTTATGTATTCTTTCATGTTCAGTTGAAATGTGTATGTTTGTAATCCCATTATCTATGTATCAATTTTATTTTGTTGATATTAATAATAATAAAAAGATTGAAAAAGAAAAAAAGACATATTTAGCAGTTCTACATGTTATGTTGATTAATATAAGAACAAGATAAACATTACTTACCTTAATGAGTCTTTTAACAAATATGTTTTGTTTTCTTTTGATTTCTTCCTTTTGCTTAATCACATATTCTTTCCGTAACTCAGACCTGAGCACTAGCTTCAATGTTCCTTTGGTTTCAGTCTGATTTTGTGTTTTATAGTGTCTATTAAGATCATGTCTTCTATTATATGAGAACGTGTTTTTACAAACAATGCACAAAGGTTTTCCGGATGGACCCACTATAATTGAGAATTCATTTTCCCACTGTTCATTGCGCCATTTCTAATCATCCAATGTGCCATAGGTTGGCTATCCCTGCCTTAGCATGATCAGTAAATTGCAGATATAATAATCCAAAAATAATTGTCAACTCTCTTCTGAGTAGAGAGTTAATTTTTAGCCAACCTTTCTTGAAAAAAAAAACAGGTAGTTAAGCTTAGCTTACCTTTCTTGAAATTAATTTCTTTGCCTATCATAAATTTTAAAATTTCATGAGGCAAACATAATAAATTTCTGTTAAATTAATGCCTTAAGCAGAATGGGATTTAATTTTTCTAAAGGTAGGTTCAGAACATTTAATTTAAATAAAGGTTGTAAAATAATTTTAATTAACGCCATTTATGACGTGAAAATTTATTGACGATGTTGAATAGTAAAGTTACTAAAACCCTTTAGCCAAAGTAATATGAATATATATATATAGCTTAAGAAATAAATTTATACAAGACTTTGAAAATGCATTTTCTTACTAGGTGACATGACCAGGCTCAAATATAGGCCTAGCACGTGAAACCGGCTTTAACAAACCCTTTATTAACAAAAGCTTTACTCTGTTGGTTTTGAGATTCCAATAACCATTTAAAATGATCAGCTCTGTTACATGTCATGTGGTTTGGTTTTTAGTTAAGTGTTTTTTCAGTTTTGCTGGAGCCATTACTACATTTGTAAGTGGCTTTGCCACAGATTAGGCACAATGGAACAGGACAGCTTGGATCACCTGTCCATGTAAAACCCATTGATAAGTAGCTTTCATTGTAAAGACGGATTTAGTTCTATCTGTTGTTGCACTAGTGGATTGAAATGATTCAGAAAATTGTAATAGTTCAACATTAACCTTAACAGATTTGTCCGTAGGCCTAGGCACAGAATTATCCTCTTCCGGCTCATACCTCCTCTTCAGAGATGACCACACTGGACTGTCAGAAATGTCTGTAAAACAATAGCCCCCTAACAGCACAAGTTGGATGAGTCCATTCAATGCTTGGATAACGAACTTCATGTATTTCTTCAGCCTTTTGTCTTCTCCTCCATGCAATACAGCCCTCACCCATTATCAACGGCCTCCCCATCTTGAGTCAAAAACGGAGAATGGACTCAACCAAATAAACAACGTCTTATTGTGTACTGTCATACTGGATGAGAGTCCTCTAACGAAATTGCTAACGGGTTAGCTCGGTCGCTGCCCACCACTGGGAGCACTAGCATCACACAAAGTTCAAAAAGCAATGTTTATTTTTTTTAATCATGATTTCTCACAGAACCTCCAGCAACCGCTCATGGAACCCTGGTTGAGAAACTCTGGTCTAAGTCCTTCTGTAGTTTCTCTACTTCTACAAAACTACCTGCTACTCAACCTACCTTCATATCATCTGCAATCTTTGCAACAAAGCCATTAATTCCATCATACAAATCATTAACATATAATGTAAAAAGTATCAGTCCCAACACAGACCCCTGTGGAACACCTCTAAATACCAGCAGCCAACCAGAAAAGGCGCTCTTTATTCCCACTCCTTGCCTCCTGCGAATCAGCCACCGCTTCATCTATATTAGAATCTTTCCTGTAATACCACGGGCTTCTAGCTTGTTAAACAGCTTCTGAAGTCTTCTGAAAATCTAAATACACATCAACTGATTCTCCTTTGTCCATACTGCTTGTCATTTTCTTCAAAGAATTCCAACAGGTTTGTCAGGCAAGATTTTCCGTTGAGGAAACTATGATGACTTTGGCCTATTTTATCATGTGCCTCCAAGTACCCTGAAACCACATCCTTAACAATCGACTCCAACATCTTCCCAACCACTGAGATTAGACTAAATGGCCTATAATTTCCTTTCTCCTGCCTCTCTCCCTTCTTGAAATGTGGTAACATTTGCAATTTTCCAGTCATCCAGAACCATTCCAGAATCTAGTGATTCTTGATAGATTATTACTAATGCCTCCACAATCTCTTCAGCCACCTTTTTCAGAACCCTGGGATGTACATCATCTGGTCCAGGTGATTAATTTACCTGCATACCTTTCAGTTTCCCAAGGACCTTCCTAGTAATGGTAACTTCACACACTTCGTGATTCCTGATGCTTCCACCATACTGCTAGTGTTTTCCACAGTGAAGACTGACGCAAAATACTTATTCAGTTCATTCGCCATTTCCTTGTCACCCATTAGTACCTTTCTAGCATTGTTTTCCTGTAGTCTGATATCCACTCTCAACTCTCTTTTATGCTTTATGTATCTGAATAAACTTTTGGAATCCTCTTTAATATTATTGATTAGCTTACTTTTATATTCCATCTTTATCTTAGTGACTTTTTTAGTTGCCTTCTGTTGGTTTTTGAAAATTTCCCAACACTCTAACTTCCCACTCATTTTTGCTCTATTATATACCCTCTCTTTGGCTTTTATGTTGGCTTTGACTTATCTTGCATGCTACGGTTGACTCATCTTTCCTATAGAATACTTCTTCCCCTTTGGGACATATATATCCTGTGCTTCAGAATTGATTTCAGAAATTTCAGTCATTATTGCTCTGCTGTCATCCCTGCCAGTGTTCTTTTCCAATCAATACTGGCCATCTCCACTCTCAAGCCTCTGTAATTCTCTTTACTCCACAGTAATAGTGACACATTTGAACTTAGCTTCTCCATCTGAAATTTCAGGCTGAATTCAATCGTATTACGATCACTTGCTCCTAAGGGTTCTTTTACCTTAAGCTCTCTAATCAATTCTGGAACATTGCACAACACCAAATCCAGAATCATTTATCCCCAAGTGGACTCAACCATGAGCTACTGTAAAGAGCCATCTTGTAGGCATTCTAGAAATTCCCACTTCTAGAATGCAGCACTAACCTGATTTTCCCAATCTGCTTGCATATTGAAATCTTCCATGACTATTGTAACATTGCTCTTTTGGTCTACTAAATGAAATGAATTCCACTCAGTGCATCATGGGTAAAGCCCTACCAACCATTGAGCCTATCTACAAGAAACTCTGATGTAGGAAAGCAGCATCCATCATCAGAGACCCCAGCCACCTCGGCCATGTTTTCTTCCCGCCACTGCCATCACGTAGAAGATGCAAGCACCTCAGGAATTCCGCCACCAGATTCAAGAATGGTTACTACATCCACCGATCAGGCTCTTGAATAAAAGGGGATAACTACACTCACTTTGCCCATCAGTGAAATGTTATGACAAGCAATGATCTCACTTTAAGGACTTTTTATCTCATTATCTCATGTTCTTGTTATTCATTGCTATTTATTTATATTTGCATTTGCACAGTTTGTTGCCTTTTGCATTCTGGTTGATATTTCATTGATCCTGCTATAGTTACTATTCTGTAGATTTGCTGAGTACGCCAACAAGAATACCAATCTCTGGGTTGTATATGGGGACAATAGGTACTAGGTTAATTAAATTTGCTTGAACTTTGAAATAGTAGGTCACCCATTATTGTTTCATTGCCAGTACAGTCGGACTTTGGACAGTCTTCTCAACTAACAAGTGATATGCGTACCGTGATTCTCTTCTCCTTGAAGGCCACACATGGTCATCCTTCCCAATTTCACACATTCTTTCCAAAAATGATGTTATCTCCTACAAGATATGCTTTGCAGCTTAACTATCAAGCAATAAAGCTGTAACATTTCTCACAAGCATCTTATCATATGAAGGCCTTTTGCCACCCACAAAACTATATTGTTTCCATGGCAATGTATATTGACTCTAAGCCACATTCATGGGCAATAGGCTGGATCATATTGGATCTGTTCCTCACCTTTATCCCTGTGCTTTTTCTGTTGCTGCATTTCTTTTGTGTCCTACCTCCACAAGCTGGCTGCAGTCCAAAACCTTTCATGTGGTTCAACAGAGATAAATACTGACCTTGTCGGCAACTTACACATCCTGGGAAATCAAAGGGAAGGAGATTTTAGTTGAATTAAAAAGCAAGGCTATTATTGAGTGCCCATGACTCATCAGCATTGGAACATGATTATGAGCAATGTGTGATTAGGTGTCCAAAAGTATCAGTCCTATTTCCCTAAACTTTAAGTTTGATGGTCATAATTTTTGATACTCAGAGGTAGTAAGAAAGAATTGAATTGAAGTGAATTGAATTGACTGTATTTCTTACATCCTTCACATAACAAGGATTAAACATCTTTACATAAAGTCTCCATCTAAATATGCAAAGTTCAATCATAGTCATTTATAATAATTCATAATAAATAGACCAGTCAATGTAATATAGAGTACACTCAGTTCAGTGTTAGTTCATCAGTCTGATGACCTGGTGGAAGAAGCTGTCCCGGAGTCTGTTGGTCCTGGCTTTTAACTTGCGGTGCTGTTTCCCGGATGGTAGCAGCTGGAATAGATTGTGATTGGAATGACTTGGGTCCCCAATGATCATATGGCTCTTTTTACACACATGTCCTTGTAAACGTCCTGAATCATGGGAAGTTCACATCTACAGATGCGCTGGGCTGTCTGCACCACTCTCTGCAGAGTCCTGGGATTAAGGGAGGTACAGTTTCCATACCAGGCAGTGATGCAGCCAATTAGGATGCTCTCAATTGTGTCCCTGTAGAAAGTTCTTAGGATCTGGGGGCTCATACTAAACTTCCTCAGCCGTTTGAGGTGAAAGAAGCGCTGTTGTGCCTTATTCACCACACAGCTGGTGTGTACAAACCACTTGAGGTCCTCGGTGATGTGGATGCCGAGGGACTTAAGGCTGTTTACCCTCTCAACCTCAGATTCATTGATACCAATAGGGGTTAGCCCGACTCCATTCCTCCTGTAGTCCACAACTAACTCCTTTGTTTTTGCAACAGGGAGAGGTTGTTTTCTTGACACCATTGTGTCAAAGATATGACTTCTTCCCAGCAGGCCACCTCATTATTGTTTGAGATTAGGCCAATCAATGTAGTATTGCTGGCAAATTTCATTAGCAGATTGGAGCTGTGTGTGGTGATACAGTGATGGGTATACAGGGAGTAAAGGAGGAGACTCAGCACACAGCCCTGAGGGGCTCTTGTGTTGTGAGTCAGAGGGTTGGAGGTGAGGGAGACCATGCTTCCAACCTGCTGGCAATCTGACAGGAAGTCCAGGATCCAGCTGCACAAAGCAGGGTCAAGACCAAGGTCTCTGTGCTTCTTGTCAAGCCTGGATGGAAGTATGGTGTTTGATGCTGAACTGTAGTCCAAGAACAGCATTCTCACATAAGCATCCTTCTTCTGCAGATGTGTAAGGACGGTATGTAGAGCAGTGGCTATTGTGTCATTTGAGAGCAATCTGGTTAGAGAATTCAGTTATCAGCACATTATCTCACTGAATGATTAAAAGATAACTCTACCCAAATATCCATGTGCTGTATTTTGTTCCAGATGCTGTATACAGCCGACAAAACAAAATTTATTTATCATGGAGTAGGCCCTTACGGGCCTTCAAGCTGCACCACCCCAGCAGACCAACAACCCTGATTTAACCCTAACCTAATCACGGGACAATTTGCAATGTCCAATTAACCCATGCATTCATAGGAAGGACACCCAGAGACCCTTTACAGAGGATGCCAGAACTGAACCCCGAACTCCAACGTCCCAAGCTGTAATCGTGTCGATCTAACCATTATGCTACTGTGACATAATGTTCTTGGTGAGTAGGCTTAAGGAAAATCCAAAGGAATATTACACCTACATTAAAAACAAGAGGGTAATCAGGGAGACAGCAGGACTGCTCAAGTATAAAGGAAGGAATTTCTCTCTAGAGCCAGTGGATGTGGGCGAGGTATTAAACAAATGCTTTGCATCAGTATTTGCCATGGTGAAGGCAATGGACAATAGCAAGATTGGGATAGAATATGCTAATAATTTAGGGTATATGGAAATCAAGAAAGAGAGCATTAAGTCGGATAAGTTCCCAGAGCCTGATATCCATCGCGGGAGAGAAGAGTGGATACACAAGGTACTACACATGTTGGAATCTGGAGCAATGATCTGCTGGAGGAACTCGGCTATTTGATCCAATGAGTTCCTCCAACAGATTGTTATTGAGGTTGGAGATTGTTAAGGCCCTGACAAAGGCCCCTGTATCTTCTCTAGCCACAGGTGAGGTACCAGACAACTGAAGAATGAAGAACATTATAAACTGGTGAGCCTCACATCAGAGATAGTCAGGCTATTGAAAAGGATTAGAGATAGGATTTACTCACATTTAGGGAAGCTTGACTTTCTATTTGGTAGGTAATGCCTTAAAACACTTGGAAGAGTTTTTGAAGAGGTGATGAAGATGATCGGTGAGGGTAGGGCAATGGATGTTGTCTATATGTTGGGTATTTGACAAGGTCCCTCATTGTATGTTTACCAGAAAATTAAGATGCATGTGAATCATACTCAGCTGATAGACTGGATTCAAAATTGGCTAGCTATAGAAGGCAAAGGGGAGTTACTCCGGTTGGAGGTCTGTGATCAGTGGTGCTCCAGAGGGATGAATGCTGCTATTACTGTAATGGTTGTGGCTAAGGAAGGAAGTCAGGGGAGGGAATTTGTGATATGTGGTACCTTGAGGGTCAGATCTGTGAGAAGAGTTCCAGTGCTGTCTGGAAGGAGTTTGTATGTTTTCCCCGGGTTTCCCCGGGAAACATGGGTTTCCTCTTGGTGCTCTGGTTTTCTCCCACAGTCCAACGTTGACTGCATCTTTCAACGGATACTACCCGACCTGCTGAGTTCATCCAGCTTTTTTGTACGTCTCAATTTGACAACAGCATCTGCAGTGCACCTTGTGTTTACTGTCCGGTTAGTAGGTTGTTTGGTCATTATAAATTGTTGTGATTAAGCTAGTGTTAAATAAGTAGGTGGTGGGCTGTGTGGCTTGTTGGCCAGAAGGGCCTGCTCTGCTCTGTGTCTCTAAATAAAATAAAAATAAAGAGTTGTGATCAGCCAATAGTATTCTGGGTGACAAATCGGCTGGCAGAAGATAGGGCTTGGGGGTTGGTTCAGGGCATATGGTTGGAGGTCCTATGGAACATCCACTAATGAGGAGAAGGGCAAGAAGAATACCTTCAGGTAGACTGACTTTTAGGAGGACCTGCAAACTCCACCACCAATAACCTAGTGGTCTCTTCTAGACTGGGCAGAAAGGGAACTGACCTGGCCGGGAACTGAGTGACTGGACTGTGCCATGTGTTGCCTTTTAATGTACAAGTGAAGTCTACACAAGTGTAATCAGCAAGCTTGCTGCCTGTAGCTTCATGTGTATGCACAATTGATGAACAGATGGAGCGCAGCAATCTGCCTTTCTACCAGAATTACCCTGTATTCCCTGACATGTTCACAAATGCATTTTTAAAAATAAATTCATTTGAAAAACAATGCATTATGCAAAAGCATTTCTAGGCTCCCTTTTTTAATTAAGCTGACAATTACTGGAAAAATATCACCACCTGCTGACAATATTTTTCAAACCAGCTTAACTGCACTCTTAAGTGATGCACAATATTACCTGTTATTTTGGATGCTACAGGGGACCTTAGGGCATTGTTGCCTGTAGATCCAATACACAATCTACACTATATACTGTCAGTGTGCATAGGATACAAGCCAAGAAAGCACACAAGAACCTCTGGAGAACTTTGCTATTTGCTCTCTGATATTTGTCATCTCCGTATTGCACAACTTTTCTTGTGTATTTTTATCCTAACTTTTAGGGAATATCTTTCCATTCTGTTCAGTGTTTTACAGAATACCAAACCCTCTTCATGTTTTTTTTCTGACAATACATTTTAATCTCAATCTTAAAAGTCCACCTCCTTCTGCTCTAGTCTTGCATTTCCACTTTTGCTATTAGCTCCACTCCAACCTAATATTGAACTGCACTGCTTCTCCCTCCAGCTTCTGTATTGAAATTTTGAAGAAGTCTTCAAGGAGTCACCTGAACTATGTGTAGCATAAACCCTGCCATTCATCTTCTTATGTATTATGGAAATAATTTAGCATGCTTAAAGTGTTGATACTGCCAAATCTCTCATGTAGAGTAGATAAAATGCTCAGAATGTTCTTTTGGCAATTTTTCCACTTTGCAAATTACCAGTTTCCATTTGATGGTATGCAGTTTAATTCACCAAGACTAGAAGAAAAATAAAGGAAGTATAATTTTTTCCTATGCTGGTTCAAAAACACATCAGTGACTTCAGTCTGCCTTTCTGGAGACAACTATATCTACAGTGGTTAGATATCTGCCTTAAAAATATAAACTGGTTCATACGTACCACATGGGAAAATGATATGAATTTCATTTCCATACAAATCCAGTAAAGTGATGAGAAGATTATATGGCAAGCCCTAGGTAATCTTTTCTGCATATAATTTATATTTATTTTTAAACTGCTCTCTACAGTTATTCAACATTAATTCCATTTATGGCATGTATGGAATTTATCATTTATATTTATATTAATGCGCCTTAGAGTCATACAACACTACAACACAGAACCAGAATCTTTGGCCAGTCTAGTCAAACTGTTAATCTGGCCAGTCCCATCAACCTACACCCAGACCATAGTCTTCCATACTCTTCCTATCCATGTATCTATCCAAATTTTGCTTAAATGTTGAAATTGAACCCACAATTTCCACATTTGTGCTGGTAGCTTGCTCCACATGCTCATCATCCACTGAGTGAAGAAGTTCTCCCTCATGCTCCCCTTAAACTTTTCACCTTTCACCCTTAACCCATAACCTCTAGTTATGGTATCATCAATTTTCCATGGAAAAGGCATGCTTACATTTATACTATCTATACCCCTCATAATTTTGTATACCTCTATCAATTCTCCACTCAATCTTCTACATTCTAGGGAATGAAGTCCTAACCTATTCAAACCTTCCCTGGAACTCAGCTTCTAAAGTCCCAGTAACATCCTTGTAAATTTTCTCTGCACTCTTTCTATCTTATTTATATCTTTCCTGCAGGTAGTATTGCACACAATACTACAAAGTAGGCCTCACCAATGTCTTACACAATTTCAAAATACCAACCCAACTCCTGTACTCAATACATTGATTTGTGAAGGCCAACGTGCCAAAAGCTTTCCTTATAACCCTATCTACTTGTGATGCCACCTTCAAGGAATTATAGATCTGTACTCCTGCATCGCTGTGTTTTACCACACTCCCCAGTGCCTTCCTGCTCACCATATAAGGTCTGCCCTGGTTTTACCTCCAAAATTGCCACACCTCACACTTGGCTGAATTAAATTCCATTGGTTATTTTTCAGCCCATTTTTCCAGCTGGTCCAGATCCCACTGTAAGTTTTCATAGTCTTCCTTGCCGTCCACTACACCCCCAATCTAGATGTCATTTGCAAATGTACTGATACTGGTTACCACATTATCATCCAGATCATTGACATAGATGACAAACGACAACAGTCCCAGCAATGATCCCTGCAGTACACTACTGTTCACAGGCCTCCAGTCAAAGAGCCAGTCATCTACTACCACTCTCTGGCTTCTCCCACAAAGCCAATGTCTAATCCAGTTTACTACCTCATCTTCAATTCCAAGCAACTAACCCTTCTTGACCAACTTCCCATGCGGGACCTTATCCAGTGCCTTGCCTTCAGCACTTTTCCTGATAACTTCCTCAAAAAACTCCTTAAAATTAGTTAGACAACAGCTAACATGCACACATCCATGTTGGCTATCCCTAATTTGTCCCTGTATATCAAAATACTTATATATCTGGTCCCTTAGAATAACTTCCAATAATTTTCCCACTGCTGATGTCAGGCTCACCAACCTATATTTTTCTGGCTTATTCTTAGAGCCTTTATTAAACAACAAAAACAAGAGAAACTCTGCAGATGCTGGAAATCTGAGCAACAGACACAAAATGCTGGAGGAACTCAGCAGGCCAGGCAGCATCTATGGAAAAGAGTATAGTCGATGTTTTGGGTCGAGACCCTTCAGCAGGAATGGAGAAAAAAAGACAAGGAGTCAGAGATAAAAGGTGGTGGGGTGGGGGGGAGGGAAGGGAGAAACACAAGGTGATATGTGAAATTGGGAGGGGGAGGGGTGAAGTAAAGAGCTGGGAAGTTGATAGTTTAAAGAGATATACTGGAGAAGGGGAAATCTGATAGGAGAGGACAGAAGGCTATGGAAGAAAGAAAAGGGGGAGGAGCACCAGAGGGAGGTAACGGAGATAAGGTGAAAGAGGGAAAAGGGATTGTTGAAGGGGGAGCATTACTGGAAGTTCGAGAAATCAATGTTCAAATCAACAGAACAACATTAGCTATCCTCCAATCCTCCGGCACATCAGCCATAGCTAAGGATGTTTTAAATATCCCTGCTAGGGCTCTAGCAATTTCTGCACTAGCTTCCCACAGGGTCCAAGGGAATACCTTGTCAGGCGCTGGGGATTTATTCACCCTAATTTGCCTCAAGACAATTAACATTCCTTCCCCTGTAACCTGTATAGGGTCCCTAAACTCACTGCTGCTTTGCCTCACTTGTATAGACTCTGTGTCTGTCTCCTGACTAAATACAGATGCAAAAATGCATTTAAGATCTCCCTCATCTCTTTTGGCTCCATGGAGAGATTACCACTTGGATCTTCCAAGGGACCAATTTTGTCCCTTGCTTGTAATATATCTGTGGAAGCCCTTAGGGTTCTCCTTCACCTTGTCTGCTTGAGCAACCTCATGTTTTCTTTTAGCCCTCCTGATTTTCTTAAGGGTTCTCTTGGATTTCTTACATTCCTTAAGTACCTCATTTGTTCTGTCCTCCCTATATCTGCAGTGTGCCTCCATCTTTTCCTCAACCCGCACCGCAATATCTCTTGGAAACCAAATTCCCATAAATCTGCTTGTAGTGTATTCAATATTTCAGTACTATTTGTGTAATATTATAAATATATTGTTAGATTAAGTGTTCTTTGCTTGCTCATGGGCTATATGTGAGAAGTACGTAAATGATATTCATCATTACCCCACCATGTCATTTGTGAACGCTTCACTAAAGAAAAACTAAGTAGGCACTCCTCCTGGCTCCTGGGTTTTTCTTTCAATTAGTTTCTGAAATTACAAGACATAACATTGCTTTTTATTCTGACAGGCTCAATGACAAACTGCTCTAAAAATCTGTCTCGTAGGCATTCAACAAATTCACTCTCTTGGGATTTATTACCAACCTGATTTTCCCAATCAACCTGCATGTCAAAATGTCCCATGATTAAGATAACATTGCCCTTTTGACATGCTTTTTCCATTTCCCCTAGTAATCTGTAGTCCACATTCCAGCTACTGTTTGGAGGCCAGCATATAACTGCCATCAGAGTCCTTTTACCCTTTCAGTTTCTGAACTCAACTCACAAGGATTCAACACGTTCCCATTCTATGTCTCATCTTTCTACTTATTTGATGCCATTCTTTACCAGCAGAGCCACACCACCGCCTCTGTCTACATTCCTATCCCTCTAATACAATGTGTAACCTTGGATATTCAACTCCCAGCAACAACCATCCTTCAGCCACGATTCAGTGATGGCCACATGCCTGGCAATCTGTAATAGTGCAACAAGATCATCCACTTTGTTTCTTATACCCTGTGCTTTGAGAGATAACACTTTGAGTACAGTATTTGCTACCCTTTCTGATTCTGCATCCCTAATGCACTGACACTCACCCTGCTGGCTGCAATTTTGTCCTATCATCTACCTATTCTTCCTGACAGTCTGACTGCATGCCATCTTTGCCTTTTTACCATCCGTCCTATCCTGAGTCCCTTCACTCAGGTTCCCATCTCCCTGCCAAGTTAGTTTAAACTCTCCTCAACAGGTCTAACAAACCTGTCCTCAGGTTAGGGTGCAACCCGTCACTTTTGAACAGGTCATACCTGCCCCAGAAGAGATCCCAATGATCCAAGAACCTGAAGCCCTGCCCCCTGCACCAACTTCTCAGCCATACATTTAAATGACAATTCATCCTGTTTCTGCCCTCACTGTTGTGTGGCACAGGCAGCAATCCAGAAAATACTATCCGGGATGTCCTGCTTCTCAGCTTTCTGCCTAGCCCTCTAAATTCTCTCTTCAGGACCTCTTTGTTTTTCCTTCCTATGTCTTTGGAATCAATATGAACCAAGACATCTGGCTGCTTTCCCTCCCCCTTCAAAATGCTGTGGATATGATCTGAAACATCCCTGATCTGGCACCTGGTAGGCCGCATACCATCTGGGTGTCCCGTTCATGTCCACAGAATCTCCTGTCCTTTGCTCCGAGTATTGAGTCCCCTAGCACTACTGCTCCACTCTTCTCCCTCTTTCCCTTCTGCACCATGGACCTACATTCAGTGGCAGTAACCTGCTCTCCGTGGCATTCTCTGAGGAGGTCATTCCCCACAATAGTATCCAAAGCAGTATACTCATGATTGAGGGGAATGGCCACGGGGTGCTCTTTGCTGACTGCCTATTCACATTTCCATTTCTCCTGACAGTCACTCAGCTACCCAGATGAATCAACTCCTTCAATACGTGATTGAGATTTTCTTTTCTCGCTTTTTATTTTTTCTATTTTTCATTAACTTCTGTTCGTTACACATCTGATGTCACTTCTCGTTACTGTCTGTGATGGGCAGGAACCTACACATTGCCTGGGAACTTTCCTATCGTCTTGTGGGATTTTCCATTTCTGACGTCGTGTCAGCACTCAAAAACATTTTGGATTTCAGATTTAGTGAATTAGTGGTGACTAATTCCCTGTAATTCTGATTGATAATCTCCTCAATCTCCCGTACAAGCCGAAGGTCATCCAGCTGCTGCTCCAGATCCCTAACATGGTCTACAAGGATCTGCAGCTGGACGCTCCTCACGCAGATGTAGTTCCCTGGCAGACTCTGGACTCCAACGTCCATCATGAAGAACACCCAACAGCCATTTGAACCACACTAAGCACCCCTGGCACAGTAAGAAAACAGAAAACTTAACAGAAACTTACCCGGAGCCAACACCCCTTCTTGGCTGAAGCATCCTTTGAGCCAAAGCCTGACACTCCGACTCTCCCAACAATGGCTGTTCCACTTGTCCATTCTGTGCTTTCATTTCCTCCTTTCCGTGTTTCTCCCACCATAGGCTGGGCTGCCAGAATGCCACCGAACACCTGCGAAGCTCTCCTTCTAAACGAGTGCTACTGACCAACGAGAAACCTCCTCACTATGCACTGCTCCCGCCGCTGATTGGGCTGAATTTATGTGCTACCGGTAAGCAGTCTTTGTCTTATACTTGTTCATCACAAATACCAGTGATTTAAAGTGCAGGGTAATAAAAACAGCAGCATTGGGAGAATACCTGAATCAGCTGTTGAACAACTTCTGATGATGGCAGGCTTTCAGTCTCCACTTAAGATGCCATGTTTTGATTAAAAGGTTATAGTATATTGTATTTGTATTCCATGTATGTTTAGGTTTTATGTAAGGTATAAAAGCAATCAACATTTTAGACTTGTTCTGCTGTTAGATTTCATCAGCAACGATCTTCACAAACTCATCAATGAATTTCTCTGCTGCTTCGTGGTCTACAGATGCTTTATCTTTAAAAACTTCTAGATCCTTAAAGATTTGATGTCATGCCTTTTCTTAAATTTCTGCAACCAGCCTGCTGAATATTCACAATTACCTTCAATTTTCATTTAGTCGTGATAAATTTTTGCTTGTTTCATGATCAGCATATGTTCACTCCAACGCAGATGAATCAACTCTTCCAATACGTGATTGAGATTTTCTTTTCTCGCTTTTTATTTTTTCTATTTTTCATTAACTTCTGTTCATTACACATCTGATGTCACTTCTCGTTACTGTCTGTGATGGGCAGGAACCTACACATTGCCTGGGAACTTTCCTAGCAACTTGTGGGATTTTCCATTTGTGACGTCATGTCAGCACTCAAAAACATTTCGGATTTCATATTTAGGAATTTTGGATAAGGAGTACTCAACCTGTATAACCTCATTAATGTCTTCATATCTTTATGGTACCTCAGTTCTACATAAAACCTCACGAGTCCTGACTGAGCACTTCCCTTTTCTCTGACTAGTAATGCCACCCCTTCCCCTTTTATCACTTCTGCCCTATCACCTCTAAAAGGAACTCAGAAACATTGAGCTACCAGTTCTGCCCCTCCTGCAACCAAGTCTCACAAATGGCTACAATGTCATAATTTCACATGCCCTAAGTTCATCTGCCTTTCCTACAATGCTTGCATTGTGTGACAGAGAGCACTGTGTAAATGCACTCCATCCACACGCGCATTCACACACTCACAAACATTGCTTGGTCATTTTGCTGTCATTGCCGAGAGTGCACACAATTTAATGTCTTCCCTGGTATATTCACGTAATTAACCTCCTCCCATTGCTATGTACATTCACAGTCGGACCCCATAGTGTGGAGTGTTCTGCTCTATCATACTGTCGTTTCCCAATACTACCATGGCATCGGCTGGGTCCTAAACTGAGCTGTTACACTCGGGTTGTCTTTATCATATGCCTTTCTCACCATACATAGTAGAATATTCCATTTCTTTAGTAATGGGGATATGCAAATGTGTGTATGTTGTTTGTGTACTGTACTTACAGCAGATACTACTGTATATTTTGTAATGTGATTGTCGTTTCATTGTGGGGTGAACATATTCTAATTCATGTGTAGTCTTCAGTTAACTTTGTTGGTAACTAAAGATGGTATGTCCGAGGACCTATAAAAAGAGCCCATCACCCTCAGTAGGGGAGATAGATAGGGAGGAGGCTGCCAGGTGTTCACCCTGATCAAGAATAAGTACAGGGTTCTTGTAGGTATCTTTTTTGTAAATATTGACATATTTTTCACTTTCTCACTAATTCTCTTTAATCTTTATCAGTTTGATTTTTGATGCATCTAATAAACACCTTTGCACTAAAGTGCTAAGTCACTCCAGCCATTTTTTGGTAAAATTAAAGTTCATAACCCATGTTTTTAACATATTGAAATATACGCAGATCAGAACATTTTATATATTTTAATACCTTATTTAAGATGTTAAAGATATCTTGCCCCTGAATTAAGATTTAAGATTGTTTAGTGTCATTTCTGGTATGCTGTGGTAAACCATATATATCTGTCTGGACACGCCCCTCTGCTGACTGTTCCTGTGGCTCCTCCCACAGACCCCTGTATAAAGGTGATTGTGTCACTACTCCTCCCACAGTCATCCAGCATGGACTTGCTCTGTTTTACTGCTAATAAAAGCCTTTCAGTATTTACTCTACTTCCAGTCTTTTGGAGTTATTGATAGTGCATCATATACAAGTGTAAAGGAAAACAAAATAATTGTTACTTCAGATCTGATGTAGCACAAGGAAAATTATAAAATAAGGAATACAATAATAGAAAGATGAGATAAATATAAGTACACACTGTAGCTTATACATATAGATTGATTGTATGTCCATAAGGTGACTCAGAGAGGAAGTGATAAAGTACCGGTAGTAGTGATAAAGTAATGGTAAATGTTACCTTCAAGGTAACATGATGTGAAAACGATAAGATTACATATTCCTTTCCCATGAATAAAAATTGGATTTTTTCAAAAGAAAATGATGGGACTTACAAAATAAAATGCGTTCACATTTTACATGCTAAAAAAAAAGGCCTTTTGGCACTTAAAGCTTATTTTTCATTCCTTTGTGTAAGAAAGCACTGGCTGTTCAGTTCAGGGAAGGAATCCGGAATATGACATACTTCTTTGTATCCCTAGTGAAATTCCTTGTGGTTGTAAACATCTGGAAGGCTTTCTCTCTCCAGCCAGAAGAGCATTTATTTAAGGTTGCTCTCTGCATACATAGTTTTTGTAATCTTTATCAGCAATATGAGAATGATTATTTGTAGGGGAAATCATCGCATTCCAAGTATTCTTCATCTGGACGTGGACCATTTGGGAATGGATTTTATTTTCATGTCGTCTTTCATGTATTCTTGCTGGCTGCCTCCTTCTAAGTAAATACGTAGCTTCTAATCCATTGGTAACCATATAGTTTGAGTAGATATTTCGCATTTTGAACCTTGGGTGGTTGCCCGCAGTGTGGATATCAATCTGAACCCCAAAGAAAGATGCTTCACATAAGGAATATCATGAATCACAGGATTAAGAATCAAACTACCCCAGATTACTCAAATTTAAAATAACAAAATGAAAATACAACAAATAAAAACTGAAAATAGATTATTTCAAGCCACATGCCTCTAAAGGGAATAATCTGAAACAGAATGAAGATGTTTTTATGTCCAGCATAATTTTCTTCCATTATTTCCATCACTTCTGCTGTGAGCGTGCTAACCCTTTAGGCAGGCACAGTTTTGACAGCACCTTTATCTTACGTTTCTTTTCCCAGCTTACTTTTCTCTGTGTTAGGAGATAACTTAATTGCAAAGATATTACAACTGGTTCTGATCCTGAACTTAAATAATATTTGCATTCCACAAGAGCCCTAATAGATTTTCTCTCCCTCTATGAAAATGAAGCTAACAGCAAGTTAAAATTTGGGTACTCATAGAACATAGAAATCTACAGCACATTAAAGGTTCTTCGGCCCACAGTGTTGTGCTGACTATGTAATCTACTCTAGAAATTGCCTAGAAGTACTCTCCCACATAGCCCTCTATTTTTCTAAGCTCCATGTACCTATCTAAAAGTCTCTTACAAGACACTATTGTATGAGCTTCCACCATCATCGCCGGCAGTGCATTCCACACACCCACCACTCTCTGTGCGAGAAACTTACTTCTGACATTCCCCTTGTACCTACTTCCAAGCATCTTAAAGCTATGCCCCCTCAGGTTAGCCATTTCAGCCCTGGGATAAAGCCTCTGGCTATCCACAGGATCAATGCCTCTTATCACCTCATACATCTCTTATCAGGTCACCTGTCAGCCTCCGTCACTCCAAGGAGAAAAGGCTAAATTCATTCAATTTATTCTCATAAGGCACACTCCCCAAATCCAGGTAACATTTTGGTTGATCTCCTCTGCTCTCCTTCTTTAGTATCCACACCCTTTCTGCAGTGAGGTGATGAGAACTGAAAGGAAGGCTACTCACAAGGAAAATTATATGTTGTGATGTTTTGGGGTTTCTTCATATCTAGGTATTCATGTAATGGAGGCTAATAACGGGTGTGATCTTGTTAGGCCCAGTCAGTTACACAGATTTACAAGCTGAGATCCTGCACTCACCTTATACTCACTCTGGACTGCAGGCAATGAGGTGAGACAGTAGGAAGACCTCAAGCATCACAGTTCCAAAGCTCAGTTCCCTGACAGGCTCTGGCAAAGTCAGAGCTGATGTTGGAGAATTCTGACAATCCTGTGAAACATTTGTACAGCCTTTTAAACTTCTCTGACATTTAGGGAAGTTTACAATTTATCAAATTCATGATAATTCATGGCTTTAAGGTAAGGGGAGAGAAGTTCAAGGGGGATATTAGAGGAAGGTTTTTCACTCAGAGAGTGGTTGGTGCGTGGAATGTACTGCCTGAGTCAGTGGTGGAGGCAGATACACTAGTGAAGTTTAAGAGACTACTGGACAGGTATATGGAGGAATTTAAGATGGGGGGTTATATGAGAGGCAGGGTTTGAGGGTCGGCACAGCATTGTGGGCCGAAGGTCCTGTAATGTGCTGTACTATTCTATGTCTATGTTCTATGTCTATAATAATTATGGATTAAAATTAATAATAATTTTGTTTGTTTGTTCATTATGTGCTGTGTTGTAATAGTGTGGGCGATCATGGCTTTCCATGACCATGATTGTCCTTGACAAAGAAGTGGCTTACCATTGCCTTCTTCTGGGTGTGTCTTTACAAGACGGGTGACCTTAGCCATTACTCATACTTTTCAGAGGTTGTCTGCCTGGCGTCAGTGGTTGCACAACTAGGACTTGTGATGTGCACCAGATGCTCATAAGACCTGCTCCTTTGGCTTAATGTGACCTTGTTTGGAGGGCTAAGGAGCTGCTACAGTGTGCCCAGGGTGACCTGCAGTCTAATGGAGGGAAGGAATGCCTTACACTTCCTTTGTTAGAGATGTATCGCCACCCCATCACCCAAAGTGGTTTTGGTCATAAATAAACTTGATGAGAACAGTTAAAACATTAAACTAAAGCAAAATCATTTAAAAATTTGCCTTCTCTGTTGCCTACTAATCTACAGCCCAGAACCCACATTGAAATATGTAGTGTATTCATTCCTCTATCAGATCAGATCTGGAGCAGGATATGAGTGGTGATTCTCTAATATCTCTGCAAACACTTCCTATTCTCTTCCAAAATAACTTCTTCTATATCATGGGGTCAATTCATTAAGTTTAAAAGTGAGGAAAATTAGCAGAGAAATTTCTAAAATCTGCAAACCTTGGAAATGATTCACTTTAGTGATATTTGGCTTGGAAGAATTCTGTGGTCAGAATCATTGTAAGGCTTCTCTGTATTTCTACTGTTGGGTAAAGCAGGAAAGCCTCTCAGTTAGGTCGAAATTCGGAAGGCTACAAATCTCATGAATTCACCTGAGTTATTTGTTGGGAATTCAGGGATCCGGTATTGAAACTCCAATTTGGGAAGTTTATATGTATGGACAGAAAATTAGAATGTAACTGTACTCAAGTAGAATTAATCACTGATACCATGAGCCTAACATACTCAAAGCAGCCTGTAGAATCATACCATGGCCTATTTCTGCACCTACTGGAAGACACCCACAGGGTGAGCCTGCCTCAGGCCTCTGCTCCTTTTTCATGCGAGAGTAGACTTCATGTGGTAATCAGACCTCAAAGAGAAAAGTGTCTGCTCTGCTCCCAGTAGCACTGACCATCTTTGGCAATTTACTACTCCGAATGTTTTCTTTCACTGTTTTAAATGTGCTTAATGTTCAGAAACATCTGGCTATAATTGAAATGGATCACAATAATGTCGTAAAACAGCTGAAATAGTTAAAAATAATGTATTAAATTTAGCATAAAGTACATTATGGAACTGTTAATTAATGAAAGTGTAAGAATACGCAAAATGAAAATAAACAAAATGTTGGGTGATTTTACCTTTTCACTCAAAGTTTGTACAGCTGAGGAGTCAGGTTGGTTGACTATAGCTTGAAGCATCACAATTCCCCTGCATACGGTGTGCCAATGTGTACTCTACTGTCTCCAGTCTTCGACAGTTAGATAAATTCTTAATACAGACTCGTGAGAACAAATCTGTAGGGTCATCATTGCCATTCCAAATCTGAATGTGTAGACAGTGGGAGCAAGTCAATCACCTCCTGCCTGGCCAAATGCACCATGCCAGCACTCATATCCCACATGCCAGCTAACCATACAACAAGACGTTCTCTGTTTCTCTGCACATACTTATCTCAAATGATCCCCCTTTTCTTCAGTCTCCCATGCCCTAATCACTTTTTCATCTTGAGTCATCAGACCACCCCCACGCCCCCCCCCCCCCGTGTCCTTTTAGTCTTATGCCTATGTACTTTTACCCAGTGAGCCTGTACTGCCGGGTTCTCACGTGTAAAGTTCTGCTCAGGTATTGATGGGAGATCCTCAGGACACTGCCAAAGTAAGTATCCCAACTGTCGGGGTCCCAACTCTCAGCCATTAATGCCCTCATTTCGATAGGATCTGGATGCTAGTCAATCAGCTTTGCCCAATGCTCCAGACATGCTCTAAGCAACTTGCAGACTAGGGTGGTTTGCTGGGTTTTAGCTTTGTCAGCTCGTTCATAGGCTGACATAAACAATTTAATTAAGATGACATTTTTTCACTCTATGTTTCTCAGTGATCTTTGCTCTGCTACCCTATACACGTCAAATACAATTTTGAAAGCATGTAGCATAATCCAACAGGCCATCCACTAACTCTCCTCCCATTTGGGGAACTCAACCTCAATTAGAGTGGCTACCATGCCCAGGATGTCACCTCTACTGCTCTCCATCTCAGCTCTCCAACATGAGGGAGGGCAACACTCGGACAATATGTTGGCCCCTGCTGCAAATCTATAGGTGTTGTCTGCCCACCCCAGTACCTTAATCTCAGTCTCATCCTTGGGTTCATCTTGTTGTTTGTGAAACATAGCGCCCATTATACTGAATCCTGTCAACTACGCCAATTGTGTATCAGAAATTATTTTAAAATTTACTCTGTTTTCTTTTCTGATTCAGCTCAGGCTATTAACTTAAGCCTTCGCGAACAAAGTAGACACTGCCATGTGCTCAAGGCCACAAGAAAACACTATTAGAAATACTACGAGTGCAATAGTGGAAGAAAAACAAATATTTACTGTAGTAGCAGTACAAAAATCAAAATAATACTTATCACCTAAACAAGTTGATCTGTACAACAAATTCAACAATCTTTTACACAACCTTTGCTCTCTCTTTCTACTTTCTAACTTTAACTCAGCATATTCAACTCTCTCTACATACTTGTCCTTATCTTCTCACCACTAGCTCAGGTCATGCCTTAGCCCAAGACTAAGAATTTCACCAGGACAAAGAAAATGCCCCTCTTTTATACCTTTTAAGATTCCTTCAAAATATAATTGTCAGCCCAGTGCCTCTCCATACCTTGGTGCTACCAGCTGCATCCCCTTATCTCTTACAACCTTTAGCCCCGAAACATAATTTAGGGAAAAGGAGTCAATAGGTTTGAAAGGAGGAAAACAGTCTTCACCAATATCTCATCTTAATTATGTGCATTCAGAATTGATGTATAAGAGGGAAAACAGGCCATTACCACACTCTGACCTGACAACGTTTTGTCTTCAAATTTGGCATATGAACAGGATGCCTCAATATGAGCCCTCACATTTAAGGGGAAATCTGATATGCTTCTTGGGGGTGCAAGTGGGATACCCTATGGGTGAAGCACTAGAGAGGATGAAGGTATTAAGGCAAGTTGATGAGGGAGAAATGAAAGTTAGTGTTTTGAAGTCAAAGGAAGGCATGGGCAGTGTTAACAGTAATGTAGGCAGTAAACGCCGGGTAATTCACAAGTGGATATTTCAAGCCCTGTTAAAGGCAATAGTGGATAAAGTGAGGATTGATGAATTGCCCACAGGAGCTGTGCAAGTCTTATGGAAATATTATTGCGATTAGAGAAATGATGTGCCTAGTGCCCCAACCTTAGAAGGAGAAGCCATCACCCAGGGTGAAATGCAGTGTGTTGTGTATTTAATATTTCAGTAATATTTGAGTAATATTGTAAATATATTGTTGAGAAAGAATTCTTTGTTTGTTTAAATAATTCATGTAAAAGTATTTGAATTCCGTATGTCATGACACTACCACGTCTTATGTCTCCACCTCGCTTAAAGTAAAGGCGACACTAGGGCACGTTATTCTCGGCTCCGCGCTTTTGCTTTCAATTCACTTCATTGTTTAGAGTTACAAAACGTAACAGTGGTGACGAGCAAGCTTTAAACGAACCTGAGACAACTACCTATGTGTTGAAGCATAGCGAGAGATTTGAGCTTTAACAAAAGGGCAGTGAGTAAGAGTTGAGTAACTAAACAATGCAGCACGAGCCTCTTTGAGAGGAGGCAGAGACATTTAAGTTTGAAAAAAAGGCAGAAAATGGACTATTTCACAGGTTCACAAACAGTGAGTACTGGATGATAGTAATCATAAATTAAATAAGAGCTGAAATGGCTGGCTACATTGGAAAGATAGACATGTTCGATTGCACAAGAGCTAACTGGATATTGTATACTGAGTGTATTAACCTGTATTTTAAGATAGAATAGACATTGAGAAATGAGCACCAGTTTTGCTGAGTGCATTGTGTCTAAAGGCATACTGTTTGCTTAGAAGTTTAACTTCTCCAACAAATCCAGCCAAAAGAACTTTGCTGATGTCATGAAAGTAATGCCGGGCCATTTAGAACTGAAACCATTGTTGATTGTAGAACACTTTAGGTTTCATAAGCGAAATTAAAAGGAAAGGGAGTCCATTTTAGCACAGTGGTTGAATTAAGAGATGGTCTGAGCATTGTCTTAAAAATACACTGAAAGATTGTGTAGTTTGTGGAATATCACAAGAAAGCATTCAAAAATGGCTAATAACTGAAGCCCAACTCACATTTAAACAGCTGAAATAACTGTATTAATGGAAACATGGAACACAATTAAATTGTGGTCAGGAATGAAAATGTGTGTGAACAAAACTGCAACAGCTAAACAGAAACTGGCCTGGGCAAACAAATTATTTTACCATTGTGGTAGGGGCTCTCATACACCAGACCAGACCAATGCAGATTTAAAAGCAAAACTTGCAGAACATGCAACAAAGTAGGACACATACAAAAAGGATGTCAGGGAGACAAAAATAAAAGTGTTGTATAGTGAAGAGAAAAAGCTAAAACGTCAAGTTGCAGTTTCACTAAGAGCGCTAATCTGCAAATTGTTGATGAAAAATCTGATAAGGATGAGAGTGACGTGGGACTGGGTAGCTTTGAAATTTACAATGTGAAAACTGACAATAAACAAGCAATATGGTTTACACCAGAAGTGAATAGCAAATTAATTAAAATGGAATTGGACACTGGCTCGGCTGTTTCAGCCATTCCACAAAATGGGTTTGAACAGAATTTTAAAGAATATGAACTAAAGTGTGCAGATATCCATCTAAAATCTTATACTGGAGACAAGATAACTACTGTGGGAATGATGTTTGTAACAGTGAAATAATCCATATTGGGCTTGTATGTGGCAAAATCAGGAGGTCCAGCATTGTGGTGTCACGAGTGGTTAAAACAACTACAGCTTAATTGGAGATCCATCAACCATTTTTATGCCACATCCCCTGTAACAGAGTCAACTGCAGGCAAATTAAGAAAGGCACTGGATGATGCCACAGCAGTGGTCATGGATGGCATTGAAAAATTTGAATATTCATGATAAAGCAGCCAGTGAGCTAGATTGCACTGAGGCTGCAGGAATTCTTTCCAAGGTTGAGTGGAGTCTATAGGCTACACCAATGGTCCCAGTAGCCAAGGAAAACTGGTCTGTGCTGATTTTGAGGTGACCATCAATCCAGTACTGACTGTAGATCAATACCCTCTGCCCAGGATAGAGGATATCTTTGTAAACCTTTCTGGAGAGAAACACTTCAGCAAAGTGGATGTAGCTGAGGACTACTTACTGATGAAGATGGAAGAAGAGTCCAAAGTGTTTTTCACCATAAACACACACAAAGGGCTTTCTCACTAGAATGGGCTTATTTCTGGTGTAGAATCTGCACCTCACTCTTGCAGAAAGCTATGGACCAGGTGCTGCAAGGCTGCCCAGGTGCTCAGTGTTATCTAGACGACAAGGAACATCTCCAAAATCTCAAAACAGTTTTAAAAATCTTAGAAGATCATGGACTCAGAGCATGACACAATAAGTGTGTTTATTTAAACCAAGCATCACTTACTGTGGTCACATTATCGATGCACAGGGATTACAAAAATTTAGGCAGTGGTTGATCCTCCAAGGGTAAAAGACGGGTGTTCCACTAACAGCAGCCATAAGGAACAATTATGAAGTCAAATACAAGATAACAACTAGTCATGGAAATACTGATAGATTGTCCTGTTTACCATTAGAAAAGGAAATATCTGAGGACACTCCTCGATGTATTTTCCCTAATGCAAATTGAAAGTCTCCCTATTACGTCAGATGAACGAACGGGAAAGCAGAAAAGACCCCACACGGCTCAAGTCGACATAGCCAGCCAGAATGGCTGGAATGTGAAGCAGAAGTTCCATATCCACCATTCTTACCAGTGCCGGGTGATGCACCATCAATATCTCTGGGAGACTGGAAGTGAACGATAGGCTTTTATTAGCAGCGAAAAGGGAGCATGACATGTCAAAGACTGAGGGAGGAGCCTTTATACAGGGGTCTGTGGGAGGAGCCACAGGAGCAGTCAGCAGAGGGGCGTTTCCAGACAGGTATACATAGTTTACCACAGTCACCCCTCCTTTGTTTTAAAAGAGAGTCCCCACGGGGCAATGTTTCTGACAAGTATATTTACAGGTTAAGTCTATCAGGCGGTTGAGTCCGTCGCTGCGATCTACGTAGCACCAGCGGTGATTGCACTGGTGTCGGTGGTGATTGCACCGGTGATGGTGGTTGTGCTGGCTCCGGCCTGACTTGAAGTGCCAGCCAGTTAGACGTCAGTGATCCCTCATGCATGTGCGAGGTGCCCGGTATGGGAGTGTCGTGAGGAGTCTGTGTAGGGCTTGGCGTGCCCAGTGTCTCGTGGGTATATACATCAGTGGGTACAGGGTTCATAGTCACCGTGGAGTGTTCAGGGTAGGGGTCTGGTGCTCCTGCAGGTGCCAGGTCGTGGATGGAGACTGTGTCCTCATCAGGTAAGACCATGTAGGCATACTGGGGGTTCTCATGAAGTAGGTGAACCCTCTCGACCAGCGGGGAGTATTTATTGCTCCTCACATGTTTCTGGATCAGCACTGGCCCTGGGGACATCAGCCAAGCCGGTAGGGTGGTCCCAGTGGCAGACTTCCTGGGAAAAGAAAAGAGTCGCTCATGAGGGGTGGCATTGGTGGACGTGCATAACAGGGAGCGGATGGAGTGGAGCACCTTAGGGAGGACCTCCTGCCAGCGAAAGACCGGCAACCCCTTTGACCTAAGGGCTAAGAGTGTGGCCTTCCACACTGTGGCATTCTCCCTCTCCACCTGTCCATTCCCCCGGGGATTATAGCTCGTGGTCCGACTAGTAGCAATGCCCCTAGCCAGCAGGTACTGGCGCAGCCTGTCACTCATAATGGAGGACCAACTGTCACTGTGGATATAGCAGGGATATTCGAACAGAGTGAAGACCTGGTGCAGGGCTTTTATGACGGATGTGGCAGTGGTATCGGGGCAGGGGATGGTAAAGGGAAACTGCGAGTACTTGTCGATTATGTTAAGAAAGTAGACATTGCGGTCGGTGGAGGGAAGGGGGCCCTTAAAGTCGACACTCAGTCGCTCAAAGGGGCAGGTGGCCTTGATAAGTTGTGCCTTTTCAGGATGGTAGAAGTGCTGTTTGCACTCAGCGCAGACTTGGCAGTCCCTGGTCATCGTCCTGATGTCCTCAAGGGAGTACGGCAGGTTCCAGGCTTTCACAAAATGGTAAAGTCGGGTGACCCCCGGGTGGCAAAGATCTGCATGGAGGGCGTATAGCCAGTCGAGCTGAACGCTGGCACACGCTCCCCGGGATAGGGCATCAGGGGGCTCATTGAGCCTTCCAGGCTGGTACAGGATGTCATACTTGTAGGTGGAGAGTTCGATTCTCCACCTCAAAATTTTATCATTTTGATTTTGCTCTGCTGTTGGTTGCTAAACATGAACGCAACTGAGCGCTGGTCAGTCAGCAAAGTGAACCTTTTGCCGGCGAGATAGTGCCTCCAGTGCCTAATAGCTTCCACTGTAGTCTGGGCTTCTTTCTCCACTGCGGAGTGCCGAATTTCAGAGCCTTGAAGGGTATGAGAGAAGAATGCTACCGGCCTTCCTGCCTGATTGAGGGTAGCAGCAAGCGTGAAATCAGAGGCGTCACTCTCTACTTGGAAGGGAATGGTTTCGTCCACCGCATGCATCGCTGTTTTGGCAATGTCCCCTTTAATGCGGCTGAAGGCTGCGCAGGCCTTGGCTGAGAGGGGAAATGTGGTGGACTTGACCGGGGGTGGGCCTTGTCTGCGTAGTGAGGGACCCATTGGGCATAATAGGAAAAGAAGCCTAGGCACCATTTGAGGGCTCTGAGGGTGTTGGGAAGAGGGAGTTCCAACAGGGGGTGCATACGGTCAGGGTCAGGGCCAATGACCCCGTTTTCCACAACATACCCAAGGATAGCGAGTTGGGTGGTTCCAAACACACACTTGTCCCTGTTATAGGTAAGGTCAAGAGCTTTGGCCGCTTGGAAAAATTGTTGGAGGTTGGTGTCGTGATCCTGCCAGTCATGACTGCAGATGGTAATGTTATCCAGATATGGGAACGTGGACTTCAGTTGACACTGGTCCACCATCCGGTCCATTTCCCTCTGGAAGACAGAGACACCTTTCGTGACACCGAAGGGGACGCATAGGAAGTGATAGAGCCTGCTGCCCACCTCGAAGGCGGTGTAGGGGCGGTCCTCCGGGCGGAAGGGGAGCTGATTGTAAGCAGATTTCAGGTCTATGGTCGAGTACACCTTGTTCTGAGCTATCTGATTGACCATAACCGCGATGTGGGGTAGGGGGTACGCGTCAATCTGCATGAACTTATTGATGGTCTGGCTATAGTCCACGACCAATCTATTTTTCTGCCCGTTCTGAACAATGACCACCTGGGCCCTCCAAGGACTTGTGCTTGGCTCAATGATCCCCTCCCTGAGCAGTCGCTGCACCTCCGACTGAATGAAGGCCCTGTCCTCCGCGCTGTACCTCCTGATTTTAGTTGTTACAGGTTTACAGTCAGGGGTCAGGTTGGCGAACAGTGTGTGGGAGGGGTCTTGAGGGTGGAGAGGCTGCAAGTGGTGTCAGTAGCACGGCTGTTGGCATGGTGTTGGGTGGGATGTGCAGGTTGATGTGTGTGTGTGTGGTCAGTAGCAGGGTATATGATGAAGTCCCACAGAACTGAGGATTTCTGACAGTGATTGGTGGGAGGGGCCCGTCACACTCCATTGTCACACTTTTCAAGTGACTCTGGAAGCCCAGCCCCAATAGCACAGGGGCACACAGTTGAGGCATGACCAGTAAGACAAAGTCCCGATACTCTTTGCCCTGCACCACTAGTGTCGCTACACAACCTCCCCCCCCCCCCCCCCCCCCCGGAAGACTGTTGTATGCGACCCAGAAGCAATGGTGACCCTCTGGCTTACCGGCTGAGTCACAAGTCCGCAGCGTTGCACTGTGTCCGGGTGAATAAAACTCTCAGTGCTGCCCGTGTCAAACAGGCATCTAGTCCTGTGCCCCTCCACCAGAATGTCCATCATGGACCTTGCAAGCTGGTATGGAGTGCTTTGGTTGAGGGTCACGGAGGCCAGAGTTGAATCGCCGTCTTGGTCCGGCATGGTGGGGTGCCCGGTAAACACCCATGGGTTGTAGTCGGTGCGAGGGGGTGCCGACCAAGATGGCTGCCCCCATGCTTTGCACGCGGCGCTGCTCGACCCCGCTCGCGGTTTGGACTTACAGACCTTGACAAAGTGGCCCTTCTTTCTGCAGCTGGAGCTGGTAGCTACTTGGGCCGGGCAGCATTTTCAGGGGTGCTTTTTGAGTCCACAGAAGTAAGACTTCGCCGACTCGCGAGTGGCAGCAGCCGAGGTCTATTCGCCGGCGGGTTGCGGGGACTTCACGGACTCGCGACTGGCATCAGCTGTGGTCGATTCGATGGCGGGTTGCAGGGTCTGCGGCATCCACGAGGCCGTCAGGAGATTGTGCGCCTGGAGAGCGTCAGCGTTGTGCAGAGCAGCCTCCAGCATGTCGGCCAGCTCAATTACCGAATGTAAGGTAAGCTCAGCGTGTTCCAGCAGCCGCTGGTGCACATACACTGTCCTGATCAGCGCTCGACTCTCCTGCCCACTGCCGACGTGTTGCTAAGTAATGTCTTGCGTAGACGGTGTTCACCGGCCACAGGTACTGTCGTTTGAGGGTGTCCATCGCGCCCTGGTAGCTCAGTTGGTCCCTGATCATGGAGCAGACCCATAGACTGACCCTGGAGAAGAGAACTCTGTGCATCGTGGCAGGCTTGGTTACTTGAATCTCCTCCGGGTATGATTCGAAGCTTGCTATCCAGAGTTCGAAAGCGTCGCCACCTGGAGGGGGTACAGGAGCCTAAAGCCTTACATTCAGTGTAAGGCATCTTTCACTCTGCCATCAGATTTCTGAATTGTCCATGAACCCATGAACGCTACATTATTACTTTTTTTTTGCACTCTTCATTTTTTTTAACTTATAGTAATTTTTATGCCTTGCATGGCATTGCTACCACAAAACAACAAATCTGGCTGAGTGGTGCCACAACAACCTCTCACTCAATGTCAGCTAGACCAACAGATTATTGACAACAGGAGGAGGGAAACAGAAGTCTGTGAGCCAGTCCTCATTGGAGGATCAGAGGTGGAGAGGATCAACCACTTTCCATTCCATTTCAGAGGATCCTGCACATAAGTACAATTATGAAGAAAGCATTGAAACACTTCTACTTCCTTAGGAGTTTGTGAAGATTCAGCATGACATCCAAAACTTTTGCAAACTTCTATAGATGTGTGGTAGAGAGTATATTGATTGGTTGTATCAGGGCCTGGAATGGAAAATCCTACAAAAATTAGTGGATACAGCTCAATCCCTCATTGGTAGAGCCCTCCTCACCATTGGGCATATCTACACGGAACATTGTCTCGAGAAAGCGCCATCCATCATCAAGGACCCCCACCATCCAAGCCATGCTGTCTTCATCAGAAAGAAAGTAGTGACAAATAATTGCAAAAATTATTCAAATTTATTTAAAGCTACAAATAAATTAGTTCCTTTTTAATTACAGTGGAAGTAACTTTCATCAACAATTTTAGAGCATGCATTAGTAGTCCCATTATTCACCACTTCATTGTTTTTACACCTTTCACTGAGATGGGTGGGCTTGGTGCAGTGAGATCAGCTTCTCAACATCAGACCGAATGTCACTCAGAGGGAGTCTCACATCCCTAAGTTCCGTAATGTACAGTCTGTTTCATTGCTTTCAAGGAAGTTGGGTTGTATTGATGATGGAAAGGCCTTAAATAACATCTTGATATTTTCCATGGTGCAGGATAGCATTTGAAGATTTCTTTCTGCAAGCAAAGGTTTTGATATGTTTTTTTGAATTTCTGCTTCAACTCAAGTCATTTTGTAGTGAGATCAGTTCTCCCTCCATCCTTCCTGTTCATTCCTCATTGCAAATGTTCAGGAATGGATTTATTATCCGATCTGGAATTTGGATCGAGAGAAGATCCTGGAATCTCTTTGACATGTCTTTATGCAACTCACCCAGGTGGGTAGTATACTTGAAGATTGTCATCTAGTATTCTTTCTTTCTCTTCCAACTCAGAGAGGCTCGGAAATTGGAAAAGGTTGTGACGGCCAATTAAATAGGTTTATATTGGACAGAAGTGTGAGGACAGCTGATTCGACTTTGATAAGATCACATCGTTTCCTGGCATTTGAAGATGGATTTCATTAAACTTGGCAAATATTCTGATAAATAAGCAATGTGTTGCCTAGTATTCTTGAGTTAATTATTGTATAAAACATCTGAGTCTTTTCAAAGAATTTTATTACAGTTTCAAAGAATGTATATTAGTGCTTCGGGAAGTTTCCTTTTGAGAGCCATGTGACTTCTGTGTGCAACAGCAATTGTTCAGACTGTTCATCATTCTCAATACAAGGCTCTCGAAATAGTTGAAAATGAAAGCATGGGACCCGATGTTTTTTACTGCTCTGATAACAGTATTTGATGATTTGTGCATCTGGTCGCTTAAGTATTTTGCGACAAAATATTGTCTGTGAATTACACATCGAACGCTAACTATGTTAGTTACAGCTCTTTTCAAGAAAGTAATAACCCCATGATGACATCCTGTCAATAATGGTGCCCCATCTTTTGCACAAGGAAGAATGTTGGTGAGTGAAATGTCCTTCTTTTTGAAATATTGCTCAACAACCTGGTATTTTTACTCCTGCTTTGTATCTGTTCCTAGTCCCATTGCAAATAGCAACTCTTGAACCATGCTCTCATCATTTCTGAAGTGAATGTAACCAAGAAGCAAAGGTTTGTTGCCTGGCAAAGTTGAGTCATCCCACTGCACAGCAAATTCTGTTGTCCTAATATGTTACACAATATGTCTTCCACATTCTCAAACATCTCACCTATTCATCTATGAACAGAGTTATCGCTGAGTGGAATTGCTTTAATTATTTGGTCTGGTGACCTATGCAAAACAGTACTGAGAACTTCCCTTACTGCTGGTAGAATCAGTTCTTCTCCAAGTTTATGGGGCTTTCAAGATTTACCAATGAGCAATGAAATGTCATATGAAGTGTGCAAACCATCACTGTTTGTTGTGTTATGTCCGTAGCCCCCTCCTTTGTGAGAATCACAAGATCACTGTTGGGTTGGGTCAAGGGGCCCAGGAAATGGGAGAAGAGACGTGCAGACTGTCTCGTTTCCCCGGCGATGTAAAGCTACGGGACATGGCCATTGTCTCTTGGAGACCAATTTGTGGATTGAGATGCTATGCTATGTGAATGCCCTCAGGCAAAGTGGGCTGGTTGAGGGAGAGAGTGCACACCCCCAACCTGATTGACATCTACGACCCTGCGAGTCGGGATAAAAGAGGGTCTGTAGGAACAGCCCCTCAGATGCACCAGAAGAAACGTTAAGCAACCACGTAACAGCAGGAAGTCGTCTGAAGGAGGCCACGTGTGTTCAGTTCCGTTGCTGGAACTGGTGGCTGGAACCACGGAAAACGGCTTTTAGCTAACAACGGGGAAACCCATTCCCCTGACTCAACGGATTGGCATCCTAAAAGACCTGGGCAAGTTTTAAACCGCTGCTCTCTTAAACCCAAAATGCTGCAGCGTGAACGAACTAACAGTGACTGTTATATTTCCATCGGACAATACACTATCCCCTAGACAACGATAGAGCTATTTCTTATTGGTTATTATTATACCCACGCTTTAGATTTAGTATTGATGACGTATATTATCTGTATGTTTGCATTAATCTTATTTTTGTACCCTTTATCAATAAATACTTTTAAAAATAGTACCATCAGACTTCAACAGACCTCTCTATCTTTGCTGGTAAGTGATCCAGTTACGGGATTTTGTAACAGTTGTGAAGTGCTGGCAAGCAAGTTATGAAGTGTTTTCTATTTCTGTAAGTTTTTGTGAAGTGACTAAATGTAAACCAAGTTCTTATTTGCTCTATCAGGGTGTTTCAAATGTTTAAAGAGCCTGAAAGGGTTCATTGCCTTACTTGAAAGAACTTCTTCACACAACATACACATTGGCTGCTGGTGGTTGCTTGGTGCTGGCGTAAATCCATATTTCAGATACTCCACACTATACTGTCAACACTTTTTTTGTCTGCTTCTGCCATTTTCATTATGGATTGATGACCACTGTCAATCATCTTTTGTTTAAGACCAACCTAAAGCGCCACGATCAATGAAGGGGAAAGTTATGACATCATGATTGCTCAGGAAAACCTGACTCTCTGCCTGAAGGTGCATTAAGTGGAGCTGTGATATCTCGGTTGGGCTGTGGACTAGAGAAATGTTGTCAAGAACTTTCGGAAGGGCAGATTCTGAACTTTACCCCATTAAATACCATACCCTAATCCACAGGAATTGCTTCTCTATGTGATTAGAGTATAGGAATCGTACTAGCTAACACTGTACTACAGTAGTGAATGGCAATAATGTGTGACTGGGCCCAGAAATAGCACAATTTCTTCCACCCAGATTTCTCATGATATGCCAAATATAGAAGAGTCACATTGATTTTTTTACAACTATAATGCACCTTGACCATAGTCTAGGAGAACGGTTGGTTAGCAGGAGATGAGGTGATTACGTAATCATTGTAATCAATTATGAGGAATGAAATGCTTGTAATAAGAAATTCATTTCCTAAATAAGGCCCGTACTCCCTCAGCTGTTCCCTTACTATCGAGAGCCCCCTTACCATGGCTCCCTTTAACTTTATCATCCGCTCAGAAACTTCCCCTCCTCCCCCGGGGGTGATATCACCCACTTTGGGAACTGCTGATTTTTGACTACATTGGTAATTCAGTCAGTGATGTAGCAGGTGGACTGTGTGAACTGATCTCTAATAAAGAGACATACAGAAAGACAGAGAGAAATTAAAAGCTAACTTTCTCCAGTTCATAATGGCTCTGAACAGAAGGGATTGGTGTAAGTGTTATTTCCATATCCTTTGGTGATAAGCTAACCAGTCCCATTTATTTTCCAGCTCTATAGGTTAGCATTAAAAAGTCATTGATCCAAAAGCAAGCTACTACAATGCCTGTACAATGCTGTAAATTGGTTAGGAGACATCTTTGTGGAGAGATTTCATGTTGGTGTCTTTTTTCACAACTTGAAAATTTAGAGATGAAACAAGTCTGAAGTTTCAGATGAAAGGTTAAGAGTCAGAGAGAATAAGACAAGGCTGTTCACTGTACTTGTTCACAGCAATGGCCCTGAGCTTCCAATTACCTTCTCTGTTTTCATTATCCGACACAGTTCTAACAAAACACAAGTAGATTACATCTTATTTTCTGTCCTTCAGAACTCAGTGTCGAATTCCATAGTTTCATCCAACACGTTAATAAGTTTCAGATTTTCAAAATTCAGTTTTTTCTGTACTCTTCTCTTTTACTATTTCATATTTCATTCAGCTCTTCCCATACCCACCTGCATACTGTACCTCCTCCAGACAAACTTTCACCCCCAGTATTCAGCTGGCACTACTGTACACACTTGGGTCACCTATGGTCTCCTGATCTCTTCCCTCTTGGATACTCAAATGCCAACCCCCCCACCCAGAAAGAGGTTATTTTCATTTCTATCTTTTCACTTATTTCTCTACAGATTCTACCACACTTGCTGAGTATTTCTATCACTTCTTGTTTTATTTAAGATACCATTAGTGGTAACAATATCACATTGGCGCCTTCTACTTTACCTCGACTGTCAGGATGGTAAACTTTAGTGTTAAAAATAATTTATCATTTAAGCTATAGCTCTTGTCTTGCCAACGATCAATACCAAAAATGGCTGAATCCTAATCTATGGGGCAGAGGATGGCATATTTTCAAAACAAAATCTAAATAGAACAACTGAGAGGAGTTTTACATTAATGGGTCTTCTTGCAGACCCACCTATTACAGTCTCCTCAATCTCTTCCCTTCCATAGGAATAAGGGAAAATGATCAAGGCATGAATGATTTCCAAACTATGCACTGAATCTGGGATCCAAGTCAAGAAAGTGTCTTGACTTGAAGTGACCAAAACTGAATTGTGGAAGATAAAATAGGGTGTGTGTTGAGAACAAAATCTGGAAATGTCAGTGGAGATGGCTGGAATTTGATCATAGCTGATTTTTTAAGTGCAATACAGATGGGCAAGATATTTACTTTGGTAAGCATCTTAATATGAGGCTTAATGTCTTTGGCCATGGTAGTCTCCAGGGGTGTCTTTGCACTATCCAGGAAAATAACATCTCATCAGCATGAAAGGGCTGACAGATCCATGTTGTGCAACTTGGAAACAAATACATTCTTTTACTGTTATTCTCACATATTCTGCATAGCATGAGACACTGCAGCTATTAAATCAACCTCATTTTTCATAGATCAGAGACAAAATAAAGCAAGTGTCACTTGAGCCTGTTTTATAATAAAATGTTGCATTTGGTTTGAAATGTATGAAGGCCATTAGCTCATTACAGCTTAACCTGACCCAGACCTGCACTGCAGATGTGATAGATTTGTAGTGATTCAGCATGGGATGTGCTCAGAAAATAAAGGTTGAAAATTAGCTTTATTTGTCACATGAACATCGAAATATACAGTGAAGTGGGATATTTGTGTCAAATCAAATCAGTGAAGGTTGTGCGTAAGTGTTACTGTTCTGCTGGCATGCTCACAATTTGCTGACCCGAACAGTAGATCTTTGGATTGTGGGAGGAAACCAGGACACCCAGAGGAAACACACACCGTCATGGGGAGAACGTACAAACACTTTACAAGCAGCTGCAGGAATCGAACCCCAATCAGCGACTGCTGTGTCACCAGCACGGACTCTGCCGCGGGGTCTGTCCTCGCCAGTTCAACATTCATGACCATGAATTTGCTCATTCCAGCCAATTAGTGTTTCATTCTGCTGGAATTTAACTCCCTTCCTCTCGCTTCAGTCTTGTCAAGACTTGACCAAAAACACAACGATTTCTACGCTCCCTGCTTACGTTTGTTCTTGTTCCAGGAAGGAGGATGACCAGATGACCATTTGTATTGATGCTGTAAAGGAGCAGTATTCATTTAGTAATAAGTTACTGCTTTCTAGCTGCAGTGTTAGTGTCAGTTTTCAGTATGAGAGTTCTAATTAACAGCCATGTTGGCCTTGCGTTTATTGTTTTTCATTTAATCCTGCACAATTCTTATTAAAAGTCAGTGAGCAGTTCATCTGCTTCAATGCCCCTCCCTCTGTACTTGGGCCATAACCGAACACTTGTGACATGCTGACGCTGAAAAGCGATCTGCTAACCAGTATGCTACCATCCAGCCATTATCTGGTAGCATGACTGGACTAGGGCCAGAGTTCTGGATCAGTAATCCAGAAGCATGAGTTTGAATCCTTCCTTACCAGATGGGGAATTTAAAATCAAATAATTAAATAAATTGGGTCAGAATGTTGGCGCATTATAGAATGTGACCTAGCCAAGCTGTTGTCATTCCACAGCATGAGCCTCTGGAAGATACTCTGTACTTTCTAGCCAACAAAGATCTCCAACACTCTTCTCCTTAAGTGTCATCAAGAGGACATGGCAACAATCAGCATGAAGAAACATTGGGGATGGATCGGGCATGTGATGAGAAGAGTGGCCAACTGCATCATTACGATAGCACTTCATTAGACCCCTGAAGAACGGAGGAAACACAGGCGACCAAAAACAACTTGGCACCATACCGGACAGGCAGAAACGAGGACCTTGAAACACACCTGGGGCACAATGGCCAAGGACAGACAAAGATGGAGAACCTTCATTGCTGCCCTAAACACCAGCAGCATAGCAAGCAGTAAGTAAGTAATTAAATAAACATGTAATTTTAAAAAAATAGCTGTGATTCTACTTGATTGAAGCATTACCCCAGCTGGTTCCCTTGTGTTCAGAGAAGGAAATCTGTTATCCTTAACCATTCTGGCCCATAGGTGACTCCCAAACAACTGCCCAAATGTTCATTGGGAATTAGGCCTGGTCAGTGAAGAAGACAGGAGACTGTCTTGGGTTAGAGGAGAGCAGCTTGTTTTGCTGTTGTTGTCTTGTTATGTTCTCTGTTGTTCTGACAAGCATCGTGGGCATGTTGGCATCAAATTATGTGGTGAGACTTGCAGGCTGTCCCTGGCACAGCTTTGGGTGTAGTGGTTGTTAACAGAAATGGCACGTTTTCCTGTTTATTTCAATATACATGTGACAAACAAACTTGAATCTTGAATATGTACGCCTAGTAATATCAACATACTCTGAATAAGAGAAAAGCCAGAACCACCCCCCACCCCCCTTTACACGGGATGTTTAACTGCAAGTTGCTGTAATTCAGAGACTCCTCCTTCTCCAATAGATTTTTGTGGAATCAACTTGAATTATTTTTCCTCACACTTTGAATCTTAGTTTATATCTCATTGTTTAAAATGTTTGTTGCTGAAAGATATTTACTGTCAATGTAGGTGCCCCACACCAAATGTTCTGGCTAGGAGTCCCTGCCACTCTCATGGGGTGCAGATCTGTAGAAGATAATAAATTTGCAAAACAAAATAAATTTTAATAACTGTGAACAGTTTCAGTTTTGAGTCTTCTTTGAGACCCATCTGTTCCAATCCCCTCAATTCCTATCCAACCATAGGAGTAAGGAAAAAGGGATACAACCCTACACAGCACAAACTCTTTGCATACAAGAACCATGTGTAGTGCCACGGAATGTACACATGAATTTTTGTGTCGCAGCTGTGGATGGGTAAGTAAAGGATGGAATATCTGATAATTTGCCATTCTTGCAGAATTTGAAGGAGGTGCTATGCAAGAACAGGACAGCTTGAGTGTAAATGGATCGGTTAAGATGATATGACTCAAATCCTCTGAGAACTTCTGTATTTCTACTTTAATGAGATCTTCAGAATCCTTGTAATCTGTATCCAGCAACATATGCTTATGGTCTTGATCTTCAGGATGATAGTCATTATTTTATCAGTTTAATAAAAGATACAGATCTGAAATATGAGAAAATGCAACAAAAATAATCCATTGTCTAACATACTGTATATAGAATGCTTGTATTAAAAACCAAATCTGCAAGATCCATGTAACGAAGATATTCAGATAAGAGCAACTACATCCTCATTTGTTTTTTGCTTTGCACATCATTTAGTTCAGATGTTTTTGGCTCACTGACTTAATCTCCATGGTTGAATGTATTTAGAGTGATGCTTGGCAGAGACGGGCTGAATGACAGTATGTTCAGTGAATGCATAAACTTTGTCAGCAGATGAGGTTGGCAGCATTTATTCTTCCTCTGCTGCTCCTTCAAGCTGGCTGACTTCATAATGCATGAACTATATTTCAAGACTTTTGAGCAGCACAGTTTATATGTGACTTGAGTACGCAGGACATGAGATTTACCTGAGAGGTTTTATGCAGCCCAAACATGAAAGATCCAAAGATGCAAAGTACATTTATTATCAAAGTATGTATATAGTATACAGCCTTGAGATACGTCCTCCTGCAGACAACCACCAAACAAAGAAACATCATGGAACCCATTCAAAGAAAACATCATTCAATTCACAAAAAAATAACAAGTCGTACAAATGGCAAAAAACAAGCGAATAACATACTGAATATTACACATCAAACTGCCGAGCCTTCAAATGGTCTAGGAATGTCCAGTTTAGTTTATTTCTGTTCAATTTAGCGCTATGTCATTCACTGACTGCAGGCCGCAGGGCCAATCTGTCCCAACTAAAATCAGGGAAAAGAGCAATTTAAACAGAAAGCAGAACCATATAACATAAACTGCAGAGCAATTGAGAACAAGGCTGCTACTGGATTATGGCTTCCACCTTCTCTTTCTTCAATTCCTCCTTGGCTTGCCTTAGGCTGTTGGGTTTGAATGAGTCTTGAGATTCAGAGGTGAGTGGGACGGAGGGGTGGCAACGTTGCCATGCTTATATTCTTTCAGCATTATGAATCATGTTCTCCATTAGTCTAAGCAGCAGTAACTGCATGATGATTGTGAGGAAAGGAGTATTACAAGGAAAAGGTTACTAGTCTCTGGGAAATATTAATGATAAACTCTAAAACACTGTGACACAATGAGGGCAGGCATGTGGTAATCATACTCATAACTGATTGCTTTTTCTCTGCTCTGCCAGAGCAGGTCAGTTTATTCAATTTATCATTAAGATTGGGGTATTTACTGCCAAAACCACCTCCCTTCAGTATGCCCAGATTATGTCTTAACTAAGACATTTAAAACAACCCCATAAAATTCACATTCAGCTTTCCAGCAATCACACTGCTCTGGAAACTCAATGCCTGATGCCAGCAGTCTAACTATCCGCTAAAGTAAATAGGATATAACTGACAGTAACTGGATTAGCACTGCAGTGTCAGCTTAAATAACTTTAATGTATTGCCAGCATGGATATGAAAAACAAAGATATCTTTCTGCATAGAGCTGTAACAACTTTAGTTCAGGTGTGTCTCTGCACTTAGCCCTCCTGTTACCTCAGCATTGGTTTAAACATAGAAACATAGAAAACCTACGGCACAATACAGGCCCTTTGGCCCACAAAGTTGTGCCGAACATGTCCCTACCTTAGAAATTACTAGGCTTACTAAGATTACTAGGCCCTCTATTTTTCTAAGCTCCATGTAACTATCAAAAGTCTCTTAATAGACCCTATCGTATCCACCTCCACCACCATTGCCGGCAGTCCATTCCACACACTCACCACTCTCTGAGTAAAAAACTTACCCCATCTTCTCTGTACTTACTCCCCAGCACCTTAAAACTGTGTCCTTTTGTGGCAACCGTTTCAGCCCTGGGAAAAAGCCTCTGACTATCCACATGATCAATGCCTCTCATCATCTTATACACCTCTATCAGGTCACCTCTCATCCTTCGTCGCTCCAAGGAGAAAAGACCACGTTCACTCAACCTATTCTCATAAGGCATGCTCCTCAATCCAGGCAACATCCATGTAAACCTCATCTGCACCCTTTCTATGGCTTCCACATCCTTCTTGTAGTGAGGCAACCAGAACTGAACACAATACTCCAAGTGGGGTCTGACCACGGTCCTATATAGCTGCAACATTACCCCTCAGCTCCTAAACTCAACCCCACGATTGATGAAGGCCAATGCACTGTATGCCTTTTTAACCACAGAGTCAACCTGCGCAGCAGCTTTGAGCGTCCAATGGACTCGGACCCCAAGATCCCTCTGATTGTTCACATTGCCAAGAGTTTTACCATTAGTACTATATTCTGCCATCATATTTGACCTATCAAAATGAACCACTTCACACTTATCTGGGTTGAACTCCATCTGCCACTTCTCAGCCCAGTTTTGCATCCTATCAATGTCCCACAGTAACCTCTGACAGCCCTCCACACTAACCACAACACCCCCAACCTTTGTGTCATCAGCAAACTTACTTACTCATCCTTTCACTTCCTCATCCAGATCATTTACAAAAATCGCAAAAAGTAAGGGTCCCAGAACAGATCCCTGAGGCACTCCACTGGTGACTGACCTCCATGCAGAATATAACCCGGCTACGACCGCTCTTTGCCTTCTGTGGGTAAGCAGATAGGAAAACACTTCTTTGGGTATTTTTCCAGTATGATTTGAAGAGAGTGATTTTGAGTAGACATTGTTTGACAAGAGACCGAGGCGAGGATGGTCAGGACCCAAGTGCTGGAGTATCTGAGACTAAAACGAAGACAGAGTTCTAAACTAGATGAGAATTGGAAGTTGAGCTGACAACTGAGCACTGAATCTCTGTTCAGGTGCTCTTTCAATATTAAAATCCTGGCACCAATACATGGCTGCCAATTAGCGAGGCGGGCCAGAATCTTTAAGGGGCTGCACCAGCTACCCGTATTCCAGAGAGTTAGAATGTCTAGACTCTGGAGGCTGGCACAGATAGATGTGTGTCATAACAGGACCCCTTCCCCTACAGCTGGCTCTTGACGACCCTGGCTGCTAGCAGAGATAATGATGATAGCCATCGATAAGAACCAGATCCAAGATGTCCCTTTCAGGAACCCAACGCTGTTCCTCAGGTCGGAATACTTCCCAGTCCACGAGGAACTGCCAAATATCCTTAACAGTTCATGAATCCAGAATTCTTTTAACGGCAAAGACCTGTTCTTGCATTGACAAACTTGGGTGGCGGCGAGACTGATGGTTGTGGTGCTGAAGGACTGGTGTTTACAGGTTTTAATTTGGAAATGTGGAAGGTGGGGTTGATCTTGAGGGTCTTGGAGAGCGTTAAGGTGTAAGCCACTGGGTTTACTTTCTTGAGAACCCTGAAGGGTCCAATGAACTGGAGCACTGAATTCCTAGACTCCACTCGAAGGGGTAAATCCTGACCATGTGTTCTCTTGAGTTAGCCTGTTTTTCAGCCTTCTGGGTAGAGGCCAAAAATATCTCCTTTACCCTAGCGCACTTTTCCTTGCAGCACTGGACAAGATCTTCAGCTGCAGGAACCCCAACCTTGGCCTCTTGCTCATGGAAGACTGGAGGTGACATCCTGTGCGCAGAATATTGTAAAGTGTTGTGTGCGACCTCAGCCCACATCAAATTGTCGCACCATACATCTGGTCTTTCTGAGGCCAGTCAACTTTGGTTTCATTCCATATCCTGGTTCACCTATTCTGTCTGGCCATTGGACTGTGGGTGAAATCCAGAGGAAAGACTCACTGCTGCCCAATCAGTGTTCAGAATGCCCTCCAAAAACGTAACACGAATTGAAGACAGTGATCTGAAACAATGTTCACCAGAAATTTGTGGATCCTGAAGGAATGGTACAGGACAATTTTGGCTGTCTCTGCCACAGATGAAAGCTTCTCCAAGGCAATGAATTTTCAGGCCTTTGAAAAATATCTACAATTACCATGATGATGGTCTTTCCCTTGCAAGGCAGAAGACCCATGTCAAAAACCCGTGTTTAAGCCCATGTTTAATTGGAGTGAGGGGAATCATGAGGCCATCAGACAGGAAATTGGAAGCTTAAATTGGAAACAGATGTTCTCAGGGAAAAGTGTGGAAGAAATGTGGCAAATGTTCAGGGATTATTTGTGTGCTCTTCCAATGAGACAGGGAAGTTATGGTATGGTACAGGAACCGTGGTGTACAAAGGCTGTAACAAATATAGTCAAGAAGAAAAGAAAAGCTTACTAAAGGTTCAGGGAGATAGGTAATGTTAGAAATCTAGAAGATTATAAGGGTAACAGGAAGGAGTTTAAGAAGGAAATAAGGAGAGCCAGAAGGGGCCATGCGAAGGCCTTGGCGGGCAGGATTAAGGAAAACCCCAAGGCATGTAAAGACCAAGAGGATAAGATGAGAAAAAATAGGACATATCAAGTGTTACAGTGGGAAACTATGTATGGAACTGGAGGAAATAGCAGAGGTACTTAATGAATACTTTACTTCAGTATTCACTATGCAAAAGGATCTTGGTGGAAAAGATCTTGATGACTTGCAGCAGACTGAAAAGCTTGAGCATGTAGATATTAAGAAAGAGAATGTGCAGAAGTTTTTGGAAAGCAACAATTTGGGGTTGGATGAAATGTACCCCAGGCTACTGTGGGAGGTGAGGGAGGAGATTGCTGAGCCTCTGGCGATGATCAATGGGGATGAGAGAGGTTCCGGAGGATTGGAGGGTTGCAGATGTTGTTCCTTTATTCAAGAAAGGGAGTGGAGATAGCTTAGGAAATTATAGACCAGTGAGTCTTACCTCAGTGGTGGTAAGTTGATGGAGAAGATCCTGAGAGGCAGGATTTATGAACATTTGGAGAGGTATAATAGGATTAGGAATAGTCAGCACAGCTTAGTCAAGGGCAGGTCGTGCCTTACGAGCTTGATTGAATTTTTTGAGGATGTGGCTAAACACATTGATGAAGGAAGAGCAGTAGATGTCGTGTTTTTGGATTTCAGCAAGACATTTGATAAGGTACACCATGCAAGGCTTATTGAGAAAGTAAGGAGGCATGGGATCCAAGGGGACATTGCTTTGTGGATCCAGAACTGGTTTGCCCACAGAAGGCAAAGAGTGGTTGTAGACGGGTCATATTCTGCTTGGAGGTCAGTCACCAGATGAGTGCCTCAGAGATCTGTTCATGATTTTTATAAATGACCTGGCTGAGGAAGTGGAGGGATGGGTTAGTAAATTTGCTGATGACACAAAGGTTGGAGGTGTTGTGGATAGTGTGGAGAGCTGTCAGAGGTTACTGTGGGACATTGATAGGATGCAAAACTGGGCTGAGAAGTGGCAGATATTCAACCCAGATAAGTGTGAAGTGGTGCATTTTGATAGGTCAAATATGATGGCAGAATATAGTACTAATGGTAAGACTCTAGGTAGTGTGGAGAATCAGAGGGATTTTGGGGTCCGAGTCCATAGGACACTCAAAGCAGCTGCGCAGGTTGACTCTGTTGTTAAGAAGGTGTACGGTGTATTGGCCTTCATCAATGGTCAAACTGAGTTTAGGAGCCGAGAGGTAATGTTGCAGTTATATAGGACCCTGGTCAGACCCCACATGGAGTACTGTGCTCATTTCTGATCGCCTCACTACAGGAAGGATGTGGAAGCCATAGAAAGGGTGTAGAGGAGATTTACAAAGATGGTGCCTGGATTAGGGAGCATGCCTTATGAGATTAGGTTGAGTGAACTTGGCATTTTCTCCTTGGAGTGACGAAGGATGAGAGGTGTCCTGATAGAGGTGTATAAGATGATGTGAGGCATTGATCATGTGGATAGCCAGAGGCTTTTTCCTAGGGCTGAAATGGTTGCCAGAAGAGGACACAGGTTTAATATGCTGGGGAGTAGGTACAGAGGAGATATCAGAGGTAAGTTTTTTACTCAGAGAGTGGTGAGTGCACGGAATGGGCTGCTAGCAATGGTGGTGGAGGCGGATACGATAGGGTATTTCTGGATAGGTACATGAAGCTTAGGAAAATAGAGGGCTATAGGTAAGCCTAGTAATTTCTAAGGTAGGGACATATTCAGCACAACTTTGTGGGCCGAAGGGCCTGTATTGTGCTGTAGGTTTTCTATGTTTCTATGTAAGATCCATGGAGATGTGTGCCCATGTTCTGTCGGAACAGGGAGAGTGTGAAGGAGATCTTGATGACGTGTGTGGGTCTCCTTGCTCTGGGCACAAACCTCGCATGCCTGCAGATATTGTTGGACCTCTATTACCACTCCAGGCCACCAGTATCTTCTCTTAATAAACTCGAGGGCCCTGGCAACCCCTGTGTAAGTGGTCATTCCCATTGAAGTACCTGAGATTTGACAGAACTTGGAATGAACAGGTGACCCAGAGGAGTGTTCTTGGGAATCTCCCCTTGCACCTGGAACATGTGGATAATTCCTGGGTCGATAAATGAGGATGAAATTGAGTTAAAGTAGAGACACCATCTGGCCTGCCTTGAATTCATTCTCTTGGCCTCCTGCATATAAGCCAGTTTCTTGTGGTCTGTCCATACAGTAAGAGCATTCTTGGCCCCATCAAGCTAGTGATGCCAATTTGACCACGAGCAACTCTCTATTTCCAGTGTCATAATACACCTCTGCCAGGCATAGCCACCTGGAGAAGAATGCACACAGTTCAGCTTATTGTCCAAAGGTGTCTGTTTAGTCAACACTGCACCCACTCTGACGTCTGCGGTGACAACCTCCACAATGAAGGGAAGGTCCAGATTAGGGAGCTGTTGTAAACCACTGTTTGAGCTCTGCAAAAGAAGCCTCCACTTTGGTAGTCCAAACAAAAGAGCCCGTGGATCACTCAGTTAGTGCTGTCAGTGGAGACGTCACTGAGCTGAACTTCCTGATGAATTTTCTGTAAAAGTTGGCAAATCCTAGGAATCGTTGGACTTGGTTCACAGCGAGTGGTTGTGACGAGTCTCCATCAAGATAGCTCTGACCTGAGTGATGTGGTACTCCATGGACTTTGAGAAGATTAAGTTATGTTCCAAGTAGACGAAGGCGTACTTTTCGAGAGCATCATTTATAAAGGCCTGGGAAACTGCTGGCCCATTCACAAGGCCGAAGGGCATGACCAGATACTAACAATGCCCTGTTGATGTGTTGAATGTAGTCATTGCCCTCATTTCCTCCTTTATACAGACCAGATTGTACGCACTTCACAAGTCTAGCTTTGAGAGTACTCTTGCCATATGGATAATCTCGAAGGCAGTGTTCATGAGTGGAAGGGGGTAGTGATTTTTGGCCATTATGCAACTCAGCCCCTTATAATCAATGCATAGCCTCTGGCTTCCATCATTTTCTTGTCAAAGAAGAAGGCTGCGCTGGCTGGTAACGTAGAGGGCTGAATGAATCCCACGGCAATGGCAAGAACCTCCTTTATGTACTCCATAGTGTTTCTCTCCAGGCCTGAGAGTGTGTACAATTGACCCCGTGGAAGTCAAATACTGGGCAGTAGATCTATTGCACAATTGTAGGGTCAGAGCAGTGGAAGAGTCGAACCCTTTCCCTTTCCAAATCCTTGTAAATGGAAGGGATTTCGACCAACTTGTGTGTTCCAATACCCTTGAACGTCCTTCGGAGGGTGACTCCTTGGGCTCCTTAGGTGGGGTGGGGTGGGGGGTGGTCATAATTCAGCACACCTCAAAGTCTCCTCCATGGTTTGAATAGAATTTCCTGTTGAAACAGAAACCAAATCAGACTCCAAATCCTCATCCGTATCCTCAGGCAATGGCAGCGAGGAGCTACAAACAGTTTTTGTGCTCCTGGGACTAGGCTCCAAGGTTGACATTTAGGAGCCTTTCCCTTAGATGGGACCTGGTGACTGGATCCCTTAGGCTTGGCTGCCAGTGCTCTGGGCTGTTAGGGTACCTCATTGACTTTCTCCTAAACTAGAGACCCTCTCTCACTGGATCCAGCTCACATCTGATTAGACTGGGTTGGCACTCGCATGGTCCTGTTGACTAGGGCCAGGTTGTAGGCCCTTGAATCTCCCAAAGGCTCCAGGATACCCTGAACAAAAGTCTACTTCTTCATTAGTTGTTAGTCTTGGGAGAGTCTGGGGGTCAGAACATCAAGCTTAAAATGACTGTACACTGCATAATCTTTCCTTCCTTCCAGTTCACGGAAGGGTTATGCTGGGACAGGATGCCTATGGATCAAGGGTACGTGTGGAGAACTGATGATATAGAAACAAATGTCCTCCACAAATTCCTCAACCCTCATCCGCCAAGCCAGTGTCTACTGCAGGATCTGCCCAGAACCAAGAGGACGACCACCCAGGGTGGTTGCGAGCATGGGCTGGCTCAACTCCTGCAGTTGTATGTGGAGCTGACGTACGGTCCCCAAGTCTAGAAAATTACTAACTGTGCCAGAGTCCATAAAGGCATTCACCTCCAGCTGATTCTTTTCCCAGGAGATCTCCTCCTTCGGCATGACACCAGCGTCTGTAGGATTGGGAGTAATGGCTCCGACCTTTACAGTCCTCCCAAAACTGGATGGTCTTAAATGTTCTCCTGAGGGCTGCAGCTTTGGACATTCGGCCCACAGGTGACCTGCTTTCCTGCAGTAATAGCAGCAACCTTGACGCCAGTGCAGGGATCTCTCATTGATGAGGAGACTTGCTCGACCGATTTGCATGGGCTTGACAGGATCTTGAGCAGGAGACGGGAGGGTCATTGTTTAAGGTCGGGAAGTGGATGTGTTGAAGCCAGACTCAGGCTAGCCCTCTTCAACCTCTTGAGGTAGCCCCTCTTTCACTCCACCAGGCAATTATTGAGGCAGATAGACTGATCAATCAGAGCCTCTGTCCTCTGTCAGCTATCCTTTAATTTGCCTTGGAGTCTGTGGCGGTACAAAGTGGCCAAGGCCTCCCCGTTAGGCTCAATTGTACTGTGACAAGAGACCTAGGTGTCCTGCTTGGTGGCACAATAGTATCAGCACTGGACTCTGGACCGAAGGTTCTGGAGTTCGAATCCAAGTCGTGTTGAGCGCCGAGTTAGCAATTTGGCCTCGTAAAAAGAATAGCTTGCTATGGATGCCCCGATAATTCCACTGCCAAGTTAAAGGCTATTGTTCTTCTTCTTAAGAGGCCTAGGTGAAGGTGTTAGGAAGCAGGCGCTAGATTATCCGAGACTAGAATGGAGAAACAATATGCGACTGAAATGAAGACCGAGTACTAAACTGGATGCTGGTTGAGAATTGAAAGTTGAGCTGATGATTGAGCACCGACCAAGGTGCTCTTTAAATATTAAAATTCTGGTGCCAAAATGTGGCTGCGTTGCACTAGCTATCTATATTCTGCAGAGTTAAAGCATCTAAACCCCGGAGTCTGGCGTGGTGGGGTGCGTGTCGTAACACATTGTTTTGCTCATCAGCAGTTCAGTGGAAGCTCCAGTATTTCACATCGAAAGAGGACATTTAAATACTAACCACAAGCAAGAATTCAGAAATTGCAACCAGCTCTGAACTAGCACTATGCCTCTACAGTTTTCCTAACGTCGTTAAACGGTGCGCATCGCTACTGGCTGTGAAACCACTTTTTGCAATTTACAAGAATATGTTGCTTTGATGGAAATTTATGGAATCCAGGTATCATTTCCTTCTTTTACTTCAAAATATTTGGCTGCTTAATGGCATTAATCGAAAAGGCAGAAAGCCAATATCAATTTCAAACATCTGGTGACCAGCTGCTCTAATACATCCATTTGCTGAACAGAGAAATAACATAAATTAACCACAAAAATTCAAAATAAAGATTAAAAAAAGCTTTACCATAGGAAATGTAATAAAGCACAATTTGGATACAATAAGGATTTACAAGAGTGGCAGTTTCCTTTATGCAAGTTAAGTGTGAAGGGCAGCATGGTAAGTGTAATGGTTAACTTAACACTTCACAGCACTAGTGATTGGAAGTATGGGAGTTCAATTCCTGCCACTGTCTATAAGGAACTTGTTCTCCCCGAAACAACATGGGTTCCAGTTTCTTCTCACATTCCAAAAAGACATAAGGATCAGGGTTAGGGTTTTGATGTATCAATGTACATGTGACAAATAAAGCTAATCTCTTAAAAAATTCAAATGCAGAGGGTACCATGTAATTCACTCTTCTACTTTTCTAAGATCAGCTCTGATTTGCTTGGAAGATAAGGCAGGACCAAGGGGCTGAATGGTCAACACATAGTTGGAACAAAATTGCATCTAAATACAATCTAAATTGTATCTAAACAAAACCGCACAAATTTCATTTGTCTCAACAGTTACATTCCGACTAAGGTGTGATTTCAGTACAAACCTTCAAAAAAACTTCAAGAGAGCAGGAAAACAGACTGTTTAAAAGTTAATTTAAAATGACATTTATTTAATAAGCATCTTTCTTTAAAAGTATTCATGATGGCTTTTGACATTCCTGGAACTGCATTCTTTTACACTTTGCCCATTTTAAATTCCATTAAGTAAAATGCCATTCAATGCAACTAAAAGTGGATAGTTGCCTTAGAATTTCCAGTTGGTTGTCAGCTGATTTGGATGGAGAATATTATGTGTGTCATACCCACCCAGCTAATGTTACATTGACCCTATGCCGATTTCTAGTGACAGCATTGCTTGAAAAATATTGAAGCATCATTGGCATTAGAAAATTATCTGTAACCTAACATATATCAAAGCAATTTTATTTTCACACTACCAATAAAGGCAGTACAACTTTTACCTTGTCTTCCTTCTGTAGTACATTTACGAGTTAGTGTAGTATGCAATATGGTATGACTTTTGACATATTGTTGCGCTAGCCACTGCTTTTAGCAGGGAGCTGACTACATTCAATAAAGCACTCTATTTTGTAATGTCATCTTTGGTATTTCCTTAGCAAAGACACAAACACTTGAGATATCAAGCTCTGGTAAATAGGATTAATATAGATAGATATTTGATGGTTGGTATGGACATGAAGAATTAGTTGGTGTTTCTTGGAAACTGTTGTAAACAGTGAAGACAATCCAATTCCAAGAAAGCCAGCTCTTTTCAAAATATTGTTCACATCCCAAAGACAAAGGTTAATTGTCTACTGTGGCAATCTTGATGTCATGGTAGTGTTAGGCACATCATAGACCAGCTGTTTGGCATGTAAGACAAAATGTTATTGGGAAATAAGTAGCCCAATGGAGTGGATAGGAATGCGTGGACACAATAGGCTGAATGGCTTCAACATATGTCATGAGAGCATATAAGAAACATGACGTTAATAAATAAGGAAGAGATTCTTTAAAGCACGATGTTGCAACTTTGGGATGTAATATAAATCAGATAGTACACGTGTCAATGAGTGAGTCACCTAGTGATTTTAGAATATTAACAACAGAACTTTGGCTCTTGGATGGTACACTGGCCAAGAGAGCTGTGGAGTAGTTGGGTCCAGAGATAACAAAACCTTGAATATAGGTTTCAGCAGCAGGTAGGCAAAAGACAAGGGTAGAAATAGAAATGGAAAAGCATGCTAATGATAACAGAGCTTTCCTGCTCTTCAAAGATGACAACTGATTTTGGCTTGAGAAAATGAACAGGGGAACAGATGAAGCTTGTGGAGTAATCAAAGGTAATGTTTTGCTCTTCTAAGATTCTTGCTCATGCAATGTAGGGAAAGTGTCGAGAGCCAAGTTGCCCCTTACTAAATCTTTCCTATTATTCCTTAGTCAAATGGTACCACTTGGATAAGACATCTGTAATCCTTCAAAGACTTTGACAATTTCTGACAGATAATTCACATTATTTTTTAAATTATCTCCACCCGAGCGACCACTCCCCACTGAACATCGACGGCTCCTCTGTAGAGATCGTTAAGAGCACCAAATTTCTTGGTGTTCACATGGCAGAGAGTCTCAACTGGTTCCTCAACACCAGCTCCATAGCAAAGAAAGCCCAGCAGCGTCTCTACTTTTCGCGAAGGCTGAGGAAAGTCCATCTCCCACCCCCCATCCTCATCACATTCTACAGGGGCTGTATTGAGAGCATCCTGAGCAGCTGCATCACTGCCTGGTTCGGAAATTGCACCATCTCGGATTGCAAGACCCTGCAGCGGATAGTGAGGTCAACTGAGAAGATCATTGGGGTCTCTCTTCCTGCCATCACGGACATTTACACTACATGCTGCATCTGCAAAGCAAACAGCATTATGAAGGACCCCACACACCCCCCATACAAACTCTTCTCACTCCTGCTGTCTGGGAAAAGGCACCAAAGCATTCAGGCTCTCACGACCAGACTGTGTAACAGTTTCTTCATCCAAGCTATCAGACTCCTCAATACCCAGAGCTTGGAGTGACACCTTACTGCCCTATTGTCCTGTTTATTATTTATTGTAATGCCTGCACTATTTTGTGCACTTTATGCAGTCTTGGGTAGGTCTGTAGTCTAGTGTAGTTGTTTTTTCTCTCTGTGTTGTTTTTTACGTAGTTCAGTCTAGTTTTTGTACTGTGTCATGTAACACCATGGTCCTGAAAAGCATTGTCTCATTTTTACTATGTAGTGTACATAGTAGTTATGGTCGAAATGATAATAAAAGTGACTTGACTTGATATGATTTTCTGCTTCTATACACTCGCCATCTGTCTAAATCTGCTTCTGATGCTATGATATTGGATGGGTACACTGAACGAAAATGGCATACTTCAATTTGAATTCGCCAATAACCATTTAGGTTTAAATTATGTCAGTATTGAAAATTCTGTGCTATGTTTTCCGGACCCACATAATAGAACAGAGGAAGCAACACAGAGCAAATGAATTGCCTCACTGTCAAGGAAGTAACATTGGTGGCAGATAGCTGAAAAGGTGCCATTGCCACTAACTTTCTACCAACAATCTACTTTCACTAATTCATTCATGCACTTTGGCTCTACCTACAATCAAGCCACCGATTCCTGAAAGCCTTAATTAAACATTTGATCTTGTGGATCAGTGCTGCTCTATCTCAAAGTTTGTTGCTTTTACATTTGAGGTACTCAAAAATAATGTAATCTGAGTTAACTGAGATTTATAAAGTGAGCTGTTGTCCGAGTCAACAAGGTAGGAAGAAGTTTAAGGATCTGACGAGCAACTTTCTCCAGTGATTTTTTCACTTGGCAACTCTGCCTGTCCACCTGGATGTGCTTCTCATTGCTACTGGAAAGTTCAAACCACTGGCAGTTTTTCAGAATCCCACTTGCACTCAAGCAAAATGCAAAAGATTAGTATGGTCTACCTGTTTGAATTTGTATTGCCAGCTGAAATCCTTAAAATAAAAACTAAAAAACATACAGGAAGCACGCAGGCCAGGCAGCAACTGTAGCAAAAGAAACAGAGCTAACAGTTTAGATCAAAGAAACTTTACCACAGAAGTTATTTTTTTTGAAATGTAATATAACATCTCAGTTTCCACCTTAACATGTGTATGTTCAAATCAGCTTTTCGCCCTCTGTAAAAGTGTTTCAAGTGCTAATTTGAAACAGTACTTTTAATTCCTTGCTAATTATCTGTTAGAGTTCTGGGGAGCTCCAGGAGGCTTAAATGTCTAACATACCAAACAGGAGAAGATTATTACAAGTTACAGCAAGGGAGCGTCAGACCACATGAAAATGGCAGGCAGCCCATTAGCATCTCCCTCACCAAGAATATCCAGGAAGCAGTCAGGTGGTGATCTTAGAAGTCAGATGGTGCTCTGTAGAATATTCCAGATCATGTGTCAAGAACACTTGCAATGTGATGTTTTCCTCATAACAAACTCACTTAAGATCTGGAAGAATGTTACCACACTTGTCACCCAGATGGCCCAAAAAGGCAAAATGTTTGCACATAACCTTCCTTAACTAAACAGCATGCATTCCACGTTTACTTATTATTCCAATTCCCTAACTGAGAAATACTGTTAGACAATCATTTCCTTATACTTAAAGACAATTTTGATCTTGTATCAAAAAATCAATCAACTAATGCTTTGAAGGCTTTTAAAATTATATTTTTTTTGGCACAGAGAGGCCCATTTGTAAAAAGTTATGCAGTTCTGTACCCAAACAATCCAATCACAGTCAGTGGATACAAACCAGCTTATGTGCTAATTTTAGGAAGTTTTATTGATAAGATTACTGACATAAATACTTTCAACATATAGCAAGAAATAAGCATCCCAAAAGGAAACACAGTCAAAAATTATTGGAGTTGACACAAAGGAAATCTGTAATTCATTATTTTTCACCTTTTATCCCTTTCTCTTTTCAGATTTTTGGAGATCTTTTGTACCAATTGATTTTTCACACACAAATATACAGTATATATTTATTACCAATGCTTAAACATTACCTAAATATTATTCCAGATTTCAAAAACACTGTGTAAATGTATAAAACAAAGTGTCCTGAAGAAGGGTATCATCCTGAAACATTGACTGTTTATTCATATCCATAGATGCTGCCTGACCTGCTGAGTTTCTCCAGCATTTTGTGAGAGTTGCTTTGGATGTCCAGCATCTGCAGAATCTCTTGTGTTAACAATGTATATATGTATTTTTCATTTTAACATGACAATAACTGTAAAAGCATTAAACACTAAAGCTAATGATACTAGAAACAATATTTCAAAATCATTTAATATTAATGAATTAACACAACTCAAGAAATAATTCAACAATGGTGATGATTTTGATTTTAAAATGTTGTGCTTTAGCAGGATGGTGAAATCAGAGGTTGATTTTCCTTTATTGTGGCTAATATAAACCTTTTAAACCTTGATTAATACAGTAAACATTATATCCTTTGATGCAATTCAGTGCATCTACATCCTGGCCAGAAACTATAGCTCATAGTTTTGCAAAAAACCTTGCTGTGAGGAAAGTTGTTAAATAACATCATTCCTTGATATCTGTTTTTACAGTGGGGATTAGGTGCTGTGAAATTACAGCAGTTAACTTTTAGACAGAATGAAGTGATGTAGTTTGCCTAGATTTTTGGTAGCTTCTGGATAACGTTAGCTGCTTCATGCAGCTAATACAGAAAATAACTTCATTCATGCCATTATCATGCTTGTTTGTTTATTTAGTGATACTGGAAGGAGTAGGCCCATCCAGTCCTTCAAAGCACGTTGCCCCAACAACCCCGAACAAACCTGATTAACCCCAACCTAATCACGGGACAATTTACAATGATCAATTAACCTATCCAGTATATCTTTGGACTGTGGGAGAAAACCAGAGGAGCAGGAGAAAATCCACACGTTCCACGGGGAGGAAAATAGCAATGTATTGAAGATTAATTTTCATGTACAGATTATTAACTTATAGAGAAAATTGCAATTCCTGTTTCGTAAACCTGGAATCAATCTGCTACCGGTGGAGCAAGTAATTGAAAGGATGTATACTTATAGAAAATTGTGAATACTTGCCAATACAATAAAATCAGATGCAACTTTTATTGGGTTATTCATCTTTTGAACAGTTCTCAAATTATACAGAATTTTCCAAAAATAACTGTAAAATAATTTAGTACATATAAAAGCAAAAAAGTTCTGAACTTTGGTCTGTTCTGCAAGTAGGTTATCGATGTGGAACATTGACTATGTTTTTCACTACTCAGATGCTGCCTGACCAGCTCAGTACTTCCAGCAGCTTCTGTTATTACTAAAGATTTTCTGTTCCTGCTTTGGCATTCTGTACAATAAAAGGGATATATTTTCTAGATGTTTGAAGAGTTAAAAAGAGGCAAGAGTGGAATTTGGACTGCTGGGAAACGACATTGGAGAGGCAGCAATGGGGAGCAGAAAAATGGCAGCTGAACTTAATAAATATTTTGTATCAGTCTTCACTGTGGAAGGCTCCAGCAGCATGCCAGAAATTTGAGAGTGTAGTCATTATTATTAAGGAGAGGGTGCTTGGGAAGCTGAAAGTGGATAAATCACCTGGACCAGATGGACTACAACCAAGGGTTCTGAAAGAGGTAGTTCAAGAGTTTATAGAGGCAATAGCAGTGAGCTTTCAAGAATCACTAGATTCTGCAATGTTTCTCAAGGACTGGAAAATTGCAAATATCACTCCACTCTGGTGGGGGTGGGGGGAGGCAATAGACAGCACATTATAGGCCAGTTAGCCTGACTTCAGCAGTTGGCAAGATATTAGAGACTATTATTAAAGATGAGGTTTCAGGGTACTTGAATGCACACACGGTGTCTCTCTGTGGCCGATGTGAGAAGAACCCTGTGCAGTGTCAACCCATGGAAGGCTGCTGGACCAGACAACATCCCTGGTAGAGTGCTCAGAGGATGTGCAGACCAGCTAGCAGATGTTCTCACTGACATCTTCAACATCTCCCTGAGCAGCGCCACCATTCCAATGTACTTCAAGGCCGCCACCATCGTCCCCATACTGAAGAAATCTTCAGTGTCTGCCTAAATGACTACTGTCCCATTGCACTCACATCCATCATCATGAAGTGTTTTGAGAGGCTCGTCATGAGGCATATCAAGACCCTGCTGCCCCCCTCACTGGACCCCCTGCAGTTTGCGTACCGTCCCGACCACTCAACAGATGACGCCATTGCCATCACCCTCCACCTGGCCCGAACCCACCTGGACAAAAAAGACACGTACGTTCGGATGCTGTTCATAGACTTCAGTTCAGCAATTTCAACACAATCATCCCTCAGAAACTGATTGGAAGCTAAGCCTATTGGGCCTGAACACCTCCCTCTGCAACTGGATCCTAGACTTCCTGACTGGGAGACCTCAGTCAGTCCGGATTGGGGGCAGCATCTCCAACACCATCACACTGAGCACGGGGGCCCCCCAGGGCTGTGAGCTCAGTCCCCTGCTGTTCACTCTGCTGACCCACGACTGTGCTGCAACACACAGCTCAAACCACATCATCAAGTTCGCCGATGACATGACCGTGGTGAGTCTCATTAGCAAGAATGACGAGTCAGCTTACAGAGAGGAGGTGCAGTAGCTTACAGATTGGTGCAGAGCCAACAACCTGTCTCTGAATGTGAACAAAACAAAAGAGATGGATGTTGACTTCAGGAGGGCACGGAGCGACCACTCCCCGCTGAACATTGATGGCTCCTCGGTAGAGATCATTAAAAGCACCAAATTTCTTGGTGTTCACCTGGCGGAGAATCTCACCTGGTCCCTCAACACCAGCTCCATAGCAATGAAAGCCCAGCAGTGTCTCTACTTTCTGCGAAGGCTGAGGAAAGTCCATCTCCCACTCCCCATCCTCATCACATTCTACAGGGGTTGTATTGAGAGTATCCTGAGCAGCTGCATCACTGCCTGGTTCGGAAATTGCACCATCTCAGATCGCAAGACCCTGCAGCGGATAGTGAGGTCAGCTGAGAAAATCATTGGGGTCTCTCTTCCCGCCATTATGGACATTTACACTAAACATTGCATCCGCAAAGCAAACAGTATTATGGAGGACCCCATGCACCCCTCATACAAACTCTTCTCCCTCCTGCTGTACGGGAAAAGGCACTGAAGCATTCGGGCTCTCATGACCAGACTATGTAACAGTTTCTTCCCCCAAGCTATCAGACTCCTCAATACCCAGAGCCTGGACTGACACCTTACTGTCCTCTACTGTGCCTATTGTCTTGCTTATTATTTATTGTAATGCCTGCACTGTTTTGTGCACTTTATGCAGTCCTGGGTAGGTCTGTAGTCTTGTATAGTTTTTTTCTGTGTTGTTTTTTATGTAGTTCAGTCTAGTTTTTGTACTGTGTCATGTAACACCATGGTCCTGAAAAAACATTGTCTCATTTTCACTGTGTACTGTACAAGCAGTTATGGTCGAAATGACAATAAAAGTGACTTGACTAAAACAGCATACAGTCAACATGATTTTCTTAAAGGGAACTGTTTTCTGACAAATCTGTTGGAACTCTTTGAGGAAATATCAGCCAGGATAGACAAAGGAGAGTCAGTGGATGTTGTGGACTTGAATTTTCAGAAGGCCTTTGACAAGACACTACACGTGACCCTGCTAAACAAGATACAAGCTCATACAGGAAAGATACTAGTATGTACAGAAGATTAGCTGACTGCAGAAGGTGAAGAGTGGAAATAAAGAAGGCCTTTCTGGTTGGTAGCCTGTGATTAGTAGTATTCCACAGGGGTCAGTATCAGGTCTGCTACTTCTGATGTTCCATGTTAATGATCTGGCTGATGGCATTAATGGCTTTGCAGGGAGCTTGCACGTGATTTAGAGGTAGGTGGAGGGGCAGGTGTTGTCTTATCTCGGCAACCAACTGGAATCCACTGTCCCTGCTGTCCAAAGATTTTAAATCTCAGGCTAAATCCACATTAGACGGGATAATTTTGGTAACGCCGGTTTCGTGTAAAAATGATAGGTATCCACACTATGCGTTTTTAAAAGTATCTCTGTCCACATTGAAATGGAGATTTCAGTGAATCTCCTCCTACTGGACATGCGCAGGACACATCTACCGAAAACAAGCGACGTGTTTGGTGTCAAATCACGCCGTAAAAGTGCATGTTTGTGTAGTTACAGACTAGAAAAACTTAAAATGACGGACAGCTGTTGGCTCTCGCGCAGGAGAACTTAAAAGTAAAATTAAAACAAATACTGGAGTGTAAGGTGGCAACCAACAGAGTTCACGGACAGATTGACCCGGCTGACGATGAACATTGAAAAACTGACTAACTCTGTTGCATTAATAAAGCACCTTGTTAAATGTATAAAACATGTCTGCATCAGTGTTATCTTGTATTTCCATACAATGTTACATTAGGCTGCTACACATCTATTGTCAGAGAAGTACTTGCATAAATAGGTAAACCACCTTCATACGAGCAAGGACAGAAAACAGGGCAAAGTGAGTATAGTTATTTATTCAGTAAGTTATGGGTCAAAGTATTTGGTGAGTACATTTCTAACTCTTCTGACTTCAGTCTTGTTGCCATCTGTTCTGAAATTGTTAGGTTGCGTTCAAGAAAACAATGAAATAGCGCGCTGTGGTCTGACAGCGTTTTCAGAGGTCTCCGGTTACCCCACCCACACTGATCTGCCTGAGCAGCGTTTTCAAAAATACCCACCTGGAAAGCGTTTTTGAAAAGCTCCAGTTTCTCGGGACAAAAATGCCGTTTTAGTGTGGACGGAGGGTAAAAACGAAGAGAAAAAGCTTCAGTTACAGATTTATCCGGCTTAGTGTGGACATAGCCTAAAGCCATCATTCCCATTTTTGCTATGCTTGCAAAATCAATAACTTGAGAATGAATGGTTTGGAGTTTGCTGCAAAATGGAGAAGGAAACTATGAACTGTGGAGTGGGAGATTGTGGACTGAGTTGGAGGCAGTTCTTTGTGGACTTTAGGTGCCAGTTTTTAAAAGTGATTGGTACCGTCAGGACTTTTTTGCAGAACATGAGATCAGAAGTGATTCAGAGACAATTTGTTGTAGACTGTACACACCAGTTTTAAAAAGAGAGCAGGGCCTGTTGAAACTTGTCTGTAGAGCAGAATATTATTTGGGTTATTAGCAACCTAGTAAGGACCAATAAAAAGAAGCCAAATGAATGCAGAGTGGCTATTGTGGGAGTTGCTAGGGTTAGAGTGGAAGGCTTTGGCTCAACAGCATGAACAGGCAGAGGCTAAGGGTGCAAAGCCTTTTGAAATCATCTAGTTGATTGTAGAACTTAACTTAAAAAGTGAGAGCCAAAGGTATAACAGGTGTTGGCAGAAGGGAGGTAAGATAGTAGAATTCTCATCCTGTAAAATGTGGGAATACTAGGTACCTACCAGTCTCCCTGATGACTACATCTGCAGGAAATGCACTCAACTTCAAGCCCTGAATGATAATTTCAAGGATAATTTCATTCCCCTCAGCAGCAGGTATACCCCTTTGCACACTGCTAGAGGGGGGTGACCTATCAGCCCTGTCAGGGAACAGCAGCAGCAGCCAGGCCAGTGGCACTGTGGCCTGATCTGAGGCTCAGCAGAGAAGGGTAAAGTCAGGCAGAGCACTAGTGATAGGAGACCTGATAGCTTGAGGATGGTCAGGAGATTCTGTGGTCACAAAAGCAATGCCTCCTGGGTGCTAAGGTCCAGGATGCCTCAGAGCTGCTGAAGAATATTCTCAAGGGAGAGTGTGAGCAGCCAGACATCGTGGTGCATATTGGCACCAATTACCTAGGTAGAAAGGGGGAAGAGGTCCTGTGCAATGAGAATAGGGGATTAGAAAGGGATAGAAGAGCAGGAGGTCTGGGGTAGTAATCTCTGGATTACCCCTATGCAACATGATGGTCATGTCAGCAATAGGATGGTAGTACAGATGAATAAGTGGCTGAGGAACAGGAGTAGGGGGGGCAGGGATTCAGGTTCTCGGATAATTGCAACCTTTTCTCTTGCACCTCGTGTACAGGTTGGGTTGCACCAAGACTGGAGGGGAACCAATATCCTAGCCAGGAGGTTCACTAGTGCCACTTGGAAAGGCTTACACTGGCTTGGCAGGGGATGGAAACCAGAGAACCAGTTCAGAAAGTAGAGGGATAGAGAGGAAGGTAGATGTCAGGGCCAGTTAAAACAGGCAAAAGCAAAATAATAGATATGATGGGTTGGATAGTTTGAAATATTTTACTGCTAGAAGTATTATGGATAAAGTTGATGAACATAGAGCATGGATTAGTACATGGAATGATGATGTTGTAGGCCATTACGGACATACTTGATTCAGAGAGAGACAGGTGCTTAATGTCTCATGGTTTTGATGTTTTAGAAGATAGAGAGGAAGGTAAAAGAGGTGGGGTAGTTTCATTACTAATGAGAGACAATATCACAGTTGCATTAAGAGAGGACATAATGGAGGGCTCATTTACTGCATCCATATGAGTAAATCTCAGAAATAAGAAGGGTGCAATCACTCTGATGGGATTATACTACAGACCTCCCAATAGCTACAGGGACATCAAGGCACAGATACTCCTACAGATTAAAGAAAGGTGTAAAACAGTAGGGTTGATGTCTTGGGGGACTTCAACTTCCCTCATATAAACTGAGACCTTCTGAGTGCAAAAGGTAGGGGCAGAATTTGGTAGGTGCATCCAGGTAAGTTTCTTAAATCAATCTGTAGTTAGTCCAACAAGAGGTGAGGCTGTACTGGGCCTGGTGTTAGTCAATGGCCCTGGCTGGTGACTGGCCTTTCAGTGATGAATGGTTAGGGAACAGTGATCACAACTCCTTGGGTTTTAGGATACCTATAGATAAGGATAAGTATGGATCCTGCCGGAGAGCATTACAAATGTGCAGGGCAAATTACGAGAGCATTAGGCAAGAACTAGGGAGAGTTAATTGGGAAGAGCTGTTTTTTGGGAACTCCACATCTGACATGTGGAGGGTGTTAAAAGACCAGCTGGACAGATATGTTCAAGTAAGAACGAAGGATAAAGATGGCAAGGTAAGAGAACCTTGGATATCAAGAGAGGTGATGAATTTAGCCAAGAAGAAAAAGGAGAAGTACGTAAAGCTTAGGAATATAGAATCAAACAGAGCTCTGAAGGATTATAAAGAAGCAAGAAAAGAAGGGAATTAGGAAAGCCAGGAGGGGCCATGAAAAGTCATTGGCATGTAGGATTAAAGAGAATCCCAAGGCATTCTATGCATACATCAAGAGTAAGAGCATAACAAGGGAGCGAATAGGACCATTTAAGAATAGAGAGGAACATTTGCTTGAATGTGAAGAATGTGGGTGAAGTCCTTAATGAATCCTATACATCAGCATTTACCAGGAAGAAGGAAGTGGAGGATAAGGAGATCAGTGTCATTCCACTCTTTAAGAAAGGAGGGAGACAGCAGAAAGGAAATTATTGACAAATTACGAGAGCATTAGGCAAGAACTAGGGTGAGTTAATTGGGAAGAGCTCCTGACCTCAATGGTTGGGAAGATGTTGGAGTCAATTGTTAAGGATTGGGTTATGGAGTATTTGGTGATACAGGAAAAGATAGGACAATGCCAGCATGGTTTCCTTAAGGGACAATCTTGCCTGATGAACCTGTTGGAATTTTTAGGGGGGAATTACAATTAGGGTAGATAAATGAGATACAGTGGATGTTGTATATTTAGATTTTCAGAAGGCCTTTGATAAGATGTCCCACATGAGGCTGCTTACACAGTTAAGAGCCCATGGTATTACAGAAAGGTAACTGTCATGGTTAGAGCGTTGGCTGATTGGTAGGAGGCAGCATGTGGGAATAAAAGGATCCTTTCCTGGTTGGCTGCCGGTGACTAGTGGTGTTCCACAGGGGTCAGTGTTGGGACCGTTTCTTTTTATGCTGTATATCAATGAATTAGATAATGGAGTAGATGGTTTTGTTGCCAGGTTTGCAGATATGAAGATTGGCGGAGGGGCAGGTACTGCTGAGGAAACAGTTAGGCTGTAGAAGGATTTAGACAGATTATGAAAATGGGCAAGAAAGTGGCAAATACAATACAATGTTGGAAAATACATGGTCATGCATTTTGGAAGAGCAAATAAATGTGCAGACTATTTTCTAAACAGTGAGAAAAATCTAAAATTCTGAGATGCAGAAGGACTTGGGAGTCCTTGTGTGGAACACATTAAAGGTTAACTTGCAGATTGAATCAGTGATGAGGAAGGCAAATGCAATGTTAGCATTTGTTTCAAGAGGTCTAGAATGTAAGAGCTGGGAAGTGATGCTGAGGGAAGGCACTGATGAAGCCTCGCCTTGAGAGTTGTGAACAGTTTTGGGCTCATCATCTAAGAAATGATAATCATATAACAATCACAGCACGGAAACAGGCCATCTCAGCCCTCCTAGTCCGTGCTGAACTCTTAATCTCACCTAGTCCCACCTACCCGCACTCAGCCCATAACCTTCCACTCCTTTCCTGTCCATATACCTATCCAATTTTACCTTAAATGACACAACTGAACTGGCCTCTACTACTTCTACAGGAAGCTCATTCCACACAGCTATCACTCTCTGAGTAAAGAAATACCCCCTCGTGTTTCCCTTAAACTTCTGCCCCCTAACTCTCAAATCATGTCCTCTCGTTTGAATCTCCCCTACTCTCAATGGAAACAGCCTATTCACATCAACTCTATCTATCCCTCCCAAAATTTTAAATACCTCGATCAAATCCCCCCTCAACCTTCTACGCTCCAATGAATAGAGACCTAACTTGTTCAACCTTTCTCTGTAACTTAAGTGCTGAAACCCAGGTAACATCCATGATGTCCTGACATTAGAGAGGATTCTAAGAGGGTTCACAAGGATGATTCCGGGAATGAAAGGGTTATCATATGAGGAACATTTGATGTCTCTGGGACTGTATTGCTGGAATTTAGAAGGATGGGGGGGGGGGGGAAATCTCATTGAAACCTTTCAAATGTTGGAAGCCCCAGACAGAGTAGATGTGGAAAGGATGTTTCCCATAGTGGGGGAGTCTAGAACAGGTGAGCACAACCTCAGAATTGAGGGACATCCACTTAAAACAGAGGTGTGCAGAAATTTGTTTAGCAAGAAGGTGGTGAATTTGTGGAATTTGTTACTACAGGCTGTTTTGGAGTCCAGATCATTAAGGCGGATATTGATAGGTTCTTGATTGGCCACGGCATCAAAGGTTACAGGGAGAAGGCCAGGGAGTGTGGCTGAGGAGGGAAGAAATGATTGGCTATGATTGACTGGAAGTTCAGACTCGATGGGCCAAATAGTCTAATTCTGCTCCTATGTCTTATGGCCTTATGGTGTTGAGCATATTCATATGTGTGGGCACGTCAGTGTAAAGGAGGAGGTAGTGTTGGGCCCTAAAAAACATTAAGGTGGATAAGTCCCCATGGCCTGATGGGATATACCCCAGGTTATTGAGAAAGGCAAGTGACGAGTTTGCTGGGGTCTTGACCAATATATTCTTGTCCCCTCTAGCCACAGGTGAGGTTCTCGAGGGCTGGTGAGTAGCTAACGTTGTTCCATTATTCAAGAAGTGAATCAGGAGTAATCCTGGATACTATAGACCAGTGAGCCTTGTGTCAGTTGTAGGGACATTATTGGAGAGAATTCTTAGGGATAGGATTTATTAGCATTGGAAAACCATTAGGGAGAGCCAGCATGGCTTTTAGTAGGGCAAGTCATGTCTTACTAACTTGACTGAGTTTTTTGATTAGGTGACACGGGTGACTAAGGAAGGTAGAACTGTGGATGTTATGTGGATTTTAGCTAGTTGTTTGACAAGGTCCTTCATCAAAGCTCATACGGAAGATTATGATGCATGGATTCCAGAGTGAATTGCCCTTGGGATTCAGAACTGGTTTGCAATAGAAGACAGACAGTAGAAGATTGAGAGTAGTGGTTAAAGGAACTTATTCTAGCTGAAGGTCTGCAATTTCGTTTGGAGAAGGGAGTCTGAGGATCAGAACAGAAGTGCGGCGGGAGCCATCTTGAATTTTTCTTACTCTCATCGGAGTTAAGAGAGGCGGGACTGCGCAGGCATGTAATGGTGGGCAGTGAAGCGTGGAAGATTTAAAAGGAACACAGCCTTATACAGCGGGCAGCGGAGTGAGCTGGGAGCAGAGTGAAGGCTTAAGGCCTTTGGCTCAACGGGCTTAGGCGGAAATGAGCAAGGCAAGGTAGGTTCAGGTTTCAGTTTTTCCTGTTATTTGAGGAAAGGGGTAGTATGAGTGTGAGGGGAGCTTGTTGTTCTCGGTGTCAGATGTGGGAGGTCCTGGAGTCTCTGAGCCTCCTGGACGTCCATATCTGCACCAGGTGCGCCGAGCTGCAGCTCCTAAGGGACCGTGTTAGAGAACTGGAGCTGCAGCTCGATGACCTTCGTCTGGTCAGGGAGAGTGAGGAGTTGATAGAGAGGAGTTACAGGCAGGTGGTCACACCGGGACCATGGGAGGCAGACAGGTGGGTCATGGTTAGGAGGGGGAAGGGGAAGAGTCAGGTACTAGAGAGTACCCCAGTGGCTGTACCCCTTAACAATAAGTACTCCTGTTTGAGAACTGTTGGGGGGGGACAGCCTAGCTGGGGGAAGCAACAGTGGCCATGCCTCCAGCACAGAGTCCGGCCCTGTAGCTCAAAAGGGTAGGGAAAGGAAGAGGAAGGCAGTAGTAATAGGGGACTCGATAGTTAGGGGGTCAAATTGGCGATTCTGTGGACGCAATCAGGAGACACGGATGGTAGTTTGCCTCCCTGGTGCCAGGGTTCGGGATGTTTCTGATCGCGCCCAAGATATCCTGAAGTGGGAGGGTGAGGATCCAGAGGTCGTGGTACATGTAGGTACCAATGACATAGGTAGGAAAAGGGAAGAGGTCCTGAATATAGAATATAGGGAGTTAGGAAGGCAGTTAAGAAGAAGGACCACAAAGGTAGTAATCTCAGGATTACTGCCTGTGCCACGTGACAGTGAGAGTAGGAATGGAATAAGGTGGAGGATAAATGCATGGCTGAGGGATTGGAGCAGGGGGCAGGGATTCGAGTTTCTGGATCATTAGGGCCTCTTTTGGGGCAGGTGTGACCTGTACAAAAGGGACGGGTTACTCTTGAATCCTAGGAAGTCCAATATCCTGGCAGGGAGATTTGCTAAGGCTATTGGGGAGACTTTAAACTAGAATGGTTGGGGGGTGGGAATCAATTTGAAGAGACTAGGGGAGAGGAGGTTAGTTCACAAATAGAGAAAGCTAGTAGACAGTGTGTGAGAGAGGATAGGCAGGTGAAAGAGAAGGGGAGCACTCAGACCGAAGATGTGGGGGAGAAGGAAGAAAAAGATAATAAAGTTGATTGCATCGTTAGGGATAAACAGAGAGGAAGAGGTGGAGAGTTTCTTAAATGCATCTATTTTAATGCTAGGAGCATTGTAAGAAAGGTGGATGAGCTTAGAGCTTGGATTGACACCTGGAAATATGATGTTGTAGATATTAGTGAAACATGGTTGCAGGAGGGGTGTGATTGGCAACTAAATATTCCTGGATTTCATTGCTTCAGGTGTGATAGAAACAGAGGGGCAAGAAGAGGAGGTGTTGCATTGCTTGTCCGAGAAAATATTACAGCGGTGCTTTGGCAGGATAGATTAGAGGGCTCGTCTAGGGAGACTATTTGGGTGGAATTGAGGAATGGGAAAGGTGTAGTAACACTTACAGGGGTGTATTATAGACCACCTAATGGGGAGCGAGAATTGGAGGAGCACATTTGTAAGGAGATAGCAGATATTTGTAGTAAGCACAAGGTTGTGATTGTGGGAGATTTTAATTTTTCACACATAGACTGGGAAGCCCATTCTGTAGAAGGGCTGGATGGTTTGGAGTTTGTAAAATGTGTGCAGGATAGTTTTTTGCAGCAATACTTAGAGGTACCAACTAGAGAAGGGGCAGTGTTCGATCTCCTGTTAGGGAATGAGATAGGTCAGGTGACAGAGGTATGTGTTGGGGAGCACTTCGGGTCCAGTGATCACAATACCATTAGTTTCAATATAATTATGGAGAAGGATAGGACTGGACCCAGGGTTGAGATTTTTGATTGGAGGAAGGCTAACTTTGAGGAGATGCGAAAGGATTTAGAAGGAGTGGATTTATTTTTATGGGAAGGATGTAATAGAGAAATGGAGGTCATTTAAAGGTGAAATTTTAAGGGTACAGAATCTTTATGTTCCTGTTAGGTTGAAAGGAAAGGTTAAAAGTTTGAGAGAGCCATGGTTTTGAAGGGATATTGGAAACTTGGTTTAGAAAAAGAGGGAGATGTACAATAATTATAGGCAGCTTGGAGTAAAATGAGGAGCTCGAGGAACATAAAGAATGTAAAAAGAATCTTAAGAAAGAAATTAGAAAAGCTAAAAGAAGATGTGAGGTTGCTTTGGCAAGTAAGGTGAAAATAAATCCAAAGGGTTTTTATCGTTACATTAATAGTAAAAGGATAGTGAGGGATAAAATTGGTCCCTTAGAGAATCAGAGTGGTCAGCTGTGTGTGGAGCCAAAAGAGATGGGGGAAATTTTGAACAATTTCTTTTCTTCGGTATTCACTAAGGAGAAGGATATTGAATTGTGTAAGGTATGGGGAAACAAGTAGGGAAGTTATGGAAACAATGACAATTAAAGAGGAGGAAGTACTGGCGCTTTTAAGGAATATAAAAGTGGATAAATCTCTGGATCCTGACAGGATATTCCCTAGGACCTTGAGGGAAGTTGGTGTAGAAATAGCAGGGGCTCTGACAGAAATATTTCAAATGTCATTAGAAACAGGGATGGTGCTGGAGGATTGGTGATTTGCTCATGTGCTTCCATTGTTTAAAAAGGGTTCTAAGAGTAAACCTAGCAATTATAGGCCTGTCAGTTTGACATCAGTGGTGGGTAAATTAATGGAGAGTATTCTTAGAGATGATATATATAATTATCTGGATAGACAGGGTCTGATTAGGAATAGTCAGCATGGATTTGTGCATGGAAGGTCATGTTTGACAAATCTTATTGAATTTTTTGAAGAGATTACGAGGAAAGTTGACGAGAGTAAAGCAGTGGATGTTCTCTATATGGACTTCAGTAAGGCCTTTGACAAGGTTCTGCACAGGTTAGTTAGGAAGGTTCAATCGTTAGGTATTAATATTGAAGTGGTAAAATGGATTCAACAGTGGCTAGATGGGAGATGCCAGAGAGCAGTGGTGGATAACTGTTTGTCAAGTTGGAGGTCAGTGACTAGTGGTGTGCCTCAGGGATCTGTATTTGGTCCAATGTTGTTTGTTAGATACATTAATGATATGGAGGATGGGGTGGTAAATTGGATTAGTAAGTATGTAGATGATACTAAGATAGGAGGCGTTATAGATAATGAAGTAGGTTTTCAAAGCTTGCAGAGAGATTTAGGCCAGTTAGAAGAGTGGACTGCACGATGGCAGATGGCGTTTAATGCTGATAAGTGAGAGGTGCTACATTTTGGTAGGAATAATCCAAATAGGACATACATGGTAAATGGTAGGGCATTGAGGAATGCAGTAGAACAGAGTGATCTAGGAATAATGGTGCATAGTTCCCTGAAGGTGGAATCTCATGTGGATAGGGTGGTGAAGAAAGCTTTTGGTATGCTGGCCTTTATAAATCAGAGTATTGAGTATAGGAGTTGGGATGTAATGCTAAAATTGTACAAGGCATTGGTGAGGCCAAATTTAGAGTATTGTGTACAGTTCTGGTCACCAAATTATAGGAAAGATATCAACAAAATAGAGAGAGTACAGTGAAGATTTACTAGAATGTTACCTGGGTTTCGGCACCTAAGTTACAGGGAAAGGTTGAACAAGTTAGGTCTTTATTCTTTGGAGCGTAGAAGTTTGAGGGGGGGTCTTGATAGAGGTATTTAAAATAATGAGGGGGATAGATCGAGTTGTTGTGGATAGGCTTTTTCCATTGAGAGTAGGGGAGATTCAAACAAGAGGACATGATTTGAGAGTTGGGGGCAAAAGTTTAAGGGTAACACGAGGGAGAATTTCTTTACTCAGAGAGTAGTAGCTGTGTGGAATGAGCTTCCAGTAGAAGTGGTAGAGGCAGGTTCGGTATTGTCATTTAAAGTAAAATTGGATAGGTATGTGGACAGGAAAGGAATGGAGGGTTATGGGCTGAGTGCGGGCCAGTGGGACTAGGTGAGTGTAAGTGTTGGCACGGACTAGAAGGGCTGAGATGGCCTGTTTCGGTGCTGTAATTGTTATATGGTTAAATGGTTATTAGTGATGTCCCATAGGGCTCAGTACTGGAATCTCTGCTGTTTGCCATCCCTATAAATGACTTGGTTGAAGAGTTTGCAGATGATATGAAGATAAATGGTGCTGTGGATAGTGTAGAAGACAGGCAAAGAATACAATGGGTTATGGAAAATGGAAGGAATTCATGAGGAAGCTCTCAGTTGGGAAATTAAAGTAATGAGGGAGGGGGCATGTTAACATGTTTAATAATGGGCCCTCAACTTTTCATAATGTATATTTGATCATAAAACAGCCTGTAGCAAACACAAGTCTGCTAATACTTCCTAACTATTTGGGAAAGTAATCAGTCAAGAGGATGTAAAATGTTTGCAAAGGGATGCTATCATGTTAAGCAAATGGTGTGAGGTGATGCTTGGAATATGTTGTGCAAAGATATTAGTTCTGCTGTTTGGTAGGAGGAACTGAAAACAGTATTTTTCTTCTATTGCAATTCCAGAAGCAACAGTATTCTGGCTATCAGCATGCGAGTCAAATAGTCATAGAACCATGAATCACAGAGAAGGGTGTTTTGACTCGCTATGCCTATGCTTATGATCATCAAATATCTAACCCTAACCCTAACCATTCTCTCCATTCCCCACCCCTCCCCCATTATCTCCTTTCCCCTTCCCTCATTTACTTTCTTTTCTTTTCTTTTCTTCTTACTTTTTCAATCTTTTTATTGATTTATAAAAATCAATAAAAATAAAATAAATAAAATCAATTAAAAAATCAATGGTAGAAGAGACTAGTTTAGCTGGCCAATTGATTACTAATTTAAATAGTTTGGCACAACATTGTGGGCCAAAGAGCCTATTTCTGCACTGTGCCATTATATGTTCAAAAACTTTGTCATATAAATAATTAAACATTTGTTCATTACAAATGTTAACAGTCAATTTATGTTCTACTTTTTAATGGCTTCAATGCTTCCATGTAGATTATGATTCTGATAAAATTCATGTGTATACAGTACATAATTTTGTATATTTTACAGCAGTTTTCTACAGTCCTCACAAATGATATGATGTTGAAGTTAAACATGCTGAACATTGAACATAGCAAAACAGGAGCAAGAGCAAGTATTTTGGCTCTTTGGACTATCTCTGCTGTTCAATGCAATTGCTTGATCTGCTGACACAGTATTTTATCTTCCTGCCTTTTTTCCCACAACCTTTGATGTTTTTTAAAAATTTATTTTTGGGATTTGCAAATGGTGAATGCAGTAAAAGAATGTTTTTTTTGTATCACATTGAAAGGGTTTTCCCTTCACCTCATAGAGTTTTTGACATTCAAATTGGTGACTTCCTCCAGGCTAATTCATCAGTGGTGTGCTCCAAAGCTCTGTTTTGTGCAGTCAACAGCTGGTGCTTACAAAAAAAAGTTGTTGAATATAACTGGACACACTATGACCACTGAATTCCTGGCATGATGTTCTGTCATGAGAAGACTTGGAAAATGGAAGACTTTGATCTGCCAATCTGGAATGCAGACAACCTGTACTAATATACCAGGATACCTTTTTACCAACTTCTGTAATTTTAAATAAATAAATACATGAAAGTTATGATGAGGGAAAAGCCAGGGTAAATTTTAAAGAGTCAATTAAAACTGACATAGATTTACAAAAAAGTTCGTATGAAAACAATACTGAAGTTTAAGGGTGGTGAGGTGAAGATATGTTTCAACCAAAGGAGGTGCATGACTCTCCTTCCATCTGCTAGCCTGCAAGTCACCCTAGGGCAAGATGTGGCACCTACTTAGTCACCCCCCCCCCCCATCAGGGTCACATGATGCTATAGGAGCAAGCAGTGAATGATCGTATGAGCAGCTGGTGCATATCTCAAGTTCTCTTTATGTGACCACTAACTCCAGGCAGGCAATCTCTGAAAAGTATTGCTAATGGCTGAGGTCACCTGTCTTGTAGCGACACTGCCAAGAAGAAGGCAATAGCAAATCACTTCTGTCGAAAAACTTTCCAAGAACAATCATGGTCATGACAAATGGAAGACCATGATCGCCTGTGTCATTTGACACGGCACATGATCATTGTGATGATGATGATGATGACTGAATGTTAAATTGATCCAGGATAAAAAATTGCTTCATACACACTGGATAATCTGTATTGTATCAGAACCAGATTAATAATTTATTTAGAAATACAGCATGGTAACAGTCGGCATGGTAACAGTAAACAAGTCTGTGTCACCCAATTTTATCCAAGTAACTAATTATCTAACTAACCTGCAAGTCTTTGGGATATGGGAGGAAACCACAGCATCTGGAGAAAACTCACATGGTCATGGGAAGAACGTACAACCTCCTTACAGACAGCGGGAGGAACTGAAATCAGGTCACTGGTGCTGGAATAGTAGTACGTTTAATGCAATTAATGTCACAGCTCTCTCAACCTTAAGAATCACCGAAGAATTGCACTTTCACTTTAATGTCAAACTTTCGCTCTATTGTATAGATATTGAGATCACAATTATAACAATTTTTTAAACAAATTCATTTTTAAATTGCTTTTTGTTGAGATTCCACCTTTCCATTTGAGAAGGCAGCCATTGTTTGATGACTCATTGTATTTATTTATTTGTCCATTGAGACACAACGCAGAATAGATTCTTCAGGCCCCTCAAGGCATACCACCTAGCAACCACTGATTTAACCCTAATCTAATCTTGGGACAATTTACAAAGGCCAACTAACCTATCAACCAGTATGTCTTTGGACTGTGGGAGGAAACTGGAGCACCCAGAAGAAACACACGTAGTCATGGGGAGAACATCCATACTCCTTACAGACAGCAGAGGGACCTGAACTCAGGTCACTGGTACTGTAAAGTGCTGTGCTAACCACTACGTAATTAGACCTATTTAAATTTCATGGGAGCTATACATATAGAGCATTCAATTCATATAGAGGACTGCTAAGTTTAGCAAGTTCTATTCTCTAAAGAATTCTAATGAACTACTTGATTGTTTTGGCACACATTATTCAGAACACATCAATTTTAATTTAATAACCTGTTATGTTGCAAATTTGACTCAGGACAGTTGTAGGGTGGTAGATGGGTGTTAAAGCACTATTATAATCACCACACTTCTGGATTCATGGGAGAAACAGGATGACAGTAACTGATGGTATTTCACACCATTCTCTGTAAACTCTAGAGACTGCTGTGCGTGAGGAGATCAGTATTGTCTGAGATTCTTAAACCGTTAATACAAACATCTAATCAGCCAGTCATGTGTCAGCAACTCAATACATAAAAGCATGCAGACATGGTCAAGAGGGTCAGTTGTTGCTCAGCCAAACATCAGAAATGGAAGGAATGTGATCTAAGTTTCTTTGACTGTGGAATGATTGTTGATGCCAGATGGGATGGTTTGAGTATCTCAGAAACTGCTAATCTCCTGGGATTTTCACGCAGAGTGGTCTCTAGAGTTTCACACACAACATGCTGGAGGAACTCAGCAGACCAGGCAGCATCTAGGAAAAGAGTACAGTCAATGTTTTGGGTTGCAGAAAAGCCCAAAACATCGTATCACAGCTGCAGAATAGGAGGAAATCATGAAGGGATTGTCTCCTGAGTCCTTGAGGATGGAAGTCAGAAACAGGAATGGTGTAATAACTCTACTGGGTGTTTTCATAGCCCTCCCCTTCCAATAGTAACAGAGAGAAGCAGATAGGTTGGCAGATTCTGGAACAGTGCAATAATAATAGAAAAGTTGTGATAGGCGATTTTAACTTTCTTAATATTGGCTGGTATCACAGAGCAAGGGGTTTAGATGGGATGAAGTTTTATAAGTGTGTTCAGGAAAGTTTTCTGATGCAATATGTAGATAAGCCAATTAGAGGAGAGGCTATACTTGATCTGGTATTGGGAAATAAACCTGGTCAGGCATCAGATCTCTCAGTGGGACAGCATTTGGAAGGTAGTAATCACAACTCTATCTCCTTACCATAACACTGGAGAGGGATAGGAACAGACCATTTGGGAAAACATTTAATTGTGGTAGGGGAAAATATGATGCTATTAGGCAGGAACTTGGGAACATAAATAGGGAGCAGATGTTCTCAGGGAAGTGCATGCCAGGAATGTGGTAAATGTTCAGGGAACATTTGCATGGTGTTCTGCATAGGTATGTTCCATTGAGGATCCACGGAGACAGCGCTTTATGGATCCAGAATTGGCTTGCTCATAGAAGGCAAAAGATGGTTGTGGATGGTTCGTATTCTGCATGGAGGACGGTTGTTGTGTATAGTCTGGAGGGTAGTCAGAGGTTACAGCAGGGCATCGATAGGATGGAAAATTGGGCTGAGAAGTGGCAGATGGAGCTCAACCATGAAGTGGCTCATTTTGGTAGGTCAAATTTGAAGGCAGAATGTAATATTAATAGTAAGACTCTTGGCAATGTGGAGGATCTAAGAGATCTTGGGTCTGTGTTCATAGAACACTCAAAGCTGCTGCACAGGTTGACAGTGTTGTTAAGAAGGCATATGGTGTTTTGGCATTCATCAACTGTGGGATTGAGTTTAAGAGCCGTGAAGTAACATTATAGCTATATAAGACCTTAGTTAGACACCATTTGGTGAACTGTGTTCATTTCTGGTCACCTCATTACAGGAAGGATGTAGATGCTACAGAGAGAGTGCAGAGGAGATTTACAAGGGTGTTGCCTGGATTGGAGAGCATGCCTTATGAGAATAGGTTGAGTGAACTTGGGCTTTTCTCCTTGAAGCAATGGAGGATGAGAGATGACCTGGTAGAGATGTATAGGATGATGAGATGCATTGATTGCGTAGGTAGCCAGAGGCTTTTTTTCTCAGGGCTGAAATGGCTAGCATGAGGTGGCATAGTTTTAAAGTGCATACAAGCAGGTACAAGGGGATGTCAGAGGTAAATTTTTCAATGGAGAGTGGTGGATATGTGGAATGTACTTCCAGCGAAGATGGTAGAGTTGGTTACAATAGAGTATTTAAAGAGACTCTTAGATAGGTACTTGGAGCTTAGAAAGATAGAGGGCTATGCAGTAGGGAGATCCTAGGCAGTCTCTATAGTTGGTTACATGGTCGGCACAACATTGTGGGCCGAAGGGCCTGTAATGTGCTGTAAATTTCTCTGTTTCTATGTAATGAAAAAATCCGGTGAGAGGCAGTTCTGAGGACAAAAACACCTTGTTGATGTGAGAGGTCAGAGAAGAATGGACAGACTGGTTAACGCTGACAGGAAGGTGATAGTAACTTAAATAACTACGCATTACAACAGTGGTGTACAGAACAGCATCTCTGAATGCACAACAAGTCAAAACTTAAAGTGGATGGTCAAAAGCAGCAGAAGACCATGAATATACACTCAGTGTATATCCCTTATAATGTGGACACTGAGTGTATACCGTGTCTGCTGGTACATCACTATTAGCTGATATAACAGAATATGGAGTCCGATAGTGGGTTCCCAACTTGGTTGTGGACCCCTTGGTTAATGGCAGGGGTTAATGGCATAAAAAAGGCTGGCAACGCCTGAGAGTCCTATGATTTTAAAAAGTATCTATTTTGCATTTATATGTCTTTGACTGACATCTAAATTATTCGATTCCGTTTGGCATCAAGCTGGGTTTTGTGCTCTATTGATAGTCTACCTACCGGTCAACTATGAAATAGGAAACAGGTCAGTCCTGATATCCCATCTCTTGCGTCCAGAACAAGTGCTTCATTATAGGAAAGGCGCACCGATCGATTTGCAAACAAATGCAATTTGTAAATGACGTTAGTAGGCAGAGGGATATATTATCTAACACCATGGACACCGGTAACCGCAGGGAAGCCGCACAAATTTGTATTTGCATTTTAACTGTTATTCAATAACAGGTTAGACCACATGTCAGCGAATGTCAAAATGTCAGTAGGTATCCGGAATTTGGACAACTTGGTGGTATTCCAGGGTTGTCCTTGCCGTCCAGCCTGTGATTAACGTCACAACTTCCTATAAATACAGCTACTTCCCGGCTGGCGAGAGGCTGCAAAGTTTAAACAAGCGGCTTTGCTGAAATCCCCACTTCACTGCTTCGCACAGAAATACCATGAGGAATCAGTGGGTTAATACTGCGTTAACGTTTTATATCCTTTGCAAAGCAATCAAGGTGAGAAAACTGATTCTGCACGTTTGTTTTCGCTTACGTAGGTTCTGTGTTAGGAAACAAGGTAGACTATTTAAACTATTGCTCCCATGTCAACAGATTTTCAGTAAAGTGTATGGTAGTTGTATCGGGCCGGACAATATTCATTGCTTTATGAATTTTTATAGCAAGGGAGAACTACTTCAGTGGCGGAGTCATTGGTGATTCCTCTTGGTTTACTGAGCATTTAATTCGAATTGATTTAATACATAGTTATGTTATCTTTGTCATTCACTCACGTTTTGTGTGATCTGTGTGGATCTAACGTTCTGCTCTCTCATTCCTTCACAAACACGACTGGTATTACTCACATCAATCCATCTGTAATCGTGAATGTCCATTCACACGGCAAAATCTCGGGATGCCCGCGCTGCACGGTTCCACGGCTGATGAAATTGTGATGACTGTGGTCCTCTTCTGCAGGTTGGGGCTCAGCTTTGCCTTTACCCTTGTCGCTGTCCCCGGATCCCGCCCCGCTGCGACCCGGGATCTTCTCTGGTTGTGGATCGTTGCGGTTGCTGCCAAGTTTGTGCGAAGCAGATAGGAGAGCCATGCACCAGATTGGACGTGTGTGACCCTGATCAAGATCTATTCTGTGATTACAGCATCAGCCTCTCCGGGGACAGAGGGATCTGTACCTGTAAGTTGAGGAATACTGTTTGTGTGTGTGTGGGGGGGTGGGGAGGGGGGTCGACGCGCAAGGTGTACAAGGAAGGCATTTGGACCCATGGACCAACATACAAACCTGTTGGACAAAGACAGTAGAGGAGGCATCATAGGTGGTGGCAGAGGGATGGTTGACGTTTCTTTTCGAGACCTAGCCGCTTTGACGCGGGATTTCGACACTGGACGTCGACAATTCCTTTCCTTCCACAGATGTTGTTTGACCCGTTGAGTTCCACCAGCGAATAATGGATTGGCAGACACCAGACGAGCTGGAATGGAAACTGCTGACCATGAAATCTTCCAACTGAACAGAATTCATGAACATCTTACAGTGTTAGCTAGACATTACAGGGAATGAAACTTGATCTGTTTTAACTTGCATAGCATTCCATCCGATCAGAGAAAGACCCATAGGTTCACTCATCACCCTTCGCTGCTGCCTAGACTAACCTATTCTTTCTCTCTTTCTCTGTCCCCTATGAAAGGTTCATGAGCTGAAACGTCGTTTGTCTTTCCACAGATGCTGTCTGACCTGCAGAATGTTTCCAGCATCTTTGGTTTTATGCCATTGAAATTGGAACAATGAGTAGTAGACAGGCGGAGATCACACTAAAGCAATATGGAGACTACCAATTTGTGCTTGGTTTCCCCAAAAGGTACTGCAGGGCAAAGCTCATTTACCTGTATGTTGAACGTATTTTAAAACTTTAAAATCTGAAGAATGCTGGAAACAATCAGACAACATCTATGGAAAGAGAAATAGACAATATTGCAGGTCAAATTTTTAGTTCTGGCAATGGGTTCCTGAGGTGACAAGTTAACTAAAGACTAAATGGTGTGTGGTTCAGTCCATCATACTTTTCCTTGTACCTATTGTCTGGCACAAAAAAGCTGAAGATGCTGTAACTCCAAAAGAAATGCTGGAAGCGATCAGCTGACCAAGCACCATCTGTTAAGGTAAAAATCTGCGTTCAGATCAAAGATCTACAAAATTAGAAAACAAGCAAGTTTTAAATAGCAAAAAAAAGGCAGGGGTGGTGATGGGGATGAGAGAGTAAAGAATATTTGTGAAAAGGTGCAAATCAAAGTTACAATTACTTGCAAAGACGACAGTTAGGTATTAATTTTCTACCTTCAGTCCTCTGCATTGCTCCAACCATGTCCAAAGTAAGTTCAAGGAACAATAAATTGTTCATCATCCATTTGGGTATATTGCAGCCCTCAGGTGTTAATGCTGAATGGAACAATTTCCTTTCCACTCTATCTTCTTCTTCTGTTTCAATTAGTTTCTTTTCTATAGAATCACAGGGTCACTTAGCATGAAAATAAGTTCTTTGGTACACGCAATCTGCTCGGACCTCCACACCATCAAACAGCCTCTATACTCATCATTATTATTGTAATGTGAACAAAAGTCACAAGAGAGACATTGAAGCTAATGGATACAGAAGTGTTGTTTTCAACAAAATGAGACACTCTTGGAGGAAGAGGCCTCTTCAACCCAATATTACATGACATTTTATGTGCAAAGGTAACTGCAGGACAATTCTATAGTTACAATGTATTTACAATGCTTCCTTTAAATTACATATCATTTTCACACCTCCTTCTTTGCACCCACACTCCAGACACCCAAAATGAATGTTAATCAGCATTGTCTGGTTTTCAATCAACTGGTGTCCACAGCTCCAGGAAACTATGGTTCAGTATTGCATTTTAAATTTAATCTACAAGTCTGAAGGTTGGTTGCTGAAGTTAATACTTGCTATGTACCCTAACTCCAGAATATACCTTACCCATCATCATGGTGTTCTGTGGCATATGGCATTGGTGATCATGGTCTTTCCCGATCTTAAGACCATAAGATATAGGAGCAAAATTAGACCACTCTGCGGATCGAGTCTGCTCCACTATTTCATCATGACCGATCCTGGATCCCATTCAAACCCCATGTACCTGCCCTCAGTGCCCCAACCAAGCAGGAATCTATCAACTTCCACTTTAAATATACCCATGGGCTTGGCCTCCACCGCAGTCTGTGGCAGAGCATTCCACAGAATCAGCACTCTTTGGCTAAAAATAGTCCTCCTTCTTCTGTTCAAAAAGGTTGACCCTCAGCTTTGAGGCTGTGCCATCTAGTTCTGGATATCCCCACCAGAGAAAACATCCACTCCACATTGACCTTATCTAGTCCTTTCAACATTTGGTAGGTTCCAAGGAGATCCCCATGCATTCTTCTAAATTCCAGTGAGTACAAGCCCAAAGCTGCCAAACACTCCTCATATGTTAACCCCTTTATTCCTGGAATCATCCTTGTGAACCTCCTCTGGACTCTCAGATAAGGGGCCCAAAACTGTTGACAATACTCCAAGTGCAGCCTGAGTTGTGTCTTATAAAGCTTCAGTATTATCTCTTTGTTCTTATATTCTATTCCCCTTGAAATAAATGCCAACATTGCATTTGCGTTCTAAACTTAACCTGTGAACTAACCTTCTGGGAGTCTTGCATGAGGACTCCTAAGTCTCTTTGCACCTCTGATGTTTGAATTTTCTCCCCATTTAGATATTAGCCTGCACTATTGTTCTTTAAACCAAAATGCATTATCATACATTTCTCAACACTGTATTTTATTCCATCTGCCACCCTTTTGCCCATTCTTCCAATCTGTCTAATCCTGCTGCAATCACATTGCTTCTGCTGCACTATCCCCCCAACCTATCTTTGTATTATCTGCAAACTTTGCCACAAAGCCATCAGTTCCACCATCTAAATAATTGACAATGTATAAAGTAGCAGTTCCAATACTGACCCCTGAGGAAGACCACTAGTCACCAGCAGCCAACCAGCAAATAACCCCTTTATTGTCACTAGCTTCCTCCCATCTGTCAGCTATTCTTCTATTCATGCCAGTACTTTTCTTGTTATGCCATAGGAATTTATCTCATTAAGCAGCCTCATGTGTGGCACCTTATCAAATGCCTTCTGAAAATCCAAGTAAATGACATCCACTGCCTCTCCTTTCTCCACCCTACTTGTTACTTCCCCGAAGAATACTAACTGATTTCTCAGGCAAGATTTCTGTTTACAGAAACCATGCTGACTTAGACTTATTTTATCATTTATCCCCAAGTACCCCAAAATCTTGTCTTTAATAATGGTCTCCAACACTTTCCCAACCGCTGAAGTTAGGTTAACTGGCCTATAATTTCCTCTCTTTTGTCTTCCTCCGTTCTTAAAGAGTGGCGTGACATTTGAAATTTTCCAGTCCTCTGGAACCATGCCTGGATCAAGTGATTCTTGAAAGATCATGACCAATGCATCCGCTATCTCTTCAGCAAACTCTCACAGGATTCTGGGGTGTAGTCCATCTGGTCCAGGTGACTTATCCAACTTAACACCTTTGAGTTTGGCTTGCACTTTTTCCTTTGTAATAGCAATGGTACTCATTCTTGCTCCTTGACACTCATGGAACTCTAGCATATAGTTAGTGTCTTCCACAGTAAAGACTGAAGTAAAGCATCAAGTTCATCAGTGTCAAGATTTCTGAGGATCGAACTTGGTCCCAACATATCGATGTAGTCATTAAGAAGGCAATACAGCGGCTATACTTTATTAGGAGTTTGAAGAGATTTAGCACGTCAACAAATGCACTCAAAAACTTCTATTGTACTGTGGAGAGCATTCTGATTGGCTGCATCACTGTCTGGTATGGAGGAGCTACTGCACAGGACTGAAAGAAGCTGCAGAAGGTACAGCTCCATCTTGGGTACTATCCTACAAAGTACCCTGGACCTCTTGAGGGAGAGGTATCTCAGAAAGGCAGTGTCCATTAATAAGGACCTCCAGCACCCACGGCATGCCCTTTTCTCACTGTTATCATCAGGTAAGAGATACAGAGGCCTGAAGGCACACACTCAGCAATTCAGGAACAGGTGCTTCCCCTCTGCCATCGATTCCTAAATGGACATTGAATCTTTGGACACTACCTCACTGTTTTTTTGCGACATACAGTATTTCTGCTTTTGTGGTGGTGGCATCCGTTGGACTCGAGAGACCATGGATCTGCGCCTGGAGTTTCCAGGGCGCAGGCCTGGGCAGGGTTGTATGGGAGACTGGCAGTTGCCCAAGCTGCAGGCCTTCCCCTCTCCACGCCAGTGATGTTGTCCAAGGGAAGGGCACTAGGACCCATGCAGCTTGGCACTGGTGGCGTCGCAGAGCAATGTGTTGTTAAGCACCTTGCTCAAGGACACAAACACGCTGCCTCAGCTGAGGCTCGAACCAGTGACCTTCAGGTTACTAGTCTGATGCCTTGCCCACTAGGCCACGCGTCAACACAACTAGTCCTTTTTGTTTCAATATACATAATTGATTTACTTGTTTATTTATTATTGTTATTTTCTCTGCTATATTATGTATTGTATTGAACTGCTGCTGCTAAGTTAACAAATTTCACATCATATGCCAGTGATAATAAACTTGATTCTGATTCTGAAGTACTTATTAAGTTCAACTGCTGTTTCTTTGTCCTCATTACCAGCATCATTTTCCAGTGGTCTAATATTAACTCTCACGTCCCTTTTATTCTTTATATTACTAAAAAACTTCTAGTATCCTGCTTTATAATATTCGCTAGTTTGATCTCATATTTCATCTTTTCCCTTCTTATAGCATTTTTAGTTGACTTCTGTTGGATTTTAAAAACTTCCCAATCACCAAACTTCCCACTCACTTTTGCTACCTTATATGCCCTTTCCTTTGCTTTTATGCAATCCTTACCTTCCTTTGTTAGCTGCAGTTGCCCACCCCTGAAATTTGAGAACTCTTTCTTGTGTGGGACATATCAATCCTGTGCCTTGCGAACTATTCCCAGAAACTTCAGCAAACTTCAGCAACCTCTGTTCTGCCATCATCCCCACCAGTATCCCCCTCCAATCCACCTGGGAAAGCTCCTCTCTCATGCTTCTGTAGTTCCCTTTATTACATTGAGATACTGATATATGTGATTTATGCTTCTCCCTCTCAAATTGCAGTAGGAATTCAATCATATTATGATTACTGCCTCCTAGCAGTTTCTTTACATTAAGGTGACTGATAAGATCTGGGTTACTACACAACACCCAGTCTAAGATAACCTTTCCCCTAGTAGGTTCAAGTACAAGCTGCTCTAAAAAGGCATCTTGTAGGCTTTCAACAAATTCCATCTCTTGCGATCTGACACCAACCTGATTTTTCCAATCCCCTTGCATCTTGAATCCCCCATTACAGTTGTGACATTACCCTTATCACATACTCTTTCCAGCTCCCTTTGCAATCTCACCATCACGTCTTGGTTATTATTCGCAGGCCTATATATGATTCCCATAATGTTTTTTTTACATTTGCAGTTTCTTAACTCCACCCACCAAGATTCAACATTCAACATTCTCTGACCCTATGTCACCTCTTGACAATAGCATGATATTTCCTGGTTTGCCATTGTCTTCTTCTGGGCAGCCCCTTTACAAAATGGGTGACCCCAGCCATCACCATTACTCTTCAGAGATTCTCTGCCTGGTGTCAGTGGTCGCCTAACCAGGACTTGTGATATCCTCCTGCTGTTCATTAGACCATCTGGAACTGCATCCATAACTTCATGTGACCCTGGTCAGGGCCAAGCAGGTGCTACACCTTGCCCAAGTCTAACCTGCAGGATAGCAGAGGGAAGGAGTGCCTTACACCTCCATTGGTAGTGACGTATCTCCACCCCAGCACCCAATACTTATACCAATCGTACACTAATTTTATCCTACGCAAACTTCCATCAATTCCTTGAAGCTCTGTCACTCATCCTGGGGTAATTCACAGCAGCCGATGAACCTACCAATCTGCATATCTTTAGGATGTGAGGGGAAAGTGGAACACCAAAGGAAACCAATGTGTTCACAGAAAGAGTGGGTGAACTCCACACAGGCAACGTTGCAGCTGGGGTCACTGGAGCTAATACTGTTTGCACATTAGTGTATTTTCTCTTCTGTTTTAACATAACTGATAACCTTGGTACACCATACCTCAGACATCTCACTTTTCACTCCATCAGCAATGCCTCCCACCTCCCTTGTTCCCATCCTGTGACTTAAAACACATCTGTTTTCTTAATTTTAGAATTCTAATAGAGTCATTTACTAGCCAAATAAAAGTAGCTGAGGTGCTTACCTACCATCACCCCATTTGGCTGCATTTGGATTATATCCCTCTGAACCTATCCTATCCATACTATTGTCTCAAAGGTCTTTAAAATGTTGTTGTTATACCTGCCTCCACTACTTCCAGCAGCTCAGTCCATCGGTGCACCACTCTCTTTGTAAAGATGTTGCCCCTCACGCCCCAATTAAATCTCTCTCCTCTCATCATGCCCCCCACTGATAAAAACACTGTGTGTATTTATTCATAAGACCAGTAAGATCTCGGAGCAGAATTGGAACATTCATCTCACTGAGCCTGCTTCACCATTCCATCGTGGCTGCTTTATTCTCCCTCTCAGAAGACTGCAGCCCTTAGGAAATAATGTTGGAGGGGGATGGGAACCAGAACAGATAGTGGAGTGGTTGTGGAGAAAATTGTTGTTCAGCCTATGTATGATGTCAGGAATCAGTTGCATCTGGTAGGGTTAATGTCGTGAGCTGCGTATACTTCAATGCAAGAAGTATTATAGGAAAGGCAGGTAAGCTTTGGGCATGGATCAGCACGTGGAATTATGACATTGTAGCCATTACTGAGATGTGTTTGCAGGATGAACAGGACTGGTAATTCAATTTTCCAGGGTTCTGTTATTTTATATGTGATAGAGCAGGAGGGATTAAAGGGGGAAGGGGTGACATTACTGTTCAGGGAAAATGTCACGGTAGTGCTCATGCAAGACAGACTGGAGAGATTGCTCTAGCAGTCAAGGTGAAGGAGAATCCCAAGGGCTTCTACAGATATATTAAGAGCAAAAGGATTGCAAGGGACAAAATAGGTTCTCTGGAAGATCAGAGTGGTAATCTATGCATGGAGTTGAAAGATTTTAAGTTGATTATTTTGTATCTGTATTTACTCAGGAGCGGGATGAAGTGTCTGTAGATGTGAGGCAATGCAGCAGCAAAATCATGGACCCTATACAGATTACAGATGAGGAGGCGTTTTCTGTCTCAAGGCAAATTAGGGTGGATAAGTCCCAGGGGGATGACAAGCTGCTCCCTCCGACCCTGTGGGAGGCTAGTGCAGAAATTGCAGGGGCCCTAGCAGAGATATTTAAAACATCCTTAGCCACGTGTGAGGCATTGGAGGATTGGAGTATAGCTAATGTTGTTCCATTGTTTAAGAAAGGCTCCAAGAATAAGCCAGGCTTGTGAACCTGACACCAGCAGTAGGAAACTTATTGGAAGGTATTCTAAGGGACTGGATAGATATGAACAAATGTATTTGGATTGGCTGGGACTTATTAGAGATAGTCAACATGGCTTTGTGCATGGTAAGTTGTGTCTAACCAATCTTATAGAGCGTTTCAAGGAAATTACCAAGAAAGTTGATGAAAGCAAAGCAGTGAATGTTATCTACATGGACTTTAGTAAGGCCTTTGACAATGTCCCACATAAGAGGTTGGTCAAGAAGCTTCATTCACTTGGCTTTCATAATGAGGTAGTAAATTGGCTTTGTGGAAGAAGCTCAAGAGTAGTTGCAGATGGTTGCTCCTCTGACTGGAGGCCTGTGACAAGTGGTGTGCCGCAGAGAGTGGTGCTGGATCTATATCAACAATCTGGATGGTAATGTGGTAAAGTGGATCAGCAAATTTGTAGATGGCACCAAGACTGGTGTATAGTGGATAATGAGGAAGACTATCAAAGCTTGCAGCAGGATCTGGATCAGCTGGAAAAATGGGCTAAAAGATGGCAGATGGAATTCAATGCAAACAAGTGTGAGGTATTGCACTTCACAAGATCCAACGAGGATAGGTCTTACATGGTGAGTGGTAAGGCACTGAGGAATATGGTAAACAGAGAGATTTGGGAATACAGATTCATAATTCCTTGAAAGTGGTGTCTCAGGTAGTTAGGGTCATAAAGAAATGTTTTTGCATATTGACCTTCATAGATCGATGTGTGGAGTACAGGAACTAGGATGTTATGGTGAAATTGTATAAGGCATTGGTGTGCCTAATTTTGAGTATTGTGTGGAGTATTTTGACCACCTACTTACAGGAAAGGTGTAAATAAGATTGAAAGAGTGCAGAAAAAATTACATGGATGTTGTCTGGACTTGATGACCTGAGTTTGAGGGAAAGGTTAAATAGGTTAGGACTTTATTCCCTAGAAGATTGAGGTGAGATTTGATAGAGGTATACAAAATTATGTGTGGTACAGATAGGGTAAATGCAAGCAGAGGCTGTGTGAGACTTCAGCTGGAGTTCATGGGTTAAGAATGAAGGGTGACAGGCTTAAGGGGAACTTCTTCACTCAGAAGATGGTAAGAGTGAGTGTTGCCTGTGTAAGTGGTGGATCTGGGTTCAATTTCAACGTCTAAGAGAATTTTGGATGAGTATATGGATGAGAGGGTTTTGAAGAGCTATGGTCCTGGAGCAGGTTGATGGGGCTGGTAGATTAATGGTTTGGCACAGACTAGATGGGCTGAAGGGTCAGTTTCTGTGATGTAGTGTTCTATGATTCTATGAATCAACCTCAGTCTTCCACCTTCTCTCTGTAACCTTTGATCCCTTACTAATCAAACCTATCAAACTTTGCTTTAAATATGACTTGGCCTCCACAGCCATGGATGGCAATGAATTCCAGAGTCATCACCCTCTGGCTGAAGAAACTTCTCCTCATTTCTGTTCTAAAGGGACATCCTTCTGTTCTGAGGCTCTGCTCTCTTATCCCCAGATTCACCCACTATAGAAAATATCCTTTCCACATCCACTCTCTAGGCCTTTCAATATTTGATAGGCTTAATTGAGATCCCCTCATTTTTCTAAACTTTTAAATCCACCAAATGCTGCTCAGATGTTAACCCTTTCTAGTCCTCTTGAACTGCATGGTAATACTGCATTTCCCTTCTTTATCACAGATTCAACCTGCAAGTTAACCTTTAGGAAATCCTGCACCAGTACTCCAAACTCTCTTTGCAACTCTGATATCCGAATTTTCTATCCATTTAGAAAATAGTCCACGTCTTTAGTCCTTCTACCAAAGTACGTGGCAATACACCTCCCCACCCATTCTATTACAAAATATAGGAGATGGGTTCTTGAGTTTGTTTCCTGTCCATGAATAATTCTTAGTCTGCTGGCTGCATCTGGCATTCTCTATGTGGTTATAAATATTCATGGTTTAGATGTAACCAGAACTAACCCCACTCTCTCCCTTGTGATCCAATCCATTGTGAATAATTAAAAAGTCTCTGTTTAAATTTATGTCATATTAATCTTTATTTATTTAAAATAATATTTAATGAAGCAATTGCTATAAAATCTAGCAAAAACTTATGACTATTTTCAAAGAAGGCAGAACAAATGGGAACTCTTAATTTTTTTCTGTTTATATCAGTGGTTAATCTGGAATAGAGGCACTGCTGTGTTTTCATCGTAATTGCACATGTGTGGGCCCAGGACAGGTCCTCCCAAATAATACCACTAAGGAATTTAAAACTGTTGAACCTCTCCACCTTGTAGTGCTCTGATATGGACTTGCTCAAAGACTCTAGGTTTCCTTCTCCTTAAGTCAATAATTAGCTCCTTGATCTTGCTGACATTGAATAAGAGGTTATTGTTATGGCAACACTCAACCAGATTTTCAATCTCTCTCCTATAGCTGATTTGTCACCACCTTTGATTTGGCCCATGACAGTGGTTTCATCAGCAAACTTGAATATGGTATTGGAGCTGTGCTTAGCCACACAGTCATAAGTGTGAAGTGAGTAGAGTTGGGGACTAAGCACACAGCCTTGTGATGCACCTATAATGATGGAGATTGTGGATGAGATGTTGTTGCCAATCTGAATTGACTAGTGTCTGTAAGTGAGGAAATTGATAATCCAATTGCACAAGGAGATACTGAGGTGAACGACTTGGAGCTTATTTACTGGTTTTGAGGGGATGACAGTATTGAATGCTGAGCTGTAGTCAATAAAGAACATCCTGATGTATGCATCTTTGCTGTTCAGATGTTGCAAGGTTGAGTGAAGAGCCAATGAAATAGCATCTGCTGTGGATCTGTTGCTCGGGTAGCCAAATTGGGGTGGATCCAAGTTTCTTCTCAAGCAGGAATTGATATGTTTCATCACCAAACTCTCAAAACACTTCATCACTCTGGATGTAAGTGCTACTGGATGATAGTCATTGAGAGAATTTATCACATTGTTCTTAGGGACCAGTAGAAGTGAAGCCTGCTTGAAGCAGGCAGGTACCTCAGACCGCCAAAGCAAGAGGTTAAAGATCTCAGTAAACACTCCAGCCAGTTGAACAGCACGCGACTTTAAGACTCGGCCTGGTACCCCACCTGGGACAGATGCTTTGCGAGGGGTTCAGCGTCCAGTTTTTTCATCCAAACTCCCTCCATTTCTGTGAACTGGTACACTTCCATTGATACCTCCATATTGCTGTCCATTCTTCCTCAGATATAATTATCCCTCCTTCCTTCTCCCATTTTGTTTTAACATATGAAGTCGAATGTGTTTTAAGATTTGACAACCACTTATACATTCTTGAAATCATTCTACTACCATTATCTGAATTAAATGCTTTTCTAAAGAGCTCTGTCAAGCACGTACTTGCCTTGGTTACATTTTTAAGCGTCTTATTAACATATTGTCGCATCTGTAAATACCGATAAAAATCTTGTTTTTCTATTAAGTGTTTCTCTTTAAGCATTTCAAAACTGAACAGTGTTCCTTCTTTCATTATGTTGCAAAGGAGTGTTATTCCTTTAGCTGTCCAGTCCTTAAATCTAGCATCCAATTTATTTGGTGTAAAATCAGAGTCATATGAACACCATTTAAGAATAGCAATATCTCTCTCTAGATTTTATTCTTTTATAGTAGGTTTCCATATTTTAAGAGTCGATTTCACTCATGGGTTATCAATAGTATTTATGTACCTTTGCAGGCTGTTATCAGCCAAAATTGCCTGTATGAGGATGGGAAGTATCCTCTCCTCAATGTTTTTCCATTGAGCGTTGTATGATGGGTTACACCAGCATTTCACAGATCTCAACTGTGCTGCAAAATAATAATTTCTAAGAGAAGGTAGGCCCCATCCCCCCCCTTTTCCTTTGCTAATTGCAAAATTTTGAGATGAACCCTTTTACCCTGCCAAATATACCTTGATAGCATCTTGTTCCATCCATTGAATTGATTTTGATTAATCTCTATTGGTAGGGTCTGAAAGAGATATAACAGTCTGGGCAGTATATTCATTTTAATAGACTCAATCCTTGAACTGAGATTGAAAAAAGGAATCAAGTTCCATTTTGCCATATCTTCCTTAATTTTTTTTATATAAAGGCTGATAATTACATTCTGATAATTTTGCCAAATCTTTTGGCATAATGATGCCCAAATATTTGAAAGACTCTGTGTACCATGCCCAGTGGTATTCACTTTCAATTTCTCTTGGTGGGCTATAGTAATATGAAAGTAATTCGGTTTTATCGATGTTGATCTTATATCCTGATAATTGACCATATTGTTCAAAGGATTGCATCAATTTAGGTAAAGAGTATGTTGGTTGCCCTAGATAGATCAAAATGTCATCCGCATAACAAGCCAATTTATGCTCTGTCCCTTTAATAGTAATTCCCCTGATATCTTTATTTTGCCTGAAGTATTGAGCTAATGGTTCCAGATATAACATGAAGAGTAGCAGTGACTATACACAACCCTGTCTCATGCCCTTTTCTAGGGTGAGACTATTTGATAAATATCCATTAATTTTAATCCTAGCAGTAGGATTGTCATATAGTGTCTGTCTAGTTTTAATAATTCTGTCTTGGAAACCAAATCTATGTAAAACTCTGTAAAGAAAATTCCAATTAACCGAATCAAATGCTCTTTCAGCGTCCACGCTTATCAATATTGCTTCGATTTTATTTTTTTGTATATGATCCATAACGTGAAGTGTCCTTCATATATTGTCTTGTGTCTGCCGTTGCCATATAAAACCTGTCTGATCGTTACGTATCAGTATGGGTAGAAACTCCTCTAATCATTTGGCCATGATGGAGGTAAATAATCTATAATCTACATTAAGAATGGATATTGATCTAAATGACCTGCATTCCATTTCATCCTTGCCTTCTTTCAGTATAGCGGAGATTATCGCTTCCTTCCAACTGGGTGGCATTTGTGCCTTTTTCAGAGCCCAGTTCAGTCAGTGTGGGGAGTAAAACAGGAATTTTAAATGCTTTATACCACTCTGTCGTATACTCATCTGATCCTGGTGACTTGCTTCATTTAAGCCTACTATTTGCAGCTTTTAAGTCAACTTCAGTTATGTAAGCAGTCATTCTTCTATTTTGTTCTTCACTTAAAGTGGGTAACTCTAGAGAATTCAAGAAGGTGTCAATTTGGGTTATGCTTCTACCTGGAACTTTGGAATATAGAGTTTTGTAAAACACTTCAAAATTCTTGAATTCCACTTAGCTTATTTTTTATCATTTTTGTTCTTGGGTCCCTAATTCTATGAATTGTATTTTCTGCTATCTTTTTTTTTCAGTTTCCATGCCAGTATTTACATAGATTTCGATCCACTTTCATGATCAATCAAGTTTTTCCTGATTTCTTGCGTAGCCAAACTATTTATTTCATTCTTAATTCTTTTAATTTCCCCTAATGTACCTTGTGCCAAATTGAATTTGTGTCTTTCTCTAGTTCCTTCAGCATATTTTGTAATTCCTGTAATGTTTTATTCCTTATTTTTTCTTATATGATATCACTATAATTTTCCCTCTTAAGACCGCCTTCAGAGTATCCCATAAAATGGGAGGTGAAACCGCTCCATTATCATTAAATTCTAAGTAGAGACAAATTTCTTTTTTAATTTGTTCCTTAAAGTATGGACCATTGAGTAGACCTGAATTTAGTTTCCAAATAGTATTCTTTGGTTGTAGGTCAAAATCAACAAATAAATATATAGGTGCATGGTCACTTACATCTATTGTCCAAATTCCACAGGTGTTTATATTGTCTTTGTCTTTTCCAAATGTTATGAAATAGTCTACTCTTGTATATACAGAATGTGGAGCAGAATAATGAGTGTAATCCCTTCCCTGGAGGGGAAAAGGTCCCTCCATATATCAATTAAACCAACATCCTCAAAAAGTGTATTAACTTTCTTATGTAAAGATTTTGTTTCATAGGTTTTCCTATAGGAAGAGTCTAAGTTTGGTTGTAATTGTAAATTTAAGTCTTCCCCACATATCAGGAGACCTTCTGTTTCCGTTACCATAATATCAGTAATTTTCTGAAAGAAACCAATATCACTTCGCGGGGGTGCGTAAATTTTCAATAGAGTAACTGAATTTCCATCTATATTCCCCCTTACTATAATATATCTGCCCTCTTTATCTCCCATTTCGAATACTTTTTCAAAAGTTAGCTTACTCGAGATAAGAATAGCAACTCCTCTCCTATGTCCTGATTTATATGAGGAGAAAAACAGATTAGTGAAGCCCATTCTCTTTAGTTTTTTATGCTCATTATCACTTGAGTTTCCTGTAAATATACTACATGGGCTTGTTCTTTTTTCATTTTGGATAAAGTTCTCTTAAGTTTGATTGGATTCAATAGCCCACTGACATTAAAAGAAATGAATTTTACCTTGTCCTTAGCCATCTGTATTTATCTGTCAATGTATCATTGAAATTAGAATAAAACTTAACCGATCTACTCCCTGAACAAATAAGAACCAAGAAACGCAAATAATAACAAAAATGGCAACAAACGTGTAATTCCAAGACTGAAGTCTCTATAGATGACCCTGCGTTGAGCTAGAGGGAATGTCTAGCTGTGGGGGATAACCCCTCCTACTTGTGAGTTGAGGGCCCCCATTGTTGCAGTATTCATAAGAGTCAGTGAACAAATCCATTACACAGAAAAGATTTCCCTGTGTACTCCTATATATATATATACACACACAAATATATATATACACACATGCACACACATATATGCACACATATATATATTCTCATTTTGGTGGGGAAAAAGGAGTAAGTGAGCAAATAAAGAATAACAACTAAGTAATATAAAATCCACATTATAAGAAGTATTTCTCGAGATAGTTATATCACCGTGTACTTTTGCTTCCGTTTAGCTTCTCAACATTTTTAAAGTTAGCCAAACCTTATGGCTCTACTGAAGGGGGTGAGGACTATCTTTGGGAAACTCCTGGTCTCTTCCTAATATATTTCTCTCGGCCTCCTCCCGTCTCCTGCCTTCTTGATTCTCGCACTATTTCCCAAGCGGAGTGGGATAATTCCTCAGCCAGGCTTTCCCTCATTTTGGTCACGCTGACGGGTAACCCTCTGGCCTTCATGTCTGTAGTCACCTCTTCCACTGTCAAGTACAACCGCGTCTCATCATCAGAAAACACTCAAAGTTTAGCAGGGTACGGAGTTTGAAATCTAATCTTTTTTTGCTTTAGTACTTGCTTTACTTCAGAGTATTCTTTGCGTTTCTGCAGGACCGCGGGGGGAGGTAATCTTGGTCGAAATATATTAGTTTATTGTCTAGAAACACTCTCTTCTTACCCCAGGCCCTTCATAGAATCTCCGCCTTGGTGCTGTACTGAAGGAATTTAATTATTATTGAGCGTGGCTTTCTATCCCGGGTAGGTTTCGGGACGAGCGCACGATGGGCTCTTTCGACTTCCAGCTCCATAGCCGGGGGAAGATCCAGCGCGTCCGGCAGTAACTTTCCGACAAACTCCGTCATAGATGAGCCCTCAGCTCCTTCGGGAAAGTTGTAGATTCTGATATTTTTCTGCCGTGATCTTCCCTCCAGGCCAAGCAGTTTACCTTCTTGGTGATTTAATAGTTTTATTGTCTTACTCAGTATCTGTTCCACGTTTTGAACGCAATCTTCCACCTTCTCAATTCGAGTCTCTGCCACCGCTATTTTTTGATTGATGTTGGTGAGTTCTGATCTAATATCATGGAACTGCTGCTCTATTTCTTTCCGGAACTCCCTTATCTCTTTCAGGATTTTGATCATACTCACCGCTTCGCCTGAACGAGGCCCAGCACCCGCCTTGCTAGCACGTGGTCGGGTAGGAGAGCCGCTCGCTGCACTCCTCTCGGCCGCAGGCTCTGCAGTGTCGCTTTTTTAATTTCCATTCCTTTCCCCATTCTTGCCCCTCTTTTCAGTTCAAATATTTTTCAAAAAATACTATATTTGATGGGTTAACGGGGCTTAATATGCGTTTTTATGGAGGAGCTAGTGACTTAAGCTGCCATTCTTGACAATGACGTCACCGGAACCTCACTGTCCCAATTTTCTCTGATTCCCATAATATCCAGAGATCTATTAATGTGCATATTTTAGTTGTTTAGGAAAGTCCAAAATATATAAATATCATTAACATTAATATTATTGTGTAACATTAAAGTTATTCTTTTCCTCAGTCTGTCCATACATAAAGACAAAACTACATTTTTCAGAAAAATTACAGAACTTATGAAGATAGAAATGCAATCCACGACACCCTCTTCATTCCTCGACCTGTTATCGCTCCATTAGTCAGGATTTTGATCACAATCTCACAGTTAGCATTGTTCTGTCTCACACCCACAGGCCAGAACTTTGAAACAAAGCCAATTATTTAGACATGATAAGCTCAACAACTGAATACAGTGAATTCCAGTTAAATGGGGCAGCTGTTTAAATTTAGAAAATAGCCAGGGTTCCCTCTGTTTATTTGGGACAATATGCCACTTATTTGACTCTTATCAAGTCAAGTGTCAAGTGAAGTTTAACTACATACATGTATATAACATATATAACCATTAATGTATATAGAACTGAGACAACATTTCTTTGAACCAGGGTGTAAAGCATATTGTAAGGCACAGAACAGATTAACCAGTGACATTCCGAATACAATGCAGCCAGAAATTCAGAAACTGAATGGCTTGGGGGAAGAAACTTCTTGTTCTCGTGCATCATAGTCTCCTGCTTGATGGTAGAAAGTCAAAGAGAATGCTGGATGGATAGGTGGAATCCTTAGTCATACTAAGGGCCCTGCATTTGCAGCACTCCTGATAGATATCCCCAATGGATGGTAGGGAGACCCCCAGGATCCTCTCAGCTGTTCTCACAGTCCTTTATAATGTCTTCTAGTCCAATGCTCGACTTCTCCCATACCAGATTAAGATGTAACTTGACAGGATGCTCTCAATGGCACTCCTATAAAACACAGTTAACATGGAGGGTGGGAGCCTTGCTTGCCTTACAGTTGACTAACAACTTTTAACTAGTGTCAGTTGATTGCACTTGTGTGGCCTTTAGACTCTACGCTGTGCTTAGAGAGATTAGTTTTTAACCAGGGTCAGGTGCATGTGTTTGTCCTCAAAAAGCAGTGGTTTTTTTCCACTGATAACTGGCAAGAAATAAGCAGAAAGACAATTCCAAATTGTTCTGCTCACTCCGATCTCAAGCATACAGGCTTGGAGATGCCAGAAGCGGCCAAGAGTGAAAATGAAACGATTTCAGTACTTCAACAATTAGGAATTATGAAGAATTATGAAGAATATCAATAATTATCTTGAATGTTACAATGAAAATGAAGATTTAGAGGATGCAATCATCTGAAGCATTATAGGATAAATATGATTTTATTTATTTACAGTCAATTAAAAGAAAATGGCAGACAAATTCCTGCATTGATAACTATTAGGAACCAATACACAGTTTTATAGTAATTTAGAGGTATTGGTAGTGTTCTAATTTGTTCTGTATGTCATTTAAGTACATAAATTGTTACTCAGTTAAATGGCAGTTTGTATTTTTTTATATATGTAACTATTTCCATGAAACTTTGGCTAATTAGAGCAGCCGCTTAATTGGGCCAAATAGTACAGGTCCCAATTGTCCCAATTGACTGGAACCCTGTACATTCTGTGACACTTCAAAGTTCAAAGTAAATTTTATGTCATCACAGACCACCTTGAGACTCTCTTTCCTGCGGGCATACTCAGCAAATCCGCAGAATAGTAACTATAATACTTAATTTTCTTTTTCACATTTGACCATCTCCTTATTGGTCTGTTTATTCTGAAATAACAATTGATTGTCAGAACAGTTTGGGCTGTGGCAACTAATTATATTTCACAGTGCCATATGCAGATGCAAACTATAGTGAAACTTTCTGCGTAGTAACTATGAACGCTGATTTCCTCATCATAAAATCAGGCCATTGCCTCATGGAAGAATATTAAGATTTAAATTGTATTAGCTCAGATGTGAAGTAACAAATGCTAATTGGTATTAAAAGTAAATGGGACTGAATGCACATGTCAGACATTTAAATTCAAATATCTGAGAGCTGTTGTCCTGCCACACCGGTAGATGCTCAGTAATTATATCTTCCTCAAAGTTCAAAGGTTTACCACTGGAACATGTGGAGTACAAATTCTGTGTGTTTATTATTCAATGGGTGCTCACTAACATGTGAGGGAAAGTTAGGTCTTTTCCATTCTCATGGGGTTGATCCAGAAATCCGTAACAATATATACTAATGAATTTATATAGGTTTTATGCTATCTTTTAATATGATGTGGTAAAATGAAGATCAGATAGATGAATGATGAACGTTTTTAAATTGTGTCTAGCACTTGAAGATGGAACATGTGAATTCAATGGTGTGCTCTATAAGGATGGTGATGTATTCCAGCCCAGCTGTAAATATCACTGTTGGTGCTCAGATGGAGGAATTGGGTGCATTCCACGCTGTAGTGAAGATATTCGCCTACCCAGTCCAGATTGTCTTTATCCCAGACGTATTGAGGTCCCAGGAGAATGTTGTCCCCGATGGATATGTGAGAACCAAGACAGAGGTATCCTTGGTGATGCTTTGGCAGGTACGTACACTCACTTCATTTAAAGGTAATATTCTTGTTTGGTTCCTCGTGCATTGTCAGAACAGTAAAAAGTGGTGTTAGTGATTGACAGATGTAATAAACAATACAGACATGCCTGAAATCTTTTAAGCTAATCTCTCTCTCTAATGTTTTAAAGCATACTTTAACAGTTCAATCTGTTATTTCAGCAATTGAAAGAAAATTCTTCACCTATCTCTAATATGTGCTTCAGAAATGGGATATAGGATGAATGCTTGCAGGCTTTTTCCCTTAGATTGGATGAGATTTGAAGTACAAGTTTTTGATTTAAGGTGATTGGAGAAATATTTAAGGGGAATCTGAGAGGAATTTCTTTAATTAGGGTGTTGTGAGTGTGGAATGAGCTGCCAGTAGGAGTGGTAGATGTGCACCCAATTGTAACATCTAAGAGAAGTTTGGAAAGGTATATGGATGAGAGTAGTATGGAAAACTGTGGAGATAGTCTGCATGCAGGTAGATGGAACTAGGCGGAAGAATAGGATGGCATAGACTGGGTGAGCCAAAGGACTTGTTTCTGTGCTGTTGTGCTCTATGCCTCTCTGACTGTAAATGGAAAAGGATGAAAATGATCACTCCTTCCTAAATCAACATGGTTGGAAAGGATATGAAAGAGGAAATAGTAGCTTAATCCTTGATGAGGTAGCTTATTTCATTGATAATCCTTCCATACATTGCAATGTTTTTAATATTTTTAGCATTGAGAAGCATTTCAAAGAGGAATAATTTGGTAAACATTCCAATGGAGTAAAAGGAGGCATTGGAAGAGGTTCTGACAAGTGGAAAGCCTTAATGGATGAGGTAGAAGGTGAGAGGGAACACCATGGAATCTAAATAATTACAAGCATGGAGGCCATAATGCACTGAGAAGCAGAGTGCTTGGTGGGGTTGAGGTGAGGAGACTGAGAAGTTTGAAGATGTAGTGAACTGACGTAGAAGATAAAGGGAAAAGGACAAACACAAGAGACGCTGGAAATCCAGAGCAACACATACACAATGCTGGAGGAACTCAGCAGGTCAGGGAACATCTATGGAGAGGAATAAAGAGCCAACGTTTTTGGACCAAAACCCTTCATCGGAATTCATCAAGAACAGTCTTGTGCTGACAGAGAAATAAGTGATGGTACTGCTAAAGGAATCAGATTGAAAAGGCAAAACTGATTCTTTACGGAATCTTATCACTTTACCAGTGCATCACAATGTTATTAAATCAGCATTTTGAAACAGTTGGAAGCCATTAAGTCCAGATCCAGTAAGACACTAGCCTGGTGCAGTTCAGTCAGGGTTTCCAAATTTGTCACTATACCCAGGTCAAATCTGTTGATTTTATTTAAAGATGACCACATACTCTCTGGTAAGTGGAAGACTGCTGGTGCTCCCAGCCTGAACTTCCTACATGCTGGAATGGAACACGTACTCAGTCTGTGAAAGCTCTTCAGCACATTGTCTGATACTATCTACAATTCCTGGCATCTACCAGGGAATCTTCTTCATAATGCTGCCTACTGTAATAAGCTGGGATCTGGTATTTTCAGCCCATGACAGAGAAATTGTGAAGTTAAGAGTCCATTTTATCATACTAAAGGACTGTTCAATAGTCTTACAACAGCGGGATAGAACCTGCCATTGAATCTGGTGGTACATGCCTTCAGGCTTTTGTATCTTCTGCCCAATGGGAGGGGTTAAAAGAGAGAATGTGTCGGGTGGGCGAGTTTTTTGATTATACTTGCATAAAATGGCTATGAGAAATATAGACAGAATCTATGTAGGGGAGGCCAGTTTCCGAGATGTGCTGAGCTCTGCACACACTAGCTGCAGTTTCTTGCGGTCACGGGTAGAGCAGCCATACTGAGAACCATGATGCATACAGACAAGATCATTTCTATGGTGCGTTGATAAAAATTGGTGAGGGTCAAAGGTGACATACCAAATTTCTTTAGCCCCCGAGGAAACAGAGGTGCTGGTTCTCTTTGCCGCCCACGGTGTCTATGTGGTTGGACCTTATCTATTAGTAATGAGCAGTCCTAGGAACTTGAAGCTTTCAACTCTCTCGACCTCAATACTGTTGATGTAACCAAGAATGTGCGCACCTTCCGTTTCCTGTAGTCTTCTGATTTGCTCACACTGAGAGAAAGGCTGTTATAACTCCATGCTTCTAGGCTCTCTATCTCCTTCCTGTACTCTGACCCAATGTTATTGACAATCAGTCATCTGCAAACTTGTAAATGGAGTGAGAACATGCAGTCAGGAGTGCTCAGCAAGTAGAGTAGTGGCTGTTTTTACTGTCCCCAAAAATGAGTGTAGGGCTAGGGAGATGGCATCCACTGTGAACATATTTTGGTGGTAGGAGAATTGCAGTGGATCAAGATTGTTTGGGAAGTTGGAATGCCATGACTAGCCTCCCAAAACCTCTCAATAATTCACGATGACAGATGTTAGAGTCATTGAACAGTGGTCATTAAGGCATGTTACCATATTTCCTTTAGATATCAGGATGAAAATGGTCCTCTTAAAACAGGTGAGAACCTCAGTTTGAAATAAGGAGAGGTTAAAAATGCCTGCAAATACCCCCACCAGCTGATCTGCACAAGATCTAATGACACGGCCAGGGACACCGTCCAGGCCAAGTACTTTCTGCAGCTTCACTGCCTGGAAGACTGATCTCATACTTGAAATGGTGACTGTGGGCTCAGATGTGCTGAAGGCAGTTGGGAATGGGAATGGCATTACAGTCTCTTCCTGTTCAAAATGTGCATAGAATGCATTCAGCTCATTCGACAGAGATACACGTTTGTTGGTGATGCTGCCTGACGGTTTTATAGCCTGTTACAGCACGTAAGCCCCATCAAAAATGACGGCTGCTCTGGGATTTGATTTTGGACTAGTATTGTTTCTTGGCATCCCTGATAGCTTTATAAAGGTCGTATCTCGATTTCTGTACAGTACTTCTACAGGAGGGGTACTTACTACAAATCTTAGCCTCTCCCTGTTGTGTGGAAAGAAAGTCCATTAGAGAAGGAGAGAAGGATAAAGGATTATAATGGGCTGTACAGTTAACAAAGATGCGGATTCTAATCAGTGTTAGGTGGTGCTCATCTGTCAGGATTGTAGGAGAAAAGAGGTATTTATAGTAAATGAGTAGATACCGGGTTTTGGATTGTGCCAAAGTTATTTTCATCAATAACTTCAACATTGCTTTGATCCAAAATGGAGACGATTTTCTCTCCCTTCCAGACTTGGGACACAGATAAACCTCCCTGCCCCATAATCCCACCTCTTCTTCCCACCTCAGATCTGGCCCTTTATCAACTTCCTTCAGTTGATGAATGCCTTATTTTTGTTTCTTACTTTGCTCTTCTTTCTATGCTGGGAAAAGACAGCAATGAGGAGTGACTACAGAAAGAAAGGGTGGATGCAAAAAGCATGAGTGAAAGGACTTGATTTCAGAACTCTGCAGCTGTTTGTAGGGTACTGTCATCTACTGGAGAGAAATCAACGAGTTGTATGTAAGGGCACAGAAATTGTCATCAAAATGGAGATCTGCATTTCACCTTTGCCATCATCGCTGGCCATTTAGACCTCGTCTGCTCTGCAGCTTTCAAGGGGCCAACATTGTTCTTAACTATCTTCTTTCTCTTCACATAGCTAAAAAAGCTTTTGCTATCCCCTTTTATATTCCTGGCTAGACTGAGCTCATACCTGATTTTTTTCTCTCCGTATTGCTTTTTTAGTTAAGATCTGCTGTTCCTTAAAACTTTCCAAATCATCTGTATTCCCACTCATCTTAGCCCTGTCATACTTCTTTTTCTTTAATGCTATACAATCTCTGACTTCCTTTGTCAACCACTGTGGCCCCTTCCCCCTCTTTGAATCCTTCCTTCTCATTGGAATGAACTGCTTTTGCATCTTTTGTATTATGCCCAAGAATATCTGCCACTGCTGATCCACTGTCTTTCCTGCCAGGGCATCCGCCCATTTAACTTTGGCCAGCTCTTCCCTCATGGCTCCGTAGTCTCCTTTATTTAATTGCAACACTGACACCTCTGATCTACCCTTATCCCTCTCAAATTGTAGATAAAAACTTATCATGTTATGATCACTAAATTGGGAGAAATTGTTATGGGAAACAGGGAAATGGCAACAGAATTTAATGCGTACTTTAGATCTGTCTTCACCAGGGAGGACACAAGCAATCTCCCAGATGTATGGATGGGCCAGGGTCATAAGATATCAGAGGAATTGAGACAGATTGACATTAGGAAAGAAACTGTGATGAGTAGACTGGTAGGACTGAAGGCTAATAAATCCCCGGGTCCAGATGGTCTGCATCCGAGGGTTCTAAAAGAGGTGGCTCAGGAAATTGCGGATGCATTGGTAATCATTTTCCAATGTTCCTTAGATTCAGGATCAGTTCCTGAAGATTGGAGAGTGGCTAATGTTATCCCACTTTTCAAGAAGGGAGGGAAGGAGAAAACGGAGAACTATCGCCCTGTTAGCCTAACGTCAGTCGTGGGGAAGATGCTTAAGTCCATTATTAAGGACAAAATAGTGGCACATCTTGATGGCAGAAATAGGATTAGGCCGAGTCAGCATGGATTTACCAAGGGCAAATCATGCTTGACTAATCTGTTGGAGTTTTTTGAGGGTGTTTCAAGGATGTTAGACGAGGGTAAGCCAGTGGATGTTGTGTACCTAGATTTTCAGAAGGCATTCGATAAGGTGCCACATAGGAGATTGGTGAGTAAAATCAGAGCTCATGGCATTGGGGGCAGGGTTTCAACATGGATAGAAAACTGGTTGGCAGATAGAAAGCAAAGGGTAGCAGTGAATGGGTGTTTCTCGGACTGGCTGGAGGTGACTAGTGGGGTACCACAGGGCTCTGTATTGGGACCACAGCTCTTTACGATTTATGTCAACGATTTAGATGAGGGCATTGAAAACTATATCAGCAAGTTTGCTGACGATACTAAACTGGGTGGCAGTGTGACATGCGAAGAGGACGTTAGGAGAATACAGGGAGACTTGGATAGGCTGGGTGAGTGGGCAGATACTTGGCAGATGTCATTCAATGTGAATAAATGTGAAGTTATCCACTTTGGAAGCAGGAACAAGAGGGCAGAGTATTGTCTGAACGGTGTAGAGTTAGGTAAGGGAGAAATGCAAAGAGACCTAGGAGTCCTAGTTCACCAGTCAATGAAGGTGAATGAGCAAGTGCAACAGGCAGTGAAGAGGGCAAATAGAATGTTGGCCCTTGTTACAAGGGGAATTGAGTACAAGAGCAAGGATGTCCTTTTGCATTTGTACAGGGCCCTGGTGAGACCACACCTGGAATATTGTGTACAGTTTTGGTCTCCAGGTTTAAGGAAGGACATTCTGGCAATTGAGGAAGTGCAGTGTAGATTCACTAGGTTGATTCCTGGGATGGCAGGGCTGTCTTACGCAGAGAGATTGGAGAGATTGGGCTTGTACAATTGAGGAGATTGAGAGGGGATCTGATTGAAACGTTTAAGATAATTAAAGGATTTTATAGGATTGAGGCAGGAAATATGTTCCAGATGTTGGGAGAGTCCAGTACCAGAGGGCATGGATTGAGAATAAGCAGTCAGTTATTTAAAACAGAGTTGAGGAAGAGCTTCTTCTCCCAGAGAGTTGTGGAGGTGTGGAATGCACTGCCTCGGAAGACGGTGGAGGCCAATTCTCTGGATGCTTTCAAGAAGGAGCTAGATAGATATCTGATGGATAGGGGAATCAAGGGATATGGGGACATGGCAGGGACTGGGTATTGATAGTGAATGATCAGCCATGATCTCAGAATGGCGGTGCAGACTCGAGGGGCCGAATGGTCTACTTCTGCACCTATTGTCTATTGTCTATTGAGTAGAAATGTTGGCCTCGTTTTCCTTCCTGGATGTTGTTCTTTGGTCCATTTTCACGCTGCCTCAGCTTCCTTATGTTGGCTCTGAAAGCCTCTCACTTGAAACGTGCCGAGATGACAGGCAAGTGGAGTTACAGTTTGAGGGATGCAGTATGTTGGACAAATCACAGAAGTGAAAAATAGAGCTGACAACACCAGGTACCAGTCAATCAGTAAATGCTAGTATAAATCAATTAAGGTCAACAGACAACATGTTTTCATGTGATTGTACACCTTTTTCTAAAGACTCATTCACCCTTTAAGCATCGGAAGTCTGAACAAAAGCTTTCTTCCTAATCAACTGGCTGCCTGTCAATACTCCCATCATCTTTAGAGCCCAGAAATAGAATAGAAAATAAAGCTCACCCTTCAAAATCACCTGTAAACATATCTATTGGTTTAACTCCAGATCTGACACTCATTCATATGAATTAGACTAGGCCAAGGAAGCTGTTACTGTAGTAAAAATTATAGAAGTTTTTTGGAGTTATATGTAAAAAGCTTCTAAATAAATTCACCAACTGTCAACAATAATAATTGTTGGTAAAAGTACTTAGTTTAAATGTATAATTATTTATAACTGTTATAAGGATTACAGTGATCATAATTAATAATAATGATGTTTAGGCACAGAGTGAATCTGTATTTGCTGACAAGTACTTTTATGGGCTCCGTTCACGAACACATGGATTTACACAACCATCATGCACATCCATTAGGTTTCCCTTATCTCTGGAAACAGACAAAGAAGAGAAAAGGTAACACCCAGAAAAAGGGGTCTACACTAGCTATGCTTCTTGATCTTGATGTAACCTCCATGTTTCCAACATAAGGCCATCCACTTTTGCGATGGCTACTGTTTGCAGAATTCTTGCTGCCTGTGCTCCTGAAACCCTCCATTCTTACTATTTTCCTTACCAGATCAATCTATGATATTTCAATTTCATTGGCATAAGATCATCTGACTGGCCTGTGTCAGCTTCTCATCGGGTGTTGACCAAAGCTATAAGCAGTATTGCTGTATGGCTCTCCCTTCAGCCTTGTGCCTAAAATGACTTCTTTTGTTCTGTCCAACTTGGAATAGTTCAAGCCAGGACAACTAAGTCAGCCAAACGCTGGGCCCAGATGCCCAGATCACAGGCTGTTTGTTCTACAAGCCTGTTATTTTGCATAATAAACAGTCTCTTATCTGAAATGATCTCAGGTTTAACAGATCATTAACAGAAACTCCTTATGTCCATGTTAAATTTCTCTAAGGCTAAGTCCACACTAGACCGGATAAATCAGTAACCAAAGCTTTTTCTCTTTATTTTGACCCTCCGTCCAAACTGAAACAGCGTTTCCCTCCCTTGAAAACAGAGCTTTTCTAAAACACTCTTCAGAGTGTATAAACCTGAAAACACTGACTGGCCGGTGTAATGTGTACAGGGTAACCGAAGCTTTTTAAAAACGCTGTCATGATGTGACAGAACAATAGTGGCGGCAGCGTGGCATCTCATTGTTTTCCTGAATGCATACGGCAACACCACAACAACAATGGCGGACGGCTTCAGGAGACCGTCCCTGAGCAGAATGTTACTGCAGCTTTGCAGTATGACAGAGAATTTCAACCCCCCACACATCCTAACAATTTCAGAACAGGTGGCAACAAGACTGAAGCCAGAGAGTTAGAAATATACTCACCAAATACTTTGACCCATAACTTACTGAATAAATAAGTGTACTCATTTTTCCCTGTTTTCTGTCCTTGCTTGCATGAAGGTGGTTTACCTATTTATGAAAGTACTTCTCTGACAATAGATGTGTAACAGCCTAATGTAACATTGTCTGGAAATACAAGATAACACTGATGCAGACGTGTTTTATATATTTAACAAGGTGCTTTATTAATGTATTGCTTGTGCAAACATTCAATAGATGCAATTGTCACTACTTCCAAAATACACACACAAAATGCTGGTGGAACACAGCAGGTCAGGCAGCACCTATAAGGAGAAGCACTGACGATGTTTCAGGCCGAGACCCTTCGTCAGGACTAACTGAAACTACTACTTTCAAATCTCTTACTATCTTTCCTTTCAGTTAGTCCTGACGAAGGGTCTCAGCCAGAAATGTCGACAGCGCTTCTCATTATAGATGCTGCCTGGCCTGCTGTGTTCCACCAGCATTGTGTGTGTTGTTCGAATTTCCAGCATCTGCAGATTTCCTCATGACTACTTCCAAAATGTCAGTTTTAAGTAGTAGCTTATGTTTGGTATAGACGTGAAATTGTTAAGGCCAAAAAAGGAAAATTGTAAGTTTCACTTTTACTCAGGTAAAAATGTCAGTTTTGTTCAGTAACTCATTTTATTGCACATGTTAAATAGGCAAAATAATACAGAAAGACATGGCAAAAGTAAAGGCAAACAAATGAGGTAACAGCAAATTTCACTTTTGCCCAGTAACAAGACTTATTGCTTTTAGTTATAGCTGTCATCCCTTTCATTGGTGAAGAGACTATGGCTGTAGGAAATGTTTCCAGTACTGTCGGTGAACTCCCTGTTGGTTGCCTCCATACAATCCAGTATTTGTTTTTTCAGTTTTAAGTCCTCCTGCGCGAGAAACAACAGCTGTCCTGATGCACCATCAATAACTCTCAGAGACTGGAAGTGAACGATAGGCTTTTATTAACAGCAAAAGGGAGCACGACATCTCGAAGACTGAGGGAGGAGCAGTGCCCCAATCACCTTTATACAGGGGTCTGTGGGAGGAGCCACAGGAGCAGTCAGCAGAGGGGCGTGTCCAGACAGGTATACATAGTTCACAATCAACTGGCTGCCTCTCAGTATTCCCATCATCTTTACAGCCCAGAAATAGAATAGAAAATAAAGCTCACCCTTCAAAATCACCTGTAAACATATCTATTGGTTTAACTCCAGATCTGACACTCATTCATATGAATTAGACTAGGCCAAGGAAGCTGTTATTGTAGTAAAAATTATAGAAGGTTTTTGGACTTATATGTAAAAAGTTAGATGTTCATTGTTTGGCAACTTCTCTTTAAGTTTTTCTAGTCTGTAACTGGACAAACGCACACCAAGTCTTTCAGGGTGAGATTCAACATCAAACCTGTCGCTTGTTTTTTGTAGATGTGTCCTGCACATGCCTGGTAGGAGGAGATTTGCTCAGATACCCATTTTAATGTGGATGGAGGTATTTGCAAAAACGCCTGGTGTGGACACCTATCATTTTTATGCGAAACTGGCTTTTTCAAAATTATCCGGTCTAGTATGGACGTAGTCTAAGTTATCCTGCAAGCAAGAACTCAGCAAATAGTTCACAAAATGGCAGCTGCAACAACAGAATCATAAATGGCCACCTCCATTCCTGCATCCACATGGCAAGAACAAAGATTTTTGTTTTGTCTATTTCCACTGTGTGGTGAACTACATATACCTGGCTGGACACGCCTCCTGCTGACTGCTCCTGTGGCTCCTCCCACAGACCCCTGTATAAAGGTAATCAAGGCCTGAGCCTGGCCTCTCAGTCTCCAGGATGTAGTATGGTGGTCACTCACTGCTCGTTCCTTCTTCCAGTCAATAAAAGCCGATATCTCGCCTTACGTCTCAGAGTGAGTTATTGATGGTGCATCACACTGCCAGGCCTCATTCCTGCTCACTGATTTATAGAATATAGATTTTTCTAGCTAACATGACTTTCTTTGACTGGCTGAATATATCTTTGAATTGTTGGTTTATTCAATTGTGACTGATTTACAAACAACTAAGCTTATTGTTTACTTCATCTTCAGCATTCAGGTCACATGTATTCTACGGAAGATATCCCTCCAGTGCGTCTTTCAAATGCCTCGAACATAGCAGTGAATGGTCTGCTTGCTCGAGAAGTTGTGGGATAGGTGTCTCCACCCGAATTTCAAACAAAAATTCTCGTTGTATTTTGGAAACACAAAGCCAACTTTGTATTGTGAGGCCATGCCAAAAGGATTATGTAAAACAAGTTCACATGGTGAGTAATCGTCAGTGGGTTTATTATCCAATAATCTAGTCACAAGTGAGGCTGTTGAAAAGGATGTAAGATTTTGTAACATGTAAATAAAATTGAAAGAGTAGAGAGAAAATTTTACAGGCATTTTCTCAGGTCTGGAGGACCAGAGTTATAAGGAAAGATTAAATAGGTTAGGACTTTAATTCTTTGAAGGTAGAAGACTGGGAGGAGAATCCAAGATGATAAGGGGTATAGATTGAAGCTGAAAAGTTTAAGTGGAACATGATGGGAAACTCCTTCATTCAGAGGGTTGTGAGAGTGTGGAATGAGCTGCCAGCACAAGTGGTACATGCAAGCTCGATTTGAACTTTTAAGCAAAGTTTGGATAGGTGCATGGATGGTAGGGGTACACAGGGCTATGGTCCCAGTGCAGGCCGATGGGAGTAGGCAGTTTAAATTGTTTTGGCATGGACTAGATGGGCCAAAGAGCCTGTTTCTGTGCTATACTTGTCTCTGACTCTAGATTGATGGTTGAAATTCTTTCAGTTATTGCTGTAGTAGTCCATGTAGACATGCATTGGAAGATTAACTGTTGACATGAAAGGGATAACAATAGAAGGATGAAGGATTGCCATATAAATAAACAATTCAGACAAGACTGTAAATAATAAACTACTGGGAGAGGATTTCTTTGAGTATTAAATAAAGTTAGCATTGGCACATTTGTGAAGACTATTGATAATTGTAGAGCACAAATGCAATGTCTAGCAGAGTATAACTAGAGGAGTTTCCCATTTTTAATGAATGTATCATTTAATAGCTCTTAGTGACCATGCACAAATGCAAAATTTAGGAAGCTGCCCTGTGAGTTTCCTTGCTTTTCCAGGGGGCATTGTAGATAGTTCAATAATCTGCTATTGCAAAATAATCATGCACGATACTCAACAGGAAAGTCAGGGTGTGAGGAGATGGTCCTGAAGGTATAGGGAGTGACCATAGAGGGAGCCGGGAGATGCAGGATAGTGGTGGGGAGACAGGTTGAGTAGGGGAATGGAACAGATTGGGGGAGCTCCAAGAAAATGATTGGAAAGGCTGATGGGAAGGGTTTGATGGAGCTATGAGGACAAGAGAAGGAAAAAAAGAATCTGCTATGAAGAGAAGACACCTCAGGTATTAAGGCAGAAAGACAGATAGAGTGAGGCCCTGTAACACAGTTGCAGGCAACCCCTGGTTTTGAGTTGTTTTAGTTTTTGGGCTGTGTGCCACTTATGGGCTGATTATGCACAGCAGGTTTTCATGTAAATAACATATCCATTGAACGATACATGCTGATCAGTGTCACAGCTTAAGCATAGTGGCTTCCACCTTGTCCCAACCGCACTTTCACTTGTGTACAAAATGATGTGCAACATCAAAAAAGGAAAATGGAGAATTTCTAGGTAACAGATCTCAGCAAGGTTTCTTCAGGCCACGTGTTAAGGAGACGAATAGGTGCTTGTGCAGGTTACCCAGATCCAAGGTCTCTGTAGTTCCTGTCATACTGTTATGTATTTCTCAACACCACAGCTTCCAGTGCAAAAACCTACAGAAAATTTATGGAAAATGTAAATGGAATGAATGGCCAGTGCCATTGTAAAAGGATTGTTTTTGTCAATTCTCTCTTGTCTGTCACAGTGCCCCTTTATGACAAAGGTGGTGTTGTCATCCTAATCATTTCTGAAGGTGAACATATATTGACTGTTACAATCAATCTCGGATAAATTCAATTACAGTAAAAGTTTCGAATCTGAGAGACAGGGAAATATCACAGTGAACAAGATGTCTATTTTCAAATTGAATAACTGCACTTAGTTGTTGTGTTCTGACAACATTATACAGAACTTGTCTCTTTTTTTTCAGGGAATGAATATTTGCCAGCCAACAACCAGGGCACACCGACCAGTCCACTTTGAATACAACAATTGCATCAGCGTTAGGAACTACAGGCCTGTCTACTGTGGGTCGTGCTCTGACAGGCGCTGCTGCACTCCATACAGAACCAGAACAGAAAGCATAGAGTTCAAGTGTAAGCACGGCAGGATTGAAAAACAGCAGATGATGTTCATTATTACCTGTGCTTGTCATTATAACTGCTCACAGGCTTAGAAATAATTGGAATCCTCTATCACATGGCAGCAATAATAGCAGCTTATTTCCAAACAACATTGTACAGTGTAAAAAACAGTTACTACTGTATATTGAAGATTTAAGTATGACATGTGTTTCCATACAGTTCAAATGGGAACATTTGTCTTTGAACTATTCCTATTTAATGCACAGTTCAGCTATTTTAACATTAAGTTTCCAATGCTAAAAAACACATCGTCCTTATAAAAAAGGTTGGTGAACAATTTAAGTTACTGCATGTCAATAATTAATTGCTTTGCAGAATTCATCTAAAGCTCTTGTTACTAGAATCTGAGGTTACATTTCGCTCTGCTGTTCGGTTACAAGTAACATGCCAGGAGCATGGTGCTTCAAAACCCTTTGGCTGTGGTATCTTTGAGACCTGCCTCTGGGAAATTCAATATCGCACATGGTGGTTCAATATCACTGGGGAGGGAGGTAGACATTTATAGATCAGTAGGGAAATGAGGGCCAATTATTAGCTAAAGGATTTGATGGGATGAGCTGTTTAGTAGTGAAGTTGAGGATGATTACAGCCAAGGGGCCTTTGGTTACTAAGGGTATGTTGGAGTCAGGCGTCAATGGGTGGGGGAGTATTGGATTTTGTTTCTGCTGGCAGATGAGGGGATCGTGGAGGAGAGTAAGTCCGAGATCTTGATGATGGGATTGTAATGATCACAAACTGGTGGGTGGGATAAAGGTAGCTGCTGTTAAGGATGTGGGAGGGAGGAATTCTGTTCAAGGAGAGCCAGGTACGTACAATATTTAAACAGCGCCCCCTGGGGTTAGGTTTCCATTTCTGGGCTTCACAGGCTGGGAGATGCTTAGGGAGCCCTGCACATATGCATTTCAAAGTGAGGTGCTGGGCAGACCCAGAAGGAAAATCTTAGACTGTGTACTGTAACTCCAGCTAGTTAATGAATATTCCATTCCATTTGATTTCTCACCGGAGTTAACTTGCGTGGTTCATAATAACATAGCGCTGCATGAATCAGCAGCCAAGCATGACTTCAAAAGCAAAATATACCAAAGCAGGAAATCAGAAATCAATGAAAATCCCAGAAAATGCAGGAAGTAACAGGCCAGGCTGCACCCATGGATTTGTGAAAGACGCAGGTATCATTTTAGGCCCGATGAAACATCACTAACCCAAAGTTCTGAGTTTACCTCTCCACAGATGCCGCTTGTTGTGCATTTAATTTTTTTTCTCTGTGAGGTGTGAGTGTCAACAATCACAGTTAGGCACTTGGGGAACCAATGGACATCTCCCAAAATGTATTTGCCAAGCTGTAAGCTCCCTCTGCTGGCAATACTAGATTGCACGAGGCACAGAGCAGCAATCAGCCCAGCTGAATGTGAATCTCTGCAGTGCGATGTGCCATAATATAAAAAGGAAACAATAGCTGCAGCATTGTCAAAGGTTTGGCAATTTCTTTTGATGCAAAGAATAAAGTATTTTTAAAGTTAAAAGTAATATTGCACATATTACTACTCAAAATGTATATTCTAAAGCCTTTTGCTTAAATAATGTATTATATGTAAATTTGTTTGTTAGTACACATTTCCATGCACTTTGTTTATGTAGTAATTATATTTTTTCGTTACTTGTCATTGTTTCTAAAGATGTATGTTATGAGGAGTGAGAGGATAATTAACTTTGTAAACAAAATCTCTTTGCTGTCATTTCTATCTGCATTTTCATCAAAAAGCAAGTACGAATTTAAAAAGAGGATATTTATGTTTTCACATGTTTTCATACACAGCTTTGCAGAACTGTCCTTGATTTTCTCCTCACTCTAAGGATAATAGAGGGTTACACACAAAAAGCCTTCAAGAATCTTGCTGCACAATCACCAAAAACACACCTTTGAGTCACTATGGCAGAAGATGTACTGAAATGAGTCGATGAATCTCCCACTTGATGCCCTTCCTCCCAACATCCACTGCTTGGACTCAGAGCTTAATATCAACTGAGGGACCAGGCTCTCAGCTCAGAGCATCAATCAGTGAGGAATATATCAATTAGGAGCCAAAACTAGTCACATTGCCTCTTCAGTATGTGTTAGTAACATCATGGATGAGCTGATTAAAAATAGTAAAAGAAATAAAAGTCAAATAAACTGCAGATGCTGGAAATCCGAAATAAAAACATGAGATGCTAGAAGCACTTGGTATATCAGGGTCCATCCATGGAAAAAGAAACAGTCAACATTTCTGATGGGGGTATCTGAATCTGAAAATGTTAAGTGTTTCTCTTTCCATAGATGTTGACTGACTTGCTGAGTGTTTCTGATCTTATTTTAGTAAAAGTTATGATCGGTTAAATCAGGAACTAATTGGTGGATGGAGTAAAATTTGTGTTTAAAAGTCCTGTAGATAGTCGCCAGATAAGACATCACTAAGCGACGGTCTATTAAAGCAACAGACTTGTGCAAGAGGGCTGTTGAGGTCTTGATTATGTGTTATACTATATTTGGGACGGGAATGGTTTTAATTATATAAGTTAATGGGTTTGACCAGGTTTTTTTTCTTGTCTCTTTGATATGATTGTCTACGAGAACTGCTTTGCCTTTCTAATGTGTTGGTGCTAGAGGAGGGTGGTTAAGGTTCAGTCTCTGACATCGCTAAGTGACTCTCACAGATATTACAAAGTAAAGGGTTGTATAAGAAGGGTGGTGGGAGGGGGGTGGGAAGGGGGTAACTCAGGGCTCCACCACCAATTTACAACAAATCCAGGGGAAGATGAGCAATACAGAAAAATTAGAAAATCTTACTATTGTATCATCTAATGATAGAAGCTTAAACTCTCCTTACAAGTGTTCAAAAGTTTTAGATTTCTTAAGTAGAAAGAAAATAGATATCATGCTGTTATAGGAAACATATCTTAAACCTATTGACATTCCCAGGGTTCAAAGCCACTTTTATAAACCCGTTGTGGCATCAGCTGATGGTACTCATATGAAAGGAGTTATGATACTAATGAGACGTAGTATTAATGCATGAATTGAAAGGACTGGCGCTGACAACGAAGGACGTCTAGCTTTTTGCTGTACATCCATTCAGGGTAAAAAAGTTGCATTCATTAGCCTATATGCCCCAACTATATTCGAGGTTGAAGTTTTTTCCCTCAATTACCTCATAATTACTGAAGTTAAGTGACTACCAACTATATGTTGGTTCGGACATGAATGCTTTAGTAAACAATAACCTCAATAAATCTTCCTCAACTATGTCAAGCTCTCAAGAATCTGCTTCCAAAGCACTTAACCTTTTTCTAACAGATTTAAATTTAACTGATGCATGGAGGGTGCATAATCCATCTGCTAAAGACTATACCTTCTTCTCCATAAGACATAAAACTTTCTCACAGATAGATTACATCCTTATATCCTCCGGTTTGCTGACTTTGGTACACTCAATAGAATCTATCTGATCACAACGCAGTTATATCTACTTTTTATTATGGCAAAATTAAAAATAAGGCTACTAGGTGGAGGTTTAACTCCACCCTTCTAAAAAAGGACGAATTTCTAACACAACTGAGAACAAAACTGACGGAATTTATAAATTTAAATAAAAATAGTGTCTCGGATGTGCCAGTGGTTTGGGCCTCCGTCAAGGATTTATAGACAATAGATAATAGGTGCAGGAGTAGGCCATTCAGCCTCTTGAGCCAGCACCGCCATTCAATGTGATCACGGATGATCATCCACAATCAGTACCCCGTTCCTGCCTTCTCCCCATATCCCTTGACGCCGCTATTTTTAAGAGCTCTATCCATCTCTTTCTTATGAATAACGCCATAAGGTTCAGTTCCCACCTACATAAAAGCCGGCTTCAAATGATTTCCACCCTAGAAGAACAATGTAAGGTTTTGGAGAATGATCTCAAAAGGAGATAACAAAGGAAAATGAGCTCAAAACAAAACAAGCAGAATTAGATGATTTATTAAGAAGCAGGGTAGAATATATGATCCATATAACCAAACACAAGTATTATGCAGAAGGCAGCAGACCGAGCCATCTTTTGGCACTAACGCTCAAACAACAGGAAGCTAAAAGGTCTACACCAGTGATTAGATGTGCTAAACGTGGAGTAGTATCTTCAACAGAGGAAATAAATGAGACATTCAAGAATTACTTTAAAGATCTGTATACAAGCAACTCAGTTCCTTCTAAGAATGACTTCACAGATTTTTTTTTAGTGTATTAGACCTCCCTACATTGTCATTAGAGGACACCAAAACTCTAGACTCTCCTGTTACACTGGATGAGCTGCTCAAAACAGTCAAAGCTACAAATAAGGGCCGTACACCAGGTATAGATGGCATACCTGTGGAACTTTACCTAGCACTTTGGGATATTCTTGGACCAATATGGTTAGAAACATTAAATTATGCTATTGGAAATGGCACTCTACATAGAGATCTAAACACAGCCCTGATCACAGTTATACCTAAGCCTGGTAAGAACCCCTTGGAGTGTGCCAATTACCGTCCAAACTCCTTGATAAATGCCAACCTCAAGATATTTTCCAAAGTCTTAACCAGCAGGCTTGAGATAGTAGTTGGGAAAATAATTAGCCCATATCAAACAGGCTTTATTAGGGACATCTCGCATCTGATATTCACCAGCTCTTACACAAACTGAGTGCAACACATAAAATCCCGCCTGCCTGTGGCCTGCTATTTCCAGATGCTGAAAAAGCATTTGATCACCTTGAATGGCCGTATCTTTGGAGAGTTCTAAAATAATTTATGTTTGGCGATAAATTTATCAATATGATTCAAACACTGTACGCTAATCCTTCAGCCCGGGTATGTGTGGGAGGAGGTTTCTCAGAGTTATTTGACATAGGACAGGGCACATGACAAGGGGACCCTCTGTCTCCTTTAATTATTACTATATCTATTGAACCACTTGCACATTTAATTAGAAACTCTCCTCAGATCTCCCCTATTACAACACGAGGGGTGATTGATAAGTTCGTGGCCTAGGATAGAAGGAGTCAATTTTAGAAAACCTAGCACATTTATTTTTCCTACATTTACACATTTAGTTCAGCAGTTGTAGAGCATACGGATCCCTTCTTTGTAGAAGTCGGCGTTTTGGATCTCCAGAAGTGGTCCACAGCAGGGGTGATTGATAAGTTTGTGGCCTGAGGTAGACGGAGATGAATTATTAACTTCAAACTTTCTGTATTATCACTCAATGAGTTGAACTGCGTGTGCACATAATGAGAGCATCTTAGACCTCCAGGTGGTCCACAGCAGGGGTGATTGACATTCATGGCCTAAGGTAGAAGGAGATGAGTTATACGTGAACGTGCAGTTCAATTCTGAGTGAAAATACATAAACAAGGGTTCTAATGGAAGGAAACTGAGCTGAAATGCTCACACGTGGAGCAACCAGGGTTTGTTTCCATACATTCAGCACTCAAACCACAACCTTGTCCTCACTGAAATCATTGGTTTGCTTAGATCTCAACCATAACTATACACATGTTCAATAGACATCAGGTTAATAGTGACTGTCAACTCCTTAGGCTCGTGATCCTTCTAGGCTGCTCCTATTGGTCTCTGCCATACTTCATAATTGTTGCATTAGGGACATTGCTCAAACTTCATACTCAAGAATTAAAAAGTGGTGACTTCATGTACTTTTCCTTCTGCCCACAGGAACAACCAGAGTTCTCAGGGTTTTCCCAAGTGCAGGGAAGACCCAGAAGCTGAACTCCATGTTATGGAGAGCTCACTGGCAGTTTCCATTTGCCACCTGGCTGGAGTTCTGCAGGGCCTCTACAGATTCCCTGCACTATGAAACTTGTGTACTTCAGGCAGTGACCTTTACCAAACTTATCCAGTCCCTCAGGATCTTCCACCGTTGCAGACTCTATTTATGCAGTGACAAATGTACCCTGCAGCTTCATTCCTTAAAATTGATTGCAATGAATTGCTAAAGGCCAACAGCTGTGAGGGGGCTGCAAGCTAAAACCTTGTGTTGACATTAGACGTAATGAGACTGTTCTGTGAGCCTGCCAACTCAAATTCTTACTTTTTAAGCAAATTTCATAAATTCTATTAGTGTGACTCATAATAATGTCTTAACGATAGGCAGCGATTTTTCAGCCCTTATTTCTTGATACAACTGGTCGAGGTACAACAAGAAATGTCTTGCCTCCATATGCAGTCAGTGATCATTTTACTTTATATTAGACTTTTCAAAATAAATCAAAGGATGTGGCTGAAAAAGAGACCAACCTTGATGATATCGTAAGACATCAAAGCTAGGTACCTGCAAAGGTGGACGAGGTACCTACCCCCAACTGTCCTCATATGAACTATATGGCTGGAGAAGGCATTTATTAATGGCATTATTTTAAAAGCAGGATAGCATACAAAACTTTCAGGAAACTGTTGAACTGTGAAATAACTATAGTACAAAATGAAAAGGTTGAAACTTGAAGGTAAGTGAGCCAATAATATGAAAGAGGGTTCCAAAAGAATTTTCAGATGAATAAAGAGTTGAAAAGAGGTGAGAGTAGAAATTGGACCACTGGAAAGATAGTAATGGGGGGAAAGAAATGGAAAGTGAACTTAGTAAGTATTTTGCATCATTCTTCACTATGGAATACACTAGCACCATGCCAGAAATTCTAGTGTCAGGGCGAAGAAGATAAGATAGACACTTTACTGTTCCCAAAGGAAACTGCAAGTACACAGTAGCAATGCAAGTGCACAGGTATACAAACTTACAAATATTAGAAGCGAAGTAAGAAAGAATAAAACACAAGTACCTCAAACAGTCTAACAGGAGGGGTTAATAGAGCCTAATGGCTGAGGGTAAGAACGACCTCATATAGCACTCTTTGGAGCAGTGCAGTTGTCTTAGTCTATTACTAAAAGTGCTCCTCTGTTCAGCCGAGGCGGCATGCAGAGGGTCAGAAATATTGTCCAGAATTGCCATAATTTTCTGTAGAGTCTTTTGTTCTACCACAGCCCCCAGTGTGTGCAGTTTGACTCCTATAACAGAGCCAACCTTTCCAATCAGTTTATTGAGCCTGCTGGCATCATCTGTGTTGATGCCATTACCCCAGCACACCACTGCACTGGCGACAACAGACTGGTACAACATGTGAAGGAGAGGCTTGCATACTCCAAAGGATATCAATCTCCTCAGGAAGTAGAGGTGACAGTGTTTTAAGCAAAGAGAGGAGGAATGGGCTAAGAATTCTATACTTGAATGCGCGTAGTGTCAGAAATAAGACAGATGAAGCTCAGATGAAAATGGGGAACTACGATATCGTTGGGATAACGGAGACATGGCTGCAAGGGGATCAGGCCTGGGAATTGAGTGTACCAGGGTATACGTGCTATCGTAGAGACAGACATATGGGAAGAGGGGGTGGGGTGGCCCTGTTGGTGAGGAATGAGATTCAGTCCTTAGCAAGAGGTGACTTGGGAACAGGGGAAGTAGAGTCTGTGTGGATTGAGCTGAGGAACAGTAAGGGTAAAAAGACCCTAATGGGTGTTGTGTACAGGCCCCCAAACAGTAGCGTGGATATTGGGTACAAGTTGATTAGGGAGTTAACATTGGCATGTGCTAAAGGTAATGTAGTTGTTATGGGAGATTTCAACATGCAGGTGAACTGGGAGAATCAGGTAGGTGCTGGACCCCAGGATAGGGAGTTTGTGGAGTGTCTAAGGGATGTATTTTTGGAACAGCTTGTGCTTGAGCCAACCAGGAACGAGGCTATTTTGGACTTGGTGATGTGTAATGAACAGGAATTGATAAGTGATCTTGAAGTAAAGGAGCCATTAGGAAATAGTGATCATAACATGATAAGTTTTAATCTACAATTTGAGAGGGATAAGGGCAGATCAGAGGTGTCAGTGTTGCAATTAAATAAAGGAGACTACGGAGTCATGAGGGAAGAGCTGGCCAAAGTTAAATGGGCGGATGCCCTGGCAGGAAAGACAGTGGATCAGCAGTGGCAGATATTCTTGGGCATAATACAAAAGATGCAAAAGCAGTTCATTCCAATGAGAAGGAAGGATTCAAAGAGGGGGAAGGGGCCACAGTGGTTGACAAAGGAAGTCAGAGATTGTATAGCATTAAAGAAAAAGAAGTATGACAGGGCTAAGATGAGTGGGAATACAGATGATTGGGAAAGTTTTAAGGAGCAGCAGATCTTAACTAAAAAAGCAATACGGAGAGAAAAAATCAGGTATGAGCTCAGTCTAGCCAGGAATATAAAAGGGGATAGCAAAAGCTTTTTTAGCTATGTGAAGAGAAAGAAGATAGTTAAGAACAATGTTGGCCCCTTGAAGAATGAATTGGGAGAAATTGTTATGGGAAACAGGGAAATGGCAACAGAATTTAATGCGTACTTTAGATCTGTCTTCACCAGGGAGGACACAAGCAATCTCCCAGATGTATGGATGGGCCAGGGTCATAAGATATCAGAGGAATTGAGACAGATTGACATTAGGAAAGAAACTGATGAGTAGACTGGTAGGACTGAAGGCTAATAAATCCCCGGGTCCAGATGGTCTGCATCCGAGGGTTCTAAAAGAGGTGGCTCAGGAAATTGCGGATGCATTGGTAATCATTTTCCAATGTTCCTTAGATTCAGGATCAGTTCCTGAAGATTGGAGAGTTTCTAATGTTGTCCCACTTTTCAAGAAGGGAGGGAAGGAGAAAACGGAGAACTATCGCCCTGTTAGCCTAACGTCAGTCATGGGGAAGATGCTCGAGTCCATTATTAAGGACGAAATAGTGGCACATCTAGATGGCAGAAATAGGATTAGGCCGAGCCAGCATGGATTTACCAAGGGCAAATCATGCTTGACTAATCTGTTGGAGTTTTTTGAGGGTGTAACAAGGATGTTAGACGAGGGTAAGCCAGTGGATGTTGTGTACCTAGATTTTCAGAAGGCATTCGATAAGGTGCCACATAGGAGATTGGTGAGTAAAATCAGAGCTCATGGCATTGGGGGCAGGGTTTCAACATGGATAGAAAACTGGTTGGCAGATAGAAAGCAAAGGGTAGCAGTGAATGGGTGTTTCTCGGACTGGCTGGAGGTGACTAGTGGGGTACCACAGGGCTCTGTATTGGGACCACAGCTCTTTACGATTTATGTCAATGATTTAGATGAGGGCATTGAAAACTATATCAGCAAGTTTGCTGACGATACTAAACTGGGTGGCAGTGTGACATGCGAAGAGGACGTTAGGAGAATACAGGGAGACTTGGATAGGCTGGGTGAGTGGGCAGATACTTGGCAGATGTCATTCAATGTGAATAAATGTGAAGTTATCCACTTTGGAAGCAGGAACAAGAGGGCAGAGTATTGTCTGAACGGTGTAGAGTTAGGTAAGGGAGAAATGCAAAGAGACCTAGGAGTCCTAGTTCACCAGTCAATGAAGGTGAATGAGCAAGTGCAACAGGCAGTGAAGAGGGCAAGTGGAATGTTGGCCTTTGTTACAAGGGGAATTGAATACAAGAGCAAGGATGTCCTTTTGCATTTGTACAGGGCCCTGGTGAGACCACACCTGGAATATTGTGTACAGTTTTGTTCTCCAGGTTTAAGGAAGGACATTCTGGCAGTTGAGGAAGTGCAGCGTAGATTCACTAGGTTGATTCCTGGGATGGCAGGGCTGTCTTTCGCCGAGAGATTGGAGGGATTGGGCTTGTACACGCTGGAATTGAGGAGATTGAGGGGATCTGATTGAAACGTTTAAGATAATTAAAGGATATGATAGGATTGAGGCAGGTAATATGTTCCAGATGTTGGGAGAGTCCAGTACCAGAGGGCATGGATTGAGAATAAGAGGTCAGTTATTTAAAACAGAGTTGAGGAAGAGCTTCTTCTCCCAGAGAGTTGTGCAGGTGTGGAATGCACTACCTCGGAAGACGGTGGAGGCCAATTCTCTGCTTTCAAGAAGGAGCTAGATAGATATCTGATGGATAGGGGAATCAAGGGATATGGGGACAAGGCAGGGACTGGGTATTGATAGTGAACGATCAGCCATGATCTCAGAATGGCGGTGCAGACTCGAGGGGCCGAATGGTCTACTTCTACACCTATTGTCTATTGTCTATTGACTCTGGCGCTTCTTGTACACATCCTCTGTGTTGGTGCTCCACTCAAGTCTGTCATCCAGGTGCACCCCAGGTACTTGTAGGTCCTCAGCACATGCACGTCCTCACCATCAATAATAACAGGGAACAGTGCAGGCTTAGTCTTCATAAAGTCCATCACCATCTTCTTTGTCTTACTAATGTTCAGCTACAGATGATTCAGCTTGCACCTCCACCAGGGCCCTGTATTCATCTTTTTGTCCTCAACTATTGCTGAGTCATCAGAAAATTTCTGCAGATAACATGACTCAGTGTTGAATCTAAAATCCCAGATAAACAGGGTAAGCAGTTAAGGAGCCAATACAGTCCCCTGTGGGGTCTTAGTGCTTCTTAAAGTCATGTTTGACATGCAGTGAGTGTAGCTGCTGTTACTAGGGAGAAGGTGCTTGGGAAGATGAAAGGTCTGAAGGTAGATAAGTAACTGGTCTAGATGGACTACATCCCAGGGTTTTGAAAGAGGTAGCTGAAGAGATTGTGGAGGTACTAGTAGTATCTTTCAAGAATCACTAGATCTTGGAATGGTTCCAAATGTCGGGAAAATTGCAAATGTCACTCCATTATTTAACAAGGGAGAGAGGGAAAAGAAAGCAAATTATAAGCCAATTAGCCTGACTTTAGTGGTTGGGAAAATGTTGGAGTTCTTTATAAAGGATGAGGAGTCCAGGTACTTGGAAGCACATGGAGAAATCTTGCCTGATAAATCTTTTAGAATCCTTTGAGGAAATAACATGCAAGATAGACAAAGGAGAATCTATGGATATTGGACACTTGGATTTTCAGAAGGCCTTTGATAAGGTGCCACACATGAGTCTGCTGAACAAGGTAAGAGCTCATGGTATTACAGGAAAAACACTAGCATGGATAGAAGATTGGCTCACTGGTAGGGGCATAGAGTAGGAATAAATGGCATATTTTCTGGTTGGCTGCTGTTAACTTGTGGTGTTCTGCATGAGCAGGTGTTGAGTTGTTTTGCAGGTGTAGGTGTTGGGCCAGGTTCTTTTCACCTTATGAGTTAAAGATTTTGATGATGGAATTGTTAGCTTTGTGCCCAAGTTTGTGGATGATACAAAGATAGCTGGAGGAACAAGTAGTGTTATGGAAGAAAGGAGTCTGCAGAATAACTTAAACAGATTAGGAAAATAGGAAAAGAAGTGGCAGATGGAATAAATTGTAGGGAAGTCATGTACTTTGGTAGAAGGAATAATGGCAAAGATTATTTTCTGATGGGAAGAAAACTTGGTGGAGCAATGGGTCTTGGGAATCCCATGCAGGATTCCCTAAAGGTTAACTTTCAGGTTAAGTCAGTGGTAAGAAAGGCAAATGCAATGTCAGCATTCACTTTGAAAGGACTAGAATATAACAGCTAAGCTGTAATGCTGAGGCTTTATAAGGCATTGATCAAATTGCTCTTGGAGTATCGTGAGCAGTTTTGAGACCCTTTTCTGAGAAAAAAAATGTCCTGGCATTGGATGGACTCTAGATGATGTTCATGTAAATTATTCAAGGAATGAAAGGGTTAACAAATGAGAAGTGTTTGATGGCTCTGGCATGTACTTGCTGAAGTTTAGAAGAATGAGGGGGATCTTACTGAAACCTATTGAATTTTCAAAGACCTAGATAGAGTGGATTTGAAGAGAATGTTGCTGGTAGTGGGGGTGTCTAGGACCAAAGGATACAGCCTCAGAATAGAGGGATGTCCCTTTTTAACAGAGATGAGGTGGAATGTCTTTAACTAAAGGGTGGTGAATTTGTGGAATTCCTTGCTACAGACGGTTGTAGAGGCCAACTCATTGAGTATATTTAAAGCAGATGCTGGTATTTTCTTTATTAGTAAAGGCATCAAAGATTACAGGGAGAATGGGGTTGAGAGGGGTCATAAATCAGCCTTGGTGGAATGGCAGAACAGACTCAATGGGTCAAATGGTCTAATTCTGCTCCTAATTCTTTTGGTCTTATGGTATAATTTTCAGAACTCATGCTGACAAATCATCATTATAAATAAATACAAATAAAGTTTATTCACTTGTTTATTCACATAATGTCATGGATTCTATAACTTAAATGGTAAATAATACATTACTATAATATAATAAGAATAATGGTAAGACTTTCATTACTCATTGCTTCTGCAGAGTAAGTCAGCAACTCATTATCTGTGTGTGTGTAAGATGTAGAAATCATGGAGTTGCTGTTAAATTTCTACAACTTCAGGCTGGAATTTGCCCTGCAACCTTACTCTTAGAGTGTTTTGGTACAAATGTTGGTTAAGAAGATATGCATTTGCTTGTCCTTTTTACACTGCTCTCAGATTCCTTGAAGAGGTTGATTCTTCACTCCTTATCTTCTGAAAGTTCCAGATGAAAAAAAATCATAGATCTTCTGCAGCCAAGTATAAATCGAATGAGAGACATTACTTAGAAAACTTTATGAGGCTGCCCTTTAAAGTTATGTATTTGCTTGAAGTATGTGTTCGTGAACAATGTTAATAATTTATCTCAAAGAGTTTGAAAACAAAAGAAGTAATGCGTTTATTGCATGAAGCTTTAAAGATCCCATCTCAACATTACATTTGCTTTTGGCCCCAATTTCAGTTAAGATTTCTGTAAGGTAAGTATGTTAGGTGTTATGGATAAAGAGCAATTAAATGACTTTAGGTATCATGACCAATAATCTAATTGAATGACAAAATACCCCATTTCTATTCCTCTCCACCCATGCGCATGTTATTATATTAGTCTGATTCACTTGCATTGGGAAGGATATTGGTTTGGATTTTAAATTATTCTTCTAAAATTCTTATCAAGCCAAAGCAAAGTATAATTCTAGTTTGGATTCAAAATGTTCCTTTCTTCAAGCTTTGCTCTTACAGCCAGTACTACACCAGGTCACTCATAATCAGTACAGGAACCCTTAAGAGAATTTAATTTCTTTCCACTTCTAGCTCTTTATAATTTCCTCTGATTTATATACAATTACTTAGCAATTTATTCCTGATACCGAGTATGTGTCTGAAGTGCTATGTAGCCAACCTAGGATACAGAGCATTGTTCTTCAACAAAGCCTAAAATGCCACCTCTGAAATCCTTGGGAGCTAGTCCATTCTAATGCTCCATCATTCTCCACTATTTGCCAGCTTAGATTAAATTCCTGCATAAATTCCAGCATTATTTTCAGCAATAATGCTTAGCAGGACAACTTCAATTGATACATGTCACTCATGATTCCATTTAATTGATAAGTTTGTTATTGGCTAGATATAGCTGGTTCTTCATTTGCAAAGATCAGGAGGGAAGAAGAGCCCTCAGGAGTGAAAGCACAAACATTGGCGACTGTAGAGGCCAATACTAGATCTGCAGACTCTGGAGCAGTAGGGTCACAGCTGGGACGCAGGCGCTTGTGTAGTAGAATCCTTCCTGTGTCTCCTCTTCTCTTCAGCAGTTGCTATCCAACTGACAAGTTTGGTTTGGCTAGATAATATCAATTATAAAAAAATCCTAAGAAGCTTAAGTTGAAATGTTCCTTAAAATACTGAAGGATGGAATTCTTTCATTGGAGTCATAGAGCCATAGAAAAGAAACAGGTATTTTGGCCCATCTAGTCTGTGCAGAACCATTTAGTCTGCCTGCTCCCATCGACCTACACCGAGACCATCGCTCTCCATACCTCTACCATCCATATAGCATTGTAAACTTCTCCTAAATGTTGAAATCGAGTTTGCATGCACCACTTGTGTGGGAAGCTCGTTCCACACTTTTGTGTCCTTCTGAATAAAGAAGGACACATGTTCCCCTCATGTTCCCCACAAGCTTTTCACTTTTCGCCATTAACCCATGACCTCTGGTTGTGGTCCCACCCGACTTCAGTACAAAAAGCCTGCTTGCATCTACTCTATCTATACCCCTCATAATATTTTACCTCTAACAAATCTCAACTCAATCTTTTGTATTCCAAGGAATAAAATCCTAACTTATTCGATCTTCCCTTATCACATAGGTCCTCCAGATTTGGCAACATCCTTGTAAATTTTCTCTATATTCTTTCAACCTTACTTACATCATTCCTTTAAGTATGTGCCCAACACTGCACACAGTACTCCAAGTTAGGCCTCACCAATGTCTTATACAACTTCAACATAACATCCCATCTACTGTGATTTATGAAGGCCAGTGTGCCAAAAACTTTATTTATGACCCTATTTACCTGTGACACCACTTTCAATTAATCATAGACATGTATTTTCAAATCCCTTTGTTCTATTACACTCCTCAGTGCACTACGCCTACCCTGGTTGATCCTACTGAAATTCAATACCTCATACCTGTCTGCATTAAATTCCATCTGCCATTTTTCTGTCCACTTTTCCAGCTGGTTGAGATGCTGCTGCAGGCCACGAAAGCCTTCCTCGCTGTCCACTACATATCTAATCATGGTATTCTCCACAAACTTGCTGATCCAGTTAACCAAGTTATCATCCAGACCCAGCCTCAATCTCCACAGCACTCCACTAGTCACAGGCCTCCAGTCAAAGAGCCAACCATCTACTATCGCTCTCTGGCCTCCCACAAAGCCAGTGTCTAATCCAGTTTACAAGCTCATCTTGAATACCAAGCAACTGACCCTTCTTGACCAACCTCCCATATGGGGATCTTGTCAAATGTCTTACTAAAGTCCATATAGACAATTCTAATGTTCTTTTCTGACCCAATGTTACTTTTCAAACATGCTTGGAACTTTTGAACTTCCGTCCTCAAATACTCATCATCCTCTAATTTATACAGAGATGGGTACCTTTATGTGACCCTTGAAGGCTGACATTGAAAAATAGATATCTGCTGCATGGGATGAAATGATATCATGTATGTCTATACTGTTAGATAGGCACATGGATGAAAGAAAAATGGAGGGAAGCATTAGATTGATCTCAGTGTAGATTAAAAAGTTGACACAATACCATGAGCAGAAGGACCTCTACTGTGGTGTCTTGTCCTATGTTCTAATCTTGGGTTAATCATATGAAGCAAATGACATGCCAATATTCAAAAGATAGGAAGCATGGAAACTCTTAAAAACAGGTATTTTCTCCACTATGCTAAAAATCAGCCATAAAAACATAAGAAGTAGAAGTAGGCCACTTGACTTATCAAGGCTCCTCTGCCATTCAAAGTTTTGGAGATTCATTTATTATCAATGTATACAACTCTGAGATTCTTCTTCTCCATTTAGCCACGAAACCAAGAAAAAAAAGAATGTCAACACGATTATCAACCTCCAACACTCCCCCTTACAGGAATGCAACAAGAATATCGGCCCCCAAATACCTCTCACCTCACACAAAAAAACGAACACAAGCACAACAAGAACATTGACCCCCAAACCCCCTCTCCCTGCACAAAATGCAAAAAAAGAGAACATTGGCCGCCAAATATCCACCTCCCTGCACAAGAAACTAACAAGGAAATGCAACAAGAACGTCGACACCCAGATTCCCCTCCCCCACACAAAACGGCATAAGAACACCGACCTCCAAATCCTTCCCCCCCCCCCCCACCACTGCACAAAAAAAACAGAGAAAGAACAGGAGAAAACACAGAATATAAAAAAACTAGAACACTAAAAGAAAAGTCCACAGTCCCTCGTCCAAATCCATGTCCATATACAAAACGCAGAAAACCTTGGTGACATCCTCTGGGCATAGTGACAGGGCACACAGGTTCCCCTTTCTGGCTTTGGAGCAATCCCAACAGTGGTCAGGAGGCAGCAGCTGGCATTCCCCTTCCACATTTGCCTCAATATTGAATCTCCCTCGTCATCAAGGCATTGGCTAATCTTCAGTCTCAGTGGCATTTTCCTGCAGCCTTGATACCACTGAGTTTCTTATTGCCCAGAAATCTATCAGTTTCTGTTCTGAATATTTAATACCCTGTTTATCTCCTGAATTAAGTAACATTTTCATACTTTTCAAAGTGAATATAGCCATTAATAAACATATGTAGAAAAGTAGTCCATAAGACTAATCCAGTGGTAAGGTTTATATAATGATAAGTCAACAAATCAAAACAAAAACATTTGAAATTTACTGATGGCTCTTTGTATGAATGGAGTCCAAGTTCCATGTCACGTAGGCCAGTTTCCTGTAAGGACTTTTAACCAGAAGAGAAAAGAACTCCGCTCCCATGTTTAATACAAGTTTGATTGGAATATATTATCAGTAAAAATGTCTAACACAGCACATTAGCACACTATCTACAGAAGACAAGTATTTGAATCATTAGATTAAGGTGTGTGCTGAAAAGAATAGCAACATAAAATGCAGTAGGAATCAGGAGTCAACGTGCAATTCACTTGTAGTGAAGATAATGTTATCATACAAATCCTTAGAACAAAGGTCAAATGCATTTTTAAAATCAATTTCTTATCTACATAAGTTCCTATTGAATTAATAGATATGAGTACTATTATTCAAATAATTTTTATTTAACAATACCTTTTTACATAAATCTTATTTCCATATAAAGCACAATTTTGCTAGAGTTGTAATAAATTTTGGCATTAGTCAAATCTAGTATTACATGCTTGGTTAACTAGCATTATATCTTGTAGTTAACAGCACAAGTCTGCTAGTAAAGACAATCTAATGACATTTTGGGCAGTGATACAAAATGTCAGCCTGAACTCAGATTAAAACATGAACATTGAGTACCGTCTTTAACAAGAATGATTTTTATAAGGTTTTCTATTTTGAGCAACTTTACTGTATTTAAGTTTGGAAGCGTGATTATTAGAATTTTTATGACTAATAATTCTATTCATGTTATGACTAATATTTTGTAGTGATGTAGTAATATTTTGTAGACAGCATCTATGGAAAAAAGTACAGTTATTGTTTCAGGCTGAAACTCTTTGGCAGAACTGGAGAAAGAAAGCTGAGGAGTTGATCTAAAAGGTGAGGGGAGGGGAGAGAGAACCACCTGGTGATAGGCGAAAACAGGAGGGGGATGGATGAAGTAAAGAGCTGGGAAGTTGATTGGTAAGATGAGCTGAAAGAGGGAAAAGGGGATAGGAAATAGAGGGGTTGGGGTGGGTTGGGGGGCATTACCAAAAGTTTGAGAAATTGATGTTCATGCCATCAGGTTGGAGGCTATCCAAATGGAATATAAGGTGTTGTTCCTCCAACCTGAATGTGGCCTCACCTCAACAGTGAAGGAGGCCATAGGTGGACATATCAAAATTAGAATAGGAAGTGGAATTAAAATGGGTGGCCAAAGGGAGATCCCGCTTGTTCTGGCAGAAGGAGTGTAGATACTCAGCAAAGCTGTCTCCCAATCTACATTGGGTCTCACCAATGTACCGGAGGCCACACCAGGAGCACCAAACACAGTAAATGACCCCAACAGATTGACAGATGAAGTGTCGCCTCACCTGGAAGGACTCTTTAGGGTCCTGAATGGTAGTGAGGGAGGTGGTGTAGGGGCAGCTGTAGCACTTGTTCTGCTTTCAAGGGTAAGTGCCAGGAGAGAGATCAGTGGGGAGGGACGAATGGACAAGGGAGTCACGTAGGGAGCAATCCCTGTGGAAAACAGAAAGTTTTTACAAATAACAGGGTGGGAAGCGACGTAGTCCAGGTAGCTGTGAGGGTCCATGGGTTTATTATAGACATCCCTGGATAAGCTGTCTCTGGAGATAGAGACGGTGAGATTGAGAAAGTGGAATGGAGATGTCGGAAACAGACTAGGTGAATTGAGGGCAGGGTGGATGTTGGAGGCAAAATGGATCAAATCAACAAATTCAACATGGGTGTAGGAAGAAGCACCAAAGCAGTTGTCGATGTAGTGTAGTACAAGTGTGGGACGGTCACCAGTGCATGTGGTTCCACATTGTCAACAAGCAGGTGCTGAGATTCATGCGATCGCCCATGGCTAACCCTTGTGTTTGACGGAAGTGGGAGGAGCCAAAGGTAAATTATTGAGAGTGAGAACAGGTTCCGCTAGTCAGAGGAGTGTGGTGGTGGGGGGAGCGGGTTAGGTCTGTGTCCATAAGAAAACAGAGCTTTGAGGCCTTCTTGGTGGTGGGTGGTGGTGTATAGGGACTGGATATCCATAGTAAAAATGAGATGATGGAAGCCACAGGACTTGAAATCCTTGAAAAGATCAAGAGACCATAAACATTTGTTTCCTACCAGTCTGTGTCTGTAATTATGTATATTTCCTTATGGTGTAGGGTATTGTATCAGGCATCAAAGAGTTAATAATTGATCACATTGCAGTCACTTTCTAGAACAATGCTTGAATGCGGGGTTCCCAACCTGGGGTCCAAGGATCCCTTGGTTATTGACAGGAGTCCATGGCATAATAAAACCCCTGTTCTAGTGAGAGTTTGAGTATAAATATCTCCCAGCTCATAAGACAGCCCTTTTGCTTAACTCCAATGATATAAGGGAATACATCATGGAATCTGAATATTTCTAAGGTGATGATATCCTGAGATGATTTAAATTAATTTACTCATTATCCTCTTCCTTTAATGAATAAATGATATCAACAGGAAAAAAAATCACTGGAAAGGAAAAGTCAGAAAACTGAAAAAAAGCTGGAAATCTGAAACAAAGATGGTAAATGCTAGAAACACTCTGAAGGCCAGGTTTACATTAATAACACATAAATGTACATTATTTGGAAAGAATGGCTTAATTACAAATATAGCCAGCATCTTCCAAAATAAAGAAGACAGAATAAATCCTTAAAAGCTCAAATTCAACCCTTTCAGCAGCTAATTTCCCTTTGTTTGGTTTCTGAGTGGATCTTATGATGCAAATATCAGCACTTAGGATGTTCAGTCATTAATTGTAATCCATTGCTTTCAAGTTGGTACATTAGCTGGAGTGGATTTGTCAAGCCCTTTCCCAAATCTTCCATGGAATGTGGAGTTGAACTTAATGCCAGTGAGGAGCTGTGTCCCAAATTCCAACTCAGAAATCCTATGTCTCTCACCCACCATAAATCTTTGGACTTACATATTGGAAGCATACACTCAGTAGTCACTTTGCTCATTAAGGCAACTATCTAATCAGCCAACCATGTGACAGCAACTCAGTGCATAAAAGCACATAGACGTGGACAAGAGGTTCAGTTATTGATTCAGACCAAATATCAGAATGGGGAAAAATTGTGATCTAAGTGATGTCGACTGTGGAATGAATGATTGTTGGTGTCAGAAGGTGTGTTTAGAATATCTCAGAAACTGCTGATCTCCTGAGATTTTCAAGAAAAAAAAAGTTTCTAGAGTTTACAGAAAATGGTGCGATAAACAAAAAAAAAACATTCAATGAGTGGCAGTTCTTTCGGTGAAAATGCCCTGTTAATGAGAGAGGTACAGGGCTGGAGAGGAAGGAATCTAGTAAGAGAGGAGAGTAGACCATGGAGAAATGGTAGAAAGAGGGTCACCCAGGGGGAGTAATAGGAAGGCGAGAAGAGATAAGAGGCCAGAGTGGGGAATAGAAAAAGGGGGAAGGAGGAGAGAAACCATTTTTATCAGGAGAAATTGATGTTCATGCTATCAGGTTGAAGCCTACCCAAACGGAATATGAAGAATTTAAGAAAGTGTACGCTCTTTAATTGTACTGAATATTTAAAATCATTCACGTTGAAAAAATTGGATTGATGCTGATATAGGTCAGGCTACTCACATGTGTGTTGGATGCCTTTTGAACACAAAACCAACTCCCACTTTTGCTGACAGGATAAATACGATTGCACCATAGGAGATGCAAATGAGTGCAAGGACAATGTTACGGAAATCTTTACCCATCCCAGGAGGAATGGATGGATAAACTAAGGCTTTTCTTCACAGGGAGAGGTCAGGGGATATGGAATGGAGGCACAATCATGTTGTATCAAAATATGAAGGGACTAGCTACAGTAAAAGAGAAAAAATAGATGGCATCATTTATTTGTTAGAAGGATTAGAAGGGGAAAGAGAGGATGGCTGTGTCCGGAAATTACTTCCTGAAAGCATGGTTGTGTAATTTAATTTCTGTGGCTTCAGGGCTATACACCAGAGATGTAAAGTGAGATTAGGTCAGACCACTTTTATATAACTGGCTCAACAATGACTTAACGGTCTCGGCTGCCTTTTGTAAACAGACTCACTATTTTTATTATAAGACAGTAAGTCAATATTTATTTAATCTGATTAAACCCATAATGACTTTAAAAGTTTGCTATAGTCTTTGGTGAAATACCAAATCTCCTCAAATCTATAATTTCGGCCGTATTTATTTAATCCAATTAACCTAATTCCCATCTGTAGAGGTTTGCTAGAATATTTGGTGAAATACCAAATCTCTTCAATCTCCTAATCAAGCAGGGCCACTGGCTTGCCTATTTCATGATTGCATGAATGAGTTGAGCCCAGAATAGACCTTCAGAGATGTTGACACCCAGGAACTCAGAGCTGCTCATTCTTTCCACTGCCGAGCAAATGATGAACACCAGTGTGTGTTTCCTCAACTTCCTCTTCCTGAAGTCCACAATCAATTCCTTGGTCTTACCTTGGACGTTGAGGACAAGGTTGTTGTTGTGACATCACTCAATCAACTGATCTAACTCACTTCTATACGCTTCTTATCACCATCTGAAATTCTGTCAACATTAGTTGTTCACTGGCCAATCTATGGATGGCATTTTAGCTGTGCCTGGTCACACAGTCCTGAGTTTAGAGAGAGTAGAACAGTGGGCTAAGCACACATCCTTGAAGTGTGTCTTTGCTGATTGTCAGCGGGGAGGAGATGTTAATACTGATCTGCACTAACTGTGGTCTCCTGGTGAAGAAGTCAAGGATCCAGCTGCAGAGGGAGGAATAGAGGCCCAAGTTTGAAGCTTGTTGTTCATAACATCAAATTTAATAAGTAAACACAACTTGAGTCTTTTTTTAAATTTGGAACTCTTTTACATTAGTAACGAAATGACCTTCAGGGAAGGTCATAAAGAGAGGAGGGATGTTGAGAGGCACCAAGAAGTAGAGTAATAACACAAGTATGGCTAGAAGTTCCCTTAACTAATCACAAGCTACTGGAGATACAAAGAGTTAATCTTGAATCAGCATAAATTGAATCTGGGTTTAGTGGAGGGACATAACGCCATCAGTTTTTGGTTATGTGCACCAGCAAAACCAAAGCACTATCGAGGTACAGCTAGAACAAAGTCCAGAAATTAAGAGTGGCTGAACATCATTTTGTATTCTAAATCTGATTGTATCACCTCAGAGGTGTTTGAACTACTACTGGAAAAGAACACAAAGAATCCAAAGTATCTGATTAATTCTCTTGAGATCCTTAAGTGGGATCATCTTTTGATTGAATTATCTGATTCACTCCTTCTGATATGACATTCTGGAGGTGGTGGTGTGGGTGTAGGTCGGGTTGATCAGGTGTCCCTCTAATCAAAAGGTCACAGATGTTGGTGCAGTGTTACAACAAACATTTATTTGACAAGTCTTGATTCACAAGGACACAGGTGCCCTTTCTGGCCAGGGCTTTCTTTAGAGGCAAGCTGCCCTTATGTATGGCTTCATAACATCTAGTTTAAATCGCTCTTACAAGTCTCTTCGTGTTAATGTCCATGACACTGCTTGTGTTTAGGGCAGCAATGAAGATCCTCCATCTCTGGTGGGGTTCAGGGCTTCCTTCATTACATTAGCTTCCTCCAGGTTTTCACGATCGTCAGTCATGCAGATCCAGAGCGGGGACTCCGGAGTATCATCACACTCAGATGTGAAAGGATTCTTCATTGCTGTTTCCCTAACAATTTTGTTTTACCAGTTAGGGTTGTTAGCCCTACCCCACTGCCCCCTCCCCTTCCCCCAAACCTGGAGGACTGGTGGATCACTCTCAGTCTGTCCTCTACACTTTGGCCTGTATGACATGGGTGACCCTACCAAGAACCAAAGCGTAAAGCCCTCACTCCAGCCAAAATGGCGCTCCATGTCATTGAGGCACGACTAGGTTGTGGTCCTCTAGAAGGCTCTTTATGTACAGTACTCGTGGCATAATCATCACGTTTACAGTAAAGCAGGGGCTTTTTTTTTGCTGGTGCCCTGCTCCCAACTACAATCAGCAAACTAAAATGGCCACGTGCTGAAAGGCACCATGTTCCAAGTAGGTGAATGTGTGACCATTTGACCTGCACTCCGTGCACAATTGTTCGAGCAGGGTTAAAATTGCTGCCGCCGGGGTGTGAGTTGCACGTAGGTTTAAGTTTACTGTGGCCAAGTCATGCATTCGCAGGATATAAACATCATGACAATTAGCCTTTTTGCAGCACAGTAACAAACGTTATACAGTACGGAGTTGATATATTCAGGACCCATCGGCTAGCGGGAAGGGGCAAAAATAAAAAAAAACAAATGGCTCCAGAATCCAAGGACTTTTCACGAGGGGAGGGGGAGAGGATTAGTGGAATGGGGCAGAGTTTCAAATATACACTGGCATTACTCGCGGTAAATCGGTTTGAGCTGTTTAACACTGACATAAGCAGATTCAGCCTCTGATGTAACAGTGGTAGCCAGGGATACGTTTTAGGCTAATCCTTTTAATTCCCATCGTGAGCCAGTTTTAACTTTACCTCGGCTCGGTCTCGCTGGAGCCCAAGTACAACTAACCCCATTTGTTAACTGCACTATTGGCGTGTCCGCGGGAAACAGCGGAGCACCAGAATTCCTGAACCAAGGCGGGACTAACAAAGTCTATAAAATGGCCCTAGGTGACTGGCTGGGCTGTTCGTTGTACAAGGGGAAATAGCTAGACTTCACGCCTCCGAACTTGTCTGGTTCGCGGGAAGCACTCACCTCAGCATGGCTCAGAACTCGACAAACAACAGACAGATATTTAACAAGCCCAGGGTAAGAGTCTCGTTGCTTTGCCAGCGGGGCAGTTGTAAGTTATTTTAAACCGGTTTTGTATCAAACCGCTTAACCGAAACTAGATGTGTAACAATAGACACTAGGCTTAAGAGGAAGATCCTGGTCAAGAATGATTTATTGGTTTGACTGCTTATTGTTTTCATTTACATATCTGCTAAATTCAGTTTATTTCAATTGTTTACGTGTACTTCCGGGCCGGTTAACACTGGGTTTTGGAGTGGCTGCTTGTTTGGTCTCAGAACAGGACGGGTTGTTGGCGCTGTAATCCTAAAGGAGATTAATTGCTAACTAAAACAATTGAAATTTTAGGGATTATTGCCATTATAAAAATTGAATTTTTGGTATTAGTATAAAACGAGCTGAAATCATGCCCAAGGTTTTGAGAACCTTTTGCCATTATTACTGTAAATCCTAAAATAAATTAAATGTTAGTTTATAGTTGTAAAACAAGAGAAAATCTGAGAGGACGAGTTGTAGTTTCCAGGAATATGTTGAATGCATGTAGAATATCTGTAATGCGTATTCCATTTGTAAGGTATGCCCGCCTCAAAATCAGTTGATACCTGGCCCTTGCACTCTGTAAACTGTCAGATTGCTTGTCCAACAGCCAGTACCAAATGATGGAACCAAAGAAATGGACATGTGGAGAAATTCATGGTGCTCTATGTTGATGCACAATTCAAAAGAAAGTGGAGTATTTGTTCAATGTAGGGGTCAAGGGTGCCAACAAACAGATACATCAAGTAGATGAGAGGGCAAGCAGTTCATCAGCCTTTGCAACAAAAGTAAGGAGATCCCAACCTCTTTTTATGCCATTGATTCGGAGCATTCGGGTCTGTGGACCCTGTGCCTTAGTGAGTCTGCATCAGGAGTAGCGTGTATAGTTTTGGTGGTTTTCCCTAAGAGGGCATATCGTGAAGATTTGTTTTACATTTTATGGGATGATAGGTTTGCAGTTTGATGGAAGATTGCGGAGACTGGAGCTTATTCCTTAAGATTTAGAAGACTCATCAAAACACAAAATTCCTAAAGGGCTTGCAGGCTGAATGCAGGGAGCAGCTGAGGTGTCTAGGATCGGAATATAGTTCTCGGATAAAAGGTATATGGGAGATGAGGAGAAATCTCTTCACGGGGAGAGGAGAACCTTTGAAATTCTGCACTATGGAAGCTGATACATTGCATTTATTCAAAAATGGTGATCAGGAGATTCCTGGGTGTTGAGGGAATATGGGGTTAGCACTGGAATATGGTGGTGCTGGCACAGAACATTGGATATCATCTCAATAAGTGGTGGAGCAGGTTTAAAAGTTTCTTCCTAATTATCTTAATGTACTTTCATTCATGTCATTATAAAAGCAGCAATTATATTCAAATAAAAAAGGGAGGGACTGAAGCTGTTATTTTGAGTTCCTGCCTGAGATTTGTCCCCCTAGGGATTGCTTCCATTCGTCGTCTTGGGAACGATGTGAAGTTGAAGGACTCTACAGTTCATGTTCTCAGTATTATTTAATTAGAATATATACTTATTCATTCATTCTATTTGCAGTTTGTCTTTTGCTCTTTGGGTGTAGTTTTTCTGTTTATTGATTCTATTGCATTTCTTTGTTTTACTGTGAATGGCTGCAAGAAATTGAATCTCATTGTGACGTACATACATTGATAATAGAAACATAGAAAACCTACAGCTCAATACAAACCCTTTGGCTCACAAAACGGTGCCGAATATGTCCTTACCCAAGAAACTACCTAGGGTTACCCATAGCCCTCTATTTTTCTGAGCTCTTTATACCTGTCCAGGAGTCTCTTAAAAGACCCTGTTGTATCTCCCTCCGGCAGTCCATTCCACGCACTCACCACTCCCTGTGTTTATCTAAAAAAAAATCCTGATATCTTCTTTGTACCTACTTCCAAACACCTTAAAACTGTGCCCTCTCATGCTAGCCATTTCAGCCCTGGGGAAAAAGCTTCTGACTATCCACATGATCGATGCTCTCATCATCTTGTACACGTCTATCAAGTCACCTCTCATCCTCCGTTACTCCAAGGAAAAAAGGCCAAGCTCACTCAACCTATTCTCATAAAGAATGCTCCCCAATCCAAGCAACATCCTTGTAAATCTCCTCTGCACCCCTTCTATGGTTTCCGCATCCTTCCTGTAGTGAGGCAACTAGGACTGAGCACAGTACTCCAAGTGGGGTCTGACCAGGGTCCTATATAGCTGAAACATTACCTCTCGGCTCCTAAACTCAGTCCCATGATTGAAGGCCTGTGCACCGTATGCCTTCTTAACCACACAGTCAACCTGCTCAGCAGCTTTGAGTGTCCTATGGACTGAGACCCCAAGGTCCCTCTGATTCTCCACACTGCCAAGAGTCTTACCATATAGAATATATATACTATATTCTGTCATCATATTTGACCTATCAAAATGAACCACCTCACACTTATTTGGGTTGAACTCCATCTGGCACTTCTCAGCCCAGTTTTGCATCCTATCAATGTCCCACCATAACCTCTGACAGCCCTCCACACTATCCACAACACCCCCAATCTTTGTGTCAACAGCAAATTTACTGGGCTATCCCTCCACTTCTTCGTCCAGGCCATTTATAAAAATCACGAAGAGTAAGGTTCCCAGAACAGATCCCTGAGGCACACCACTGGTCACCGGCCTCCATGCAGAATATGACCCATCTACTCTTTGCCTTCTGTGGGCAAACCAGTTCTGGATCCACAAAGCAATGTCCCCTTGGGTCCCATGCCTCCTTACTTTCTCAATAAGCCTTTCATGGGGTACCTTATCAAATGTCTTGCTGAAATCCAGATACACTACATCTGCTCTACATTTATCAATGTGTTTAGTCACGTCCTCAAAAAATTCAATCAGGCTTGTAAGGCACAACCGTCTTTGACAAAACTGTGCTGCCTATTCCTATTCATATTATGCCTCTCCAAATGTTCATAAATCCTGCCTTTCAGGACCTCCATCAATTTAACCAACCACTGAAGTAAGACTCACTGATCTATAATTTCCTGGGCTATCTGTACTCCCTTTCTTGAATAAGGGAACAACATCTGCAACCCTCCAATCCTCCGGAACCTCTCCTGTCCCCATTAATGATGCAAAGATCATCACCAGAGGCTCAGCAATCTCCTCCTTCGCCTCCCAGAGTAGCCTGGGGTACATATCTTCCAGTCCTGGTGACTTATTCAATTTGATGCTTTCCAAAAGCTCCTGCACATCCTCTTTCTTAATATCTACATGCTCAAGCTTTTCATTCTGTTGCAAGTCATCCCTACAATCACCAAGATCCTTTTCCGTAGTGAATACTGAAGCAAAGTACTCCGTAAGTATCTCTGCTATCTCCTCCAGTTCCATACACACTTTTCCACTGTCACACTTGATTGGTCCTATTCCCTCACATCTTATCCACTTGCTCTTTGCATACTTGTAGAATGTCTTGGGGTTTTCCTTAATCCTGTCTGCCAAATTCACTTTGAATTTGCAATGCCTGTTTGGTCAGAATCTGGAATCCTAAATACTGTATACTAATACTAAATGGGTTCTGCACATAGTGCTAAAGTGAAATCATGGACCACTTACAAAACTGTGAAATCAGTCCCAATATTTAAAGAATGTTCACACTAATTTTAATTGCACCATCCCTATTTTCCCCAGTCATCCTTTCCTCTGTTTGCTAACAGTAGATGCCATATCTCTTGCTAGCAACACTCTGAGGCTGAAGCAGTCTGTTTGTTATCTTGGTATCATGTTTAACCACAAGATTATCTACTGAACACAGATCATCCAGTTCATGGAGGTCATAGGTTGGAGAATTGAAATGGAAGGTAGTGAATATCCACTATTTAACTTAGGAAGACATAAATATATAACCATATAACAATTACAGCACGGAAACAGGCCATCTCGGCCCTTCTAGTCCATGTCGAACGCTTACTCTCACCTAATCCCACTGACCTGCACTCAGCCCATAACCCTCCATTCCTTTCCTGTCCATATTTCTATCCAATTTTGTTTTAAATGACAATACCGAACCTGCCTGTACCACTTCTACTGGAAGCTCATTCCACACAGCTACCACTCTCTAAAGAAATTCCCCCTCATGTTACCCTTAAACTTTTGCCCCCTAAGTCTCAACTCATGTCCTCTTGTTTGAATCTCCCCTACTCTCAATGGAAAAAGCTTATCCACGTCAAATCTATCTATCCCCCTCATAATTTTAAATACTTCTATCAAGTACCCACTCAACCTTCTACGCTCCAAAGAATGAAGACCTAACTTGTTCAATCTTTCCCTGTAACTTAGGTGCTGAAACCTAAGTAACATTCTAGTAAATCTTCTCTGTACTCTCTCTATTTTGTTGACATCTTTCCTATAATTCAGTGACCAGAACTGTACACAATAATCCAAATTCGGCCTTACCAATGCCTTGTACAGTTTTAACATTACATCCTTCCTGTACTCAATGCTCTGATTTATAAAGGCCAGCATACCAAAAGCTTTCTTCACCACCCTATCCACGTGAGATTCCACCTTCAGGGAACATGTTCCAGATATGCTGGAACATTGAGTTTTGGCCCAGTTAAAATAGTTAAGGATAGTATTTGCAACTAAAAAGGAGCAATATGAAGTTGCTTGAGGGAAAGGTATTAAGGCTGATGATTGGGAGCAGTTTAAACTTAGGCAAAAATAGAGAAAAGATTAATTAAGAGTGCAAAAATCAAGTATGAGAATAAAGTTGCAGTGAACAAACAATGGACCATAAAAGCTTCTAAAGACATGTAAAGAGGAAAGAAAAGTCAGGTAAGAACTGTCTCCTGTGGTTCATGCTCCTCTCCTATCAGATTCCTTCCTCTGCTGCCCTTTACCTTTCCTACCCACCTGGCTTCGCCCAGCACTTTTTAGCTATCCTTCTCTCCCCCCTCCCCCCATCTTTTTAATCTAGCATTTTTCCCCTTCCTTTCCTGTCCAAAATGTCAACTGTTCATTCATTTCCATGGATGCTGCCTAACCTGCTGAGTTCCTCCAGCATTTTATGTGTAAGACAATCATAGGTTGCTTTCAGTCAGAAACAAGTGAATTTAGAATGCAGATCGAAAAAACGACTGTGCAATTAAATAAAGCACTTTTCTGTCTTCATAGGAAAGAGCACAGACAACTTTCCAGAAATGTTAAGGAACCAAGAGTCCATTGAAAAGGATGAATTAGAGTAAATTAGTATTAATGGAAAAAGAAAGTGCTGCAGAAATTAACGGGATCGAAAACTGATTAAATTCCCAGGGTCTGATGATCAACACCTCAGTAGGTAGTGTGGGAATAATGGAGGTGTTCATTGTTAAGGCCTAAATCCATAGGTTTGAAAAGTTTCTTGAAAATTTGTTGGCGACAAATGGGGTTTCACTATTCTCTAATGGAGAAGAAAATTCTGGATAGCTTGATGTTAAATGTTACAATGAAAATGAAGGTTTGGAGGATTCAGTTTTTAAAAGCATTGTACAAAGGTAGTCCATTATCTGCACTAGGTGCTCCTTTTGTTCATTTACAGTCAATCAAAAGATCACAGCAGCATATACTGGAAAAAGTCCTCTGATAATTATTATTTACTAATACACAGTTTTATGGTATTGTAATATGGGTAATGTTCTAATTTATTCTATCATTAAAATATGTAAATTGTTTCTCAGTTAAATGGTGGTTTGTCTTTGGCTAATTGGGGCAGTCACTTAATTGGGTCAAAATGTACTGGTCCCAATGTGTCCTAATTAACTGGAACCCACTGTATTCCTAAATTTGCTGAGGACACAAAACTGGGTGGGACTGTGGATCAGCAGGAGTTCAGAGCTGACCTTCAGATGAGTGAAAGATGAGCTGTTGTTGGGGGGTGGGGGGACGACGACGACCAGGATATGTTGGTAGGGAGGGGCAGAAGATAAAGTACATTCCATTGCTGGGATTGGACCTGTGAATGGGAGCAAGCCACCAGCTTGCTGCATGGGTTGCAGTTTATTTGACATGAAAAGTTAAGGAATTGATTTACGACCTTCTATTGGCATTTCGTAGTACTGTACTTCTGTTGAACAAGAAGCGATAAGTCCCAGGACATCATCGTGTTTAGACAATGTTATGGAGTTGGCACAGGCCCTATCATGAATCATGATGAGAAGTTCCTGCTCCAAAGTACAAATGATTGGGACTCTCTTTTTCCTCAGAAATGGACACAAATACTTAAAAACAGGCCCAAATTAATCTTTATTTGCAATTGATGCACAAAATAAAACACAAAATGGTAATGGTTTAGGATCACTAATCAGCCTTGCATTCAGAGATGTGCATTGAATCCTGGTTAAGTTTTAAGTTATTTGAATGCTTCATGATCTCGTGCCCCACCCACTCCCATCTTTATCCTTCATTCCATTTCTTTCCCTCTGCGGTATTCTCACTTCTCCAGTCCTGGTCTGCTGAGCATTCCCATTAGCGTACTTTCCCAAGGAGCTGATCTTTAGACATCTCAAGCTAAAAGTTCTGAATGCTTCAGGTCATGTCAGCTCTTGATGTCATGTGGAATGAATTAAAGAGAGTTAGTGAGCTACAGAACTGAAAGTCTTGAGTTTGGGTGTGCACACAGGGCTTGACTTTTGGCACACAGTATCAAGCACCAGTTCTTCAGGCGACCTGGAATCCCCAAGCAAATCTCTGGAACTCCAGGAATTTTTCATAAATTAAGACTCCAGATCAAACCATAGAGAGCACCTTGATATAATGATGGCAGCAAGGTCTGGAATTCCATGCCCAACAATTCCCAACTTTTTAAATTCCTCACTTCAGTTAATCATTAAAAACTTAACTCTACCAAATATTTGCTACACACACAAAATGCTGGAGGAACTTAGCAGGCCATGCAGCATTGGTGGAAAAGAGTAAACAGTCGATGTTTCAAGCCAAGACCCTTCATCCCAGATCCGTTTACCAAGCCTTTGTCCATTTGCCTGAATACATTCTTGTACTTGCACAGAGTGCTCACACTGAAAATGTAAACGTTTTTCTAAGAAGATTTATTAACTTGAGGTACATTTAAAAAGGTTTTGCTTATGTTACTATAGGAGTGGGATCTTGCACGCTTCCTTCCTGGGCATGAGTTTGACTGGCAATTTGATTGGTGAAATAGTGCAACATCACAGAGTTCAAACATGCATTTGCATTCATCCAGGCATATTGTTCCATACCTTCTACTATTTACAATGCTGCTCTTGTTTTAATGCATATATGTCAAACTCAAGGCCCGCGGTGGAATTATCTTTGGCCCGCAAGATAATATCTAATTACTATTAAAGCTGGCCCCAGTAATCGAAGCGCCTATGGAGTATGATATGGCTAATGCTGAGTTTATTCAGGTACCAGGTTTTCAGGGTTTTTAGTGTTTATTCGGTTTCCCTGGTTTATTTCCTGAATATCATTAATGAATAAATTTTTTTTCTATTAGAGCTGGCCCGCCGGTATATTGCATGCACCACTAATACTACAAATCCCACAATGCACTGCCAGTGCATTGCTCGCGCTTGCCTTACTCTCTCCTCAGCATCCTTATGGCGCTAGTCACGTGTGGTCAACTTTCAGCTATCCCTCACCCCAAAAATGGCTGAACGAAAGGTGGACTTTGAAAACAGGGGTTTTCAAGGCAGGTGGGAGGCAGAGTATATGTTCGCAGATATAAAGGGCAAACCTGTTTGTCTTGTGTGCGGACACGGTGTGGCTATAATTAAAGAATATAACGTAAGACGACTATGAAACGAAACACCACAACAAATACAAGTAACTGGACAAGAAACAGAAGCCCACGATGTGCGGTCAAAAGAGTGGATTGGTGGGCAGGATCCGGGAGAAGATGCGGGAGGAAAACGGTGCAGGTGAGCTGATAGCTTATCACTGCATCATACACCAGGAATCATTGTGTGGCAAAGCCTTGAAAATGGAACATATAATGAGCACCATAACACGAGCAGTTAACTTCATAAGAGCCAAAGGTTTAAATCACCGCGAGTTCAAGTCATTTCTGGAGGAGTTGGGTTCAGAATATAATGATTTGCCCTATCACACAGAGGTGCGATGGTTAAGCCAAGGAAAAGTGCTAAAAAGATGCTTCGAGTTGCGTGAGGAGATCTGTCAGTTCATGGAAAGCAAAGGGAAAGACACAACAGAGCTCCGGGATAAAACAGTTGCTTTGTGAAATGGTGTTTCTGTGTGACATCACGAGCCATCTCAATGCGCTCAACCTGCAGCTTCAGGGGCGGGGTCGTGTGATCACAGACATGTACGCTGCAGTGAGGGCTTTTAAAACCAAGCTGCGCCTGTGGGAGACGCAGATGCAGCAAGAAAACTTGAGCCATTTTCCGTGTTGCCAAACTATGAAAGAGCAGGTTTCTACCGCAGTGTTCCCACGTGCAAAGTTTGCTGAAAAACTTAGCATACTTGGTGCCGACTTCACATGGCGATTTGCCGACTTTGAAGCCCAAAAAAGCAGGTTTGAACTGCTCAGTAATCCATTTGCAGCTGATGTGGAAAGCGCACCAACCAACATACAAATGGAGCTGATTGAACTCCAATGTAGTGACACACTCAAGGCAAAGTATGACTCGGTGGGCGCTGCACACTTTCTACGTTTCATTCCCGACACAATGCCCCAGCTGCGTACCCAAGCTGTCTATGTTTGGCAGCACATATCTGTGTGAACAACTGTTCTCTTTGACGAAGATAAACAAAACATCACACAGGAGTCATCTTTCTGATGAACACCTTCCCTCAATTCTGAGGATTTCCTCAGCTCAGAGCCTGACTCCAAACATTGATGAACTTGAACCAAGATGAGATGCCAAGTATCTGGCTTAGACTAGTGTGAATCACAAAGTGTTGGCCTGTGGAAAAATGTTTTCATTAGAAATTACTCCGGAAAAGCTGCAAATAAAGCCATAAGAAATAAATGCAACTGATTTTTTATTAATTTAATGTTCAATGTTGTTTTTGTAGGCAATAACCTAAGCTTTGTTAGTTCCAGGTTAATATGTGTAATAAATTCATTTCAATAAGTTTTGCAATAAACGCTGAACCAGTCCGGCCCTCGACTTGTACCGATTTTTAAATTTTGGCCCACTGTGTATTTGAGTTTGACACCCCTGCTCTACACCGTCCCATCGCACACTCCCGGGGTCAGACACAGAGAGGGAATCTCTCTCTACACCGTCCCATTACACACTCCCGGGGTCAGACACAGAGTGAAGGTCTACATTTGTGTTTGGTAATGCTTGATTTCAAACGATTTATTAATGGAAAAGGTATGGCTCCCAAAACAATCTTAGCCAAAATAGCATTGTTTCTTTGTCGTTGCCTACTTTCTTGTAATCTACGTCTGTAAGTTAATACCAATCATAAAAAGAATGCTTGCTAGGCAATCTGCTTCATAAAAAACGAAACTGGTAAAGTGAAACAATTTTAGATATAGCAGAGACTGAGACACATGAGAGCAGGTTGAAAAAATGAAGGCAACGAAAGCTGTGGGAGCACGCGCGCATGCACAACTGATCCGGCCCGCATGAAGTCGCATTTTTCTCAATCCGGCCCGTGACCTAAAATGAGTTTGACACCCCTGTTTTAATGCATAATGGTTGGGCAACATTTGCTTATGTTGGCATGGGATCAAAAATTGTGTCTAGCTGTTGCTTTAAGCAAGTGAACATGAGGGTCGGTATCCTAAGTGCTTTTCAAATGCTTGAGCTTTATGTGACTACAGTAAGTGAATTGCTGAATTTGGTTGCTTGTTCAGTTTGTCAGAATTTGGCCTCCTTGACTCAATTTCAATGTAACCTGTGTTTCAAAAGCAAATATTCTTAAAGTAGGGCTGCCAAGTTTGGCTGGCCATATTCCTGAAGGTTTACTAGCACGACTCCTACTTTCAACTGCCCAATCCATCAGGACGGCCTTTTATTTCACCTGTAGTACTGTACTTCTGTAACTCATGAAAACATTCAAAATTGTAGAAAGAGAAAGCATACTATTTTTGTATGCCCCAGTAACCAGGGAATTAATTGTCATTCCTGGAGACTTCCAGGTAATGATTAGCAATGTTAGGGAAGATCCAAAATGATTAAATTCAATTACAGGTCCAAATGGGTACTGGACCCTGTCCTTTGCTACTATTTATATCTAGTTGTGGGTTTGAAGCAATAGTGAAGCAATATGTTTTCTCATTGACATTGATGAGAGTGTTGATCATATGAACTTCATTCACCATACTTCTTTGTTCTTGGTTCCCAGATCTCTCTCTTGTCAGCAGATTGGCAGAGTGCCATCCCAGATCCTGAAGCAATACTTGACCACTCTGTCTGGCTGCTATAACATAATCTAGGGGATATAATTGCCACCTGCATCAGTGTTTAAGTAACCATACCATTCCCTAATGAATGGCTGTTTTAGCCTCGGACTCTAGTCATCACCTCTGAGTTGAAGTTCCTTGAGCTCAGACACTTACTGCAATTGTAGTGGCCTTGGATAACACAGGATTTTAACAGCATCCGTGTACTCTGGTATCAACATGTCATTTGTCTTGCCATATCTGTCTTAATTAATGCACAAAATATGCACTTAGGGAACCATCAGGGTGGAAGGGATGTTGGCTTTTAATGAAAATAATATGTGTAATTGTGCAAGCCATTGCCATACCTATGGTAATTTGTGTAGTTTTGATCTTCGTACCTGAGGTGATACAAATGTAGATTTACTAGAGTGGATTCTGGAATGAGAATTTTATATTAACAAGAAGAGTTTGATTAGAATTGATCTACAGTGAAGTGTCAAAGACTGAGAAGTGATTTCATTGAACCACATGCTTGTGAGACCACTATAAGATTAGTACATTGAAAGGATATCCATTCAGGTTGGATTGTTTCAGGACTGGCACAGCCATTGGGGCTGACAAAAGGAGAAAACTCAATAGTTGTAGAGGACACGAGATGTTCAGTTATTGAAAGTTGATTCAAAGTAGAATTCATTACATTTTTAGTCTCTCAAAGAAACTGAAGAATGTTGGGATTGGGTGGAGAAGTGAATACAATTAAAGAGTAGCCATGATTTTGTTATTCATTCCTATTATTTTTAGATTCACAACTATTATTGTAGTAAACCAGTTCCATATTTAATACATTTGTACAGGAATCATATAATTAACATGGAATTTTCATGTCTTTTCATTTCAGATAGAAATTCACCTTCATCTTGATGGGGCTATAAAACCTGAAACAATTTTGTACTTTGGCAAGTAAGTTGTTGTATAGTTTGCTGTTGAAATGTCAGTCAGACATGCCATTTGCTTTGGAAAAAGATCCAAGGATGCTGGATCCAAGCTTATGCCATGCACTTAAGACAGAAGTGAGAAGTGTTAACTATTTTAAGTTCTGAAAAGAAACATCAATCTGCAATCAGTTTATTGTTGAAATATTTCTGATTATTTTTAAGAATATTTTGAATCTATTGAACTAGGAATAGTTAGTATCCCTCCTGAAGTATGTTGTTGGTATTTTTGCAATGATTATAGTTGAAGATGTAGTAATTAAGTGTCGTGATTCCAACAAAAGTGAAATGTGGATGTATGAAAATTTAAGATAAAAGTCTGTATGTCTGTATTTTTGGAATAAGCAGTGGGTTAATTCACAGGTCATTCTTCAGATGAGAATTTTGGGATTGTTCAACAGATCATTTAGTATTTCTGCTTAATGACTGGGATTATAAGGGAATCTGTTTCATGCATACTGAATGTGCAAATGTCCTTGTTACCTATGGCATAGGTCTTTTTGACCTTTTCAATTCTCTCTTTAATGTATGACTGTCCTGTGCCAAGGATTTCTAGCTCTGGTGTGATGTGCTTTAAAGATTTGCTGCCCGGCTCTAATTTTCCCATCACCGATCCACAAAAGGTCTGTTATTTACCTGCAATATCTCCCCCCACCAAGTGGAAAGTGAATGGAACTGAAAGGATGATTCTTTACTTTATTTAACTGCAATTCTTCTTGAGCTGCATGTTGCATGCTTAATAAATATAGAGTTTGACTGGAATGTAAAATTAACACATCGGCTTGTAATTTATTTAAATTTCTGGAAGGCTGTCAGACCTTAAATGTGAAAACTCAAGTCGATTCATCTGCCTTTAAATCTCCTTGTCACAAAAAAGCCAGTCAATTTTGTCATGAGTATTTAATTTCTCTCAGCATTCATAGACTTCAACGAAGAATTGCTAATTCTAATTCTATATCACCAATTTGGTTAAATAGGTAAGAGCTTGCTTTGCCAGCAATATTCATAGGTTATGGTAAAATACACAAAAAAAGACCCATTTCTAATTTAAGATTATACCCTTTTCTGTGAATCCCGTCACTAAATAAGAGTTTTTTTTTAGACGTATCATTACCATTTTAAGCATCTTGATCATCTACAATCTCTTCAAGAGGGAATACAAATCAAGTTTATGCAACCTGTGTTATAATTTAACCCTTTATGACAATGGACAATTTCAATGAGGTTTCTCATTACCCCTTCAAAAACTCTTATACTTTTTCTGTTGCACGCCCAAGATTATGTACAACTGCTTCCCTTTTTTATTCCAGACGTGTAATAAAATTAATCTTTTATTATCCTTTTTGACTTTTTTTTAAAAAGTGCTTTTAAAAAATTTTCTATCTTGGCACATTATTACTTTCCAAAATGCAGAATATTGCAGATGCTGGAGTAAAAACAAAAAAAAATTGGAAATGTAGAAAATAAGGTCGCAGCAGTTTGGAATAAAAAGATATTGACCAGAAGCGTTTTGAGTTTTCCACTGATGTTGTCTGACCTGGTCAGATTTTCAACAATTTTCTGTTTTTATTTTTAATTACCTTTGTCTATGCACATGGCCTATTTACTGAATATTTAAAAAAATGTTCAGAGAAAATAGGTTTGCATATCTTCTCTTGCCAGTTTTCATACTGTTTAATTCTTAATTTTAGCCTTTTGACTGCATATTAACAATGTTTACAGAACAGTGCTGTTTACAGTGTTTGATATGCAATACGCTAGTCATCCAACTAAATAAGTATGAATGATGAAAAACTGCAGTAATTACAGATTGCTGGACCATGGTGTTTGTAATATGCTGCCAATTCAAATATAATCTCCTTTATCTTAACCTCAATAACTGACCCATTTCATGAGGCTGTTTGCAGTTTTGTATTTCAATAACATCTGGAGCAAAGCCTTCTGAACTACTATTTGAAAGTCCAACAGGCAGATCCCAAGAGCACTCATTTGTCCGTATTTCCTTGATTCTTTTGATGCCCTGGAATGGAGACAATCAGCTTGTGGAAAATTGTTCATCATAATAGTTAATTTCCCCATCAGCTTTTTACGAAGTTGATTAATTTATGTCATTACTTTTATGCTATTCCTAATGCCATCCATATTTTTCCTGGACTTCAGTACCATTCTTGCTGTTCAAGCAGTGGCTCAGCAATACCATAAAGTCATCTAATTGGATAAACATACAAATGGGAAAGAAAACAAACTCCTGGAATAGATCTACATTAGTGTTCATGTTGGGTCCTCAGAAGTACTATTGTCAACAGCACTACACAATTTCCATTTTGTGTGTGGGAGGATGAGTCAGGGTTGTTGAACATGAATCTCAGATTTAGTTGTGGAATTTTGGCTGCCAAATCTGGTTGAATCTTGCAAACAGGTCCCTCCCCTTCTGGGACAGGTGAATTTGGGCTTGGGGTGACCACGGGTGCTAATTGTGGGTTGCGATCTCACGCCATAAGTCCAGTCAGTAAGCAATTATTAAAAGAAGTAAGGAATTACACAGTGTGTCAAATTTGGCTGGGGAGTAAATTGGTGATTTTAAAAATATTATCATGTTTTGCTTTGTTTTGAAATTGGCTGAATCTCATGTTACATTGTAAACACAAGATTTTGAAGTTATTGGAAATCTTGAGCAATACATGCAAAATACTAGCAAAAGTCAGGGGATCATCTATGCAGGGGAATTACATTGGATGGAGTGAGTATCTCTGAGTCAGCAAGCCCTTTTGGTATTTTCATTAGGCAATACAAACGTCTTTTGCAAATTGATGACAGTGCTCTTGCATTATTGCCTTCTCGTGTCTGTGGTTGTGTGCACTGAGGAACTGAATTAAATTTGCAGGATAAGTTTGTGCCTGTTTAAAAAAAAAACACCCAATCCTGTTCAGTGATCAGATTTCATATGGAAACAAGTCATATGGTGCTACAAAAATGTTCTAGCCTATTGTATATTCTCTGTTTTCCAGGAGCCATTTGCTTGAATGAAAATGTTTCATAATGTCCTTGTAGTAACACTAAGTAATATTTAGTAACCTTAAATCATTGTCTGTGCTCTTGTCACAGAAAAGCAGTGGTGAATAACATTTAAATTTAAAATTTATCTTTGTAATCATTTTGATCTGCAGCAGTAAAAGTAGTAAGCTCTCATGGTAGTCACCTTCTAAAGATATTGTGAAAATATCTGTTTATTTGAATTGAAATCTTTAAATAAATGTTTTTATCTAAAATGCATTAGTTTTGAATTAATAGAAGTACATTGAATATAGCATGAAGGGAAAATGTGAATATTCAATGATTGTGGAAAAAGCTAGTTGTGCATTCATACAGTCAAACACAGGATACTCACCCTGATTGTTTCTGTAGGCATGATTATAAATAGTTTTCAATGTGTGTTTATTACCTTTGCAGTATCTATAATTGCAATCTGAGCTGTGACAATCTTTCATGATGCCAGATTCCATTGTATGTTTTAGACAAAGGAGTAAACTTTAGCATTGGACAAATGTACTTCACTTCCTCTTGAGATGAATCATCCTCCAGTCACACCAAAGTGCTTCAATTAAGTGTATATGATTTGTGTTTGGGATTCACGCATTGATGCACTTGGGTTATATCAGCAAGAGGGATCACTGGATAGTGGGTTGGATTCACTTTCAGAATCAGTGCCCATCAGTAGGGTGGAGCAATGAGACATTTAGCCATAACTTCCAGCAAAAGGCATGAATCATTCTTATGGTTGGATGTGTTTTTAACTTTGACTCTCTGCTCTTTATGTGTTTGGTGTACTGGGGTTAGCTAATGGTAGGTTACAGGAAATCAAATGCCTTCTTTGCACCTTCAGATTCAAAATGGGGTGTAGTTGGGGAAGAAGGGGCAACAATCACTGAAAAGGTTGGCGTCTTACAGATGATGTAGGCTTTGTGTGCAAGGCTATGATGCCTTTTCCACTTACAGTGACATTGATCATTCTGTTGTAGCATTTGACACAATTAACTCCATTGTTGTCTCACTTTTATCTGACCACGTTTGGTTTTATCTTTCTCTATCAAGTCATGAGAAGAATGTTGCTGGAGTAGATTCCAGAAATGTACAAATACCTCTGAAAATATCAAAAGATCTACAGCTCTCTCGATGTTGCTACTTCTACTTGGATTTTCTTTATAGGCTGTGCAGTGGTTCCCCTGGCCTGTTCTTTATCCTATCCTGCATCAGCTTGGTGTTCTGCATACTAAACATTTCTTTACCAAGCCATGTTGACTTGCCTTCCCCGAGGGTCTTGCAATACTCTCTGTTTCTTAATTTCATTCTCCGTTTGAACTTGTACCTGGCATCCTCCTCTCCCCTCTCTCTGACTCTTCAGTGAGTACCATTCTTTCAGCCATCGCAGTGTCAAGTCTGAATTCCTTTCCCAAAACTGTCCATCTGCCATTCCTTCTCCAAGCCCTTTCTAAGCATTCTCCTCTTCAACCAGGCTTTTAGCCAACCTTGCTATTTGGTGCAGAATACACTTTAGACTGATTTATAGCCTTGTAACATTCTGGCAGGCTTTTATTTGCTTTAGATCATGGGAATACCAGCAATGGCTGCATACTAGTAGATTGTTCTTTGCCACCCTCTTTCCATTTGTATCCCTTGTTACATATAGCTCTAAGTTACAATACTTATCCAAACATTCATCCATTGTCTCCACAACTACAGTACTTCCAGTCAGTATATAGTTCCTCCATTTCCCACCCCCCCCCCACCATTAGCTTCCCTTATCCTCTCCCCACTTTTGCAACCGTTTTCTCATCTTCTGCATGTTGGCATTGAAACAAGCCCATTTGCTAGAAAAGGGGCTGTACGGCTGAATTTCTTGCACTGGTTTAAACATGTTACAGACTGAGTTTAATAATGAACATTATGTAAATAACAATAACCATTTGGATAATCATCTCCATCCTCTCTTTAGAAAACGAGGAATTAAGTTGCCAGCAGACACAGTGGAAGAACTTATGTGCTACATTGGATATGATGAACCACTTGATCTCACTCAGTTCCTTAAGAAGTTTAGCCATTATATGCCGGCTATTGCGTAAGTGAAAACACCGCTTCATTATTTTGATATATTTATTGAAACCATGATTTGATTTTCTTTTTTGGCTTTAAATCTTTATAAGCAAGTGTTCAACTTGGCCTAAATTATATATCGTATTACTTAAAGAATATGGTTACAGGGGTTTGGATTCGACAAGTGATCACAAGGAACTGTTAAGAGACAATAAGGAAAATAAGACTCCAGTGTCAAATTCTGTCCAGCTTTCCAATGATGCTGATAAATAATAATGCTCTCTTTCCCCTCCCTACGCCACACCTCAAATCTTTGACCAGAGAGCTCACCTGCCTGACGGATAGAGGTAGGAAATCACTGTTGGGTAGGTGTTGCAGGGATCCTAAGGAACTGTGTCAACACCAGCTGTGTGGTCGGGATGTCATCTAAGTTGGTGGGGGAAGATGATGACCAAAGTGTGAGAGCCACGTGATTTGCCTGTGGGCTTACAGAGGAGACATTTGGCTTCTCCAGGTCTTGCTCCTGGTGCTTCTAAGGAGAAAGGTGCCCTCAAGGTGATAATTGGGCTTAAGTTACATTGGAACCTCAAATGCAAAATTAGAAAGATTTTTTTCACTGCTTTCTGGCACTATTCTCTTGCCTGTTCTGAAGTAGGTTAGCCAGCCAGTGTGTAAGAATGCATTGGGCAATGGTTTCAGCCATTTTAGTTGTATATCTAGACAGCCAAGTTTGTAATCAGCCTTCAAATTTAGAGTTCAATGTAAATTTATTATCATCGTACATATATGAAACTATATACAACTCTGAGATTCATTTTCTTGCAGGCATACTCAGTAAATCCAAGAACCGTAATAGAATCAATGAAAGACTGCACCCAACAGGGTAGACAAACAACCAATGTGCAAAAGACAATAAAGTGTGCAAATATGAAAGAGGGGGGGAAATATAGATAAATACACAATAAATATCAAGAATGTGAGATGAAGAGTCCTTGAAAGTGAGTCCATAGGTTGTAGGAAGAGTTCAGTGATGGGGTGAGTGAAGATGAATGAAGTTGTTCCCTTTGGTTCAAGAGCTTGATAGTTGAGCGGGAATAACTGTTTCTGAACCTGATGGTATGAATCCTGAGGCTCCTGTACTTCCAGATGCCAACAGCGAGAAGAGAGCTTGGCCTGGGCAGTGGGGACTTCTGCTGATGGATGCTGCTTTCCTGTGTCAGTGCATGCAGGAGAGTGAAGGAAGGTACGGAATGATCAAATTAAACAGATAGGCTTCTGCAAACAGGAGAGATGCAGTGATGTGGGGGCTTAAGGAAAGTGAGACCGGAACCACTGATAGGCTCAGTGTTGATGAGTCAATAAAAAGAGAGGAACAAATTCAGCTGGTGGAATAGAAATGGAGTGCTGAGTTGGAGAAGGATATTTGGCAAAGCTGTGCAGAAACTTGTAAGCAGAAGTTATGAAGTTTCTGTATGAGGAAATGGGCTGTTCTTGTGGTGAGGTGACCAGGACGGGCTGAGAGTAGTTAGTCTGAACAAAACTAGGTTAATTTTGTGTAAGAGAAGGATAAATGAAGCGGGCTGGTGACTGACTTAGTTGCTTTGAAGCATTAAGTATTTAGGCAGCTAATATAGCAAAGTTAAAGTAAACACCCTTGACATTATATATGAAATTTGAAACTTCGCTCAAGGTCAGGCTACATAACCTTTCTGAACAGAGTTAAATTGTACAGCAAAATAGCAGCCCTTTCAGCCTAGTGTGCCTATACCAGCCATCAGTTACTTATCTGTAATGACGTTTGCCGGTACTCCATTCGAGCCTTCCATGCACTGGGGAATCAAATGGTCGTGCAGTGTTTCATATGTGCTGTACGAGTATCTGCCTCTACGATCCAGTCAGGCTGTACACTCCTGATTCCAATCGCTCTCTGAGTGAAAATGTTCTTCAACAAATCTCTTCAAAGCCTCTTACCCCTTATCTAGACCTTTTGGAGACCTCTGCTGTGGGAAAAGTTTTCTACTCTTATGCTCATCATTTTGTATACTTTTTTTCTCTCTCAGATCCTAGTTTTTAAGGGAAACCAGGTCTCTCATAACTGTATCATCCAGTCCTAGGCAGCATTGGGGTGAATCCCCTCTGCACCTTCTCCAGTGCAATCATACTCTCCCTATAGTGAGCGACCCCTACTCCAGCGGGTCTTGTCCAGTGTAATGGTAATGAAGGCAATATCTGGTAAGCCGCCTTCACCATTCTGCTGCCTCCTTCAGGGATCTTTGCACTTGTACACCAAGGTCAGGCCAGTTCTTCAATCCTTTCTAAGGCCTTGCCATTCATTGTGTATTCCTTACCCTTGTAAGTCCTCCTAATCATCTCACACTTCTTAGGATTAAATTTAATTTGCCATTGCTTTGTGCATCTAACAAACTCACTAAAATCGTTTTGTAGCCTCCTCACTATCAGCGCCATTGGTTTTTCGTGTCATTTGCAAACTTATCAGCCATACCTTCTACATTCATGCAGTATACAAGTAAGTATGTATGTATGTAAGTAAAGGTTCCCTGTGGTACTTCATTGGTCACAGGCTTTACAGAAACATTCATGTACCATAACCCTCTGCCTCCTTTTGGATCTATTTTGCCAACTTGCCCGAGACCTAATGCCTGTTGTCTTTTTGGACCAGTTTCCAAAGTGGTACCATTTCAAAGGTTTGATTGAAGTCCATGTAAACTGCTTCAGCTATATTGCTCTCATTAACATGTCTTGTTACTTGATAGAAAAAATCAAATCAAATTCACCAGATGGAATCACCAGCATCAAATCTACAATTAAGCGCTGTTATTTTAAAATGCAGATTAATCCTTACATTCCTTATTGTCTTCTAATAATTTCCCCACTTGGCTGATGGACTCTGGGGCCTTTTTTGACCTGGCTTATCCCCAGTACTTTTTTTGATTAACAGTTCCCACATTTGTTGCTCTTCTGTCAGCTGACACCTCTGTTAAAATATCTTTCAGGGCACCGGAAATCTCAACTCATGCCCACTACCCCCAGCCTCCACAGCAGCCTAGGATACAGCCTTGGGGCCCTGGGAAGAAGAGGGATGGGCAACATTTAATTTTTTTTTTAGCAAATACAGTATGGATAACAGATAAAATGTGTACAATGCCTGACTTTTTTATTTTTGACACAGTTTGTCCTCTTTTGCCCAGTGGATGTTCGTCAGTCTTTGTTATGTATAGCTTTCCGTTAATTCTATTGTATTTCTTTATTTTCTTGTAAATGCCTGCAAGAAAATGAAACTCCAGGTTGTATAGAGTGACACATGCGTACCTTGATAATAAATTTACTTTGAATGCTGTGCTTTACTGTGAAGTGGACTGGAGATTGCTTGGTGTTTTGAAGTAGCAGACTAACCTTAGAGCAAACTTTGTTTTGGCCAGGAGAAGGAAAAATGAACATTAAAATTAATATTATTGAAACTTTGCTATAATATACAAAGAGTAACTTGGGTTATTAGCCTTTAGATAGTATGTTATTTGTATCCTCTATTTCTCAGCAATTTGTTGCTGATAAAATCTTATTATTGGAATTTGTATAGATTCACAATGGTGCATAATTTAAAGTCATTTTACTAATCTATATTTTCTCTTGTATCATGCTGACTCTACTCAGTTACCAGCATCATATTTCGTAAAACAAAATAGCGTGTTGTATTGAAGATAGCAATACTAAGATGATAAACCAGTGCTGAACTTGTGCCTTTTAAAATGACAGACTTTGAACTATTGATTTCTGAATTGCTTGATTTGCTTTTCCACCTTTGAGCCATGTGTTAAGTGAAATTTCTGGTTCAAATCCAGATCGATGTGTACCTTTGTATTTCATGGCACCTGGACTCTCATGATTGTATGGAAGCACCCTGTTTCTCTTTCCATTGAGTACATAATGTTCAATCAGATTGCATTTAATAAGTAAGCATTATCTTGGTTATAAATGTATGTTTATCTTGAAGTGTACCTGATTCATTAATCCTATGCAGCATGACTCAGTCAAACAATTCTTGCTGCTGTATTAAGATCACAGTCCTAGCTTATGATATTGGCAAAATAGCACAAGCATATTTTCATTAGCAATACTCTTTCTTTCTCTATTGTTGTAGGCTCTCAGGAGAGGCACCAACAACTATTGTTTTAGGCTTGACAACAAAAGCAGTAAAGCAGTGATTTCCAACCTTTTTTTATGTCATGGACCAACACTGTTAAGCAAGGGGTCTGTGGACTTCAGTTTGGGAACCCCTGCTTTAGAGGCAGTGGAGGAGGGAGGGCATGACTGAAGAGAATATGAAGGCAGAGCAGCACATTATGTAATTGTCTCAAACACAAGAAAATCTGCAGATGCTGGAATCCAAAGCAACACACACAAAATGCTGTAGGAACTCAGCTGGCCTGGCAGCATCTAGGGAAATGAGTAAACTGTTGATGTTTCAGGCTGAGACCCTTCATTAGGACTAGAAATGAAGGGAGGGGGGTGGTGGAAGTCAAGTAAGAAGGTGCAGGGAGGGGAGGTAAAAGTACAAGATGGCTGGTGATAGGTGGCTGGGAGGGGGAGAGGGTGCAGTAAAGAGCTGGGAAGTTGATTATGAAAGAGATAAAGGGTTAGAGAAGGGGAAATCTGATTGGGGAGGAGAGAAGATCATGGTAGAAAAGGAAGGGGGAGGAGCACTAGAGGGAGGTGATGAGCAGGTAGGGAGATAACATGAGAGAGGGAAACAGGAATGGGGAATGGAGAGAGGGGAGGGAATTACTGGAAGTTCAAGAAATTGATATCCATGTCATCAGATTGGAGGCTACCCAAACTGAATATAAAGTTGCTTCTGCAACCTGAGCGTGGCCTCATCATGGCAGTAGAGGAGGTCATGGACTGACATGCTGGAATGGGACGTGGAATTGAAATGGGTGGCCACTGGGAGATCCTGCTTTTTCTGGTGGTCAGAGGATAGGAGCTTTGATGAAGCGGTTTTCCAATCTCCACTGGGTCTCTTTGAATTTCAGCAGGCCACACTGGAAGCATCAGATACAGTAGATGACCCCAACAGACTTGCTGGTGAAGTGTGGCCTCACCTGGAAGGACTGTTTGGGGTTTTGAATGGTAGTGAAGGAGGATGTGTAGGGGCAAGTGTGGCACTTGTTCTGCTTTCAAAGTTAAGTTTCAGGAGGGAAATCAGTGCAGATGGATGAGTGGACAAGGGAGTCACGAAGGGAGTGATCCCTTCAGGAAGCAGAAAGTGGGTGGAAGGGAAAAATGTGCTTGGTGGTGGGATCCTTTTGGAGATGGAGGAAATTACAGAGAATTATGTGCTGGATGCAGAGGCTGGTGGGGCGGTAGATGAAGACCCCACCAGCCTCTGTGTCCAGCACATAACTCCATCCCTGGTGTGGTGGCAGGAGAATGGAGTGAGGGCAAATGTGTGTGAAATGGAAGAGGTGCAGTTGAGGGCAGTGTTGACGGTGGAGGAAGGGAAGCCCTTTTCTTTGAAGAAGGTGGACATCTCAGCTGTTCTGGAATGTAAACCATCATCCAGAGAGCAGAAGTGTTGGGGACAGAAAAATTGAGAGAAAGGAACGGCATTTTCACAAGTGACAGGATGGCAGGGAGGTATGGTCCAGATAACTGTGAGGGTGAATGGGTTTATAAAAGATATTGATACATGGACTGTCTCCAGAGTTGGAGACAGCAAGATCAAGAAGTGGACCAAGTACATCTGAGGACAGGGTGGAAGTTGGAGGCAAAGTTGATGAAATCAACGAGCCCAGCATGAGTGCAGGAAATAGAACCGATGCAGTTGTTGATGTAGCTTAGGAAATGTTGGGAAGTGATATTGGTGTAGGCTTGGAACGTGGACTATTCCATGTAGCTGATTAAAGGCAGGCATAGCTAGTACCCATTTGAATGCCCATGGCTACACCTTTGGGTTGAAGGAAGTGGGAGGAAGCAAAGGAGAAATTGGTGTGGTGAGGACCAGTTCTGCCAGATGAAGGAGACTGGTTGGGTCTGTTGTTCAGATAAGAGCAGAGAACTTTAAGGCCCTCCTGATACAGGATGGAGGTGTATAGGGACTGGATATCCTGGTGAAAATGAGACCACCAGGGCCAAGGAGCTGTGTAATTGTGCCTGATAACCCTCAGCATCAATTCAGATATTGGCCCTATGAAGGCAAAGACACTAGGGATGTGAATTTTCTTGCACTGATCTGCAGTCAAGCAAGAGGCAGTGAAGTCCAATGTGCTGGTGCCGTAGAAGGGAAGGCCTCACTTTAGTATTGTGTCTGATAAGGAAGAACCCATGGGAAAGTGGGTGTAGTTCGACAGTTAAGTGTTTTATGTGTTGTTTAGAATGGCAAGTAAATTGCACATGTTGGCAAAGAGCATGGAGAAGTTGGTGCAATAGATCATGTAGAGCCACGAGGGCATCGTTCCCATGTTTGAATTCAAACACACCTCACAGACTGCATCTTCCCAGAGTACTGTGAGCTCTGAGATTACTACAGCATTCAGACTGCTGGACCACAGGACCAAATCTGGTCTGAGGGTGATAGTGGCTCCCTCCAGGGGAGATATTAGCCTTTTGTCAAGGTTGACAGCCAAGCTCCAGTATTCCTGACACCAACCGTGTCACTGAGGGTAGCACTGTCTGCCCTTGCTGGACAAAGGGGATGGTGATTCTTCCAGTCATATGGGGCTTAGAGTTGTCACTCAGCCTTTGCTTCTCCACAGTGGATGCCAAACATCTGAGGTTGTGCCTCCATATGCCTCTTCCTTGAGTGAGGCATACTTTGCAAGATGAGGGGATGTACTTGAGGTTCACAGAGTGGACAGGCTTGCTGTTGGCCCTGGCCTCGGACTCCCAATCAAACCATGGAAGTAGCCACAAATCCTCTGCAGCCAGCCTCTACTAGGAAAATCTGCATCTTCCATCCACGCTGCAGAGAATCTGCGGCCGGCTCAGCGTATCTTGCACGTTTCCACTTATTCTAGTGCTGAACGGTACAACTGTGCCAGCTGTTGGTGACAGCTATAGGAGGTTGATGGATGCTGTGCCAGCCTGTTCAGATTGGGGTACCATGGTAGTGTGGCGAAAGGCATAATGCTAATTCAGCACCAGTGACCCTGTTCAATTCTGCTGCTGTATGGAAGGAGTTTCTGTATTCTCCCTGTGACCACTTTTTTTTTCCAGGTGCTCCAGTTTCCTCCCGTGTTCTAAGGACATACGGATTAGTAGGATAATTGGTAACAGGGGTGTTATAGGGTGGTATGGGCCTGTTTGGCCAGATTGGTGTATTACCATCCTGCATCTCTAATAATAATAATAATAGTAAAATGTCTTAAGGTGGTAGTCACCAAGTCTCTGTGCCTTAGTGTAGCTTCTGCCTCTGTAGTCTCATTTTTAACGTGTCAAAGCAGATCCACAATGCCAGGTTGTCTGGCCAGTCCCACGAGAGTTTAATTGGCTTTGCAGAGTGTGAAAGTGCTGCTCTCCTTCGGGAGTTCAGCATTTTGCTTCTTAGCAACACTTCATTGACTTGCCTCTTAGCCAACTATGCCTGAATGCAGACACTTGTGGTGACATGCTCCAGTTGGAAGCTGGCCCTTCCAGGGCAAGAGCTTGTAACTGTTCACCACTAGTGAAAGGCAGTTACTGGTGTCAGTAGTTGGAAAGCAAGTCTAGAAAGAAAGCATCTGATGCTTCATTATTGTCCTAGATCATGCTGGAAGAGACCCTGTGTTGCCACACACCCACACATCTTACCAAGATGTGCAGAGCTGATTTTCCTGGCTCGTTTCCTCGAATCAAGTAGTGAGGTCATGCTGACGGGTTAATACCAGTAAGCCCATCCTGTAACACTCTGATAGCTCCCAACAGAAGGCAACGCCCAGATGGAGTTGATTTGCCTGTCAAGTCCTGCTAATGAGCTTAAAATGTTTTGTTTTACTTCTTGGGCATCCAAAGATATTAAAAATGTTTATTTTATTTAAAATATTTCTATATAATGTATTGTTAAAAACATTAAAAGTAGTTAATTTAATTAAAAGATTTGACATCTCGAAGTCAAAGTTGAGCTTTTTGTCACATGCACAAGTACATGTAATACAGGCAGAATTAAAAACTTGAAGCAACCTCACAAATAGCTTCATATAAGCAGCATTCAAAAGAAAAGCATGAACAACTTTTAACAAAAATGTGTATGGAACAAAGAAGTGTAAATTTATCCAAGAGATCAGTATCGCTTAGTTCAGCAATTTTCTGGTTCAAGAAACAAATAATTGAAGGGAAGTGGCTGTTCTTGAAATTGATGGTGTCAGATTTCAGGCATGCCAGGTGAGGACTTCAGGTATCTCCTAAACACAGTATTTGACAGATGCTGGAAATCTTGAGCAACACACAGAATGCTGGTGGAGCTCAAGTCAGCAAGTCAGGCAGCACCTACAGAGGGGATGATGAAGTGTCTAGGCCTGAAATGTCAATTGTTTATTCCCTTGACTGACTTGTTGAGTTCTTCTAGTGTACTGTATCTCCTGCCTGATGGTAGCTGTGAATAGAATGGCGTGGCCCAGATGGTGGGGAATCTTTGATGGATGTTGTCTTCGTAAGGCAGCGCCTCCTGGAGATACCACCAGTGGTGAGGGAGGGTGTACCTCTTGATGTATTGGGCGGTGTCCACTATTCTCTTCAGTTTCTTGTGCTCCTGGGGAATCTGTTCCCTCCATCCTGCAGCCTGTGAATCTCCAGTAATGTGACGTGTGACCACATGCTATTCAGGTAAAAGCTGAACTTCCTGTTGACAATGCCAGCAGCTCCTGTATGGTTTTGCAGGCAGTTTCGTTCTTCTAATTGAGTTATTCTAACAAATTGAGAACAGAAACCAGGAGTTCAACAGACCCTTGAATCAATGGTGAAATAACCCGAAAAGGAAATACACTTATATAACACCTTTTAACTTTTAAGCATTTCCGAAACCAGGCATGTATAAATTGTCAGGTCTATAAGGAACAAGTGAATTAATTAGTTTCTTTTTGAGATACAGAAAAATAGTGGTGAAAACTATAGGGGCAAGATTTTGTTATAAACCGAACCTGCTTCAAAATTGGAGCCAGTTTTTAATTGAAGATTGAAAAGGGTGCTGCATTAAGCACTAAAGCTCACTTGAGTTTTCTGAAGAAAGGCAAAATCTGTGAAAATAAGTAGTGCAGCATTTATATTACAATCATTCACTAAGCATGCAGCTCTGTGCTTCCCATTGGGAGCAGCATAATGAGTTTGTTGCTGCCACGTTGATTGCTATGGGAAGTGAGCCAGTGTTTAAAGATCTCAAGCCATTGAAATGACAATACAGTGGCAGAAAAGGCTGCCATGGATATGTTAAGAAACTATCTGAAAGTTCCTAATTTCCTCGCCTCAGACATTTGCATGTGATAATTTAGTGTGGTTACCTCAAAATGGAATCAATCTTGAGTCATTGCGTGTGCCTTGGGGGTGGTGGCAGTTTGGTCATAAAGTGACTCTCACACCATGAATCATGAAGCTTCCCCTTTTTTTCCATGAGTAACAGAAATTGTCGTATCTGTAAGTTTATGCACAAGGAGCTTTTGGAGTGTTTGCATGTCAGCTGCACCACACCACCACCATGCCACATCCAATGAAATACCCCAGCTTGCCCCCTGTGCCATGAGTGACTGCAAACCAGCCATGAGCTGCAAGCTAGGTCGACAGAGCTGTGATCGTTTATACAGGGTAACTGTACAAACAAAATGAGACTTTCAAAGGAGGAAGTTCCAGTGAATTGTGTGACATTATATTGGCCATTGACAAGTGAGTCTAGAGATTGTGTGACCATGACATCTCATTCCTGACGTCCACCCAGCTTCACTCCTGTTCACTCTTCCTGAGTGAATGAAGAAGGTTGTACTTTTTTTTTACAGATGGTACAATTTCTGCTTATTGTGGAGGGAAGGGGAAGCTTCATGATTAATGACCTAAAAGTCATTTTCTAGCTAATCACTATACTCAAAAATGATCACCAGTATGGTTTCAAAGAATATGTAACACAGAACAATGCAGCACTAGCCGGCTGGTGGCGTAGTGGCATCAGCACCAGACCTCAGCGAAGGCTCTTAAGTTCAAATCCAGCTGGCTCCCTTGCAGGCTTTACATCTGTGCTGGGTTGAGCATCCAGCTAGCAACTCAGCCTCGTGAAACAAGAAAGCCTGCTAAAAAAACACCGTCATGATGGCGTCCTGATGACTCCGCTCGGAGTTAAGGGCTTTCGTCTTTTCCTTCAACAAAGGCCCTTTGTTCCATGATGCTGTGCCAAATTAATTAAGCTAATGATGCCTAATTAAATTAATCTCTTGTGCTTGCATATGAATCAAATTGCTCTTTATGCATAACTTAGTTGGTAGTGATTCAGTAGGTTCTGCTTTGAGGTACAGTTGAGGTGAGCTATGTCCTTGAATGGGAAATCCTATAAAAAAGTTGTGGTTATGGCCCAGTCCGTCATTGAACACAATGACATGAAGCAGTATCATAGGAAAGCAGCATTCAACATCGGGTACCCCCACCATCCAGGTCATGCTCTCTACTCGCTGCTGCCATCAGGAAGAAGGTACAGGAGCGTCAGGCCTCACAACATCAGGTTCAGGAACAGTTATTTCACCTCAACCATCAAGCTCTTGAACCAAGGGGAATGACTTCATTCAACAAGTATGTGAAGAGCAAGAGGATAAGACGTGAGAGAATAGGAGCAATCAAGTGTGACAGTTGTAAAGGGGGTTCCTTCTTTTTTCTTTGTTGCGAGAGAGTGCTGGAAGCTTGTTTGGGTTAAAATTTACTGATAACGAGAATTGTATTCCTTTGTAAACCAATTGGGATTAATGTTGTTCGTTCTTCTGAGTCTGTAAGCTATTGTTGGCGGGCTTTTGGGATGGTGATTCGTTTTGGGAAGCTGGCCCTTCCAGGGCAAGAGCATGTAACTGTTCACCACTAGTGAAAGGCAGTTACGGGTGTCAGTAGTTGGAAAGCAAGTCTAGAAAGAAAGCATCTGATGCTTCATTATTGTCCTAGATCATGCTGGAAGAGACCCTGTGTTGCCACACACCCACTCATCTTACCAAGATGTGCAGAGCTGATTTTACTGGCTCGTTTCCTCGAATCAAGTAGTGAGGTCATGCTGTCGGGTTAATACCAGTAAGCCCATCCTGTAACACTCTGATAGCTCCCAACAGAAGGCAATGCCCAGATGGAGTTGATTTGCCTGTCAAGTCCTGCTAATGAGCTTAAAATGTTTTGTTTTACTTCTTGGGCATCCAAAGATATTAAAAAATGTTTATTTTATTTAAAATATTTCTATATAATGTATTGTTAAAAACATTAAAAGCAGTTAATTTAATTAAAAGATTTGACATCTCAAAGTCAAAGTTGAGCTTTTTGTCACATGCACAAGTACATGTTTACCCTTTAAATTAGTTAATGACTCTTTTACTTATTTAGGGATCAAAATCACAAAGAACCATAAAGATTTGTTTGGATTTAATTTTTTACCCTTAATTGATCAGATTAAAGGTTTGTTTACTAAGTGGTCACCTTTGTCTCTATCTCTAATAGGTAGGATTAATGCTATTAAGATGGTTATTTTACCTAAGTTTTTATATATTTTTCAAGCGATACCAATTTTTATCCCGAAATCTTTTTTTACTAATGTTGACTCTAAAATTTCTTCATATATATGGCAGTATAAAAATCCCAGGTTAGGTAAAACATATTTACAGAAGGCAAAAAAGGAAGGCGGGTTAACATTACCTAATTTCAGATTTTACTATTGGGCAGTTAATATTAGATATTTGTTATGCTGGTTGAAAGATGGGGGTGGATCTTTTGGCCCTTGTTGGGTGAGTTTAGAAACTAAATCGGTATCAGCTTATGCTTTGGGTTCTATTTTAGGGACTTCTCTCCCTTTTGCTCTTTCTAAATTGCCGAAACGAATTGACAACCCGATAGTTAAACATACATTGCGTATATGGTTTCAATTTCGGAGATTTTTTGGGTTGACTCAATTCGTTTTAAATAGTCCTATTGTATCTAATTGTTTTTTTCACCCTTCCATTATAGATCAAGCTTAGTCAGCTTGGAAAACTAAGGGATTACTAAGATTTTCTGATTTATTTTTAGATAATTGTTTCATGTCTTTTGAACAATTATCCAACAGATATAACTTGCCGAGATTTCATTTTTTTTTAGATATTTACAGATTAGACATTTTTTAAGTTCTGTACTCTCTACGTTTCCAAATTTTGTGCCTTCAGATACTTTGGAGAGTTTATTTGAATTAGACCCTTTTCAAAAAGGGCTTATTTCAAAACTTTATAATATAATTATGAAGATACGTTCAGAGCCCCTTTATAAGACTAAACAGGACTGGGAAAGAGAGCTTAGTTTTAGTATTTCTAGTGAGAATTGGGATAGAATTCTTCAATTAGTTAATACATCATCGTTATGTGCCAAACATTCACTAATACAATTTAAGGTTGTACATAGGGCCCATATGTCCAAGGATAAATTAGCTCATTTTTACTCTCATATAAGTCCTATTTGTGATAGATGTCATTCTGAAATTGCGTCTTTAACTCACATGTTTTGGTCGTGTTCATTTTTGGAGAAATATTGGAAAGATATTTTTGATATTATTTCTGCGGTTTTGAATATTGATTTACAACCTCATCCTATTACCGCAATTTTTGGCTTACCAATGTTAGATTCGCAGCATTTATCTTCTTCAGCCCGTCGAATGATTGCATTTCTAACTCTGATGGCTAGAAGATCTATATTGTTGAATTGGAAAGAAATTGATCCTCCCACTGTATTTAATTGGTTCTCTCAAACTATGTTATGTTTAAATTTAGAAAAAATTAGAAGTGGTACTTTTGAGACTTCTATTAAATTTGAAAAGTTATGGAGACCATTTATTCAACATTTTCATATGATGTAATATGACCCTGTGCCAAGTACATTTGATTTCCCAGCTTTTAGCTTATGTATTTTGAGAGGACCGGAAGTGACGGCATTGATGAATACTTATTTTTGTGAGATATTATAAACAGCCCACTTTATTTTTTCCTTCTCTTTTGTTTGTTTTTTTTTTATATTACTTATTAGTTATAGTTATTAGATTAGATTAGTTAGTTTTGCATTATATAAATTTTTTTTGGTTTTTTTTTCTTTCTTTTTTCTGTGTTTTTATATTATACATTATGAAATATTTAGTTTTACTATGTCCATACATATATCTTATGGCTTATGTCTTGGTAAACTCATTTATATTGTAACTATTATGTATGTTTTTTTTTCATATGTAATGGAATGTGTATGTTGGTAATTTCTTTATCAATATATCATCTGTATTCTGTCCATGTTACTAATATTAATAAAAAGATTTAGAAAGAAAAGAAAGAACAAGTACATGTAATACAGGCAGAATTAAAAACTTGAAGCAACCTCACAGACAAATAGCTTCGTATAAGCAGCATTCAAAAGAAAAGCATGAACAACTTTTAACAAAAATGTGTATGGAACAAAGAAGTGTAAATTTATCCAAGTGATCAGTATTGCTTAGTTCAGCAATTTTCTGGTTCAAGAAACAAATAATTGAAGGGAAGTGGCTGTTCTTGAAATTGATGGTGTCAGATTTCAGGCATGCCAGGTGAGGACTTCAGGTATCTCCTAAACACAGTATTTGACAGATGCTGGAAATCTTGAGCAACACACAGAATGCTGGTGGAGCTCAAGTCAGCAAGTCAGGCAGCACCTACAGAGGGGATGATGAAGTGTCTAGGCCTGAAATGTCAATTGTTTATTCCCTTGACTGACTTGTTGAGTTCTTCTAGTGTACTGTATCTCCTGCCTGATGGTAGCTGTGAATAGAATGGCGTGGCCCAGATGGTGGGGAATCTTTGATGGATGTTGTCTTCGTAAGGCAGCGCCTCCTGGAGATACCACCAGTGGTGAGGGAGGGTGTACCTCTTGATGTATTGGGCGGTGTCCACTATTCTCTTCAGTTTCTTGTGCTCCTGGGGAATCTGTTCCCTCCATCCTGCAGCCTGTGAATCTCCAGTAATGTGACGTGTGACCACATGCTATTCAGGTAAAAGCTGAACTTCCTGTTGACAATGCCAGCAGCTCCTGTATGGTTTTGCAGGCAGTTTCGTTCTTCTAATTGAGTTATTCTAACAAATTGAGAACAGAAACCAGGAGTTCAACAGACCCTTGAATCAATGGTGAAATAACCCGAAAAGGAAATACACTTATATAACACCTTTTAACTTTTAAGCATTTCCGAAACCAGGCATGTATAAATTGTCAGGTCTATAAGGAACAAGTGAATTAATTAGTTTCTTTTTGAGATACAGAAAAATAGTGGTGAAAACTATAGGGGCAAGATTTTGTTATAAACCGAACCTGCTTCAAAATTGGAGCCAGTTTTTAATTGAAGATTGAAAAGGGTGCTGCATTAAGCACTAAAGCTCACTTGAGTTTTCTGAAGAAAGGCAAAATCTGTGAAAATAAGTAGTGCAGCATTTATATTACAATCATTCACTAAGCATGCAGCTCTGTGCTTCCCATTGGGAGCAGCATAATGAGTTTGTTGCTGCCACGTTGATTGCTATGGGAAGTGAGCCAGTGTTTAAAGATCTCAAGCCGTTGAAATGACAATACAGTGGCAGAAAAGGCTGCCATGGATATGTTAAGAAACTATCTGAAAGTTCCTAATTTCCTCACCTCAGACATTTGCATGTGATAATTTAGTGTGGTTACCTCAAAATGGAATCAATCTTGAGTCATTGTGTGTGCCTTGGGGGTGGTGGCACCAAGTGGCAGTTTGGTCATAAAGTGACTCTCACACCATGAATCATGAAGCTTCCCCTTTTTTTCCATGAGTAACAGAAATTGTCGTATCTGTAAGTTTATGCACAAGGAGCTTTTGGAGTGTTTGCATGTCAGCTGCACCACACCACCACCATGCCACATCCAATGAAATACCCCAGCTTGCCCCCTGTGCCATGAGTGACTGCAAACCAGCCATGAGCTGCAAGCTAGGTCGACAGAGCTGTGATCGTTTATACAGGGTAACTGTACAAACAAAATGAGACTTTCAAAGGAGGAAGTTCCAGTGAATTGTGTGACATTATATTGGCCATTGACAAGTGAGTGTAGAGATTGTGTGACCATGACATCTCATTCCTGACGTCCACCCAGCTTCACTCCTGTTCACTCTTCCTGAGTGAATGAAGAAGGTTGTACTTTTTTTTTACAGATGGTACAATTTCTGCTTATTGTGGAGGGAAGGGGAAGCTTCATGATTAATGACCTAAAAGTCATTTTCTAGCTAATCACTATACTCAAAAATGATCACCAGTATGGTTTCAAAGAATATGTAACACAGAACAATGCAGCACTAGCCGGCTGGTGGCGTAGTGGCATCAGCACCAGACCTCAGCGAAGGCTCTTAAGTTCAAATCCAGCTGGCTCCCTTGCAGGCTTTACATCTGTGCTGGGTTGAGCATCCAGCTAGCAACTCAGCCTCGTGAAACAAGAAAGCCTGCTAAAAAAACACCGTCATGATGGCGTCCTGATGACTCCGCTCGGAGTTAAGGGCTTTCGTCTTTTCCTTCAACAAAGGCCCTTTGTTCCATGATGCTGTGCCAAATTAATTAAGCTAATGATGCCTAATTAAATTAATCTCTTGTGCTTGCATATGAATCAAATTGCTCTTTATGCATAACTTAGTTGGTAGTGATTCAGTAGGTTCTGCTTTGAGGTACAGTTGAGGTGAGCTATGTCCTTGAATGGGAAATCCTATAAAAAAGTTGTGGTTATGGCCCAGTCCGTCATTGAACACAATGACATGAAGCAGTATCATAGGAAAGCAGCATTCAACATCGGGTACCCCCACCATCCAGGTCATGCTCTCTACTCGCTGCTGCCATCAGGAAGAAGGTACAGGAGCGTCAGGCCTCACAACATCAGGTTCAGGAACAGTTATTTCACCTCAACCATCAAGCTCTTGAACCAAGGGGAATGACTTCACTCAACAAGTATGTGAAGAGCAAGAGGATAAGACGTGAGAGAATAGGAGCAATCAAGTGTGACACTTGTAAAGGGGGTTCCTTCTTTTTTCTTTGTTGCGAGAGAGTGCTGGAAGCTTGTTTGGGTTAAAATTTACTGATAACGAGAATTGTATTCCTTTGTAAACCAATTGGGATTAATGTTGTTCGTTCTTCTGAGTCTGTAAGCTATTGTTGTCGGGCTTTTGGGATGGTGATTCTTTTTGGGAAGCTGGCCCTTCCAGGGCAAGAGCATGTAACTGTTCACCACTAGTGAAAGGCAGTTACGGGTGTCAGTAGTTGGAAAGCAAGTCTAGAAAGAAAGCATCTGATGCTTCATTATTGTCCTAGATCATGCTGGAAGAGACCCTGTGTTGCCACACACCCACTCATCTTACCAAGATGTGCAGAGCTGATTTTACTGGCTCGTTTCCTCGAATCAAGTAGTGAGGTCATGCTGACAGGTTAATACCAGTAAGCCCATCCTGTAACACTCTGATAGCTCCCAACAGAAGGCAATGCCCAGATGGAGTTGATTTGCCTGTCAAGTCCTGCTAATGAGCTTAAAATGTTTTGTTTTACTTCTTGGGCATCCAAAGATATTAAAAAATGTTTATTTTATTTAAAATATTTCTATATAATGTATTGTTAAAAACATTAAAAGTAGTTAATTTAATTAAAAGATTTGACATCTCAAAGTCAAAGTTGAGCTTTTTGTCACATGCACAAGTACATGTTTACCCTTTAAATTAGTTAATGACTCTTTTACTTATTTAGGGATCAAAATCACAAAGAACCATAAAGATTTGTTTGGATTTAATTTTTTATCCTTAATTGATCAGATTAAAGGTTTGTTTACTAAGTGGTCACCTTTGTCTCTATCTCTAATAGGTAGGATTAATGCTATTAAGATGGTTATTTTACCTAAGTTTTTATATATTTTTCAAGCGATACCAATTTTTATCCCGAAATCTTTTTTTACTAATGTTGACTCTAAAATTTCTTCATATATATGGCAGTATAAAAATCCCAGGTTAGGTAAAACATATTTACAGAAGACAAAAAAGGAAGGCGGGTTAGCATTACCTAATTTCAGATTTTACTATTGGGCAGTTAATATTAGATATTTGTTATGCTGGTTGAAAGATGGGGGTGGATCTTTTGGCCCTTGTTGGGTGAGTTTAGAAACTAAATCGGTATCAGCTTATGCTTTGGGTTCTATTTTAGGGACTTCTCTCCCTTTTGCTCTTTCTAAATTGCCGAAACGAATTGACAACCCGATAGTTAAACATACATTGCGTATATGGTTTCAATTTCGGAGATTTTTTGGGTTGACTCAATTCGTTTTAAATAGTCCTATTGTATCTAATTGTTTTTTTCACCCTTCCATTATAGATCAAGCTTATTCAGCTTGGAAAACTAAGGGATTACTAAGATTTTCTGATTTATTTTTAGATAATTGTTTCATGTCTTTTGAACAATTATCCAACAGATATAACTTGCCGAGATTTCATTTTTTTTAGATATTTACAGATTAGACATTTTTTAAGTTCTGTACTCTCTACGTTTCCAAATTTTGTGCCTTCAGATACTTTGGAGAGTTTATTTGAATTAGACCCTTTTCAAAAAGGGCTTATTTCAAAACTTTATAATATAATTATGAAGATACGTTCAGAGCCCCTTTATAAGACTAAACAGGACTGGGAAAGAGAGCTTAGTTTTAGTATTTCTAGTGAGAATTGGGATAGAATTCTTCAATTAGTTAATACATCATCGTTATGTGCCAAACATTCACTAATACAATTTAAGGTTGTACATAGGGCCCATATGTCCAAGGATAAATTAGCTCATTTTTACTCTCATATAAGTCCTATTTGTGATAGATGTCATTCTGAAATTGCGTCTTTAACTCACATGTTTTGGTCGTGTTCATTTTTGGAGAAATATTGGAAAGATATTTTTGATATTATTTCTGCGGTTTTGAATATTGATTTACAACCTCATCCTATTACCGCAATTTTTGGCTTACCAATGTTAGATTCGCAGCATTTATCTTCTTCAGCCCGTCGAATGATTGCATTTCTAACTCTGATGGCTAGAAGATCTATATTGTTGAATTGGAAAGAAATTGATCCTCCCACTGTATTTAATTGGTTCTCTCAAACTATGTTATGTTTAAATTTAGAAAAAATTAGAAGTGGTACTTTTGAGACTTCTATTAAATTTGAAAAGTTATGGAGACCATTTATTCAACATTTTCATATGATGTAATATGACCCTGTGCCAAGTACATTTGATTTCCCAGCTTTTAGCTTATGTATTTTGAGAGGACCGGAAGTGACGGCATTGATGAATACTTATTTTTGTGAGATATTATAAACAGCCCACTTTATTTTTTCCTTCTCTTTTGTTTGTTTTTTTTTATATTACTTATTAGTTATAGTTATTAGATTAGATTAGTTAGTTTTGCATTATATAAATTTTTTTTTGTTTTTTTTTCTTTCTTTTTTCTGTGTTTTTATATTATACATTATGAAATATTTAGTTTTACTATGTCCATACATATATCTTATGGCTTATGTCTTGGTAAACTCATTTATATTGTAACTATTATGTATGTTTTTTTTTCATATGTAATGGAATGTGTATGTTGGTAATTTCTTTATCAATATATCATCTGTATTCTGTCCATGTTACTAATATTAATAAAAAGATTTAGAAAGAAAAGAAAGAACAAGTACATGTAATACAGGCAGAATTAAAAACTTGAAGCAACCTCACAGACAAATAGCTTCGTATAAGCAGCATTCAAAAGAAAAGCATGAACAACTTTTAACAAAAATGTGTATGGAACAAAGAAGTGTAAATTTATCCAAGTGATCAGTATTGCTTAGTTCAGCAATTTTCTGGTTCAAGAAACAAATAATTGAAGGGAAGTGGCTGTTCTTGAAATTGATGGTGTCAGATTTCAGGCATGCCAGGTGAGGACTTCAGGTATCTCCTAAACACAGTATTTGACAGATGCTGGAAATCTTGAGCAACACACAGAATGCTGGTGGAGCTCAAGTCAGCAAGTCAGGCAGCACCTACAGAGGGGATGATGAAGTGTCTAGGCCTGAAATGTCAATTGTTTATTCCCTTGACTGACTTGTTGAGTTCTTCTAGTGTACTGTATCTCCTGCCTGATGGTAGCTGTGAATAGAATGGCGTGGCCCAGATGGTGGGGAATCTTTGATGGATGTTGTCTTCGTAAGGCAGCGCCTCCTGGAGATACCACCAGTGGTGAGGGAGGGTGTACCTCTTGATGTATTGGGCGGTGTCCACTATTCTCTTCAGTTTCTTGTGCTCCTGGGGAATCTGTTCCCTCCATCCTGCAGCCTGTGAATCTCCAGTAATGTGACGTGTGACCACATGCTATTCAGGTAAAAGCTGAACTTCCTGTTGACAATGCCAGCAGCTCCTGTATGGTTTTGCAGGCAGTTTCGTTCTTCTAATTGAGTTATTCTAACAAATTGAGAACAGAAACCAGGAGTTCAACAGACCCTTGAATCAATGGTGAAATAACCCGAAAAGGAAATACACTTATATAACACCTTTTAACTTTTAAGCATTTCCGAAACCAGGCATGTATAAATTGTCAGGTCTATAAGGAACAAGTGAATTAATTAGTTTCTTTTTGAGATACAGAAAAATAGTGGTGAAAACTATAGGGGCAAGATTTTGTTATAAACCGAACCTGCTTCAAAATTGGAGCCAGTTTTTAATTGAAGATTGAAAAGGGTGCTGCATTAAGCACTAAAGCTCACTTGAGTTTTCTGAAGAAAGGCAAAATCTGTGAAAATAAGTAGTGCAGCATTTATATTACAATCATTCACTAAGCATGCAGCTCTGTGCTTCCCATTGGGAGCAGCATAATGAGTTTGTTGCTGCCACGTTGATTGCTATGGGAAGTGAGCCAGTGTTTAAAGATCTCAAGCCGTTGAAATGACAATACAGTGGCAGAAAAGGCTGCCATGGATATGTTAAGAAACTATCTGAAAGTTCCTAATTTCCTCACCTCAGACATTTGCATGTGATAATTTAGTGTGGTTACCTCAAAATGGAATCAATCTTGAGTCATTGTGTGTGCCTTGGGGGTGGTGGCACCAAGTGGCAGTTTGGTCATAAAGTGACTCTCACACCATGAATCATGAAGCTTCCCCTTTTTTTCCATGAGTAACAGAAATTGTCGTATCTGTAAGTTTATGCACAAGGAGCTTTTGGAGTGTTTGCATGTCAGCTGCACCACACCACCACCATGCCACATCCAATGAAATACCCCAGCTTGCCCCCTGTGCCATGAGTGTCTGCAAACCAGCCATGAGCTGCAAGCTGGGTCGACAGAGCTGTGATCGTTTATACAGGGTAACTGTACAAACAAAATGAGACTTTCAAAGGAGGAAGTTCCAGTGAATTGTGTGACATTATATTGGCCATTGACAAGTGAGTGTAGAGATTGTGTGACCATGACATCTCATTCCTGACGTCCACCCAGCTTCACTCCTGTTCACTCTTCCTGAGTGAACGAAGAAGGTTGTACTTTTTTTTTTACAGATGGTACAATTTCTGCTTATTGTGGAGGGAAGGGGAAGCTTCATGATTAATGACCTAAAAGTCATTTTCTAGCTAATCACTATACTCAAAAATGATCACCAGTATGGTTTCAAAGAATATGTAACACAGAACAATGCAGCACTAGCCGGCTGGTGGCGTAGTGGCATCAGCACCAGACCTCAGCGAAGGCTCTTAAGTTCAAATCCAGCTGGCTCCCTTGCAGGCTTTACATCTGTGCTGGGTTGAGCATCCAGCTAGCAACTCAGCCTCGTGAAACAAGAAAGCCTGCTAAAAAAACACCGTCATGATGGCGTCCTGATGACTCCGCTCGGAGTTAAGGGCTTTCGTCTTTTCCTTCAACAAAGGCCCTTTGTTCCATGATGCTGTGCCAAATTAATTAAGCTAATGATGCCTAATTAAATTAATCTCTTGTGCTTGCATATGAATCAAATTGCTCTTTATGCATAACTTAGTTGGTAGTGATTCAGTAGGTTCTGCTTTGAGGTACAGTTGAGGTGAGCTATGTCCTTGAATGGGAAATCCTATAAAAAAGTTGTGGTTATGGCCCAGTCCGTCATTGAACACAATGACATGAAGCAGTATCATAGGAAAGCAGCATTCAACATCGGGTACCCCCACCATCCAGGTCATGCTCTCTTCTCGCTGCTGCCATCAGGAAGAAGGTACAGGAGCGTCAGGCCTCACAACATCAGGTTCAGGAACAGTTATTTCACCTCAGCCATCAAGCTCTTGAACCAAGGGGAATAACTTCACTCAACAAGTATGTGAAGAGCAAGAGGATAAGACGTGAGAGAATAGGAGCAATCAAGTGTGACAGTTGTAAAGGGGGTTCCTTCTTTTTTCTTTGTTGCGAGAGAGTGCTGGAAGCTTGTTTGGGTTAAAATTTACTGATAACGAGAATTGTATTCCTTTGTAAACCAATTGGGATTAATGTTGTTCGTTCTTCTGAGTATGTAAGCTATTGTTGGCGGGCTTTTGGGATGGTGATTCTTTTTGGGAAGCTGGCCCTTCCAGGGCAAGAGCATGTAACTGTTCACCACTAGTGAAAGGCAGTTACGGGTGTCAGTAGTTGGAAAGCAAGTCTAGAAAGAAAGCATCTGATGCTTCATTATTGTCCTAGATCATGCTGGAAGAGACCCTGTGTTGCCACACACCCACTCATCTTACCAAGATGTGCAGAGCTGATTTTACTGGCTCGTTTCCTCGAATCAAGTAGTGAGGTCATGCTGACGGGTTAATACCAGTAAGCCCATCCTGTAACACTCTGATAGCTCCCAACAGAAGGCAATGCCCAGATGGAGTTGATTTGCCTGTCAAGTCCTGCTAATGAGCTTAAAATGTTTTGTTTTACTTCTTGGGCATCCAAAGATATTAAAAAATGTTTATTTTATTTAAAATATTTCTATATAATGTATTGTTAAAAACATTAAAAGTAGTTAATTTAATTAAAAGATTTGACATCTCAAAGTCAAAGTTGAGCTTTTTGTCACATGCACAAGTACATGTTTACCCTTTAAATTAGTTAATGACTCTTTTACTTATTTAGGGATCAAAATCACAAAGAACCATAAAGATTTGTTTGGATTTAATTTTTTATCCTTAATTGATCAGATTAAAGGTTTGTTTACTAAGTGGTCACCTTTGTCTCTATCTCTAATAGGTAGGATTAATGCTATTAAGATGGTTATTTTACCTAAGTTTTTATATATTTTTCAAGCGATACCAATTTTTATCCCGAAATCTTTTTTTACTAATGTTGACTCTAAAATTTCTTCATATATATGGCAGTATAAAAATCCCAGGTTAGGTAAAACATATTTACAGAAGACAAAAAAGGAAGGCGGGTTAGCATTACCTAATTTCAGATTTTACTATTGGGCAGTTAATATTAGATATTTGTTATGCTGGTTGAAAGATGGGGGTGGATCTTTTGGCCCTTGTTGGGTGAGTTTAGAAACTAAATCGGTATCAGCTTATGCTTTGGGTTCTATTTTAGGGACTTCTCTCCCTTTTGCTCTTTCTAAATTGCCGAAACGAATTGACAACCCGATAGTTAAACATACATTGCGTATATGGTTTCAATTTCGGAGATTTTTTGGGTTGACTCAATTCGTTTTAAATAGTCCTATTGTATCTAATTGTTTTTTTCACCCTTCCATTATAGATCAAGCTTATTCAGCTTGGAAAACTAAGGGATTACTAAGATTTTCTGATTTATTTTTAGATAATTGTTTCATGTCTTTTGAACAATTATCCAACAGATATAACTTGCCGAGATTTCATTTTTTTTAGATATTTACAGATTAGACATTTTTTAAGTTCTGTACTCTCTACGTTTCCAAATTTTGTGCCTTCAGATACTTTGGAGAGTTTATTTGAATTAGACCCTTTTCAAAAAGGGCTTATTTCAAAACTTTATAATATAATTATGAAGATACGTTCAGAGCCCCTTTATAAGACTAAACAGGACTGGGAAAGAGAGCTTAGTTTTAGTATTTCTAGTGAGAATTGGGATAGAATTCTTCAATTAGTTAATACATCATCGTTATGTGCCAAACATTCACTAATACAATTTAAGGTTGTACATAGGGCCCATATGTCCAAGGATAAATTAGCTCATTTTTACTCTCATATAAGTCCTATTTGTGATAGATGTCATTCTGAAATTGCGTCTTTAACTCACATGTTTTGGTCGTGTTCATTTTTGGAGAAATATTGGAAAGATATTTTTGATATTATTTCTGCGGTTTTGAATATTGATTTACAACCTCATCCTATTACCGCAATTTTTGGCTTACCAATGTTAGATTCGCAGCATTTATCTTCTTCAGCCCGTCGAATGATTGCATTTCTAACTCTGATGGCTAGAAGATCTATATTGTTGAATTGGAAAGAAATTGATCCTCCCACTGTATTTAATTGGTTCTCTCAAACTATGTTATGTTTAAATTTAGAAAAAATTAGAAGTGGTACTTTTGAGACTTCTATTAAATTTGAAAAGTTATGGAGACCATTTATTCAACATTTTCATATGATGTAATATGACCCTGTGCCAAGTACATTTGATTTCCCAGCTTTTAGCTTATGTATTTTGAGAGGACCGGAAGTGACGGCATTGATGAATACTTATTTTTGTGAGATATTATAAACAGCCCACTTTATTTTTTCCTTCTCTTTTGTTTGTTTTTTTTTTATATTACTTATTAGTTATAGTTATTAGATTAGATTAGTTAGTTTTGCATTATATAAATTTTTTTTTGTTTTTTTTTCTTTCTTTTTTCTGTGTTTTTATATTATACATTATGAAATATTTAGTTTTACTATGTCCATACATATATCTTATGGCTTATGTCTTGGTAAACTCATTTATATTGTAACTATTATGTATGTTTTTTTTTCATATGTAATGGAATGTGTATGTTGGTAATTTCTTTATCAATATATCATCTGTATTCTGTCCATGTTACTAATATTAATAAAAAGATTTAGAAAGAAAAGAAAGAACAAGTACATGTAATACAGGCAGAATTAAAAACTTGAAGCAACCTCACAGACAAATAGCTTCGTATAAGCAGCATTCAAAAGAAAAGCATGAACAACTTTTAACAAAAATGTGTATGGAACAAAGAAGTGTAAATTTATCCAAGTGATCAGTATTGCTTAGTTCAGCAATTTTCTGGTTCAAGAAACAAATAATTGAAGGGAAGTGGCTGTTCTTGAAATTGATGGTGTCAGATTTCAGGCATGCCAGGTGAGGACTTCAGGTATCTCCTAAACACAGTATTTGACAGATGCTGGAAATCTTGAGCAACACACAGAATGCTGGTGGAGCTCAAGTCAGCAAGTCAGGCAGCACCTACAGAGGGGATGATGAAGTGTCTAGGCCTGAAATGTCAATTGTTTATTCCCTTGACTGACTTGTTGAGTTCTTCTAGTGTACTGTATCTCCTGCCTGATGGTAGCTGTGAATAGAATGGCGTGGCCCAGATGGTGGGGAATCTTTGATGGATGTTGTCTTCGTAAGGCAGCGCCTCCTGGAGATACCACCAGTGGTGAGGGAGGGTGTACCTCTTGATGTATTGGGCGGTGTCCACTATTCTCTTCAGTTTCTTGTGCTCCTGGGGAATCTGTTCCCTCCATCCTGCAGCCTGTGAATCTCCAGTAATGTGACGTGTGACCACATGCTATTCAGGTAAAAGCTGAACTTCCTGTTGACAATGCCAGCAGCTCCTGTATGGTTTTGCAGGCAGTTTCGTTCTTCTAATTGAGTTATTCTAACAAATTGAGAACAGAAACCAGGAGTTCAACAGACCCTTGAATCAATGGTGAAATAACCCGAAAAGGAAATACACTTATATAACACCTTTTAACTTTTAAGCATTTCCGAAACCAGGCATGTATAAATTGTCAGGTCTATAAGGAACAAGTGAATTAATTAGTTTCTTTTTGAGATACAGAAAAATAGTGGTGAAAACTATAGGGGCAAGATTTTGTTATAAACCGAACCTGCTTCAAAATTGGAGCCAGTTTTTAATTGAAGATTGAAAAGGGTGCTGCATTAAGCACTAAAGCTCACTTGAGTTTTCTGAAGAAAGGCAAAATCTGTGAAAATAAGTAGTGCAGCATTTATATTACAATCATTCACTAAGCATGCAGCTCTGTGCTTCCCATTGGGAGCAGCATAATGAGTTTGTTGCTGCCACGTTGATTGCTATGGGAAGTGAGCCAGTGTTTAAAGATCTCAAGCCGTTGAAATGACAATACAGTGGCAGAAAAGGCTGCCATGGATATGTTAAGAAACTATCTGAAAGTTCCTAATTTCCTCACCTCAGACATTTGCATGTGATAATTTAGTGTGGTTACCTCAAAATGGAATCAATCTTGAGTCATTGTGTGTGCCTTGGGGGTGGTGGCACCAAGTGGCAGTTTGGTCATAAAGTGACTCTCACACCATGAATCATGAAGCTTCCCCTTTTTTTCCATGAGTAACAGAAATTGTCGTATCTGTAAGTTTATGCACAAGGAGCTTTTGGAGTGTTTGCATGTCAGCTGCACCACACCACCACCATGCCACATCCAATGAAATACCCCAGCTTGCCCCCTGTGCCATGAGTGTCTGCAAACCAGCCATGAGCTGCAAGCTGGGTCGACAGAGCTGTGATCGTTTATACAGGGTAACTGTACAAACAAAATGAGACTTTCAAAGGAGGAAGTTCCAGTGAATTGTGTGACATTATATTGGCCATTGACAAGTGAGTGTAGAGATTGTGTGACCATGACATCTCATTCCTGACGTCCACCCAGCTTCACTCCTGTTCACTCTTCCTGAGTGAACGAAGAAGGTTGTACTTTTTTTTTACAGATGGTACAATTTCTGCTTATTGTGGAGGGAAGGGGAAGCTTCATGATTAATGACCTAAAAGTCATTTTCTAGCTAATCACTATACTCAAAAATGATCACCAGTATGGTTTCAAAGAATATGTAACACAGAACAATGCAGCACTAGCCGGCTGGTGGCGTAGTGGCATCAGCACCAGACCTCAGCGAAGGCTCTTAAGTTCAAATCCAGCTGGCTCCCTTGCAGGCTTTACATCTGTGCTGGGTTGAGCATCCAGCTAGCAACTCAGCCTCGTGAAACAAGAAAGCCTGCTAAAAAAACACCGTCATGATGGCGTCCTGATGACTCCGCTCGGAGTTAAGGGCTTTCGTCTTTTCCTTCAACAAAGGCCCTTTGTTCCATGATGCTGTGCCAAATTAATTAAGCTAATGATGCCTAATTAAATTAATCTCTTGTGCTTGCATATGAATCAAATTGCTCTTTATGCATAACTTAGTTGGTAGTGATTCAGTAGGTTCTGCTTTGAGGTACAGTTGAGGTGAGCTATGTCCTTGAATGGGAAATCCTATAAAAAAGTTGTGGTTATGGCCCAGTCCGTCATTGAACACAATGACATGAAGCAGTATCATAGGAAAGCAGCATTCAACATCGGGTACCCCCACCATCCAGGTCATGCTCTCTTCTCGCTGCTGCCATCAGGAAGAAGGTACAGGAGCGTCAGGCCTCACAACATCAGGTTCAGGAACAGTTATTTCACCTCAACCATCAAGCTCTTGAACCAAGGGGAATAACTTCACTCAACAAGTATGTGAAGAGCAAGAGGATAAGACGTGAGAGAATAGGAGCAATCAAGTGTGACAGTTGTAAAGGGGGTTTCTTCTTTTTTCTTTGTTGCGAGAGAGTACTGGAAGCTTGTTTGGGTTAAAATTTACTGATAACGAGAATTGTATTCCTTTGTAAACCAATTGGGATTAATGTTGTTCGTTCTTCTGAGTCTGTAAGCTATTGTTGGCGGGCTTTTGGGGAGATCGGCGCGAAGGGTTGAGAGAGAGAGGACGCGAAGCTGTAAGCTGGGCGAGGAACGGACCCCAAGTGGGGGTCCAAGGCCAGGAGGTCCTCTGAGGAGAGGAGATGAAGCTAGATGTGCTTGGTTGACCACTTCGGATGGTCCTAAGCTGCGAGTCGAGGAGTTCGGAGGGGATTGAATGGTGGCCAGAAGACTTCAGTAATTGAGCTCCAACAGTTGTGCACGAAGCGGTTTGGACTTTGATAAGTTTGGCGCCTTTTCTTTATTTTTTTTCTTCATATTTACTGTATTGTTATTAATCACTTGGTTATAGTAACCTTTATAAATTGTACTCATTTCATTGCATATAGTGTACTGTCTGTTTTTGGGCGAGGCGGGGACATCACACAGCATCCACACCAGCTGATTACCCACTTTGGCGGGGCCGAAGGCTGCTCCCCCTAGACGAGAACGAGCTGAGCGAGCCTGAGGTGACCCAGGGGGTTACACAGTGCAAAAGTGTGGATGGAGCTGGAGGAAGTAGTGGAGGTACTTAGTAAATTTTTTGCTTCAGTGTTCACGACGAAAAAGGACCTTGATGATTATAGGGATGACTTATAGTGGACTGAAAAGCTTGAGCACATAAACTTTAAGAAAGAGGATGTGTTGGAGCTTTTGGAAAGCATTAAATTGGATAAGTCACTGGGACCGGATGAGATGTACCCCAGGCTACTGTGGGAGGCAAGGGAGGAGATTGCTGAGCCTCTTTGCATCATCAATGGGGACAGGAGTAGTTCCAGAGGATTGGAGGGTTGCTGATGTTGTTCCCTTATTCAAGAAAGGGAGTAGAGATAGCCCCAGAAAATTATAGACCAATGGGTCTTACTTCGGTTATTGGTAAGTTGATGGAGAAGATCCTGAGAGGCAGAATTTATGCACATTTGGAGAGGCATAATATGATTAGGAATACTCTGCATGGCTTTGTCAAAGACAGGTTGTGCCTTACGAGCCTGGTTGAATTTTTTGAGGATGTGACTAAACACATTGATGAGGGTAAAGCAGTAGATGTAGTGTATATGGATTTCAGAAAGGCATTTGATAAGGTACCCCATGCAAGGCTTATTGAGAAAGTAAGGAGGCATGGGATCCAAAAGGACCCTGCTTTTTGGATCCAGAACTGGCTTGCCCACAGAAGGCAAATCGTGGTTGTAGATAGGTCATATTCTGCATGGAGGTCAGTGACTAGTGGTGTGCCTCAGGGATCTGTTCTGGGACCCTTACTCTTTGTGATATTTATAAATGACCTGGATGAGGAAGTGGAGGGATGTGTTAGTAAATTTGCTGATAACACAAAGGTTGGGGGTGTTGTGCACAGTGTGGAGGGCTGTCAGAGTTTACAGCAGGATATTGATAGAATGCAAAACTGGGCTGAGAAGTGGCAGATGGAGTTCAACCCAGATAAGTGTGAAGTGGTTCATCTTGGTCAGTCAAATATTATGGCAGAATATAGCATCAATGGTAAGACTCTTGGCAGTGTGGAGGATCAGAGGGATCTTGTCTATAGGACACTCAAAGCTGCTGTGCAGGTTGACTGTGTGGTTAAGAAGGCATATGGTGCATTGGCCTTCATCAACTGAGGGATTGAGTTCAGGACCCGAGAGGTAATGTTACAGCTTATATAGGACCTTGGTCAGACCTCACTTGGAGTACTGTGTTCAGTTCTGGTCACCTCACTACAGGAAGGATGTGGAAACTATAGAAAAGGTCCAGAGGAGATTTACAAGGATGTTGCCTGGATTGGGGAGCATGCATTACGTGAATAGGTTGAGTGAACTTGGCCTTTTCTCCTTGGAGCGACGGAGGATGAGAGGTGACCTGATAGAGGTGTATAAGATGATGAGAGGCATCGATTATGTGGATAGTCAGAGGCTTTTTTCCAGGGCTGAAATGGCTATCACGAGAGGGCATAGTTTTAAGGTGCTTGGAAGTAGCTACAGAGGGGATGTCAGGTGTAAGTTTTTTATGCAGAGAGTGGTGAGTGCATGGAATGGGCCGCTGGCAATAGTGGTGGAGGTAGATATGATAGGGTCTTTTAAGAGGCTCCTGGATAGGTACATGGAGCTTAGAAGAATAGAAGGCTATGGATAACCCTGGGTAATTTTTAAAGTAAGTACGTTTGGTACAGCATTGTGGGCCGAAGGGCCTGTATTGTGCTCTAGGTTTTCTATGTTTCTGACTTTGCCCCATAATCGATGTGTCCCCACATCTGATGGATTCACTTTCAAGGATTCTTCATCTCATGCTATCAAAATCTACTGCTTACTTATGATTATCATGTTTTTCTTTTTGCATTCACACAGTTTGTTGTCTTCTGCACTCTTGATTGAATGCCCACTTTAGGGCAGTCTTTCATTGACTCTGCTATGGTTATTATTCTATAGATTTATTGAGTAGGCCTGTAAGAATATGAATCTCAGGTTGTATATAATTTCATATACATACTTTGATAATGAATGTACTGAATTTTGAAGCTTGTAAATTATTGTACTAAATATCCCAACATTGTTTTGATATAGTTATTCCAAATTAAACACACATACCAATCAATGTCCAGACAAAAACAAACAACAGAATGAAGATTAGATTTTAATACTGATGATTGAAAGATACAAGTTAAGATCTTCCAAGTTGTATCCTTGGGTATCTGATATGTTTATATTGGGGCACAACTTAACAATGAATCCGAATACAATGGCTCCTCATTATTACATAGTGACAACTTAGTTTATATATGTGACTGAGATAGGGTTTCCAATTCAGTATCTGGCCTGAAGGATGGACTGAATTACTTGAGCCTTGATATTCTTTGCCAAATGTCTAGCTAGTTAAATTAGTATGTCATTTTCTAAATAAGGCCTTGTCACTTGTTGAGGCCAATAGCCTGTGGAAAATAATTTAACTAGCATAATCAGATAACTTGTCCAGGATACAGCAGCATGAAATATCTGTAGGAAGTATAAAACTTAGCTGGAATATGTTTTCAGTACTACTTTAGTCAGATTTTATTCATGAAACAGTGTTCTTTTCTTAATTGTTTATGTTAAATACATTCAAAACTATAAACTGAGGCCAAAAAAAAATCACTCCCTGGTTCCTTAGAATCTAAGCTTACAGAATAAGGACTTTACAGAAAGACTTTTTATTCAGCATTGTTAAATAAACAAAATACAGAATATAAATAAGCAGCTTTAGAACTGATAAGAATGAATTTCTTTAGCCAGAGTTTGGTAAATCTGTGGAATTCATTGCCATAGGTGGCCGTGGAAGTGATTTTATTGGGTATATTTACAGCAGAGGTTGATAGGTTCTTGATTAGTCATGGTGTCAAAAGTTACAGGGAGAAGCAAGAAGATAGGGTTGAGAGGGATCATAAATGAGCCATAATTGAATGGAGGAGCAAACTCGATGGGCCAAATGGTGTAATTCTCCTGTGTCTTATGGTCTCATGGTCAAAACGAGTGTGTGTGCTTTCCTAATTCAATTGAACCAACACTATGAGGGTTATTTTTGTACTAACTAAGATCTATTAATAAATATTGTTGCCTCTGTACTCGTATGTTGGTAATATAGACTCAAAGGCCACTTTATTAGATACACCTGTGCAGCTGCTCATTACTGCAAATATCTAATTAGCCAATCATGTGGCAGCAACTTAATGCATAGGAGAATGCAGACATGGTCAAGAGGTTCAGTTGTTCAGACCAATCATCAGAATGGGAAGAAGAAATGTGATCTAAGTGACTTTGACTGTTTTATGATTGTTGGTGCCCGATGGGGTGGTTTGGGTATCTCAGAAACTGCTGATCTTCTGGGATTTTCAAGCACAAACTTTTCTGGAGATTACGGAGTCTTGAGTTTACACAGAGTGGTGTAACAAACAAGAAAACACCCAGTGAGCGGCAGCCTTGTTAATGAGAGAGGTCAGAGGAGAATGGCTGGAATGATTCAAGCTGACAGGAAGGTGACAGTAACTCAAATAGCCACATGTTACAACAGTGGTGTGCAGAAGAGCATCTCTGAACACGTAGCATGTCAAACCATTAAGTGGATGGGCTACAGCATCAGAAGACTGACAGAAAGGTGACAGTAACTTACATAACCACACACTACAACAGGTACAGTTGCCGTAGCAGCGCAGCAGTTTGTGAGATGCTGTTACAGCTCAGGGGTGGTCTGGAGTTTGGAGTTCAATTCCGGCGCTGTCTCTGAGGAGTTCACTCCCTGTGAAAAGTGTGTGTTTCCTTTGGGTGCTCCAATTCCTTCCCACAGTCCAAAGACCTGCTGGTTTGTAGGTTAATTGGTCATTGTAAATTCTCCTGTTATGAGGCTAGTGTTTAAAAAGGCGTGTTGCTGAGTGGTGCTGCTTGAAGGGCCTCCTTCCTGCTGCGTCTCTAAATGAAATAAAACAAACAGTGGAGTGCAGAGGAGCATCTCTGAACACACAACATGTTGAACCTTGAAGTGGATGGCCTACTGCAGCAGAAGACAAGACCAAGTTCCACTCCTGTACCTAATAAAGTGGCCTCTGAGTGTATTTGAAACAAATTTCCAGGTTGTTTGCACAAATCGGAGACACAAGAGAGGCCCTCCGTTGGTTGGGACAAACCACAGATATTGCGTCCGAGCTATCTACATGAGCCAGGGCAGTATGATATGCAGAACAAGACATTGCCCATGCAGCAGGCTCCCCTCCGATCAGAGTTTTCCTCCTCCTTGATGTACTGCCAACCACAGATGATGAACTCCATCTGCCCTAAACAACTGGTTTTAAGGTGCCAGTAACCTGCTTTTGCCTCTTCTCCTGTCAGTGGAAATGATTCCTCCAGGCTTAGTAGCTAAGCCACATGTGAAGACCAGGAGCTGGACTTGGTTGTCAGAGGCTATTTGAGACACTCCATTTGGAACATTTAATCGGTAGTGGGAGCTTATCACCACCACGCCCGACAATAGCAACCTTAAGGAACCATGACAACACAAGAGATTGCGCAGATGCTTGAAATCCAGAGCAATACACACAAAATGCTGGAGGAACTCAGCAGGTCAGGCAGCACCTATAGAAATAAATGGTTGGCATTTTGTGTTCAGACTTCATCATGACTTTCAAATGTTGTTGAAGCAGTTAAATTCATGCAGGTGCAGAAATTTGCTCTTGTATTCATGTCACTACTGTCTCTCTTCTCTCCAGGACAGACTCTATTCATGTAGTTGAGAATATAAGACCATAAGATATAGGAGCAGAAGTAGGCCATTTGGCCCATCGAGTCAGCTCCATCATTCAATCATGGGCTGATCCAATTCTTCCAGTCATCCCCACTCCCCTGCCCTCTCCCCATACTCTTCAATGCCCTGGTCAATCAAGAACCTATCTATCTCTGCCTTAAATACACCCAATGACTTGGCCTCCACAGCTGCCTGTCGCAACAAATTCCACAGATTTACCACCTTGTGACTAAAGTAATTTCTCCAGATCTCTGTTCTAAACTGATGTCCTTCAGTCCTGAAATGCCCTCTTGTGTTAGACTCCCTTACTATGGGAAATAACTTTGCCATATCTAATCTGTTCAGGCCTTTTAATATTTGGAATGTTTCTGTGGATCGCCGCTCGTTCCCCTGAACTCCAGGGAATACAGCACAAGAGCTGCCAGATGTTCTTCATACAGTAACACATTCGTTCCTGGTATCATTCTTGCAAACCTTTTCTGCAGCCTCTCCAATGTCAGTATATTCTTTCTGAAATAAGGAGCCCAAAATGGCACACGGTACTCCAAGTGTGGTCTCACGAGTATAGAGCCTCAACATCACAACCCTGCTCTTATATTCTACACCTCTGGAAATGATTGCCAACATTGCATTTGCCGCCTTCTCCACTGATTCAACCTGGAGTTAATCTTTTCCCAATTCCTTTTGCATCTCTGCATTTTAAATAATAGCCTACCCATTTATTTCTTCAACCAAAATGCATGACCAGACACTTACCAACATTGTATTTCATTTGCCACTACTAAGCTCTCTAAGTTTTTCCTGCAAGCTCTCTGTTTCCTCAACACTACCTGCTCCTCCATTTATCTTTGTATCAGTGGCAAATTTAGCCACAAATCCATTAATCCCATAGTCCAAATCTTTGACGTACATCGTAAACAGCAGCGGTCCCAACACCAACCCTTGTGGAACTCCACTGGTAACCAGCAGCCATCCAGAATAGGATCCCTTTATTCTCACTCTCTTGTTTTCTGCTAATCAGCCAATGCTCCACCCTTGCTAGTAACTCCCCTGTAATTCCATGGACTCTTATCTTGCTAAGCAGTCTCATGTGCGGCACCTTGTCAAAGGCCTTCTGAAAATCCAAGTACACCACATCTACAGCATCTTCTTTGTCTACCCTGCTTGTAATTTCCTCAAAATAAAAACACAGTAAGTTAGTCAGACAGGATTTTCCTTTCAGGAAACCATGCTGGCTTTGGCCTATCTTGTCATGTGCCTCGATGTACTCTGTAATCTCATCCCCAACAATCGATTCCAACAGCTTCCCAACTACTGATGTCAGGCTAACAGGTTTCCCACCCTTCTTAAGCAGCGGTGTTACATTTGCAATTTTCCAGTCACGTGATACAATGCCAGAATCTATTGATACTTGAAAGATCGTTATTAATGCCTCTGCAATCGCTCCAGCTACTTCCTTCAGAACCTGAGAGTGCATGCCATCAGGTCAAGGAGATTTATCCACCCTCAGACGATTAAGCTTCCTGAGCACCTCTCAGTCGTAATTTTCACTGCATATACTTCACTTCCCTGACACTCTTGAATGTCTGGTATACTGCAGAGGCCTTCCTGCAAGACTTCAGGTCTTCCTGAAGACTGATGCAAAATATGCATTCAGTTCCTCTGCTGTCTCTACATCTGTCATTACAATATCTCCAGCATCATTTTCTATTGGTCCTATATCTACCCTCAACTCTCTTTTACCCTTTATATACTAAAAAAAGCTTTTAGTGTCTTCTTGATATTAGTCACCAGCTTCTTTTCATAATTCATCCATTCCTTCCTAATGACCTTTTTAGTTTCCTTCTCCAAATTTTTAAAAGCTTCCCAATCCTCTATCTTCCCACTAGCTTTGGCTTCCTTGTATGCCCTCTCTTTTGCTTTTACCTTGGCTCTGACTTCACTTGTCAGCCAATGTCCTTCTTCCATTCAAAAATTTCTTCTGACTTAGAATTTATCTGTCTTGCACTTCCCTCATTTTTCACAGAAACTCCAGCCATTGTTGCTCTGCTGTCCTTCCTGTCCCTTTCCAGTCAACCTTGGCCAGTTTCCCTCTCATGCCATTGTAATTTCCTTTATTCCACTGAAATACCGATGCATTGGAATTTAGTTTTTCCTTCTCAAATTTCAAAATGAACTTGATCATATTGTGATCAGTGTTCCCTAAGGGTTTTTTAGCCTTAAGCTTTCTTATCACCTCCAGATCATTGCACAACACCCAATCCAGCACATCCAATCCCCTAATGGGCTCAGCAACAAGCTGTTCCAAAAAGCCATCCCTTAGACGTTCTACAAATTCTTTCTCGAGATACTGGCCTGGTTATCCCAATCCACGTTCTTGTTAAAATCCCCAATGATTATCATGACGTTGCCTTTCTGACATGCCTTTTCTATCTCCTGCTGTAATTTGTAATCCACATCCCGGCTGTTGTTTAGAGACTTGTGTACAACTGCCATTAGGGTCCTTTTACCCTTGCCATTTCTTAACTCAATCCATAGAGACTCTATACCTTCCAATCCTATGTCATCCCTTACTAATGATTTAATATTATTTATCATACATAGGACCACACCACCCACTTTGCCTACAAACCTATCTTTCTGATACACTCTATATCCTTGGACATTCAACTCCCAATGGCAGCCATCCTTTAGCCAAGTTTCAGAGATGGCCACAACATCATACTTGCCAATCTGTAGCTGAATTTGAGGATTGTCCTTTTTATTTCTTATGCTGCATACATTCAAATACAACACTCTCAGTCCAGTATTTGTTGCTTTCTGTTTTAACTGCACCACGCCTCTATTGCCCTGTAACACATCCCACTGGCTGTGATTATGCCTCATCCCCTGCCTGTTCTTTCTAGTATCTCTGTTACACGCTACCTTTGATTTATCTCCGTTTTCCCCTTCCTCAGCCCTGTCACTCCGGTCCCCATCCCCCTGCCAAATTACTTTAAAGCCTCCCTAACAGCTCTGTTAAACTTGCCAGCTAGGATGTTGGACTCCTTTGGGTTCGGGTGTAGCCCATCCTTTTTATACAGGTCATATAACAAGGCAAACAATGCATTGAACAAATCAGTTGCTTTTATTTGTAATTGCACTTTCCTCTGGGATAAGGCATTTTGCTTCTACGTAGTGGCACAGACAGCAGTTTTATTACTGGTGGTGATGTACTCCTTTACCTAGTCACATGGTGACTACTTCTTTAGTTAATAGATGTATTGATGAATAAGCATTCATTGGATGGAAGATGTACTTACTAATCAAGGCCTGCATTTGGCTCAGAGCATTTGGCTCAGAGGCCATGCACATTCTAACCATAGCTGACATTAGAGGTAGGAACCATCCTCAACTATTGCTGCCAAGTATTTTCTATTGCTGCTCATGTTGCAAGATGTGACCTATTTTTATTGCTGAGTAATGATACAGAGTTAAAGTTTCAGCATGAAATTTTCCAATACCCTATTTAGCACACTTGCTGGGCACCTAATTAAACCACAACCCAACCCACCCCCATGATTTATGGGGACAAAGCACCTGTAGTTTTTTGTAAGCTATCCCCTGCATTTAACATCTTCTTACGGCTGCAAGATCATGAATAATTACTTCCTTTATTTACCATGTTTCAGACTATGAAGGAATGTTCTTCATTGATTCTATGACATTGCCAGGTAATCTTAGCCAAACAGCTGATGTTTTTCTGGTTACTGAAGCACCAGTTAATTTAGATCATAATATGTAATTGCCAAGCCTACCTGAATATGTACATTTCTAGCTTACAAGTACAGCAGATGGGCCACACATTCTATTTTTATTTTACATATTTGCGATAAGAATTCCAACTGTGATGGGGGCCCAGCCTGATGTACACCGAAGTCATTTGTTTTACAGCTGCTCCCATTGCTCCAGATCAAAAGAACACATAGGACATATCAGAACTGTATTTGACACAAGGCCATGTTGTGATTCCAGTGTGTATACCCTCTACTAAATGGCATCTGCTCTGCAAGTCTCCTCTGAAGTCACCTCCCACAGAGAAGGACAAGGTCAATATGTGGAACACAACCATCTGTAGATTTCCTCTCAAATCCTGCACCATCCTGATTTTGGGAATGTATTGCATTTCTTCCTCTCCCTGGGGCTGAATCCCGCCAGTCCCCATCTAACAATGTTGTGAGTGAAGTTTTGAATGTACAGACCTTGTATGTTCCTGTAAGAATAAAAAGTGAGGCTAACAGATTTAAGGAATCTTGGTTTTCTAGAGATATTAAGGCCCCAGTTAAGAAGAAGGTTCTGCATAGCAGGTATGTGGCAATAAAAGCAAGATGAGTTATTTCTGTATAGAAAATGCAAGAGGACAAGAAGGAAATCAGGAGGGCAAAAAGAAAGTGTGAGGTTGCTCTATCAGACAAGGTGATGGAGAAGCCCAAGACGCCCTTCAGATATATAAAGAGCAAATGGATAGCAAGTAACAAAATTTGTCCTTTTATGCATTTATAGATATTAAATGGATTTTTTGTGTCTGTGTATACTCAGAAGACAGAAAGAGAGTCCATAGAAGTGAGGCAGCATGGCAGTGAGTTCATGGACTATATGTGGATTATGGAGGAGGGGCTTGGATATATATTTGGATAGACAGGGACTGCTTCGGGATAATCAACATGGCTTTGTGCACGGTAGGTCATGTCTAACCAATCGCTGAGTTTTTTTGAGGAATTTACCAGGAAAACTGATAAAGGAAAGGCAGTGGATGTTGGCTTCATGGACTTCAGCAAGGCCTTTGAACAGGTCCTGCATGGGAGGTTGGTCAAGAAAGTTCAGTCATTTGGTATTTAGGATGAGTTAGTCAACTGGATTACATTGGCTTCATGGGAGAAGCTAGAGAGTGGTAGTAGATGGTTGCCTCTCTGACTGGAAGCCCGTGACTAGTGGAGTGCCCCCAGGGATTGGTGCTGGGTCCATGGATGATAACTTGGAAAACTGGATCAGCAAATTTGCGAATGACGTCAAAACCAGGGCATAGTGGACAGTGAAGAAGGCTATCATAGCTTTCAGCATGACCTGGTCCACTTGAAAATGATCTGAAAGGTGGCAGACAGAATTTGATGCAGACAAGTGTGAGGCGGTGCACTTTGGATAGACAACCTAGTGTAGGACTTACAAGGTGTGTGGTAGAGCACTGAGAAGTAGGTAGAACAGTGGGAATTTGGGAAAATGGATCTATAATTCTGTGGAAGTGGCATCACAGGTTGATACGATTGTAAAAAGAGCTTTTCATACATAGGGCTTCATGAAAACTGGACACAGGGATTTTGACTTCTGAATACTTTTGGGTGTATTTTATGGATTTTGGGCTGCTGATCATGAAAATTACCATGAAATTTGCCTATTTCACACCATTTTCTTGAAATGCCATTTATTTGTTATTTCAGTTCATAATTAAAATTAGAATAATGGATGCCAAAGTTGGGGAAGGCATTTTTGTTGGTCCACAAATCAAACAAGCCATTAATGACAGACAATTCAAAGAACCTATCGTGGGGCTGGAGAAAATTGCATGGAAGGCATTCAATGATGTTGTTGAAAATTATTTTCTTGGCAACTATAGAGCAGCAAACTATGTGCATGTGACAACATGCTTCACACATGCAAAATCATGAAGTTCTTCCCTACAAATCTTGGCACTGTCAGTGGCACTGGAAGCTTTCACCAGGATTTTGTGATCATGCAGATATGGTATCAGAGCAACTGGTATCTATCAATGCTGGCTGATTATTGTGGGACACTTAGATGAGAAGCCTCAGACGCTGAGTATATCTGAAAGTCATCAACAAAACATTTTTAGATTAATTGAACTACTGCAAAGCATCAGCACCATTAGACAAATAAATTCATTATATTCAATAAAAGTTTATTTCTTGTTTCTCCAAATTCCTAGATGATACAAGTAGTCTGAAATTATGTTCAGCTTCAGGCAGTCTGTTTTTGATTTTAAAAAAACAGACCACTGGCACAGTAAAAATAGTTCAAAGATGTTAAAAGACTCTAAGTTTGAAAAAACCTCACCATGCAGTTTTAGGGCTTTATTCCCTAGAGTGTAGGAGAATAAGGAGAGATTTAGTAGAGGTATGTAACATTATGAGAGGTATAGAGAGAGTTAATGCAAGCAGGCTTTCCCCATTGAGATTGGGCAAAACCAGAACTCGAGGTTAAGGGTTAAGGGTGAAAGATGAAACGTTTAAGGGTAACATGAGGGGGAATTTCTTCACTCAGAGTGGTGAGACAGTAGAGTGAGCTGCCAGAGAAGCTTGGATAGGTATGTGGGTGGGAGGGGCATGGATTACTATGGCCCAGGTGCAGTTCAATGGGACTAAGCAGCATAATAGTTTGGCATGGACTAGATGTGCTGAAGGACTTCTCTGTGCTGTACATATTCAATGACCGTATGAGAGTACCCTCACTAGAAAGTCTGTAGCAATGCAAAAGGCAGATTACTACCATCTTGTTGAGGATATCAAGGATGAATAATGACTTTTAGCTTTTTTGTGATATTCTCTTCCTGTAAGTGGTTTAACATTCAAATAGCTCATCATATACTGAGAATGTAGCGTATCCATTTTCTATTACAGCCTGCCACTCGGCCTGCTGCAAATTATTTCCCTATTTGTTGTATATTAACTAATAAAGTTTTCAAAACCTACTTGAGTATCATCCCAATTTTACTTACAAGTCAGTCTTTAAGTATTCAAGACTTCCAATCTTTTCAGTTTGAGGGTAACCATTAATATCTTTCCCTTCCCATGTATAGCGGAAGCAGAGAAGCTGTGAAACAAATAGCTTATGAACTCGTAGAAAGTAAAGCCAAAGAAGGCATTATATATTTTGAAGCAAGATACAATCCACATCTACTGGCTAACTGCAATGTTGATCCGATTCCTTGGAATCAAACACCGTAAGTAATCTAACTATTATTTTACAATTTGTTTTACAGAAATATTTTGTTGTAGAAACATAATGGTTAACTTTAAGAGCTGCTTTCTCTCGTTCCCTTTATTGGTTAGATTGCGTAAAGTTTTTTATATCAATAGATCACAATGTGAAAAGTATAACATTTTATAGCTTTTGGTATTTATTACTTCCACAAATCAGGTTGTTCTGCATCAAGAGGGGACAGGAAAGAACAACATTATTATTAGGGTGGAAACTAAACTAAAAATTCAGCTAGATGAAAGGGCACTGAGCAGGCACAGAAGGCTTGGTGTATTGAAATGTTTATCTTCTGCCATTTATTTTGAATACTGCTTCTAAGATGCAATTTCTTTAACATAGGAATTCTAATATACGGAAGCGCAGCAATGAAAGATGTAAGCACAGAGTCACTTATATGAGAATGTATAAGGCTCAGCAGTCAGCCACTCAAAAAATAGTTATTCTCTCCACCTATTATCATGGAGTTGTGTCTGAACAATTTGCTGTAATAGCTATCACAATCTGTTCTGCAGATGGTCTGGTCATTCGTCCATCATTCAGCATGTAAGCAGTTAAATATAAACTTTCTGTGCCATTCTTCTTCCAAGTTTGTGTGAGTCCTCCAATTCTGGAACATTTGGCACTTTCATATAATGTTTTGGAGATGCATAGAAATTCATAGAGCCATACAGCAAGGGAACAGACCCTTCACTCCATCTCATCTATGCATACTGAGAAGCCTGTCTTTGATAATCACATTTACTGTGTTTGGCTAACATCCTTCTCTACCTTTTGTATTCATGCACGTATCTAAATATCTTTTAAACACTCTATTTGTACCTTGCTGTCATCTCCTCCAACAGCTCATTCCATATATCCATTACCCTTTGTAGCAATAAACTTGTTTTTTTGATCCCCTTAAAATCTGTCTATCCTCACTTTAAAACTGTGCCTCACCTACCCTAAGTAAAAAGACTGTGGCAATCTGCCGTTCCCGTTCCTCAAAATTTTATAAATTTCAGTAAGGTCAACTTCCAGCTTTCTTCACTCCGGGATTAACAGTCCTAGCCTGTACAATCTCTCCTTATTATGCAAACCCTCCAATCTAGGTAAAGTTGCTCTGAATCTTTTTTGCATTCTTTAACTTACTTGCGTGCTTCCTCTGGTGTGGCAACCAGATCTGCACTCAGCACTCCAAGCATGGCCTTCCAACAACTTGTACAAGTGTAACATGAGGCCTCAACTGTACTCAATGCCTCAGATGATGCAGTAAGCATCCAAACACCCACTTCACTACGATGTGTCGCTACTTTCAGAGAACTTCCGACTTATACTGCAAAGTTTTCTGTTCAGTAACACTGCACAGGGCCCTGCCATTCACTGTACACTTCCTGTTCTGTTTTAACATTACAAAATGCATCCCTTCATAATAGTTCAAAATTAGAATTAGAATCAGGTTTATTATCACCAGCATGTGACGTGTAATGTGTTACCTTAGTAGCAGTAGTTCAATGCAATACATAATATAGAGGAGAAAAAAATAAATAAATTAAAATAATAATTACAATGATGATGATGATAATAATAATAAATAAGTAAAACAATAGTATTTTTTTTTAAAAAGTGAGGTAGTGTCCAAGACTTCAATGTCCATTTAGTAATTGGATGGCAGAGGGGAAGAAGCTGTCCTTGAATCGCTGAGTGTGTGCCTTCAGGCTTCTGTACCTCCTACCTGATGATAACAGTGAGAAAAGGGCATGCCCTGGGTGCTGGACATCCTTACCAATTGGCACTGCCTTTCTGAGATACCGCCCCCTGTAATTGTCCTGGGTACTTTGTAGCTAGTACCCAAGATGGAGCTGACTAGACTTAGATCCCTCTGCAGCTTCTTTCAGTCCTGTGCAGTAGCCCCTCCATACCAGACAGTGATGCAACCTGTCAGAATGCTCTCCACGGTACATCTATAGAAGTTTTCAAGTGTATTTGTTGACATGCCAAATCTCTTCAAACTCCTAATAAAGTATAGCCGCTGTCTTGCCTTCTTTATAACTACAGCGATATATTGGGACCAGCTTAGATCCTCACAGATCTTGACACCCAGAAACTTGAAACTCCTCACTCTCTCCACTTCTGATCCCTCTATGAGGATTGGTATGTGTTCCTTCGTCTTACCCTTCCTGAAGTCCACAATCAGTTCTTTCGTCTTACTGATGTTGAGTGTCAGGCTGTTGCTGCAGCACCACTCCACTGGTTGCCATATCTTATTCCTATACACCCTCTCGTCACCACCTGAGATTCTATCAACAATTATTGTGTTGGTGACCTTTCACTGATCCCTATGGCACAATGCTGGTTACATGTCTCCAATCTGAAAGCACCCCTCTACTTCCATATCCTGGCTCTTTCCACCAAGCCAGTTTTGTATTCAGTTTGCTATCTTACCCAGGATGCCATGTATTCTAACCTCCTTGACCAGTCTACCATGTGAAGCCTTCTCAAAAACCTTGCTAAAGTCTATATAAATGACTTACACCAGTTGACCCATGTCCCTGATAACATAGGAACAGAATTAGGCCATTTTGCCCATCGAGTCTGCTCTGCCATTCAACCATAGCTGATCCCTTATTCCCCTCCTCAGTCTCACTCCCCAGCCTTCTCCCTGTAACCTTTGATGCCGTGTCCAATCAAGAATCTATCAAGCTCTGCCTTAAATACACCCAAAGGCCTGGTTTCCACAGCTGCATGTGGTAATAAATTCCACAAATTCACCACCCTCTTGCTAAAGAGATTTCTCTGCATCTCTATCCTAAATGGACCCACTCAATCTTGAGGCTGCGCCCTCTCGTCTGCGACTCCCCCACCATGGGAAACATCCTTTCCACATCTACTCTGTCTAGGCCTTCCAACATTCGATAGGTATCAATGAGGTTCCCTCTTGTCCTTCTAAATTCCAGCAAGTACAGACCCAGAGCTATCAAATGTTCCTCATGTGATAACCCTTTCGTTCTTAGAATCATCCTTGTGAATCTTCTTTGAACCCTCTCCAATGGCAGCACATTTTTTCTTAGATGAGGAGCACAAAACTGTTCACAATACTCAAGGTGAGGCCTCACCAGTGCCTTATAAAGCTTCAGCATCACATTCCTGCTCTTGTATTCTAGAACTCTCGAAATGAATGCTAACATTGCATTTGCCTTCCTCACCACTGGCTCTACCTGAAAGTTAACCTCCAGGGAGCTCTGTACAAGGACTCCCAAGTCCCGTTGCATCTCAGGTTTTTGGATTTTCTCCCTGTTCAGAAAATAGTCTCCATGCATTTTCCAACATTGTATTTCATTTGCCACTTTCTTGCCCATTCTCCTAATCTGTCTAAATCCCTCTGCAGCCAACCTGTTTCCTCAACACTACCCGCCCCTCCACCGATCTTTGTATCATCTGTACACTTGGCAACAAAGCCATCTATTCTGTCATCTAAATCATTGATATACAGCATAAAAAGAAGCAGTCCCAACACTGACACCTGCAGAACACCACTGGCAACTGGCAGCCTACCAGGAAAGGATCCTTTTATTCCCGCATGCAGTCTCCTACCTATTAGCCAATGTTCTAACCATGTTAGCAACTTTCCTGTAATACCTTGGGCTCTTAACTTGGTAAGCAGCCTCATGTGTGGCACCTTGTCAAAGGCCTTCTGAAAATCCAGATGTACAATGTCCACTGCATCCCCTTTATCTATCCTACTTGTAATGTCCTCAAAGGATTGCAACAGGTTCATCAGGGAAGATATTTCCTGAAGGAAACCAAGCTGACTTTGTCCTATCTTATCCTGTGTCACCAAGTATTCCATCACCTCATCCTTAACAATTGACTCTAACATCTTCCCAACCACTGAGGTCAGGCTAACTGATCTATAATTTCCATTCTGCTGCCTTCCTCCTTTCTTAAAGAGTGGAGTGACATTTAAATTTTCCATTCCTTGGGCATCATGCCAGAGTTCAATAATTTTTGAAAGATCATTACTAATGCCTCTAATCTCTACCTTTCAGAACCCTGAAGTGCAGCTCATCTGGTCTGTGTGACTTAATGCACCCTTAGGTCTTTCAGATTTTTGAGCATCTTTTTCCTTGTAATGATAGCTGCGCTCACTTGTCTTCCCTCACACCCTTCAACATCTGGCACGTTGCTCGTGTCTTCCACAGTGAAAACTGACACAAAATACTCATTTAATTCATCTACTGTTTTTGTCACCTCCTCAGAAAAAAAAATCAAATTTGTGAGACATGATCTCCCTCAAACAAAGCAATGTTTAATGTCTCAATTCCAACCTTGCCTTTCCAAGTGCAAACAACAACCTGCCCCTCAGAATCCTTTCCAGTGTTTTTCCCACCAATGAATTAAGTGAAGCTCACCAGACCACTGTTCCCTGCCTTTCTTTCCAGTCTGTTGTAAACAAAGGCCAAAGTTAGTTTTCCTCCAGTCATCCAATACTTTCCTCATGGCTAATGATGATATGAAGCTTGATATATGATATGATATATGGCTTTAAAGTAAGGTGTGGGAAGTTCAAGGGGGATATTAGAGAAAAGTTTTTTTGCTCAGAGAGTGTTTGGTGCATGGAATGCACTGCCTGATTCAGTGGTCGAGGCAGACACACTAGTGAAATTTCAGAGACTACTAGACAGGTATATGGAGGAATTTAAGGTGGGGGGTTATATGGGAAGCAGAGTTTAAGGTTTGGCACAACATTGTGGCCTGTATTGTGCTATACTATTCTATGTTCTATGAAATAATTACAACCAGGGCCCCAGTAGTTCCCTTGTATGCTTCCCACTGTATCCTAGGCTATGCTTGTTAAGGCCCTGTTTATTTACCCACCTTTATGTATTTCAAGACTGCCAATTTCTGCACCTTAACATTTATATGTTTCCATCTATCTCATTATTTTGGGTTGCTGCATCCGGGATCAATATTTGCTTTCACATTAAACAACTGGGAGCTCTCATTTATAGCTCCTTGTAATTAAGCATTAATTTGCTTAAATTAATTTGTTGTAGTGCAATGGCCAGTATCTTATACAGTGTTTAATGTGAACATTAGTGTTTACTGTGCAACCCCCCTCACCACTAGTCCATAATCGTGCTCGAAGACTTTTGTCTGTTGCAGCAAAATGTGTCATGGGGTTTGAATAAGTCACTCACCAGTATTCCAGATCTCCCCCATTTCCCCTCCCCCCCCCCAAATTTTGGCTTTTTGATTTACATTCAGACTGCTGACATCCCTATTTACTGTACAAATGGAGTGCGAAATTCGGTGTGTAATCTATTTTCACTTCCCTAAACGTTTTGTGTATTAGCTTGTTTTTCCCTATTTTTACACATGTCAGCATGATCGAAATAACTTTCCTCAAAAGAACCAAGGTAAGCTTTTTTTTTTGGCATAACCTGACTCATTCATCCTATGTCTGAATTATCTAAATGCTTCATGATTGTCCTTGCCTCTTTTTAAGCTTGCAACCAATGATATTAGGCTCATTAGCTAATAGTGTCTTGGGTAATTACAGTGATTATATTTCTTCTTTGAATATTTTGTCCTAAATATAGAGAAATTGTCAATGGTGATGATGAGAACCCACATGTGTCTTTAACAAACTTTTTATTGATGGCTAAAGTCAAAGTGACCCTAAATGCTGTTAGTAGTAGGTGACAGTTTGATTATTGTAGCCAGTGTATCTGTTTTAAGAAAAATGACTTCATTGGTTGCCTAGTGTAGCTGCCATTGCCTTCATAAGGCAGAGGAAAGCTAAGCAGTATAGAACTCTCTTGAGATTCTGGTTTGAATTGGCAGGTGTAATTGGAGTGGAGACATCAGACTTCTATGAAGGGCCAGTTACTGATGCTACTGCTTTGATCACCAGCTCTTCTACTAGGAATTAACTGTGTTACATTGCTGAGTGTTACTTCCAACTGCGTCATTGTTCAGTCCAAATTCAGTGCCTTGAAAAAAGTATTTGTTCTTTTACGTAAAAAAAAAACAAATAAAGTATTTGTTTTTTTCACCCAACCCTTTGTTCACGTAAATGAGTACAGTATTACAATCAGGGATTCTGATAAATTTAACTGACAATTTTTATTTGTGGATCATGTTTCACAGCAGAGATCCCCCCCCCCCAAAAAAAGGGAAAATCATGAAGCATGTAAAACTAAAAATTCAAAAACTAATGTATTCATTCCCCTTTGCTCCGTACCTAGTTGAATCACCTCTCCCAGCTATTACAGTCAGTGGAGTTTTGGATAAGTCTTTGTTAGCTTTATGCAGTGTTGGAACAAGATTTGGCCATTACTCCTTGCAAAATGCTCAAGCTGTGTCAGGTTAGTTGGAGAGCCGCAGTGGACAGCAATCTTGAGATCTTGCCAAAGATGTTTGATCAGATGAAGGTCAGCACTCTGACCGGGTCACTGAAGGACATCAATTTTCCTCATTTGAAGCCACTCCGTGGTTGTTCTGGCGGTGTGCTTTGGGTCGTTGTCCTGCTGAAAGACGAAATTCCGTCCTATTTTAGGCTTTCTGGCAGAGGTTAGCAGGTTTTTATCCAGGATCTCCCTGCGTTTAGCAGCATTTGTCTTCCCATCATTCCTGACCTGATTTTCAGTCCCTGCTGTTGAAAAGCATCCCCATAGCACGATGCTACCTCCACCACACTTTACAGTAGGGATGGTGTTAGCTCACTATGCGCAATATTTGATTTATGCCACATGCACCGTTAAACAAAAGCATATCCTTGCCCTTAAAGACTTTACAAAGCATTACTTAGAAGATATTGTAAATATGTGAAAGGAGGTCTTGTGTTCGGATGTGACCAAAGTGGAACTTCTTGGCCTCAACACTAAATGGTATATGTGGCGTAAATCTTATACTGAGTCAAAGTGAACTCTGGCAGAGAATTGAAATGCATCAATTAAAGTGTATCAATTCCTTTTTTGAAAGGTTTAAGTTAATTTTATTTGCTAAGATAAAGTATTTTAAGATAAAATAAAATAGTTTCTATTAAAATTTATATTGTGCAGTTATCTAGATGTGGTTTTTAAAAACAAAGTCAAGGTTTTTCAATTGTTTCTGATCCATGATGTGTGTCTGCAATGAAATCAATATCAAACCTGAAATAAGTACAGTGGTTCTGTTAAATTATTTACATGGGGACATGTGCTATTTTGTTTTGGATTGAAATAGTATTAATGAAGAAGACATTGATTGTTTCAAAAAAAACCAGTCCTACTCTTCTGAAACTACCATGTTGGCTGGTTTTATCCAAAATGGCTGCTTGAGTATGTGCCAGATGTGCGTTTTCAGTCTGCCTCTGACATGTTTCCTTCTGTATCCAGTGGGGACTTGACTCCTGATGAAGTGGTTCACCTTATCAACATGGGCTTCCAGGAAGGAGAAAAGGATTTTAAAATTAAAGCAAGATCCATCCTTTGCTGCATGCGGCACATGCCAGGTAATACATCATTGCACAAGCAAATATAGTCTTTCTCCTTTGCCCACTCTTTTTTAATCAAATTTGCATATAATGGCCATTTTTGATCATTATCAGCATTGCTACCTGAAGCATTTGATAAATCTATTGATGTTCAATCCTTGTTCATCATTACTAAAAGTGAGGTCACCAAGCTTAGTCCCAAAACTAAATGGTGTTGTCACACCAGTCTTTTCATTTGACCTATTTTTGGCCAGTTGGACCATGAAGAAAAACAGCCTCATTCTTTCCAACGCTGTCATGCTGTGGTGTTGCCAGTGCTTTCCCCTGTGATTGATGCCGCTGTTGTTTCTAGGTCCATTTGGAGCCTTGTAGAACTTACGATTATCTTCAGTCCTTTATGCCATTTTAATTTATTTTGTATTTTCATTGTTTTATACACATCATCAAATTTAAAATAAATAATTTCTTACTGCAGTAAGAAACAGGCCAGAAATTTGGGATATAGGAGTGGAGTACTTTCTAGAGGCAAATTGGATGGAATGGAATTTCATTTGGGGTCTGCCTCTGTCGGGTCCTGGTTTATCTTTTACATCCACTCCACCTTCTCTCTGACCTCCTACAGTCAGTTTCCTTCCAGTCTGTTTCTTCCTCTCTTGTAAGCTATCTACCATCCCAACTGGCAGTTCTCCCTGATGAGTTTGTTGTAGCTATATTAACACATAATTGGAAAAACAGAGGGGAGGAAAACATGTGTTCTCATTAAGACTTATTTCCAGGATATTTCCAGTATTCCCAGCACAACTCCCTTCTGAGTTCTGAAACCCATTGTCAAGTCCTTTGACTTGAAAGGTCAAATTACAAATTTTCTGAATTCTAATTTCTTCCAAGAATCTGCTGGACATCAGGCAATTTCAATATCTTTTCAACTTAGGACTGTCTTCCATCTACCAACAACTGAGATTTTTCTGTGAATTATCTTTGAATTGTGTTCATCTAGTACAATTGGATCTAGGATTCATTCTGTCCTTCTGTATGCCAAATCCAACTTAAGGCAGCAACGGAAGATTTACACACGACTAACAATCCATAGACTTTAAGAATTATTTTCCATGTGTTCTCAGTGGAGTACTAGGAAGTGATGCAAACATAGCCTTGGGAATACTTAATGAATCTCTACTTAAAGATAGAAACTTGAGTGGACCCGATTTATTGTATGTCTTATTCTTCACTTAAAATAAGGTAATTGATCATTGAACCAGGCAAGATTATGAAAAATAGAATGTGCATTTTAAAAAAAATCTTTAAAACATTGGAAAAGGTCCCTTTTAAGCATCTGGCATATGGATCTGGAAGAACAGTTTGTATATAGCTGTCACAAAATATCACCATTCACCACTCCTCCAATCCTGTGAATATTAAGTTAATAAATTTAGACTGGAAAAAAACAACTGTATCTTAGTGAATTTTTTTGGGTGCAATCCAGCAATGTCCACTATCTAGTATATTACACACCAATCTTGGAATAAGAATATTGAATTATGAAGTGAATTAGTGATTGATAATATCTCGAATGAAGAATATATTGATGGACTTTTGGTCAATAGGATGGATAACTTCCATAGCTCTATAAGAGTGACAGTGTGCAAGTTCATAGGGTGGTAAAAGTGGTGCAAGGCATGTTCGCCTTTATTAGTTGAGGCAATGAATTTGAGTTATGTTACAGCTTTATAAAACTCCTGTCAGGCTGCATCAAGGGTATGCATTTAATTGGAGTTCCCCTTTATAGGAAGGATATGGAGGCTTCGGAGTGGATTACCAGGATGCTGCTTAGATTAGGGGACATTTACTATAAGCAGCGGCAGATGCGGACGGTAGACCTGATAAAAGTTTATAAAAGTACGATCTTGAACATGTTAACCCTGGCTGACAGTGGTAAAGTGACAAAATTACGCTTTTGGTATTTCTTTTCAGAATGGTCGGCTGAAGTTGTACATTTGTGCAAGAAATATCGCAATGAAGGTGTTGTGGGCATTGATTTGGCAGGTGATGAGTCTTTAAGTACTGACATCCATTCAGGCCACGGTGAAGCCTTTGAGGTATGTGTTTCGCGTTCACATAACTTTAACAGGAAAGACTGGGAGCTTGTATTCAAAAATGAAAACAATCCCATTTGGTCTGTTGGACATGTAAACTTTACAACAGATAGAGGTGGTAACACAATGCGTTCCTTGAACTGCTCTCATCAGAAGGCATTCAGTTTGCTCTGTCGCACTCTGAGGGAGACATTTACAACAGCATTTCCAATGATCCTCCTGAACAGAGGACTAAAAATAGATTCCCTGGGTACATCATGCAATCTTACGTTCCCTTTAGCATTAGCTGAAGACAGATGAGTGAAAGGGATGCCCCTTGTGCATCTGCCTCTGCATCCATCAAGAAGTAGGGTTAGATTTTTAAAAAATCTTTCATAATTTAGGTACAATAAATTCTTCTTGGGCTTCCAGCCATCAATTATGTTCTGATGACAAACTCTGCCATCTCCATTACAGATGATGCTTGGGCATGTTTAGTCTGGTGGTATTTAAACCTCTGTAGCCCATCCTTCCTGAATGGTCATTGCTCATCCAACCAGGTTCCCGCTCTCCCACCTTGTTTACAATCAAATTCCATTTCTTACTTAGAGCCAGACCATTGTCTTTGACTGGGGTGTTGCGCAGGAGTGGGGCCAAATAAAACATTGGTAGCAAGGGCGACAGGTAAAAACTGGGCACATAGTGGTACTTGGTTCCACACACGACCTGATGCAGCCACACACGAAGCTGGCCATCAGGGTGAGGGGGACATTGGGAATATTCTTGCCCCCATTGTCCAGGGACTTGTGTATGGTCGCCCGTCTGACCCGCTCCATCTTGGATCCCTAGACAAATCTGAAGACGGCTCGAGTGATTTCCAAGCTGTAGGAGCGGGGGACTGGCCACACCTGCGCCAAGTACAGCAGCCCTGAGAACACCTCACACCGGATGACCAAGTTCTTGCCTGTTATCGATAGGGAGCGCCTTCCCCACAGTCCCAGTTTCTGTTTCACCTTGGCGGTGCGCTCATGCCAGTTCTTGTTGTACGCCTCGGCCCCTCCGAACCAGATCCCCAACACCTTCACGTGATCAGCCCTGATGGTGAAGGGAACACCGGATCATTCGGGCCAGTTGCCGAAGAGCATGGCTTCGCTCTTCGTGCAGTTGACCCTGGACCCCGACGCCTGCTCGAACTGTTCGCAGATGCTGATCAGCCTGTGAACTGACCTCGGATCAGAGCAGAAGAGGGTGACGTCGTCCATGTACATGGAGGTTTTGACTTGGGTCCCTCCACTGCCTGGCAGCGTCACCCCTCTTATGCTCCCATCCTTCCTGGTTGCTTCGGCAAAGGGCTCTATGCAACACACAAACAAGACGGGGAGAGAGGGCAGCCCTGCCTGACTCCAGACCTGATGGGGAAGCTGTCTGTTTCTCACCCGTTGACCTGGACTGCGCTACAGATGCCCGTGTAGAGCAGTTTAATCCAATTCTGTATTCCCTCCCCAAAACCCATTTTGGAGAGTACATCCGCCATGTACGTGTGCGATATCCTGTCGAAGGCTTTCTCCTGGTCCACACTGACCAGGCAGGCGTCCACCCCCCGTCCTGCACGTAGGCGATGGTGTCCCTCAGCAGCGCGAGGCTGTCTGAAATCTTCCTGCCCGGTACAGCACAGGTTTGGTCCGGGTGGATCACCTGCTCCAGTGCAGACTTGACCCTGTTGGCGACAGCCTTGGACAGGATCTTGTAGTCCACATTCTGGAGTGAAATGGGCCTCCAATTCCTAATGTCCTCCCTCTGCCACTTCTGCTCATAGATGAGGGTGATGATGCCCTAACTCATGGATACTGACATGCTGTTGGCTAGAAGCATAGCGTTGTACACTTCCAGCAGGTCGGGGCCCATCCGGTTCCACAGAGCCGAATACAACTCGACCGGTAAGCCGTCGCTTCCAGGAGTCCTACCCGACTCAAAGGAACGGACGGAGCCAGTCAGCCCGTCCAGGGTCAGCGGCTGCTCCAGACTCTCCCGTCGCCTCCGGGAGTCCTACCCGACTCAAAGGAACGGACGGAGCCAGTCAGCTCGTCCAGGGTCAGCGGCTGCTCCAGACTCTCCCGCTTGCCGTCGTCTAAGACCTGCGTGATAGATGACAGGAAGTTGCAGGGGTCTGTGGTGTCTGTGGCCTTTTCTCCGTACAGACCGGCATAGAAGGGCCTGCAGATCCTCAGTATGTCTGTCTGCGAGGACGCAACTGAGCCGTCCTCTTCCTTAAGGCTGTGGATCACAGGGCTCCTCCTGAGCACCTTCTGGAAGAAGAAGCGTGAGCACGTCTCGTCCTGCTCCAAGGTTTGGACCCTCGATCGGAAGATGATCTTGGAGGATTCGGTGGCGAAGTGCTGGGCTTGCCGGCCCTTCACTTCTCGTGATTCCTCGCTGACATCCACCCCCCTCGACTGCAGGAGGAGGAGTTGCTGCAACTCTGTCTGGAGTTTACACAGTTCCCTCTACCCCTGCCTTGCTTTCTGGGTACCCTTGTGGATGCAGAACCTCTTGATGTTCTCCTTGGTGGCTTCCCACCAGTGAACTGGGGAATCAGAGAAGGCCTTCGAGGTTCTCCAACCTGTGTACTCCTTCTCTAGTTCCTCGATGTTCTCCGGGGTCAGCTTCCACGTTCCCCTGTCTGCCTTCCGGCCCTCCCGTAAGTGACTGGCGGCTTGCAGAAGGCAGTGGTCAGAGAGGAACACTGGTATGGCATCGGTGGTTCTGACCGTGGCAGACACGGAGAGGAAGAGGAAGTCGATCCGGGAGTGGGCTGAGCTGTCTGAACTGTGGGGTTGCCGAAGGTGTCACGCAGCTTGGCCATCTTAACTGTTTCCATCGGGAGTCTGGAGGTACTATCCGGCCTGCTGTCGGCAGACCCGGATCGTCCAGCCACATCAATGGTGCAGTTGAAGTCTCCGGCCGGGACGTCACCAGCAGCGGTCGGAGCTGCTTGAGGACGGCCCGCCGCCAACTCCGCACGGGGGAGGCGTACACGTTGATCAGCCGGAGCGGAGTGCCCCGGCATTTGAAGTCTGCTACCAGAAGGCACCCCACAACCACCTCTTTGACTTGGGTGAATGAGAAATTGCCTCCCCGTAGCAGAATCCCCAGGCCGGAAGTGTGACAATCGTTTCCCCCCGACCACACAGACAAACCTTGGGTCCACCAACGTGACCACCTCCGGTAGTTGCGGAGGTGTGGTAGTCCACGCTCCTGAAGGAAGGTCACGTTGGCCTTTACAGTGTCCAAGTACTGGAGTATGCTGACGCATCACCCAGTACTCTTCAAACTGCGCAAATTTAAGCACGCCAGTTTCAGGCCATTGGCTTGATACAGTAGTTTAGTGCTGTTGAAGTCAATTCTATGGCCATTGCAAATGCAGTGTCGTGCTACCGCCGATTTCTCTGGGTAACCCAAATGAATACTCTAATTATAATCGATACCTCTACCCACTGGAAGCCCAAGAAGTGTTTATTCATCTTGTACACCGGGAAAGCACTTGATCCTTTTTCATAACTTAGGTAGGATGCAGTGCATTTCATACACTAAGTACACAGTTGCTACCTTGATTATTAACATAGGATATTCTTTCAAGTGGATGACAATTGGTTAATCCCATAGCTTTGTTGTTATATGAATTGACTGCCATTAAATATACAGTGATGTGTGTGTTCTGAAATGTTCTTTGATATAATTGCTTATCACACAAAATATTCTCACCTTCAACTGATTTCCTTATTGCATGGATCCCAATGTCAGTAGTTTCAGGTTGAGTAAGATGGTGTGAATAAAAAATAAATGCAATCTGGATATACGTTTATGAAGCAGTTGACTGATTAGATGAGGAAAGGCCATTATCTAGATATCATAACTGCAATGAGGACTTTAATATATTACCTTTGTAATGTTTAATTTCTGCCTCATAAAAATGAAGGTATATGCTGTTGGCTCTGTTATAAACTGTCAATATTTACTTGTGTAAGTACAGTAGGTTTAGGACTGGGGTGTGTTTGGCAGTTCCGTGCTTACTGACGGATTTCTGCTGGTGAATTTGTCATTGAGCTCCATAACCAGGCTACACTTACACTGAAAACACACAACATCAGCACTGGGGAGCTGGAAGAAATAATGCTAAAAGGAAGACTTTTTTGAGTAATTTGTATGTGTTGTCATGATTTTAAAGTGTTCTAGGTGAATTTATTTTTTAAATTATACAAACATTTATTTATTTTAAATATTCTCAATGTTTCTGTATGTCAGACTAGTCAAAAGCATGGAGGAAAAAGAATTTCACAGCTTTGAGAGATGGCTTTTGTGCCTGTAAAAAGGTTAACTCTGGAGGCTTGGGTGGTTCATTCATGTGACCTTATTTCCTTACTGCCTGTATGCTGGGCTTCGCCGATCAGGTCCGAGAGGCTTGAACCCAGAAGTTATTTTTAAGAATAAGCATAAGGTAACTGAGAAACCGAGCACAGAGAAAGCAAATATTTTCAACCTTGTCCTTAAGTATGTCACAACAAGAGAAGGGAGAGCTATATGCATTACTCAAAGACGGTGAAACACATACTTTTTATTACTGTGTTAACTTATACATGTCTTTCTTCTAATGCCAAAAAGTACAAAATTATGATAGTCCACGTCTTTATATGCTGCTGCTCCTGAGTTTCATAGGCTGTCACACTTGTGATTGTTGCACAAGTCAAATTGCAGTGACTTTCAGCAAATAACTTCTCAGTGATCTTCCCCATAGAAATAACCAGACCTTGAAAGAGGGAGCATGTTAAATATTACTGCCAATTTGATACTAATTTACTATAATATGCTGAAACACATTTGGCTGGTAATGGAATAAACTTTTGGTATGGCCTTCCTATTCTATCAACACAAATCGCTGAATGGGATTACTCATTTATTTGTCCATTGACCTCTAATACAGTACACATGTGATTAAGGCCATATGTGGATTAGCTATTCTCTATGCATGGAAAATCATATTGATTCACTGATAAACAATATACTATACTGTAATATAATAAAATAATGTTATTATAATAATGTAATAATATAATAATTTATTATTTTATGATATACTATATAATAGTAGCATATTGGCTATTTAAAAACATTGTACTGTAAAAGGAACACTAATCATTTTTACCTAAAACAAGTGACGTTACTAGTGGAATCAATGATGGATTGGAAAACCAAATGATAAATACTGGTCAGGAGGAGACCCAGTCTCTCTGATCCTTGTGGTGCTCCTCTAGTCACAGTCTGCCAGCTTGAAAAATATTCATATATTCCAATCATTATATCTCCGTCCTATAACCTGATCAGTACAGTACACCAATTCCACGTTCCTTGCTAATCAAACAGTAGATAAGGTGAAACTAGTTTATGTGAAATCCTTTTGGAGATTTCAAATACACTGCATCCACTAATTTCTCCTAATCTCCTTTACTCACTGCATCCTCAAAAAACTGCGAAACAATTTTCCTTTCATTGAATCTGTGTCTAAAATCTTGCCATTTACTTCTTGCTGTTTTGTTATATCTAGCTTCGGTATAGGTTCCTACTTTTTCCCCACCACTGATACTAATGTAACAACCAGGTCCTTATTCTGTATTCATTAACTTAATAAGGCAACTGTTACTGTAGTGTGATTGTGTACAAATATTTTTTTTTTAGTTTTCCTCTTAAAATGCTGGTGTTAGATTTGACATCATGTACTATATTTCATAGATACAGTTCCAGAATCCACAAAATCTTCAAAGATGATCAGTTGTCCCTGCCAAAACTCTAGGATAAAGATGCTTGGAATTAATAAGCTTTCAAGTTGGCAACTTCTATAGTACAGGTTTTGGTCTAATTCTTTTTCTCACCAGGCTCTTGATTTTGCGATACATTTGTCTGTTTTGTTTTTAATTCTGTGAAGACTAATACTAACTATTTATTTGTTCTACCACTTCCTTATTTCTAGTTATAAATCTCCTTGTCTTTGTCTGCATGGGCCTGATATTTGCCCCCACCTCTCTGATGGAGTATAATCTATCTGAAATATTACCTGTTTCTTTCTTGACTGATGCGGATTGCTTGCAGGATTTTTGAATTTTGTTTTAGATGTTGAACGTTTTCAGCTTTTAGCTATTACACTTGATAAATAGATTATTTTATTGAGGGAATGGAAAAAATACCAAATAATCCTTTATCAACCAAATCCTCCATTTGCAAGATTTTAAAAATTCTTGTCAATTCTAGTTGATTTACAGTATGAAATCAGAAAAGATGGTGACTTTGGAGGTCCAAGTTCACCTCTTTGCCAAGAGTATAATTGATATCAGCAAATTTACTCATTGAGTAGATATGTTGAGAGGAAAATTGTTCTTGCCCACTTCATCAATAAAACAATTTATCAGGTGCTACCATAAATGCCTTTAATAAGATAAAGAGCCTCATTCAATTATTAGCGATAAAAATCCATTGGTGATACATTTTAATAGGAAGAAAGTGTTATTTTTGGAAAACTAGATAGATCCTTTTAGCAGCAAAGTAATCTGAAACTACATAATGAAAATAATCTACTGATATGTATACAAATTGTGAAACAAAATTTGAACTTTGGACTGCTACACCCTGAACGGTTCAGAGATTACAAAAGTTGTGATTTCTCTACTTATTAAAAAAAAAGACAAAATAGTTTGTATCCAAGAAAATATTAATGGTGATTAATTTGTTCCACAAATTGCATCATGACGCAGGAGTTTGTCTTTCTGGGCAATGCAAAACAGGTTTCCAAGTTTTCCTCAAAGCACAATGAGACCAAAAAAAACATGTGAAAACACGGTGTTTGCATTGATGACCAAAGGCATTTGTGGCCTTGATTGGTAAGGGAGTTAAGGATTATGGGGAGAAGGCAGAAAAATGGGATTAGAAATAAAAATATCAGTGATAATTAAATGGCAGAACAGACTAAATATGCCAAATGGTCTAATTCTGCTCCTATATCGCAGTCTTGAAGAAAAAGAAGAGACTGGAGTTGACTGAGTGGAGTGATGTTCAGACAGGGCTTTCTAGTGTGTACATTGTTTAGCAATACCAATCACTGAATTTAAAGATATTTCATTATAAAGTACCTCATACTACGCTGTTATGAGGTCTAAAGTCATGGACGGGAATGGTGCAATTTTTTAGTACTCCAGATGGTGCTGCTATTAGGTTAACCATCCAACTTGCTACTCTTTAGTCATTTTAGTTGTAGGCATGGGCAGTTGTCCAACTGATGGAATTAGACAGTCTTTGGATATTAGTCCCAACAGGCATGCTCTGAATTCAGCATGTTTGTTTAAGTTATATACATATGTCAAGATCTTTTTTTTTGCATTTCCTTCTCAGGAAGCTTTTCAGTCCGGCATCCATCGAACTGTACATGCTGGTGAGGTTGGAGGACCTGTGATAGTCAAAGAGGTGAAGCAGTTTTTATGGTAACTTGTGTGCTCAATATTTTACAGAGGTGATAAATTTAAATCCCAGTGCATTCTGACAACTTCTCTTTTAGTTCGAAGTCTGTCATCAAGAATGTTTTATATTGGAGAAGGTAAAAATGAGTAATTAAGAATAATTGTTAAACCACCTAGCAAGTGGTATTGATATTGAAAAGAGAATGCAGATCAAATTATTTACTTGAGAATGGTCTGAGTGGATTACTAAAAGCAGCAAATTGGAAAAATGTGAACTTCAATGCCAAGTCCAGATCGCAATACTTTGCTGACATAACATGACCTCTGTTTTAAATTTTGACTGAATTAACTGCAAAACATACAACTTTGTTGTTGGCTTTCTCCAATTTAGACTATTGATTTCAAAAGATAATTAGTTGACTTTTGTTTATTGATAGGCCGTAGCTGTTTTGAAGGCGGAACGGATTGGACATGGATATCACACAATTAAAGACCCTAATCTCTACAACCAATTATTAAAACTAAATATGCATTTTGAGGTAAGCAGTTCCTGATATACACCTAAGATTTGATGGTTTGGGAAAAGATTTGAATTTTTTTTAGTTTTTACTACACTAAAATCAGTGATTCAATTTTCAATGGAGCATTAAGATGTGAAAGGTTTCAGTTATTTTATTTTTGCCTATCCAGACTTGTCCTTGGTCTAGCTATCTCACAGGAGCATGTGACCCAGATTTTACAAAGCATCCAATCATAAGGTAACTCCAGTTCTTCTTTTATTTACTGAGAGAATGAGATATCTTTAAAGGAAATGCACTGGTGTAAACCAGGGGTTCCCAGCTTTTTGATGCCTTGGAGCCTCACCATTAACTAAGGATCCATGGACCCCAGATGGAAACTCCTGGTTTAAAGTGTCACATTATTACTGTGGAGTACTTTCTCAACAAACTGCCACTGGTGAAGCAAACATTAAACTTGTTGAATGTTAACTGTACCTGAACCTATTTATAAAATATGTGCAGCCAGAAGTGGGCACTGAGCATATTATTTTCAAGTAGTTACAGCCATGTCGAAGAGTTTCCATACTGAAAATAAGAGGTCTGATCATCTCAGACCTGTCAGTTGATCAGATTATGGTACAGAAGTTTCAGCAAATGTTAAGTCATTCACCCATGTTCTTGGTCACCCTAATGCCTGAAATTTTAAAATAAATGAACAGGTTAATCCTAGTTGATTTTTTTTTAAGTAGCAGAATGACTATTGACATCCAAAATACACCCAAAGGGCATCTAATAAACACAAGAGATTCTTCAGAAGCTGGAAATCCAGAGTAATAGACATAAAATGCTGGAGGAACTTGGTCGATTAGGCAGCATCTTTGGAGAGGAATGAACTGTTGACATTTCGGGCCAAGACTCTTCATCAGGGCACTGTTCGTTCCTCCCCATATTTGCTACTTGGCCTGCTGAGTTCCTCCAGAATTTTGTGCAACTAATAAACTACTATATATGATTAGCAAATAGCAGTCATAGAATCATAAATATGAATCGTAGAATCATAAAGATTGATAATGCAGTATAGAAAGTGACCAGTCCACCCACATCCTCATGGTATCAAGGAAACCTTGTTATGTAGGTTTAAAATTGGTCTAGAAGCATTAGGAGGTTGTGTGACACTGGCTGTGTTTCTTACTGATCAGTGTGCCTTCCCATGTGGTTTGAATGAAGTACAGAATTGCCACTCTTTGTTGACAGATGCTGTCAAATTATGAAGAACAATATAAAGTTAGAACAGGGAGAAAAGTTAAGAGAAAAGAAAAAATGGGTTGATGGAGAAGCAGGTGGGAAAATGAGATAATCCCGGAAAGACCCATTGGAATATTTTGGAAATTTAGTAAATAGGGGATTAAAATATTTCAGTCCCAATGCACATAAAACACTAAAAGTTAGAGCACAGCCAATAGTCAATGACCCAAAAATAAAGTTTATCAAAAATAATAGCTTTTATCTTGAGGATGAGGACATATGGAGGGAATGTTCTGATTCGGTTGTATATTTCTGAGACATGAATGTTAATTCCTTCTTTCATTTTATATTCACAGGTTTAGAAAAGATAAGGCAAACTTTTCACTGAATACTGATGATCCTCTGATATTCAAATCCACATTGGATAAAGATTATTACATTGCATCAAAATACATGGGTTTCACAGAAGAAGAATTTGAGAGAGTGGTGAGTTATGTTAGGGTTTAGCAAAAACAAAGCACATTTAATGTCTTGGGACATTTTCTGGTTATTCTGAGAACATTAACTTCACAAGAGCAAAATCATATTTTCAATGACTATGAGAGCAATGTAACAGTATATTTCGATGAGGGGAATTAAAATTAATATAGTGAAAGTGTTAAATGCAACATTTTGGTGATTAATATGGGTCACATTCAACAAATGTGATGAAGGCAAATAAAGCAATATTTATTTTGAACTTCCATCTTGTAAAGCTGTAACATAACTTCCCAATTCTTGTTCAGAGTGACATGGCCAATGAACACAAGCATACCAAACACCACCTTCCTCACCTTTTGCCACTTTTAGGGAACTATGTGCTTGTACTCTATGATCTGTCTGTTCTATAACACTTTCCAAAGCCCTATTATTTACTGTCTTGCTATGGTTTAAAGTCCCAGAGTGTAACATTTCGCACTTGCCTGATTTAAATAATATCTGCCATTTGTTGACTTATTTTCTCAGTTGATCTTTCACTGTCCACTAAGCCGCCAGTTCTGGTGTCACCTGCAAACTTGCCAACCATATTCTCATCCAGGTTGATAATATGAATGACAACAGTGGACCCAGCACTGATCCCAGTTTGCAGACTGAACTAACCTTTCCTTCCACCAAGCCAGTTTTATATCCAGTGGCTAGCTCACCCTGGATCCCATATGAACTAACCCTTTGGACTAGCCTACTATGCAAGATTTTGTCAAAGGGCTTGCTAAAGTCTAGAGAGTCATAGAGCACAAAAATAGGCCTTTTGGCCAATCTAGACAATGCCAGCCTGGTCTTCTGCCTAGTCGCACCGACCTGCACATGGATTATAAGCTTCTATATCTCTCTCATCTATGTGCCTATCCAAACTTAAATACTACGATTGAACTCACATCTCCCACTTTTGCTGGCAGCTTGTTCCAAACTTGCACCACTTTCTTTTTTTAAAAAAATTTTTTTATTATATTTTTTAATACATTTTACAGATTAAAAAACCCCAAATCACAAAGAGGAACATTAATACAGTGCAAAATTAAGCATACAATGACAATATGATACAGAGAAAGAGAATTTTTAAAAAAAGCACCTAAATTGAAGACAAGTAAACTTAGTATCCTCCCCAAGCCCCACAACACACAAAGAAAACTCCAGACCAACCACAACACAATATAGAGAATATAAATCAGAACAATCAAACTCTCAGACTGTGAATACACTTAGCAACAGAGGATAGTAATGCCTACTACCAGAAAAAAAAAGGAGCTGAAAGCAAGGGACCGAAAAAAAAACAACCTAGTCAAGAGGAAGGTTATGAAAGTACTCGATAAAAGGTCCCCAGACCCTATGGAACTTTAGGTCCGAATTAAGAACTAAATAATGAATTTTTTCGAGGTCCAAGCAGGCCATAATGTTGTTAAGCCATTGAGCATGAGTGGGCGGGGCAACATCTCTCCACCTAAGGAGGATCAAGCGTCTAGCCAGGAGAGAGGCAAAAGATAATATTCGGCATTTGGTCGGACTCAGACGTAAATCTGTCTCATAAATAAAACCTGATTGGTCATCAGAGATAATGGAGGGAATAACGGTTTCTAATCTATGAGCCAAAACTTTAGCTAAGATCTTTACATCAACATTGAGCAAAGAAACCGGCCTATACGAGGAACACTCTGTTGGGTCTTTGCCCTTTTTTAATAGAAGAATAATAGATGCCTCATTGAAAGAGGGTGGCAATTTGCCGTAATTAAATTAATCAGATAATACTGAAAGTAACTGAGAAGAAAGAAGTGAAGAGAATGATTTATAAAATTCTACAGGGAACCCATCAGGTCCAGGAGATTTCCCTGAGGACAGTGCAGAAATTGCAAAAGATATTTCTTCTGATGATATAGGTGCATTAAGTTTGGCTTTAGAGTCAGATGAAAGTGAAGGAATATTCATATTCTTTAAAAATTGATCAGCAGAGATATTGTCATTCGAAGATTCAGAGGAATAAAGCCGAGAATAAAAAATTTTAAATGTGTCATTAATTTCTAAATGATCCGATGTAAAGTCTCCGTTCTCCTTCCGGATCTTTGTAATATGTTGTTTGGCTTTGGAACGCCTCAGCTGATTGGCTAGAAATTTACCAGGCTTATCCCCATGAATGTAAAAGCGACTCTTGCTTTCGAGAAGTTGGCGTTCGACAGGTTGAGTAGACAGAAGATTAAATTTAGTTTGGAGTTCAACACACTTCTTGTATAGTTCAGGGTTCTTAGTTTGAGCATTTAGTTGATCCAATTCTTTAATCTGGTTAATGAGGTCTAATTGATCTGCACAGGATCTTCTGTTGAGATTTGCTGTGTAAGAGATTATTTGACCCCTCAGATATGCTTTCATGGCATCCCAGACAATCTGGGATGATACTTCAGGTGATGTATTAGTGTTAAAATAAAAGGTTATTTGATCAATAAATTTTAAAAAATCATCATCCGATAATAAAGTTGAATCAAACCGCCAGTGTTTATTCCTCTGAGGGAGACCAGGAAAGTTCAGCGAGAGAGTAATTGGGGCATGGTCAGAAATCAGTATACTCTGATAGTCACAAGAGTAGGCCAATGGGATAAGTTGGTTATCGAGTAAGAAATAGTCAATTCTAGTGAAGGTATGTTGAACATGTGGAAAAAAAAGAATAATCTCTCTCAGTAGGATGAAGGAAACGCCATATATCAGAGATACCAAAATTAGAGAGAAACGATTGGATAGCTAAGGCAGATTTAGTAGGTGATCTGGTAACAGAGGATGATTGATCCAGATTAGGATCTAACCAACAGTTGAAGTCACCACCCAGTATAAGAGAGTATGAGTTTAAGTCTGGTAGTGAGGAAAAAAAAGTTCAAAAAAGTTAACATCATCAAAGTTGGGGGCATACAGGTTTGCCAGTACAACTTTAGTGTTATATAGTTTGCCAGAAACAATAATAAAATGGCCATTTGTATCAGATATTTTATTATGGAGTTCAAAAGGAATATTTGAGTTAATAAGAATGGAGATTCCCCTAGCTTTAGCGGCAAAGGACGAATGAAAATGCTGACCTGCCCACTTTGACAGAAGCCAGGAGTTATCAAAACAACGAATATGAGTTTCTTGAAGGAAAGCAATGTCAGCTTTGAGTTGTTTAATATGTGAGAATACCTTCCTCCTTTTAACAGGGTGATTCAATCCCTTTACATTCCAGCTCACGAATTTAAGTGCACTAGCCATTATCAATTACTAATGCATAAAAGGCAGCAGGCATATAAAAAGTCAAGCAATACAATAGCAGTCTGGGAGCAGAAATGTAAGCACAGTTTCGTGAAATCAAAACATAAACATGTCCTGAGCAATAAAGACAAACAGTAAATACAGTGAGTGATGTTGGAACTGGAAAATCCACCCCACCCACACATCCCAAAACTAGACGGCTACCAAAAAAAGCAGCTAGCTCTACCAAAAAAATTAGCCCAAATATGACTTCCAGATCTGTGTCATTAACAGCAGTTCCGTATAAATACTCTAGCAAATAGTAACTAGTTTATGCACTAGAAAACATAACTACAAATTGGAACATCTTCTGCAGAAATATAAAACTTAATACAGAGAAAATCGGAAGAAAACCAAAACTAACCTACCCGCGAAAAATTATGGAAGAATAAAGTAAGAGAAAGGGGGGGAAAGGGAGGAAGGGGAAAATTATAGATTCAAGAAGAGTACTTATCAACCATTTACAGAGAGGAAAAAAATCAAAGATTAAAAGAAAAGGTGAAAAAAAAAATAAAAAATAATCAGCAGTTAAACTGTGAACCTCAGGATCAAACAAAGATGAGATTTCGGTGTACTTAGAGGCACTTGATAGAATAGGCCCAAGACATTAAACTAATCTGGCAGGGGAATGGCAACTAGAGTGATGGTGCTGAAGGTGAGGTAGTTGGGTTACAAAGGGAGGCAATGTGCAGTGAAACTCCTAGCAAGGAGAGGCTGATGATAGGGCAAAATTACCGTCAACAGGATGAGTTGCAACATAAAAGGCAGACAAAACTGAAAAAGGTGAATACAGGACGAAAGGTGTTGTATTTGAATGTGTGCAGTAACAGATTAAGGTCGATAAATTTGTAGCAGGGTTGCAGATTGGTAGGTATTTTGTAGGCATCACTGAATCATGGTTGAAAGAAGGTTATAGCTGGGAGCTTAATGTCCAAGAATACACATTGTATTGAAAGAATAGGCAGGAAGGCAGAGGGGTTGGCATAGCTCTGATGAAATTAAATCATTAGAAATAGGTGACATAGGGTCGGAGGGTGTTGAACCATTGTGGATAAAGCTAAGGAACCGCAAGGGTAAAAAGACCCTGATGGGAGGTATGCATGGACCTCCAAACAATAGAAAGGATGTGGTCTACAAATTACAATGGGAAATAGAAAATACATGTCAAAAGGGCCATTTCATGGTACTCATGGAGGATTTTAATATGTAGGTAGATTGGGAAAATCAGGTAGGTGTGGGATTCCAAGAGGGTGAATTTCCAGAATGCCTATGAAATGGCTTTTTCGAGCAGCTCATAGTTGAGCCCACTAGGGGATCAGCTATTCCAGACTGGGTGTTGGGGAATGAAGCAGAATTGACTAGAGAGTTTAAGATAAAAGAATCCTTAGGGGAAAGAGATCATAATATGTTCAACTTCACCCTGAAATTTGAGAAGCTGAAGCTAAGGTTAGATGTATCAACTTACAGTGGAGTTAAAGGAAATTACAGAGGCATGAGAGAGGAGCTGGGCAGAATTGATTGGAAAAGAACACTGGCAGGGATAACAGCAGGGCAGCAATGGCAGGAATTTCTGGAAGCATTTTGAAAGGTGCAGGATATATACATTCCAAAACAAAAGAAGTGTTGTCTAGTCTAGACACAACCATGGCTAACAAGAGAAGACAAAGTCGACATAAAGGCCAAAGGGAGGACATATAATAAAGGAAAAAATAGTGGGAAGTTAGAGGATTGGGAAGCTTTTAAAAACCAACAGAAGGCAACAGAAAAGTCATTAAGGGAGGAAGGATGGAATATGAAACTAAGCTAGCCAATAACATTAAAGAGGATACCATCAGTGTCTTCGGATACATAAAGTGTAAAAGGAGGTGAAAGTGGATATTAGACTGGTGAAAATCAATGCTGGAGAGGTAGTAATGGGGGATGACAAAAAGATGGACAAACTAAATAAGTCTTTTGCATGAGTCTTCACTGTGGAAGACACTAGCAGTATGGTGGAAGTTCCAGGTGTCTGGGATTATGAAGTGTGTGAGTTTACCATTACTAGGGGAAGGTTCCTGGGAAACTGAAAGGTCTGGAGATGGGTAGGTCTCCCGGACCAGATGGTGTACACCCCAGGATTCTGAAAAAGGTGGCTGAAGAGCTTGTGAAGGTATAGTGATCTTTCAAGAATCACTAGATTCTGGAATGGCTCTGGAAGACTTGAAAATTGCAAATGTTACTCTGCTCTTGGAGAGAGGCAGAGGGAAGGAAGTTATAGGCCAGATAGTCTGACCTCAGTGTTGGGAAGATGTTGGAGTTGATTGTTATGAATGTGGTTTTGGGCAACTTGGAGGCGCCTGATAAACTAGGCTGTAGTTTTCCTCAAGGGAAAATCTTGCCTGAGGAATCTATTGGAATTCTTTGAAAAAATAACAAGTGGGATAGACAAAAAATTCAGTTGTTGTGTCTGTGGATTTTCAGAAGGCCTTTGGCAAGGTGCCATATATGAGGCTGCTTAACATGCTACCAGCCCTTGGTATTACAAGGAAATTTCTAGCATGGATAAAGCAGTGGCTAAATGGCAAGAGGCAAAGAATGGGAATAAGGGCTCCTTTTCTGGTTGACTAGTGGTGTTCCACGGGGGTCTGTGTTGGGATCGATTCTTTTTACATTATATGTCGATGATTTGGATAATGGATTTGATGGATTTGCAGCAAAGTTTGCAGACAATATGAAGATTGGTAGAGGAGCAGATAGTTTTGAGGAAGTAGAGAGGCTGAAGAAGGACTAAGATTAGAATGGGTATAGAAATGGCACATGGAATATAGTGTTGGGAAGTGTATTATCATGCACTTTCATAGAAGAAATGAAAGGGGAGACTATTTTCTAAATGGAGAGAAAATACAAACATCTGAGGCACAAAGAGATTTGAGAGTTTTATGAAGAATTCCCTAAAGGTTAATTTGCAGGTTGAGTCTGTGGTGAGGAAGCAAATGCAATGTTGTCATTCATTTCAAGAGGACTAGAATACTAAAAACAAGGATGTAATATTGAGACTTTATAACTGGTGAGGCCTCACTTGGGGGATTGTGAGCAGCTTTGTGCTTCTGATCTTAAGAAAGGATGTGCTGAAACTGGAGAGAATTCAAAGGAGGTTCACAAAAATGATTCCAGGATTAAACGGCTTGTCATATCAAGACTGTTTGATGGCTCTGGGCCTATTTTCACTGGAATTCAGATGAATAAGGGGGTGACATCATTGAAACCTATCAAATGGTGAAAGGCCTTGATAGAGTAGATGTAGAGAGGGTGTTTCTTATGGTGGGAGTATCTTAAGACCAGAGGACACAGTTACAGAATAGAAGGGTGTCCTTTTGGAAGAGAAATGAGGAGGGATTTCTTTAGCCAGAGAGAGTGAATCTGGAATTGTTGCCACAGGCAGCTATAGAAGCCAAGTCTTTATGCATATTTAAGGCAGAAGCTGATAGATTCTTGATTGGTCAGGGCATGAAGGGATACAGGGAGAAGGCAGAAGATTGGGGTTGAGAGGAAAAGTGGATTAGACATGATGAAACGGTGGAGCAGACTTGATCGGCTAATTGGCCTAATTCTGCTCCTATATCTTGTGATCTTAGAGTCATCATGTTTTCCTCCAGGTGAAGTTTTCCCTGACAAACCTTTTGAAACTCTATGAGGAAATAACAGGAAGGTTAGACAAAAGAGAGTCAGTGGATGTTGTTTATTTGGATTTTCAGAAGGCCTTTGACCAGGTGCTGCACATGTGGCTGCTTAAAAAGATAAGTGCACATGGTCTTACAGGAAAGGTACTAACATGGATAGAAGATCGGCTGACTGGCAGGAAACAGAGTGGGAACAAAAGGGACCTTTTCTGGTTGGCTGCCAGAGTACCGTTGTTCCAAAAGGGTTGGTGCTGGGACTATTTCTTTTCATGTTATATGTTAATAATTTGGATGGAGGAATTAATGGCTTTGTGGCCAAGTTTCCAGATGTAATACATTTTTACAGAAGGAATAAAGGCATGAACTAATTTCTGAGGTGCAAAGAGACTTGGGAGTCCTTGTGCAGAATTCCCGAAAGGTTAACTTGTAGTTTGAGTCGGTGTTAAGGAGGGCAAATGCATTTTGAAAGGACTGAACACAAAAGCAAGAAAGTAATGCTATGGTTTTATAATCTATTTATCAGTCCACACTTGGAGTATTATGATCAGTTTTGGGCCCCTTATCAAAGAAAGAATGTGCTGAAATTGGAGAGGGGCTAGAGGAGATTTATGAGAATGATCCCAGGAATGGAAGGGTTAGCACATCAGGAGTGTTTGATGGCTCTGGACCGGTACTCACTGAAATTTAGGAAAATAATGGGAGAGGTAGAATCTCATTGAAACCTTTTGAATATTAAAAGACCCAGATAGAGAAGATATTTCCTACTGTGGATAGGACCAGAGGACAAAGCCCCAGAATAGAGGGATATTCATTTAGAACAGAGATGATAAGGAATTTCTTTAGCCAGAGGGTGGTGAATCTAGAATTCATTGCCACGGACAGCGTGGAGGCCAAATCTTTGAGTATATTTAAAGTGGAAGTTGATAGTTTCTTGGTTGGTCAGGTCATCAAAGATTATGGGGAGAAGGCAGAAGAATGGGGTTGGGAGGGATAATATATCAGCCATGACATAGTAGGCTCAATGGGCCAAATGGCCTATTTCTGTTCCCATGTCGTATGGAAGGACATTAAATGCTGACCTTTCCAATGAAACCCAGTTCTCAAGAAAAGTGACTAGAAAATCATGTCCCACACAAGTATATCAGAATAAATAGATTGGGGGTGAGGGTGATTTTAAGCTGTCTGAAGTTAAGATTCCAAAATGGCTAATTTATCCAGAGTCTGAGAAACACGTTAGTAGCAAATCACGGAATTTTCACAGAAACATCCACATTCGTGAATCCTGTTTGGTGACAGTTATATTTTGTCTTTCCTAATTAAAATAATTTTCCCAAATAAAAATAAATTAAAGAAAAAATGCAGCTGGGCAAAGGTCCTTTGGTACACCGAAACTGTCTCTGAACACATCTCTTGGTCCCAGAACACACCTTACACAGTCAAGAAAGCTCACCAGTGCCTCTACCTTCTGAAGAGAGCTGGACTTTGCATGTCCGTATTCTCAGTATTGTACAGATATGCTGTAGATATCATCCTGACAAGCTGCATCACTGCTTGTTACGGAAACTACCACTGCGGCAGACAGGAAGGCTCCACAATGGGTGGTCAAAACTGCCCAAAGCATTATTGGCATCAGTCTACCCGCCATCAAGAATATATATACAGAAAGGTGCCAGAAAATGGCCAGTAGCATCATGAAGGATCCCACCCACCCTGCTCATGGTCTCACTCTCATCAGGAAAGAGGCTTCGTAGCATCCACACCAGGACCACCAGACTCAAATATTTACTTCCCCCAATCAGTAAGGATGATCCGCTTCTCCATCCACTAACTCCACCACTACTTTATTATTTCTAGACTGTCACCTTGTGTACAATCTAGCATCACATTATGGACATGCAATCAATCTATGTATATAAGCAATCTTATGTATTCATATTTATTGTTTTTATTATTATTGTGTTCTTTATCTTTTGTGTTTTTTTGTACTGCATTGAATCTGGATTAAAATTTTTTTTGTCTCCTTTACACTCCTTTAGAGGAAGTGACATTAAACAATCTTTATTCTTGAATATGAAAATCATTATTGAGTTACTTTATTTTAATGAAACCAACAATCTTCTTAATAATCAGTAAATATTCTTTGGTGGAAATGTGGCTTATTATATTTTATATAATGGGGCCCTGGTCTTTGAATATAGAAAATGTTTGTCATCTAGAGCATACATAAATTTCATTAAAATGGTTACATAGCATAAAAGGAAGGGGGTTGTAATTCATGCTTTGCATTTGCTAATTTGTCCTAATTTAGGAAGAAATCAGACTTTGAGTTGCTTTAAAAATGTCTTATGAAATGTGCTAAGAAAATTTGTATCTAAGCAATTGGTTGTAAAGCATTTTTTTCATATTAATCCACAGAATATTAATGCAGCCAAGTCCAGCTTTCTCCCAGATAAAGAGAAAGAAGAGCTTCTACAAACATTATACAAGGCATATAGTTTCCAGAACAATGCTTTGTAAACAGTTGCTGATATATCATCAACTTGATCAGGAAATTCCAAGCGACTACTTGAAGAATCCAGTTAATGGATTAGAATTTTTTTTTTTGCTGAATACTCCATTATTAAATATTCACTTTATGAGAAAGATATAGCATAGCTTTTCTTGCAAATCTTATGAAAAGAACACAAAACAATATAGATTGCCTTTTGATCTTTAAGTATTGTATAATCAAAAATGTGGATTTAATTGTTTCTAAGACACTTTATTTTAGGCAATGGCTTTGCAGAATCATTTAAGGAGTAGAGAACATTTATATGATAACATAATTTTATAAAGCAGCACCTAGCCTACAAATGTCCCAAAAGGATCACTAAACCATGGCCAATAATGGATGGCTGATTTACTCAATTATATTAACTAGTATACTAGGATGATGATTTGTGAGAGAATTTCACACCAATCAGCAGCGAGGATTGATATTGTCTGCTGGAATGAGGTGGGCGTAAGAGGAGTGAGGCCTGACTTCGCCAAGTGATATATCACCAAAAATGAGAGCAAGAGGCCTCATAGGAATTTAAGGAATTAGCTTGTATTTCAGAGGATGGTTAGAACTAGGCTGATATTGTTAGATAGGAAAAAGCTGAGTATGGATTTTGTCTGCAAATTAGTGATTATAGAATATTAGATGGCTCCATTTTCCAACAACAATAGTTCTAACTTTTCCCACCTTGTATGAAGTTTCCTCACATTCTGCTAGTGTTTCAGTTTTTCCCCGATCTGGTCCTTTTTAAAGGTTACATTATTGAGCATTTAAAACTTGTTGACATGGTGTTTAACAGTAACAAAGATTAAATTTAAATATATTCTTACTAGGAAATCTTCATTTGATGCAACTGGTTAATTATTCAAGTATTTAGAATGTATTACTGATGGTCCCCTATCTGTTACTCCAAATCTCTTATTTAACTGTTGTGCTGAGTTGCACCTTGCATTTCTGCCATCAGCAACAGCTTGTATAGTCTGCATTTCAGAGAATGATCACAAGTAATATTTTTGACTGCAGAATCCTTTATTTCACCTTTAAGCATTAGAAATCTGTTAATGTGGGATGTCTGATTAATATTTACTGTTCTGACATTAAGGCTGATAAACAGTCTTTTCACATTTTGTTAATTTTTGATCCAAACAGTGCCACCAGTGACTGGTATCTCACTACCAAACGTTGCACATTGGGAAAGATAAGTAACAGTGTCAATGTGTAACAGTGATAGAAATGAGATTACCAAAATTCATATGAGAAGGATTGTTGATAGTCAACTTTTGTAACTCATGTATCTGGATTGAATTCAGACGGATAACCTTTTTTAGACGTAATTTGTATGCGTCAAATTTGTAAAACGTTTAAAAATAAATTTTAAAAAAGGGGCTTTTCCAGAACTGTTTCTAACCATTTGAGTCCTATTTTCCCAATATTATGGTGCCAATGACTTCCATATCTAATAAGCAAATGTAGCCAAAAATTCTATAATCACCTTCCACTTCTGTGAACTTACTCAACATCTTCAAGGGAGTTAATTTTACTTTATAAATAGAACTGATGAATTAGACAAAGAAACTGAGATTACATTTTAAAATATACTTTTATTTATCAGAATTGAACACCTCAAAAACATATTGGGGATAAATCTATAATTTCTTAAAGGTGGTAAGCAATGTCTATGTAATCCCACTTTTGAACTTGTGGATAATTCAGTGTTGGTGGAGAGGGAAATAAGTGCTTGAATGTTAAAAGATAACTACACTAATATGAGATGCTGGTTATCTATTAGTGGCAATGCGCCGTGACAGATACCAGATAACCTCCACTGCAGTGAGCAACTTTACCTCAGGCCACAAACTTATCAATCACCCCTCATAATGAACCTGTTTCCTGATGTTGGATATTATATCTAAGAGCAGGAACCAAGGGGTATAACTTCAGTAACAGGGAAGCCACATTAAACCTGCAGTGTGAGCCCAGTAGACTGTACGTTGACTGAAGACTTTATGTTGCAAAATGTGACTGAGTACAATGCCAGAATATGTAATTGGACAAGCCTCAGAAAGGGTGTGGAGGTGGAGGAAAGGGTAGGAAAATGGGCTCTGCAGGAGGAATTCTTGCTACTTGCAATGATCCCCTATCAGTTTCACCAAGTTTATTATTTACTGTTGTGTTGAACTGCATCTTGCATCTCTGCCATCAGTAACAGCTTGCAGAGACTCCATTTCACAAGTAATATTTTGACTGCAGGAGTTATTTCATCTTTAAACATTAGAACTCTGGAACTGAGGTATGTTTTGATCAATATTTCATTTGCTTTATGATCCCGTGAAGTTTTTTTCCAGTTCCATCTCTTAAACACAATGTTAGTGTCCTACTTTAACAGGAGGATGTATGTTACAGCTGAAGAGGACACTCGATGCCACAGTGTTGAGCAGTATTCCAGAATGGCTATAAACCCTTTTACTATGCCACAACCAGCTAATTAAGAGTGGCAACCACGAGGAAATCTGCAGATGCTGGAAATTCAAGCAACACACATAAAATGCTGGCGGAACGCAGCAGGCCAGGCAGCATCTATAGGAAGAAGTACAGTCAACGTTTCGGGCCGAAACCCTTTGTCAGGACTAACTGAAAGAAAAGATAGTAAGAGATTTGAAAATGGGAGGGTGAGAGGGAGATCTGAAATGATAGGAGAAGATGAGGAGGAGGGATGAAGCCAAGAGCTCGAAAGTTGATTAGCAAAAGGGATACACAGCTGGAGAGGGGAAAGGATCACGGGATGGGAGGCCTAGGGAGAAAGAAAGGGGGAGGGGAGCACCAGAGGGAGATGGAGAGCAGGCAAGGAGTGATTGTGAGAGGGGCAGAGAGAGGTAAAAAAAAAGGGGGAGAGTAAATAAATAAGGGACGGGGTAAGGGGAGGAGAGGCATTAACGGAAGTTAGAGAAGTCAATGTTCATACCATGAGGTTGGAGGCTACTCAGGTGGAATATAAGGTGTTGTTCCTCCAACCTGAGTGTGGCTTCATCTTGACAGCAGAGGAGGCCATGGACAGACATATCAGAATGGGAATGGGGCGTGGAATTAAAATGTGTGGCCACTGGGAGATCCTGCTTTCTCTGGTGAATTAAGAGCAGCAACAGTGGTCCTATAGACTTTGCATGCCTGGCAATATTCTATACAATGGGTATCAAACTTGTTCATCATTTGATTCAATGCATTTGCCCAAAATCCATGTGTACAGGAAAAAAAAATTCAGCTGTTAAATCAAATTGACCATCCAAGCTCAAAGGTTTTGGCACCTTTGACATCAAAGGCATATGTTTGCTAGCGAAATTTGTTCAAATGAAAATACTTATTCGTAAAATGTAATTGAAAGAAGAAAACACTATGTAACCCTCAGTTCGGCTAGCGGCTTAATCTAGGAGAAGGCAGCCTCCGGCCTGGCCAAAGTTAAGAAACCTTGTTTGGATGGATACTGCGTGATGTGCTACCCTGTTATAAATCAGCACCATGAAGTAACAAACAGTACACAATATGCTAATTGAGCTTTATAATTCTTAATTTGACAATATGGTTAGTAAAGAAACAAAAAAGAAAACTGGCCCATTCTCACAAAACAGTCTAATGCTCAACGTTGGAGCCCACAGTTCCGTTCATTTGTTCCCTGTCGACCTCCTCCAAGTGTAGCTGATCCTTGGACCCTCGCTGCAAGTCCACTCTGTCCATTCACGTCTTCTCTCTTCATCTCTCCCTGACAAAAGACTGCAAAATCTCTGCTCCCAGACCCACAAGAAAGAACAACGTGCCTCTCATTGGATAGCCCACATTCCAAAGCCTCCATTATCTCTAGTCATAACTCAAATATTGCTGCTATAGAGATTACCATAACAGTGAAACATTACAGAGAGGACATCACATTAGCAGTGACACCTTACAGCATGTTAAAACCATATTGTTACTTAAAATGCTTTAACAAAGTGTCCCAAACTCCCAAGAACATAAAGAGGAGTAGTATTTGAAATCTTACTTTGCAATCTTGGTTAAACCTCTACGGCAACCCCACTTCCCCCATTCTATTGTCGAATCCCTGGAAGTCTGAAAATCTACTATTCTGAATTTTGACTAAAAACAGCTGAGCACTACTGGCCTATGTGGGAATGAATTCCATGAATTCACAACTCTATTAGTAAACAAATACATCCTTATCCTGATTGACGCAAACATTATCTTTGGAATATGACCCCTGGTTCCAGAGTCAACTGCCAGTCTTATTTGAACAAGATCACCTTTCATTTCTAAAGGAATTTGGGGACCTTCTTACACAATAGTCCAACATAGAAAAGTCCTCTCTCAATAATGCAAGGAGGTGCATTTCATTTCCTCAGCAGCACATCTTTTGCTATTTTCTGCAATTGCAAATTTGCATGTTTCCAAAACTACTTGAGTACATTCTCAAAATCAGTTTTTTGATATATAAACTACTTTTCTAGGACGATACTAACCGACAAGTAAGAAAGAGCTATATTGAAAGGATCTGTTTAGTTAAAGCATTTGTTTTCAAAACGTTTATGGGAGGTATGCGATTTTGCCCTTGTTTCACTGCACATTTGGCTTCAGATTGATGTGATGTCAGACATAGAACTTAAACCTGCTGCAAAGCAATAAATTCAACTTTGGGGAAAGGTAGCTGGTAATGTTCTCCCAAGTATAGCTGGCAGTGGCTTGTGTTACTGCAACAATTAAGTTCAAAGGAATGAGCAGAAAACTGATGAACCACAGAAGATTTCATAGCCTTTACAAAGACTATGAAATATTTAATGACTACTTTATTCAATAGTGAACTCTCCATTCTGCAGTACCTGTAGTATAATGAATGTAGCGTAAGTTTAATAGCAATTGCTTGCTTGCAGTTGCAACACAACTTAAGTGGAAAATATCAGATCATTTAGTAGTTTTTCATTAATTAAATTTCTTCCCAAACTTGAAATTACAAACAATAAATAGTATTTTCAAAACAAATTGTATAAATAACTTTATTAAATGGCAGGCATATTTACATAAATTGCTTTAAGCAGGAAGATATAGCAATGCCTCTTTCATCAATAGTTGAGTACTTTTTCAATTCACATTACTTAACAATGAAGAATAAATAAACAGTTATTAATGGGATTCTCAAGTTCCCAATATTTCTGTTTAATTACTAAATGTATGCATTTTATGAATAGCTTTATTAATAAGTGTCATTTTTAGACTTGGTTTATCAGTTTAAAAATCCACAAACTGAAATACTCTTATTATTCCATGCAAAGCCTTAAACAGGAACATTTAATTTTATACATTGAGAATATAGAACTTGACTATATGCTGTAGAACAGAATAAAGTTATCCTTTAATGGTGAATATTAATTTAGATTCTGCTTCTAGAGCTGTTTAGACAAAATAACTTGAATGTACACTAGAACATAATAAAGCTATCCTTTAATTGTGAATAAAAATTTAAACACCGCCTCTGTAGCTGTTTAGAACAAAATAGTCCACATGTACCAGACAGCTCTACAAATGTATATAGGATGGCAATGCTCCAACTTAATCAGGGTTAAAAAGATCTAATAAATTATTGTCATGCCATTGTGCAGCAAGGAAGTACTGAAGTACGATGCATATAAATGTGGTCCTCGAGAGATTGTTAAATATGAACCGTAAATGTAATAGTGAACTTAATGCAAGTAATTTTATGCTTAGTGTACTTGAAAAGATTACCAAAGTGACAATGAATGATTATAGTTTTGCAATACTGTTTCCTGTGTAGAATTCCATTGGAAGAAAATATAACAACACATCCTTATGGCATTTCGTTCTGTGTAGAATGCATATTTTTGTTGTAGCAGTCATCAGGAAACTGGCCAAATACCAAGGGACAGATTAGTGACAGAGTTGATGCTTTACTAGTATTACATGATTAATGGTATCCTGTTACTGCATGATTAATGGGCCTGAACTAATCTCAACAATTGTAAACAGATGATGAGCTAGAAAACTCCTCAATAACATTGATTGGTAGCATTATAAACGGAGTATGTGGAAGCAGAGGATTACAAAGGGATATCAATAGATAGGCCAGTGGGCATAACTGTTGCAAGTAGATTTCAATAGAGGTAACATAGAAAACCTACGGAACAATATAGGCCCTTTGGCCCACAATGCTATGCCGAACATGAAATTACATGGGGTTACCCATAGCCCTCTATTTTTCTGAGCTCCATGTACCTATCCAGGAGTCTCTGAAAAGATCCTATCGTATCCATCTCCACCACCGTTGCCAGCAGCCCATTCCACACACTCACCACTCTCTGCGTAAAAAACTTAACTCTGACATCTCCTCTGAACCTACTTCCAAGCACCTTAAAACTGTGCCCTCTCATGTTAGCCATTTCTCTGCCTATCCACATGATCAGTGCCTCTCCATCTTATACACAAGTACAAGGACACAAGGATAAAACAGAAATTCTAAGCAAAAACCTAGATATGGAGATGCTCCAGAAGGGATTTAGTAGCATCTTCACAAGGATCTGTAAAATAACGTGCACAAATATAGAAAATACCTGAAATGTTAGTTATACTGTCCTATATATTTAAAGGATAATAACGTAATAGATATTATGCTGCACATTAACAAAGACCAGGTTGGATCATACCTGAAAGATAGAGCATTCCTGGATCCTGCTCCCTCGAAGAGCAACAAGACATCCAGAGGCTTAGTGTGTAGATGATGTGGAATTATACTTTGATCCTAAATGATTAATTGTACGGCTGGATTACACAAAGGTGATAAAGCTAGCAGAGCTACTGCCCCATTGGTTCAGTGACCAAGATTCAACCCTGACCCCCTGGTTCTGTCAGTACGTGCTTTCTCTCTATAATGCGAGGAGTTTCTTCCTGGAGCTCTCCTATCCTCCAGTTATGCAGGTTGTTAAGCAAATTGACTACTAAGTTGTCCCTAGTGGGTAGTTTAGTGAGTGAATTTGGGGGGGAGGGGAGGCAAAATTAATGAGAATGTGGATAAGTTACATGTCCTCTCCAGATTACAAACTCCCGACTTGTAGACAGTTCATACAAAAGAGTGAGCATCTGGGAGGCTGGGTGGATGGATTTGCTGGCTGCTGCGAGGCTGCAGGTACCTTCTACCAGGTGTAAATGGTGTATTTCCACTTGTCTTCTCCCCTCAGCCTCGCACAGCAATTGCGAGCTCGGTTAAGGCAAACAGAATTGGGAGTGCTGAGCTGTTTCACAGGCTTACTCACGTCAGTGAGACGGCTCACTGTCCTGTCACAGTCACTTTCTGTGACCCTCTCCCACAAGCTTTTTTGTTGTTGATTTCTTGACATTTCTGCCTCTACTTCCTGAGGAGACTGAGGTCCTTTGGAGTATGCAGGCCTCTTCTTCAAACGTTCTACCTGTCTGTTTTTGCCAGTACAATCTTCTCTGTGGTGGTATACTGGGGCAATGGCACCAACACGGGTGATGCCAACAGACTCAATAAACTGATTAGGAAGGCTGGCTCTGTTATAGGAGTCAAACTGGACACACTGGAGGCTGTGGTAGAACAAAGGACCCTATGGAAAACCCTGGCAATTCTGGACAATGTTTCTCACCCTTTGCCTGTTAACTTGGCAGAACAGAGGGGCAATTTCACTAATAGGCTGACAACTGCACTGCTCCAAAGAGTGGTATATGAGGTCATCCTTACCCTTGGCCATAAGACTCTATAATGAATCAACCTATAGGCAGAGTGATGAAGCCCTCCTGTGTAAGGTAACTTATTTTTTTATTTATTCTTCTTCTCTTCTAATATTGTACATCTTTGAACTTGTAATGCTACTGTGACACCGGAACTTCCTTTGGAATCAATAACATATCTATCTACCTATCTAAAGAGTTATTGGAAACTGAACCCTGTTATAGCCTGGAAACTTGTACTTGGAATATTAGTGGGGGGGAAAAGGATTGCTTTGTAGACCAGCATGAATTTGATGGGCCGAAGTGACTCTCTATGTTATAAGGAAATATGAAAGCAAAATAGGCTTATGTTCCCTGAAATTTTGATGTTTAATGATGGCTAATTAGTCAGATTATATTTTCAAGATATTACAGGAAACCAGTGGTATTTCTCCATCTTCAATTGGTTATAGCAGCTGGGAATGGGAAATAAAATTAAAGGAGTGCTGTGTCATTCAGGAGTGATGGGAATAGTTTCTCCTGCAAAGAGCTTGTTTGGTGGATCGTTAATTATAAGACTGACACTAATATACTATCAGAATCTAAATCAGGTTTATTATCACTGGCATATGTTGTGAAATTTGTTAACTATCACTAAGATATTAAGGAATATGTGACAAAGGCAGGTTTATGAGTTTTTAGTCATGGTCAGTAGTGACTTCACTAAATTTCAGAACAGCTTTTCAAGGGATAAATAATCTGCTCACAGAACTTCTCAGTTTAAATAATGCAATTAAATATATAAAGGCATAATCGAATTCTCCCCATGTTTTTATACCTTCTCATTCATCCACCATGTTAGCAGCAGCCTAGCGTTACCACAGAACTATTCTTACGCATGACATTGGTAAAAGTACAGAGGAAATCCACATTTCACAACTGCTAATTAGAGTTTCTGGTACAATGTTTAAGAATCATCCCCTCAGTGAAAGCTATAAAGAAATTGCTGACTAACTTGATATTGTTTATGATGGAAAGGAATTTAAGGTTTGACATTTTGTGCAACAGGATTCTTACTGTGTACTAAGTCTTCCACATTTAGTTTTGCCTCCTTGGACACTCATTCTAAATTTCTCCAGAGTAACCCTCTAGGAACCTGACATTTTTAAGTGATTTTGTTGTCTAATGGATAAAAGCACAAATTGCCACAGAAAGATATTGCTACTTGCTACGTACTTAAACCAGTTCAAGACATTCAAGGTGGCAGATTAGTGCCTTGAATTTTCACCTATCAGGCATAAACAGTAGTCTGATTCTCCACTGAACACTTTGCTAATGTCCACAGTGTTCACCCCAATTTCCTGCTATTATCTTGATAAAAACTTCAATCATGCTCCATAAACAGTATTTCCACTGATTTTTGGTAAACAATGTCCTATCTAATTAAGCTCTGATGCTGACATCATCCTCTGAAAACACTGGACAAAATTCCTTCCAAATGAATGTGGACATGGACCAAGCACTAATCCAAATGACTAAGCATTGGAAAGACTGATCCCAGAACCTTAGATCATCTGAATCCTCTTTCCTCAGGTACACGATGGCATGGCCTTTATTCAGAAACGGTACGTACTGTTCATGACCCTATCATCCCATTTAATCCCGAGATTTGCACCTAAGCCTAATTCTGATTATCACATATTCACTGTCCCTGCCTTGACTCATCTGCCTCTGATGCCTTCATCTATGATTTTGTTAGCTTTGACCAAACTAATCCAGCTGGTTCTCTCTGCTGCTTATACTCAAACTCACATCAAATCTGATCCAACCATTTCTCCTGTACTTGATGATTGATCCTGGCTCCCAATTATGCATCAACTTAAAATTTTCATCCTTGTTTTAAAGTCCTTATGAGTTGTACCCCTCTGTATGTATAATCTCCCCCCCCCCCACAGCTCTGTCAGAGACATCTGCGCTCCTCCAATTCTGCTCTCTTGAACTTATCTAAAATTTAGTCGCATTATTATTGGTGACAGCCCTTTGACTAGCAAATGGCCTAAACTGAATTTTTCTCATATTCAATTCAGGAAAGTCCTTCAAACCCATGCTTTAATCATTCATTTAGTCCTCTTTCTTAATAATTTCCTTATAATATCAATGTCATTTTTTTTATTTGTTAATGCACCAATGAAGTGAATTGGGATATTTTTGTGTTTTTGAATGTACAACATACAAGTTCAGGAACTCAGAACAAGAATTCCCCTGGTGAAGAGTGTAAAGCAACAAAGGGATATGAGGAGAAATAAATAGGACAGGGTAGGACTTGTGTAAAAATAAGTGTTTGATGTTTGGTGTGGATTGATTAGCCAAAGGGCCTGTATCTGTACTGCACTACCCTCTCTCTCTTTAAAAAGTTAGGGTCACAATTTTATCTTGGATATTTAGTATCATAAAACCCCAAAATCCCCTTTCTAAAAAAACATACTAAATAATTAAGAAGGCTCTCTTTATTGCTCCAAATGTATTTTTCCAAACCACTGAATGTACTTCCATTCCAGGAAGAATCTTTTTAATTGTTGCCCAACCAAAATGCATCACTTTGTACTTATTTATGTTGAATTCCAACTTCTTAAGTCTATTCCTACCTCTCAATAATATACCTTTGGACACCTGAAGGATTAAAATGTGTCTTTGATTTTGTTATTTTTTCCAACCAGTTCCTTCAGTTTTTATATTGAAATCTTTGATGTACAAACCGAACAGGCCTCAGAATAAAGAAATCCACTTCTTCAATGAGAGAATAAAATCTTTTGCAAGCAGACCAATTGATCAGCAACCAGCTGTGGAAGGGCTTGCATTCAATTTAACCATGTGCTAATGTAATGAACTTGTTGTACACTATGCGTAGATTAAGACTTTTGAACCTAAACTGCATTTATTGATTTTCATACAAGTATACCAGGTGAAATTTAAAATGTCTAGAATATCAGACACCTTGTATATAAAGGAACTAATTTGCCTTATGTTTTTGCAAGCTAGTGGACACTGGATTTTGCTGGTTTTTGTACTTATTATTAATATCTTGTTACCTTACACGTTTAGTTACATGCAGTAATTAGGAGATAGCATGTGGAGTTACCCTGCTCCTCTAGAATTTTTTATACAACCATCTAAACATGTGGCATTAAATTACAATAAGCATGAAATTGGTGTACTCTGTCTCACTTACATTCCTCTTTCCATACTACCTTTCTTTCAGTCTGTCCCGTTATCTGTACATATTATTGAGTAAATGATTCTAATGTGTATTTCCTGGCTCAGGCTCTCATGTTCACTAACAATTCTACAAATGACTGGTCAGGAAGAAATTCAGTTGTTTTCTCTGTTCACGGCTTCTAAATCCATTATAGAATTTACTGCTCCAAAGTGGTTACCTGTTCATAGCAAGTTCCATTGCAAATACCCAGAAATGGGCAAATGACTGATGGCATCTGTATAACCTTTGACTATAAAATACCATGTGCTATTTTTTAAAGAAGACTTACATCACACTGTGGAATATCTGCAAATAATTTTTTGTGGAGTTCTGGTCCCCAATTGATGATATAATAAAGAGTCTGATAATATTTTTCCAAATTTCTTACAAATTAATGTCTGGTTTTAACGTATCAAGAGATCTGAAAGGAATCAAATAATCTGTATAGGTATTAAATGTTATTCAATTAAATGCAACAACTTCAATTTTATTTTTAATCTACAGAAACCAGTTATCATGTACCTTAGCTACAGTAAAATATATCAGTGTTTAGAACATAAATCAAAAATGCTAATTGGTGTCAATAAATCAAATGCACCATTTCCTTTGAATTCCACAACTCCTCCAAATATCCTTTTGGTATTGAAATGAGTTATATTCTGAGAAATTCTTAGCTCGTGGATGATCAAAACCAGATATACATTCGTCATTGGTTTTCACAACCATCCTCGCACTGAGACGATGTCTCCTGGTTCTCTACTTGACAAGGAGCCTGAGCTTCTGTAACAGGCTTTGTATCTTCAATGCGTTCTATAGTTTAAGAAAAGCAAATATTAAAATACAATATAGATGCCATTTTCTGACAAAATGCAAGATGCCATCAATAAGACAATCTTGAACAGAATAGATATTATAATAAAACAAAGAAAAATACAAGAGGGATGTCCTATGTGAGATCTTTAAAATATGAGCGTATCATCAGGCCTTGGGTATAGTAGATTACTTAACAATAACTGTGGCATATTCTGCAACCTTTTGTAGAAGAGATTCTGTAGATGCCGGAAATCCTGAACAATGTACACAAAATGCTGGAAGAACCCAGTAAGTCAAGCAGCATCTATGGAGGGAAATAATTTTGTGTGCTTTTGTTTTTAATTTAAAGCCGTCAAAAAGGTTATACAGAAAGAATAACAAAAAGTCCAGACAGAAAAATGAATAGTGCAAAATGTTTTTCAATCAATAGTTAATGTATTCTCACACCTAAATCTTTTAAGATTTATTTTTTATCTAAAGCTACAGCGTGGAACAGATTTGTCTGGCTCAGCAATCTGTGCCATCCAGCAGCCCACTTATTTAACCCTAGCCTAATCACAGGACAATTTACAATGACCATTTAACCTACTAACTGTTAAATCTTAGGACTGAAGATGCTGTCATATTAAATTAGCAGGCATGGCCAGTGATGCCAAAAACAATGCTAACTCAGCTCCTAATCCAAAGTATATTTTACTGCCAGCAAGGAAAAAAGATTCCTTTACCCCTCCCATTCTGGCAGCAGAACCGAGAATACACTCTTGGATTTGAACAAGTTTTGCAGTCTAGAATATACGACACATATCTGTCCCCCTCATAGAGATTCCTTTCAGAATTCACAAAAGCTGAAGTAAATCTAATTGTTAACCACCTTTGTGAGTGACTGCACAAGTATTATATGTATTGAGCTGGCATGCTTACAAAAGATAGCCTATAAAATTCACAGAGGTTAGAGATTCATAGCAATTCAAGAATATTTTCAAGAATTCAAGAATATTTTCCGTTGGTATTGAAACCTAATGGTTAGTTTGCAAATCATAGATCGATCCCTAAATCAGAAATGAGTACAAACCTTCAGATTTGATTGTAAGCTTTGTCATGTTTACAGTTAAACTGCTTTTGACCACGTTGTCCCTTGAAGGCTCCTGTAAATCTGTAATGTCAGGTAATGCATCCCTTCGACCAGCCCGTTCAGAAGAAGTGAATTCTCTAAGTGAACTATCTATGTCCGTCATTTGAGACCCATTTGTAGGCATCGGCACCTAGAATCAATAAAGGTTAATGTAAACCATAAGCAGATAATAAGGTCCGATTGAAACCAAATTCTGGCTAATTTATATTGACAAGAAACTGGTAATATATTACACAAGTTACCCTTTTAAAAATATGTGCTTTCTTGGCAGCTTTATATAGGAAAGATGGCCTCTTCTTCCCCACCTTAGCAGCTAATGATACCTGTTTACAGCATAAAAAGTGATCACAAGAAAACAGGAGCTGGAATAGGCCCCCAAGCCCTTTATGCTTGCCCCGCCATTCTTTATAATCATCATTGAGCTATGCTGGATGAATCTCTTCTGTGCTATTTTTCAATCTTTCAAGTATCTTTCTAAATCAAGAGTAAGGTTTGATCGATCTAAGTGCCAGGCCGATTTGGAATGTCGGGTATGGGCCCAAACGTGGTGGCAGGGTCCGGGTCCAGAGTGTGTCGATCCAAGTTCTAGCACGAGGAATGACTCTGTTTGGATGATTTAAATGCTGGGCCAGATGGATTGAAAAGGCAGGGTGATGGGACAAGAGATGAGGGTCATGGCAGTTCTACTCTTTGCTCCAGGCTTCATGTCTATAGACCCTCTTTTGTTCTGAATGCTATTTACTAACTTCTATTGTTTGCACAACTTGTTTATTTTCTCTCCGCACATTGGGCATTAGACAGTATTTTTTTTTTGTGTTTCTTTGGTTTTGTGGCTGCCTGAAAGAGACCGATCCCAAGGTTGTATAATGTATACATACTTTGCTAATAAATGTACTTCGAACTTTGAACTATTTATCTCCATCCTAAATATACCAAATGCCCTAACTTCCACCACATTTCTGAGGCAAAAACTTACAGATATTCACTACCAGAAATTTCTGTGCCTCTCACTTATAAATGCCGGGGCTCATATTTTATAGCTACATCCCTCTGTACATGGCACTCCCTTTAGTCAAAACATCTCAACACCTACCTTGTCAAGCTCCCCTAGGAGATTATTTGTTTAAGATCACCAACATTCTTCTAAACTCCTAGGAATATAGACCCAAGCTATTTAACCTTTACTTATAGGAAAACCCTGGCAGGAATTAGATGGCAAATTCCTTTTGGATTGTCTCCAACAGAGGATTCAGATGAATCAAGGTTGAGGGAAGCAGACAAGCTAATTGTCTTTGTTTCCCCCATTTTGTGAACTCTGAACTGATCCGCCTTTTGGATTGTCTCCAATGGCATTATTTCTATTTTTAGCTAAGGGGACCAGAATTGTGCACAGTACTGTAGGTGTGGATTCACCCACATACTATACATCTGTAACAAAACCTCTTTGTTCCTCAACTAACATTAGTCCTGACAAAGGGTCTTGGCCCGAAATGTCGACAGTGCTTCTCCCTATAAATGCTGCCTGGCCTGCTGCGTTCCACCAGCATTTTGTGTGTTTTGCTTTAATTTCCAGCACCTGCAGATTTCCTCGTGTTTAATTTCAAAGGAGATGTGAAGTGCAAGTTGTTTTCTGTCTTTCCCAGAGACTGGTGGGAGCCTGGAATGTACTGTTACAGCAGAACAAGAAACAGACTTTTAACAGATGTTTAGATAGATACACGAATGTGAGGAAAATGGAAGGATATGAACATTGTGTAGGTACAAGAGATGAGCTTAGTTAGCCATTTGATTACTAATTTAATTGGCTCAGCACAGCATTGTGGGCTAAAGGGCCTGTTCCTGTGCCGTACAAGCTTCTAAGGTAGGCACTTTGATTGGCATGGACGAATTGGGCTATAGGGTCTGTCTTATTTTTTAATTTCTTTATGATAATATTACTTTATGTGTGAGCTATATGTACTGTGTTATACATCTTGGTCTAGAGGAACTTTGTTACGTTACATTTCATTTTAACTCAATGCCATACATATATATGATTGAATGACAATAAACTTGAATTGTTTCTGTGCTGTAAAACTCTGATTAAAATTTGTAATACTTAATATGTCACAGGTTAGATAATTCCATTTGTTTACAACATCAAGACATCAGTTTTTTTCCCCATATATTCTCTGAATGAGAAGCCCAAAGTTTAGTTCTTTTTTCTACAGGATTCAGCCATTTTTTTGGACAAAGGCCTCATTATCTCTGGCCTTTCCCCAAGGAGCTTCTGCAATGGTTGGGTGAGTTCCTCAGCAGGTAGTGTTGGCCTTTGAGGGCACCAGTCTGACACATCCAATCATGTCCTGCTTCTGTTTTGTAATACACATTCATTATAAATGTAGTTGGATCTTACGAAACACTATCTTAATGTGGCCAAATTTGATATCTAACTTAAAAGATCTCCTGTTAGGATAGGAATGCTCTGTCTGTGTATGCACTACTATTCAGTTGGTTGGTGGAAGAGAGAAGGATGGGGGAGGAGATAAAGGGGTGGAGAGGGGGGTGGGGATGAGGAGTGGAGGGAGGATGGGGATGAGGGGTGGAGGGAGGATAGGGATGAAGATTAGGGGGTGACAGGGTTAAACAGTCAAAATGTAATCAGCAATTGGTTGTATTGAATGTAATTTGTTGGTGTTGCAATTAAAATTAGTGATAAAAAATAACTGCAGTAGGATCTTAAAGATAACTGGACAGATTGAATTATTGAATGAATTGGAAGCTAATCGACAGTGAACTAGCAAAATTGCTTCTTTTGTTTTTCTTCAGTAATAAGGAATGGTGTAAGAAGTGCCAGGAGGGAGATCGGTGGGAAGGGATGGGGGGGAACGAGTGGACAAGGGAGTCACGTAGGGAGTGATCCCTGTGAAAAGCAGAAGGGGTGGGGGAGGGAAAAATGTGTTTGGTAGTGGGATCCCGTTGGAGGTGGCGGAAGTTACGGAGAATTATACGTTGGACCTGGAGGCTGGTGGGGTGGTAGGTAAGGACAAGGGGAACCCTATCCTGACTGGGGTGGTGGTGGATGAGGTGAGGGTAGATGTGCGGGAAATGGGAGAGATGCGTTTGAGAGCAGAGTTGATGGTGGACGCCCCTTTGTTTAAAAAAGGAAGACATCTCCTTCATCCTGGAATGAAAAGCCTCATCCTGAGATCAGATGCGGTGGAGACGGAGGAATTGTGAGAAGCGGATAGCATTTTTGCAAGAGACAGTTTGGGAAGAGGAATAATCCAGGTAACTGTGAGAGTCTGTAGGCTTATAGTAGATATCAGTAGACAGGCCGTCTCCAGAGATGGAGACAGAAAGATCTAGAAAGGGGAGGGAGGTGTCAGAAATAGACCAGGTAAATTTGAGGGCGGGTTGAAAGTTGGAGGCAAAGTTAATGAAGTCGATGAGCTCAGCATGCATGCAAGAGGCAGCACCAATGCAGTCGTCGATGTAGCGAAGGAAAAGAGGGGGATGGATACCGGTATAGACTTGGAACATGGACTGTTCCACAAAGCCAAAAAAAAAGGCAGGCATAACTGGGAATGCATAAAGTATTCATTTCTAGTAAGCTAATTATTAATGAAAATGGAGTATAGTAGTTGATACAAGGATCTGGTTCTATGCTGTATGACTCTAAAACTAGGGACGTGCTTAAGCTAGTGACATGATGTGGGCTCGCCAGAAACTGGAGGTAGTGGTGCAGCAACATGCATATTTGAAATTGTCTCTGGTTTGGTGCTCGTCTGGGGAAAAACACTGCATTGCAAGATCACTTGATGACAGTCCCATGTAATGGATATTCCATTGGCAATCTTATAAATTCATTCTATTTTTATTACATGTCTTCTTTGGAAACTCATTTAATTACTTAACATTGCAATGTTGTGAAATCATAACTAGAAACTGCTTCAACACACGTTATAGTTATTGTAGTGAAATAGGGAAATAAAACACTGCATCTACCCAGCATTGCTCATATGGTCAAATTTTACAAGGCACAACATAGAAACACAAGAAACAAAAAGTAGGGCTTTGGTGTGTCAGGTTTGTTCCATCATTCACCATGATCTTGGCTGATCTGCCCCAGATCTCATCTCTCCTTCTGTGCCATTTCTGCACAGCCTACAATATATCCTGTTGGCCAGAATCAACTACAGTCTATAAATTAATGGATTAGAATGAATCAGGGACAGTGGAAGTACACACAAAGACAGTCTACCCAGAAACCTCAAGTTCTGGTGCCTTTAGTTTGGATTGCCCCCTCAGGTGTTGTGGCCACTGACTGTACGAAATCCCCATCACTCATATTGAAAAGCTGGTGAGGACAGTCAGTTCCTTCATTAGGGAGGGGATGGGTCTACCAAGATCACTAAGTAACATCTACCTGTATGGCAAAGGAGGTCCAGAGTTGCCTGTCATGGGGCTGACCGAAGAGTTCAAGTGTGCCAAGGTGAGGTTTGAGATGACTCTCTCAGAATCTTGTGACAGTGTTGTCCAGGATAACACACCGAGGACCATAACGGAGAGTAAGTGGGGTCCAGCAGAGCCAGTAAAACAGGCAAAAGCAGCACTCAGGTTTGCAGACATGATGGGCAAGTTGCAATCTGGAAGAGGGGGCCTTGGCACTGGCTCAAGTAGGCCCATTTGGCAAAAGGTGACAATACAAAAGCAGAAGTGAGTTATGGTGGTGGAGGAAGTACGGCAACAGGAGGAGCAGATGAGGTATCCAAGGTCTCTGACAAAACAGGAACAGTGGACAAGGTGGTAAAACATTGAGAAAAAGAAAATACAGCTGGAAAAAATTATGGGAAAAGGAAGGAAGAAAGATTAGCTGTTTATGATGTTCTCCTAACTCCCGGAAGTCTGAACCAGTGGCTCAGTGAGGACCTAGCCTGTCCACTCTGTGAAAGAGCAGCAAACCTCAAGTACATCCCCTCATCTTGCAAAGTATGCCTCACTCAAGGAAGAGGCATATGGAGGCACAACCTCAGATGTTTGGCATCCACTGTGGAGAAGCAAAGGCTGAGTGACAACTCTAAGCCCCATATGACTGGAAGAATCACCATCCCCTTTGTCCAGCAAGGGCAGACAGTGCTACCCTCAGTGACACGGTTGGTGTCAGGAATACTGGAGCTTGGCTGTCAACCTTGACAAAAGGCTAATATCTCCCCCGGAGGGAACCACAACCACCCTCGGACCAGGTTTGGTCCTGTGGTCCAGCAGTCTGAATGCTGTAGTAATCTCAGAGCTCACAGTACCCTGGGAAGATGCAGTCTGTGAGGTGTATGAGTAGAAACAGGTAAGATACGCTGAGCTGGCCACAGATTCCCAGCAATGTGGATGGAATGTGCCGAGTTTCCCAGTAGAGGTTGGCTGCTGAGGATTTGTGGTTACTTCCATGGTCAGATTGCCAAAGGGATTGGGAGTCCGAGGCCAGGGCCAGCAGCAAGCTATAAAAGAACTCTCAGAGGTAGCCAAGTGAAGTAGCCACTGGTTATGGATAAAGAGGAGAGGTCCTACAATGACCCATGGGTGGCCAGATGTGAAGGGAGTGCACCTGGGACGCTGGGTCACACTGCTGAGCCCTCTGGAGATGTAGTGAGCTAAAACTGATGAAACATTTAAGAAAGGGGTGCCACCTGATGATCTCTGGGACGCATCTGCCACCCACCAAGCCCTACTTCAAGATCTCTGTTGTATGACCCGAGTTAGGATCTGCTCATCAAAGAGATCGTAACAGAGGATTCAGATGAATCAAGGTTGAGGGAAGCAGACAAGCTAATTGTCTTTGTTTCCCCCATTTTGTGAACTCTGAACTGATTCTTGCTCTGGGATGATATAATCAGAGCAATGGAAACTGGACACAGGAGCTTCAGGTAATGACCTGCTAAACCCGAGTCCATTCTCAGACGCGTACTGCTTATTAAAAAGAAGTAATCTCGTGAGACTCAGTGACTGGTTCGGACCAGTCCGAGTTAAAAGTCAAGTCAACTTTTATTGTCATTTTGACCGTAACTGCTGGTACAGTACACAGTAAAAACGAGACAATGTTTTTCAGGACCATGGTGTTACATGACACAGTACAAAAAACTAGACTGAACTACGTAATAAAAAAAAACACAGAGAAAGCTACACTAGACTACAGACCTAAACTGGATTGCATAAAGTGCACAAAAACAGAGCAGGCATTACAATAAATAATAAACAGGACAGTAGGGCAAGGTGTCAGTCCAGGCTTCGGGTATTGAGGAGTCTGATAGCTTGGGGGAAGAAACTGTTACATAGTCTGGTCGTGAGAGCCCGAATGCTGCAGAGCCTTTTCCCAGTCAGCAGGTGGGAGAAGAGATTGTATGAGGGGTGCTTGGGGTCCTTCATAATGCTGTTTCCTTTGCAGATGCAGGGTGTAGTGTAAAGAGAGACCCCGTTGATCTTCTCAGCTGACCTCACTATCCGCTGCAAGGTCTTGCGATCTGAGATGGTGCAATTTCCAAACCAGGCAGTGATGCAGTTGCTCAGGATGCTCTCAATACAACCCCTGTAGAATGTGATGAGGATGGGGGGGTGGGAGATGGACTTTCCTCAACCTTCGCAAAAAGTAGAGATGCTGCTGGACTTTCTTTGCTATGGAGCTGGTGTTGAGGGACCAGGTGAGATTCTCCGTCAGGTGAACACCAAGAAATTTGGTGCTGCTTACGATCTCTACCGAGGAGCTGTCAATGTTCAGCGGGGAGTGGTCACTCCGTGCCCTCCTGAAGTCAACAACCATCTCTTTTGTTTTGTTCACATTAAGAGACAGGTTGTTGGCTCTGCACCAGTCCGTTAGCCGCTGCACCTCCTCTCTATAAGCTGAGTCATCATTCTTGCAGAAAAGACCCACCACGGTCATGTCATCCACAAACTTGATGATATGGTTCATCAAAAGGCACAAATACACACAGCTGGGGGGGTGGGGGGGTGCAGAAACCATGGAACAATGATTGTTGTAGCCAAGGACTAGAGCCAGTAAGAAGGCGACCCAGAAAGGTCAGGTGAACTTGAGGCAATGGGATGGAGATCCTCCAGTTCAACGGTTGTGGAACACTATGAGAGTCAGGAGCTCCAAATATCTAACAGTGTAGGAGAACAAGCATTGCATTTGAAGAGGACCACGTGAACATGGAGATTTGAACTGGGACTACAAGGAACATGTGGCCAGCAGCGAAAACTCCTTTTTAAACTGGTATTATATTTTCTATTCTTTGACTGTTCGTTTGACTGTTCAAGAAAACATAGTAGGTGTGCACAGGTATTTGCTTGTATAAGTTCACGTGTTCTTCTGTTGAGACAATAAAGGTAGTTGTCGGTAATTACAGATTCTCCCTGTGCCTCTCTGATCATTATTAAAGGGCTGAATCTTGTAACAATCCACATCCTCTTCAAATAGACGCAATGTCTAGCCTCCATAATTCTTCAGGATACATAATTCTAGAGATTCACTGCCCTGTGTGATAAGTTACTGTGCATCTCTAACACAGTAACTTATCACACAGGGCAGTGAATCTCTTAAGCTAGTGATGTGTGGGACAAACATAATATGGGCTTGTCAGTATTTGGAGGCAATGGTATATTTGAAATTGTCTGAGGTCTGGTGCTCGTTTGGAAAAATGCTGTATTGATAAGTCCATATCAGTCCCACAAAATGACCACTAGATTATCTTGTAACAACGTTCCTTGTTCAAGAGTCCCTCACAAGTGGGAACATCTTGCTATCTACACTGTCATGCATCTTTAGTTCAAGTTTGAATTTATTGTCATTCAACTGTACACATGTATACAGCTAAATGAAACATTGTTCCTTTGGGATCGAGGTGTAAAACAGTACATATCACTTTATATGTACTATATTATTTATTATTACTGCCTGTTACGCAGCTGGCCCTTAGCAGCAATGAAGTTCCTCCCATTCTGGTGGCGTTCAGGCCTTCCTCCATCATGTCAGTAGCTTCCTTTCAGTTTTTGCTATTGTCAAACATGCAAATCCCGGGTGCAGTCTCAGGAATACTGTCACACTCAGATTTAGAAAGATACTTCACTGCTGTTTCCATAACAGTTTTGTTTACCTGTCAGGGTTGTTAGCCCTAAGCTGAACCCCCGAACTTGGAGGACCAATGGACCACTGGACCACTCAGTCTGTTCTCTGCCCTTTGACCTGTTTAGTATCAGTGATGCTACCAAGAGCCAAAGGATAAAGTCCTGACTCCAGCCAACATAGCACTCTGGGTCATAGAAGCACGGAAGTCTCCAAACCACAACAATGTTGTGGACCTCTTGGAGGATGTCCACTATATGATCCAACAAAAATCACCCCCCATTCTTCCAAACTCCAACACACACTATTTTCTGTGCACCCCAACGTTCCAGACATGGCAATTCAGCACACTGCTGGGATGAGGGGCTGAATATTCCTTTTATCAGATATTGCAATTTAAACCAGCCACAACATGATGCACTGAGCACTGTTTTTGTTACATTTGAATAGGGTTACCAACCTTCCCCATAAAATCTTAAGTGAAGGCTAGTTGTATTTTTATAAAGAAAAACTGAGTCTATGTTGAAATAGACTCAAGTAAAATTGAAGTAGAATGTTGACAGTGTATGTCAAAGGATGTCATTTTTCCCTTGTCGGATAGCAGTGGAAAAATGAAGGTATTGAGATGGTTAGGAATTGCACAAATGAAAAACTGTAATGTGAATTTGTCTATATAAATCAATATATCAACCATCTGGATGATGATGTTGTAAAATGTATCTGCAAATTTGTAGATGGCACCAAGAATCGGGGTAGTGGACAGTTTGAAAGACTATTGCTAATATTTAATATTTCAATAACATTTGAGTAATTTTGTTTATATAAGCACTTCTGTTCATTGAATAATTCATTATACATTATAAGTATAAATACATGAATTACATAAGTCATCACACTACCAGGTGATATGTGCGTGCTTCACCAAAACTAAGTTCGAAATTAGATTCATATCTTTGGACTCCCATATCTTCGTTTGAATTAGTTTAATGTTTTGAAATTACAAAACATAATATTATGCTTACTCAAACAATACAGTTACAATATTACTCAAATACAATTAAAATATTGAACACAAAATAGCTATCAAAGCTTGCAGCACGATCTGGACCAGCTGAAAAAATGGGATGAAAAATGGCAGGTGAAATTTAATGGAGACAAGTGTGAGGAATTGCGCTTTGGGAGGACAAACCAGGGTAGGGCTTGTACTGAGTGGAAGGGCACTGAGGAGTGTGGTAGAACAGAGGGATTTGGGAATACAGATTTATAATTTCTTGAAAGTGGCATCACAAGTGCCTGCTGCATTCCTTCAGCATTTTCTATGTGTTCCAGATATTTGATAGAGATATATATATAATTATGAAGGATATAGATATGGTAAATGCAGGTAGGCTTTTACCACTGAAGTTGTGTGGGACGAAAACTAGAGGTCATAGGCTATGGGTGAAGAGTGAAATGTTTAAAGGAAACATGAGGGGCAACCTCTTCACTCAAAGGGTAGTGAGAGTGTGGAATGAGCTACCAGTGAACATGATGGATCCAGCTATGATCACAATGTTTAAGGGAAATTTGGATAGGTACATGGATGGGAGGGGAACTTAGGACTCCGGTCTGGGTGCAGAACAACCAAACTAGGTAGAGTAATAGTTTGGCATGGACTAGATGTACTGAAAGGCCTATTTCTGTGCTGTTGTACTCCAGACAGTATAATCCCTAAACAATGCAGCAAGTCAAAAACATGAGTGTCCCCATATTTGTCCTGGAGCCTTTATTTTGTGACCATAACTGGCCCTGCCACATATGTCTCAGTTGCTTTGTAATGGCATTCAGCTTTTGTTTTTTAAAACAAAATTGAAAAAGGCTGAATATGAAAGTAAGAGTAACCACCAATACTGGACGTAATTGTTTTTTATATGAAATCAAGGACATTAAAATGGACTTCTGAGTTCTAACAGACAATAAAAAGGTTGACAGAGCAAGGGCCACAAGTTTATTTAAGTTCCCTTTAGTATTATAAATACTACCAAGGCTACCAAATAAATACATTTCAGGTTTTCAAATGCAAACACAAGAAAATCTGCAGATTCTGGAAATTCAAGCAACACACACGAAGTGCTGGTGGAACACAGCAGGCCAGGCAGCATCCTGACCAAGGGTCTCGGCCTGAAACGTCAACTGTACTTCTTCCTATAGATGCTGCCTGGCCTACTGCGTTCCACCAGTGTTTTGTGTGTGTTGCTCAGGTTTTCAAAGAATGAATTTTCCCTTCTGACTTCTTCCGTGTTCCCAGCTTTCCAACGGAATGAAAATGCAGGTGGTAAGGCGATGCAAGCAATGCATTACGCACGGCTGCTATCATTACTATTCCAAAGTCAGCCAGCATGAGAAACCTTCAGAACATGTAGCAGCCTGACAGCAGTAAAAAAGTAAAAGAATAATGTAGTCTGAGACTCACATTTATGTTCTTCTAGCTGAGAGAAATTTAATAACTTCATAGCCCAACTTAATTCTATAGAGTGGAGTACATTTAAGATAATTTCAAACATGCTGCAGCTGAATTGATTCTAAATACAGATAACATCATGCAGAGAAAAGGCCCTGGGAAATGCAGCTGTACTTTGTGTAGGAAGTTGATTGCTATTTACAAACTAAATCTCAAGTTATAGCAAATATGATGGTGTTTAAAAACTTCTAATGCCCAAGAACTACTGCCAAGACCCAATGTTTTTAAGGTCAGGAATGTCTTCCATTAACTTGCATAAATACACCTTGTTACTCAGTTTGTAATTTCCTCTAGTGGAAATTTGTACATTTGCAAGTTTCACTGAGCAAAACTCTCACTGCACTAGATAGATATGCATTTTTATACACAAGTAGAATGCAGAACTGGAAATTAAGAGATTTAAAACTGCACAGTGCCCATGGGTATATTTTTCAAGAAATCATTTTTTGCTTGGATCAGTCTTGGAGCTTTGCCCAGTATTTTGTATTCCAGCACAAAATATCATTTCCCATGGCAATGTAAAACAAAAATGCTGAACTATTTAAACTGAGCACCCACAATTGACACCATGGCCTCAGTTGTGCATGGATTCATCATTCGTGGACAACATTCTGCTTTTTAAAAGAAAAATTCTTATTTTCTTTTCCCATTAGACCATACAATATAGGATAAGAATTAGGCTAGTTGGGACATTGAGTCCTCATGCAGTCCAATGTTCTCTCCTTAATACATTTTTTACTCATTTGTTCACTCTAATTCACCTTCCTTTCCCCTTGTTCCTCAGCTTATGCTTCATCATTCAAATCTTAAGACATACAGATTTATCTGTTCCTTCCCATGCAGCCACATGCCCCAATACTTCATACAAATTATACAGTATGTCAGATGAGGAAAATGGGAAGATAAGCCTTACTCCAAATAATTGAAGGAAATGTACTCCATTGAAACAGACCAATTTACAATTGAATGCTCTAGCTCAAAAATACTTTGCCGTCCAACATTGATCCATCAGCATACCACGACTGGTTGTTAGCACAATAGGGCTCTGGACCAACCCAACCACATTACAAACAAACAGAACGTGTCTATATTGTCATTACAGCATTTCAATAGTAATTTGCTGTATTTGACAAATCTTACAATTGTTCATGTCCAATTAAATTCACATTTTATATTCTGTTTTCACTATTTTTTTCTTGCTTTTGTGTGATTTCTTTCTTTTTGCACGTATGGAGGAGGAGGGTTTGATGTTTTTCTTTGAACAGATTTGTTCAATGGTTCTTCTTTGTTTTGTGACTGTCTGTGGGGAAGTAAATTTCAGGGTTGAATACTGCATGCATACTTTGATAATAAATACTATGAATGTTGGTCACAGAAAATTTAAGACCTTTCATCAAGTTGTGATGCATCCAAATTAGGAAGGCTCTGCTGAATGCTTCAAATGTTACATTAAAAGTACAAGAGGTTCTGCAGATGTTGGAAATCGAGGAGTAACACAATATACTGGAGGGGAATAAAGAGCCAACGATTCGGGCTGAGATCTTTCTCTGCTGTTTGAGAACTTCGGAGCTTAATCTCAGCTGGAATGTGAGTATTAATGTAAACAAGCCTAATTAAGCTTTCAGCTAACAAATTTTCTTGTCCAATCACAGTCCAAAAACAGTTCTCCATTTCTATAACATATCAGATCAGAATCAGGTTTATTATCACCGGCATGTGATGTGACATTTGTTAACCTACGTCCAACTCTGGTGCATACGATACTGTACAGGCCATGTGATGAGTCAAGAGAAAAGAAAAACAGATTAATATGTACTGTTTGCAAAAATGCTGCAGCACTACTTGATTTAGAAACATAGAAAACCTACAGCACAATATAGGCCCTTCAGCCCACAATGCTGTGCTGAACATGTATTTACTTAAGAAATTACCTAGGGTTACCCATAGCCCTCTCTTTTTCTAAGCTCTGTGTACCTATCCAAGAGTCTCTTAGAAGACACTATTGTATCTGCCTCCACCACAGTCGCCAGCAGCCCATTCCACGCACTCTCTGCGTAAAAAATGTACCCAACATCCCCTCTGTACCTACTTCATGCACCTTACAACTGGGCACTCTCGTGTTAGCCGCTTCGGCCCTGGGAAAACGCCTCCGACTATCCACAGGACCAATGCTTCTCATTATCTTCTACACCTCTATCAGATCACCTCTCATTCTCCATCACTCCAAGGAGAAAAGGCCAAGTTCACTCAACCTATTCTTGTAAGGCATGCTCCCCAATCCAGGCAACATCCTTGTAAATCTCTTCTGCACCATTTCTATAGTTTCCACATCCTTCCTTTAGTGAGGTGACCAGAACTGAGCACAGTACTCCAAGTGGGGTCAGAACAGGGTCCTCTACAGTTGTAACATTACCTCTCGGCTCTTGACCTCAATCCCACAGTTGATAAAGGCCAATACACGGTACACCTTCTTAATCACACAGTCAACCTGTGCAGCAGCTTTGAGTGTCCTATGGACTCGGACCCCAAGATCCTCCACACAGCCAAGAGTCTTACCATTAGTGCTATATTCTGCCATCAAATTTGACCTCCCAAAATGAACCATCGCACACTTAGCTGGGTTGAACTCCATTTGCCACTTCTCAGCCCAGTTTTGCATCCTATTGATGTCCCACTGTAACCTCTGACAGCCCTCCACAACACCCCAACCTTTGAGTTATCAGCAAATTTACTAACCCATCCCTCCACTTCCTTATCCAGGTCATTTATAAAAATAACGAAGAGAAGGGATCCCAGAACAGATCCCTGAGGAACTCCACTTGTCACTGACCTCCATGCAGAATATGACCCGTCTACAACCATTCTTTGCCGGGCAAGCCATTTCTGTATCCACAAAGCAAGGTCCCCTTGGATCCCATGCCTCCTTTCTTTCTCAATTATCCTTGAATGGGGTACCTTATTATATGCCTTGCTGAAATCCATATACACTACATCTACTGCTCTACCTTTATCAATCTGTTTAGTCACATCCTCAAAAAATTCAATCTGGCTCGTAAGGCCTGACCTGCCTTTGACAAAGCCATGTGACTATTCCTAATCATATTATGACTCTACAAATGTTCATAAATCCTGCCTCTCAGGATCTTCTCTATCAACTTACCAACCACTAAAGTAAGACTCACTGGTCTATAATTTCTTGGGCTATCTCTACTCCCTTTCTTGAATACGGGAACAACATCTGCAACCCTCCAATCCTCCAGAACCTCTCCCATCCCCATTGATGATGCAAAGATCATGGCCAGAGGCACAGCAATCTCCTCCCTCGCCTCCCACAGTAGCCTGGGGTACATCTTGTCCAGTCTTGGTGACTTATCCAACTTGATGCTTTCCAAAAGCTTCATCACATCCTCTTTCTTAATGTTTATATGCTCAAGCTTTTCAGTCCACTGTAAGTCATCCTAACACCAAGATCCTTTTCCGTAGTGAATACTGAAGCAAATTATTCATTAAGTACCTCTGCTATCTCCTCCGGTTCCATCCATACTTTTCCATTGACACAATTGATTGGTCTCATGTCTTATCCTCTTGCTCTTCACATACTTGTAGAATGCCTTGGGGCGTTCCTTAATCCTGCTTGCCAAGGCCGTCTTATGGCCCCTTCTGGCTCTCTAATTTCATTCTTAAGCTCCTTCCTGCTAGCCTTATAATTTTCTAGATCTCTATCATTACCTAGTTTTTTGAAACTTTTGTAAGGTTTTCTTTTCTTCATGGCTAGATTTTCAACAGCCTTTGTGCCCTATGGTTCCTGTACCTTACCAACCTTTCTCTGTCTCAATGGAACGTACCTATGCAGAATCCCACGCAAATATCCCCTGAACATTTTTTCTGTATGTTTCCCTGAGAACAATTTATGCTTCCAAATTCCTGCCTGATAGCTTCATGGTGCCCCTTACTCCAATTAAACGTTTCCCTAACTTGTCTGTTCCTATCCCTCCCCAATACTATGGTAATGGAGATAGAATTGTGATCACTATCTCCAAAATGCTTCCCACCGAGAGACCTGACACCTGACCAGGTTCATTTCCCAATACCAGATCAAGTACAGCCTTTCCTCTTTGAGGTTTATCTATATATTCTGTCAGGAAACCTTCCCGAACACACCTAACAAACTCCACCTCATCTAGACCCCTTGCTTTAGGGAGATGCCAATCAGTATTTTGAAAATTAAAATCTCCCCACCATGACAAAAAATATTTTAATACAAAGCAGATTCTGTGCATTACTAATCACATCCGGCAAGAGAATGCTTGATCTATGGTCCAAAGTAAACAAAGTTTTCAAATTGCAATCTGGTTAATACAAAGATTGCCAGTGACAGTATGACCATATGAACTGCCTTTGTCCCAGACAGGGCAGCCATCCAAACAAGCTTCAGTTTCAGAGTTACTGCTTTCAGAGGAGTAATGAATTAGGAACTGCAATTAATGACCAGAGGAAGACGTGCAAGTCATAGCAATTATGGTGTAATTCTTTGGATGTGCATTTCTTTACCATTCTGTTGAGTATTTATTTTAAATTCCATCTGTAACACGGGCATCACTGACAACCAGAGCATTTAATAGCTATTTGTTAATGTCCTTTAAAAGGTAACAGTAAGGTATATTCTTGACCTACTGCAGTTGTTGTGTGTTGAAGATAACAGATTTGATAAAATTAAGTGGATAGGCCGTTATAGTAGGAATTTGAGGATCAGTATTACATGTCTGAACAAGTTTTCATCCTCTCTTTTTCTGATTTCTTTCCTAAAAGGCTTCACTAATCCAGAATTTATTACTTTAATCCCAGATTAACTACTGTAAAAACATTCCCCATCTTCCATTGAGGGATTTAAATTTTACCTGAGTCTTTAATAATATAATTTGGAGATTGGAATTAAGTGATGTGAATGTTTTGCTGATTGATTGTGGTATTGTTAAACAATTTGGGCAAAGAAGTGGCAGATGGAATACAGAATTGGGAAGTGTACGGTCCTGCACTTTGGTAGAAGAAATATAAGCAAAAATAATTTTCCAAGTGCATGGAAAATTCAAAAATCTGAAATGTAAAGAGATTTGGGAGTGTTTGTGCAGGATTCCCCAAATGTTAATTTGTATTTTGAGTCAGTGATGAGGAAGGAAAATGCGATGTTAACATTCATTTCAAGAGGACTAGAATATAAAAGCAAGGATGAAATGGTAAGACTTCATAAAGCACTGGTGAGGCCACATTTGAAGTGTAATGTGAGTAGTTTTGGGTCCCTTACCCAAAAAAGGATGTGCTGACATTGGCAAAGATTCAAAGGAGGTTTACAAAAGTGATTTCAAGATCGAAAGGATTGTCAAATGAGGAGCGTTTGATAGCTCTTGGCCTGTCCTCCCTGGAATTCAGAAGAATGAGGGGTGACCTCATTGAAACCTATCAAATATTGAAAGGCCTAGATAGAGTGGATGAGAAGAGGACATTTCCAGTTGCGGGGATATCCAAGACCAGAGGACACAGCCTCAGAATAGAGGGATGTCCTTTTAGAACAGAGATGAGGAGGAACTTCTTTAGCCAGAGAGTGGTGAATCTGTGGAATTTGTTGCCACAGGCACCTGTGGAGGTCAAGTCATTGGGTACATTTAAGGCAAAAGGTTGATAGATTTTTGAGTAGTCAGGGCATGAAGGGATACAGGGCAAAGGCAGGAGATTGGTACTAAGCAATGGATCAGCAGCCATGATGAAGTGGCAGAGCAGACTATGGGCAAAATGGCCTAATTCTGCTCCTACATCATGGTCTTATGAGGGTGATAATTAGTTAAGATAAGATTCTAAGAGGAGGTTAGAATGATGCAGGGTGTAATAATGTGAAGTAATTAATCAAAGATTGATAACAGCAGACAGCTTGCAGCCATTGCTTATTAGTAGCATGGCACATTTCCAGCTGAGGAAGATGCTCGCTTCTCATAAGAGTTGTGCTACAAGTAACAGGGCACAGCAGGTGAATGTGTTTGGTACTCCAGTTGACTATATTGAGCTCAGAGAATGCCATTATAAAGAAAAGATGATGAATGAATCTGATGTACTTGAACATATACAGATTGGCAGGTAGTGACAACATTCCCCATGATTAGTGACGTCAGGATTTCAGTTCATCGCAGAGGATACCCATCTGACATGGCAGTTACTGTCATCACTGCATGGATTCCTCTTTTGTTACTTAAACACTTCAATGGATCCAACTAATGCCTGTCATAGCCCAGCAAATGTAATGGAATTTCTGGAAATAACATGGTTTCTTGCCAAAAGAATGGACGCACTCTATTAATGTTCTTTGTGCCTCTACTTCCTTATCTTCAGCCAGCAAAGGGTCCAAGATACATGGTCTTAAGAAAAGGCTGAAGCCTTGCAATTATGTTCATTTGGAAGTGCCAAACCAACAGTCCATTAAGGCTTCTTCTTGGGATCCCTAACATCACAGTCGCAAGTCCCAAAGGCTTGCACCCAGACCATAGCTTTCTATACTTCTCATCCATGTATCTATCCAAACTTCTCTTATATGTTGTAATTGAACTCACATCCACCACCTCCACTGACAGCTCATTCTACACCCACTCCTCCCTCTGAGCGAAGAAGCTCCCCCTTCAGGTTCCCTTTAATACTCACCTTTCACATTAAATCTGACTTCTATTCTCACCCAATCTCAGGGGGAAGAAATACCCTGTTTACCCTACCTGTACCCCTCGTAATTTAGCACACCTTATTCTCCTATGCTCAAGGGAATAAAGTCCTAGCCTATTCAACTTTTCTCTATAACTCAGACCCTCAAGTTCTGGCAACATTCTTGCAAATTCTCTCTGCACTCCTTCAAGATAATTGATACCTTTCCTTTAGGTAGGTGACCAAAACTGCATACAATACTACAAATTCATCCTCATGAACATCTTATACAACGTGAAGACAACATTTGAACTCCTTTCTTCAGTGCTCCAGTTAATGAAGGCCAACATGCCAAAAGCTCTTTTCATGGCCCTATCTACCTGTGATGCCATTACAGCAATATGAATTTGCCAAAGTCAGTGTTTCAACAGTTGGCCAGATTTGTGGGAAGTGATGGCAAAGATTAGGATTTTGCGAATATGAGAGAATGCAGATGTAGCAAACCCATTAGCAACTATTTAGAAATTTCATAGAGCACAAAGTTCCCTTAGTTTCTCAGTGCTTACCCCAGGAAGCTCCAGGTTTAATTTGGCACAGGAATCTTACTGAGAGGCGAATGCTTAAAAAGTTTCCGTAATGTTTTAATTGTAATGCTTTTAAATAAAGTTAAGCAAAATACTGATAGAAATATTTAAATTTTGTAAAGTATCTGAATGCTGCAGAACTGTCAGAAGCAGTCATGTTTTAACAGTTTGACAGCCAGCCATATCCGGATCATGCCTTTGCAAGCTGTTGCATTTCCCTTCCATCATATCATGGCCAGTACTTGTTCTAGGGGCTCCACTGCCATGAGTTTGAATAGAAAATGCACCACAAGTGGGAATTTTCTGTGGACAGGCTGCTCTTCAAGTGGCTGCACATTCTGGGCAATATAATTGGTAACACAAGATAATAACTACTGAGGCACATGTCATTTCTGCAGGAAGCAAAATGACAATAAGACAATGGCAATCTTTGCAAATCCCTAAGCTAATGCCACTTCATATTTCCAGTGCTGAAATCCTACACAAATTAAACTTGCTTGTGACAGGAACACAAAGCCTTTGACCATATGGAACTGCACAGGATTCAACAGTGAGCAGATTTTCATTGTGTTTGCTAGGATGTTTGGATGCATGCTAGGAGGTTGACACACAGCTGATTCAAATAATTCAAATGAGTTATCTACAGCTGTAGTTGGGACTTGGCTAACCTTCATAGTAAATCAATATCATGAACAAAACTTCACTTACAATTTTCAAACTGAGCAGCTACTTGAAAAGCAGAACAATGATGACATTTCCCTCAAAGTTCTGTCTGCTGATACGAAGGAAACCATCTCTATTTACAAAATGAGCAAATCTCAGGTCAACCTCACAGGATTATTCCAATTGAGCAGAACTTTTCACCTGTCCATAACTTTAGGGATTTGTGATCAATCCACCTACATACTGATTAATTGAACCACCCATCACTATTGCTTCCAGATCCCATTGAAAATTGGTGGGGTTATTCAAATCAACTAAACTTATTGGAGAATCAACTAAACTTATTGGAGCTCAACCAGTAGTTGTAAGCCTATAACTTCTGACGGGATACGAGGCATACATGCTGCCTATGATTTTCACCAATAACAAAAAAAATGTCCACAGTACCACCTTAAATTTGAGAAATTCTTATGCTGACATTATATTTTGCAATGTATATTTCTGTATGAATGCATCTTTCCACATGCAATGAATCAGTATAGATTATTGATCATGTTCATTTGTGGGTCATGACAAAAGCAGGCAGTTAATGATGTGATTAGTTAACCCAAAGGGTGTAAACCAGAATTGAAAAGTAATAATGTTATGATAAAGCTGTCTTGAACCTTGACTAGATCACACTTAAGAGCATACCATTTTGGATGCAGTATTATAAAAAGGGCTTCCTTAGGGTTGTTATAGCTGGGGGGTGGTAATGGGGACAAGCTCTCTCTAGCTGTTAAATGCTCCCAATGGTGTGCACCTCAAATAGCCTCTGACAGCCAAGACTGGCTCCTGGCCTTCACATGCGGCTTAGTTACCAAGCCAGACAGAACCATTTCTACTGACAGGAGAAGAGGAAAAGATGAGTTGTTGACACTTGAAAACCAGTCACTTTGTGCAGATGGGGCTTGTTAGCCATGGTTGGCAGCTTACCTAGTAGAAGGAAAACTCTGATCTCAAACCTCTGCTGCTTTGTGGCTATATCTACTCGAGGGGAAGGCTTTGGGAGAAAACACAGAGAAAAATCTGGAGCTGGAGGCCCTAAGGTAGTCCTACATTGAGTTCAATGTTGACTGGCAACTCACGTGACACTGCTGGTACCAAACTGTATCGGTCTCTGCTGTTCCTTTGGGTTCTTCAGTTGTGTGGAGAGTGTGAACTTGCTACTTGGAGTGAGTTTGCTCTCCATATCATACTGCTCAGGCTTGCCTATCTAAACAGCTAGGATGTAATATCCATGGTCAACTCTGACCAACGGAGGTCTCAGACTCAGATTATAGAAAGGCTAAAAAGGTAGAGGAAAAAGAGCACAGAAAAGATTTACACAAATGTTTCCAGAAATGCATATAATCAGCAAAAGATGAACAGACTGAATTCTCTTTTTCTTAAGACTGAGTATTCACCCAACAAACATCTGTAAAATAAGAGCTTTCACAGAGAAACAATTTCCCCTTGTGAGGATGAGCTTAACTAGAGGCTATCGTTATTCTGAAAGGTCTAAAGGTAGATAAGTCAGCTGGACCAAATGGACTACACCCTAGGGTACTGAAAGAAGTAACTGAAGAGATTATGGAGGCATTAGTAATGTTCTTTCAAGATTTACTAGATTCTGGAATGGTTCCTGAAGACTGGAAAATTGTGATATGACTCCATTATTTAAGGATGGAGGGAGGCAGAGAAAGGAAATTTATAGGACAATTAGCCTGACTGCAGTGATTGGGAAGATGTTGGAGTCCACTATTAGGGATGAGGTTTCAGGGTACTTGGAGGCACATGATAAAACAGGCCAAAGTCAGTATAGCTTCCTTAAGGGGAAATCTTGCCTGACAAATCTTTTGGAATTCTTTGAAGAAATAATAAGCAGGATAGAAAAAGTCAGTGTATGTTGTAAACTTGGATTTTCAGAAGGCCTTTGATAATGAGCCACACAGAAAGCTACTTAACAAGATATGAATGCATGGTGTTGCAGGAAAGATACCAGCATGATACAAGATTGGCTGACTGGGAGGATGCAAAGAGTGGGACTAAAGGGGTCCTTCTCTGGTTAGCTGCTGGTGGCTAGTGGTGGTCCACAGGGTCATTGTTGAGACTACCTCTCCAGGTTGTATGTCAATGATTTGGATGACAAATTTGATGAAGTTGTGGCCAAATTTGTCGATGATACAAAGAAAAGCAGGCAGGCAGGAAGTGTTGAGGAAGCAGGGTGTCTGCAGAAGGACTTAGTCAGATTGAGAGAATGGGCAAAGAAGTGGCAGATGGAATGTAGTGTATGGTAGTGTTTGGTCATGCAATTTGGGAGAAGAAATAAAAGCTTAGTCCTTTTTCTAATTGGAGAGAAATTTCAAATTCCAAGGTGCAGAGGGACTTGTGAGTCCTCATTCTGGATTCCCTGAGTGTTAACTTGCAGGCTGAGTTGGTGGTGAGGAAGGCAAATGCAATTCTAACATTCATTTCAAGGGGACTAGAATATAAAAGCAAGGATGTGATGCTGAAGCTTTATATGGCATTTATAAAGGCACAGGGCTATGTGCTTAGCCCCATCTCTACTCACTTTACACCTATGACTGTGTGGCTAAGCAGACCTCCAACATCATAAGCAAGTTAACTGATGACACCACTCTTGTGGGCCGTATCAAAGGTGGTCAGAAGCCAGCATAATGGAGGGAGACTAAAATTTTGGTGGAGTGGTGTCATAGCAACAACATCTCACTCAGTGTCAGCCAGACTAAGGAACTGATTGTAGATGTCAGGAGAGGGAAACCAGAGGTTCATGAGCCAGTCCTAATCGAAGGATCAGAGGTGGAGAGGGTTAGTAACTTTAAATTCCTGGGTGTTACTATTTCAGAGGACCCGTCCTATACTCAGCACATAAGTGAAATTGCAAAGAAAGCACAACAACACTTCTACTTCATAGAAGTCTGTGGAGATTCAGCATGACATCAAAAACTTTGACAAACGTTTATAGATGAGCAGTGAAGATTGTATTGACTGGCTGCATTACTGCATGGTTTGCAAACACCAATGTCTTTAAATGGAAAATCCTTCAAAAAGTAGTGGATTTGACGCAGTATATCACAGGTAGAGTCCTTCCAACCACTGAACACATCTACATGAAAGTCTGTCATAGGAAAGCAGCATCCATCAGAGATTCTCACCACCCAGGCCATGCTCTTTTCTCAGTGCTACCATCAGGTAGAAGATGCATGAGCCTCAGGACTTGCACCATCAGGTTCAAGAACAGTTACAACCCCTCAACCATCAGGCTCTGGAACAAAAGGGGATAACTTCACTCACTTGCTGATCCATTGAGATGTTTCCACAACCAGTGATCTCACTTTACCTTGTTATTTCATGTTCTCATTATTTATTGTTAGTTATTTATATTTATATTTGCACAGTTTGCTGTCTTCTGCACTCTACTTGATCTTTCATTGATCCTGTTATAGTTACTATTCTATAGACTATATGCCCATGGGAAAATAAACCTCAGGGTCATATGTGGTGACATATATGTACTTTGATAATAAAATTTACTTTGAAATTTGAACACTGGTCAGTCCACACTTGGGAGTATTATTTGGCCCCTGAGCTAAGAACAGATGTGCTGGCATTGGAGAGGGTTCAGAGGAAGTTCACGAGAATGATTCAGGGAATGAGAGTTAATGTGTGAGGAGTATTTGATAGCTCTGGGCCTGTATTTGGAAGAGTTTAGAAGAATGAGAGGGGATCTCATTGAAGCTTATCAAATATTGAAAGGCCGAGATAGAGTGGATGTGGAGAGGATGTTTCCTATAGTTGGGGAATCCCACAGAGGGCGCAGCCTCAAAATGGAAGGATTCCCATTTAGAACAGAGGTGAGGAATTTCTTTAGCCAGAGGGTAGTAAATTAGTGGAATTCATTGCCACAGATGCTGTGGATGCAAAGATGGGTATATTTAAAGTGGAAGTTAATAGGTTCTTGATTAGTCAAAGGTTACAGGGAGAAGGCAGGGGAGTCAGGCTGAAGAGGATAATATCAGCCATGATGAAAAGGTGGAGCAGACTGGATGGGCTGAATGGCCTACTTTTACTCCTGTGTCTTATGGTCTTATTATAACAGTCATTTGTACCACACTCAGATCAGGAAAAAAAATTACCCCTTTATCCAAAGAATGATGAGAATTCCAAATACTCTATATGATATTTTTTGCCACATAGAGAGATTTGCAGCAAATAGGGAATGTATAAAGGGAAGTTGGGCAAGCCAACAATGTAGAAGGAATAATAAGAGCTGTGCTGATAGATTCAGATAGGGAAATATAAGAAAAGGTTTGACTGGAGCATTGTCGTGTCTATCCCTTGAGGTCGAGGATGATGGTCTTCGTTCCGTTTCCACAGAGTGAAGACTCCTGTGCGTGTATTTGTTTAACATGTACTTGATGTTCCACTCCAAGAAGCACACGATACTTCACAAATCAACCAACTGATTCCAATGGCATGGAAATCACGACGACTGGAGCTGATGGATTTGTTGCAGCCTTCATCCACCTTCACAGCTGTTGAGTTTGAAGTAACTTCATCCGCCTGTTCCACCACTGAGATCTTGGTTGGATTTTTCTTTGTCAGGGACCTCACGCTCGACCTTACCTCCATAGGTGACCCTTCCAGGAGCATAGCTCCAGACGGCATTGCTCTTGGGATCTCAGGACCACACAAGCTTCTCCACCGCGACAAGGTGACAATCCACGGAGAAGACTGGAGCATCAATGCTTGTGCTGACTGACTGGATTGAGTGGTTTGTTTCTGTACCATATTCTGCATAATCATCTATAATAAATACTGCAGCAACTCAACATCACACACCATGTCAATTTTCCCACCTTAAAGGATAAGGGCAGCAGGCAAATCATATGTCACCTACAATCATGTCTTCAAAATATTGTGAGTATTTTTGTTCCTTCTTTAATGTCAGATCAGACTTGGAACTTGCTAACAGTATTATACTTGCACCCTCACTATACAACTGCAGAAACAAGCTCTCCACTATTTCTCAAAGTCAGTTAAGGAAATTACAATGACTATTAGTATTGAGAATCTCATCAAGAGAATGGATTATAAAACGAACAGTTGACACAATGGAAGACTGATCTGTAGACCAAAGCAAAAATGTTTCCAACAATATATCTCTAATATAATTACCAGGTTCAGTATGCTATTCCGCACATTTAATGGGAAATCAGTCAATCCCCAACATTTCCAAATCACTTGTAATTACTTCCTAACACAAGATTACTGTTCACAATACCACATGTCCTCTTTAACTGCCACTACTAATACACATCCTTTTAAAATGAGGCTGCTAAACAAGATAAGCCCATGATATTACAGGAAAAAATAGACAGAAGATTGTTTGACAGGTAGAAAGCGAAGAATGGGAATAAAGGAGGCCTTTCTGGTTGACTGCCGGTGACTGGTGGTGTTCTGCAGGGGTTGGTGTAGGATCCGCTACTTATCATGTTATAAGTTAGTGGTCTGCATGATGGAATTGATAGCTTTATGCCCAAGTTTGTGGATGATACAAAGATAGGTAAAGGAGGTAGAGAGTCTGCATAAGACAAACAGATTAGGAGATTGGGCGAAGAAGTGATAGATGGAATACAGTGTTAGGAAGTGTATGGTCATGCACTTTGGTAGAAGGAATAAAGGCTTAGGATATTTTCTAAATGGGCAGCAAATTCGGAAATCAGAGGTACAAATTGACTTGGAAGTCCTAGTTCTGTATTCTTTAAAAGTCAACTTGAGCTTGAGTCAGTGGTAAGGAAGGCAAATGCAACATTAGCATTCATAGACGACTAGAATATAAAAGCAAGGATGTAATGCCAAAAAAGCTTATAAGGCATTGGTCTAACTACATTTAGAGTATTGAGAGCAGTTTTGAGCCCCATTCCTAAGAACAGATGTGCTGGTGTTGGAGAGGGTCCAGGAAGGTTTACAAAATGACCTTAGGAATGAAAGGGTTAACTTATGAGAAGCATTTGATAGCTCTGGGCCTGCCTGTAATCACTGGACTTTAGAAGAATGAGGGGGATTTCATTAAAACCTGCTGAATATTGAAAGGCCTAGATAGTGCACATGGCGAGAATGTTTCAAATAGTGACAGAATCTAGGGCCAGGTGGCACAGCCTCTGAACAGATGGACATCTGTTTATACAGAAAGGATATGGCGTTTCTTTAGCCAGAGGGTGGTGAAACGGTGATACTCATTGCCACAGATGGCTGTAGAAGACAAGTCATTCAGTGTTTTTAAAGCAGAGGTTGATTGGTTTTTGATTAGTAAGTGTCAAAGGTTACAAGGAGAAGTCAGGAGAATGGGGTAGAGAAGAAAATCACATCAGCCATGATGGAATGGCAGTGCAGACTCGATGGGCTGAACAGTGTAATTTTTCTCCTCTCTCTTATGGTCTAATGGTTCATCAATAATATCCATAAACATATTCCAGAAATGGCCCTATCCTAATTACATAAGCCAGATTAACCTACCTCTAAGTACCAGATTTGTGCCCATTACAAATGCAGATCTTCTGTACGTACCATCACACGTCGTGTGGCATCACTCGATTCCATAAATTGCCTGAAAGTCTCTCTTTTATGTGACTTAATTCACACTGACTATATATTCTTGTATGATGCTGTGATGTAATAATTGCCCTTTGTGACCCAAACTTGACATACAGGTCCTCAACATAGGCATTCCAACCTATCAAAATACACTTGGAAAGACAAATTCTTACAGAGATTATGCCCGTTCATTTTAAATCAGGCATTTATAATGACATTGCATTATGGCAGTCAGTATACCTCATGGCACTAGAAAAATACCAGCAACACCAACTCCATAAAAGTCTCCAAATTCGCTGTGAGAGCATACAGACCAACATCTGGGTCTTCAACCTGACCAACGTCACTGCCATTGCAGCCAGAGTTAAAATTAGTCAGCAAGAAATCAATCATCATTCATGTGCCTGACATCAGACACTTCAAACAGAAGCTTTAGTCAGAACTCTGCTGTGGGAACCAGGCAAAGGAAAAAACATTAAAACATTTACAAGTGTGTTCAAAGCCTCCACAAATTAAAAAAAAAATGCATTGTGCATACTTTTTCCTAAGAATCTCTAGCCCATAACTACACAAAGGGCAGAAGGAATATTCAAGCAGCTATTGAGAACTTCAAGGTCATGAACTGGGAAAACACAGGTGATGATATGTAAATGGCAAAGGAGCAAGCTAGCTCTTAGCCCATCTGTGGGGAACCTGTGCTTCCAAAATGACTTCATTAGCTAGATCAGAGTGAGTGGGAGTTCAGAGTAAAATACAGGTGAAGGCATCCTTGATCTGTACAATTAAAACAGCACAGAACCAGGTCGGTTAACCTCCCTTCATGCAACAAATCTACTATCCCGGGATAAATAAATAAATGCGGTGTACTTTTGCATCATTCCTTCAATCATTTGGTAGAGGTAAATAGTTTAAGGACATATGAGAGATATTTGATAGGAACATGGATGAAACAGAAATGGAGGCCCATGTGAGAGGGAAGGACTAGATTAATCTTAGAATAGGTTAAAAGGTCAGTACAACACAGTGAGCTAGAATGACTGTAATGTTCTGTGTTCTGAGTGCAATCTTTCTTGAGTAGGGAGACTAGAACTGACCTCAATATTCCAGAGTTGGTCTTCCCAGGACCCCAGATAACTGGAGCAAGATACCTCCACTCTTCTATGCAAATCCTCTTTCAATAAAGGCCAGCATATCATTTGTCTTCCTAATTGCTCGCCATACCTGCAGATTAATTTTCAGTAATTCAAGTAGAAGTGATTCGTGCAAATCTCTCTGAACACATTTCAATCTCTGAGACTTAAAAAAGAAATCGGTTTTCCTAACATCTTTCCACAAATTTTTTTTCCTCTGCCACCTTCTCACCCATTCACCTAACCAGGCTATATCCCCTGATGCCTCTCCACATATCCGCATGATCTACAAAGCCACTATCTTTGACTCAGCAGCACATATGATATCTTCATCCAAACCATCCATACAGAATGTGAACACCTGGGGCTCTAGAACTGATTATGGAGCCACTAGTTGTGGTGTACAATGGTCTACTAACATATAAAATTGCCTTTTTTAATCCACTTTTGCGTCAGTTAATTTTCAGCCTCTATCAGGATACTACAGGGTATTCTAATTTTGTTTAATACGACTTTCTTGAGCACCCCATCAACTTGTTCACTCTCATCTATTCTGCTAATTAGAATTTCAAAATTCGAAACTCTAATATGACCTTCCTTTCATAAGACCATGAAGTCGCTTGATAATTTTCTAAGTGTCTGGTTACAACTTCATTAATAAGAGATTCCAGTATTTTCCCTATTATTAATCTCAGGCCAACTGATGTGTGGCTTTCCAGTTTTCTCCCCACCCCCCCCCCCCCCCCCACCAAGTCCCTTCTTAAAACGTAGTTAACATTTTCTACTTATTAATCTGTGGGAAGCCTTGAAGATTAACGGAATCTTGGGAAATTACAACTCGTGTATGCAGTACCGTCATAATCACTAAAAGTCAGGTCATCAGACTCTATAGTGAGGAAGGTCAGACTAACCAAATATTCTACAGAGAGTAGAATGTTTTATTCTATGTTCTAAACCCTTCCAATTACAACATTTTGTATCACTTGCAACACACACACAGAATGCTGGAGGAGCTCAGCAAGCCAGGCAGCATCTATGGAAAAGAGTAAACAGTTGACGTTTTGGGCAGAGACCTGTCATCAGGACTGGAAAGGAAGAGGAGAAGTCAGAATAAAAAGGTGGGAGGAGGGGAGGAAGAAATACAAGGTGGCAGGTAATAGGTAAATCCAGAAGAGGGGGAGGGTTGAAGTAAGAAGACCATAATCCAAGGAGCAGAATTAGGTCATTTGGCCCAGAGTCTGCTCCACCAGTTTGGTCCATTTTTCCTCTCAGCCCCAATCCCAATTCTCACTAAAGAGCTGGGAAGTTGATTGGTGAAAGAGATAAAGGGCTGCAGAAGGGGGAATTTGATAGGAGAGGACAGAAGACCTTGGGAGAAAAGAAATGGGGAGGAGCACCAGAGGGAGGTGATGAGCTGGTAAGAAAATAAGGTGAAAGAAGGAAACAGGACTGGGGTATGGTGAAGGAAGGGGGCAATTACCATAAGTTCAAGAAATTGATGATCATGCAATCAGGTTGGAGGCTACCCAGACAAGATACAAGATGGTGCTCCTCCAAGATGAGTGTGGCCTCATCATGGCAGTAGAGGAGGCCATGGACTTGGGTGTTGGAATAGGAAGTAGAATTGAAATGGGTGGCCACTGGGAAGTCTTGTGGCGAACAGAGCTAAGGTGCTCAGTGAAGTTCTCTCCCCATCTACGTCGGGTCTCACCAGGTAGGGACAAATGGAGAAGGGACTCACGGAGGGAACAATCCCTGCAGAAAGTGGGGGGGGGGGGGAGTGGAAAGAGGTGGTAAAGATATGTTTAGTGGTAGGATCCCTTTGTAGATAGTGGAAGTTGCAGAAAATATAAATGACCTGGATGAGGAAGGGGAAGGATGGGTTATTAAATTTGCTGATGACACAAAGGTTGGGGATGTTGTGCACAGTGTGGAGGGCTGTCAGAGGTTACAGTGGGACATTGATAGGATGCAAAACTGGGCTAAGAAGTGGCAGGTGGAGTTCAACCCAGTTAAGTGTGAAGTGGTTCATTTGGAAGGTCAAATATAATGGCAGAATATAATATTAATGGTAAGACTCTTGGCAGTGTAGAGGATCAGAGGGAACTTGGGGTCAAAGTCCGTTAAACACTCAAAGCTACTGTGCAGGTTAACTCTATGGTTAAGGTAGCATACGGTGTATTGACCTTCATCAATCGTGGGATTGACTTTAGGAGCTGAGAGGTAATGTTGCAGCTGTGTAGGACAATGGTCAGACCCCACTTGGAGTACTGTGCTCAGCTCTAGTCATCTCACTACAGGAAGGGCGTGGAGACCAAAGAGAGGGTGCAGAGATTTACAAGGATGTTGCCTGGATTGGGGAGCATGCCTTATGAAAACAGGTTGAGTGAACTCGGCCTTTTCTCCTTGGAGCAACGGAAGATGAGAGGTGACCTGATAGAGTTGTAAAGGATGATGAGAGGCATTGGTTCTCAGGGTTGAAACGGCTAACATGAGAGGGCACAGTTTTAAGGTGCTTGGAAGTAGGTCCAGAGGAGATGTTAGGGGTAAGTTTTTACGTAGAGAGTGGTGAGTGCGTGCAATGGGCTGCCGGTGGCGGTGGTGGAGGCTGAAATGATAGGGTCTTTTAAGAGTCTCCTGGATAGGTACATGGAGCTTAGAAAAATAGAGGGCTATGGGTAACCCTAGCTAATTTCTACGGTAAGGACATGTTTGGCACAGCTTTGTGGGCCAAAGGGCCTGTATTTTGCTGTAGGCTTTCTATTTTTCTCGAATAAAGTATCGAATGCAGTGGGAGATAGGGTGGTAGGTAAAGACAACTGAATCCTTCTTGCATTGCCAGCAGAACTCCATTGTACAGATTATTCTTCATTTTACATTTTTGCAATAATACCATTTTCTAAAATGGCTAAACATGATATTTCAGAAAATGATAATGAGAAACAAAAATAATAACTTGATGACTGCTTGTGTTGAGTTGTAGTGGTCCTGCCTCTGGCACAGAGGTTGAACCCTCAACTAGAAAGGGGAGGAGGGAAGAGAAGAGAGCGATAGTTTTAGGGGATTCTATAGTCAGGGGGGCAGATAGGAGATTTTGTGGGGCAGATCGGGAGTCTCGGATGGTATGTTGCCTCCCTGGTGCCAGGGTCCGGGACATCTCAGATCGGGTGCAGGCTATTCTTGAGAATGAGGGCATGAACCCAGATGTAGTGGTCCATGTAGGGGCCAACAATGTAGGTAAGGTGAGTGAGCGGGTCCTGCTTAGAGAGTTCAGGGAGTTAGGAGGGAAGCTGAAAGGCAGGACCTCCAAGGTGACAATCTTGGGATTGCTACCTGTGCCACGTGCGAGTGAGGCGAAGAATAGAATGATTATGCACATTAATACGAGGCTGAGAGCATGGTGCAGGAAGGAAGGGTTCAGGTTTTTGGATAATTGGTCTTTGTTCCAGGGACATTGGGATCTGTTTCGAAGGGACGGTCTACATCTGAACTGGAGGGGTACTAACATTCTTGCAGGAATGTTTGCCAGTGCTGCTCGGGGGGGTTTAAACTAGATGTGCAGGGGCAGGGATCTAGATTACGAGAGAAGATGATATGATGAAGGATAAGGGACAGGTGGGGAATACACGTTTCCCAAATATTAATTGTGTAAAGGAGAAAGGTGAGACAGAACATGTGTTGGAAAAGCTACATGTACAGAGGGTTGGTCAGAAGGAGCATGGGGTTAAATGTGTAGAAGGTTTGGGTGATCTAGAGAAGGTAATCAAAATTCAAGGTGCAATTAGCCCGATGGAAGTTCAAGGAGCTGGGTTAGGTACAATAGACAGTGTTTTAAGCAAAGAGAGGAGGAATGGGCTAAGAATTCTATACTTGAATGCTCATAGTGTCAGAAATAAGACAGATGAGCTTGAAGCTCAGATGAAAATGAGGAACTACGATATTGTTGGGATAACGGAGACATGGCTGCAAGGGGATCAGACCTGGGAATTGAGTGTACCAGGGTATACATGATATCGTAGAGACAGAAATATGGGAAGAGGGGGTGAGGTGGCCCTGTTGGTGAGGAATGAGATTCAGTCCTTAGCAAGAGGTGACTTGGGAACAGGGGAAGTAGAGTCTGTGTGGATTGAGCTGAGGAACAGTAAGGGTAAAAAGACCCTAATGGTTGTTGTGTACAGGCCCCCAAACAGTAGCATGGATATTGGGTACAAGTTGATTAGGGAGTTAACATTGGCATGTGCTAAAGGTAATGCAGTCGTTATGGGAGATTTCAACATGCAGGTGAACTGAGAGAATCAGGTAGGTGCTGGACCCCAGGATAGGGAGTTTGTGGAGTGTCTAAGGGATGTATTTTTGGAACAGCTTGTGCTTGAGCCAACCAGGAACGAGGCTATTTTGGACTTGGTGATGTGTAATGAACAGGAATTGATAAGTGATCTTGAAGTAAAGGAGCCATTAGGAAGTAGTGATCATAACATGATAAGTTTTTATCTACAATTTGAGAGGGATAAGGGCAGATCAGAGGTGTAAGTGTTGCAATTAAATAAAGGAGACTACGGAGCCATGAGGGAAGAGCTGGCCAAAGTTAAATGGGCGGATGCCCTGGCAGGAAAGACAGTGGATCAGCAGTGGCAGTTATTCTTGGGGATAATACAAAAGATGCAAAAGCAGTTCATTCCAATGAGAAGGAAGGATTCAAAGAGGGGGAAGGGGCCACAGTGGTTGACAAAGGAAGTCAGAGATTGTATAGCATTAAAGAAAAAGAAGTATGACAAGGCTAGGATGAGTGGGAATACAGATGATTGGGAAAGTTTTAAGGAACAGCAGATCTTAAGTAAAAAAGCAATACGGAGAGAAAAAATCAGGTATGAGCTCAGTCTAGCCAGGAATATAAAAGGGGATAGCAAAAGCTTTTTTAGCTATGTGAAGAGAAAGAAGATAGTTAAGAACAATGTTGGCCCCTTGAAGAATGAATTGGGAGAAATTGTTATGGGAAACACGGAAATGGCAACAGAATTTCATGCGTACTTTAGATCTGTCTTCACCAGGGAGGACACAAGCAATCTCCCAGATGTATGGATGGGCCAGGGTCATAAGATATCAGAGGAATTGAGACAGATTGACATTAGGAAAGAAACTGTGATGAGTAGACTGGTAGGACTGAAGGCTAATAAATCCCTGGGTCCAGATGGTCTGCATCCGAGGGTTCTAAAAGAGGTGGCTCAGGAAATTGCGGATGCATTGGTAATCATTTTCCAATGTTCCTTAGATTCAGGATCAGTTCCTGAAGATTGGATGTTATCCCACTTTTCAAGAAGGGAGGGAAGGAGAAAACAGAACTATCGCCCTGTTAGCCTAACATCAGTCGTGGGGAAGATGCTTGAGTCCATTATTAAGGATGAAATAGTGGCACATCTTGATGGCAGTAATAGGATTAGGCTGAGCCAGCATGGATTTACCAAGGGCAAATCATGCTTGACTAATCTGTTGGAGTTTTTTGAGGGTGTAACAGGGATGTTAGACGAGGGTAAGCCAGTGGATGTTGTGTACCTAGATTTTCAGAAGGCATTCAATAAGGTGCCACATAGGAGATTGGTGAGTAAAATCAGAGCTCATGGCATTGGGGGCAGGGTTTCAACATGGATAGAAAACTGGTTGGCAGATAGAAAGCAAAGGGTAGCAGTGAATGGATGTTTCTCGGACTGGCTGGAGGTGACTAGTGGGGTACCACAGGGCTCTGTATTGGGACCACAGCTCTTTACGATTTATGTCAATGATTTAGATGAGGGCATTGAAAACTATATCAGCAATTTTGCTGACGATACTAAACTGGGTGGCAGTGTGACATGCGAAGAGGACGTTAGGAGAATACAGGGAGACTTGGATAGGCTGGGTGAGTGGGCAGATACTTGGCAGATGTCATTCAATGTGAATAAATGTGAAGTTATCCACTTTAGAAGCAGGAACGAGAGGGCAGAGTATTGTCTGAACGGTGTAGAGTTAGGTAAGGGAGAAATGCAAAGAGACCTAGGAGTCCTAGTTCATCAGTCAATGAAGGTGAATGAGCAAGTGCAACAGGCAGTGAAGAGGGCAAATGGAATGTTGGCCTTTATTACAAGGGGAATTGAGTACAAGAGCAAGGATGTCCTTTTGCATTTGTACAGGGCCCTGGTGAGACCACACCTGGAATATTGTGTACAGTTTTGGTCTCCAGGTTTGAGGAAGGACATTCTGGCAATTGAGGAAGTGCAGCGTAGATTCACTAGGTTGATTTCTGGGATGGCAGGGCTGTCTTACGCAAAGAGATTGGAGAGATTGGGCTTGTACACACTGGAATTGAGGAGATTGAGAGGGGATCTGATTGAAACGTTTAAGATAATTAAAGGATTTTATAGGATTGAGGCAGGAAATATGTTCCAGATGTTGGGAGAGTCCAGTACCAGAGGGCATGGATTGAGAATAAGAGGTCAGTTATTTAAAACAGAGTTGAGGAAGAACTTCTTCTCCCAGAGTTGTGGAGGTGTGGAATGCACTGCCTTGGAAGATGGTGGAGGCCAATTCTCTGGATGCTTTCAAGAAGGAGCTAGATAGATATCTGATGGATAGGGGAATCAAGGGATATGGGGACAAGGCAGGGACTGGGTATTGATAGTGAATGATCAGCCATGATCTCAGAATGGCGGTGCAGACTCGAGGGGCCGAATGGTCTACTTCTGCACCTATTGTCTATTAACTATTGTGCAAAAAGGCAAGCAAAGAAATTTGAGAAATTTCATACATCCATGAAATGTAGTTAATAAATGCCTTCAAACATTTAGAAAAAAACAAATCCCTAAATTTGAAGCCAATTTTGCTATTAAGATTGTAAAGTTAAAACAACAAGATACAAGTGGATAATCATGCTTAAAATCAATGAAAACTGGGCATGTTTTCAAAAAGAATGACCTAATCTGCTAAGTGGCAAAGATGAAATTGTACAGTTACTTCTACTGGTTTTAAGTTGTCCAAAATGAAATAGCTCTCATGAGTACTAAAAGCATGTAATCTGAAAAATAGTTGAAAGGGCTTTTAGAAGGAGTTAATTTGACCACATCCTTCTTTTATTAATAGACTTTCTCAATGTTCTGATCATTTACAAAAGTACTTACATTTCCAAGCCACTTTCCTAGTTCTTGTTTTGCACATTCCTTAGCGCTCACTTATTATTCTTTAAGTGCAGTGACAAAAAGGAATACACTGTCTTTTTTTAATAAAAGTAGTGTAATGTCCTATTTCAGGATTTTATATTTAATGTTACAAATTTTGTAAATTAAAGCAAAAGTGAAAAGATCTCAGGTAATTATGACATGTATGAACTGCAGGATTTTTTTAAACTCTTTTCAGAGATTGTAAATGACTGGCTGTTTTCTGCATTCCTTGCTTTCTGTATCTTTGAACTCTTGACTCCAATTATGTTGGGAAGTCTTTTATTTATTGTTGGCTATTCACCATCTGGAAATAAAGCAAATGTCAGGTGCCTAAACAAAGAGGCTTTAGCTTTTGCAACGGAAGTAACAGTTGAAGCTTCCAGAAATAACGTGCTTGAAGAGCAGGATGCTGCTGAATTGGTAAAACGTTAATCATAATGAAAATGGATGTAGAATAACTGGCCACCTCACAGAAAGGCTGTGCTGACTGAACCACAAAGTATGCTATTAATACAGCACTCCTCGCCTTATGCTCACTCTACCACTATGTAAAGGCTTTATGATTTGAACTGTGACCTTGGTGGTAGCCCAGGCCTAACAACGACAGGGATATCGGATTTTGTTAGCAGGTTTAAGGAAATATTTACATGGGAAGGTACAATCTTACAAAAGGCACAGGGAAGAGATGCAAATATCAGAATCAGATTTATTATCACTGGCATGTGTCGTGAAATTTGTTAACTTAGCAGCAGCAGTTCAATGCGATACACACAATATAGAAGAAAAAGGGGAAAAAATCAATTCCAATATACATATATTGAATAGACTAAAAATCATGCAAAAACAGAAATAATATATTAAAAAATTGAGGTAGTGTTCATGAGTTCAATGTCCATTTCAGAGTGTGCCTTCGGGCTTCTGTACCTCCTGCCTGATGGTAACAGTGAGAAAAGGGCATGTCCTGGGTACTTTTGTAGGCTAGTAACCAAGATGGAGCTGACTAGATTTACAACATTCTACAGCTCCTTTCAGTCCTGTGCAGTAGCCCCTCCAAACTAGACAGTGATGCAGCCTGTCAGAAAGCTCTCCACAGTACATCTACGGAAGTTATTGAGTGCATTTCTTAACATACTAAATCTCTTCAAAGTCGTAATGAAGTATAGTTGCTGTCTTGCTTTCTTTATAGCTGAAACGCTATGTTAGGACCAGGTTAGGTCCTCAGAGACTTTGACACACGGAAACTTGAAACTGCTCACTCTCTCCACTTCTGATTCTTCTGTGAGGATTGGTATGCGTTCCTTGGTCTTACCCCTCCTGAAGTCCACAATCAGCTCTTCCGTCTTACTGACATTCAGTGCAAGGTTGTTGCTGTGACATCACTCCGTTAGCTGGCATATCTCACTCCTGTATGCCCTCTCATCACCATTTGTGATCCTACCAAAAATTGTTGCTCATATTGTTATTTACATAAATAGTGTGGTTTCATTGCAATGTTCATTCCCTTGAACTCATAATTTGCCACAGCTCCCTTGCAACATCTTCGATGGTTATCCATTTGTTAATTTTTATTTAAATCCTCACAGCTATTTCAAAGTAGAGTTATTATGAAAATACATATATGTCACCATGTACTACCCTGACATACATTTCCTTGTGGGGCTATGTCCCAACAGCCTTCAGCGTTTGTATTTCCCTCATCTATGTCTTACTTTGCTTTTCCACCTGTTGGCCTTGCACCAAGTGGCTCTGAAGTACTCCTTCAGAACCACACTTTCTAAACAACCAATCATAATGCGATAACCCAACATTAACCCTGAGTCACTGAGTGTGTGCCTTCAGGCTCCTGTACCTCCTACCTGATGGTAACAGTGAGAAAAGGGCATGCCCTGGGTACTAGAGGTCCTTAATAATGGACACTGCCTTTCTGAGACACCGCTCCCTGAAGATGTCCTGGGTACCTTGTAGGCTAGTACCCAAGATGGAGCTGACTAGATTTACAACCTTCTGCAGCTTCTTTCGGTCCTGTGCAGTAGCCCCCCCCCCCCCCCCCCATACCAGACAGTGATGCAGCCTGTCAGAATGCTCTCCACGATACAGCTATAGAAGTTTTTGAGTGTATTTGTTGACATACCAAATCTCTTTAAACTCCTAATGAATTATAGCCGCTGTCTTGCCTTCTTTATAACTACACTGGTATGTTGGGATCAGGTTAGATCCTCAGAGATCTTGACACCCAGGAACTTGAAATTGCTCACTCTCTCCATTTCTGATCCCTCTGCGGATTGGTATGTGTTCCTTCATCTTACCCGTCCTGAAGTCCACAATCAGCTCTTTCATCTTAGTTACACTGAGTGCCAGGTTGTTGCTGCAGCACCATTCCACTAGTTGACGTATCTCACTCCTGTACACACTCTCATCATCACCTGAGATTCTATCAACAATGTTTCTATCATCAGCAAATGTATAGATGGTATTTGTGCTATGCCTAGCCACACTGTCATGTGTATACAGAGAGTAGAGCATTGGGCTAAGCACACATCCGAGGTGCACCAGTGTTGATCATCAGCGAAGAGGAGATGTTATCAACAATCCGCATAGACTGTGGTCTTTCAGTTAGGAAGTTGAGGGTCCAATTGCAGAGGAAGGTACAGAGCTGCAACTTCTCAATCAGGATTGTGGGAATGATGGTATTAAAAGCTGAGCTACAGTCGATGAACAGCATCCTGATGTAGGTGTTTGTGTTGTCTAGGTGGTCTTAAGCCGTATGGGGAGCTGTTGAGATTGTGTCTGCCGTTAACCTATTTTGACAATAGGCAAATTGTAATGGGTCCAGGTTCTTGCTGAGGCAGGAGTTCAGACTAGTTATGATCAAGCTCCATTTCATCACTGTCAATGTGAGTGCTACTGGGTGATAATCATTAAGGCAGCTCACTTTATTCTTCTTCAGCACTGGTATAATTGTTGCCTTTTTGAAGCAAGTGGGAACTTCCACCTGCAGCAGTGAGAGGTTGAAAATGTCCTTGGATACTCCCACTAGTTGGTTGGCACAGGTTTTCACAGCCTTTACCAGGTACTCCATCTGGATCTTCTGCATTGCGAGGGTTCACCCTTCTTAAATAGAGACTAACATCAGCCTCTGAGACAGAGATCACAGGGTCATCAGGTGCAGCAGGGATCTTCACAGCTGTAGCTGTGTTCTCCCTTTCAAATTGTGCATAGAAGGTGTTGAGTTCACCTGGTAGTGAAGCATCACTGCCATTCATACTATTGGGTTTCGCATTGTAGGTAGTAATGTCTTGCAAGCCCAGCCAGAGTTGCCGTGCATCTGATTTCGCCTCCAACCTCATTCAAAGTTGTCTCTTCACTCTTGAAATAGTCCTCTGCTAATCATACCTGGTTTTCTGGTACAGACCTGGGTTGCCAGACTTGAATGCCACAGATCTAGCCTTCAGCAGACAATGTACCTCCTGGTTCATCCACTGCTTTTGGTTTGGGAATGTACAGTAAGTCTTTGTAGGCACACACTCATACACACAGGTTTTAATGAAGTCAGTAACAACTGCAGCATACTCACCCAGATTCAAAGATGAATCCCTGAATACAGTCCAGTCCACTGATTCAAAGCAGTCCTGTAAGTGCTCCTGTGCTTTCCTTGTCTATACCTTCGGGGTCCTCACTACTGGTGCTGCAGTCTTCAGTCTGTGCCTATACTCAGGGAGTAGAAATACAGCCAGGTGATCAGACTTCCTGAAGTGAGGGTGTGGAATAGCTTGGTAGGCATTCTTGATGGTGGTGTAGCAATGGTCCAATGTGTTGTTTCCTCTGGTATTGCAAGCAATCGATTGATGGTAGTTGCTAAGTGCTTTTTTTTCCAGACTGGCCTGGTTAAAATCGCCCAAAACCATGGTGAAGGCATCATAGACATAGACATCAGATTTCCTACTGATGGAGAAACTGTTCAGCCTCAGGAGGCTCCAAGCGAAAGGTAAAGTTATAACAGACATCATCAGAGACTTCCATTTTGCTGATGACTGTGCCCTCACTGCTGGTTCAAAAGTTCATATGCTGATAAGTTTTCTGTTGTGTGTTCTAACTTTTGGTTCACCATCATCACCAAGCTGACTGAAGTAATGCATCAGCCAGTTCCAGGGAAGTCACATGTTAAGCCAAACATCATAATCAACAATCAAAGACATAATCCAGTAAACAGGTTCATATATTTTTGCAGCACACTGTCCCAGAACATAGTCACTGATGATGAAGGTACTGCTAGGATCACCAAAGCAAGTGTAGCCTTCAGCTAATTTTGTAGCAACGTCTAGAACAGAAGAGGCACAAGTCTACAGATGAAGCTGAATGTTTACAGGGCCACAGTACTTCCCAATATGCTTTACGCCTGTGAAACACGGACAGTACTCTAACGGCATGCTAAGAAACTGATCCATTTCCAGATAGTCTGCCTCAGAAAGCTCCTCACGTTAAGTGGCAAGACAGTATCCCTGACAGGGAGGTATTTACCAAGGCTGGCCTGTCCAGTATCTACACCATTTTGATGCTGTCACAATTACACTGGGCCCATATGCCATACCACTGGTTGCCTAAGAGGCTGCTTTATGGCAAACTACAGAAAGGAAAGTGTTTGCCATGGAGGCCAAATGAAACACAATAAAGACACCCTGAAAACTTCACTAAAAGCCTTTGACACATGGGAGCATATCGCCAGGATCAGGTTGGATTAACACTACTTCCTTCACTAGGCGCTGTGACCCGAGGCAGAAAGGACATTTGCAGCAAAGAAATGAAGGCTGGCCAGGAAGGACCAAGCCAGCAATCCCCAACCCAATGAGGCTGCCATCTTTTGAAGTTGCTGAACAGTTAATGACAATAGACAATAGGTGCAGGAGTAGGCCATTTGGCCCTTCTAGCCAGCACCACCATTCACTGTGATCATGGCTGATCATACACAATCAGTACCTCGTTCCTGCCCTCTCCCCATATCCCTTGACCCCACTATCTATAAGAGCTCTATCTAACTCTCTCTTGAATGCATCCAGAGACTTGGCCTCCACTGCCTTCTAAGGCAGAGCATTCCATAGATCCACAACTTCCTGGGTGAATAAGTTTTTCCTTAACTCTGTTCTAAATGGCCTATCCCTTATCCTTAAACTGTGGTCTTTGTTTCTGGACTCACCCAACATCAGGAACATGTTTCCTGCCTCTCGCATGTCCAATCCCCTAATAATCTTATATTTTTCAATCAGATCCCCTCTCATCCTTCTAAATTACAGTGTGTACAAGCCCAGTCACTCCAATCTTTCAACATATGACAGTCCTGCCATTCCGGGAATTAACCTTGTGAACCTATGCTGCACTCGCTCAATAGCAAGAATGTCCTTCCTCAAATTTGGAGACCAAAACTGCACACAATACTCCAGGCGGGGTCTCACCAGGGCCCTGTACAGCTGCAAAAGGACCTCTTTACTCCTATACTCAATTCCTCTTGTTATAAAGGCCAGCATGCCATTAGCTTTCTTCACTGCCTGCTGTACTTGCATGCTTGCTTTCATTGACTGATGTACAAGAACACCTAGATCTTGTTGTACTTCCCCTTTTCCTAACTTGACTCCATTTAGATCGTAATCTGCCTTCTTGTTCTTGCCACCAAAGTGGATAACCTCACATTTATTCACATTAAACTGCATCTGCCATACATTTGCCCACTCACCCAAACGGTCCAAGTCACCCTGCATTCTTATAACATCTTCCTGACATTCCACACTGCCACCCAGCTTTGTGTCATCAGCAAATTTGCTAATGTTACTTTTAATCCCTTCATCTAAATCATTAATGTATATTGTAAACAGCTGCAGTCCCAGCACCGAACCTTGTGGTACCCCACTGGTCACAGCCTGCCATTCCAAAAGTGACCCGTTAATTGTTACTCTTTGTTTCCTGTCAGCCAGCCAATTTTCAATCCAAGTCAGTACTCTGCCCCCAATACCATGTGCCCTAATTTTGCCCAGTAATCTCCTATGTGGGACTATATCAAAAGCTTTCTGGAAGTCCAGGTACACTACATCCACTGGCTATCCCTTGTCCATTTTCATAGTTACATCCTCAAAAAACTCCAGAAGATTAGTCAAGCATGATTTTCCCTTCATAAATCCATGCTGACTCAGACTGATCCTTCTACTGCTATCCAAATGTGTCGTAATTTCCTCTTTTATAATTGACTCCAGCATCTTTCCCACCACTGTCGTCAGGCTAACCGGTCTATAATTCCCTGTTTTCTCTCTCCCTCCTTTCTTGAAAAGTGGGACAACATTAGCCACCCTCCAGTCAGGAGGAACTGTTCCTGAATCTATAGAACATAGTCATGGAAATAGTGCCACCTACTGGTTCCTCCACAAGTTGCACACCTATCCAACTAGGAAATGCAGTGCCATTTCTTAATTGCTGCAACTCAGACCTGGTACATATTCCTTCCCCAGTTATACTACATACAGGGGAAAACTTCACCAGAACTACTGCAATGGTTCAAAGTAGTAATTCACCATCCTCCCCTCAAGTACAGTTTGGGGGAGGGAAGAAATTCCGGCCTCCAAGTTTACAGACAGACAGACATGCTTTATTGATCCCGAGGGAAATTGGGTTTCGTTACAGCCGCACCAACCAAGAATAGTGTAGAAATATAGCAATATAAAACCATAAATAATTAAATAAAAATGTTTATTATGCCAAGTGGAAATAAGTCCAGGACCCGCCTATTGGCTGAGGGTGTCTGACACTCCGAGGGAGGAGTTGTGAAGTTTGATGGCCACAGGTAGGAATGACTTCCTATGACGCTCAGTGTTACATCTCGGTGGAATGAGCCTCTGGCTGAATGTACTCCTCTGCCTATCCAGTACCCCACAGCTTCAACAAGTGCTTCCAAGCAACTCCCAGATGCAGAAAAATAAACAATAATTAAGCTCACTGAACAAAATACACACACCTAAAAAAATCAATTAAAAGCATTTGAACATATTTAAATAAACTCTCCCAAAGCCTTTCCTCTGGCAAACAATTTTACCCATTCATACTCTAAATGGAGCTGCTGCATGTTGATTAGGTTTAAGTTCACAATGGCTCCGTGGCAAGATTTCATACGTTGCAGTACAGGGGCATGACAGAATGGAAGATATGCTATTGGTTTACATGCATACTGGAACAAGCCACCAGGACTTCTGCTGAGAAACACTGGCAGATCTGGGGGTGTAAGCATTGGTGATGACATGTCACATTCTGAATTATTGAAAAAGCATGCAAGATAAATTTCATATAATTGGACTCTCCAACAGATGGCATCAGAGACCAAATTATAGGTTCCTCAAGGGCCATAACTAGTCAAGTGACAGATTTACAATTTCTGCTTTATCAGACAATTACATTTTCTTAATAATTGGAGTTAACTGAAGGATATTGACATTTTAAAATTCTTGTCTTGAGCTAATCCTAACAGATTAATGAATTAATTTTACGTGTTACTCCGTTAATGTAAACCAATTTTTTTCAAATCAATATGCTGAAAGTACTGAAAATGTTCAGGCCAGGCAGCATCTATGAAAAAGAAAGTTAACATTTCATGTTTAGGATTCATTGTCAGAATGAGTCTATGTAACCTGGCAAAATAGGTTTTTCTTTTCGTAGATGCTGCTGAGTTTTTTAAACCAACATTTTCTGTTTTTATATCAGAAATTTCAACATTTAAGAAAGTTTAAAAAACAGATTAAAGTGGATATTGTATACTTGGTATTTTGCAAAATGGATTTCAGAAGCAACTACAAAATATATACTGTATAAATAAATACTATTTTTTTTAAGAATTACAATCCACAGATTTGTACTGTGAAACTATTAGCAGAATTTCTCCTTCCCCACCACCCTACTTCATTCTTAGAACCAAATACTAGTCACTGGATGTGTCAAACATGATTCAATGTGCCAGCTTAGAATTCCTGACAAGTAAACTCTGTTGATATGCTAGGCAAATTACTTCTCCAAAAGCACAATTGTGTTTGAGGAAACAGGATTCTCATGGCCAATTTATCCACTCCACTGTATTTCTAGATTTCTTGTAACCTTTAAAACTTAATTACTAAAACCACTTTGCCTAGTAAGCCAAGCTTGACATTTCATAGTATAGCTGCCTATGATGCCCTGAATGAATGGAAATAAAAATAAAAATATGCCAGAGATACAAAGCAGCTCAGGTGTCATCTGCAGAGAAAGAAACAACATTTCAGTTTAAAGACATTTCATCGAAATTGGACAAACAACAAGAACAGGGGAAGGAAAGGCAGTGATGAACACAGGATCAACTGAGGAAATGGGCCATGGAATGCTAGATGGAATTTAACTCAAACTAATGCAAGGTTTTGCATTTTGGCCAGCTAAGCTAGGGCAGGACTTGTACAGCAAATGGCAGGGCTCTAATGACTGTTGCGAGACAGTGAGACCTGAGGAATGGGTACATAGTGGAGGCAGAGATAGAAACAGTGATGAGCTTGGGGTCTGGCATGCTTGCTTTTATCTGTCAGGGCCCTGATGCAAGGTTAAACTAAGGCAACACTTGGCGTATTGTGTGCAGTTTTGGTCATCCAGCGATAGGAAAGATGTTATTAAGCCAGAAAAGGTGTAGAAAAGATTCACAACTATTGTTACCAGAACAGGAAGTCTTGAGTTAAAAGGCTGGGCTCTCTTTCCTCTGGAACATAGCAGGTCAATGAGTGAATTTTAGGAGGTATATGAAATCATGCGGGGCGTAGACAAGGTGGGTGGTTAGCCTTGTGACAAACATCAATTAAAAATCTACAGCTCCCACAGTTATCTTCCTAAATGTTCTCCACCCTGGCTCCTGCCTAGACTATTCCCTTCTCCCCCTTCTTCCATCTCCATTATCTCTGCTCTAATGATAAAAGTTCCCATGTGGGTTCCTCTGAAATGACCTCCTCCTTTCTAAATCACAGCTCCCCCTCTATCAGAGAGACAGAACCCTTGACTATGCTTTCTTCCTGGATGAAGGACAGAATTGCCTTGCCTTCACTTTCCAGCCTCTACAGTCAGTAGATCACTTTTTTTTGCAATTTCTGCCGCAATGTGATTTTACCCTCAAACATATCTTCTTCTACCCTTCCTTATTTTGAAAGGGCCATACTTTTATTGACTACCCGGTGCACTCTTCAGTCTCCACCAAATTCTCCCACTTACATGGCACTTTCCCCAAACAATTAGCTCCTCACTTTCCAAAGCCTGGAATCTTAATAACTTGGGATTTTCTCATTTGGACACACACAGTCCCAAATCTACTTCAATTTATGGAGATAAATACACAAATACCCACTTTTACCAGCAAGGCATGTAGTCGTACCATCAGCAAGAACGCGTATTCCATGGTGAGCTAAACTGATTAAAAATGAACTGAAATTTCTATCCCATGATGCCTTGGGGAACCCAGTGTTAGAGCTGAACTTTACAATCAGGCTGAAAGTTAGAGACATCTCTGAAGCATTTCTTTGTATAAATGCAGGCTTTCCTTCTAGATCCCTGTAACGTTGCAGAAGTTACAAACCATCACATAGATAACATGGTGGTTCTACTGCATTTAGGATTGTCCTCAACTGATGCTAGTAAGCTGAGGCATGAGAGACAAAGCACATAAATATATTTTAAGACTATTGACAAACTCAGGCCATTTCTTCTCAGAGTTTTGCTAATGGTTGGTTGGCAGTCATTCCTCTATTGAACAATTCATAACTTTATAGCATTAAGACAGGATGAAGATGGTCCAATAAAAATGGTCCAAAGTTGTATCAAATTGTCATAGTTGTTAGGACCTACGACTAGGACCACGGCTGTGTGGCAAGCAGTTATGCCTCTAACAGCACAATGGAGGACAGAAGCTAACCTTATATGAGCCTCAGGTTGTCTTGAGCAGAGAAACAAAATAATACAAGGGTTACTTGCAAAGAGTTAAAAACAATCATTCCAGAATACAAGGCTGGGCAGGGCATTCTGTTTAAACAAGCAGGGTATATTTAATTGTCTTGTAAAATTCTTTGAAATTTTTCAAGACATTGATAACAACTCAAATAGAAGGGTGGTTTCCAGTACTTGATCACAAAATTACAAAAGGAGGAACTGTCCTGAAAGGACACCTTTTGAGATACAGACTGAAACTGGACCTCCAGGACAATGTAGTTGGAAAGGAGTTTTTTTTTAAAAAAAGACACATTAGTTTTGATAGGGAGTTGCCTGTCTTTGATGTCAGCCAAGATCAAGACGACCCAAACTAAAACAGAACAGAGGCCATCAAGAGGCAGTGAGATAAAAAACAATGGGTTAGTTTGCTCTTAAACATCTCTCATGCATGACAGGCTTCAACAGCAGACAAAAGAGCTAGCTGTTATTGTAGTAAACAGGTAACTAGATGCCTAGCTTTGACAAAATGGAGTTTCTTAGACAAATAGCACCAGTGACCAATGAAATAACTACTTTTACTACTACTACTACTTCTTTCAAATATGATTCTACTACTAAGCTGCATGTGATTGGAGCCTGTAATTTACATTTTGATGGTGCGTTTTTGGGCCAATTGATCGATCTGGTGCTTTGCTCCCTCTCTCTCTCAGAGTGAATTTGGGTAGGTTGGGAGTGAAGTTTGTGACCTGGAGGCCTGGAGGAAGGGCGTATGCCCATCAGAACTAGTGGATGTGACCCAGTCCATCCTGGGTAAAGCCTTCCCCACCACGGAGTGCTACATGGAGTGTTGTCACAGGGAAACAGCATCCGTTTTCAGAGACTCCCAGCACCCTGGTCATGCTCTCTTCTTGCTGCTGCCATCAGGAAGGTGGTACAAGAGCCTCAGGACTCACACGACTAGGTTCAGAAACAGCTATTACCCCTCAACTATCAGGCTCTTGAACCAGCAGAACAATTTCATGAGTCCCGTCACTGAACTGTTCCCTCAACCTATGGACTCATTTTCAAGGACTCTTGACCGCATGTTCTCGATATTTATTGCTTATTACTTTTTCTCTCTTTGTGCATTTGCACAGTTTGTCATCTTTTGCACATTAGCTGTCCACCCTGTTGGTGTGGCATTTCATTGATTCTATTATGGTTATTGGATTTATTGAGTATGCCCACAAGAAAATGAATCTCATGGTTGTACATAGTTACATATAGACTTTGATAAATTTACTTTGAATTTCTATGCTACATAAGAGGCCATTGCACAAATTAAGGTTTATGGAGGTATGTTAGCATGGATTGAAAACTATAGAAAACAAAGAGTTGGAATAAATGTATCCTTTTCAGCTCATCAGATATAATAAGTGAAGTACCCCAGGGATTAGTTCTTGGACCTCAGTTGTTTATGTAACACCCTGGGAAAGTTCCACAGCTAATGTAATGGTCTTTCTGGAGAATCAGTGTCTGGGTTATGGTTACAGATAATGGACACTTTGGGATGTCCTTTGTTTGGTGGGAGATGAAGAGGGAATGATCTGAAGAGAACCGATTGTAGGGTTCAACCTGGTGGGGGACCATGATTCGATGGAGCCAAGTGCAGCAGTCGACTGAACATCAGTGAATATGACTTTTGGAAAAGTTGAGCTCCAACTTGTGCACATTTGACTGCCTAATTATAATGGCCCTTTTTGGGTTTTTTTCTGTATTTTCTTTACTAACCCTTTAGTTAAGATTCATAAATATAATTCCTTTAATTGTATGCAGTGTGCTCTCTGTTAATTCTTGGCATGGAGTTGTAACAGGGCAGCAAAATTTGCTGATGATATGAAAATAGGAGGAATGGGATGTTGTGATGAGTGCATTGTAATTCTGCAATGGGATACGGATAGATTGAGTGATGGGGTGAAAACCTGGAAATGGAGTTCAAGAATAAGGAGTACAAGTTGCAGTTGGTAAAGTGACCCATGGAAAACAGTGTACAGTTTTGGTACCCTTGCCTTAAAGTATTTAAGAGCAGTGGAGGGAGTCCACCAGAGATTCCCCAGAATGTAAAGGTTATCCGACCAAAAGGAGCTGGACAGTTTGCATCTGCATTCCTTGTAGTGAAGAAGACTGATGGTGATCTTATTCAACACAGGGCTTTACGGGGTAAACATTTTCATAAGTGGGAGAGCCAAGGGACAATTAACTAAAACTGAGGTGACAAGGGATTCTTTTTCTCAGAGAGGAGTTCTCTGCTCCTCAGGGTAATGGAAGATAGACTGTTCGATCTACACCAGGAAGAGACAGATAAATATTTGAAAGATCGAGGAGTTGGGGGTTATAAGAAACTGCCAAAGAAGTTGAAGCCATCAGAGATCAGCTATGATCAAAATCAGTAGTGGGTAAACTTGAGGGGCCCAGTGGCCTATTTCTGCTCCTATCTCCCTGTGTTACAGGCTAAATGTGTGATGTACCGACATGAGAGAACTTGGGAGCATGTGGGGAAACTATCAGGAGCAATTAAATCCATGCTCATGTATCTGATTGGCTCTGTTCTGTTTGAGAACCTTCAACTTCTGGAAAGATCAGTGTAAATACAGAAAAGAGGAACAATTTAATACCTCAGCAGTGACAACTCTGGAGACCAGAAGTTGCAAAGAAAGAATGAAGCAACAGTTAGAAGCCTTGCAATATGTGGCTTGCTCAGAAACAAGTGGGTAACCCTTAACACACCACATCAGACCATAGCAGCAACTTGTTTAAGATAATTAATAAAACAGGGTTTGGAGTAATCCATGGGATCATGTGTTTTCTCTGGTTGACCAAAAGAAAGAGGCTTATGATCATAAAGAAAGAGGGCTCAGGAAGATAGAAGCAACTTGCATGTAAAAATAGAACTATTCCACATTCTAAGTAGTCACCAGCGTGGGTTGTGTTGTTTAGTCAACAAGAATTAAAGGTTAAGTAATATTTACTGAGGCAGAGAGAGAAAGAGTTCACTAACACTGTAAGCAACACACACACACACACACACACACAATCAATGCTGGAGGAACTCAGCAGGTCAGGCAGCATCAATAGAAAAGAGTACAGTCGATATTTTGGACCAAGATCCTTCAGCAGGCCTGGGAAAAAATAGATGAGGAGTCAGAGTAAGAGAGTGAGGGGAGGAAGAACCACAAGAAATAAGAAACAGTCCATCCTGACGCACTTTGAATTATAGTCTTGTTTGAAGCAAACCCTTCCCAATTACCATCAGCATATAACCTGTAGCACCAAAGTCCCAACATGCTAGATCACTGATAGGGAATGCCTTATGGTGAAAGATGAAATGGGGGGGGGGGGGAAAGTTATGGGTTAAGTAAAGAGCTGGGGAATTAATTGGTGAAAGAGATACAGGGCTGGAGAAGGGGGAATCTGTTAGGAGAGGACCCAAGGGCAAGCAAGAGAGAAAAGGGGAAGGAACACCAGAGGAAGGTGATGGGCAGGTAAAGAGATAAGGTGAAGGGGGAATGGGAATGGGAATGGGGTAAGGTGAAGGGTGGGAGGGGTGTGCATTACTGGAAGTTTGAGAAATCATTGTTCATGCCATCAAGTTGGAGGCTTCCCAGGCAGAGTATAAGGTGTTGCAACTCCAACCTGAGTGTGGCCTCATCACGGCGGGAGATGAGGCCATAGACTAGCATGTCAGAATGGGAATGTCGACTGTACTCTTTTCCTCAGCTGATACCTGGCCGACTGAATTCCTCCAGCACTTTGTGTGTGTTGCTTGGATTTCCAGCATCCGCAGATTTTCTCTTGTTTGTCATTAACACTATATGTCATTATTTACAGAATTTATACAAATTATTTTAATTGTGGTACTCAAACAACTTTCATTTAATGCATTAACTTAAAAACTCTAATCTGAAGATTCTAGAATGCAGCTAGCCTGTTTCTTTTGGCAAACAGGAGCTCTTCCAAGCATTCCAACATTTCCATCTGTTCCCTGACCACCACCTCCCATCCACCAAAGGAAAAACACTTCCTTCCTTCACTCAGGAAATCTGCAGTAGACAAGACTTCAAAAATGTAAACCCTGCTCAAGAAATTAAACTTGCATAATCCCAGGCTTACAGATCAATGCAGCTGCATCACCACCCTGCATTCATATCTCGTCCACAACACAACAAAAACAAAGCTCCAGGGAGCTTATCGGAAGCATTTTCAAACTAAATTCGATCCCAACCATAATCGGGGCAAATGGCCAAAAGCTTATTCACAGAGAGTCTTTCAGAAAGTTAAAAGAAAATGTTGCTGATAAAGAAAACTTTAGGAAGGGAATTCCAGAGTAGATGCCCATACCGGAGCAAATTAAGCCAAGTGTGCATTAGAAGTCAGAGCTGGACAAATAGAAAAATCTTAAGAAGTTGCACAAGAATGAGAAGAAAAAAGTTAGAAAGGACCATGGAAAGGTATTGAAATGTGAATGGGAATATTAGAACGGAGGTTTTACTAAATTGGATGCCATCATGGGTCAGGAGTTTTGACTAACTGGTGCATGTCTGATACTTGTTTTCTTAAAACAACACATTAGAATACATACCATTAATTCAGTGTTTAAAATTACAGACTCCTTGGAACCAAATAGGGATTGGGTAGTTCATTTACAGAACATTTTCACCAGAACACACAGATCCCTGTTACCTTCAATCAAATGCTCCAAGAGCAAAATACTCATTCCAGCAAAGGGTCTTCAACCCAAAATGTTAACTCAGTTTCTCTTTCCACAGATGCTGCCTGATCTGCTGAGTGTTTCCAACATTTTCTGTTACCATTTATACTTCCAGGTAGATCAACACAGGGGAACAGAAAATCTGCCAAATCAATTATTTCAAAATTGAATTGCATTATTTTGTACCTTAAGTCTTAGAATGGTTTGCAGTTTATTAGAGTTTGGATCTCCACTACACTGGAGAAACCAAATGCAAATTAGGCATGAAGTGTTTAAAATAGGAGGCAGAGATAAGGTGGATGATGGAAGTTTTCTTTCCCCCGTGATGGAGGAGCCCGAACCTAGGGCAGCACAGGTTCAGGGTGGGAGGAGAAATGGGACAAGAGGAGCAACAGGGTGATGAGTATATGGAATGAGCTGCCAGAGGCAGATACACAGTACTATTTAAGAAGCACCTGGATAGGTGGGGCTTGGAGGGGTACGGGTCAAATGCAGGGAATTGGGACTATTGGGTGGGCACCATATTTGGCACAGTCACTTTGGGCTGAAGGGACTGTAGATGTGCTTATTCCTCTGTGATAGCTTTGTGGAGCACCTGCTTTCAACCCACAGAGACAATCCTGATCTTCCTTTTGTCTGTCATTTTAATTCTCCATCCCACTTGCAGCTATAGATCTGTGGCTCCCTGCACTGTTACAATGAGGCCCAAACCAAGCTTGAGAAACAGCAGCTCATCTTCAGTCTGGGCACACCCCACACTCTGGATTCAATGCTGAATTCTTGAAATCTCTGTCAGTATGAGTCATCAATCTATGATACTGACTCCTCTTATTCTTTCCCTCCTTTGGGAGTGGAGGACAAATGCAGCCTAACCTAATGGTCTTGTCCTCTTGCTCTATATTCTTTTAACCATGTTCTCACTCTCTAACTGCTCCCATTCAGCCATTACCCAGATAGCCTTGTTTATGGCCAAACCCTTTACACTCTCTGAAACAACCCCTTCCCCATCCTCTCTGCAGCTCAAAGAGATCCTCTTTTCTCCTCCACAATTTCAACAAAGGGTCTTCAACCTGAAATATCAGCTCCATTTCTCTTCCCACAAAGCCCAGCTGTCCAGATTGTTTCTAGCATTCTCTTGCTTTTAGTTTAAACAGTGGTTTATCTGAAATGATGACTTAAAGCCATTGGCATTAGCTATAACTACCAGTAACATGATGAAGGTTACTGTTCTTAGTTTTGAGAGAACTGTTGCAAGGACTTTCAGACATCTAATGTGCTGGCAGGTGGAAGCTAGAGGTAAAGCATCTAGTTCAATGTAGATCAACAATGGCTCTTATACAAAATCCTATTGTATGTATAAGGCTTAAAAATATTTAGTACTAGGCAAAATATCTAATAGCCTTTGAACAAGTGTTCAGAAGCTCAAAGCCCCCGTATTCTTCCAGAAGGTGACTTTTCTCAAAAATTTGCAGTGATCACTTCTATTGCAGCCAATATCTTCAAATTCCAGCTTTCCATGCTTTCATCATTCTGTGAATTCTGATTCCATGGGATTTGCTTCCTGCTCCATCCACAAAGATCTGCTCCTTCCCTCTAGTAATCTATTCTCCACCTGGCTCCTCTGATCTCAGAGAGAGATTACTTCACTTAGAATTAAGCAATATGTATAACCATACACTATGTTATGAGTGTACAGGAAGAAGTATTAAACTGAAACAACTAAAAGAATTTTACGCCATGAGATTATTCGTAAACCCATCACAAACAAGTCTTGCTTCACATACGTTTACACATCTGATGCCATTACGCAAGAGGACAAGTGGTAACAAAAGGAAATCCAGGGCTTAGTACTAGCCTAGAAGAGCATCAAGTTCCATCCACAGTTTATTTCCCCATGAGCAACTGATTGAAAATACTTCATAGTGACATCAATTTATTGGGAATGCAAAGAAATAGCTGAATTTGCCAGTGCTCGTCCCCTAGGTGAGAAGCAGAAATGTTCTAAAATGTCAAAGTATATTTATAAATTAGGAACAAAAAGTGTCATTAATCTGATACAAAAATAGAAGATGCTGGAAATTCTCAGGAGGTCAGGTAGCATCTGCGGAGGGAGAAAGGAATTGTGTTTCAGTGCAATGACCCTCCATTTGAAGAAAGGTTACTAACCAAAAATCTTAACTCTTTCTATCCCCATCCACATTGCCTGAACATTTGAAAAATTACATTATTGTTTGCCAAACTGCAGAATTCACAGACAGAAAATTATTTCAGCTGCCAATATGCTTTACTGAGCACGTTGAATATTTCTGCAGTAAACAAACTTGACACACAAAATAGCCTTTGTTTTCCAAATTTAGCTTAGTCAAATGCTCCAATTCTCAATGACATACATTTTCCATTTTCTAACAACATTTCCAATTAATTATGATTCCTTTCCACTTCTTGAACAACACTTCATTCATCCCTTAATATATTTGAAAAACTACAATGTCAATCCAAGCACAGACATTGCCTGTAAATACCAGTTTACAAAGCAGGCCTGGTGGGCATTCCACTGGTATTTTAACTTAATTGCATTTAATTATTTGTGAATTTAATAGGCAAAATTGAAAGCAAAAATTGATTCAAGTCAAAATGTTTGACTTTCTGCCATTCTATTTCCAACAACACTGTAGAACTGCGATATTTTAGAAAGAAAAGTATAAAGTAAGAAACCATTGTGGCGGCTCATTTCCTAGCGTATGCGAACCGACTCACAATTAGATAGCCTACGGGGGTTTGCGAGCACAGAGCTTTGGAGCCTCTTCGCCATGGGGGGCAGGTTGACAGAGGCTTAAAAGTGAGGCCGAGGTTTTCGAATAAAGTTTTTTCCTTCGACTGCAGTTACCGACTCCGTGTCGTAATTTTAGCGCTGCTTGTAGCACACCGCTACACCATCACCTTTAGCATTTTACATTTTTGTTTTGAAACAAGAGAACAATCAAACTTGGGAGACGCACGAGAGATCAAGAGGAAGATAACATATCCAAACGATTCTAAAAAAAATACATTTTTAATTTATCACTATCCACATAAAATTAGTTTTTTCCCCATTTGCGTTTCGTATTTTAATTGGAAATATGTTCCGATTTGGGGAAAATCAAATACAGTGGGTTCTGGTTAATTAGAACATATATGGACAGAAATACATTTTGCCCAATGAAACAGCAGTGCCAATTAGCTGAAGTGTCATGGAAATAGAAGAACTACCATTTAACCGATCCAAAAAAAAGTATTTAAATGAACTATAGAACAAATTAGAACATTACTGTTATGTATTTAATATTTCAGTAATATTTGATTAACATTGTAAATGTATTGTTTGAGCATTTACATAATTCATTACAGATTATATGTATGATGTACGTGAATGTCATAAGTCATTATACAACCATATCATATACGAATGCCTCACTAAAGTGTCACTAAAACATATTTTCCCAGGCCACTGTGTATTTCTTTTGGAAATATAACTACCAGTATTAGTACAGTAATATAAAACTGTTTATTAGTTCCTAATAGTTATCAACGGTGGAATCTATCTAGTGTACACTGCTGTGTTCTTTTTATTGACAGTAAATACATAAAGTCAATGCAGATACCTAGTGTAGATAATGGACTGCCTACATATGATGCTTTTCATAATTGCATCCTTCAAAGCTTCATTTTCATTGTAATATTCAAAATGAGTGTCATTTGCTTCAAATTCTTTATAGCTCTCAACTTGTTGAAATAATAAAGTTGTTTTATTTCTTTCTACCAGTAGGTAGGAGACTACGATGCATAAAAACAAGAACAGTCAGAATGAGAAACAGGTTCTTCTCCTACACCATTAGCCTTCTGACCTCCCTTCTGCATAGTATTCAAAGAGTTACTGGTTAATCTGTTCTGTACCTTACAATATTTAATATTAAAGCACTTTAGTTTGTTAGTTATGTGAGATTCATCTATAGATTTTATTCTTACCTTCATAAAGTTATCATGTGTTATGTGTGCTACTGTGCTTTACACCCTAGTTCAAATGAAACATTGTCTCATTTCTATATACATTGTATGATTATATACATGCATATAGAATCTAGAACATAGAATAGTACAGCACATTACAGGCCCTTCGACCCACAATGTTGTCCCAACCCTCAAATTAAATGACAATAAACTTGACTTGCAGACTTAATTTTCACTCCCCACCATTTGTGACATCTTCAAGCCTGAATGTTTGAAACCACGGTGAGCAAAACGGTTCTGAATTGTCTTGCTGCTTCTTTCTCTGTAACTATCAGTGACAAAAATCACTGCTTTTTGAACACAACCACATGCAACTGATGCTATTTAAAAACTGCTCGCCCTAAGCACAGTGTAGTGTCTAACGGCCACACAGGTGAATGCAATTCACATTACTTAAAAACTGTTCACCATCAGTCCCCTGTTCCAATTAAACAGCATGGTGTCCCAAATAAACAAAGAGAATCCCAGTTATTTTCTCAATTAATTTCTGTTAAGAATTGTCCCAAACAAGCAGCTGTCACAATTAACCAATGGTTTAATTTACCGGAATTCACTGTATTTAGTTTTTGAGCTTATCATGTCTAAATAACTGGCATTGGCCGCCCTGATTAAACAATAGCCCAAATAACCAGAATCCACTGTACTACCAAGAAATTCTGCAGGGTTTTTTTTAAAAAAAAACACTTAACCAAAACCTTAGTTTCTTTTCAAATGGTCCAGAAACTTCAGTGTGTCACATAATATGGAGGACTGTCAGTCACATCTGCTTGTACAAGCTCTTTAACCCCACACACCAGCTTGCCTCTCGACTAAAATTTACCCATCTTCATTTTTCTTTCCTCTCCCAGATTCAATTAAAAAAAATTCAAAACCCTGATCAAACATTACCATTTCCTTCTCAATGCTTAATTTTGTTTGAACATTCAAATGAGGACAGCTTCTCCACTTCCTTTCACTTTCCAGTCTGTGTACGTACCCTGTTGATGGATATGAAAACATGTACTGGGAACCTATCTCAAGTAGTTTACCACTAAGTAATAAATTCATTGCAACATATCTTAATTTAGGTCATGACGGAAGAAAGTTGGCCTTCAAGCTGAAACTCTTGCCCAACTCAGATCATATCCTGTGTCCACTCTGCATGTTTAATGGCCTTTGCTGGCTTCTAAACGAGCAGTGCTTGAAAATAAAAAAGTCTTGTCCTTGTATAAAAATCTGTACAGTCACATCCTTGGACAATTGCAATGATTGTCCCCTTGTACATTGGATATTTTTGTTGCTCTACTATTAATAACTATGTACTCAACTCCCAGGACACAGAAATTGCATCACTAGCCACTTTGTTTCTTTTTTCCTTGAAGACAGCCCTTCAAAGTGACTTATACGAGTTGTTCTAATATTTTATACATTTCTACAAGGGGAGATTGATAAGTTCGTGGCCTAAGGTAGAAGGAGTCAATTTTAGAAAATCTAGCACTTTTATTTTTCAACATAGTCCCCTCCTACATTTGCACACTTTGGCCAGCGATCATGGAGCATACGGATCTTGGACTTCCCAAAAGTATCCACAGCAGTTGTGATTGATGAGTTTGTGGCCTAAGGTAGAAGGAGATGAGTTATACAGCTCTCATTACATGTACATGCTGTTCAACTCTTTGAGTGATTACGCAGAAAGTTTTAAGTTAATAACTCATCTCCTTCTACCTTAGGCCATGAAGTTATTAATCACCCTTGCTGTGGTCACTTTCTGGAGGTCCAAGATCCATTTGCTCTATGACCGCTGGACTAAGTGTGTAAATGTAGGAGGGGACTACGTTGAAAAATAAATGCGCTAAGTTTTCTAAATTTGACTCCTTCTACATTAGGCCACAAACTTATCCATCACCACTCGTATAACAAACTATATTGATAATTCTGTGTTAAGCATCTTAGGATACTTAATTATATTGAAGGTACCTTATAAAACATACTTTGCTGTTGCCGCTATACTTTATAAAATGTCGTTATGCAATTTTTTTTCCCCAAGGCAGGGAATAATTGGGTTCAAATCACTTTAGTATCAAAAATCCTTGGGCTTGACTGGCTAATTTTATACTCAGATTTTTGAGTTGTAGTTTCACAGCAGTGAACACATGAACCAGCAGGTGCTGAGGGACTCTTACCACTCCCGAGCAAAGAACCGTACTTTATATTCACCGTGAAGGGCCTGCTCTCCTGTCTCTACATAACCTCCTGTTTTTATCATCTCCTGAGGAAGTGGTGACAACTGGTTCACTTCTCTTGGTTCACTCAATTCACTCTCATCATAACAGCAGCCCAGATATGGCCCTCATCTGAGTAATGAAAGGTGGATGCAGTGATCACATTGGGGCAATGTTATAAAGTACATCAGGAAGTGCTCTTGGGCACCTGCAAGATGGTCCCCTAAGTCAGGTCCTTGGCTCTGAATCCAAGGGCTCCCTTCCCATACACGTGGCCTCATTCCTGTTCCTCAAAGTCCTAGTTCAAATGTAAATGATAAAGAATGCATTATCATCCCTTTATAAGGTTGACTTCTTTGGGGGTTAGGACAGAGGTGTACTGAGTGGAACAGCAATAATTTACAGTTTTGTGTGCGCACACACACACTAACTTTTGCCCAACATAAAAGAGTAGCTTTCTGGGGGGTCTACAGCTCACCTTGACACAGCTAGTTGGTCACGAAATTCCTTGCAGCATTTCTCACACAAATGGTCAGCACACATACCAGCCAACTTCACCCCCAGCTTTCGACAAGATATCCCTCTGAGTCTCCATATCTAGCAGCAGGACTTAAACATTAGAACTGCCTCCTTTTTCCCTGTAACCCATCCCTGCAGTAATTGTGTCCTGCTGTGGGAATAGCTGAAGTGTCTGCCGTAATGCCAAGAGGAATATGGGCTAAACAAGAACTGCACAGATCTCCTCTCACTGTGTGCTTCTGGCTGTAAATCAACAGCATCGCCTTTCAAACTTCTTTAACCGATTAGGGGACTGGATTTGGAAATGCAAAGGCCACTTAACACACCAGAAAGGTGAAATCAAATTCCTAGGCTAAGGCACCAAAAAAGTATTCCTACATTTTCTTCGTCATTGATACAAAAGTTTGAATTCAGTGATTAACTATTTTAAGCAGTTCTTACAAGGTGCATTTGGAGTCTGCAGAAAGACTTGGCCAGACACTAAGAGACTGGGCAAATAAGTAGAAGATAGAATACAATGTAGGGAAGTGTATGGTCATGCACTTTGATAGAAGGAATAAATGTGTAGACTATTTTCTAAATGGAGAGCAAATTCAGAAATAGGTGCAAAGGGCCTTGGGAATCTTAATGAAGGTTACCTTAAAGGCTAACCTGCAGATTGTGTTGGTAGTAAAAAAGGGAAATGCAATGTTAGCATTCATTTCAAGAGGATAGGAGTACAAAAGCAAGGATGCAATGCTGTGGGTTTATAAGGAATTGTAATGCTGTAAACAGTTTTTGCCCCATCTCTTAAAAAAAAGGATGTGCTAGTGATGGAAAGGGTCCAGAGGAGGTTTATCAGAATGATCCAGGGAATGAAAGTGGTTACTGTGCCAGTTATGTTTGATGGCCCCTTGCCTGTACTTGCTGAGATTTAAGAAAAGGAGAGGAGATATCATTGAAACCTACCTATTATTGAAGTGGCTAGATAGAGTGGATGTTTCTAATCATGCAAGCCTAGGACCAGAGGGTACAGCTGCAGAATACCTCCCTTTAGAACAGAGGAGGAATTTCTTTAGCCAGAAGGTAGTGACTCTATGGAATTAATTGCCACATATGATTATGGAGGCCAAATTATTAGATATATTTAAAGCGGAGGTTGTTAAGTCATTGGTTAGTAAGGATGCCAAAGGCTGTGGGGAGAAAACAGGAGAATGGGGTTGAAAGGGGAAATAAATTGTTCATAATTGAATGATGGAGTAGACTCAATGAGCTGAATGGCCAAATTCTGCTCCTTTCTGATGGTTCAGGAAGCAAGGACCAACTTGGGACCCAACATGTCAGCAAGTATATCAATTCTTATGATTAAAACAATTGCATAAGAGCACCAATTATAAAAGAATATTTACATTGTCACTAGTAATCAATTTTCCTCAAAATTCTTCAAATCTTCTTTAAAAGTGAAGAATATTATACATACATTTTTCACGCTGCATTCAAATACTTTCATTCCTATTCTGGACGTCCATTTTATTGCAGCAAAGATCCTTGTTTCAGTGTCCAGAACACTGGATAGTTATAAATCAAATCAAGACAAGGAATAACAAAGAAAATGATAGCACAAAGGAATTAAACAAATGGAAGGAAGCAAATCAGAATTCTCAGCTGACGTAATATAATAAATAAGTTTACAAAGAATATCTATAAATTATGGGAGTTTTCATTGTACTACACTTTTGCTTTTACTCTGGGATATTAACCAGTTTCATGTGATGGGTGGAATAACTCACAGGAAGTTAGGATAAGGATTACCAACAGTTAAAAACAATCAGAATAGTTTAAAAAAAACGTTAGAATGTCTTGCATTTATACGCGAACTATCAAGATATCCCAAAGTACTTTACAATTAGTAAAAGCTATTACTGACACCTTATCTAAATTGTAGTGTTTTCTTCCTCCCTCCACCTGGGTTTTAAGCTGAATTCATGAAGTGGACAGTGTATTTAGAGGTGATAAATATAACCAACTGAACCGTAACTGGCATTGATTCAAGGCCGCTAACAAAATACCTTACAGACCTTAGGCAAAAAGAATGCATCCTCCTTCACAAAATATTTTCTAGATAAGCAAGTGGGCGGGTAAAAAGCGGGGATTTCAGACACCACAAGCGTTTAATAACATCGGGACTCTTAACGGAACACATTTTAGGGAAAACACTTAGGAAATAAATTAAAGAAACTTTCTTACATACCAAGAGTTTAGCTGTAAAGAACAATAGTTTAAGTATTGGATAATGTCATGGCCTTTCACGCCTTTACCGAATGAAGAACCCACAGTTTGCAGCTTCTCGCAGACTGGTTTGAAGGAAGAAAGAATTTGTGTTCCTTCCAGCAGCAACAACATCAACTCCAACCCACAGGATGTGAGATTGTGATCTAATCCTCACAAGCTCCAAAGTTTGGCAGATTCCCAAAGCCCCTAGCAGCACCAGAACTGCTTCACAGCGCCGTAAATTCCCGTTGATAAGCTGCGCCTCTGAAATAAGCCTCCGAATCCCCCTTTGCCGTTCAGCTCAACCAGAAAGAGAAACGGCCAAGTACACGACAAGAACGATGATAACGGCGTGCAGTAGGGAAGAAAACGGAGCGGGTGGATAATGATTTGAAAGAGGATATTTTAAAAGTACAGAAGTGTGCGGGAGAGAAAAAAAAGGGAACCAAAATGAGAGATTATATTCAAATGTATGAATTGCCTTCTTTCGCAGGCGATTGCATCTCCATCCCAATGCTGATGTGATCCACAAGAAAGATGCAGAAAATCCAGATGTTTATCCAGAAAGCAGAAAATTGTTGATCCACAGACATAGTATATTTTTCAGTATTTATATTTGAGCCCTGAATTTCTCTGGAGAGGCTAGTAGTTAATATGAATCTCTAATTGCTCTTAAGAGGATGGCAGTGAGGAATTTTCTTGACCACTATGGCACTATCACATTGATAGTTGACGATGCATTCAAAGATTTAGATCAAGGGGTGAAGTAAGACTGATACATTTGCAAGTCAGATTGGTGACCTGGAGGAGAACACACTTGGTCTATTGCCCTTGTCTGTCTAAATAATAGATTGCAGTTTCGGGGTTGCTGTTGGAGTGGCTTGTAGATGGTATCTATTGTAGCTACCATGTGATGGTTATGCAGGAATGTGATTGATGGGGTATCAATTAAGTGGGCTGCTTTGTCTTAATAGTTATGAGCCTAAAAGTAGTTGTCACTGTACTTATCCAGGCAGGTACAGAGAGTTTCACTATTATGCTCATTTGTGTCTTAGAAATGGGGGAAAGTTTTGAGATAGCAGGAGAAAAGTTCCTCACGACAAAATACCCAAACGCTGAGCTGCTCCTGCAGCCACTGGACTTACAGCAACATGATGATGCTTAGCTACACCCGACCCACTGAGTTCCTCCAGCAGTTTATTATTTGTTTCAGATTCTAGCATTGACAGTCTCTTCATGCCTCCATCTGCAGTATTTATGTAGGCTAATCCATTTAATTAAAATAAAGCTACGGATTTCAGAATAATGAAAGGAAAACAGAAATTGCTGGTAAAACAGTTACAATAAAGAACTATGCAAAAATCGTGGGTGTGTGTGTGTATATATAGAGCTAAGGTGACTAAGAATCTTGTACATTACAGTAGTAATTTCATGTATTTCACCGTACTGCTGCCACAAAAAAACAAAATTTCATGACATATTTGAGTGATGATAAACCTGATTCTGTTATGGGTCTTTATTGTGAACTGAGACTGGGAAGGGGCAGAGGGGAAACGTGGTTGGGAAAAAGGGGAGAGGGGAGGGAGCAGGAAGCAGCATAGAGACATTCTGTAATGATCAATAAACCAATTGTTTGGAATCAAATGACTTTGTCACATGTCTCAGGATTGGGTTTATGTGTATCTGCACCTGCACCACCCTCCTCCCACCCCTGGCTCTCCTCCTCTGCCACCTGTCCCAAACCCTTCCCACAGAGCTCCACCCTCGCCATTCCCAACACTGCACTGTATATAGAAAGCGAAGCAGTTAATGGTTTGGGTTTGGATTCCTTCCAAATGTGCCAAAATATATATTGCCCAATCCTGTCTGACTCGCTGAGTTTATCAAACATTTTCTGTTTCAGATCCAGATGAAGTTTGATGAAGTGGTGGCTCTCAGAAGGTACTAATGGCAGTGATGGCAATATCAATGAATGGTAATGGGATGTGATCAAAACACCACTTAGATAATAGACAATAGATGCAGAAGTAGACCATTCGGCCCTTTCGAGCCTGGACCGCCATTCTGAGATCATGGCTGATCATCTACTATCAATACCCGGTTGCTGCCTTGTCCCCATATCCCTTGATTCCCCTATCCATAAGATACCTATCTAGCTCCTTCTTGAAAGCATCCAGAGAATTGGCCTCCACTGCCTTCCGAGGCAGTGCATTCCAGACCCCCACAACTCTCTGGGAGAAGAAGATTTTCCTTAACTCTGTCCTAAATGACCTACCCCTTATTCTCAAACCATGCCCTCTGGTACTGGACTCTCCCAGCATCTGGAACATATTTCCTGCCTCTATCTTGTCCAATCCCTTAATAATCTTATATGTTGCAATCAGATCCCCTCTCAATCTCCTTAATTCCAGAGTGTACAAGCCCAGTCTCTCTAACCTCTCTGCGTAAGACAGTCTGGGCATCCCAGGGATTAACCTTGTGAATCTACGCTGCACTTCCTCTATAGCCAGGATGTCCTTCCTTAACCCTGGAGACCAAAACTGTACTCAATACTCCAGGTGTGGTCTCACCAGGGCCCTGTACAAATGCAAAAGGATTTCCTTGCTCTTATACTCAATTCCCTTTGTAATAAAGGCCAACATTCCATTAGCCTTCTTCACTGCCTGCTGCACCTGCTCATTCACCTTCAGTGACTGATGAACAAGGACTCCGAGATCTCTTTGTATTTCTCCCTTACCTAACTCTACACCGTTCAGATAATAATCTGCCTTCCTGTTCTTACTCCCGAAGTGGATAACCTCACACTTATTCACATTAAACGTCATCTGCCAAGTATTTGCCCACTCACTCAGCCTATCCAAGTCACCCTGAATTCTCCTAACATCCTCATCACATGTCACACTGCACCCAGCTGAGTATCATCAGGAAACTTGTTGATGTTATTCTCAATGCCTTCATCTAAATCGTTGATGTAAATCATATACAGCTGAGGTCCCAATACTGAGCCCTGTGGCACCCCACTAGTCACAACCTGCCATTCCGAGAAACACTCATTCACTGTTACCCTTCGCTTTCTATCTGCCAACCAGTTTTCTATCCATGTCAATATCTTCCCCCCAACGCCATGAGCTCTGATTTTACCCACCAGTCTCCTATGTGGGACCTTATCAATTGCCTTCTGAAAATCAAGGTACACTACATCCACTGGATCTCCCTTGTCTAACTTCCTGGTTACATCCTCGAAAAACTCCAATAGATTAGTCAAGCATGATTTGCCCTTGGTAAATCCTTGCTGGCTCTGCCCAAGCCTATCACTGCTATCTAGATAAGCATCTTTAATAATGGACTCTAGCATCTTCCCCACTACTGCTGTTAGGCTGACAGGACAATAGTTCCCTGTTTTCTCCCTCCCTCCTTTCTTAAAAAGTGGGATAACATTAGCCATTCTCCAATCCTCAGGAACTGATCCTGAATCTAAGGAACATTGGAAAATGATTACCAATGCATCCGCAATTTCCAGGGCCACCTCCTTTAGTACCCTAGGATGCAGACCATCTGGACCTGGGGATTTGTCAGCCTTCAGTCCCATCAGTCTACTCATCACCGTTTCCTTCCTAATGTCAATCTGTTTAATTTCCTCTGTTACCCTATGTCCTTGGCCCATCCATACATCTGGGAGATTGCTTGTGTCCTCCCTAGTGAAGACAGATCTAAAGTACTTATTAAATTATTCTGCCATTTCTCTGTTTCCCATAACAATTTCACCCAATTCATTCTTCCCTTGTTGAAATTGGTCATTGCTTTGCACTTTTGGGGCATGGATGTTTCTTGTTACTTATCAACCATGCCTGTGAAGTCTTGAAGCATGTGATGTTTCATTTGCAAAGGTGTTGCAAATAGAAATGAGTATTGTGCAATTGTCAGCAGACATCTCTCATTCTGATCCTATGGCCTGCTGCAGAGCTTCACCCTAACAAATCAATAATCCCTTTCCTCTGACAAATGCTTCTTGATCCAGTGTATTCCTCCAGATGACCCTTTGTTGCTCCAGCTGAAGATAGTTGTATCTAGATCACTGTTCTGAAGACTTCCTGCATTGATGTCCTGGGGCTGAAATGATTAGTCTCTAATAAATACAATCATCTTCCTTTGTGTAAAGTTCCAACAGAGAATAGGTTTTCTTCTGGCTTTCCTGCCTCCTTATAGGAGAAATGAAAACGCAAAAATAGTTAGGCATAATCCAATCAATATTTAGGAAAAACCCAATAGTACAATAATTATAAAATGTTATTATACTTGGTGCCTATCAGTCTGAACCACAAGCACTCGTTCACTCTCCCCTAATGCTGCCTACCTTACTGAGTATTTTGATAACTTCTATTTTTATTCCTAGTGATAACTTGCTTTAATAACTGTTTCACTCTATCCCAGTATAATTCCTCCTGAGTGCAAATACTCTTATCATTCTAGTACTGAGGAATAAACTTTGAATATTGAACCCAGTCTCTTCTTGTTTCAGAATCAGAAGCAATTTTGTTAGTAATGTTAAGAAATTAATTGTTTTGTAAAATTTTAGGAGTTTTAAAGATTTTTAAGTCACAGATATTGTTGAAGAATTAACCAGTAGTGCTGTTTGCAAGAAGTTTGGACATTCACCCTGTGACCACTTGGGTTCCCTCCCAGGTCTCCAGTTTCCCCCTACATTCCGAAGATGTATGGGTTAGTATGTTCACTGGAACATGAGCGTAATTGGGTGGTGTGGACTAGTTAGGCCAGAAGGGCCTGTTACCGTGCAGTATCTCTAAATAACATAATAATTAAAATTTATTGATTAATTAAAAGAATGGCATATACAGATAAATATATTAATTGAATATGACCTGACAATTACTATAGTAGTAACAACAGAAGGAAAGAATTCCAGAAGAAAATAGATCACCAATATTGAACTGTAAGGCCAGGATTCAGGAAGTTACCTGAGCTGTGCTGTACTGACTCTGCAACTGGTATTAAAATAAAATATGTTAGAACCACAAGTGTCCAAATTTATCAATATGTAGGGAAGAAAGAATGTCAGTAGGTGCTGGTTTGTGTACCTATTAGATTTCAATAATCTTAGAACTCCAACAGTAAATAAAGTTCCAAATAATTAAAAAAGACAAAATATGAACAAATGCAGACAAAACTACTAAAAATATGAACAGAAGGCTGAATTCACAGAATCTACATTCCGAGTGGGAGGCCATCCTCAAAAGGAGCAGGAGTATCAGATTATCCTGTAGTGCCAACTCTCTCACCCACGCACCTTCAACTATAACTCTATGCTGGAAGTTTTGAATCAGTGATTTTATCAAAGAAGTAATATGGAATGAAGGTGTAAATTCATGTATGGATTGCAAGATTCAATTGGCATATTATATCAGATGTAAGGAAATAAAAGATAAAACTAAGTGAATTGCCCATTGCATTCTTTATTTTTGATTCCCATCACACATACTAAGTTGCTGCAAGAGTTCTAGATTTAGACAGATGCCATTGTCAGATTAAATGCATTTTAGATCTAGATTCACACAGTCAAAATGTCATACTGGGCCATAATGTATTATCTTGAAACAGCTTATTATAGCCAATTATTGACTTCAGAAGGAAACCAGAGGTCCAAGAGCCAATCCTCAATAGAGGATCAGAGACGTAGAAGGTTAGCAACTTCAAGTTCCGGAGTGTTATTCTTTCGGAGGACCTATCTTGGGCTAGCACAGAAGTGCAGTTACAAGGAGAGCAGGGCAGTGCCTCTACTTCCTTTGGAGTTTGCGGAGATCTGGCAGCACATCTGAACTATGACAAACTCCTATAGATGTGTGGTGGACAGTATGTTGACTGGTTGCACCACATCCTGGTATGGAAACACCAATGCCCTTGAATGGAAAATCCAACAAAACGTAATGGATACAGCCCAGTCCATCATCGGTAAAGCCCTCCCAATCATAGAGCACATCTAACATGAAATGCTGTTGCAGGAAAGCAGCATTCATCATCGGGGACCACCACTACCGAGAGCATGCCTTCGTCTCGCTGCTGCCATCAGGAAGAAGGTACAAGAGCCTCAAGACTTTCACCACCAGGTTCAGAAACAGTTACTACTCCTCATCCATCAGGCTCCAAAGGATAACTTCACTCATTTTCACTTACCCCATCATCAAAATGTTTCCACAACCAATGGACTCACTTTCAATAACTCTTCATCTCATGTTCTCAATATTTATTGCTTATTTATTATTATTTCTTCTTTTTGTATTTGCATAATTTGATGCCTTCTCCACTCTGGTTGAATACCCTTGTTGAATAACATAATCTTTCATTGATTATGTTGTGGTTAATTTTCTATAGAGTTATTGAGTATGCCTACAAGGAAATGAATCTCAGGGTTATATATGATGACATATGTGTACTTTGATAATAAAAGTTACTTTGAACTAATTTCATAAAATACTTTAACTGGTATGGTATAACACAACCTGGTATGGAAGTTGTCCTGTCCAAGACCGGAAGAAGCTGCAGAAGATCGTGAACCTAGCCCAGCACATCACACAAACCAATCTTCCATCCTTGGACTCACTTTACACCGCATGCTGTAAGAACAGTGCTGCCAGGATAATCAAGGACAAGACCCACCCAGCCAAAACACTTTTTGTCCCACTTCCCTCTGGGAGAAGGTTTAGGAGCATGAAGATTCATACAGCCAGATTTGGGAACAGCTTTTTTCCAACTGTGATAAGACTGCTGAACAGATCCTGACCCGGATCTGGGCCATACCTTCCAAATATCTGGACCTGATTTGCACTACCTTACTTTCCCCGTTCTATATTCTAATTATGATTTATAATTTAAATTTTTATTATATTTACTTCGATTTGTACTTCAGGGAGCGCGAAGCGTAGAAACAGGTATCACTGTGATGATTGTACGCTCTAGTATCAATTGTTTGGTGACAAAGTAAAGTAAAATCAATCATCCAGCTCACCTCAAACTTCCATACAGCATAGAGACATGGAAGGACAGTTTAACAAAAATATCAAAAGAAATCCATTGCCAACTAGTTTCTAATTCCTCTACACTGCCAGCTGTTCTCTATGTCAACCAAATGAAAGAGCAATAGTGAATAAACATCCACTGGAGATGAAATCCCCAAATCTCATCTACAACTAGGCCACAAGAGACTTAACAGTGATGCTGTACATTGAAACATGGGATCCAGGCATTTTCCAAAAGCATATCTTTCAGCCTTAACTACACAGTGCTGATTTATACCCTTTTGATCCACATGTTTAAATGTTGACAATCCAATTTAAAGCTGATTCAGCGTACTCCACATAAAGCCAGATTGCAAAAGCCTTACACAAGGCAGACAGGCAAAGTATATTCAAAGTATATCCACATAACTCAAAGCAACTCAGGATACTACAGCCCTGATGGTAAACCAAAACCTGCCCAATCTGTGACTAGAGAATGCATGGAATAAATGAATAATCCTGTGACCAAATCACAATAGTAGACATCCCAAGAAGAAAACTTTAAAAAGGTCTATTTCTTCAAATTCTTGATACTTAAAAAGATGATGCCATGTGTTGATAGTTATATTATTTTAAAAATTAATTTGTTACTTCATCAAATGAAACTTTTAATGCCTTTGATTAATATCCAATTAATATCCAAGCAGTTTTAGTTGATTCTCTTTTTTTACATGAAACCTACTTAACCAGTTGTTTTCATTTTGCAGGAGAAACCTTCATTCTTGCATTCCTGTTGTTGATTAGGGCTCAAAGAAACACAGAAATCAGTATGTGATCTGTGTAATTCACACATTGAATAGATATTAATAGCAGTCAGTACTATAAAGTCAGGTTCAGTTCAGAAGTTCAGTGATCGCTTTCAGAACTGAATATTATTTTTCTACCAACAGCACAAGGCTTAAATAAAATCTGTTAGAGGTGTTACTGAAGAATGTGACAAGTCATGCTAACAATTCCTTTCTATTTTAATTTTAATATAGATTACTAATAATTCCAGGCACCAGTGAGAAACATGATTATAATTCAATTGAATTACCCCCACTATGCAATATATTGAATTACAACAAAAACTGAAAAAAATGCAGATGCTGAAAAAATAACAGAAGATACTGCAGTAAATCAACAGGTCAGGCAACTCCTGTGGAAAGAGAACAAGCAAAAATTTTCAGGCTGACTGTCCCTTGTCAGAATGGGAATGAGGAAAAACAAGTTCACTTTAAGTTATTGAGAGGGTGGCAGAGGAATGGACAGCATGATTGGAATGTTACTGATGGCAGCACTGACATGGGGACAAGCTGCAAATGATGTTATTCTGTTTATAGATTAATGAGGGAGAAAGCACAACCAAAGAACTAAAGGAAGCTAAGTGGCAGAGGTCATGTCTGGGACCTTGGAGATTCACAAGCCAGTAAAGTTGATGGATGTTGGAAAGAACCTTTGGGATTAGAGGTTGGAGGTGGGAGGTGGGTCTGCATCTCAGAGCATGGTGATTGGGTTTTGAGATTAGTGGGTAGAGGTGAGAAAAGTTCATTGCATCGCACATTAGAGGGGACAAAAGTTAAGCAGGGGACCACACAGTCTACCATCAATTGTGATTGAGGCTGTTAAGTACCTGGTCAAATTTCTAGAGTGAAATGATACAACCTGTAAGGAGTCATTTTCTCCTTTTCCTCCAGGGTTGGTTGGTGTGACAGGGTGATTAATTTTCAAACGTATGAAACAATGTTAGATGATTGCATTTCTAGGCCGGTATGCTTCAGGCAATGAGTTTTTGTATCACATCTATCTACTTGGGCAGATTTTTTTTTAAATCGGAGAAGGGGTATCTTTTAAAACAGTCTGTTGATATTGATTGTGGGGTCAGGATTAATATAATGAGAAAACAGCTGTATTGAACAAAAGATACAGCAAGATGAAGGACACAGTAAATAGCGGATCTGGCCAAAAACTAACATGACTGCAAATAAAGTGAGAATATTCCATTTACTGGTCTGTGCAGCATTGATATGCCTCAAGAAGAATTAGAGGAAACCCTTTATAAAGTTGGACTTCCTTCTTTTATGCACTCGTGTATTTTGGAACGACAAAGTTGCTGATATCATTAATTTTGCCTTTTTTTCCAACCTTACTGAGAAAACAGGTGCAACATTAATATACCTTCCTCGAGTATTTGACAGTATATGGGGAATACGACTTTGCTGAAGCTGGTGATTGTGATTTAACACAGACAACTGTTCATGAAAAATGCATTTCAAGTAAACAACAGGTTGGGGAGAACTCAATTAGCAGCAAGTAATGATGGTTTCCTCAAGGAAATGCTCTTTCTCCCATTCTTCTTATCCCGTATGTCAGTAATATCTTGCAGACATCATCTCATGAATTTATTTACACAGGGTGATAGTGCATTAAGGCAACGAGTTTTCAAAATGACCTGTACATCCTGGAAGAGTACTTTTCAAACTTGGTTCCTGGAGACACAAGGAACTAGAAATGCTGGAATCTAGAGCAACACACAGAATGCTGGATAAACTCAGTGGGTCAGACATGTCTACGGAGAAAACTGGACAGCCAATGTTTCGAGTCAAGACCCTTCATCTGGACAGAAATCTAATGCTCTTGAAATCTAATGAATCCAAAAGAGCAAGTTCCTAATTTCACCACAATAATTTTCAAACCAATGAAATATCTATGGAACACTAAAAGTGCACAAAGAAATCAGCCTTACCTTTTATTGCTCTAGATTGAAATTTCAGTTATTGTTGTCAAAAGAACATTTACAGTTAAAATATAATTCTTGTCAAAAGACGAAGGATTAACATTTTTGAAAAATTTTATTGGATGGTCCCTGAGAAATATATTATTCTTACTCTCCATGGATTAATTCATGCCCTGGATTGCACTCCAGTGTAATCAATCATTGCCTCACTCTTGAGATGCCAATACAGAGTAACACCATACAAATAGTAATAGCTTTTTTACATCATGACATACCCTGAGCTATTACTTTGTATATCACTGAGTATGCATTGTTATCAAACGTTGCTCCTTTCCTGGAGAGAAAGGTCTTGTTATATTTTGAGACTACGCAAATATCATTTTTGACTCTGAACTATCACTATTTGAAAATAACAGCCCAGTAGTAAGAAGGATGCTTAGGTTCAAGAATTTTTTGTGGTTACAGGACGTCCAATTTTATTCAAAATGTTGAGAACCAATGAAGCAAAATCTGGTCAGCAATGCATCTCCAACAGATATTTTACCAAAGGTTGGAACAATAAGATTTTGAGTTTCTGTCTACAAAATAAGAATTTGGCTACCATGAACCACATTTGCATGTGAGTGTGGAAAATTTCTTCACTAATTTACCAAATCTGGTTGAATGGTGCCACGACAACAAACTCTCACTGAAAGTCAAAAAAACCAAAGAGCTACACACACAAAATGCTGGAGGAACTCAGCAGGCTGGGCAGGTAAAGAGTGCAGTCAATGTTTTGGCCAAAAAGCTGATTATTGACTACAGAAGGAGGAAACAGGATTAAAAGGAAACAGGAAACATCATTAAAGAATCAGGTGGAAAAGGTCTTGAAATTCCTTGAAGTTATCATTTCAGAGTTTAAGTCCTGGAACCAGCACGTAATTACTAATAAATATCAGAAAATCATAAGTAACAATATTGTTTTCCTAGCAACACACACAAATTGTAGGAGCTCAGCAGACCAGCTAGCATCTTTGGAAAAGAGTAAACAGTCAACGTTTCAGGCCGATCATACCCTTCATCTTTTGAGTTCTGATGAAGGGTCTCAACCCTCAAAAGCCCTTGCTTGCTGAGTTCCTCCAGCACTGTGTGTGTGTGTGTGTGTGTGTGTGTGTGTGTGTGTATGTGGTGTGTGTGTGTGTATGTGGTGTGTGTGTGTGTGTGAGTGTGTATGTGGTGTGTGTGTGTGTGTGTGTATGTGGTGTGTGTGTGAGTGTGTGTGTGTGTGTATGTGGTGTGTGTGTGTATGTGGTGTGTGTGTGAGTGTGTGTGTATGTGGTGTGTGTGTATGTGGTGTGTGTGAGTGTGAGTGTGAGTGTGTATGTGGTGTGTGTGTGAGTGTGTGTGTATGTGGTGTGTGTGAGTGTGAGTGTGTGTGTGTGTGTATGTGGTGTGTGTGTGTGTGAGTGTGAGTGTGTATGTGGTGTGTGTGTGTGTATGTGGTGTGTGTGTGAGTGTGAGTGTGTGTGTGTGTGTATGAGATGTGTGTGAGTGTGTGTGTGTGTGTATGTGGTGTGTGTGAGTGTGTGTGTGTGTATGTGGTGTGTGTGTGTGTATGTGGTGTGTGTGTGTGAGTGTGTATGTGTGTGTGTTTTTCAACATCTACAGGTTTTCTCTTGCTTTTGAATATTGTTTTCCTCCCAGCGAAAGACGTTGAAGCACAGACTCCCAACCGTGCATCTCTTACAACACTGCTCACCAAAACATGCCAGTGTCCTTTTTTTTAAAATTATTCCCCTGTTAAGCGAAACAAGCGATTGCAGTAACCGGCATCTGGAGCAAAAGTACACAATCTCAGCTGGTCGAGCAGTATCTGTGGAGACAGAGGAATGGATCACGGCCAGACCCTGATGCCAGCTCCTCCAACCAAAGCACCGGGAAAAACACGCTTTACCTCCCGCAGACGCTGCTCGGCCACTCCGGACCAAGCATTTTGTCCTCTGTCAATCAAAACGTGCGGCGGCGTCACGTCGACGCGATGACATCAGGACAGACGCCCCTTTGTCCGCTGCCGGGTAACGCGGTTGTAATTTGGGGAGGTGCTTGTGGTGGACTTGCCGGCGGAGGGGGGCTTCGGTTGGGATCCTCTCCACTGCTGGAAGATGGGCGCCGTTTTAGCTGTGTGCTCCCTGGGCAGCTTGGTAAGGAGGAAATGCGACGGGCCGTACCCCTCAGGGCTGGTTAGGCCTGGTCACGTCTCTCACGGTCCGCTGTATTTACTGTGGGCCACGGCCTGATGTTTACTCGCTCACGCTGTTGTGTTTGAAGGCGTCCAAAAGTTGAAGCCGTCGTCATTAATTCCGCATCTCCCTTTTGGAAGAATGTGCAGCTGCGAGGTAGCTTCGCTTGCAGTCTAACTCCAGAATTGGAGGGTGTCATCTGAAAACTTCTGAGTAGGGGCTACCTTCCCAAAGAGCGTTTTATTGTGTTTAAAAAGATTCTGTTAAGGGTTTATAGTTTACCGTTATCTTTCACGTGCATAGTCTAAAAAAAGTCAAGTAAAAAATTGTTAAATGTTATTTCGTTTCAAAGACTTAATGTTTGAATGATTGTATCTAATTTTGTGTTATGAACGGAGTTTTCATAGTTACGTAGAGATGATTAATACAGAAGCAGCCCTCCACTCTCTATGAGCATGCGGACGACTTGTTCCGTTTACACTAATCCCATTTGCCCACATTAGGTCCATATCCTTTTGCATCTTGTCCGTTCAAGTGACTGTCTAAATGTCTTAAGCGTTGCGACCGTGTTCATTTCCATCGCCACCTCTCTGTTGAGAAAACCATCATGTCCTCTTTAAACCCTTCTCTCTCACTGCAAACCTATGGCCATATACTTTTGTGAGTATCTACCTATGTGTTTCTTATTGTATAAGGTGACCTTTGTCTCCTTTGCTCCAAGGAAAACAAGTCCTCAGGGAAAATATTTCCTCGTAACTAAAGACTTTCAATCCAGGAAGCAATCTGGCAGATAGCCTCTCTCCTATACAACTACATCCTTCCTAGAATATGGTGACCAGAACTGTATACGTTATTCCTTGTGCAGTACCAATTGATGAAAGACAAAGTGCTGGAGAAGGGGGGGGGGGGGGGGGAATCTCACAGGAGAGGACAGAGGCCAAGGGAGAAACAAGAGGAGGAGCACTTAGTACAATTGCCATAGAATGGCTTAACTTTAGTATTCCATGAAGGCCAGCATGCCATATGTCTCCTTCACCACCCATCTACCTGTAATGCCACTTTTAGGGAACTACAGATTTGAAACACGAGGTCTCTGTCTATCAACATTCCTTAGTGCCTTGCTATTTATATATATATATATATACATAATATTCCTCTCTTTGACTTCCCAAATTGCAACACCTTGTACTTATTGAGATTAAATTTCATCTGCCAACACTTTATTCAACTTTCTATACAATCTATGTATGTTTGGAAGACAATTCAAGGTGAGGCAACACTTCACCTGTGAATCTATTGGGGTCATTTATTGTATCTGGTCTGGGCTTCTGTATATTGGTGAGACCCAACGTAGATTAGTAGACTGCTTTGCCAAGCACCTATGCTCTGTCTGCCAGGAAAAGTGGGCTCTCCTGGTGGCCACCCATTTCAATTCTACTTCCCATAATTGACATGTCAGTTCATGGCCTCCTCTACTGCAGTGATGAGGCCACACTCAGGTTGGAGGAGTAACACATTTTATTCTGTCTGGGTAGCCTCCAGTCTGATGGCATGAATGTTGATTTCTCGAAGTTCAATTAATTGCCCCACCACTCTTCACTATTCCCCATTCCACCCTCATCTTATTTTCTTACCTGTTCATCACCTCTCTCTAGTGCTCCTCCCCCTTCTTTCTCCCATGGACTTCTGTCGTCTCCTGTCAGATCCCCTCCTTTGCCTTTCATCAATCGACTTCCCTGCTCTTTACTTTACCCCTCCCCCTCCTAGTTTTACTTTCACATATTACTCTGTATGTCTTCCTCTCCTCCCACTACCTCCATACTCTGATTTCTAATCTCTTTTTTTCTGAAAGAGCTGGTGCTCCATGATCCACTTATACCTTTCCAAATGTAAATAAATCCTATGGCTAGAGTTTTCTCCAGTAATTTCCCTACCGCTTTTATAAAGAAAAAAAGAATCCTGAAGAAGGGTCTCAGCCTGAAATGTCAACTGTTTACACTTTTCCAAAGAATGTGCCTGGCCTGCTGGGTTTGTCCAACATTTTGTGTGTAATACTTTGATTTCCAGCATCTATAGATTTTCTTTTGTTTGTTTTTGGAAGATGTTCCTTGCTGCCCACTACACCAGTAATTCTCATGCAATCTACAAGCTTATGGACCATTCCTTTTACAGTCAGATCCACATTGTTGAAATATATCACAAACAACATGTATCCCAGCATTGATCTCTGTTGTACATAACTGGTCTCATACCTCTGATCAGAAAAGTAATCCTCCACCAGCACTCCCAGCCTCTCATCACCAAGCCAATTTTGGATCTACATGGTCATCCTGCATTAGATCCCATTGTGCCTTCACCTTTTGCACTAGCCTGCCAGGTGGAACCTTGTCAGATGCCTTACAAAAGTCCATGTAGACAACATCTGTCATCATGTCTTCATTAGCTTTCTTAGTTACCTCTTGCACAGCCATGCTGGTGCTCCATGATCCACTTATGCCTTTCCAAATGTAAATAAATCCTATGGCTAGAGTTTTCTCCAGTAATTTCCCTACCGCTTTTATAAAGCTCAGTCTTTGTGAAGTGCATATTAAATTAAAACCCTTTGCAGTGAAAGTTCTTTAAATGACTTAATTAGGGAAGACATGTGTTAGCTGTGTACGTTTTGTGTTCATAAATGTTTCTAGTGTTGAAGAAACTGAAACTGAAACAATAGTAGTTACTGCTCATGTATTTCCATGTACAGAGTTTTAAATAGTAATTTCATGTTTTAAACAATTGTGTTCAGTACCATGTTGCCTAGTTGGAATAATTTCCCCAACCAATATTATTAATAATTTCTATAACTTTTATTAAAAATGTGAAATTATGTAATAACATTCTTCATCTTGAATTAGTTACGGGATCTTTTACGTTGGTATCAGAGGACATTTTATTTTCTCTTGAAAGAGTACATCAGTAATGTACAGTATTGCAAATTTCAGATTTGCAGATGTTAATTGACACCGTAGTTTCATCTTAATTTTTCTGTTTTATCAGACACTGATAAATTAATTTGATATGATCCTAGCCTGCAGAATGCACTCAAATTTTAACATGCTTGTACATTGATACCTTTTCAATCTTTTGAAAGTGTAAATTTAATAACTTTAAGACTAGAATTGATTAAAATAGCAGATACAGTTGTAGAAAGAAAACATCTGTTGATTATAAGTCTGTGCATAACAGCAGTGTTCCATGTAATTGGATTTTGAGTCTTATGAGTTAACATTGTAGAGCGGTAACATTACGATTTCCTCCGTAAATTGCAACTTTGTAATAGTAATTAACTCTTTAATATTATTATTGGCAGTAATTTTGCAGAAAAATGTACCTATTAATTTTGTTGTTTTTTAATTCTTTTGAATTGAGTGAATGTGTTACCTTGATGTATTGTGGGCAGTAATTATGGCAAAAGATAGCTGGGTAAATTATTAGCCATGCAAATTGAATAGGAAAGACATTTTTTTTGTGGGGAAGTCGGTTGCTGGGGACTTAATTTTAAGATAATGAGAAAAAGATTTGACAGGAGTTAATGTATTTTTCCAAAATGTTGTGATGTATCTCCTGCTTTTCAAAGTAATTGAAACAGAAGCCCTCTTAATAATGCAAAATGCGAATGAGCATTTATTCTGCCATGACATACAAATAACAGACTTGGAGCTGGAATGGAGCTTTATATAGTTCTTTAAATTTTCTCAATTCTGTTTTTGAATTAACTAAGTAAATTCAGTAAAAATATGTTTTAAAATGACAGTTGGAATCTGGTTTCATTCTCAAGTTGCCTAGCTAATATAGCCATTTGGACTGACTCTGAATTCATAAGGGTTGATAGATGCAAAATAAAATCTTTCTGTTTGGTGAGCTTTGAATGGCAAAAAAAAGTCTTTTGGTATTGCATTGTGGAAATTGAAGCAAACAAGAGTTAAAATATGTGCTAACCAAAGAGAGCATCTTTTCACAATGTGAAAGCTCACTAAGGCAACAAGTCAAGATGATAAGCTGACAGACAGAGTGCAGGCATAGTGTAGTTACTTACCCAGGCTGACATGACCCTTGAAAGTCTGTTGTTCAGCCTTTGTGGGGGAACCAAGGTCAATGAGCAATCTAGGACAAGATAATGAAACAAACGAAGGATCTCTATGGGAACACTTGTAATTGAACAGTTAGTTTACTAATTCTCATGTATTATTGTTCTTTATAATGGACACTTAATTAGTTATTAACACCTGAAATTGGTACTTAACTATGCTAATTATGGGATTCAGAAGTGTACTATGTTTCTATTGGATCAATATTTGTATACAACTAGACAATTTCAGTATAAAGATAGCACTTCTTTGTCCAAATGTCGGAGCAGCGTAGTGACAGAGGCCATGCTGTTTATCCTTTACAAAAGTAAATGAAATGTGATTGATGAAATTGTGTAAGTTGTCAAAGTCTAATTAATTAGTGCTGACAGCATAAGTATCCATTTCATTCACTGTAATGATTTTATTTAAATTCTGTGCAACAAATTTGGCTTATGCTTTGGATGCACCATTGATTTTTTTTTATAACTGCTGGGCCATTGTCATTTTGGAAATGCACAAAATAATTTTCAAATGATTCAATTTGCTGTAGTAGATTTTGAATTTTGAGACTCATATCTCCACATTATGACCCATTTAGTTTTGGGTAAATTGCAAATGCTTATTGGTGAAACTTAAATGCAGAATTATTGTTGGACCTTGAATTATTGTGAGAAATTATTCTCTCTAGACAAATCAATGTCTTTTTGTAATATTCCCTATAGGTATCATGTCTGTGCAGCAGTGCTCCTTGTTTGTTATGCAGCTGTTGCCCCAATTCCAAAAATTCTACGGTAACTAGATTGATCTATGCATTCATGTTGCTTCTGGGAACTTTTGTGGCTTGTATTATGCTGGCTCCAGGAATAGCAATACAACTAAAAAAGGTACGTCTTATATAATTAATCCTTAGTATGTTTAACGTGATGGGAATAGAACTTTCACTTCCCTCAATGCAAATTGTTACTTTTATTTTTTCTAATTTCTCCAAAGAAGTAATTACATTTCCGTTAAGTAGATAAGATATGGAAATCATATTGATCAATTTCTTCCTATCTTCACAATCAGCTTCTAAAATTCTTCGATTTCTTTGATTTACAACATGTACATTGGCTTGTATTATGGTTCTTCAGTTATTTCATTTCAGATAAGTTAAATACAGTATAGACCATAAGATACTGGAGCAGAATTAGGCCATTTGGCCCATCAAGTTTGCTCTGTCATTTCATCATGGCTTATCCATTTCCCTCTAAGCCCCCGTCTCCTGTCTTCTCTCCGTATCTCCTCGTTCCCTGACTAAATAAGAATCTATCAACCTCTGAATGAAATATACCCAGTGACTTTTCCTCCGCTTCTGTTTGCAGCAACAGATTTCACAGATGCATCACTGTCTGGCTAAAGAAATTCCTTCTCATCTCTATTTTACATGGACATCCCTCCATTCTGAGGCTGTGTCCTCTGGTCTTAGACAAGCCACCACAAGATACATCCCCTCCATATCCACTCTGTTGAGGCCTTTCAATAGAGGGGTTGCAATGAGATCCCCTCTCATTCTTCTGAATTCCAGTGAGTATAGGTCCAGAGCCACCAGACGCTTCTCGTATGATAAGCCTTTCAAGCCCAGAATCATTTTTATGAACCTCCTTTGAACCCTTTCTAATCTCAGCACATTCTTTATTAGATAAGGCACCCAAAACTGGTCACAGTACTCCAGGTGTGGCCTTATAAAGCTTCAACATTACATCCTTGCTTTTATATTCTAGTCCTCTCAATGAATGCTAACATTGCATTTCCCTTCCTCATTACCAACTCAACCTGCAAATTAACATTTATGAAATCCTGCATGAGGACTCCCAAGTCCCTTTACAGCTCATATTTTTGAATTTTTTCTCCATTTAGTAAATGGTCTGTGCTTTTATTTCTTCTACTAAAGTGCATGTCCATACACTTCCCGTCACTGTATTCCATCTGCTGCTACTTTGCCCATTTTCCTAATCTGTCTGTGTCCTTCTGTAGTTTCTCTGCTTCCTCAATATTACCTGCCCCTCCACCTATCTTCTATTCATTTACAAACTTAGCCAGAAAGCAGTTTTTTCCATCATCCAAATCATTGACATTTAACATAAAAGGAAGTGGTCCCAGCACAGACCCCTGTGGAACACCACTAATCACCAGCAGCCAACTAGAAAAGGCTCCCTTTATTCCTTCTCTTTACCTTTTGCCAATTAGCCAATACTCTATCTGTGCTAGGTTCTTTTCTGTAATACCATGGGCTCTTGTCAAGTAGCTTCATGTATCGCATCTTGTCATCCGGTTCTCCTTTGTCTATCCTGCTTGTTATTTCTTTAAAAAATTCCAACAGATTTGTCAGGGAGGATTTTCCCTTGAAACCATGCTGACTACAGCCTCCATGTGCCTCCAAGTACCCTGAAACCACATTCTTAAAAACTGAATCTAATGTCTTCCCAACCACTGAGGTCAGACTAACTGGCCTATAACCTCCTTCCTTCTGTCTCTTCCTTTTTGAAGAGTGGAGTGACATTTGGAATTTCCCAGTCCTCCAGAACTATGCTGGAACCTATTGAAATATATTTGTAGATCAACGGGTAATTCTGTGAACTAATATAATTCATTTATGTAAATCCATAAATTCATTTATGCAAAACCATAAATTTAGTTCTGAAAAACAGTTTAGCAATTTCATAACAGATCTTCAGTGGGATTAACTCTGTGGGAAGACCACCAATGATAATAATTGTTAAAATTAGAAGGAAGTGGGAAGTGTCTCGTTTTCTTCAAGCTTGGAAAAAACAATGAATATATCTGACTGTGGTTTAGAATTCATCTAATTTCAACAACATACTTATTGTTATCTGGAAAAACACATGTTTCCCACACCTCTGGAAACTGATATTGAGTGACAAGGAATGTTGCCATCAAGCATGATTTTTCCTTGACTATTTGGTTTACAAAATTACCACATGAGTAAATATTAATTTCGGTAAAACAGTTTTAGCCTCTGTTTACTTTTGAAATCTATCCAACTGATGATTATCATTTGTATAAAGAAGTTCTGTATTTTAACACGTCCACATTTCTTATCCCAACAAACAATATGCTGGGTTTCAGCAATTCGTTTCCTGTCACAGAAGCTGTTTCACCTGCTGAGTTCTACTAGCAAATTATTTTTTGCTCCAGATTCCAGTGTTTGCAATCTCTTTTGTCTCCTCATTTCTTACTCTTTGGTTGAACTTGTAATCCCATTTTCACATCCTGTGATGAATCACAATAAAGGTTGCAGCATTTTAGGAAGAATAGTGCATAGAGGATGTAGTTTTTAATTGGTGCTGCTTCATGTAAAGTATGAATATGACTGGAGAGTTTGACATATAGCAGGAAAGCTGGATGTGATTTGATAGGTGATAGTGTAATCAAGGATATAGGGAAACAAGGGAATTTTAAGGTTTGTAAAGTCAAAGGTACCCTTTTTAAGGGTAGGCTGATATTGGTGGATTCAAGAATATCTGCAACCTTCAAACTTCCTATAATATACATTCAGTGGCCACTTTATTTGGTATAGGAATGTATGATAGGTTCAAAAGGTACGTTTAATGTCAGAGAAATGTATACAATATATATCTTGAAATTCTTTTTCTTCACAAACATCCACTTAAGCAGAGGAATGCCCCAAAGAATGAATGACAGTTAAATGCTAGAACCTGAAAGTTCCCCCAGCTCCCCTCCCCACACATAAGCAGCAGCAAAGCAATGAACCCCACCCCACCAGCACCCTCCACTGAGCACTCAAGTGTGCAGCAATAAAGACAGACTTGCAGTACCTCAAAGACTACTCGTTCACCTGGTAATTCTCTTCCCCCTAATAAGGGAAAAAGAAGTGTCCCTGTATCACAGTGAGAGGGGAGACATAACAAACAACTTTCTGATATATGGTGTTAAAAAATCTGTTGCGTCACTTTTTCCGAGCTCTGCAACCAGAGAATTGATCTGGGAAAGGCTCAGGTCTCTGGACACAGAGCCGCCAGCTAACCTGCTGCTTCTGATGTTCTGTGTTCTTCCATAATGCCTCAAGGATACCAGCCTTGAATCAGCCCGTCTCCAGAGTCATGCAAATCCAGCACCCTGAAGGCGTGCTACTCTTCCAGGCCACGTCCTTGGGATATAAAAAAGTGGCCGGTCGTGAGGCCGTGAGAGAGGGTCCCATTCCTGCAAAGAACCAAAGCCAGAGTCTTCAAAAGAACCTTGAAAGGGAAAAAAGAGATATCAAAGATAGAATTAGAGTTGTTTCCAAAGATGCAAGAGTTGCTGTTTAGTGCCATCTTGACTTTGCTCTGCCCTCCGTTTCTAATAATGGGCAACTGAGTGTTTGCTCATGGTTTTTGGCTGCTGTAACAGATCTATTTCAAGGTGTAAGGTGTTGTGTGTTCAGAGATGCTCTTCTGTACACCACTGATGTAATGCATAGCTATTTGAGTTACTGTCACCTTCCCATCGGCTTCAATCATTTTGGCCATTATCCTACCTCTCATTAATCAGGTGTTTATGCCTTCAGTGCTGCCACTTGCTGGTTATTTCTTTCCTGGTTGTCCTCATTTTGTGCAAACCTGCCTTCTGCTTACTCAAGAAAAACAAGGAACGAAAGATCACTAAAATTAAATAACAAAAACAAAGAAAGAAACTAAGAAGAAAATCTATTACATGCAGGTTTCATTGACAAAGGATTAATAATTATTACATGAAACAATTTAGGGCATCACACTCTGGTTTAATATCACTGGCATATGTTATTTTGGAATAGCAATACATTGCAATGCACACATTAAGTTAGTGCAAATTGAAAGCAAAAATAGAGGAAAAAATAGTGTGAATTCATTGTGCATTCAGAAATCTGATGGTAGTGGGTCATAACAAAACTGAGTGAGTGGCTCGTGCAATAAAAAAATGTGGCAAAGCATTTGATCTGTTGTAATTCATGAATTAATTATTTTTCCCAATAGATTCCAGGGTTTTGTGAAGATGGCTTTGGTACTCAGCTTCCAAATGTTCACGGGGTTGTGAACTGTGATGTACTAGCTAGTTACAAGTCAGTTTATCGTATCTGCTTTGGATTTGCTGTCTTCTTCTTTCTCTTCTCTGTGCTTTTGATCAATGTGAAAACGAGCAGAGATCCCAGAGCTGCAGTACATAACGGGTAAGTGCTGAAAGTTATATTATTGGTTTACGATTTAGAAGTAAAATAAAGTAGTTAAAGTTTTTAAAAATCTTGAATCATTTTTTGTTATTGTTTTCACTGATTCTATTTCTAGTCTTGCCTAATCCGTAGTAATATTATAACATTGTTCTGATGTAGATTGACAGGAAGGTTCATGTATTTATTAATGAAAATTGTTTTTTAAAAAAAGTTGTTCCTGGTTAAGTGTGTGAAGTGTTCTTGAATGTTTTGAAGAGCATTCAGGAGTGCTGTTAGTGTTAACCAGACTTGATGGAGACAGGCTGTCTGGATAGTGGAAGTTGGGCAAGGTGTGCTGTGTTACTTTTAGCAAAATGTGACAGATTCATGACATGATTCAGTGGGGTGGTAGTAGGTGAGAAATTCATTTACCTGCCTATAGATCATCTCTGTCTTGGGCTGTCAATTTTACCATGTTGGTAAGTCCTGGAGCTTCTTGGTTATCCTTTCTCCATTGGATTTGAAAGTGGTCATGTTGAGTTTAATGCTTTTAAACACCTACAATCTCATCTTACTCCAAACTCCTTCCCCCCTCCCCCCCCACTGTTTTTCAGAGCTGTATTTGTGTTTATTTTCATGGTGTATCTGGAAAATTTGAAGTTATTCTACTAGCCAATTTTACTTGATTTTGCTTTTGACAGATTCTGGTTCTTCAAAGTAGCTGGCACTATAGCTATTATAGTAGGAGCCTTTTATATCCCTGAAGGACCTTTTACAAAAGGTAAAGAGCACTCTTGGTGAAAAATATACTAGTTATTTATACTTTATTAAGTCGGTTGTTAAGATAAATAAAATAATGTCTTACATTAAGAGTGAAGTTTTAACTTAAAGGCTTTATATTACAATTAATTATAATGAATTAAGATATAATTTCTGATGAGTTCAAAGATGTATTTGTTCATTGTTTAGAACCACTAAACAATAGAATCATAGAGTTGTGTAGCAGTGAACTGCGACTATGGCGACCTTCATATCTATATTAATCCACTTACCTGCACTAATTCTATATCCCTCTATGCTCTACTCATTCATGCACCTATTAAGTTGCCTTTAAAATTTGTAACTGTTTCTGCTACCATCACCTCTGGCAGGTCAATCCAGGTGCCAAATACTTTGTGTGAAAAAGATTATCCCTCAGCTTCCCTGTTAAATCATCCGCCTCTCACTTTATACCAATGGCCTTTAGTTTCAGGTGCTTCTGCCAAAGGCAGCAGATTCTGAGTACTTACCCTTTCTATGTTTCTCATAATTTTACATATTTATAATGATTCCTGTATTGGAAGGAGCGTTCTTATTTATGTCAGATTAGTGGATTTGATGAGTTCCATTAGAAGTCTGAGTGCAAAATAATTGCACATTTTCCAATCTGTCAGTAGTTTTCTTTACACATTTGCAGCCTTTTTCTCCCTTCGCTCCTTACACTCAGTAGAAAGAACTGGAATATTTAAATTCATTTGTGGTGTTCCACCCCTATAATTCAAAAAATTCTGAACGTTTGTAGCTAGCTATTTAGAGCTTATGTACATCAGCTCATCTTTCTTTCTTTCTAAATCTTTTTATTAATATTAGTAATATGGACAGAATACAGATGATATATTGATAAAGAAATTACCAACATACACATTCCATTACATATGAAAAAAAAACATACATAATAGTTACAATATAAATGAGTTTACCAAGACATAAGCCATAAGATATATGTATGGACATAGCAAATCTAAATATTTCATAATGTATAATATAAAAAAAACAGAAAAAAGAAAGAAAAAAAAACAAAAAAAAATTTATATAATGCAGAACTAGCTAATCTAATCTAATAACTATAACTAATAAGTAATATAAAAGAAAAAAAACAAAAGAGAAGGAAAAAAAAAAGCAGGCTGTTTATAATATCTCACAAAAATAAGTATTCATCAATGCCGTCACTTCCGGTCCTCTCAAAATACATAAGCTGAAAGCTGGGAAATCAAATGAACTTGGCACAGGGTCATATTACATCATATGAAAATGTTGAATAAATGGTCTCCATAACTTTTCAAATTTAATAGAAGTCTCAAAAGTACCACTTCTAATTTTTTCTAAATTTAAACATAACATAGTTTGAGAGAACCAATTAAATACAGTGGGAGGATCAATTTCTTTCCAATTCAACAATATAGATCTTCTAGCCATCAGAGTTAGAAATGCAATCATTCGACGGGCTGAAGAAGATAAATGCTGTGAATCTAACATTGGTAAACCAAAAATTGCGGTAATAGGATGAGGTTGTAAATCAATATTCAAAACCGCAGAAATAATATCAAAAATATCTTTCCAATATTTCTCCAAAAATGAACACGACCAAAACATGTGAGTTAAAGACGCAATTTCAGAATGACATCTATCACAAATAGGACTTATATGAGAGTAAAAATGAGCTAATTTATCCTTGGACATATGGGTCCTATGCACAACCTTAAATTGTATTAGTGAATGTTTGGCACATAACGATGATGTATTAACTAATTGAAGAATTCTATCCCAATTCTCACTAGAAATACTAAAACTAAGCTCTCTTTCCCAATCCTGTTTAGTCTTATAAAGGGACTCTGAACGTATCTTCATAATTATATTATAAAGTTTTGAAATAAGCCCTTTTTGAAAAGGGTCTAATTCAAATAAACTCTCCAAAGTATCTGAAGGCACAAAATTTGGAAATGTAGAGAGTACAGAACTTAAAAAATGTCTAATCTGTAAATATCTAAAAAAAATGAAATCTCGGCAAGTTATATTTGTTGGATAATTGTTCAAAAGACATGAAACAATTATCTAAAAATAAATCAGAAAATCTTAGTAATCCCTTAGTTTTCCAAGCTGAATAAGCTTGATCTATAATGGAAGGGTGAAAAAAACAATTAGATACAATAGGACTATTTAAAACGAATTGAGTCAACCCAAAAAATCTCCGAAATTGAAACCATATACGCAATGTATGTTTAACTATCGGGTTGTCAATTTGTTTCGGCAATTTAGAAAGAGCAAAAGGGAGAGAAGTCCCTAAAATAGAACCCAAAGCATAAGCTGATACCGATTTAGTTTCTAAACTCACCCAACAAGGGCCAAAAGATCCACCCCCATCTTTCAACCAACATAACAAATATCTAATATTAACTGCCCAATAGTAAAATCTGAAATTAGGTAATGCTAACCCGCCTTCCTTTTTTGTCTTCTGTAAATATGTTTTACCTAACCTGGGATTTTTGTACTGCCATATATATGAAGAAATTTTAGAGTCAACATTAGTAAAAAAAGATTTCGGGATAAAAATTGGTATCGCTTGAAAAATATATAAAAACTTAGGTAAAAAAACCATCTTAATAGCATTAATCCTACCTATTAGGGATAGAGACAAAGGTGACCACTTAGTAAACAAACCTTTAATCTGATCAATTAAGGGTAAAAAATTAAATCTAAATAAATCTTTATGGTTTTTTGTGATTTTGATCCCTAAATAAGTAAAAGAGTCATTAACTAATTTAAAGGGTAAATTTCCATAAATTGGGACCCGTTTATTCAATGGAAACAATTCACTTTTATTAAGATTTAACCTATACCCAGAAAACTCACTAAATTGAGCCAATAATGATAAAACTGCTGGAATGAATTTCTCCGGGTTAGAAATGAATAGTAATAAATCATCTGCATACAAAGATAACTTATGAATATCTGTCCCACGATTAATACCCAAAATATCCTGTGATTGTCTGATGGCAATTGCCAAAGGTTCTAAGGCAATGTTAAATGGTAATGGACTAAGAGGACATCCCTGTCTAGTGCCCCGAAATAGGCGAAAAAAGGGAGATCTTTGATTATTGGTAACCACTGAGGCTACCGGAGTATGATAAATCAATTTAATCCATGATATAAATATCGGACTAAAATTAAACTTCTCCAACACATTAAATAAGTAAGGCCATTCAACTCTGTCAAATGCTTTCTCCGCATCTAATGAAATCACGCATTCTGAAGTATCATGTGAGGGAGTATAAACAATATTCAACAATCTCCTAATGTTAAAAAAAGAATAACGATTTTTAATAAAGCCAGTTTGATCATCTGAAATAATTTTGGGTAATACCTTCTCCAATCTAGATGCCAGTAACTTAGAAAAAATCTTGGAGTCTACATTCAATAAAGATATAGGTCTATAAGAAGCACAATTAGTAGGGTCTTTATCTTTCTTCAATATTAGAGAAATGGAAGCTCTATAAAAAGATTGTGGCAAATTCCCTAATCTAATGGCCTCCTCAAAAACCTTACCTAACCAAGGGGAAAGAGTAGCGGAAAAAAATTTAAAAAATTCAACTGTATAACCATCTGGACCCGGTGCTTTCCCAGAATTCATTGAGGAAATAGCCCCCTTAATTTCTACATCCGTAATAGGAGTATCCAATATCAAAAGATCATCAGATGATAACCTTGGAAAATTTAATTTTCCAAGAAAATCAGACATGGTATTATAATCTTGAAGAAATTCAGATTGATACAGGGAGGTATAGAAATCTTGAAATGCCTTATTTATCTCATCATGATTAACGGTCAGATTTCCATTCTGCTGACCAATCTTAGTGATTTGACGTTTAACCAGAGCATTCTTCAATTGACTAGCTAACAGTTTACCAGATTTATCACTATGTATATAAAAATCAGATTTAGTTTTCATTAATTGATTTTCAATCGAGGATGTAAGTAATAAACTATGTTCCATTTGAAGTTCAACCCTTTGTTTATAAAGCTCCTTACTAGGAGCAATCGAATATTTCTTATCAATCTCTTTAATTTTATCAACCAATAAAAGAGTTTCCATCTTGATACGTTTCCTCAAACCAACAGAATAAGAAATAATCTGTCCACGTACATAAGCTTTAAAAGTGTCCCAAAGTGTTCCGCAGGAAATATCATCTGTAGAATTAGTTGAGAAGAAGAAGTCGATCTGCTCCTCCATAAATTTTATAAAGTCAGAGTCTTGCAACAAGGTAGAGTCAAATCGCCATTGTCTAGCATTAGAAGCTGTATCCGTAAATTTCATAGAAAGTAATAACGGAGCATGATCAGAGATAGCTATAATATCATAGTTACAACCGATTACCAATGGAATAAAACAAGAGTCTACAAAAAAATAATGAATTCTTGAATAAGAGTGATAAACATGTGAGAAAAAAGAAAACTCTTTGTCATTAGGATACCGGAATCTCCAAATATCAAAAACTCCATTGTCAGTCAAAAAAGAGTTAATACAAGTGGCCGACTTATTAGGTAAAGTCTGAATAGATAAAGATTTATCCATCAGAGGATTTAAACAACAATTAAAGTCACCACCCATTATTAACTTATATTCGTTTAGATTGGGTAAAGGAGTAAATAAAGACTTAAAAAAGTCAGGACAATCCACATTTGGAGCATAAACATTAACCAAAGCAACCTTTTTATTACAAAGTAAACCCGTAAATAACAAAAATCTGCCATTCGGATCCGAAAAAATATCATGTTGAACAAATGAAATAGAGGAGTCAATAAAAATTGAAACTCCTTTTACTTTAGCATTCGAATTTGCGTGATACTGTTGACCCCGCCAAAATCTAAAAAAACGAAATTTGTCCTCCCTCCTCACATGAGTTTCTTGTACAAAAATGATATGAGCATTAAGTCTTTGGAATACTTTGAAAATCTTCTTTCGTTTAATTGGATGATTTAAACCATTAGTATTCCAAGACACAAAATTAGTGGTCTGAGCCATAATTCTATAATCAACCCTTTGGTATAGAAAGGGTTAACCAACTTATAAACTCATGCACCCGGAAGAGGAACAAAAGTAGTGAGAAGACCCGGAAGTGACGACAACACAGACATATTTGAAATTCAAAAACAGCCCGAATAAAAAAAACTAACACAAACTGGTACAAAAAAAATAGAATTAGAAAACAGACCATCCCCCCACCCCCCGAGAAAAAGCCAAAATATGACTTAAAAAGAGAAAAAGTAAGACTAATCCTACCCCCATGTCAGCTGAAGAACACTCCATATAAAAAGGATATATATAAAAGAATCACCCCAACTTTAAAAATAAAATCACTATAATAAAAACCATATTTCTAAGTATAGTTAGTTGTAAAAAGAATAAAAATATAATCACTAAAAAACAATTATAACTCGGGCTCTGGCCCAGACAAAACAAAAAATATTTAAGCTAAGATAAGCGATGCATTGTACGGAAGAAACGCGAAAAATATAAACATAATACCATCTTAAGCAAAACCAAAAATCTTTTCCAAAAAACCACCATCTAAATCAAGGAAAAATTTACCTTCAAAGAATTAAAAACATACCTTCGAAGAAACAAAGTTAATAGACAAGTATGTAGTTAAATGATTAAAGTGTATAAGGCAAAACAATTAACATGACGCAAACACACTTTAACTTGAGTATAAAGTGTAGGATGAACCTACACCAATAACCAGATTATAATTCTGGTTTAAGAGATCGAGAACCATCTTACACGATCAGAATCATTCATTTATTAAAGACTGGTGTCTGTAACAGTAGGGAAGTTCTCCTCCAGATATTTTCTCGCTTCTGAAGTTGAAAGGAAAACTTGTCGAGGAGCATTCGACGGAGAAATTCGAAGCTTCGCAGGGTATAAAAGCGCAGGTTTCAGATTTTTCTCATAACATTCAGCCGTCAACGGTTTAAAAAGAAGCCTTCTTTTTAAAAGATCTGAACTAAAATCTTCGATCAGGCGGAAGCAAAAATCTTTGATTTTAATCATTCCTACCCGACGAGCTGCTCTTATAACTTGTTCTTTGTCATGTACATAATGGAACCGGACAATTACCCCCGAAGGTTTGTCTGTAACACTCAGTGATCGACGCCAAATTCTATGTGCCCGATCCAATAAAGGGGGGTTATTCGGGAAAATCGTCGGAAACGCTTCTTTTAAAAGTTGAGCAAAATATTTCGAAGGGTCATCTTTTTCTATGCCGTCTGGAAGACCAAGTATACGTAAGTTCTGTCTTCTGGACCGATTCTCAAAATCGTCACTCTTGGCTTTAAGGGCTTCCATCAGCTTAATGGTTGAAATTAAATCCTGTTGCAGTTTTCCAATAGTCAAATCTCGCTTCCGAGCTTCTTCTTGCAGAGACGCAATAAGAGCTTGTTGCTGTTTAATTACTAAATCCGTCTTAACCATGTACTCTTGAAAAGCCTTTATATCTTCTTTAAAAAATTGTTGTAGTTCAGCAAATTTTTTATCCAAAACCTCCATAAACAATTCAAAAGTTAATTGTGTTTGTTGTGTCGGAGCCTGCTTTTTTCCGTTACCATTCGGATTACGTCCGGGATCCCGTCCCTTAGACCTGAGAGACATTTCTGTTTGCATATCTTCAAAAGTTCACAACAAACTCTTGGCAGTAAATCCAAAAAAAAAGAATAAAGAAACTTTTGGTATAGGTAAAAATAAGCTGAATAAGGGTGATCAAAGGTTAAAAAAAGTAAAGGTTATGGAGCGAATCCAAAATGGTACTCACTCCATGAGCGTCTCCAGCTGACTCCCCATCAGCTCATCTGGTATCCTCCCCAATCAGATAAGCAGGTGTATACCAAGCTTTACATAACTAAAATTTATAACTCAAGATTTTAACGTCCTTTATTGTTGATCTTTCTTGTTAACTGCTCTTTTTCACTCCTCTGATGTGTCACCTTGACTTCTTTGATCTATCTATCTCCCCCCCTTCATCTGTCTTTTCGCTTATTGACCCTTTTAATTGATTGTAACATCTATTACTTCTCAATACATATCTGTTAAACTTGCAGATACTTTTTCTTTTTCTTGGTTACGATCTCTGAACTTTCATGACTTCCTGAGCATAAGACCACAATCAGGAAGGACAGGCAGCAACACCTCTGTCATGATTATTGTCAACACTGGCACCCCACAAATTTGCATCCTCCTCCCCCTCCTACACTATTCCCTGTACAGTTATGATGGTGACCAGATTCTACTCGCAATATGCGGATGATGCCGTGTTGTTGGTTGTATTTCAAATAATGAGTCCGAGTACAGGAAGTAGACATGGAGCCATAACAGCAATAACCTTTCCTTCAATGTCAAAACAAAAGAGCTGGTCATTGACTTCAGGAACAGTGAGGATGCATTTGGTGTTGGGGTCGATAGTTTCAGGTTTCTAAGAGTGAACATCACCAATACCCTGTTCTGGTTCAACCACATTGATGCCATGGTCAAAAAAATCTTACCAGCACCTATCCTTTCTCAGGAGGTTTAAGAAATCTAGTATTCCATTTGACCCTCCCCGATTTTGTTTTTTAATTGATTCATCATAGAAAGCATCCTCTTCGAATGCATTACTGTGTGGTATGGCAGCTGCTCTGCTCATGAGTGCAATAAACCGTAGAAAATTATGGACACAACTCAGCACATCACGAAAACCAGCCTCCCCACTGTGGATTTTGTCTAGTTTTCTTGCTGTCTTGATAAAAGCTGTCAGCATAGTCAGTGATTTCTCCCACCCTGAACATTGTCTTCTCTCCTCCTCTCCTCCCCCATCAGTCATTGGGAAGAATATACAAAAGACTGAAGGCATGTTCCACCAGATTCGTGGACAGCTTCTATCACGCTGTAATAAAACTAATGTTTCCCTAGTATGATAAGATAAACTCTTGACCTCATCATAATTTTCCTTACAGCGACCTTGCAACTTGTTAGCTACTTGTACTGTGTTTTCTCTGTATCGTAATCCTTTATTTGGCACCGTGATATTTCTTTACCTTGTACCACCTCATTGCACTTTTGTAATGAATTGATTTTTATGGGTGGTGTGCAAGACAAACTTTTCATTGTACCTTGGTACATGTGATAATAATAAGCTAATTTACCTGTACTCCTCTGCCCGTTTGATGCCTAGTGTGTTCTGTCCCCTGGACCCCAGTTGCTGTCTTACTTCATTTGCAAGACTACTTTTGATAATATGGTTATCAAGGTTTTGATAACCTTGTGCAGAAGCACAAGGATTACAAATAAGATTTAAGGAAAGACAAGTGCAACTCAGTAAGAGTGAAAGTGAAATGAGAGAGGCATGAGGGAAAAGGTGCAAAGAAAGACTTCGATATTGAGCTTTCAATTCATTAAATTTATTTTTCTCTCTCCATTAGCTTTATTTGTCATTGGTACATGTGGTGCATTCTGCTTCATACTGATCCAGTTGGTTTTGCTGATAGATTTTGCTCATTCTTGGAATGAGTCATGGGTGGGAAAGATGGAGGATGGGAATTCCAAATGCTGGTATGCAGGTATGTGAATGAAAATCTATTTGCAGTGAACAGTTATGAATATTTGTTTAAAGCTTTTTTTGGAATTGACATTTGATGAGTGGGGATTATCAATAGTTCATGTAAAATAATGTTTGTTAATGTAGATAAATATGACTGCAGGCAGATGGAAAAGGCATTAAAAGAAAACAAAGTACTCTGCAGATGCTGTGGTCAAAGCAACACGTACAACAAGCTGGAGGAACTCAGCAGGCCGGGTGGCATCGGTGGAAATGAAGTCAACGTTTCAGGCCGAGACCTTTCATCAGGACTGGAGAGGGAGGTGGCAGAGGCCCTATAAAGAAAGTGGGGGGAGGGTTGGAAGGAGAAGGCTGGTAGGTGCCAAGTGAAAAACCAGTAAAAGGAAAGATCAAGGGGTGGGAGAGGGGATAGACAGGAAAGGTGAAGAAGGAATGTAAGGGGAAAGCCCTATGTGTAGTAAAAGAAGGCAGACTCATGAGAGGTGATAGGCAACTGGAGTAGGAGGCAGAGTGAAACTAGGAAGGGAGAGGGAGGGAATTTGCTTCCTTTACTCCCATGATGAGGCTAAACTCAGGTTGGAGGAGCAACACCTCATATACCTTCTGGGTAGTCTCCAGCCCCTTGGCATAAACATTGAATTCTCAAACTTCCGGTAATTCTCTCCTTCTCCCATCTCAGTTTCACTCTGCCTCCTCCTCCAACTGTCTATCAGCTCTCTCATGATTCTGCCTTCTCCTGTCTGCTTTCCCCTTACATTCCTTTTTCACCTTTCCTGCCTTTATCCTCCCTACTTCCCCTCCCCCACCCTGTGATCTTTCCACCCTGCCTCCACCTTCTTTATAGGGCCCCTGCCCCCTCCCTCTTCAGTCCTGACGAAGGTTCTCAGCCCGAAACGTTGACTGTTTCCACGGATGCTGCCCGACCTGCTGCGTTCCTCCAGCTTGTTGTATGTGTTGCATTAAAAGAAAAACTCCTTAAAGTTCCAAAAACTATATGATAAAAATTTCAATGAATGCGTTCACAGTTAATAGTGCTAGTGTGAACAAATTGTTTATTTTGTCATCCATTTTATGTTATCCACTTCAAACTTAGTTGGACCTAATAAAATGCTAAGAGTCCACTGTACAAGTTGTGCTAGTCTTACAGAAAATAAATTGTTGTTGTCTTAAAAATTATAAGAATAAAATTCAGTTTAAAGCCATAATGAGTTAGAAAATTGAGATTTTTCATTTTACTTTACAAATGTTCCAACTTTCTTTAATAACAGCTCAATCTAGCCTGTTTTTCTCTCTATTTTGCTACATGAGCTGTTTATCTGAAAAATTCTCAATTCTCCTTATCTGAGGATTACTATATTTAAAAAAAGCCTTTTGTTTACTTTTTTGGTATATACAATTAACATTGTAATGTACAGTACTATTTCAATCTTGTTAATTATTAAGGAAAAGCAATGATGGTATTTCCCTCTTGGATTGAAATTTGCAATGCATCCTTTGGTTGAACTGAATTTTAATTTTATTTTGTTATAATACAATTTGCTTCTCGGTTTTATTTTTGCAGCTTTGGTCTCCATTACCAGCCTGAATTACATTTTGTCTTTCATTGCAATTGTGCTTTTCTATGTATATTATACCACACCTGGAGGATGTGTTGAGAACAAATTCTTCATTAGCTTCAACATGATATTTTGCATTGCTCTTTCTGTTGTTTCTATTCTTCCAAAAATACAGGTAAGAATAAGCATGTTCTGTTTGCTTGTGTAGCATCTTGTTAACCTGCTGCACACTAATGTGACAGTCAATGCCCTTTTTTTTTATCCTGAAGTTAACTGCTTCAAAACTCCCGAGTGAATACCTTTGCCCAGATTTTCTTTGTTTATCTCAAATTCAAAGTTGGACTGAGATTTTTTTTTTGAGAAAAGTTCTTGAATTGAGAACCATTTGGAACATAATAGGACATATCCACAAAGTGAAATATTCTTGGAGCCAATTTTAACATTAGGTGAATTCTTAGAGGTCCCAAACATTATACAAAGTGTAATTATCACATAACACTCACAATTAGTCAAAAAATATTCCCAGTAGTTTGCATAACAAAGAATTTTGCTTGATATATTTTATTACTCGATTCCCCTGTGTAGTCTGAAGTATGTTGGTCATCTTTCCTCTTCCTGAAGTCAACAATTAACTCTAGTTTTGCTGATGTTAAGTTAGAGGTTGTCTTTGTGTCACCACTCAACCATCTTAGCTGTCTCATCGTCACCTGTGATTGGTCCAACGTCTCATTGACGAACGTGAAGATGGCTTTGGAGCTGTGCTTAGCCACATACACAGTTGTGTGTACAGAGAGTAGAGCAAGCAGCTAAGTAAGCTATCAGGGTCGATAAGTGGGAACCAGTGGATATAATGTATTTGGATTTACAAGTTAGTAAAATAGGAAGACAAGGTAATATATAGGTATAAATTGAATATTGATTAATGAAATAGAAGAGTAAGCTTGTCAGTGTTTGATTAGCTTACTGCTGTGTGCATAAAGGATAAGTAATAGAACACTAGCTATTAACAATGGATGAAAAGGTTAAATATAAGGTATCCAAGTTTTCTGATAATTCAAAGCTGATGCTAGCCTTGTGTCTGGATATGCATGGAAGCTTCAAGAGATGTAGCCTTGGTGACTAATTAGAAAAGGGCATGATTTATCAAATCTTAAGATGGATGAAAAAATAAACAGAACTTTTTAAAAATTGAGAGGTAACTGGCTGTGGGATTTGTACGCTGATTGCTAGAAGTAAATATGCAGATACGGCAAGTCATTTGGAAGGCAAAAATGTTTATCATAATATTGCAAAGGTAAAAGCCTTTTGCTCCATCTATATAGAACTGGAATACTGTATATAAATCTAGTCAACCTACCAAAGCAAGAGTGTTCTTGTGATAAGAGAATGTTCAGCAAAGATTGTTTTCTGGGTTTATACTTGTTCTTTTAAAATTAGATCTATTCAGAGATGAGAGGAATGTGATGATCTCATTGGAACATACTGAGCCTTACAAGGTGGATGTTTCTTGTCTTATCCCTGGACACAATAAGTCTGATTTTAAAAGAACAAGTACTATTGTGTCTAAAACCACAGGTCATAGTAACAAAATATGGATCAACCATTCATAAAATCAATAAAATGTCTTTGCCCACAAGGCAAGTGTACCACCAAGGTTCATTTGCTGAGTGTATTCCAAATGGAGGTTGATAGATTTTAATACATCAATTGAATTGAGGATTAATGTAGGAAAGTAGCCTGAGAGGTAAAAGGTAATCTATATTGTTAATGAATGGTAGAGCAAGTACAAGGGTCAAATAATTTTCTTTGACTTCTACTCTTTAAAGTTCTTATGACCTGTTGCAGTTTTCCATTTCTTTGGATTAATATATCTTCCAAGGATTTTTTTAAATAAATTGAATTGATTCTGTTAGGGTTTAAAATATTTAAGCCATATTTTGAATGTCTTTCTTAAATATTATTGCTGTTGTTTTTTTCATCTGTAGGAAGCGCAACCTCGGTCTGGTCTTCTTCAGTCTTCAGTCATTACCCTGTATACAATGTATCTCACATGGTCTGCAATGTCAAATGAGCCTGGTAAGTGCTTGTGTGTTTTGCCAGATAATGATTCATATGTTTTTAATTTGTAACATTGAATCTGAAATTTATGAATGAAGATGTTTTCTTTGTGTTGGCATTACAAATTCAAATGTGCAAAATGCATTATTTAAGACAGGAAAAAGATTCAAATAAATAATTTTTATTAAAATTCAAACCAAATTTTAGGTGTAATAGTTTTTTTCCTGTCTGAGTAAGTATCAAATATCAGTTTTTCTAAAGATTATTTTTCTGTGTTCCTCTCTGGGGGTTTCAACACGATGGACTTCAGTATTTTCCTCATTAATGTATCCTGTATGATGCATGTCCCCCACACTGCACACTGGAAAGCGTATGCTTGATCTTCCTGTGCTTGTGATATCAGAATGGTAAACACTTCTTGCTCCACCTAGGAAAATGTTAACAGAGGTGAAGTTGTCTGGGAAGATGTAGCTACTCTTTTCTGTTGCTGACTCCTCAGGGCTGGTGTGTTCCCCTGACTTCCCCATCCTGAAGTCCACCTTGGATTTCATAGTCTTGCTGATGTTGTGCTACATTATTGTTGTGATTTTTAGTAAATTTTTGACAGTTTTTGGAATTTTTCCTTTGATTTGACATGATGCACAATGTTCTGTAGATTACCTCAAAAATCGTATTTCAATATCTTTTAAATTGGAAAATGAGATGGTAAAATGTGGGGGCTGAATACTTTTTCAAGGCACTGTAGACCGTATTTGAGATGTGCCTAGCCATGCAGTCATGAGAGTAGACAAAGTAGAGCAGTGCATTAAACATGCATACATGAGTTATGCTTGTGTTGTTTGTAAGTGAGGAAATATTGATACTGATCTGCACCGACGTGGGTTTCTTGATAAGAAAGTTGAGGATCTAATTGCAGAGCAAGGTACAGAGGCCCAGAATTTGAAGTTTTATTACTGAGGGGATGATACTGTTGAAATATCGAGTTGTAGTAATAAACAACAGCCTGAAGTATGTTTTGCTGTTGGCCTGTTGTTCTAGAGCCAAGTGGGGAGCCAGTGATATTGTGTATGCTGTAGACCCATTGTGATGGTAGGCAAATTGCAGTGGGTCCAGGTCCTTGCTTAAGCAGGAATTAATTTCAGTTGTTGTGGCAGCTCACCCTACTCTTCTTGGGTACTGGTATAATTTATGCCCTTTTGAAGAAGATGGGAACCTCTGGCTGATTGAAAATGTCCTTAAACACTCCAGTTGGTCGGCATAGATTTTCAGTACCCTGGCAAGTACACATTTGGGGCCTGTGACTTGTAAAGGTTCACCCTCTTCAAGGATGTTCTGCTGTTGGCCTTTGAGACAGATCATAGGGTCATCATATATTAAGGAATTTGCACAAGTGTGTTTTTTTTTTCCTTTGAAAACGTGCATAAAAGGCATTGAAATTGGGGAGTGAGGTATTGTTACTTATGTTGTTAGGCTTCTGCTTGCAAGAAGTAATGGCATGCAAACTCTGTCACAGCTGTTGTGCGTTCAGTTGTGTCTCTAACTTAACACTGGATTGCCTTTTCACTCTTACATACACCCTTCAATGTTAACATCCTACATGCTTCCGTCAATAACTTGTACTGTTTATTTATGCACTGACCTCTTGTATGTCAAATGAAGCTTTTTTTTGTAAATTTAAAAATGCTATCTATTAAGTTTGCTTTTAAAATTTTCAAAGGATTTGAGGAAATTTGACAAATATGATTTACCTTTCATAAAACAATTTTGACTAGATTTGATTATATTTGGCTTTTATGTGAATTACTGTGCTGCTCCTAATACTGCACCTAAAGTGACAGGTAAGACCATAAGAGATAGGAGCAGAATTTGGCCATTTTGGGTCATCATGTCTGCTTTGCCATTACATCGTGGCTGATACATTTTCCCTTGGAATCCTATTTTCCTGCCTTCTCCCTGTAACCTTTCATGCCCTGACTGATCAAGAACCTTAAATAAACTCAATTACCTGCCCTCCACAGCCGCCTTTGGCAAAGAATTCTGTATGTTCACCATGCTCTGGCAAAAGAAGTTCCTGCTTCTCTCTGTACAAATGGATGTCACTCTATTTTGAAACGGTACCCACTGGCTCTCAAGGCCTTTCAGCAATTGATTAGCTTCAGTTAAATTACCACTCCTTCTTCTAAATTCATCGCATACAGACCCAGAAACATCAAAAGCTCCTCATACGATAACCCTTTCATTCCCAGAATCATTGTCGTTAACTTTTTCTGAACCCTCTCCAGTGTCAGTACTTGTTTTTAGATAAGAGGCCCAAAACTGCTCACAATATTCCAAGTGAGGCCTCAGAAGTGCCTTTATAAAGCTTCAACAATGCATCCTTTCTTTTATATTCTCGTCCTCTTGAAATGAATGCTAACATTGCATTTGCCTTGCTCACCACAGACTCGAGCTGCAAATTAACCTTTAGGGAATCCTTGTGCAGGATTCCCTGCTCCTGACACTCTTGACCTCCAGTATACTGCTAGTGTCTTCCACAGTGAAGACAGATGCAAAATACTTATTTAGTTTGACTGTTATTTCCTTGTTCTCCATTACTACTTCTCTAGTATCATTTTCTAACAGTCTGATGTCTAATTTTTCCCCCTTTTACTTGTTATATATCTGAAAAAAAAACTTCTGTTATCCTCTTTGATATTATCCTCTAGATGTGATTATATCCTAGGCAGAAAGATCAGATTTACCTTCAACACTATACATGTATTTGCCAATGATTTTGTGACAGAGTTCATGGAGCTACTGATAGCAGAGACTTTTTCATTCAAATTTGCTAAATATAGTTATTTAATCCACATTATTTGGGTCTTTTTAGCTACATTAAAGAAAAAATGCTCAACAGTCATTACAGCTTGATGGTCAATAGGTGTAAAGTTAATGTAAAGATTTCCTGGTGGTGTGGACCAAGCACTCTTTTACTGTAGTTTTATTTGAAAGATGTTGTGGCAGCAACATAGAAGGATAGATATGTTGTAATTTGTTCCAATGTTTCAATTTTGCTGCTTCACAATTATGTGAATGGCCTTTTAAATTTTTATATAAGTAGCTGCCACTGTGTCAAATGGGCAGGGAAGGAACTTGGGACGTAGCACTGATGCTAAAATGGGAGGGTGTTGTAGAAAGTAATTGGCAGGTATGTTGGCTGAGGAGTTGGACTGGTTAGTAGTTCGATAGAAGCATCTGTTGCGCCTCTGCTAAGATGCCTCATGGCTCATTATACAGTACATGTAGACAGCAACATATTTAAAATTGTTTAAGATTGAGTTCTTGTGTTTATTTTTCAGATGGAGAATGCAACCCCAACTTTATGGGCCTCATTAAAAATTTGGTCTTGCCCTCATCTGTTCTGGTCAACAGAACGGAGAAGTCATCTGTAGATCCTTCATCTCTAACTGGACCTCCAAGTACAGTGCAGTGGTGGGATGCACAGAATGTTGTTGGACTTATCCTCTTCATTTTATGTCTTTTATATTCAAGGTAAAGTTTAGGTTAGAACTTCATTTTAAATTATTGGTTTATTTGTGACCTCTGTCCATTTGCAGGGTCCTTAATTTGTGGGAATAGAAAGCAGTAATCAAAGTTGGAATATCCAACTTTTCTGAGAACCAAATGAAAAAATAAGATGACAGAATGAGGAAAATTGATATGGGTAAAAGAGCCATTTGTGGCTGAAAGGAAGAAAAGGAAAATAAAACATATCTAGTTTGTTAGATTTTTAATGGAAGATGAGATTAGACTGGGTAAATCCTTTGAGAAATAGACATGGTTGAGCCAGGGGCCAAGTGTTTTCTTGGTTCTTTGAAATTGATTTAGTTTAATGAAGAGAATTATTATTGAATACAATCAGACTCGAGGGGCCGAATGGTCTACTTCTGCACCTATTGTCTATTGTCAATCATGAAATGGTCCACTGTTAATTATAGTAATTTTATCTTCATAGCATTCGTACCTCAAACAACAGTCAGGTGAATAAACTTGCATTCTCAGCCAGTGAAGCTGTGGTGTTAGATGATTCATTGTCTGGAAGTGCTGTTGATGAACAGGGAAACGGCACAAGAAGAGTCCAGGATAATGAGCAGGATGGAGTCCAGTATAGTTATTCCTTCTTTCACTTCATGCTTTTCCTGGCTTCACTCTATATAATGATGACATTAACGAACTGGTACAGGTATGTAATTGCAAGGCAGCAAAGGACTTTCATTTTTTTCAACAGATGAAATATTTCTAACCAAGTACCTTTGATCTGGCTTGTTTTAAATATTGGTGTGAGAAGTGATTTACAGAGATTTTTATGATTGTCCAATTTAACATAATATGGGACTATATATTCCACTGGCAGATGTCCATCAAAGATTATCCATTATAGTTACTAGAAAAAACTTATGAAAACATTGTTAGCCTTTCAGTTCAAAGCAAATTTATTTTCATAGTAGATATATGTCACCATATACATCCTTGGGATTCATTTTCTTGTGGGTATACTCAATAAATTCAATAGTCATAATAAAACTAATGAAATACCACATTGACAGGGCGGACAACCAGTGTGCAAAAGATGACAAACTGTCCAAGTACTAAAAAAAATTAAAAGATAATAAATATCGAGAACATGAGACTAAGAGTCTATAGGCTGTGGGAACAGTTGGCTTATTGGACAAGTGAATTTGAGTGAAATTAACCCCTCTGGTTCGAGAGCCTGCTGGTTGAGGGGTAATAACTGTTCCTGAACCTGATGGTGTGAGTCCTGAGACGCTTGTACCACGTTCTTGATGGCAGTAGTCAGAAAAAAGTATGGCCTAGGTGGTGGGTGTCCCTGATGATGGATGCAAGGTAGTATTGAAGTGAAGCCCTGTTTACCTGTGTCACTTGATCTTACTTTGTAAGAGGTGATAGCATCCAAGCCCTGCCACAGCTGTCAAGTGCCCTTCGTTGATTCAAGTTTAGTCTAGAATTGATACTTAACCTGTGAGATGGCTTTCTGGAGATTCTACCTGGACTACTTGTAACTTTCTTGGTTGCCAGACTTGAAAGCCTCTGATCTGGCCCTAAGCAGATTGTAGATCTCATGATTTATTCAGGACTTCTGGTTAGGAAAGAGTCTGAATGATTTTTTGGGGACACAGTTTATGACAGTTTTTATGAAGTCTGTCAACTGTGGTGTATTCATTCAGACACACAGCTGAGTCCTTGAACACTGCCCAGTCCACTGACTCAAAGCAATCATGTAGCTGCTCTTCTGGCTCCTATGCCCACCTCTTTGTTATAGTCTCTGCCTCTATGCAGGTCTGGGAAAGACCAGGAAGTGATTAGATTTCCGAGTACGGTCTGGGCATGGTATGGTAGACATTCTTTTTCTTGGTATAGCAGTGGTCTAGTCTGTTGGGAATTTTGGTGCTACAGTTTATATGCTGGTGATAATTGGGCAAGGGTTTTGTCAAATAAGCCCGATTGAAATCCCTGACTACGATTTGAAAGGCATCAGTGTGAACTGTTTCTTATTTCGTGACAGCATCGTGCAATATCTCAAGTATCTGATTACAGTTGGCTAAAGGTTGCATGTAAACCTGCAGTCAAGATTATGGAGGAGATTTCAGTTGGTAAATAGGATGGTCGGCATTTGATAGGTGTTCGAGGTCGGGGGAACAGGAGTACGAAAAACTGCCACATTGGATCACCACAGAGTTTATCATGAAATTGCCTTTTCTAAATCAGCAGTTCAGCCCATCCTTTGTATCAAGAAGCCTTCAGGTCTAATAGTTGTATCTGGCATATTTTGAGTAAGCCATGTCTCAGTAAACTACTCACAATTTTTCATTTGTCTTCGATACAGCAATCTTGTCCTCTTGTCCTCTCTTGCAACTGCACATTTGCTAACGATGCTGGCTAGAGGAGGTTTCATACCTCAGCATTTCAGCGTGGCTTGGAGTTCTCCCCCCCCCCCCCCCCCCCCACCTGCTTTGCTTCTGGCCATGGCAATTAACCTTTGTCTGCTTAAAGGCGCTGTACCCTGTTTGCTTGAGAGATGTCCAGTGAATCCTTGAGAAGATTGTAAAATCTGTAGTTCATTATGTTGATTGAAAAATACATTGCTTAAAAGGAAATTATACGCTACAGATTGCAGTGAGTAATTTAAAAGGGGTATATTTAGAAGTATTGTACATGGCTTGCAAAATGTCGATGCAGTTCTCCAGTGCCATCTGTCAAATCTGTGGGCCTCAGATTGGTCTCTTATTCTGCTTCTCTCTCCATCCTTCCCCAGAACACCTCTGTTTCTTACCTTCCCTATTTCCTCTCTCTGCCATTCCACCACTCATGGGTATTTCTTGAATAATTGGACTTAACTGTGTCACAGGTTGCACAGTTTTTCTCTATAATGCCATGGCTGTAAACCAGTAATGGTAGGCCTTAATTGCTCATTTCTGTTCAACTGCTGAAAAGACCACTGAGAGACCATGTATGATTTGGCTAGAACTCCAAAATGAAATTGAATTCAAGGAAAAAACGCCCTCTCTTAAAATATCAAATGAAAATGCAATTCCAGTATTTAGTTAGACTCTATATTTCCAGGAGTTTCATGGAAGTAAATTAGATGTCTGCCCAAAATACACACAGTGTTGTAGGAACTCAGAAGACCAAGCAGCATTTGTGGAAAATTGTAAACAGTCGACGTTTCAGGCTAAGAACTCATGGAAGTAAAATAAGATGGCCACCCAAAATATTTGGCTCAGCTTACCAAATTAATTGAAGATATGAGGCTAGATATTGTTTCTTTCCATTACAGAATAAGAGAGTAACTTCATCATACTAATTTCCTTTAACCTAGTCCCCAGAATCTTTATTAGACTCCCAAAATTTTCAATGAATTTCTGGCTTTAAACATAAAATAAACCAACTATTCAATATTTATTTTATGAACTGGAGCTGTATTTCAAAAACCACTAAAATAATAACAAAACTTTAAAAATGCATAATTTGATTAGCTATAGCTGGAAATTTATTGCATCTTTTAAAGATCTCACAACCTGCAAAGTTTCTCATGCAATTTACTTTGAAGATCTTGATGTTAGGAAAAATACACAGATTTGTATGTTGCAAACAGGATTAACGGAAAGTAGGTTGTACTTGGCCAAGTACTTATTAACCTTAAATTTTCCAAGGTGTTCATATTTTATGTAAAATTTGGCAAATAATGGGAAAGAATATTTAAGTGGGTTATGATTATACTGAGTTTATAATTATGACTGATTGAAGAGTCTACAAGAAATTGTATCCATGCAATTGTATGTGTTTTGAAATCTTGTGATAGATGTTTTGAGGAATAGACTGGAAAAGCTTTCCTCCTTTGGTAGTGACAACTTTCATGGAGTGATTGAAAAGTTTTTGCAATTTTTTTAATCATTTGTTTTTACCTCTCTTCCTCTGTAGTCCTGATGCTGACTACAAGACAATTACGAGCAAATGGCCCTCTGTGTGGGTGAAAATCAGTTCAAGTTGGATCTGCCTACTTTTGTATCTGTGGACTATGCTGGCACCTCTTATTCTTTCTAACCGTGATTTTGAATAGCACAGTGTAAACATAGCTGTTGAATTAAACAAGTCCATCAGACCAGAAACCAAATGATATAGCTTTTGTTTTTTTTAAAAAAGCTCAAGAACATTCAAGGGGCCAATGCACTGAATTATTGCTTAAATAAGAAATATGCTTTTAGCCTTAATGTTTCCATATGATTAATATGCACTTTGTATCCTTTTAAAAAGAGATAAGTGGAATTGGATGTGAAGAAAGGATTTAAAAATGTTCGATTTAGCTTGTATATATCATAAATAGTAAGGCAATATTGTTCAGAAGCTCATTTATTTCCCTTTATAGGTGCTTAATACTATTACTTTGGATGATTTCAAACTCTAACATTTGATACTAAATTGAAGCTTTTATTAATGCAGAATTGTTTTGTCTTGAATTTTGAGCATTATGGAAGTAGATTATTAGTAGACATGTTGTTATTCCCTTGGCTTACAAAAAATAGTGTCTTTGACAACTTTTAATGTCTTGTATGGCTGATGGTGGGCATGATGGTTGGCCATGGGCCACTGAAAGATTGAGATTTATGGTCTGGGCTGTAAATGAAGCCATGTCCAAATAATGTTGTCTTTAAAGAGTTTGTATTAATTATCTGGAAAGCAGGAATGCTAAAACATCCTATTCAAATTTGTACTATTAAAATTATAATAAAATTGGTTTAATGTACAACAAATAAATGATGTATGTGGTTGTGCTTTTTCTTCCAGAATTTATAACTGAACAAACTTGTTAAACAAAAAAAGACAAAAAATACTTGGAGTAGATTGTTTTTTGATAGAAAGAACTGTCAGTAATTTTGTAAGATTACAAGGATTTAGTGAAACAATTGGTTTTTCAATTCAATGAGTGTGTGCTGATCATCAAGCACCCAATCACTCTAATATTAGCCTTATTGTTTGTTCTGCCCACTTTCTAATATGCTTGCCCTAAATTCTGCCAACTACTTCCACTATCAGTGCCAAATTAACCTACCAGCCAGCACATCTTTCGGCTGTGGGAAGATACCCATATAGTCATAAGGAGTTACAAGTAATCTTTTTACTTCGTTTGTGTATATTCTTGACTTTGACTTTAGAATTTCTAACTCCCCATAGCACCAGAGGCAAGAATATGAACTCTGCTAGCGATTCCATCTCACATTTAATTGAAAGTTAACATTAAAAAATTACCCTGCCTTAAATTGGGAACTTTTAAAAATATTTTAAATTATTCAGTGCACATTGGCGTAATGCTGTTGAAAAATTGGGTAGTATGGAGGCCCAATTTGTTAAGTACTATTAAATAAGCTGCATTGCAAAGAAACTTGTTTGCTTTGATCATACTTTTATGTCTGAGCTGAGGAAGGAAATAAAGTGCAGGAGGGGGATTTGTAGAATGCTTATAAGATGGCTTTTTAGAGCAGCTCATGGTTCAGCCCCCTAGATCAGATGTTCTGGATTGGGTGTTGTGCAATGAACCTGAATCGATTAGAGAGCTTAAGGTAAAAGAACCCTGAGGGGAAAATGATCATAATATGATCAACTTCATCCTGAAATCTGAGAAGCTAAAGTCAGATGTATCAGTATTATAGTGGAGTGAAGGGAATTAGAGGTTTCAGAGCAGTGTCGGCCAGAATTGATTGGAAGAGAACACTGGCAGAGCAGTAATGGCTGGAATTTCTGGAAGCAATTTGGAAGGCACAGGATATACGCGTCCCAAAGAGGAAGTAGTATTCTAAAGGAAGGATGGCAACCATGGATAACTAGAGAAGTCAAAGCCAAAGAGAGGGTGTATAATAGAGCAAAAATTAGTGGGAAGTTAGAGGATTGGGAAGCTTTTAAAAACGAACAGAAGTAACTAAAATGTCATTAGGGAGGCAAAGATGGAATACGAAAGTAAGCTAGCCATTAATATTAGAGGAAACCGAATGTTTAATCTGATATATAAAGTGTAAAAGGGGTGAAAGTAGATATCAGACTGCTGGAAAATGATACCGGAGAGATAGTAATGGGGGATAAAGAAATGGCAGATGAACTGAATGAGTATTTTGTGTAAGTCTTCACTGTGGAAGACACTAGCAGTATGGCAAAAGTTTCAGGGGTCATGAAGTATGTGAAGTTACCATAACTAGAGAGAAGGTTTTGGGGGAAACTGGAATGTTTGAAGGTAGATAAGTCACCTGGACCAGATAGTATACACCCCAGGGTTCAGAATGAGGTGGCTGAAGAGATTGTGGAGGCATTAGTAATAATCACTAGAAGCACTAGATTCTGGAATAGTTCTAGAAGACTGGAAAATTGCAAATGTCACTCCACTCTTTAAGAAGCGGAGAGAGGCAGAAGAAAGGAACTATAGGCCAGTTGTTTGACCTCAGTGGTTGGGAAGATATTGGAGTCAATTATTAAGGATGAGGTCTCAAGATATTTGGAGGCATGTGATAAACTGGGCCATAGTCAGCATAGTTTTCAAAAAGGAAAATCTTGCCAGACAAATCGGTTTGAATTCCAGAAGAAATGACAAGCAGGATAAACAAAGGAGAATCGGTTGATGTGTACATGGATTGTCAGAAGGCCTTTAACAAGGTGTCACACATGAGGCTGATTAACAATCTATGAGCTGATGGTATTACAGGAAAGATTCTAGCATGACTAGAGCTGTGGCTGATTGGCAAGAGGCAAAGAATGGGAATAAAGGGAGCCTTTTCTGGCTGGCTGGCTAGTGGTGTTCCACAGGGGTCTGTGTTGGGATCGATTCTTTTTACGTTATATGTTAATGATTAATAATGGAATTGATGGCTTTGTTGCAAAATTTGCAGACAATATGAAGATAAATGGAGGGGCAAATAGTCTTAAGAAAATAGGACAGATTAGGAGAATGGGCAAAGAAATGGCAAATAGAATACAGTGTTGGGAAGTGTATGATCATTGGTAGAAGAAATGAATGTGTTGACTAATTTCTAAATGGAGAGAAGATACAAGAAAATGAAGCACATAGGGACTTGGGAGTCCTTGTGCAGGATGGCTCTTGGAATTCAGAAGAATGAGGGGTGACCTCACTGAAACCTATCAAATGGTGAAAGGCCTAGACAGAGTGGATGTGAAGAGGGTGTTTCCTATGGTGGGAACAGTCTAATATTCTCTATAAAAACACTGGGGCAGAGCTTGCAGGGTTTTGTGTCCAGATGTGAAGTATACAAAGATACTACTGATTTCAGGGTCAACGGGATATTCGTCTCCACACAGGACCTGGAAGGAAATTTTAAAACTAGAATTAATGCATGTTATACAATTGCTTGGGTTTTTATATTGTCTTTAGGTAAGAATAATGTTTCATAATGTAAACCCATTTTATATCATTTATCCTTATTCTAGGTGTTTTAAAAGGTGGGTGGGGGGAGGTGGAACTAAAGATAGTTTAAATATGTGTTCTGTGACCTGCAAGAAACTTCAAATCCAATAGAAATCAAATATAATCAACAGACAGATACATCAAATTGCAAAAAGTTGCACATTCTGATACCATCCTGGCAAGGTTCCAGTATAAGTAAATAAGAACAGGGTAATTGGTAAGTGGAATTTTGTGAATTTCATTGCAAAAGATTGGATAAGTTGGAGGTACAAAAGATTCAAAATTGGAAAGGAAGATTCTTTTGAATTTCTGAGATTGATATCAAAGGTACCATCAAGAACGATATGGGTGAATGTGGAAAAAGTTGAAATTAATATTTGTAGTTTTGATGATGGAGTTAAAATCCAAAGCTTGCAAACTGATTAAGTGTGTGATAATGGGTAACTGGCAATGCCACATTACCTTAGGTGAGGGATAGAGCTGACAGATTTAATTTCCCAATGTTGAAGCAGAGAAGTTTGTGACATTGATGCAGTTGAATTGGGAAGTGAACAGGTAGGACCAGGTACTGTTATCAGACGTGACAATTCATCCCATTCTTGTACATGAAACTGCCAAAGGATCACACTCTTAATTAACTTTTACAAAGGCTGTGATAGCCAATGAAAGTTTTTGTCCCTATTTTTGCATTTTTGTCTTCATGTAGCATTATTATTTTATATTGTTCTTCCAGTTTCCTGCATATTTACTCCTTGTAATTCTTGTACAGAATGTGAATGTTAGTGGCTGGATCAATATTTATCAATGGTCCAGTATCAGAATATCAATCAGGTTTGTTATCACTGGCATATGTCATGAAACCTGTTGTTTTGCAGCAGCACTACAATGCAATAAATTTTTTAAAATACTGTAAATTATAAGAAATATATTTTAAAAAATGAGTGCAAAAAGTGACGTGTTCATGGGTGCATGGTCCATTCAGAAATCTGATGGCAGAGAGGAAGAAGCTATTCATTAAGAAGTTAAGTGTGTGTCTTTAGGCTCCTGATGCTAACAATGAGAAGAGAGTATGTCTTGGATAAAAGGAGTTCTTAATGATGGATGCCACCTTTCTGAGCCATTGCCTATTTAAGGTGTCCTCAATGGAGGAGAAACAAGTGCCCATGATGGAGCTGACTGAACTTACAACTGTCTGCAGCATTTCTTTTTATTACAGGAAGTTTCAAACAAATAACCTGTACATAAACATTGCATGTTGACTTCCTCTCAAATGTAAACTGAGATTTTGAAGATGCATTTTACGGACAGTTTTAACAGGTAACCTACTAATGACATGTTCTTATAGAATTCCATTTAGAAATGTTCCAAGACTTAGACCTGTTTAAAGTTATTTTGGTTGAACATGACCTAAACAATATGAATTGCGTAACCCAAGAATTTCTTGGATAACACAAAAAAGACAAACAACAATATAAAACATTCATTTATTAAAATAAGTATTTGTTCACCTTCTTTCCTTGGAGGCATTGTTGAAATTTTCCCAGAGTATAGATATATTCATTTTCCACCCTAAATAACCTAGAACAGTTGCAGTTACTACAAATGGAAAGTCAAATTTTGGAACAGTACTACACACATTTTTTAATATTCCATATTTAAAAAACTGACAATGTTTATATTTCTAGATTGATTTAGTTATATAGCATAAGGTAATATGCTATGCTGGTATCAGTAAAATAAAAGATATTTTATACAGATGTAAAACGTAACTGTTTCACCATTGTCCCTGATTTGTGAGCCACAATAAGATAATAATAATTGTTATTAATAATAATAGTTTGGCACTTTTCAATATGATGGGCTAATAAGTATTTATGGCATCAAAGACTTAAGAATAAACAAGTATAAATAGGAACAGGAGGAGGCCAACTGGCCTGTCCAGCCTGCTCTGCCATTCAGTAAGGCTATGGCTGATCTGGCTGAAGACTGAGCTCCACAATCCTTCCTTTACTCCATAAGCCTTAAATCCCCGACTAGGCAAAATTCTATAACTGTGTCAAATATGTATTTCACAAGTAGTCCACTGCCTCTTTGGGCACTGAATTCTACAGATTCACTACTCTATGGAAAAACAGTTCCCTTTCATCTCTGACGTGAATCTACTCCCCGAATCTTGAGGCTATGTTCCTTAATTTTAGTCTCACCTACCAGTGAAACAACTTTTCTATTTGTATGTTTGTATTTTGTAAGTTTCTGTCAGATATCCTTTCATCTTTCTGGATTCCAATGACTCAATTTCTCCTTGTAAGTCTATCTTTACTCAAGTAAGGAGACCGGAACTGCACACAGCACTTCAGGTGCAACTTTATCAGTACTGTACACAATTGCAGCGCAACTTCTCTGCTCTTAAATTCAAACCCCCTACCAACAAAAGCCATCATTTCATTTGCCTTCTTGCCCACTGCACCTCTGTGGTTCATGCACTAGCACTCCCAAGTCCCTCTGCGCAACAGCATACTGCGATCTTTCATCATTTAAAAATAATCTGATCTGTTTTACCTTCTAAATGGATAACTTCACAGCCACCAACGTTGTACTCCATCTGTCAGGCCTATTACCCACTTAGCTAACCTATCTAAATTTATCTGTAGATTCTTCACATCCTCTGCAGAGATTGCATTTCCACCAAATGTACTGTCACCAGCAAACTTAGATACCCTACACTTACAGTGCATATAAAAAGTATTCACACCTTTGGAACTTTCATGTTTTATTGTTTTACAACACAAAATCACAGTGGATTTAATTTAGAATTTGTTACCACTGATCAACAGGAAAAGCCTCTTTTGTGTCTAAGTGAAAACCGATCTCTACAAAGTGATCTAAATTTATTACAAATATAAAACACACAATAATTGCTTGTAAAAGTATTCACACCTTCAAGTCAGTATTTAGTAGATGTACCTTTGGCAGAAATTATAACCTTGAGTCTGTGTGGATAGGTCTCTATCAGCTTTGCACATCTGGACACCGCAATTTTTACCCATTCTTCTTTACAAAACTGCTCTAGCTGTCAGATTGTATGGAGATAATGAGTGAACAGCCCTTTTCAAGTTCTGCCACAAATTCTGAACTCTGACTTGGCCACTCCAGGACATTAACATTGTTGTTTTTAAGCCATTCTTGTGTAGCTTTGGCTTTATGTTTGGGGTTATTGTCTTGCTGGAAAACAAATCTTCTCCTAAATTGCAGTTCTTTTGCAGATTGTATCAGGTTTTCCTCCAGGATTTCCCCGTATTTTGCTGCATTTATTTTACCCTCTACCTTCACAAGCCTTCCAGATCCTGGTGCAGCATGAAGCATCCCAATATGATTTAGTATGACTATGCTTCACAGTGGGGATGGTGTGTTTTTAATGATGTGCAGTGTTTTGGCTTATGCCAAACATAGTGTTTAGGATGATGGCCAAGGTGCTCAATTTTGGTTTCATGAGACCATAGAACCTTCTTCCAGCTGACTTCAGAGTCTCCATATCCCTTCTGGCAAACTCTTGCCAGGATTTCATGTAAGTTTCTTTTTCCCCCACAGTGACTTTCCCTTTGCCACTCTCCCATAAATCTGTGACTGGTAAAGCACCCAGACAACAGTTGTTGTATGCGCAGTCTGTCCCTTCTCAGCCATTGAAGCTTGTAACTCCTCCAGAGTTGTCATAGGTCTCTTGGGAGCCTCCTTCATTAGTTTCCTTCTTACAAGGTCACTCAGATTTTGAGGACAACTTGCTCTAGGCAGATTTACAGCTTTGCCATATTCTTTCTATTTCTTTATGATTGACTTAATTGTACTCCAAGGGATATTCAGTAACTTGGAAATATTCTTGTATCCATTTCCTGACTTGAGTTTATCAATAACCTTTTTGCAGAGTTTCTTGGTGTGTTCCTTTGTCTTCATGGTGTAGTTTTTGCCAGGATACTGACTCACCAGCAGTTGGACCTTCCAGATACAGGTGTATTTTAACTACAATCAATTGAAACACTTTGACTGCACACAGGCAATCTCTATTTAACTAATTATGTGACTTCTAAAAGCAATTGGCTGCAGCAGTGATGATTTGCTGTCATATTAAAGGAGTTGAATACTAATACAATCAGTTATTTTGGGTTTTATATTTGTAATTAATTTAAATCACTTTGTAGAGATCTGTTTTCACTCTGACATGAAAATGTCTTTTTCTGTCGATCAGGGTCAAAAAAGCCAAATTAAATCCACTCTGATTCAATGTTGTAAAACAATAAAACATGAAAACTTCCAAAGGGGATGAATTTGTTTTATAGGCACTGTGATCTCCTCTTCCAAATTGTTAGTGTATATTGTGATCAGTTGTAACACCAGCATCATCATCCTTAGCACTGAATGCTAGCTTGAGAAATAACTATTTATCCCAACTCTGCCTACTAGTGGTTAACTAATCCTCTGTCCTTGCTAACACAGTAACCTAAATTCCATGCATCCTTATGGACATGTCTTTTATATGGCACCTTATCAAATGTCTTCTGGAAATCTAAGTATAGAACAGCCACCTGTTCACCTTTACCCACTGCTCATTATACTTTCGAAGAACTCTAGCAAGATTATAAGACAGGACCTGTGCTTCTTGAATCCATGCTGTGTTCAGTTGCTGGAACCATTGCTATCTAGATGGTAATTTCTTATTAATGGTAACTGCAAGCATTTTCCTGACTACAGATGTAGTCTATAGTTACCTGCCTTTTGCCTACATTCTTTTTTAAATAATGGTGTGATATTCACTGTCTTTCAATCTGATGGGACATGTCCAGAATTCAGAGAATTTTTGGAAATGATCATACATGTCCCTGTAGCTTCTGTCAGTTCTTTCAGTAGCTTGGGATACATTCCATCAGGACCAGGGAATTTATTGACCTTTAGGCCCACTAGTTTACTCAGGACTATCTCTTTAATGATAATGATTGTATCAAGGATCTTGCCTCCCATAACATCTCCCTTTGACATGCTAGACATGTCCTCCATTGGGAAAACCAATAAAAAATAGAAATTAAAAGTTTCGGCCATTTCAGCATAACCCAATAATTCACTCTTTTCGTCTTTCACGGGATCTACATTCACTTTAGCCACCCTTTATTTTGCTTTGTGTAGTTATAGAAAGTTTTACTATCTGTTTTTACATTTTGTGCTCATTTGTCTTTATAATCTATCTTCTCTTTATTGTTTGTTTAGTAGTTCTTTGCTGCTTTTTGAAGTTTTCCCAATCTTCACGTTTCCCAGTTCTATTGGCAAATTTGGATGCATGGCCTTTTAGTTTGAAGACTTCCTTTATTTCCTTAGGTATCCAAGGCTTTCTCTCTCCATCCTTACCGTCCATGCTTTTAACTGGAATATACTTTTGTTAAGCATTGTGAAAAATCTCTTTGAAAGTCTTCCACTGTTCCTCAAGAATCCATTTTAATCCTTGTGCACACCAAAAAACAGGTGCCTACCATATTGCAACTAGGCACTTCTCTATTTCCAATGTTATTGTGCGAAGTTCCTCACAGATGGACAAACGCATGGTTTGTCCTCTTAAATTTATGGGATGTTTGTTTGCTTTAAGTCCTCAAGTAAGGAGACTTTACCCTAATACTCCAAGGGATCTCAATTATTGTATATTTCTAACCAAATTTGATAGGGATACTGTCATGGTGTTTCTGCCAGTTAAGAGTGGTTTGCTAATTATTACAGAGGATTAAATAGTGCTCCTTTCAGCCTTACAGGTAAGTTAATGATCTCCAAAGCTCCACACTTTTATGGTTTACCTAGTTTCTGGCAGCCTTCTTTAAAGGATGTCCTGCTTTTTAAAAGTCATTAAAAATAATTTGATTACATGAACATCGAATAAAAACAATTTTACTGACAATTTGAACATTATGATGTCAGTTTCTATCTTTGCTTATCTCTGAATTTATATGTAAAATATTAAAAAAAGTGTTTAATTATCCAATAGATACCACAGGCTAAACATGAAATTCTCTAATGCCAAATTAAGCTATAAACTGCTTACAAAGCTGCCTTCCATTTTCAAAGGATCGTCCCATATTTCACTTTGATCAAAATTAGACTATGGTAAAATTAACTGGTAAACTGATAAAGGAATTGTGAACCAAATATTGTTATTGGAACGTTCAGAAAAAACAGCAAATTTCCCATTAGCCACTTCAAACTCCAGCTGAGTTAATGCAAACACTAACATGCAGGGCAGTGTGGTCAGGAATTTTGCCAGCAGCAGACCAAATAGTGATTCAGATTTAAGAATATTAATTTAACTTTCAAGTTGTTCCTCTTCCAAATGACATGGGTAAAACTTCCAGTAGAAATCAAGATCCTCAAAAACACATAGTGAATCCGTTGGATTGTAGTCTCTCTTGAGAAAAGGAATTTTGACTTTTGAGGGTGTTTACTAGTTAAGAGTACCATCACATAAGTTATACTACTAAAAAAAGACATCTGCCTATTTCGAGCAATAAACAAAAATCACTAAGTCAGTTTTATACTTATTGAACCTTTCTGCATTCCTATCTACAAATGTTCATATCAATACGGTGCTAACCTGCTGACAAGTGCCAATGACATTGGCCAAGATATTTTCTTAAACTGACAATCAGTAATAGAAGTTACCTCTTCACGCTAGAGGAAGGGACTAACATCGTGAACCTGTAGAATGAAGTAGGCTATGACCTTCAGGCTGATTAGCACTGTACTGCCTTACTGAAGACTCTTGTTCCACCCATCCCTATAATCATATTTCAAAATGGATACACTAAGAGCTGATCCTCCACATACTATACATTGAGCCATAAGTACACTAAAAAAGTCAGTAGTTACTATTAAGTCTAATTACATTGTAAAAATAATTGTTAAAATAACAATTTTCAATTTTGTACACATAATCCATTTCTACGTTGATAAATACAACAGCTCTTTGAACACAATACCATAACATTGAGTAGCAACTCTCAGCAATTAAGAAACTTAAAATGTTGAGTTGAAACTCCCCAATCAATGGGTTTTACAATTTAACACAAAATATGAAAAAATAAATGAACCAGGGTTAGCTGAATCCCAGTCACAATACTATTGAATACTTATGCCCTTTTTCAATACATGTCTGTGAATTTGACAATATTAGTAGAAACAATGATAATTTTGCACTTTTCTATAACTTGCACACATTCGGTGAGCAGCAAAGGAATTACAGATGTCAATCTTTGATACTGTTTATTTTCCTTCAGCATGTTTTGCTATTTAGGCTTGGGGGGGGGGGGGGTGGGGTTCATAAATGTAACAGTTTGATTCAGTGTATACTTTGTACTTTAGTGCCTACAGTTCAAATGCAATGACAAGAGTACTGCATTCTTGCTTCTTACATAATCTGTAACATTAGATACTTCTTTTAGGGGTAAAATAAAGTTAATTATACTTCTGAAAACTGAGCTACATGAATTCTTTTGGTAAATTACTATATGATGAATTATAAAATATGGAACTTAAAAATAATGCCAATTCAGTCTTTTGTAATTATATTGCTGAAACTACATATTACTGATGACAATGGTCACACTCCAGGCCTGCCTAAACCATCTATACAGTGCAGCCAGGTCAAGATGGAAGAGATATGGCAAACTTTACATTTTTTATTTAGTAATACTTAATCAATTTTTGAAAAATTCACAAGCTAGTATATTTTAGTCATCTATCTGGTGTGCAACTGACAGTAAAGCAAATGAAAGAAGATTAAATACTACTGAGGTTTTTTTTCTTTTTAGTTTTATCTTGAAATGGGGTTTAAGCGTGGTAAGGCAAGGAAATTGATTTTATTCATTCATGGCATTTTGCTAATAGAAAATAGTGCCTTTGGAAATAATTTTTTGCTCTATTACAAATTGAATATAGCAACTTTTCTTTTGTTATACTTTATATTCAATGTACTCTTCAAGTAAATGCCTATTAATAAATACAGTACTCTCTATAATAGCACTGTCCAGAGCAAAACTTCAGAATTTATAGTTACTGAATGAATACTATCGATATTAATAATTTCTTTGACTCTAACCACTTTCTTGCAACACTTCCCTGTTCCTGGTTGTTGATGAAACTGGATGATGGAACCAACTGAGCATTGTATTAATTTGTAGAGTTGTTTAATTTATGATTTGATTTAAAAAAAAAATCAGACTTTAGACTTACTACAGCTCAGATATCTAGCTTCTAAACCCCAAAAAATCCCTATGGAGAGCGTGTACTTGGTGTTCAGTGTCTGATGATGATACAGAATTAGATCTGGGAAGTGGGATCAGGCAGGGTAGGTTATGAATTTTGGTTTTTCATTATCAAAGTAATATAAATGATGGCAGAAGATGACAAGGACTGCTGAAATTCATGAAATTCTGACAGTGTAGCAGCTAAGGCTTTCTATAAAGTTGTTAATAAAAACTAGCAAAACATTATAGAAACTGCGAAGGATTGGGTTCTTTATAATTGTTAGCTTATTATTGTCTATCAGCACCAATTTTAACATGCTGAATTTCTGTAACAGTTATGTAGGTGAGAAACCTAAATGGTAGTCTCTCCAAAGCCCAAAATAGTTACATATTTTAAGTGATCACACAATTAATTTGTATAAACACTCCACCACCAAATATAAAGACAATCTTTCAGGGAAGGTATCAAACAATGAGTCTTGTTAATAACAGTAATACAACTGTGACCTCACTCCTCTAAAGGAATCATCACACTGTTGACCTGACTGCTCATTTGGCCCATCTGCAAACTGAGCATGTGAATTATCCGTTGGTGAATGTATCTGACCAAATTCTGCAACAAATTCTTCCTCAAATGCCAGCAATGACTCAGTCCAGGCAGTTGTGTTGAGTTTTCCCATTGTACCTCCATACTCTTGAGGAAGGATGTTCGGTGGAATATCCTTGTGAAGAGAGCTCAGGTCTGAACCATGAAGAACAAACTAAAATGGAAGGAATATATACAGATCTTTATAAGGAATAAAAACTGCATGCTAAACAAATTTTAAATTTGGTAAGATTCATTTCTGTAACATTTGATTTTATGAAGGTAAGTCAGACAAAATAAAAACCTTCCATAGTCAATGTGAAGAGGTGAAATTATGCTTCCAAAATTAAATGATGGAATTGCCCAGATAAATGAATAATTTTCATTAGTACATCCATTCCCTGTTCACAGTCTGTTTGTCTTATTCAAAAACTTATGGAGATGTTTCAATATGATCTTGCCAACCAAGAAATGGCTTATTGTAAGTGAGAAGCAAACTTACTTCACAAATAGAACTCCCACTGAGAAATTGCATTAATGTGTTTATTCTGAGCACTTTATGCTTCCTATTTCCAGCAAGCCAAGATCAAGCCAGTGAGAGAGACATTTACCAATGAAATAAGAGTATTTGGTCCATGCTTACCCACTGACAAGTGCATGTGAAAGAATCAAAGAGTAGATCGATGTATGGATTTTGAGAATTATATCTGACCCAGGTCTTCCAAAGGGCATGCCTCTCTCCTAGCTTTCCCCATTTCCCCAAAAAATTCTATTCTGCTCAAGTAGTTATCCCTGCTCTTACAAAAGAGATGTATTGTGGCAGTTCATCATATTTCCTGTAGAATGCTTTAACTTCTTTTATTAACATTATATTGGTATTTCTGATTATGGAGTCTTTTAATCATGGAAAAGTTGGTAAGCCCTTCATAATTTAAAAGATAAAACATAATTTTGGAGCCTGTGAATCCTCTTATTTAATTATCTTCATCTTCTCAGTTGTGGAGTCACACAGAGCATGTATATAAAACACACTGAGATAAGGGCGAGACAGACAGACACTGTGTAATGAAAAAGTGAGATTTAATTAAGACAACAATATAGGCTCCCATATTTTTTTGCACAAAACATTAAATCAGACAAGTTTAATTTTTTGAAATTTGAAAACACAACAGTAATATCATCAGAGTAAAGTCTTTTCACACAGACTGATAACTGCCAAGGACATTGCTGAGTTAACAAAGGAACAAACTAGCTAATCCTGATAAACAACCTGAACTTCCAAACTCTGTAGTCAAATGTCTGAGAAGCTAACAGGACATATATGATGAAGCAGGAGAGAAAATGCTTTTGGAAGGCAGATGCCTTGGTGCTTTATGTTCCCCGGTAATTGGACAACTCAAATTAAATGCCCACGGATTCACCAGCCCAAGACATAGATTATATGGATAGCCAAAGCTAGGGAGGATAATAGCTTATGAAATGAGAGGGATTGTGCATGTGCCTGAGAGTGAGAGAGAGATTGCATGTAAGAGAGAAAAAGAGCAGAATAGTGGATGAGGGGGTGTGTGAGTGGGGGAAGTAGAAATGACCAAAATGTTCTCAAGCAAAGAGACGGATGCCCTCACATCCAAACTCGCCAGATGACAACTGCACCCTCTAAAGCACTAGATGATAGAAAGAATGCAGCCCATTAAAATTGTCCCTCAGTGTGTAACTCAGTGTTGGTTTTATATTTTAACCTCACACTTGATTGAATGAAACTCACTGCTAGCTGCAATGGTATTCTCAAACAAGCCCGCGATGTTAAATGTACGCAACTTATTGCACATATAACATGCACAATAACATTGTACAATGACTGCCTTTTCAGCATAGCGGTGCTAAAATCAGCACTTCACCAGCTCCAGTAATCTGGGTTCAATCCTGACCTCTGATGTATCCATTCTCTACATGACTATGCTCTCATATCCAAAAATGTGCAGGTTGGTAGGTTAATTGATCATTGTAAATTGTCCCTTGTGTGTTGATGTCTGGTAGAATTGGATGGGAGGAAGAAAGGGGGAGTGCTAGTTGGAATGTGGAGAGAATGAAATAGATGAAATTAGAGTGTGTTATTGATGTCATCATAAACTTGGTTGGCCGAAGGGCCTATTTCTGTGCTGTATCTTTTTTTGATTCAATGACTAATGAGAAGCATCTTAAAATACATATGCACAGTATTCAACTGCTCTATACCAACATACTAATGGCACATTTTACATTCTGTTAGTTTTATTGTTTAACCTTAGTTGTCATTAGCTTAATTAAATTTGCACAACATTGATGATTATTCCTGTGCTGTACTGATCAAAGTTTTTTGTTTCATGTTCTAGTGAAACACAAAATTAATCCAAGGTACATACCCTTTCAGTCATTTTCTCCTTCAGAAAAGGTTTTATGATGGCAAAAATACCCTTAAAGATAATGGGCTCATTGATGATATTGACAGTTTTTATTCTCATTGGAAATCCATCCTGTGAAAAGAATTAATTCATGGAATAAGCTAATATTGTACTTGTTTAAGAAAACATTACACCCTAGTAATGGACAATAGAAACAGCAAACCTAAGCACGCATTTTCTTATACTGATTCATACATCACATTCAGAGCTGGCTGTTTGACGTGAGTGCTAGATAAAAGCTGTGATATTTATAATTTCAAAGACATTACATGTTCTACCAATGGACATTTGAAGGTGCGTACAGACACATTCAGTATGCATTATGACAGTATATGGTTTGTTATCCACATTTCCAGATTTTTTTTCATTCTTTTCTCACTTTTTTTCCACCTGCTGTGTCACATACCTCTCCATTTATAATAAATACCACTTTAGCCACTAATTTATATTCTATACTTAATGACACTAAGACATAATTTGAAGAATTTTGTAGCAAGAGGAAAATTGGTTGAATTAATGGTAATTTGTGATTATTATGTATTGGCTAGCTTTGTAAATATTAGGTTTCATTGAGCAGCAGATACTTTGGGTCAACAACAAAATTTCATTCAACATGGATCAAATGCAGCATTCAAAGCTAATGAAATGTGGTTTCCTTGGGAACGGTTGCTGAGTAACTACCAAGAACTTAAAATCCATAAATTCAAACTTATTCAATTTCTTTCTCTTTATGGTCTGCTTTTATTTTTATTGTTGAAGAGTCCTGTTAGTCAGACCTAGATCCAGTGGATATTAAGCAACATTTGGCTGCTCTGCATGTTGTTAAGGCTGTGGCCCCTCACAACGTCTTAGCTTAATTTTTTTTTTAATTTGCTTGTTTTTGTGTTCTGGGATAACAAGCAAGGTAAATGTTATTGCCCATCATTAACTGTCCTTAAAATAGGTATCTAGCTGAGCTATTTCAGAAGCTATTTATGAATCAACCACATAAATTGGTCTGGAATCCTAAATGGGCCTGACCACATAAGGATGGAAGATTTCCTTCCTTGGCATTAGTGAGGCCAGATAACCTTATGTAACATTCCAGCAGCTATGTTGCTCTCAATACCAATACCTAGTTTTTTTTAAAATTCCAGATTATTGATTTTAATTTCTGTCATAGCGGGATTTGAATTGTTTAAGTGTAACAATAACTATTTGGGCAGCATGGTAGTGTAGTGGATAGTACGATTACATCATCAATGACCTGGTTCAGTCTCACTGCTGTCTGTAAGGAGTGTGTACATTCTGCACATGACCACATGGGTTTCTTCCCACATTCCAAAGACACGTGGATTCGTAGATTATTTGGTCAAAGGGGTGTAATTAGGCAGCACGGGATTGTTAAACTAGAAGAGACTTGTTACCATGCTGAATCTCTATACAAGATAAATGAAAATAATAACCCTGGAAACATTTCTTGGTATATCATGTTCAAAAAGCAAGACTAATTCAACCAAATACCTCCCATTGGTCTCTCCTTCAGGATGTGCCAAGATGGCAATGTTGAAATCAACAATGCCACCAAATTATAATTACAGATCATCATGTATTCATCTGCAATCTAATTGGACTCTCCCAGAATCTCATGACAGCTATGGTCCAAACATGGACAAAGCCATTCCCAAAGGGGAGAACAGTGATTGCTACATTGGAATGGCAAAGCACCAAATGACTTCAATATCAAATCACTGGGGATCAGGGCAACACTCTCCAATGGCTGGTCATACCCAGCTAAAGTAAGTTTACTGGAGACCTATTACTTCAGCTACAGGCCATCAACACAGAATCTCCTCAGGGCTATAACATTTACCCACCATTTTATTAGCTATGTCACTAATGACCGATATTTTGTGATAAGGTCTGAGGGGAATGTTCCCTTAAAGCGTGTCAATGTTCAGTTTCACTTGCAACTCCTGACATAATAAAGTGGCAAATAATATTCACATTGTATAAAGGCCAATAAATCACTACCGGTCTACCGCCAGCATGTGGGAGCCTATCAGCATTTCCATTAACATTCAATGGCACAGCCGTTGCTGATTCCACATTATTGAGGGCCTGGGGTCAACCCCAATCTTAAATGGGTAAAAAACGGTGAATGCAAGAACTTAGAGCCTAGATTATCTGTGACAAGTGGCTAACCTCCTAATTCATTATCAGAATCAGGTTTAATATTACCGGCAGATGTTGTGAAATTTGTTGCTTTGCAGCAGCAGTACAATACAATATGTAGTAATGAAAATTATAAAGTGCAGTAAATAGTAAATATTTTTAAAAAACAGTGCAAAAAGAGAGGAAAAAATTACTGAAGAAGCATTCATGGATTCATTGTCCATTCAGAAATTTGATGGTGCAGGGGAAGAAGCTGTTTCTGAATCTAAAAGTACAATGCAGGAGTGTGATAAACAAAGAACTTAGTTACAAAAATGGTGAAACAACCCAAGTTAGTTGGTATTCCATCTTAAACATCAACTCCCTCCTCTACTGATAGACCAAAGCTAAAGAGTAACACATCTACAAAATGCACTTTAGCAGCAACTCAACTATAATTTTAACAGCAGCTCATGAATCTTTACGATCCAGAGGACAAAGCCAACAGTTGCATAGGAATGCCACCATGTGCACGTTCCATTGCAAGTCAGTTTTCTGATTTGAAAATGCATTTCTTCTTCATCTCTGGTGCAAACACTGACAGTCTCTACCCAACTGAACTGAGGGAATACCTTCATTACATGGACTCTGGAGATTCAAGAGAATGGTTTGCATAATCTAAGATTAAAGGATGGATTTAAATATTGGTCTTGCCAGTAATGCCTGGACCCAGCAGACAAATTTAAAAAAAACATCAAATCATATTACAGGATCCATGTTCAATACTCTATTTGAAAAGGGGTGAAAATAAGCTGCAACAGCTACACACACAAAATGCTGGAGGAACTCAGCAGGCAAGGAGCATTTGTGAAAAACGGAGTCAATGTTTTGGGCCGAAACATTGACTGTACTTTTTTCCATAGATGCTGCCTGGCCTTCTGAATTCCTCCAGCATTTTGTGTTGCTTGGATTTTTTTCTCTTGTTTGCAGCAGCTCTATATACCTCTGTATTGGCCTGATTTAAAGTATTGTTAATAGTTCCAATCAGTATACAACAGCAAAGATATCTTCTAACAAATCTTCAGTTCTTATGCCCAAACAAATTGCATTGATTGATGTGAAATAAATAGATTAAAATCAAACACATATGATTATGTGCCATGGAGAATACTGCCATACTTTCTATCTATTTAAGTTGAAAATTGTGAGAGTTGATTTGTGAAGGCCCTCTCTATCTCATTTCCCTACATGTACTAACGCCATGTGACTTAATGCCCTGGGATGGAAGAAAAGGGAATTGCTTTCCGTTACTGTAGAAAATTTCAGTAAGGATTAACATAAGAATGAAGTTTAGATTATGAATACACAGGAAGTTTATATTAGCACAAAGATAACTCAGGATTTTTATTCGAAGTAGTATGTCAAAATTGAATCTGAATAAATTATCAAAAGCAATTTAACTGCAATTAAATATTCCAGTCACAGAATCACAAAGTCTTACTGAATGGAAATAGTCCTTGGGAACCTTATTAAACTTTGCATTAATTTGAAAGACTTGGTCTCCGATTTTAAAGAAATAGGTAGGAACTTTTAATACAAAATAAGTTCGAGACCTTGATGACCTCCGAATAGAATGATGGTTAATACTATGGTTAATGAATGTCTCAAGGACTACATTTTGATATGCCACAATCATAAGGAAAGAGAAATTCTATGGATGCAATGCATTAGGAACTCAGTTAGCTTTGCCTAATGCTGGAAAAATATCATTCCCCTGGAAAGATTTATGTTTACCTGAAGAATGCCAATGACCTTTTTGGCCATGAATGGACCAAGTTGTGCAGCCTGAGACAATGTAACTCCACTGTAGTCAGCAAGAATGACAATTCCATTCACTTGATTCTCTTCTGCCTGAACAAGCTTCTCTAACGTTATATAAATGGCACGAATGTTTTCTGTGATGGGATAATCAGAAATTTTCCACCTTCCTGGAATATCAGAACACAGGTTTTTTAGTGATAATTTATATCACATTAACACAGTTTCCCATATACACAAGGTGTCCTGCTGGAATTCTTGAGCAACATGCACAAAATGCTGGAGGAGTTCAGCAAGTTAGGCAGCATCTACGGCGGAGAGTAAACAGTCATGCTGCTGGTGGAGACTCTTCATCAGGGCTGGAAAAAATCAAGCCAAGTCAAGTCAAGTAACTACATACATGTGTATAGAAACGAGACGACGTTTCTCTGAACCAGGGTGTAAAGCACACATAACACGATAACTTATGAAAGCAAGGATAAACTCTACAGATGAATCACATATATAACAAACTTGTGTATAACATTAAACTTTGTAAGGTATGGAAGATTAACCAGTGACACTTCGAATATGATTCAGCCAAGAGTCCCAAGCCTAATGGCCCAGGGGAAGAAACTGTTTCTCATCCTGTCTGTTTTTGCTTTTATGCATCGTCGTCTCCTGCCTGAAAAGGGGGGAGAATCCAGAATAGGAAGGTGGGTGAACTGGAAGGAGTACAGGCTAGCAGGTGATAGATGAAACGACTTGAGGGGAAAGGTGGACGAGTGAGGAAGGGGGGGGAAGTAGTAAGAAGCTGCGAAGTGTTCAGTGGAAGAGGTAAGAAGCTGAAGAAGAAATCTAATAGGAGAGGAGAGTGGACCATGGGAGAAAGGGAAGGAGGAGGAGCACCAGAGGGAGGTGATGTGCAGGTGACAAGAAGGGGTGAAAGAGGAACCAGAATGGGAATTTCAAAACAAAAGGGGAGGGGTAAGAAATGACCAGAAGTTGATGCTTATGCCATTGGATCGGAGGCTACTTAAACAGAATATGAGGTATTGCTCCTCCAACCTGAGTATGGCCTCATTGTGACAGTAGAGACGACAATGGACAGACATGTCAGAAAGGGAATGGGAAGTTGAATTGAAATGGGTGGCCATCAGGAAAGCCCACCTTTTGAAGCGTATGGAGCAAAAGTGTTCGATGAAACAGCTCTCCAATCTACACTGGGTCTCACCAATGCAGAAGAGGCTGCACCGGAAGTAAAGGATACAATAAATGGCCCTGAAGTGTCACCTCTGTTGGAAGGACAGTTTGGAGCCCTGAATAATGGTGAGGGAGACAATGTAGGAGCAGGCTTAGCACTTGCAGGGTTAAGCGCCAGGAGGGAGATCAGTGGGAGGGGCTGAGTGGATAAGGAAGTTACAGAGAGAGCAATCCCTATGGGAGGTGAGGGAAGAGAAAAATTGGCTTAGTGGTAAGAACCCATTGCAGGTGGCAAAAACTATTGAGAATGATGTGATGGATATGGAGATTTGTGGGGTGGTAGCAAGGACAAGATGAACCCTATCCCTGTTATGGTGACAGGAGATGGAGTGAGGGCAGGTGATAATTTTCATTTCATTAACGTATTTAAATGGAGGAAGAGCAAATCAGAGCAGCATTGATGGTGGTGGAAGGGAAACCATGTTCTTTGAAAAAGGAGGAGTCCTCAGATACTCGAGAATAGAAACTTCATCATAACAGATGCCATAGAGTTAGGGGAACTTAGAAAAGGGAATCGCATTTTTAAGTTCAAGTCTACTGTCATCTGGCTGTATATGCTGTATAGACAACCAAAAGGAACAGTGTTCCTCTGGACCCACACAACATGTCACACACAGCACATAAACCAAAATGTTATACTTTCAATAAGTTAATGAAATATAATTCAAAAGGTATGTAGTAAAGAGCAACACAAGTAAATGTAAATGGTAGAGAAAACAGCTCGCTGTCCCAGTGACAAGACCTTGGTGATGGCAGGGTATTCATTTGTCTCACAGCCTGAGGGAAGAAGCTGTTACCCAGTCTGGCAGATCTAGTCCTGATTTTTATATGTGACAGGGTGGGAAGGGGCACAATAAATGCAAGAGTCAGTAGGTTTGTTAAATACATTAGTAGGTTGCCTGTCTCTGAAGAGGGAGATGGAGAGATCACAAAAGGGGAGAGAGTTGTCAGAGATGGGTCAAGTAAATTTGAAGGCAGAGTGGAAGTTGGAGGCAAACTTGATGAAACTGACAACCTATGGTTTCTAAGCACATAATTTCAGAAACACAAGTCCAGAAATAATTTTTCTGTTGTTCATGTGAAAAAATAAAATGGGGAAAAAAACTTCCAAATCTGGAATTATTAGCTATATGAGATGAATTGCAATTAGTGTATTCATATTTGTAATAATACTTCAGGTAATTTAAAAATTCAGGTATAGAGATTTTTTTTTAGACCAAATCTTTTGCTGTTCACTGGATACCTAAAAGCTGAAAATCTGGCCAAATTATCAGCTGTTAAAATGTGTTATAGAATATCTGAGAAGATCTTAAGATATCTAGTGTGAAATATGTGTAGCCAATCTAGAATATAGACAAAAAAACTTTATTTTTTCACACTAAGGTGATTTGTGCATAAATACCCAAAAGCCCGGTAGACCAAACAGAATGACAGATGGTAAAAAAGCAAAGGCAGCGTGCAGTCAGATTGTCAGGAAGGGAAAGCAGATGATAGGACAAAATTGCAGCCAGCAGGGTGAGTATCAGTGTATTAGGGACACAGAATCAAAAAGAGTAGCAAACACAGAACTGTACGCAAAGTGTTATATCCCAATGCACGGAGTGCAAGAAGTAAGCTGGATGACCTTGTTGCACTATTGTCAGGTATGATGTTGTGGCCATCACTGAATCATGGCTGAAGAATAGGTGTAGTTGGGTGCTGAATAACCAAGGTTACACATTTTATCGCAGGGATAGGAAGGCAGGCAGAGGAGGTGGCATGGCTCTGCTGGTAAAGAATAACATTAAATTGGTAGAGAGATGTGACAAAGAATCAGAAGATGTTGAATCCTCATGGGTTGAGTTAAGAAACTGAAAGGGTAAAAGCAGTTATATACAGGCCTCTCAACAGTAGCTGAGATGTAGACCATAGATTACAACAGGAAATAGGTCAAAAGAGCAATGTTATAATTGTCATGGGAGATTTTAGCATGCAGGTCCATTGGGAAAAGGGTAGTAATGGATCTCAAGTGAGTGCGTTTGTTGAATGCCTACCAGATGGATTTTTAGAGCAGTTTGTTGTTGAGCCTACTCGGGGATCAGCTAATATTATATGACTCTAAAATTGCAAATACTTAAGTGCTGTTTTGAACAAAGATACAAGGATAATTAAGATAAATGTAGATCTGGCAATTTAAACTCATCAGTGGAGGAAAACTGAGAAGAATGATCAGAGTTAGAATTAGAAGTCATTTACATTGTGATTTAATTAGAGAGAATCTGCATGAATCTGTTAAAAACTAATTCTGTCTTATTAATTTGGTACAGGTTTTGACAATGTAGTAGAGAAGATTGCTGAGGGAAATGTGGTTGATCTGATATATACAGACTCTCAAAAGGTTTTAGATAGGATGCCATATACTTAGCTTGTCACGACAATTGAAAACCACAGAAACAAAAGGTGGGTTTTGAGGGTTGGTTTGGCAACATGATAGAAAATTGGATACATGACATAAACAGTGGACATTTCTCCAGGCATATAAAAATCCCTACAAATCTGACAAGTAGATTTCTAATTTCACTTACAACCATTTTGTAAGTTCACATATTTAATATATTTTGATTTGCAAGCACTTTCTGAAATTAACAGCATTGACCAAGTCCTTTGAAATTCTGAAAAAAATTTGAGGAAATACTGAAGAAAATAATCAACTCTTAAAGTGTATTAGAGAATGCCTAAGAAAACCACCTGGGGTAAAGGGTACAACATCCAGGGTAAAGACATTTTTTTTCTTTGCCACTGGCATGGAGCATAATGGATATTTTTTAGACTGAAGGAAAATGTACTTCAGTGATTCTAAGATCACTGCTTAACATATACTAACTCCTTAAATTTGGGCGCACACAGTGCAATTTATAAGCGTGTTAAAGACACAAAATATGGAGACAGTGAACTGAAAGGAGGATAATGATAGACTAAGGACATACAGATAAGCTGGTGGAATGGAAGTTAAATGAGAGATTAATTTTAATACTGAAATGTGGAAATCACATTTTGCTAGAAAGAACAAGAGATGATATGGACTAGAGTGCTGAGTTCATTAAAGCATACAAGAGTGGGAATATCTTGGAGAACATTTACAGAATTTGTTGACAACTAGGAGGCAGAGAGAAAAAGTAGTATTAAAAAACCCATACAGAATTATTGGCTTTATGCAAAGGGTTTAAAGTAGAAGGGCAAAGAATCACCATTAACCTTTATTACACAATGGTATAGTTACAAAGTTTATTATGACTAGTTCTGGGTGTCACACTTTAGATATAACAATGTTGGAGAGGGTCCAAAAGAGATTTCAAGGATCTTTAGCTATTGTTCTGCTTGAAAGAAATTAAGTTGTAAAAGAATATAGCAAAAGTAGTTCAAATCATGAAGGATAAACAGATAGAGAACAATCGGTTCCATTCATGGACCCTTCATGAACCACAGAATATAACATGAAAGTGTTTGAAAGAAGAATCAAAAGTATTGAGGGAAAGGAAATATTTTATGGAATGAGGGAGTGGATAGGGTCTGGATCCACAGTTTGAAATAAAACTGATACATATGTAGACAGAACCAGAAGAATTTTGCTAGGCCAGGTGGCCTTCTTTAGTCTTGTAACAATTGCAGGATTCTGTGATTTACCAGTCTGCTGCTAAACATTTTCATCAATGAATGTTGGCCAAGATATCCACTGATCTGCAATTAACAATCTTATGTTTTTAATTATGAAAAAAGGTTTCTTCAGTTTGCAGAAATGTCACTAAGGTGCTCCTCTGTTCTCTGTTTCAGCACAAAGATTCTCCCTTTATATCTATGATTAGAATCCTGCTACCCTTTCTAGTTTGGAAAGATTTATACAATCTTGCCAGTGTACATCTTAGATTTCTACTCAAATTTAAAATTATGATGAAGATATTTGCAATTTAACATTGAAACCTCCCTCACATTTTTCAGAAGTTCTCAGTTTTGCTAACTTACCTGGTCGAATTACCAAAATACGCCGTCCAAGTGGATCAGGATAAGGCAGAACAGTAAGAAATCCAGAATCCAACACATGCTTTATTGCAGATGGCCTCAAGTTGGCAAACACTTCAGGCCATGTCCTTTGGTTTGCATGGTAATTCAATAGAAGCTTCAATGCCCTGTCATAATCAAACTTGCGTGCTCTGAGAAACCGTAGTAAGAAGGCATCATCCAAACGGGTATTTAGGCTTGGAGCTTCCTTCAAAATCATATCTCTCAGGGCTTGTGCATCACGAAGTCTCCATTCCGGTTTCTCCTGAAGCTCTTCTTGTGCCTTGGCAATCAACTGTGGACTCAATGTGCACACATATGCTTGTGGTTTGGCGGAGGCTTGTAATTGAAGGTCTGTTGGCAATGAAGTGGCATCCCCGTTGTAGGAGGCATTCTCTTCTGCTTTTGCTAACTTATTAGAGTCCGCCTCCATTATAAAATGCTAAAAGGAAAGAAACAAGTCAAAAGAGTTGTTTTCACATTACTTAGCATACTGTATGTCAACACATTGCAATTAGTGATAAAGGTGGTCTCCCTCTCCTGCTAATATCATGTGGAAAAATTACACCATCAAATTATTTATAGGAACTCTAGAACTGATGTTCACAGGTACATATTCAAACCTTGCATCATGCTTTCCTATGCTTCCTAAGTAGCTGCAGAGGCCTCAGAAACTCCATCTAAGGTCTTTGCTTCTCCTTTTTATTAGCATTAACAGATAAGCTTACAAAATCGCCTGAGAAAAAGCTGTTCTAATATTTATTTCAATGTTCTGAAAATGGAAGGTTAGTTCCAATCGACTAACGTTGTGGGTGTTTTAGTATTGCTTTGCTAAAGCAATTAATTAAATCTGTCTGGATTTTCATATTACTGTTAGAGTGGCCAGTTTTAAAAACAATAGTTCCAAACATTAATTGCAACAACTGCCTAGACATTGCATAAGAGAGTTATTCTATTTCAGATAATTATCACCTTTTATAACGTATGATAGTTTTTCTAAGGGATAAGTAGGCTTAGTTAGATTAGTCCCCTACCCCAGAAGGAATCTCTTTTAATCCCCATTGGCCTCACCTATAACCAGCAATCTCCATGTTGTTTCTAGTCTGACCTTGATGTAAATCCAGTATGATGTCATCAAGCAGACCAAACAATTCTGGCAGCCAGCATACCAAGAAACGAGCAAGTTTTCTAACAGAAAGTTAGATAAAGACCTGAATGCAAAAAATGTGTTTAAAAAAATCCAAACTAATTTAATAAAAGAAGCAATGAAATTTCTATCACAAAATCAAGTATTTCCAAATATAAAAGAGTTTCTGAGGCAAAAAGGGGTTTGGGGGTTTTTACAAAGTCACTTTGATCCGGTACGTCACATGCATTCCAATCAACACCACAAAACTTTTCAAAGTGGTTTTAAAATGGTAACAGTAGAAATAAAAGTTTAGTTATCATCAGTTCATGATGACAAAATTATTTCCATCTGAAAGGATTAAGATATTTGGATTAAAAAAAACACAAAATGCTGGCAGAACTCAGCAGGCCAGACAACATCTATGGGAGGAGGTAATAATGACGTTTCGGGCCGAAACCCTTCATCAGGAGTGAATCTTCTGTGTTTGCTAGCAGTCATTTCTTATGTTTCTTGTTTCACTTTTTATTTCCTCTTTGAATATTTTGTGATCAGCTTAAATTCCACTAGAGTTACGTGTTTCATTAACCTCATGTTACCTTGTGAAGCACTGATTACTGGCAGACCCACAGGTTTATGCTCCCTCACAGCAGCTCCATGCCAGGGTTGCTTCCTTCTAAACTCACCTGATCATCTGTGAAGCCAAATACCATGATCATGCTCAGGGGTAGATTGAATGATTAAGAAGGATTATGGGATACTTGCCTTAATTAGCCAGGGCAAACATAAAATTAAGAATTGGAAGATCAACATAGCATTTCTTAGATCACAAACGGAGCTCTATATGTAGTCCTGAAAAGACTACATGCAAGATCATGTCTGGAATATTTTCAGTTATGAGAGATCAATAGATTGGGTTATTTTCCATTAAGTGGTTAAAAACAAGAGGGGAAACTTGGAGGTGCACGCATTAATGAGCTTGTGATTTTTCCCCCTTTAGCAGTCTATAACTGGAGAGCATGATTTTAAAGTAAGGAGCAGAAGTTGCAGAAGCATTTTAGGGAAGACTTTTTCATCTTGTGCAGCAGAAATTTAGTGGTGGGTTGGCAAGTTTGCAGATGACAAAGGTCGGTGGTGTTGTAGATAATGTAGAGGATTGTTGAAGATTGCAGAGAGACATTGGTAGGATGCAGAAATGGGCTAAGAAGTGGCAGATGGAGTTCAACCCGGAGAAGTCTGAGGTGGTACACATTGGAAGTACAAACTTCAAGGCAGAGTACAAAGTAAATGGCAGGATAGTTGGGAGTGTGGAGGAGCAGAGGGATCTGGGGATACATGTCCACAGATCCCTGAAAGTTGCCTCACAGGTAGATAGGGTAGTTACAAAGCCTATGGGGTGTTAGCTTTCATAATTCGAGGGATGCAGTTTAAGAGTCGCGGGGTAATGATGCAGCTCTATAAAACTCTGGTTAGGCCACACTTGGAGTCCTATGTCCAGTTCTGGTCACCTCACTGTAGGAAGGATGTGGAAGCATTGGAACGGGTACAGAGGAGATATACCAAAATGCTGCCTGGTTTAGAGAGTGTGCATTATGATCAGAGATTAAGGGAGCTAGGGCTTTACTCTTTGGAGAGAAGGATGAGAGGAGACATGATAGAGGTATACAAGATATTAAGAGGAATAGATAGAGTGGACAGCCAGTGCCTCTTTCCCAGGGCACCACTGCTCAATACAAGAGGACATGGCTTTAAGGTAAGGGGTGGGAAGTTCAAGGGGGATATTAGAGGAAGGATTTTTACTCAGAGAGTGGTTGGTGCGTGGAATGCACTACCTGAGTCTGTGGTGGAGATACACTAGTGAAATTTAAGAGACTACGAGAGAAGTATATGGAGGAATTTAAGGTGGGGGGGGGGAATATGTGGGAGGCAGGGTTTAAGGGTCGGCCAACATTGTGGGCCAAAGGGCCTGTACTGCGCTGTACTATTCTATGTTCTATGAAATTTGGAAGACACTGCCTATCGGTGGTGGTGGAGGCAAGTACTTTCACAAGATTAAATATTTATAAAGAATTAGCAAAGAAAGTACCAGGCCAAATACTGGAAGATGGTATCAGTATAGATAATTCTAATGGCCAGAAAATGGATGAAGCAGTGGAAGGGTTGCTTCCATGCTGTTTGATGGCATTAAGTGGAGGCCTGAATGGACCATAAGCGCTAGCATTGGCTATTCAGGCCCAATGACCGGTTTTTCAGTGATGTATAGCTTACGCAGAGCATTTTGAAACCTTCATTAATGTTTCTGGTCAAACATCTTCCATTAGAACTGAGAAAAATCATTAATCAAATAAATCAGAATACAAGAGACCGCAGTTGCTGGAATGTGGAACATGAGCTCAGGGGGTCGAGTAGCATCAGTGAGGTGAGAGGAACTGATGATAGTTCAGGTTGAACCCCGCATCAAGACTGGATTATTAATCAGTCAGTTGAAATGTCTTAACCCAAAATGTCAGCTCTCCATTTCCCTGCAATGATTTGGCCCAGTTTGTCCAGCAGTTTATTTTTCTTTTTCTCCAGATTCCAGTATCTCCATCTCCAAACCATAAATCAAACATGATTTAAGTAGCAGTGAAGGGGTAGGAATGGAGATAACTGAGAGGATGAAGACAAGAGAGACTGACTAACAGTGAATAAAGATGGCAGAAGGTGATGAAGGCTAGTTAACTGCAGAAGTTCAGTCTGGAGGAAAGCGGACACAGTGAGCACAGATTGTCGTTTGATTCCTGCCACTGTCTGTAAGGGTTTTGTATATTCTGCCTGAGACTGTGTGGGTTCCTCCCACATTCCAAAGACACGTGGTTCAGATGAGGATGGGTAAATTGTAGATGTGCTACATTGGTGCCAAAGGTGTGGTGACACTTGTGGGCTGCCCCCAGCACAACCCTAGCTGATTTGATTTGACAAAAAAGACGCATTTCGCCCTATGTTTTGATGTACATGTGACAAAAAAAGCTAATCTTTCTGGGTGAATGAAAGCAAAGGAACTGAGAAAGCAAAAGAACTGAGTGTTGGAACTGAGATACAAGACTTTGGGGGAAAATAAGTCACCGTAGATGCTGCAAATCTTAAACAAGTTCACTGGAATACAATAGGAGAGCTGCATGTGGAAAACTTACAAGAGCCAACTTTTCAACTCAGTTTTGTTAAAAAATGGGCTGATTAAATGAACTTGAGAAAACCACGTACTCTAGCTGTAACAGAATTGAAAGTTCATCAACTTGATTTTCTTTCTTTAAAGATACCGAGTCTTTTGCAGCATTGTCTGCGATTGTCAGTTCTTTGCTTTCATGTTTTTCAAGGTTCTTCCTTGTTATCAATGGCTCCCTGGCCTCAAAGTGACTTGACATTTTCCCAGAGATCTGCCACACCTTAATTATCTTGCCCTCCGTGGTTTGCGAGCATGGAGTGACCTATCGCCACTCTCCTGACCATTTTGTTTACGCTCACGCCCCCGAGTTTCTACAAAATCTTCTGTTCCTTCGGTTCTCGGAAGCCTGCTGTCCAAATTTTGCTATTTCCCTCCCCCGTGGAATTTACCGTTTAGACACCACGTTCTATGAGACTTCCACAGAAATGAAAACTATTAATTGGTGCGGATTTTCACCTTCCTAAGGATAGGAAGAACAATGAAACAGAACAAAACCATCGTTCTACAGTGTGGCGAGACCAAGCAAACGTGCAAATGGCAGTACGTTTTGGTTAAACACCCGTTGAGTTTGTTAAAGGCCTCCGATATTCCCTGTAGTTCCGACTGGCTATCGGAATGATCATGCGACATTGTTAGGGGAAGGGCGTACCAATAAGGCAGTTTGTGACATGCACTGTGCCCGATAAGGGTAAGCTAGTTAATAAATGCACAGGATACAGTCATTGGGCCACAACCGGGAAGTATTTGCGTTTCTCGACATATTACATTTGTGGCGTGACAGAGCAGGAAGCGAAAATATTACATGGTTCCAGTACTATCATTCAGCCCTGGCGTCTGATCCTGGGTGGGAAAAGGTAGATCTGTAATGGAACAACGAAACAAAGGTGACTTGCGTCCCTGGGAGAGCCGGCCTGCACATACAGGGCCCGGGGAAGGGTTAGTGGTTACATCAGGTGAAGTGGACGCGCATCACTAACCTGGTCGGGGTGACTCCACAAACAGCGGGGAGAGGAAGACAGACAGACGGGAGAGAGGTGCTACGCTGCGCTGCTTCACCTCCAGCCGCAACTCTGCGGACAGCGGCGCCCCCAGCAGCTCATGCAGAGCAGCGCAGACCGGGCAGGGGCCGCGCAACAACCGCGCGGGTGACTCGGCGTCAAACCAAATAATGAAGCACGAGGACGTAAAGCCGGGCCGTCATTTACTGTCTTTTTGAAATCAATCTCACTGAAAAAAGCAGAGCAGTTTGCCAGAAAACTGTTCATTTTAACATAGAAATGCATCTGAGGTAGAGCAACAAGTGAACTGGATAGGCGGATATGCTTCACAGATTAAAGGGTGTCATGATCTTTAAATTGATAAAAGTTTTGATGGGATAAGAATCTAGAAGATGTTTTCACATTTAGAAATTTGTGGTGAATGGGAGGAGACAAGGAGACATGCTGTGTTGCATACACACCTGGACAAACTAGTTAGGGTAAATTCCTAAATTCTGAACTTTACAATTCACTCAATAACGAAAGCACAATGCCATTAAAAGGTGGGAGTAGGAGGCTGCCTGCTAATCTGATCTTCATCTTCACTATCTTGCCTGTTTCCTGCAATTCCTCGCATCCTTGTATACCACTAATAAAAATCTATTTCAGCCTTCAGTGTGCTTGACAATTCACTCTCCTCAGCAAGCTCATAGGAAAAGGAATCCTACATATTCAAAGCACTCTAAAGAAAAAAACTTCTCTTTCATAATTGGGTCTCCCTATATAATGAAACTGTTTTGTAATTCTGGGTCACCCCGAAAGGAAACACCTTCTCAGTGTCCACATCATCAAACCCTCTCAGCGCATAGAGTTTCACATATATAGGACCAAACAGGTGTGATAGTGGAAACATGCATGGAGTTGGAGGGGCTAGCGGAGGTACTGAATGAATATTTTGCTTCAGTATTCACCAGGGAAAAAGACTTTGGCAATTGTGGGGATGACTTACAGTGGACTGAAACACTTGAGCATATAGACATGAAGAAAGAGGATGTACTGCAGCTTTTAAAACCATTAAGTCAGATAAGTCACTAGGACCAGATGAGATATACCCTAGGTACTATTGGAAGTGAGGGAGGAGATTGCTATGCCATTTGCAATGATCCTTGCATCATCAATGGGGACAGGAGAAGTATTGGAGGGTTGTGAATGTTGTTCCCTTGTTCAAGAAAGGGAGTAGAGATAACCCAGGAAATCATAGACCAGTGAGTCTGACTTCAGTGATGGGCAAATTGTTGAAGATCTGGAGAGGCAGGATTTATGAGCATTTGGAGAAGCATAATCTGATTAGGGATAGTTGGCATGGCTTTGTCAAGGGCAGGTTGTGCCTTATGAGCCTGATTGAATTCTTTGAGAACTTAACAAAACATATTGATGAGGGTAGAGCGGTGGATGTAGTGTATATGGATTTCAGTAAGACATTTGATAAAGTTCCCCATACAAGGCTCCTTCAGAAAGAAAGGTGTGGGACCCAAGGAGACCTGGTTTTGTGGATCCAGAAGGCAAAGGGTGCTTGTAAATAGTTCGTATTCTGCATGGAGGTCAGTGGCTATTGGTGTTCCGCAGGGATCTGTTTTGGGACCCCTCTCTTTGTGATTTTTATAATTGACCTAGTTGAGGAAGTGGAGAGATGGGTTAGTAAGTTTGCTGATGACACAAAAGTTGGGGGTGTGGTGGGTAGTCTGGAGGGTTGTCAGAGATTACAGCGGGACATCAATAGGATGCAGAACTGGGCTGAGAAGTGGCAGATGGAGTTCAACCCAGATAAGTGTGTAGTGGTTCATTTTGGTAGGTCAAATTTGAAGACAATATAATATTAATGGTAAGACTCTTAACAGTGTGGAGGATCTGGGAGATCTTGGGGTCCATGTCCATAGGACACTCAAAGCTGCTGCACAGATTGAGAGTATTGTTAGGAAGGTGTATGGTGTGCTGGCATTCATCAACCATGGGACTGAGTTCAAGAGCTGAGAGGTAATGTTACAGCTATATAGGACCTTGCTCAGACCCCACTTGGAGCATGGTGTTCAATTCTCACTACAGGAAAGATGTGGATACTATAGAGAGAGTGCAGAGGAGATTTACAAGATGTTGCCTGGATTGGAGTGTGTACCTTATAAGAATAGGTTGAGTGAACTTGGCATTTTCTTCTTGGAGTGGCAGAGGATGAGAGATGACCTGATGGAGGTGTATAAGATGGTGAGAGGCATTGGCCATGTGGATAGTCAGAAGCTTTTTCCCAAGGCTGAAATGGCTAATGTGTGGGGATATAGTTTTAATGTGCTTGGAAATAGGTACCAAGGGGATGTCAGGGTAAGTTTTTCACACAGAGAGTGGTTGTGGTGGAAGTGGATACAACAGGATTTCTTAAGAGCCTCTTAGATAGGCACATGGAGCTTAGAAAAAGAGGGCTATGCACTAGGGAAATTCTAGGCAGTTTTTAGAGTAGGTTACATGGTGAGCACAACATTGTGGGCCGAAGGGCCTGTAACATGCTGTAGATTTCTGTGTTCTATATACGGATATACAAATCCCTCGGTCGTCTCTCTCCATTTAAACAATATTTTACTTTTCTATTTTTCCCACCGAAGTGGATAACTTCACATATCAAAGTCAAAGTACATTTATTATCAAAGTATGTTTGCAGCATACAACCCTGAGATTTGTATTCTCACAGACAGCCATGAATCAAAGAAAACCATGGAAAATGTTCAAAGAAAAACATCAACTCCACATCCAACAAGCAAAATAAAACAAATCATGCAAACAGCAGAAAACCGCAACAAAATACAAAACACGACATTGAAAGAGTCCAGGCAAATTCAGTTCTGCTCAGTTCTAGTTCAACCTTGTGCTGAGTTGTTCATTATCTGCAAGCTGCCCCAATCAAAATCGCCCAAAATAGCGACAAAATTGAGGAAAGGAGCGACCAGAAACACATCACAGGGTGAACCGCAGAGTCCGATCCACAAACGGCGTAAATCAAACTTGCTCAAGAGGCAGGTCTCTGGCACTATCCTCTGATAGCATTGAGGGAGAGACAGACCATTTGAATGCAGGGACCTTTCTCCGGGATCAGAGAATGAAACAGAGACCATCACGTGCAGACACCTTCCTCCAGCAGCAGCAAGTGAGAGGCTGCTAGATGGCACTGAACACCCGCTTGTTTCACCATATCATAACGCTAATGCCAAATATTTGCCATTCACACAACTTGTCCCTGCAGGATATTCATCTTCCTCATTTAATCTTTGTATCATCAGCAAATTTAGCTACCATACACTTCATCCCTGTTGTGATGGAAATAACTGGTTCTTTGAGTCTCAACAGTAGAGGCCTGGACACACACTGTGTTAATAATAAGGAATTTATTATTAAAGGGGAAGTCAGGTCAACACAAGCAACTACAATACACAGGAAGCGGTGTGGGGACAGGGTACAGTTACACATACAAAGAACAAGGGAAAAGCACTACAACAGCTATCCCCCTTGACCTTGGATAGCCGCCGCTCCCTTACCAGGACAAACGATAGACCTTCCCATGCATAAATCAATGCACTTACCTTCAATGAGGTGGTCTGTAAGAGAGACCAAGCCAGGGACAAGTCTCGCCTTTCATAGCATGGGGCCGGGCGAGATAATCCATTTAAGGTGACCAATACTTTAGGTGTGCATTGATTAGTTGGGAGGGACCAAATGTTGATTGGCATGTGGTGTGTCCTCCGACCAGCCAAGTGGCAGTGCATCTGTCACGTGGCCAGTATCTCTGGATTAAGTCCCTTCATCTAAATCATTAGTATAGATCGTAAGCTTTGAGACTTCTATTATGCTACATATTAACCACTGTGACATGAGCTCTCAAGGTGCAGTAAACTTTCAATGTATTAAATGCCTTCTGGAAATCCATAAGCCCGAAGTCTGGCAGTTCCTCTTTATCCTTCCTCCTCATTATTTCTTCACTGGATCCTAATAAATCTGTTGAACAAAATTTTCCTTTTGTAAAATCCTATTGATTCTTTATGGTTAGGTTGTAAAAAGTTAAATGTCCTACTGCTATTTACTTAATAGTGGATTCTAGCAGTTTTCAAATCAGATACGGCAAGTTAATTGGTGTATGTTCTCCTGCTTGCTGTTTCAGTCCTTTCTTGAGTAGTGTCATTACATTGGTTATTTTTAATCTGGAACTTTCCTAGAATCGAGGAAATTTCATGTGATGAATGAAATGAGATTACATGAGATTGCATTAAAATAACTAAGTAACTTAAAAATATATTAAAACGATGTTAGTGATATAACTCTAATTTATGCTGTCACAGTGAACTCTCCTAGTTTACACTGAACTAGAATTCCGAGGCAGAATTATTCTTGCAGTGACAGAATGGTTGGTCATAACTTTCAAATATTTGATCAAATGTGGGTATATTGTTATAAATGGATTATAATTATAAAATGTTTCATTTCATTTCATGGTGTACTTTTCTCACAAATTATTCTGTTTTATTTGGATTTGCAGTTGATCAAGCACGTAGTGTTTACTTACTATAGAAGCAGCCTTACTAATTACTTGCATCTGACTTTATAAATCAGACCAAGAAATTTGTATGGCATTTATGTACAACTATAATTTAGAACAATTTGCATTGATATAACAACTTTAATGTAGGCAAATGTCCTAAAAGTAAGAATACCAAACTAAAAATTTGACTACACTGTTATCTGAAAGCACTATGAGGTTTTAAGGGGGTTATTTTAGGAGGCTTAAGTGTTAAAGAGGAGAGTTTTTAAAGAAAGAATTCCAAATTGTAAGGCCCGGGCTGCTGAAAAGGAACTGTAATGCCAGGGTAAAGGAGCATTTTTCACTTTTGTATTGCTGAAAGTTATTTTACACTGATGGATCGATTTATGATTTTTTTCAATTATTTGTAATCTCTTAATATTGCTGTTATAATATTGATCTGTGCTCCTAGACAAATATAATTATCAGCAAAATTATTGGGCAGAGTTTTGAGTGCCAAATGAAGTTGATAGCATTCAGTCCTTTTCTGAATAATAAAAAATTATCAGATCCAGCTTGATGTGTAAAATGATAATTCAGCATATTTGGCTCTAACTGAAAATTAAAGAATGCTTTCTTTCTTTTCCAATATTTTTATTAACTTACATACTAGAATACAGAGTACAAGAAAAAATACTTATCAATACATTATACTAAATCGTATATAAATACTCCTTACCCCTTTATTCATACAGATGGATTAATTTGTAACATTGAAATACTGTAATTTTATTATATTAAAAATATCTAACCCACTACCAAGACCAAAGCTGATTAGTAAAGAAAAATGGGAAAAATTATTAGTCATCATCTGTGCTTTAACAGCAAATCAAGGGTTTTGAAAATAATTCAGAAAAGGTCCCCACAATGTTTAGAAGTCTTGACCAGATTCAGAGATTGAACATCGAATCTTATCTAAATTTAAACATGACATCACATCACATAACCATTGGGTTTGAGTGGGGGTGGGGGTGCATCTTTCCATTTAAGCAAGAGTGTCCTTCTGGCAATAAGAGAAATAAAAGCCAAAATATCCAAGAAAGATGATTCCAAAACAATATCATTTCCTCCAACAATACCAAATAAAGCGGTCAAAGGATTAGGCTTAAAGTTTACTTTGAAAAGTATTGAGAAAGCTTGAAATACTTCTTTCCAATATTTTCCAAGACTCGGACATGACCAAAACATATGAATGAATGAAACTTCTCCATTATTACGTTCATCACAATATGGAGATACATCTAAATAAAAATTAGATAGCTAATCCTAGGTCATATGGGCCCTATGGACCACTTTAAATTGTAGGCACATAACGATGAAGTGTTAACCAATTTAAAAATTTGATTCCAAGTTTCCTCAAAAATTGAAGACTATAAATCTTGTTCCCAAAGATTTTAATTTTATCTAAAGGAACCCTTCTCATTCTCAACAGCATATTGTAAGTATTAGATATAGATCCCTTATAAAAAGGTTTCAAATTAAAAATTACATCTTGTAGGTTCTTATCAGGACTTTTAGGAAATGTACTTATTTGAGACCATAAAAAATCTCTTATTTGTAGGTATCGAAAAAAGTGAGTTTTGGGTAAATTATATTTAGTTGACAGTTGTTCAAATGAAAAGAGACTTCCCTCTACAAACAAGTCCTGAAAGCATTTAATACCTAATCTAACCCATTCTTTTAAAACCACATCAATCACAGAGAGTTTAAAAAATAATTAGAAAAAATGGGACTCAAAAGAGAAAATCTCAATAAGGGAAAGTATTTTTGGAATTGTATCCAAATTCTCATAGTGTGCTTAACTACCAGATTATCAGTTAACTTACTCAGAGACAGAGGAAATGAGGATCCAAGAAGAGAAATGATAGAAAATTTATTAACAGAGTTAGCTTCTAAAAAACCCCACATCGGGCAATCCTCATGATTAATGTAATATAACCAAAATGTAAGATTTCTTATATTAACTGCCTAATAATAAAATCTAAAGTTTGGTAAGGCTAATCCTCCATTCTTTTTATCTTTCTGAAGATGAATTTTATTTAAGCTAGAATGCTTATTCTTCCATATATAAGAAGATATAACAGAGTCAAGAAAACTAAAAAATGATTTGGGAATAAAAACAAGCAATGCCTGAAAAAGATATACAAATTTAGGTAATATATTCATTTTGATAGAGTTAATTCAGACAATCAGTGAATAACAAAAGAGGCAACCAATTTGATAGTATCCTTTTTCTGTGATTCAATAGGGTAAGAACATTTTCTTTAAATAGACACTTAGAGTTTTTAGTGCTTGTTACACCTAAGTAGGTAAATTGGTTTCTTACAATTTTAAAAGGAAGGTTAGAATTTGTTGGTATCAAATTATTCAAAGGGAAAAGTTCACTTTTATGTAAGTTTAATTTATAACCTGAGAATTGGCTAAAACAGTAGAGTAAAGAAAGGGTATGGGGTAATGAAGTCTCAACATTAGAAATAAATAGCAGCAGATCATCAGCATACAGTAAGACTTTGTGAATAGTGTCTCTCCTTAAGATACTGGTGATATCATTAGATTCTCAAAAGGCAATCGCTGAGGGTTCTAAGGTCAGATCAAAATTAGTGTATTAGTGATAACCCTAGCAGAAGGAGCTAAATAAAGTAATTTAATCCATTGAATGAAAACAATTCCAAAAATTGAATTTTTCTAAAGTTTTAAATAAATAATTCCATTCAAATCTGTTGAAAGCTTTCTCAGCATCTAGGGATACCACTCATTCTGATATCATGTTAGAAGGAGAATAAATAACATTTAATAACTGATATTAAAGTGAGAATATCATGTTTTGATAAATCCAGTTTGGTTATCGGAGATAACAGATGGTAAAATATTTTCAATCATATGGGCCAAAACTTTAGATAGGATCTTAGTATCAACATTAAGTAAAGAAATTGGTTTATAAGAAGAGCATTCAGTTGGATCCTTATTCTTTTTAAGAATAAGCGAAATGGAAGCCTCATAAAATGATTGAGGGAGTCTGCCCAACTTGAATGAATCTGAAAAAACTGAAGTTAAATGAGGTATAAGCAATGTAGAAAAGATCTTGTAAAACTCTCCAGAAAATCCACCTGGACCAGGAGCTTTACTCAAACGTAATGAGCACATTGCCTCAACAATTTCCTCAAAAGAAGTAGGTTGTTCCAACAACTTCCTGTGTTGGCAGAAATTGTAGGAATGTTTATTTGGTCTAAAAAATTGTTCATTACAGTGTTATCCTTAGAAGATTCAGAACTATAGAGTTTAGGATAAAATGCTCTAAAAGTAAGATTTATTTCTAAATAATCAGTTGTCCTATCACCATTAGCTTTGCATATTTCTTCAATCTGCTGTTTAGCTATAAAGGTTTTAATCTGATCAGCCAATAATTTACCTGTTTTATCTTTATCAATATAAAATTGACTTTTATCTTTTAGGAGCTGGGTTTCAATTGGATAAATTAAACGGAGATCATATTTTGTTTTAGTTTCAACACATCTTTTATATAAGGCAGGTTCTTGAGCCAAGGCATACTCTTGGTCTAATTGTTTCAGCTGATTATTCTCTCTTTATTAGCTTTTTTCTTAATACTTGAAGTATAAGAAATAATTTGTCCTCTAATATATGCCTTACAGGCATCACATCTGATAAGACTAGAGGTCTCCTCTCACATATTCTCTTCAAAAAAAGTAATTCATCTCTCCATAAACTTTAAAAAGTCTTTATCAGATAACAAATTTAGATTAAATCACCAAATCCTTTTTTTGAAGAAGAAGATTGGGGAGATTTAAAGATAGGAGCACAGGAGCATGATCTGAGACAGCAATCTCTTTATATTCACAGGATCAAACTGATGGAATCATTTGGTTATCAATAAAAAAAGTCAATCCCAGAATATGTATGATGGACATGAGAGAAGAAGAAATATTCCTTGTCTACTGGATGAAAAGAACGCCAAGCATCAACAATACCACCTTTCATTAAGAAAAAGATCTAATAAACACAGCTGATTTATTTGGTATCATTGGTTTAGAAGATGAACAATCTAAAACTGGATCAAAGCAACAATTAAAGTCTCCACCCATCACCAATGAGTACAGACTTAGATCTGGCAAAAATGAAAAAGAATGCTCAAAGAAACCTGGGTCATCTATATTTGCAGCATACACATTGGCAAATACCATTAGTTTGGTATGTAGTTTCTTTGATACTGTAACAAAACACCCATTAGAATCAGAAATTATGTTGAACAAAGGGAACTTTATTATCTATAAGGATCGAAACCCCTCTGGCTTTGGCCTGAAATGAGGAATGGAAAAAAGACCCACTCCATTAATTTAAAAAGGCATGAATTGTCACACTTACGTACATGGGTTTCTTGAAGAAAAACAATTGGTACCTTAAGTTTTTTAATGTAGGCAAAAATCTTATTGTTTTTCATGGGGTGGTTTAGCCCTTTCATGTTAAAACTAAGTAAATCAATACTTTGATCCATTTTAAAACTATTTATAAGAAAGGTTAAAGTAGCATTCACAGAAATGTATATTAAACCCAAATAATAAACCTTGAGATACATGAGCTAAGCAACAGAATTGACTAGATTCCCAAATCAATTTCAAGAAAAAAAGAACTCCCCATCCCCCCCCCGAAAGAGAGAAAATTGGTCAAAGAAAAACCACTATCTACCCCTACTGAAAACATCCCCTTAGAAAGCCTGTTGGAACCGCTCCAAAGAATTCAAGGTTATTTACTGTTCCAACCAAGACTAAATAATATACAGTGAAAAACAAGCTTAGACAGGTTTATCAAACATAAAGAACAATTATTCATACTGAAAAATATTAAGCAATCATTTTTTAAATATATAGTATTTCTATTTTTGCAAGATTTTTAATCTACTCAATATATGTATACAGTCATTTTTCTGAGTCTAAAAAATTGCGCGCCTTCTCCTTTGTATAAAATCATTTAAATGATCCATCTTCCATTGTGATTCTCAGTCGAGCCAAAGAACAAAGAGAAGGCTTTAAGTTTTGGCTGTATAGCTCCACCATAACTTTTTAAAATTTAACACGTTCTGCCACAACCTCTGATGAAAAATCTTCAACAATATGAATCTTCTGATCTTGGTAGTCAATCATACCTTTTCCATGGGCAACACAGATCAGGTGAGCCTGTAGTGTTCTCGTGCAGGGTGTAGAAAGTTTGAACTAAACACCAAGTTAAACTGTAGCCAATGAGGACAGGATTGCAGTAAGATTAAACATTTTGCTGTTCACTCTTCCACATTAATGTATGTTGAAAGCTGTTGATAAAACAATACAAAATATATACAGAATTTGTTTCCTTCTTGGCATCACATTTGCATCATAAATACTTGTAAAAGTAAAACTTCAACAAACTATATTACATTAAAGTACAACATAGTCAGAATCTACCTATGCTATCAACAACTTTAAATACACTTCAACACAAACTTTCCAGCAACGCTTTCAATAGCATAAGAAAATAAACTTTATCAACCGTCATTTCTTTTCACAGAATCGGCATTAACATTTTTACTTCAACATATCAACTGTCATATGAAGTTACGGCAATGCTTCTATGATGTTTCTTAGTGGAAACATGGAAATGGAACTTTTCTCGCACTGATCCTGCACACAAAAGCCCCCGCCTTCCCGTTTCTCCAAACCGGTATTTACCCACATTACACGGCAAAACCAGGTGTGACATCATCATATGCCGCGTTACATCACAGATAATGAATTTACCTTCAAAAACTGCAAAGTAGTTATCAGCCTTAACTTTAACTAGAAAATAGTTACAAACGAATTATTCAAAGCAAAAATGTAATAAAGCTAAATAAATGCCTTAAGGGCAACACAGATCCTTTATTTGAAATTCTTGGTTTTGATTTTGAAGTCGATCCATAGATAGGTGATCTGTGAGCATGATCAATCAAAGGCAGAGACTTCATAATATTAGGGAATAATTCCGTCAAAAATTTTGCAAAAAAATTATTTAGGATTATCACTTTAAGTCCCAAGATTCATAAGTGGTTCCTCCTACCTCTGTTTTCCAAACCAATAATCTTCCGTCTCAGTATTTCGTTGGATTTGGATTATTTTTCATACAGCTTTTGCATATCATCCATTCTCTTGTCTAGTATAGTAATAACCTCTAGATGTTCCTTTATCTTCTTATCATGCTCGATTAGAATTGCTTGAATATCTTCTAATTTCATACCTATTTGTTTAATTTCAGCGCTGATTTGTTGCAAATCAGCTGACGCTTCTTTTGTGAACTGTTGAAACTGCTCAGTAGGCTTTTGAATTGAGCCCGCATTTGCTTCCAAGGTTGCTTTGGTAGTCATAGTAATATAATAACAGAAGTATTTCAAAAGGTTGGAGACAAAAGTAAGTAGGTTAGGAGCACCAGTAGAGAGCTGTTACTCCTTCAGCGGCCAGCAGGCAAACCAAAGAATGCTTTCAAAAGTATTTTGTCCAATAGTTAACACTGGACAAAATTTTTTAAGTGTTGCTTCCTCAGATACCTTTTTTAAAAATTTATTTTTTTTATTGAAGGAATGACACAATACAGAATACTTAACGTGTTACATTTTCCTCCATTTTGCTTTTATATCTTACCCCTAAACAAAACTCTCCTGACCTGCCCTCCCCAAACATACCATGGCAGCTAATGTATTTACAATATAACACTTCACAAATACAAGTACGGACATTTCACAGCCATACCCCCACACTCCTTCAAGATGAAGGCCTACACACATCCACGACACGTCAGATGATCCAGAATACATTCATAATACAATTCATCAACCACCCTCTGAGGTAAACCATATGTGTGTTAAAAGGGGGCAAATTCCCAAGTACTATCAAATGCCCTGAACCAGTAGGTAATTACTTAAGACTCCCAAAACATGACAAGAAAGGTCCACATTTCAAATAGAACTTTTTGACAGACCCCCTCAGAGTAAATTTAATCTTTTCTAGTTTCAGAAAAAAACATTACGTCCTCTAACCAAGCAGCAGAAGATGGGGGAGTAGCAGATATCTAGACCAGCAAGATTCTCCTACGGGCCAAAAGCACCTCAAAAATCTTTTGCGGTTATCAAAGAACATTTGAAACTGAACACAAATATAATTTCAGACTCCTTGTATCATTTAAGAATTTGGAGAAACAAAGAATTAACTTTTACTGAATATAATACATTTAAGTACATAACAGTGCTGATGCTTTGCAATAGGTTAACTAAGCTAAAAATGTTTTGTTGAAGATTTTTATTTGTACTCAGTGTCTGAGGCTTCCCACTTAAGGGTCCATCAATAATAAGCCAGCATTGATGGATTCCAGTTGCCCCAATACCACAATGTCCCGGTGAAACCTTTCACCATGCTCATCACTGGCTGTGCCAAGATTTGCAGGGAAGATGTCTCAATGGGAATGGAGAAAATGAATCTTTAGTGACATGTTGTTCTTCATGGCTTTGTATATTTGAAGCATGTTGTCAACTAGCTGCACATAGCTTGGTGCTCTGTAGTTGCCAAGAAAATTTTCAACACCATCCTTGAATGCCTTCCTTGCAATTTTCTCTGGTCCCACTAGAAGTTCTTCAAAATGCTTGTCGTTACTGTCCTGTTTGACTTGTGGACTAACAAAAAAATGCCTTCTTTAATCTTGAAATCAGTTATTTTGGGAAACATCTGTCTCAAATATTGAAATCCTTTTACAGAAATATCTGTGCCTGGTGACAGCAGGTTCCATCCTTATAATAATTCTGCTCTTGCCTTTGACAAACACAAGTCTCTGACCAGCTAATGTAACTCAGATTGAGTTATTAGATGCGGCTCACTCAACATAAAGGGTTCAAAATCTGTATCAGTATCAGTGTTGTTTTCCATTCCTGGCATCTTCATCTGCATTCTCTGGACTCCATGTCTCCGGTGGCTTCGGTACTAGAAGGCTGTCATCATGCAGCACAGGTCTCGTGGCTGAAGGGAGATTGGGGTATTCAATGGATTTCCCGTTTTTGGCAGAGAAACCAGACACATTGGTCAGACAGAAGTAGCAGTCTATCACATACTGGTAATCCTTCCGCTCTCGTCATATCATTGGGACAGCGAACGGCATTGACTTCCGAGTACCTCGGAGCTAAGCTCTGACAACAGTGCATGTTGCACAACAGATGTTAGGAGCCCAGGCTTGATCCTGATAGCCAATTTTACACCCAAAGTAGAGCTCATAGGCTTTCTTAATAAGAGGAATCCTGGTCGTCTTTGAGAATTAAGCATATACTTGCCACAAGTATAACAAAATGTATTGCAGCTGTTGCAACATTGATGAGACATGTTGCTATAGAAATATTTCTGAAAATTACGTTATTATAATTAGTATTCATGTTACGTACCCGTGGCACGTGACAGTGGTGTACTTGTCATGTGACAGGTGTTGAAGCTATACTGGACTTGAGGTAATGGTCTTGTGATGGTGGAGTGACATCATTTTTCCACCAGTAGAGGTCATGTGACAGGTTTTTTTTACAGGGTATAAAAGGAGGACCCCTCCCTGTGAGGAGGGGCAGTTCATTGCTGGATTTGCCATGTTGACTTCCTGCCACTGCATGATTTAACATTATGACACAGTTTAGTTGAAAGATGAAGTTTTATTTAATGTCTAAATTTTAAAAGGTCATTGCCAGCAGTTTCTTTATAATACTGCTAGTTGAGAATCAGTGGAGAGTGAAGATCGGAGTTCGGGAGTTTAAAGATCGAGGAAAGTCAATTTCGACGGTGAAACAGGTTCGACCTTGATTGATCTTCATTCGGAAGGAATTCGTTGACTGTGCTCGTATTAATCCCTGTGAATAGTAGAAAGGATTGAGTACAGTGTTGTAAAGGAAAGGTCAGTGCCTTTAAGTCGCTTCATTTTTCACCTTCGTAAATTCATCGTGGGAAAAGTAGTTGGACTGTGAACTGCAACAACACAACGTGAAAGAGAATTTAAATCATCTTAAAAAGTCTCTCCCTTAAATGGACTGTAAGCTTTTTGAACTTTTGCAATACTACTTTGAAGAACTGTTTTTGCAACATCGCTTTAAGAATTGTTTAAGCTTCATTGCTTTAAGAACTGTTTAAGCTGCCACACAGCAGCTGATTTCCAGTTCCGTTAGTGATTTGTTTACTTTTGGGGGTTTGTTCTTCAGTGTTTAATAAGCGTTTTGTTTGTTATCAAAACCCTGCCCCACTCATATATTTATTGTTGCTGAATCCGTAACACTCACAGTATACTGTGTGCATAGACCATGCACTTCAATGTGATTGCAAACCGATATACATGTAAATACAATGCATAGAATTTGTATGCATAAAGCTTTTATAGGCTTTCTAAAACCTGTCCTCCCCTGCAACATCTGTCCAGCCTAAACATTCCCAGGCATGCTTGGACAAGATAGAAAACTTTTCAACTTACATCGCGGGCGACATTTTAATAGACAAGTTATGACTTGAAATAACAAATATAGGTGATTTTAAAAAATGGCCTGTGATAGGGAAGTTTCACGGTCATTGTCATGATCAACGTACCAAAATCTGTAAGATACACCCAAAAGTATTCAGGCAGCAAAATCTTTGTTTTTCAGTGTTATCAGAATGTTAATATGAAAACAAAATCAAATATCTTCTTTGTATCCAGGGTGTTCCTGCTGATCTTCAACAGTTATATGCTCTGAATCATACCAGAGGGTCAGGTGCATCAGAACATACTTATATCTCCAGCAGGGGGAGCAAGTTGACAGTGTAAATCTGGTGGTGTCGTTCTAAACAATGGAAAATCGTACAAGTTGTTTTTAAACTTGTAAGGCAACAGTTGAAGTTTCTTTAAGGCTTTTATGAAACAATGGAAATGAACTCAATGTAGATGTGGGTGGGGGTGAAGGCTTGAAGGGGATGGGGGAAGTGAAATACAATAAATACCTCTCCAGAGGCTGATGACCTCTTCAGCTACACCTTTCACCAATAAATAAAAGGAAGATGAAGTCTCATTTCTTCATTCAATTTTTGTTTGTTTAAATCTGTTGTCTTTCGCAGATTTTGTATATTATCTGAATAGTTTTTGTGGACCCTGCCATAAGTTAGTGTGTGTTCACTTCCAATTTTGATTTCCTCATCAAAACCTCCTATGGCCTTATTTTGTACTCATGTACCTTTTGAAGCACTTTGATCACAGCCCTTCTTACTTTTGTAGTCATTTACTAATATTTCTTGGTGGTTGTTAGTTATTTTCATGTATATCTGTCAGATTGCAAAGTATATCCAATGGCAGATGGATGTTAATACAGGCAAGTGTGAGGTGTTGCACTTTGGCAGGACCAGCCTGCTTAGGTCTTACACAGTGAACAGCAGGGCATTGAGGAGTGCTATAGATCAAAGGGATCTGGAAATACAGGTCCATAATTCATTGAAAGTGGTGGCACAGGTAGATAGGGTGGTAAAGAAAGCTTTTGGCACATTGGCCTTCATAAATCAAAGTAGTGAGTACAGGAGACGAGTTGTTGAAGTTTGTAAGGGACGTTGGTGAGGTCTAATCTAGCGTATTCTGTGCAGTTTTGGTCACCTACCTATAGGAAAGATGTAAATAAGTTGGAAGGTCTGGAGGACCTGAGTTATATGGAAAGATTGAATAGGTTATGACAATTGGGACAACTAGTGGTCATGGGCTAAGGGCGAAAGGTGAAAAGTTCAAGGTGAATACCAAGGGAAACTTCTTCACTCAGAGGGTTGTGAGAGTGTGGAATGAGCTGCCAGTGTGAGTGGTGCACACACACTCCATTTCAACATTGAAGAAAAGTTTAGATAGGTAAATGGATAGTAATGGAATTGAGGTCATTGGAAGTAGGCAGTCTACACAGCTCAGCACAGGCTAAATGGACTGATGGGCTTGTTTCTGTGCTGTATTTTTCTATGAATCTAAGTGTGTATCATATTGATTTGAAAACCAATGCACTGATATTGTTTCCCTGCTCTGGTTAATACTAGTTACAGCTTTGACCAGGGAGCTGAAAGACCTGGGTGGTAAAAGTAGTTTCACACCAAGTGACGTAATGACAAAAATACAAGTTAATTTACAGAGAAACTGTAGGAAGCCTTAACATGACTCCTAATGTTCTTTACATTTGTTTGATAACATATTTGAACAGCGCAGATCAGCTGAAGTAATTCCAAGATATTAGTCATAAAGGAAGAGAGAAGACAGATTTCCTCACATTTTGGAATTATTGTCTGGAGGGAAAGCTGCAAAATTTGAATCTACTACACTCAAAATATTTTGTATTTACATTGCACAAATGTGTTCTTTTTCCAATGTCATCATTATCTCTGTAAATTTCTATTCATTTATCTGCACTGAAAATATTTACACAGCAGCAGAAAATCAATTTTATTTGTGTATAGTAAAACAGCCATAGTAATATAATGAAATAAGTTTTAATGTTCATAATTCCTTTTGTGACACTCAATCAGTAAAGCCCCTTTGATGTTTAGTCACTGTTGTACATGAAAGAGATATGGGAGCCAGTTTGCATTCACCCTACATCAGCAATGAGATAACGATCAGATAATCCATTTTTGAAATGTTGGGCAGATATTCGGGAGGGTCCGTCATTCCTTTTTTGACAGAGTACCTCAGGACTCCATTGGAAATGACAGACTAGGCTCTAGTTTAGTCTGTTATCTGAAGACCAACATTTCAGGTAGTGCGTGCTATCTAGATTTTTGTACCCAAGTCTTTAGTGTCAGTCTTGTTCCCAGAGCCTTTCAGCCAAGGGAAATACTTATAGTAAAATTAGCCACTGAATCACAGCTGACACATTATGAGCAGTATTGGAAAGTTTATAAAGTCAGTTTTTTAAAAACCTACGACTTTCTTTTATACTCCTTTTGTAAACTATTTTTAGAAGACTGATTACTAATGTACGGTTACAACTAATAGATGACATATTATGCATCAACTCTATTAGTCAACCTAATAGTGAACTCATAAAAATAAACAGAGATCTGTTGCACAAGCTATCTGTAAGCCCTAATAAATCCTCCAAGCTACAATTACTAACTCCCTCTATTGGCAAGCATCCATAGGGTGTGGGGAGTATGGGGCTGGAGAGCACTTCAACATGCCCATGGAACATGAATCACGTGAGATAATTTAATTTCACATCTGCAATTGAAAAAGCTCACTGACTGTGTATAAGACTATTTCCTTGCTGTTTTTTTCAGCCGTGTTCTCTAGGGTTTATAAGAGCGAGAGGTGACCAATAAAACAAAATTGTTACAGATGGCTTGATGTTACTTCAGGCATCAAAGTTCCCAAATAAAGGGTAGACCATTTAGAATTGAGAAGCGGAGAGAGTAATGAATCTTTGGATTTCTCTACCTTGGTGGACTATGGAGGCTTGTTCTTTAAGTTCAATTAAAACAGAGATAGATAGACTTCTGGATATTAAGCAAATCCAGTAGAAAGATAGCATACAGAAAGTACACTGAGGTAGCAGGTCACCCATGAATGGTGGAGCAGGATGGAAGGCCAGATACATGCACATGCTTGTCTTTCTTAGTTCTTTTGCAAACACACTGGATGACAAACACTCTCCACAAAAGCAATTCATCAGTTCAACAGTTTTACATTTATCCAAATCCTTAAGGTTGCTACCTATGCTAGAAGCTGCACAATATTAATCTGAATACACAATAAGTACCTTAAAACATTTGCAAACTTACAAGAAACTTGATTCCAACAAATCTGCTCCATGCATCCTCCCTTTCCTGCCATTAAAACTGATGAAATCCAATCCTCTTAATGCTTCCTGTGTTTGGGGATTATATGTAGTGGCTCCTTTGGAATTGGATTGCATTTACACATTCATTATTTCCATTTGATAAACCGATGCTCCTTTTCAGCTGCCAACACAGCTCACTGTTAAGGATATTCATTATGAAGTTAAAAGTGCTTTTACCTAAGCACTTTGAAGAAATAGGTCAACAAATACTTTTGGAGTGGCAGTTTTTGGAGAGCTTGCAGTTGTAATAAATGTAACCCATTTTAATTTGCCACAAAAATCCACCATCCTTGATCATTCCGTCATTGAAATTTTGTGGCAATGTAGCAGACAATCTTTAGGCATGTTTGCTATCTTGTCTTCATATCTGTATCGCACAGTACCATCAGGTGGCAAATCCCTTTTAGTACCTCTGCTTAATAGGACCCTGCCTATTTGTTTATTCAGTTTTGGGATCATACATCAGTGGCAAGACAAGGCTTTATTCTCATCCTTAATTGCCCTTGAGGAGGTAGTGGTGAGCCACCTTCTTGACCCATTGGCTTAAAGTTCCAGTATATGATCTCAGTGATGATATAGTACAGATGAAATACACTCAGTGGCCAGTTTTTTAGGTATACCTGTACATCTGCTCGTTAATGCAAATATCTAATCAGCCAATCATGTGACAGTAACTCAATGCAAAAAAGCATGTAGTCATAGTCAAGAGGTTTATTTTGTTGTTCAGACAAACATCAGAATAGGAAAGAAAAGTGACAGACTGGAGTATGGTTTGAGTATCTCAGAAACCACTGATCTGGTATTTTCATGCACAACAGATTCTAGAGCTGACAGAGAATGGTACAAAAAACAAAATACATCCAGTGAGTGGCAGTTCTGTAGACGAAATGCCTTGTTGACAAGAGAGGTCAGAGGAGAATGGCCAGACTGGTTCAAGCTGACTGACAAGTAATAGTAACTCAAATAGTCACGTGTGTAGAAGCGCATCTCTGAACACACAACATATCAAATCTTGAAGTAGATGGGCTACAGCAGCAGAAGACCACAAGCTCACACGAAGTGGACACTTCATTAGAAACAGGACATACCTAATAAGTAGCTACAGAATGTATTTTCTGGTCAGAAAGCTTTGCAGCTTGAAGGAGAACCTGTAGTTGGTGGTGTTCCCAACACCTTGTCCTTGTTGTGGCTTTGGGACATGGTGCTTGAGTAACTTGGTTGAGTAATTGCAGTGCACGTCACAGATGGTATAGGCAGCAGTCACAGAGAGGTGGTGGTGTGGGAATGAACGTTTCCACCAAAAATATATTAAAAAACGCAGATGCTGGAGCTCTGAAATAAAAGTAGACAATGCTGGAAGAACTCAATAGGTTAAGTAGCATCAGTGGAAGGAGAAATGGTCAAAGTTTCAGGTTCGTAACTGAGAGGATAAGAAACGAATGAGTCTAAGTAGTAGGAAAGGTGAAGGTGAATGATGTGTGGAATAAAAGGAGTTTCTCTGATAGAATGAAATAATGTGATAGTTAAGACAGCTAAGATTACATTAAAAGTCTTTGCCTATGTATAAGGTGAAGGATTAGCTATGCACAGCAGGCTTGATGTCCCAGATGATATCTAGCTCCTTGATACAGTATCTCTTGAGCTCCGTTCATCTCCATTGCTTGGTATGACAATTCCTCTGCCTTCAAAAGACTTCAAGAAATTAGAGAGAGTTGTGAACATAGTTCAATCTATCAGGACAACCAGGAGCTCCCCAACTGCAGAACGCATACCCTGATGTAAGAGTAAGTGTTCGGCATGGACTAGAAGGGCTGAGATGGCTCGTTTCTGTGCTGTAATTGTTATATGGTTATATGATGGACTGTTGATTGTGCTGCTGATTTTAACCATGCGAACCTTAAATCAGTGCTCCCCAAATTCCATCAGTATGTGGACTTTGCAACAAGGGGGGAGAACATGTTGAACCTTGTTTATACAAACATCCCTGACGTGTACCGGGCAGAGCCCCGCCCCCACCTCGGATACTCAGACCACATCTCTCTTATGCTAATCCCAGCATACAGACCACTCGTCAGGCGCTCCAGACCAGTTCAAAAGCAGGTGAAAACCTGGCCAGCAGGAACCATCTCTGCTCTTCAAGAGTGCTTTGAGCACACTGACAGGCACATGTTCAGGGAGGCTGCAACCGATGGCGACTCTACACAGCATCAGTGACCAGCTACATCAGCAAGTGCTTTGATGATGTCACTCTGTCCAAGACCATCACTATACGTGCCAACCAGAGGCCATGGATGACCGCAGAGGTGCATGCGCTGCTGAGGTCCCACGACTCCACCTTCAGAGCAGGCAGCAAGGCAGCGCTAACAACAGCAAGGGACAAACTGTACCGGGCATCAGAGGGGCAAAGCGTGCACAGGCCCAGCTAATCCACAGTTACTTCCAGGACAGCGGTGGCACATGGTACATGTGGAAGGGCATCCAGGACATCACCAATTACAAGACAACATCACCTGACTGTGCAGGTGATGCCTCCCTCCCAGATGCGCTGAATAACTTCTAAGCCCGGTTTGAGGCAGAAAATGACATGGTGGGCAAGAAAGTCCACCCCTCCTGCGAATGACCAGGTGCTGTGCCTCTCCATGGCTGTTGTGAGAAGAACCCTGTGCAGGGTCAACCCACGGAAGGCTGCTGGACCAGACAACATCCCTGGTAGAATGCTCAGAGGATGTGCAGATCAGCTAGCAGATGTTCTCACTGACGTCTTCAACATCTCCCTGAGCAGCGTCACCATTCCAATGTGCTTCAAGGCCGCTTGTCATGAGGCATATCAAGACCCTGCTGCCCCCCTCACTGGACCCCCAGAAGTTTGTGTACCGTCCCAACCGTTCAACAGATGACGCCATTGCCACCACCCTCCACCTGGCCCGAACCCACCTGGACAAAAAAGACACATACGTTCGGATGCTGTTCATAGACTTCAGTTCAGCAATTTCAACACAATCATCCCTCAGAAACTGATTGGAAAGCTGAGCCTACTGGGCCTGAACACCTCCCTCTGCAACTGGATCCTAGACTTCCTGACTGGGAGACCTCAGTCAGTCCGGATCGGGAGCAGTTTCTCCAACACCATCACACTGAGCACGGGGGCCCCCCAGGGCTGTGAGCTCAGTCCACTGCTGTTCACTCTGCTGACCCACGACTGTGCAGCAACACACAGCTCGAACCACATCATCAAGTTCACCGATGACACGACCGTGGTGGGTCTCATCAGCAAGAATGATGAGTCAGCTTACAGAGAGGAGGTGCAGCGGCTAACGGACTGGTGCAGAGTCAACAATCTGTCTCTTAATGTGAACAAAACAAAATAAATGGTTGTTGACTTCAGGAGGGCACGGAGCGACCACTCCCTGCTGAACATCGACAGCTCCTTGGTAGAGATTGTTAAGAGCACCAAATTTCTTGGTGTTCACCTGGCGGAGATTCTCACCTGGTCCCTCAACACCAGCTCCATAGCAAAGAAAGTCCAGCAGCATCTCTACTTTCTGCGAAGGCTGAGGAAAGTCCATCTCTCACCCCCCATCCTCATCACATTCTACAGGGGTTGTATTGAGAGTATCCTGAGCAGCTGCATCACTGCCAGGATCGGAAATTGCACCATCTCGGATCGCAAGACCCTGCGGCGGATAGTGAGTTCAGCTGAGAAGATCATTGGGGTCTCTCTTCCTGCCATTATGGACGTTTACACTACACGCTGCATCTGCAAAGGAAACAGCATTATGACGGACCCCATGCACCCCTCATACAATCTCTTCTCCCTCCTGCCGTCTAGGAAAAGTCTCCGAAGCATTCAGGCTCTCATGACCAGACTATGTAACAATTTCTTCCCCCAAGCTATCAGACTCCTCAATACCCAGAGCCTGGACTGACACCTTGCCCTATTGTCCTGTTTATTATTTACTGTAATGCCTGCACTGTTTTGTGTAACTTACGCAGTCTTGAGTAGGTCTGTAGTCTAGTGTAGCTGTTTTATTTTCTCTGTGTTGTTTTTTATGTAGTTCAGTCTAGTTTTTGTACTGCGTCATGTAACACCATGGTCCTGAAAAATGTTGTTTCATTTTTACTATGTACTGTACATAGCAGTTATGGTTGAAATGACAATAAAAGTGACCTGAATTGACTTGACTTGTCTGGATGGTATGCAAAGAAAGCTTTTCACTGTGCCTTGGTAAGTGTGACAATAATAAGCCAAAGTTCAGTTACTGATTCAGGAAACTGGAGAGTGCATGCTTCTGTCTTGTGTCTTCTAGCTGATGGAAGGCTTTGGTGTGTCAGAGGTTGAGTCATACCAAAGGAAAGTGAGGAAACTAAGTTGATTATCTACTCAGTGAATGAAGTCTTGATAAAGTGTCTCAGCCTGAAATGTCGACCCCTCCACAGCCGCTGCCTGGCTTGCTGAAATTCTACACTCAAAAATTCTTTAAGTAGAAAGGCAGCTCTCGGGCATTGCAGGTAGCTGAGCTGTCTCACAACTTTGTGAGCCCAGGTTTTATACTGACCTCCGATGATGTTTGTGTGGTTTGAACATTCTCCCTGTGACTACATGGTTATTTCTCTAGGCACTCCAGTTTCCTCCTAAAGTACATCCCAAGGCTGTTCTTCATTTCTTGGTGAAAAATTTTCTTAATGTCAGATTTGACTGCTGTCACTGTTTGGGCATTCACAGCCCAGCGGGGTGGAGAATGCCAACAAACTTAGAATATTCTGTGAAGAAATTTCAATAAAAAGATTGAAATATGAAATGAAGAAATTTCACCTTAGTTTAATCCTTCATGGTCAATTTATTATCCTAAACTTATGACTTTTTCTGGATTCTACAGTGGAAAGCCTCTGTAGTTTCCAGTTTCCCTGTGAAACCTTTCAGAAATTCTGTGTTTCAATAAGTTCGTCAGACATCAGCCAAGTCCTGAAGGAAGAAGTCCCTATTCTATTTCTCCTTAATGCCATCTCTCGCTTTAGGAACCAATCTACTGACAGCTTGAAAGCAAGCAATTTATTCTTATATAAGGAGACCAAACTCTACACAGAGCTGCAGGTATGGTTCACCAAAGCCCCATTTAATTAACAACAACCTTTTTAGTCTGAAAATCTAACTGTTTTGCTATAACTGACTATATTTCTGTTTGCTTTTCCCATTGCTGTCTATCTGTGTGTCAACATTGTAATTCTTGTACAAGATCCCACATATCCTCACTGGTCTCTCACCTGTCAGGAGATATTCCCTTTTCTGACAAAGTGGATAATCACTAACTGCACCACTTTATGGCTGAGTTTTATGATGTTTTCTTGTCTATTACATTTATTGGCCCTTTTCCCTTTACACTCTATTTCATATTTTTCCCAGTTTACCTAAACAGCTAGTTTTATAACAGAAGCAAAATAAGATATACCTGATCCTCTCGTCGAAGTCATTCATATTGCTTGGATATACTCGGGCTCAAACAAAGATCCTTACATGAAAACAACAGTTAATTCTTCCATTCTGAAACTAATCTATTATTAATTTTTCTGATAATCCAGCTAACATTTTACTCAATTCCCTTATAATTTTATAATCTACATATGTAACCATAGAACCATAGAACACTACAGCACAGTACAGGCCCTTCAGCCCTCCATGTTGTGCCGACCCATATAATCCTTAAAAAAAGTTCTAAACCCACACTACCCCATAACCCTCCATTTTTCTTCCATCCACGTGCCTGTGCAAGAGGCTCTTAAATACCCCTAATGTTTTAGCCTTCACCGCCATCCCTGGCAAGTCATTCCAGGCACTCACAACCCTCTGTGTAAAAAACTTACCCCTGATGTCTCCCTTAAATTTCCCTCCCTTAATTTTGTACATAACACATGACTGTCCACACGTGTGGGTGCGTGGGAGGGAGGAAAGGGAGTTTTTTGCTGTTATTTTGTTGCTTGTTGTGTTCTGTGTAGTTCTACTGAACATTGTGGGCTTGATATGTTGGCACGGGAATGCGTGGCAACGCTTGTGCACTGCCCCCAGCACGGCCCTAGGTGCCCAAACACGACAGAATCTACAGATGCAGGAAATCCAAGGCCACACACACAAAATGCTGAAGGAACTCAGCCAGTCTGGCAGCATCTATGAAAAGGAATAAACAGTCGACAGTTTTGGGCTGAGACCATTCATCAGGACTGAGTTCCTCTCGCATTTTATTTGTGCTGACATCCCTAGGCCTGTTGGTTGTTAACACAAGTTACGCATTTCGCTCTATGTTTTGATGTATCTGTGATAAATAAATCTGGATCTGAATATGAACTTAATTTTGTATAAAGGCCTTCTGACAGTTCAAATATATCCCATCTCTTGATCTACCCCAATCAATCCTACACTCTCAAAATCCAACATGTAGTCATGAGTCATTAGACAAAGTAAAATATTTGCAGAAACATTTCTAAAATATCAGTAGATGTTTAGAATGAAAGATAATATGTTTAAAAGTGGAGTTATGGAATATTTTGAGTTGATTTGAACCACTTTTTTAGAAAAGTCACCATTGGCTCAATAGCCTCATTCTGGATTGGAAAATGCTATGATGCAATTGATTATGGAGATTATTATTTCAGTTGCAAACTTTGCCTTGAAGAGACAGTACACGTTGGCATATAAAACAGTTGGTTCAGCATTGTGACGTTTCCCTTCACCTTATCTAAAGCTTTATGGTTACCTGGGTGTGGGTGGAATTTATAGCACTAATTGCCCTTGACCCAGCCCTTCTTTATTTGATACAGTAAACCAAAATGATTATACTTCTCACAATCAAATATGGTTTTTTTTTAGCTATCCAGAAAGTGTTTTCATTAAGTGAATTTTTTTTCATATAGCTATCTTTTTTAATTTTTAGTTTGGTAAGTATTTTGGAATTACCAGAAAATCTGTTTACTCATTGAGTTGAAGGTGTCAGGAGCACTTGTCTGGAGATGGGGGCAATCTCATCTATCCATAATTGCCCCAAGAACACAAGCAAAGAGGGGCTAATGTGGGCCTGACCTAGAAGGTGCACTGAAGGTGGTTGCATAATAGTTCAACTTTACAGCAAATTCACAACTTTAATAGTGTTTTGGAGATGGAAAACTCTATTTCAGTCTCCTTCCACTAACTGACATCACATACGATAGAAATTGTCTTATAATGTTGCTGTGAGAAGTTTGCACCAATTTTGAATGAGTTGTCCAGTAGGGCTAGTCCATAATACACAAGCTCCATAGCATTCTGCATCAAATACTGCACAAGTACCTTTTATATGTCTGCATTAACCACTACTGACGGTGGAACTAATGAAGGAAATCAGAAGGGCACCAGGATGGACTGTTGTGATGGAAATGTCACAGATGAAAATCATGGCAGGAGAGAAACATGGGGAAATCAGGAATAAGGCCGGAAGGGAAGTAGCTGAGGGAAAGATTGGTCAACAGATGTGAGTGGATATGTACCACCACTGTCGGGAGATAACTGATGTATGATTTGGAAGAGGAGTGAGAGCTAAAGAGATAAATGGGAGACTTGAGGACAACTTGAGCAAACAGAAAGGTTGCAGGGACAATCACACCATTGAGTCGATGCCTCAGCCCCCTTGGTAGCATCTCAGGTAAAGGTGGCCACCAAAATCAATAGTGAGGTAGGCCTCAGTCTTCTGGTTAAGGCCTGTTTTAGTATTTGTGGGCCTTACCTGTACACTACAATGTGTAAATGATCTCAAAGGAAACCTTGTATGTTTGACATCATAGCAGTTGCCTAGTACTAATGAACATGTATAGATTCTTCATATGTGGAGCCGGAAACAAAATCCTAGAGTGAGCTACCTGTGCTTTAAAGTGATCAGATGTCACCACTTGATCATCATTAACTTTACAGACCTGAGAAAAGAGAATTGAAAACCTATAGGAAAAACATGTTACAAAGTATTGTTTATATCATAATTTATTATGTTGCTTTCTAAATGTTCATTAACTGACTATGTAGTGTTTGTTCACTAACCAAGACTGGGTCACATTTTTGGGGACAATAGAATGCAGGTAATATAGGTAAGAAAACCATCTCTGACTTTGGGTGTGGCCCCAGCAGCAAGATTCTGATGTGCTTAAGGCCCAAGGCCTTATCCAAGTGCATTATGGCATTCCTTCACTAATTCTGGCACTGTGGAGGAAAACAGAGAGTCTCATACCGTTTTTGTGAAGTGGTATTGAATTTGTCAATTGGAAGACACCTGGGAGAGGGTTTTGTGGTAGGGTTCAGGCCTTAAACATTAAGGCTACAGGGAGGGTCATAATTGAGTTGGTGAGTTGGGGAATAGGAGTAACTTTCCAGTGGGTGTACAGTGGTGGTGGTCGATCGAAAAATTGATTGTGGGACCTGACAGGTGGGGCTTTTGCTGTTAGGATGATGGGACCAGCCATCAGAAACATCTGTATGAAAACTATCCTCAGAAAACATTGATGCATTAAGCCCAGTAGTCACTGACCAAGTAAGGATGGTCCTCTTTAACTAGTGGAGAAAGAGATTTTAACATTCTTGTTCATTTCTACTTCTGCATGAGTGTTATGAGCTGTTGCAGGCCAAGGGTGCACACAGGAGACACGCATGCCCCGAAGCAAAAGACTGCAGATGTGTGTGTGTGTGTGTGTGTGTGTGTGTATGAGATATATATATATATATATATATATATACTGACACAGGGGCACTGATCTACCCTCGCCAACAACTGGACAGACTATTTACATTATGGGTGTAGGAAGGAGAACAGTGAAAGCAGAAAGAAGTGAGTCACACATATTCAAAATTGGCGACAGGGTGCAGCTTGCAGTGTATTTCTGGGTCTGTCCAAATAATAAGGGTTCTGTCTTTGGAAAGTGGGAGCTGTTACAGATTCAGAAAAGGAAGAAATAATATGGACAAGGCAGGGTAGTGAATACATACAACCAACAGTGTACACAACATAGCCAGCAGAGCCACAGCTGCTTTGAACATCAGTGAATGGAGCCAGGATGATGTCCATGGGTTACCTTGTCAGCAGTTACCAGAAGTCTGGATTAGACACAAGCAGGAATGTGGTCGAGTAAAGGTAAACCCCATTAAAACAGAGGGCGGCCTGATTAAACCCTATAAGCAGCGTCCATTAAAAATGCCCTAACAAGGATCCCACCCACCCTGCTCATTGACTGTTTGCCCCGTTCCTATCAGAGAGGAGACTGCTATGTTTCATCTATGACAGAACCACCAGACTCAAAAAAGCTATTACTTTCCCCAAGCAGTAAGGCTGATAAACACTTACACCCACTAACCACGTCATCTCCCACCACCACTTCCACATCATTTCCTGTCAGAGTCACATTACGCACAGATACTCCTGTACCTAGTGTCACTTCATGTACACATAATTAATCTATGCAGGTATATAAGCAATCTTATGAATTTATATTGATTGTTTTTAATTATTGTGTTCTTTATCTTATTGTGTTTTTTTCTGATGCATTGAATCTGGAGTAACAATTATTTTGTTCTCCTTTACACGTGTGCTGGAAATAACATTAAAAGGTCTTGAATCTGGAAAAGTGGGAGAACAGGTGTGTTTAAAAAGTATTCAGAGGTGGATGGGTGAAGAGGAAAATTTAGTGGTAGGACGTAAATGTATTAAATTTTGCAGGTGTTGGAAGTCCTGAGTAATACATCCAAAATGCTAAAAGAACTCAGCAAGTCAGGCAAAATTTGTGGAGGGTTATAAGCAGTCAGGCTGAGACCCTTAATCACGTTTGGGAAGGAAGAATCCAGAATAGAAGGGTGGGAGACAGAAAGAATATAAACTGGCAGGTGATAAGTGAGACCAAGTGAGTGGTAAGGTGGGTGGATGGGGGAGGGGGATAAAGTAAGAAGCTGGGAGCGGATGGGTGGAAGATGTAAAGGACCGAGAGAGTCTGATAGGAGTGGAGAGTGAACTATGAGAGAAAGGGAAGGTGGAGGGACACCAGAGGGAGGTGATGGGCAGGTGAGGATATGGGAAAGGGTCAGAGGGGAGCCCGAATGCTGAATAGATAAAGAGAGAACGGGGATGGGGAGAAATTACCGTAAGTTAGGAAAATAAGTGCTCATGCCATCAGATTGGAGGTTATCCTCTTGGAATATGAGGTGTTGCTCCTCCAATCTGAGTGTGGCCTCTTCGTGGCAGTAGAGGAGAACGTGGGTCCACCATGCTGAAAAGGGAATCGGAAGTGCAATTAGAATGGTAGGTTGTAGATTGGGCACTTTCACATGAAAAAGAAAACAAATGCAGATTGAGTGATGTCTATCGTTCAGTCACCCGTCATTTTACAGTCTACCTGACCACCATGTCTTTGGCCTCCTGCACTTTTCTAACGGTACCCAATGTAAGCTTAAGCAACAGACATATTTTGTGCAGGTATGTTGCTGCACTCAGGATTCAACATAAAGTTCAAAGATTCCAGGTAACCGGTCTTACTGGCTGATGTCAGGACTGGTCGGCTCTGATGTAAACTCACCCCCCGGTGACAACCACTCAGTTTATCTCAGTCCACTGACACGGCCTGACCTGATGCCTATTTCCAGCTTTCTTCTTTGGCACATTTCTAGCAACTGATGTGCTTTATATCTCACAGTTTAACTTGTTCCTTTGTTTCTTTAAAAGCAGGTGTTAGCTCAAGTTCCATCATGAGGCGTGTTAAAATACTGCACGACATGAAGGAACTTGTCAGTCCTGTAACTCCTTAAGATGAAGAGCTGCAGATAGAACCATGGTCACTGAGCTGCAGGTTTCATACTAAAACACGATCTGCTGACTAATCATTGTTTTAACCATCATAAGTATATAAATATTGCAATGTTGCTTCAAGGCAGTACTTCATAAATGTGAACACATTAGATTTTCTGTGACAGCTTTTCAAAAGCATGTTGTTGAATTTATCATTCAAAATAAGTTTAGCTCCAAAAAAAGTTGTTTTGCTGTGGCAATATTTTGCAGTTAGTGCTCTATATTATTAACACAAGCATCATTTTCCACTTATAGATTTTTACAGATCATCATAAGAATTAAAGTGATTTTAAGCAGCTTGGAATTCTTCAAAGGCATTTTACAGCTCATTTAAAGGTATTTTTTAACTCTTACTTGTTCATTTAAATGTATATAATTAAAAGCCTTGCATTCTGGGTCTAATGGAACACCATTTCACCTCTCAAAAGCAAAATTTATGTATACAGGCCAAAAAAGGTAAATACACTTGGTCAATACGGACTCTAGGGGCTTTTGGTTGCTGTTGTAGTGCTGTAAGTAAAGCAATTATTTTATGCCCAGCAACTCAGTTGAGACAGCCGCAGATCATACAGTGGAGCACCTTCTCATCAACTATGCAACAGTATCACCCTAGATTACTTATTCAAACTTCCTTAACAAAAAGGGTTTGATCAAAAAATTCTGAGGTGCCATTAAAATAATGTACACCTTAGAAAAACCTCTCAGTTCCATATGATACTGAGCTGCACTCAGTGAATATATAACTATATATAGTGAACTTATATCCATGAGTGACTGATATAGGAATCTGGTTCATAGATATTTTACTCAGTGACATGAGGGATGAAGCATAACATATTTCTGCTGCTTAATTAAGGTGTTACCTGAATACACTTGTAATTTACTAAAGTGAGAGGCATTTCATTACACTGATGTAAGTGAAAGGATAAAACTCTAAAGGAAATTAGTGATCCATTTTGGATTCAGGGGTTAGCAGAGTAATTAAGTTGACGTGAGACAGAGTAATATCTGAATTTGGTGCACAGAGATCCAGATCAGCATTGGAGGCCTCATTCATTTTCCAATCAGCAATGCAAATTACAGGAGCAACAACTCATCTTGAAGGCAGTCAGCTCTTACTTAAAGGGAGAATAGCTGGTACAAGCCGTACCACATGATCAACTCAGTTCTTTAAGATACACTTGCACATAAATAAATTTCAATTATGTGATATTGAATATTGAAAGATCTAGATAGAGTGAAAATGAAGAGAATGTTTCCTGTAGTAGGGGTATGTAGTACCAGGGGATGCAGCTTCAGAATATAAGGATGCCTGTTTAGAACAGAGGTGAGGAGGAATTTCTTTAGACAGAGAATGAGGAACTCATTGCCACAGATGGCTATGGTTATGGATGTCATTGGGTATACTTAAAGTGAAGATTGATAGGTTCTTGATTAATAAGGTTTCAATTAGTAATGTCTTGATTAGTAATGTTACGAGAAGAAGCTAGTAGAATGGGGTTGTGGAGGACAATACTAAGTCAGCCATGATGGAATGGTGGAGCAGAATTGATGAGCCAAATGACCTGATTCTGTACCTACAGTATGTCTTGTGGTCTAATCACTTAAGTGAAATGATCTGCAAAAAAAATTCTTTTGTGTTTTGCTTTTAAGTTGCAACCATTTAGTTTCTCCAAAATAGGACTACTTTGCCCTTCTGTCTCTTCTAAGAAGACGCTACACCTGAAACCTGAAGATCTCTTCCCAGCATTTAACTAATCTCATACAGTTACAGCATTTTCTTTTTAACAATTAGTCAGCTTGTACAGAATCAAAACAGTTTGCAGATCATCAATGAATCTGAAGTTTGCTTAGGAAAGTTGCCAGTGACTGAAGGAAGTATTTACACACAAATATAACCAAGGAAACAAAAGCACAGAGACATATTGAAAGTGAAAGATTATGACATGGCATGTATTGAAAAAGAGGTGAAAGAAAGCCTTGAATTTAAAATGTTTCTTGAAAAGGTTTCAGTTAGTTAAAGGAACAAAGTGCATTATGCTTGTTCATGATATTGTTCAGACTATTTGTTTCACTAAAGGAAAATTAAACTATTTCTGGAATTCTAAGATAAAATGAAAATGAAGGAACAACTTGGCAGGCTAGGTGGTGTTTGAGAGAAACAATTATAATGATTCAAGCCAATGACACCTTATTTAAACTCATTTTCAATGAGGGGTACATTTAGTTCAGGACAAAAGAGAGAATACTCCTGTTCTTGTACAGTATAGTAGCATGGAAATGCCTGCAAGGACAAAATGGGCCCCTGTTTATTGTCTTATTCAAAAGCTTTCCTGGGCACTGTAGTCTCATTCCCAGATTTAGTATTTAATCCTGCCTCTGGGATTCTGGATTGGAGACAAACATGGTACCACTGAAGCACTCAAAGAAAGATAGGAACTATGCCATGAAGTTTGAAAGAAATAAATAGTGATAAGTGCATAGAGATGTCAACACCCAGAGAGAAATCTGAGATTGAGAGGTAGAAAGAATTACAGTAGAAGATAAAGACAATTTTGTGTTACCTTTTTCTGGTGGTGATGGATCAAGTTGTTTGAGAAACTGAAAAATTGGAACAAGAATAGACTACTCAGAACTTCAGGCCTGGTCTGCCACTCAATCCGATCATGACCAATGTTATTTTCTTGTTTGCATCCCTTACCCTTTAATATTCTTTCTGTCCTTCAACTTCAGCAGGTTTACCACACTTTGCTTGAAGAAATTTCTCCTCATCTCAGTCATAAATGTTTTATCCTGTATCCGTGATTGACATTTTGATGGCCAATGAATGACATTGTGCTAAACTGAACTAAACTGAACAGAACTAAGCTGAATATTCCTAGACTGTTCCACGGCTCGGCGGTTTGATGTTTAATATTCAGTGTGTATTTCTCTCAGTTTTGCCACTTATACAATTTGTTCTTTTTCGTATGTTGTGTGTTTGAACAGGTTCCTTGGTGTTTTCTTGTTTTGTCGCTGTCTGTGGAAAGATGAGTCTCAGGGTTGTATACGGTATGCAAACTTTGATAATAAATGCACTTTGAATCTGGAGACATGGCTATCAATTGCACAGCCAGGGGAAACATTGTCTTTGCATGTAGTCTGTCAAGCTCCATCCAAATTTTATAGATTTCAATGAGATCTCTTCTCATTATTAGGAACAAGTTGACTGAAATCTCTTTTCATACAAGTTCCACCATATCAGGAATCTGTCTGGTAAACCCTTGTTAAAATCCCATTGTCAGAATTATGTCCATTCTTTAGTAAGAACACCACAACTACATACAGTACTCATGATGTGGACTCACAAAAGTCCTATATCAAGCTATCTTTATTCCTGCACTTATAATGTCTTGCAATGTAACCTTCTCACTAGATTGTTGTAAGTGCATGTCACCTTACAGTGGTTGGTGTACAAGGACACTCATGTTTCTTTGTACATCAATAATTCCCAACCCAATGTTATTTTGATTTTACTTTCCCCATGTTTCTTTTCAACAGATGCTGCCTGATCCACTGAGCATTAACAGTATTTTTCAGTTTTGTTTCAGACTTCTTTGTTTTTCCTGCTTTGCATCTGCCTTGTATTTGTCCGTTGCGTCTATGTTGCTTTGAATTCCCATTGCATCTTCCTCATTGCCACACTCAACTTTGTGTCATCAGAAAACTGTTGTTTCCCTCATCTGCATCATCAGAATCAGATTTAATATTGCTGGCATATATCGTGAAATTTGTTACATTACAGCAGCAGTACAATGAAATACATGATAAGTAAATATAGAGAAAAACTGGGTTACATTAAGTATATATAGATATCTATTGAGTAGTTAAGTTAAATTTCTGTGGTTAAGAAGGCATACGGAGCATTGACCTTCATCAGTCGTGGGATTGAGTTTAAGAGCCGAGAGATAATGTTGAAGCTCTATAGGACCCTGGTCAGACCCCACTCGGAGTACTGTGCTCAGTTCTGGTCACCTCACTACAGGAAAGACATGGAAACCATAGAAAGGGTGCAGATGAGATTTACAAGTATATTGCCTGGATTAGGGAGCATGCCTTATGAGTATAGGTTGAGTGAACTCGGCCTTTTCTCCTTGGAGCGACGGAAGGTGAGAGGTAACCTGATAGAGGTGTGCAAGATAATGAAAGGCATTGATTGTGTGGATAGTCAGAGGCTTTTTCCTAGGGCTGAAGTCACTAGCATGAGAGGGCATAGTTTGAAGGTACTTGGAAGCAGGTACAGAGGAGGTGTCAGGGGTACATTTTTTAGGCAGAGAGTGGTGAGTGTGTGGAATGGGCTGCAGGCGGTGGTGGAAGCGGAAATGATAGGGTCTTTTAAGAAACTCCTGGATGGATACATGGAACTAAGAAAAATAGAGGGCTATGGGTAATCCTATAGGGGCATGTTTAGTACGGCTTTGTGTGCCGAAGGACCAGTATTGTGCTGTAGGTTTTCTATGTTTCTGTGTAAGTAGTGCAAAATAACAGAAATAAAAAGCAACACACACAAAATGCTGGAGGAACTCAGCGGGCCAGAGAGCACTTATGGAAAAGAGTACACTTGACATTTCGGGCCAAAGTGTCTTCGCCCTTCATGGGGAAGGCTTCGGGAGTAAAACCAAAAGGAAAAATCCAGAGCTGGAGTCCCTAAGGCAGTGCTACATTGAGTTCAATGCTGACTGGCAACTCCTGTGATGCTGCCGGTACCAAACTGGTTTCATCAGATCCATGGAGGGTTGGAGAGGGGAGATGGTTATATGGGCAATAACTTGCTCTCCACATTGTACTGCCCTGGCCCGAGTATCAAGATTGCTAGGATGTAACATCTATTGTCAACCCTGACCAATGGTGGTCTCCACAAAACAATCCTTTCATCCTACATTCTGTTTCCTGTCTGTCAGACAATTTTGAATCCATACCAATATACTATCTATAGTCCCAAGTGGTTTAATTTAATTTAATATATGGCACTTTATCAATGGGCTTCTGAAAATCCAGATGTACATCTACTTGTTCTTGCTTATCTCTTCTATCATTCCATCCTCAAAAACTCCAGTAGTTTGTTAACGTAATTTCTGCTTTGTAAATTCATATGGGACTTATCTAATCCTTTTGATATTTTCCAAGTGTTATCATTTATAATGGATTCTGATGTTTTCCCTCTTACTGATGCCAAACTAACTAGTGTGTTATTTCATTTTCTCCCCTCTTTTAAATAATAGGGTTACATTTGCCATCGTTCAATCTGCAGGGTCATTTGGGCAATGATAACTGGTGCATGCACCGTTTCCATGGCTACCCATTTTAGTAGTTTGGGATACTCTTAATTCCCCCTTTTCATTAGATTGATGGTTCTTTTACCTTGCCTGAAAATTATTTGTGTCAGCAGCTGTGAAAACAGGATTTGTTTAATTTCTCAGTTCATTCTTTATTATTAATTTTCCCTTTTCTGACCATAAGGGACCCATGTTTATCTTGTTATTTTTCGAGATTTTTACGTGCAGCTTGCATTTTTGTTCCTAAGTTTAATCTTGCATTTTATTTTTCCACTCTTCATCAGTCTCTTGGCCCTCTTGATTTACTGAACTCTGAACAGCTCTTCACTCTCAGAGCAGTTTTTTTTTCATCTGGCAACTGTATTATGTATCTAATATAACCCTTAATTTCCTGTTAGCTACAGCCAAGGAACTTCTGTGCTTTTGTACTTGAAAGGAGTGCATGGCCATTACAGTCCTTGTGTTAATTTCTTAGATATTACCCATCTATGAAATCCACTGTTATTCCTTTTACTGATTTGCCCCGTCCCCATTTATCATAGCTAACTCTGTCCTCAAAGCTGTATAATTTCTTTTGTTTAGATTTAGAACTCTAGTTTTGGACTGATCTACTTCATTTTCCTTTTTAATGAAGAATTCTCTCATATTATGGTCGTTCTTTTCTAAAGGATTCTGAAAAATAAGATTATTAACAAACTTTCTTGCACAATACCCAATATAGGAATTTATTTTCCCTTGCTGGTTCCTCATTATGCTGTTCATACAAGATGCATTGTTAGCACACCACAGGACCACATCCTCCATAATAATTTGGTTTGGCTAGTTTACGTGTGAATGTAAATCACCATTAGATACTTTACAGCCCTTGTTGGAAGCAGTGCTAATTTCTCATTTGATGCCACTCCTTATTATTGTTTGGAGACTATTAGACACTTACCCTAAACAGCAATGCATTTTTCCTTCTTTATTCTGGCGGAGAGGTTTGCAAAGGCTATTGGGGAGAGTTTAAATTAGAATTGCTGGGGGGTGAGAACCAAACTGAAGTGACGGAGGAAGAGGCGGTTAGCTCACAAATAGAGAAAGCTTGGAGAAAGCATGAGAGGGAGAATAGGCAGGTGATAGAGAAGGGATGTGCTCAGACTGAAGTTTTGAAATGTGTCTATTTTAATGCAAGGAGTATTATGATCAGTTCTTGGAGCTATGATGTTGTGGTCATTACAGAGACTTGGATGGCTCAGGGCAGGAATGGCTACTTCAAGAGCCAGGCTTTAGATGTTTCAGAAAGGACAGGGAGGAAGGCAAAAGAGGTGGGGGCATGGTACTCTTGATCAGAGGTAGTGACCCAGCTGCAGAAGAGGAGGAAGTTATGGCGGGGTTGTCTACGGGGTCTGGGTGGAAGTTAGGAATAGGAATAGGAAAGGGTCAAAAACTGTACTGGGTGTTTTTTTATAGACCACCCAACAGGGACATCAAGGAGCAAATAGGGAGACAGATTCTAGAAAGGTGTAATAATAACAGGGTTGTTGTGATGGGAGATTTTAATTTCCTAAATATTGATTGGAATCTCCCTAGAGTGAGGGGTTTAGATGGAATGGAGTTTGTCAGGTGTGTTCAGGAAAGTTTCCTGACACAATATGTAGATAAGCCTACAAGAGGAGAGGCTGTACTTGATCTGGGATTGGGAAATGAACCTAGTCAGGTCTCAGGTCTCTCAGAGGGAAAGCATTATGGAGATAGTGATCACAATTCTATCTCCTTTACCATAGCATTGGAGAAGGATAGGAACAGACAAGTTAAGGAATCATTTAATTGGAGTAAGGGGAAATATAAGGCACGAACTTGGAAGCATAAATTGGAAACAGATGTTCTCAGGGAAACATACAGAAAAAATGTGGTAAACGTTCAGTGGATATTTGCGTGGGGTTCTGCATAGGTACGCTCCAATGAGACAGGGAAAGGATGGTAGGGTACAAGAACTGTGGCGTACAATGGCTGTTGTAAATTTAGTCAAGAAGAAAGGAAAAGCTTACAAAAGGTTCAAAAAACTAGGTAATGATAGAGATCTAGAAGATTATAAGGCTAGCAGGAAAGAGTTTAAGAATGAAATTAAGAGAGCCAGAAGGGGCCATGAAAAGGCCTTGGCAGACAGGATTAAGGAAAACCCCAAGGCATTTTACAAGTACGTGAAGAACAAAAGGATAAGACGTGAGAGAATAGAACCAATGAAGTGTGACAGTAGAAAAGTGTTCTTGGAACTGAAGGAGATAGCAGAGGTACTTAATGAATGCTTTGCTTCAGTATTCACTATGGAAAAGGATCTTAGCGATTGTAGGGATGACTTACAGAGGACTGAAAAGCTTGAGCATGTAGATATTAAGAAAGAAGATGTGCTGGAGCTTTTGGAAAGCATCAAGTCGGATAAGTCACAGGGACCAGACGGGATGTACCCCAGGCTACTGTGGGAAATGAGGGGGGAGATTGCTAAGCCTCTGACGATGATCTTTGCATCATCAATGAGGACAGGAGAGGTTTCAGAAGATTGGAGGGTTGTGGATGTTGTTCCCTTATTCAAGCAAGGGAGTAGAGATAGCCCAGGAAATTATAGACCAGTGAGTCTTACTTCAGTGGTTGGTAAGTTGATGGAGAAGATCCTGAGAGACAGGATTTATGAACATTTGGAGCAGTATAATATAATTAGGAATAGTCAGCATGGCTTGCTCAAAGGTAGGTTGTGCCTTATGACCCTGATTTAATTTTTTGTAGATGTGACTAAACACATTGATAATGGTACAGCAGTAGATGTAGTGTATATGGATTTCAGCAAGGGATTTGATAAGATACCCCATGCAAGGCTTATTGAGAAAGTAAGGAGGCATGGAATCCAAGGGAACATTGCTTTGTGGATCCAGAACTGGCTTGCTCACAGAAGACAAAGAGTGGTTGTAGACAGGTCATATTCTGCATGGAGGTCGGTCACCAGTGGTGTGCCTCAGGGATCTATTCTGGGACCCCAACTCTTCATGATTTTTATAAATGACCTGGATGAGGAAGTGGAGAGATGGGTTAGTAAATTTGCTGATGACACAAAAGTTGTGAGTGTTGTGGATAGAGAGGAGGGCTGTCAGAGATTGCAGAGGGATATTGATAGGATGCAAAACTGGTCTGAGAAGTGGCAGATGGAGTTCAACCAGATAAGTGTGAGGTGGTTCATTTTGGTAGGTCAAATATGATGGCAGAACATGGCATTAATGGTAAGATTCTTGGCAGTGTGAAGGATCAGAAGGATCTTGGGGTCTGAGTCCATAGGACACTCAAAACTGCTACGCAGGTTGACTCTGTGGTTAAGAAGGCATATGGTGCATTGGCCTTCATCAATTGTGGGATTTAGTTTAGGAGCCGAGAGGTAATGTTACAGCTATATAGGACCCTGGTCAGACCCCACTTGTGCTCAATTCTGGTCGCCTCACTACAGGAAGGATGTGGAAACCATAGAAAGGCTGCAGGAAAGATTTACAAGGATGTTGCCTGGATTAGGGAGCATGCCTTATGAGAAATGGTTGAGTGAACTCGACCTTTTCTCCTCGGAGCGATGGAGGATGAGAGGTGACTTGATAGAAGTGTACAAATGATGAGAGGCATTGATCACGTGGATAGTCAGAGACTTTTTCCCAGAGCTGAAATGGCTAGCATGAAAGTGCATAGTTTTAAGGTGCTTGGAAGTAGGTACAGAGGGGATTCAGGGGTAAGTTTTTTTTATGCAGAGAGCGGTGAATGCGTGGAATGGGCTGCCAGCGGCGGTGGTGGAAGTGGAAATGATAGGATCTTTTAAGAGAGTCCTGGACAGGTACATGGAGCTTAGAAAAATACAGAGCTATGGGTAACCCTAGGTAAGTTTTTAAGATAAGGACATGTTCAGCACAGCTTTGTGGGTCAAAGGGCTTGTATTGTGCTGTAGGTTTTCTATGTTTCTACATTTATGTCTGTTAATTTCAGGATAAATTGACCTTTTAGAATTTGATATTTCTGAGGAAACATCTTTTCTCAGTATTATGCAATTTTCATTTTTTTTTTAGGTGTTCTTCTTAAGTCAATTATCTTTCAACATTAAGTTCCCAGCCTTCGAAACTCGATTATATACTCGAAATGCGATTTTATTTTATCTATTTAAACTTATTTACGTTGTTAACTTATCTATCGTATAACGAACACTTTGTGTATTTGTTTGTAGTAATGTATTTTTAGTATTTTAGACATCTCTGTACTGTGGCTCTTTATGGCACATTTCAATTGTTTTCTTTCCTGGATTCTCTATGTTAGTCTCCTCTTCTGTTTGTGTCTTTGCCTCTCCTTGATGTAGTTTGGTTACGTAACCCGAATCACTTTCCGGCTTTGCTCGTTTGCAGTCTCAACTTCTCTGTACTCAGATCTACTTTCTCTTATTGAAAGGCCTATCTAATTTGATTGCTAGTCAGTTTGCTGAACCCTGCTCTCAATATAATTCCTGTGTTTTCCATTCCAACAGCATAGTTCTCTTCCCATTACTGACACTGGAAAACAGTGAGTTGAAATTCACTTGACTCACACTAATTTTTGAGTAACAGGTCCAACTGATTGCTCCAATTAACACTGTGCCAATTGCTTGTGGCTCAGGTAGTAATCCAAATATTATTACCTTGGTGATTCTACATTTAAATTTAATTCCTGGATACTCAACCTCTCTCAACAGCCCTTACTTCTACCTTTGGTTCTTTACTCTATACTCAGTGATATTCTTGTTATGTTTTTATATAATGGCCCAGAATTTTCCACCAGCAGTAAGCCAGCTACATTCAGTGTGGAACAATCTTCCTGACCAAGGCCATCCTGATCTTCATCAGTAAGGCTTTGCTTGATGTGGAGCCTTGTGTACAGAAATGCCATCACAGTTGCATAAAAACATAAAACATAGAAGCAGAATTAGGCTATTTGGCCTACCGAGTCTGCTCTGCCGTTTCATCATGACTGATTTAATTTTCCTCTCTGCCCCAATCTCTTCGTACCCCTTCATGTCCTGACCAATCAATAATCAATCAATGTCTGCCATAAATATTCATTAAGACTTGGCCTCCACAGCTGCCTGTGGCAAACAATTCCTCAGATTCAGCACTCTCTGTCAAAAGAAATTCCTCCTCATCTCCATTCTAAAAGGACACCCATCTGTTCTAATGCTGTGTCCTCTGGTCTTCGACTCTCCCACCACAAGAAACTTTCTGTCCACATCCACGCTTTCAAGGCCTTTCACCACTCAATAGGTTTCAATGAGGTCACCACTGTACTTGTGAATTCTAGTGAATACAGGCCCAGAGCCATCAAACGCTCTTCAGATAACAAGCCATTCAACCTTGAAGCTGCGTTGAACCCTCTCCAGTTTCAGAATGTCCTTTCTAGATAAGGGGCCCCAAACTGCTTCCAATACTTGGGAGCATTCACCGGTGCTTTATGAAGTATCAACTTTACATCCTTGCTTTTGTATTCTAGTCCTCATGAAATGAATGCTAACTTTGCATTTGCCTTCTTCACTACCGACTCAACCTGTAAATTAACCCTTAGGGAATCCTGAACAAGGATTTCCAAGTCCCTTTACACCTCAGTATTTTTTTTGTATTTTCTCTCCTTTAAAAATAGTCAACCCTTTTATTTCTTCTACCAAAGAGCATAACCATACACTTCCTGACACTGTATTCCATCTGCCACTTCTTTGCGCATTCTCCTAATCTGTCTGTCCATTTGTAGCCTCTCTACTTCCTCAAAATTAACTGCCCCTCCACCTATCTTCATATTGTCTGCAAATGTTGCAACAAAGCCATCAATTCCATCATCCAAATCATTGACATAAAACATGAAAAGGATCAGTCCCAACACAGACCCTTGTGGAACACTAGTAGTCATTGGCAGCCAACCAGAAAGGTTCCCTTTCTTCCCACTCCTGACATCAGCCACCGCTTTATCCATGCTAGAATATTTCCTGTAATACCAAGGAATTAATTGTTAATCAGCGTCATATGTGCCACCTTGTCAAAGGCCTTCTGAAAGTCCAAGTACACAACATCCACCGATTCTCCATTGTCTATCTTGCTTGCTATTTCTTCGAATAATTCTAACAGATTTGTCAGGTAATATTTTCCCTTGAAGAAACCCTGCTGACTACGGCCTAATTGATAACGTGCCTCCATGTACTCCGAGACCTCATCTTTAAGACAGTTTGTTGCAGAACAACCCTTGCCTGCAGAACAATTAAAATTTTGCAGCCAGCCAAAACACATCCTGTTAAAATAAGGATTAAAATAGTTGAAGTAATCAGAAAAGTATTCAACGTCAACTAAAAACCTTTAGCTGCAAATATACAGTAAGCAGTGAATTAAATAGAAGTATCTTTTACTTAGCTCTGCACATTATTGTTATTGCCCTTGACTCCAATGAGTGGAGGCACTTTTCCTGGGACAGAGATTTTGGGAATATTTCCCATGAATGTTGTAAATCTCTCCCAAGTCTGTTGTCTGGGACTGTATTCTACAAAGGTTACAACTTTGGAATATAGTCAGGCTAGCGCTGATGAATAGGGCCAACAAATTCCATGACGAACTGCAAGTATTAGCCTCCAAATCCATTGCTAATTAACTATAATTTTAACATACTATTGGGCCATCTGTACCAGTCTAGTTCATTCTATCAAATCCATACAAGAGAACAAAGTAGAATTATCCAGAAATAAGCCAGTGCTCAAAAATAAACATGAACAAAATAAATGTTTCTTTCCCAGTTAATCATTCTTTTTAACTAGTGGCTGATGGATATGTCTGCAGTGTAGTGGCGTTTACTCTTGCTTGGAATACAGAGCCATACAGGTTAAGCAACGTTGGGCTTTTACTGTATAAACTTAAGTTGAAATGGATTCTTACAATTGTTAGGATCTGCCAAACTTGATTTTAAGTAAATGGATATAAACTGTAAGATGAACTAGTACCTCTTAGGTGTTCTAGATAGCCACATTTACAGGCAATGTTGAGAAAAAAAGTAACTTAACTGGCTAATCATGTCATAAACAGAGACTCCATCAAGCCTGCTTATGTGGCATTTATTACTGCAGGTACACAGTGTAAGTATGTCAGCTGGGTCATTGCCTTTTTTCTGTAAGTTCTAAAGATAAGACAACTGCATAAGTTATCAGAGTAGGATACAGTATTTCAAAGCATGCTCTGGTCATATGCCAATAAGTAGTAAGATATTATAAAGAGCAAGGTGAAACATGCTGAAAGAATTAGTTTTATTGACCCGGCCTCAAATTATAGACACAAATTCAAATGCTCACAGTATCTGATTCATTATAACCATTTTAGAAAATTTCTCTTCACCATTATCTCTTATTTAAGTTAAGGCTTTGACTGTGGTTAACTCCTACATGCCTCTATTTTATCTATGTGTCTGCTCTTTATTTGAAAGTGCCATATATAAACATGAGTATTCATCCTAACACACATATGTTATTTGTTCATCATACCTAGTTTCTTCTTGTCATCAATGCAGTAGTATCCCCTTGGAATAGGATAACCAGGAGAATAAGGAGAAGAGGAGCTAATAGGGAAGAAGAGGAGGATTGCCAATAGCCTTGTGCAGGAAGCTGTATCGGATTATTTTCTCCAGGCCTGCTGAAGGTTTTCGGCCCGAATCGTCGACTGTATTTTTTTCATAGATACTGCCTGGCCTGCTGAGTTCTTCCAGCATTTTGTATGTGTTGCTCTGCTAGGGGTGTTCAGAGAGCAGTTTTATGAGCAGACATTCAGCCAGGAGCAGTGTGCAATGCCTGTCCCTCAACAAGAATATTCTGCTGCAACTCAAGTGTATCCCCCAGAGCCAGCTAAGGCCTGCAAGAAGCCAATGTGATGTGGTAATAAATGCTTTCACATTCAGCCCCTTCCAGACTGGAACGCCTCATACTGTGATTTGCACTTTTGAGAGTGCAGATGCATGGAAGAGTAGGCAAAACACATCTTATTTGTGAGCGATTATTAGGTGAAAAGAATTCTCGTCTTCACTAAGATACACCTTGACGTTACTGGGATTTCTATTACTCTGCTTTTGAGATTATGCTGAAAATCTACCAACATTCAATTTATTGACCTCATCAATAAATAGTCTGAGAAAATTCACCCATAGTCACCATAATTGTGTTGCATTAGGGTGTAAAAACTGTTACTTTTTTTGTAGTTTAACTTTCCTATGCTTGTTTTTAATTTGATATAATCACCCATATACACTCAGTGGCCACTTTATTAGATAAACCTCCTTGCTAATGCAAATGTATAATCATCCAATCATGTGGCAGCAACTCATTTCATAAAAGCATGCAGACATGGTCAATAGGTTCAGTTGTTGTTCAGACCAGACAGTAAGTGACTTTGACTGTGGAATGCTTGTTTGCACCAGATGGGGTAGTATGAATATCTCAAAAACCACTGATCTGGGATTTTCATGCACAATAGTCTCAAGAGTTTACAGAGAATGGCACGAAAAACAAAAATAAAAGCATCAGTGAGTGACGGCTCTGTAGGCAAAACCACCTGGTTAATGGGAGAAATCAGAGGAGAGTGGCCAGACTGTTTCAAGCTGACTGGAAGGCAACCACTATTCAAATAACCATGCTTTGTAACAGTGATGTGTAGAAGAGCATCTCTGAACACATGGCACATCGAACCCTGAAGTGGATGGGCTACATATGCAGAAGAATACAAACATACAGAAATACACTCGGTGGCCATTTTGTTATGTACAGGAGATTACCTAATATGTGAGTGCAAATGGTTGATTGTCATTGAGGCAGCTGACTTGCTCTTCCTGGGCACCGGTATGATTGTTACCCTTTTGAAGCAGATCTGTCTCTGACTGCAGCAGTGACAGATTGAAGCTGTCCTTGAACCCTTCCACGCAGTTGGCTGTTAGTGCAAGGCAACTGAGTGTACGGGTAATTGTTCAGTAAATTTTCCAGTAATTATCATACAGTTGCTTTTGCATTTTTCTAGAAACTTCTTAGTTTTCAGTAGCAGGTGTCATTCCACTTAATTCTGGCTATTTTATAGGCTAATTTTTATCACTGGAATGTTTTGTTATCTCTAGTTTGAATGTGATGACCATGACTAACATTTCTATTATCTTTCTGTTGGTTCTGTGTTCATGTAACAATTAATAAAATTGCTAGTAATGAGTTTTATGCTCATAATTATTGACTTCCAAAGAAACTCTCAATCACAAAAGCATCAGGATGCAACAAATCCAATAATATGGTAAGTAAAAACTTTCCCATATGGATTTAGCTTTTCCAGTGGAGGAATTTCCAAATGTATGAGTTATAAATTTGTCCTCAACACCTGATCAATGATCTGGCAGAGTAGATTTTCAATATTTTTAGATCTCATTTTAAACAAATTTAATTGGGATTTTCAATACAGGCTCCTTCCAGCTTTTAAGCTCTCCCAGATGAGCTCAAGGCCTTTTATTCATACTTTGAAAGGAAGAATAAAGCTATACCCACGTGAATCCCTGCAGCTTCTGGTGACCCTCTGATCTCTCTATCAGCCAACCTCAGAAACCCTTTTCAAGAGAGTGAATCCTCTCAAGGCGCCAGGCCCTGATGGTGTACCTGGTAGGGCACTGCAAACGTGTGCCAGCCAACTGCGTGAGAGTGTTCAAGGTCATCTTCAATCTCTCACTGCTGCAGTCAAAGGTTCCCACCTGCTTCTTAAGAGTGACAATCATACCAGTGCTCATGAAGAGCGGGGTGAGCTGCCTCAACGACAATCACCCAGTTGCACTCACACCTAATGTGATGAAGTGCTTTGAGAGGTTCGTCATGGCAACATCAAACTCAAGAACATGTTGTTTTCCATTTTGAGGATCTTACCTAGAGACATATTGTCTGGGTCAGCAGCAGTATCCTTTTCAAGCATTTGCAGTAAAATCTTTTAAAATAATATTATTATTAGCCCACGTTAGGTTTGTGGTATATCATGTGTTATATCATCTTTGATCTTAAGAATGGCAAAATGGTATGTAAAATCCTTCTCAAGACTATATTCCTATGGGATAGTCCAGCTCTGCAAGCATCTTCTGCCACATGGAACTCGTTTCATGGCCACATTTCCAACGAGTAAACTGTTCAGATTACAAACAGTTCTCAGGAATGGTATCCTGCTGTAAGCTGCAAACTACCTGTATACAGTTTCAATAAAGAATGGCGACCAAGTCTGCCAGATTAGTACCCACATGAACAAGAATCTGCACCCAAGTTTCTTTGTGAAGTCGGTACAACATGTTGCCTGCCATACAGCTTTCAGGCAATTAGAAAAATAGAATTCTGCTAAATTTTAAGTCAAATATTAGGCTAATGATTTTAGTGTAACCTGTTGGACAATGCTATTTCATTATTTGCAAGCTATTATGTAGTTTTGCTTTGGGAAAGATATATTTTTATTGAATGTTATTATTGAGTTATTCCATGCAGTTAAACAAAGGATTAGAGTATAGAATTTGAAACCCAAATAAAAAGGCACTTCAAAGTACCTCATGCAATTTTAAGAGATTGGCACCTCAGTTCCCCAGCAGAAATCCAAAGCAGTACATGTAATAGCTCACATACATCAACTTGCACAAATGTCTTTCCCCAAGAGCTCTCACCGTCTCAGAAAGCCAGACTCAGAGAAAATCATTTGGACCAGCTGCTTGCTAATTTTGGGGATGGGGAGAAAGAGTTGGATGGGGAAGGATGGAAGAGTAGAAATGGGATGGGTTGGGGGTGTGGTGGAAAGAGCTGATTGCATGTGACTGGACTCAGGCTCTGACACTTCCTTTAATTGCTCTAGTAATGCACATCAATTGTTTGACACATTTAAACAGGCACCAGTTTCCAGGTTGTGAACTGCCAAGCAAATTCAGGTTAAAAAAATGGACCTAAAATATTTTCATGGCTCATTTTGGTGCATTATTCTGAGGCAGTATAAGCTGCCTCAATGACTATCGCCCAGTTACATTCACATCTATGGTGATAAACTGCTTCGAGAGGTTGATCATGGCTAGAATTAACTCTTGCCTAAGAAAGGACCTGGACCCACTGCAATTTGCTTACCACAACAATAGGTCTACAGTAGATGCAGTCTCATTGGCTTTCCACTTGGCCTTGGATCTCTTGGAAAACAACTATGCAGACTGCTGATTATTGATTACAGCTCAATGTTCAACACCATCATCGCCACAGTGCTGATCAATAAACTTCAAAATCTAGCCCTCTGTACCTCCCTCTGCAACTTGATCTTTGACTACGTCATTGGGAGACCATGGTCATTGGAAATAACATTTCCTCCTTGAAGACTTTGATGATGAGCTTTGACCTGAAAAGTTAACTCTTTTTTTTCACAGATGCTGCTTTCTAGTCAAATGTTTTGGATATTTTCTGTATTTATGCTTTAAGGTTCCCCACTTTGATCATGTGGTTGATGGAAGTGGTGGAGTGAGGGATATATTGTGTCTTTGACAGATATGTGACAGACTGAAAGGAATAGTAGATTCCTTCCCAATGAAAATTATTGAACCACATTGATACTAATTTTATTTATTATAGTTTACTGATCAATAATATTCAAACATCAGAGGTGCAAAGGGCCTTAGAAGTCCTCGTGAAAGATTCCCAGAAGGTTAATTTACAGGCTGAGTTTAAGGTAAAGAAGGCAATTACAATATTGGCATTTCTTTCAAGGGGAATAGAATATAAAAGCAAGGAGATAATGCTGAGCCTTTATGAAACACTAGTCAGGTCACAATTGGAGAATTGTCAACAGTTTTGAGCCCCATATCTCAGAAAGGATGTGTTGTCATTGGAAAGATTCCAGAGGAAGCTCACGAGGATGATCCTGGGAATGAAGAGGTTAGCATTTGAGGAGTTTTTGGCAGCTTTGGGCCTGTTCTCACTGGAATCTAGAAGAATACGGGGGATTTAGTGGGGGAGGGGTGATCTCATTGAAACCTACTGAATGTTGAGAGGACTAGATAGGATGGATGTAGAGAGGATGTTTCCTGTGGTGGGGGTATCCAGAACTACTGGGCCCAGCCACAAAATAAAGGGGAAACCCTTTAGAATAGAGGTAAGGAGGAATTTTTTTTTAGCCGGAGATGAGTAAATCTGTGGAATGCTGTGCCACAGACTGTGGAGGAAGCCAAGTCCACGCATATATTTAAGGTGAAAGTTGATTGCTTCCTGATTGATCAAGACATCAAAAGATAAGGGTTGAGTGGGATTCAGGATCAGCCATATTGGAATAGCGGAGCAGACTCAATGGGTTGAATGGCCTAATTCTGCTCCTATGTCTTATAGTCTTATGGTCTAACCTTCTTGGTTGTAGAAAAGTGCTTTGAAGAACGTTGTAATTGCTAATGATAACTTTCAGTTCGGAACTTGCACTCACTGTCAATATTTCTAATGGTATTGGTGGCTCCAATCTTTTCTATTGTAGAAATATTACAGAATCTTACAGGAAGTGTTCATTTTAATAATTCTATTTTTCACAATTACACAAATCTCGACATTGCACAACATAATAAAATAATTTAAAAATAAAATCAAATAACGTTCAGAAGGGAGGACTCTAAACCTCTAGGACAAGCGGGCACAGCCTCAGGATAGAAGGGCACCCTTTCAAACAGAGATGTGGAGAAATTTCTTTCGCCAGAAGGTGGTGAATTTGTGGGACGTTGCCACATGCAGCTTGGAGGCCAGATCGTTGGGTGTATTTAAAGGAGAGATTGATAGGTTCTTGATTGGACGTGGCATCAAAAGATATGGGGATAAGGTCAAGAACTGGGGTTAAGGAGGAGATAGAGAAAAGGATCAGCCATTATTGAATGGCAGAGCAGACTCAATGGGCCAGGTGGCTCAATTCTGCTCCTATGTCTAATGATTTTATGGTCTAAGTCTGATATGTTAATTGATCTTTTGTATTCTGCAGGGTGATTGACCTGCTGTGCATAATCAGCATTTTCTATATTTAGTACAACTGCTAAGCATTGTCCTTGAGACAAAATGATACAATAGTCAAGAAACAATTAAAAACATAGAAAATATCTCATTTATTATTTCTGTTTTTACAAGGATTAAAAGAATGGCAACAATACATTAATAATTACACTATTGAGTAATGAGGCAGTATTTATCAGAGACTTGCAGCAACATTTTCTTTTGCAAAGAAATACCAATAAGGGAATACCTTGCAAAGTGAAAATGGCAAAGTCAAAAAATTATAGAGTACAGATATGTTAAAGAACTATCATTAATGTCTTAATTGTCATTAATCATTAACATTATTTATGATAATAATGTCATAGTTACAAGAAAAATTACACCCATATTAGAATAAAGTAATTAGCAACATTAGTTTTATTTATTATATACAAATAAATGCTACTTGACCACAGTTATATCAAGAATTATTTTCTTTTAAATATTTTTGAGCCCTTGGCAGTTATGACCAAGTGAAGAACACCCAGTTGCTGAAAGTACTGAAGTAATTCAAAAATAGGAAGTGCAAAATTTGTAGTGACCAGTCTGTTAATGGTTTACCACAGGAACATGTATTACAAACAAGTAAAGGCCAAAATAAATGTCACTAAACCTGTTGGGATATCAACCCTTGATAACAGAATTGTGATTTGTAGTAAATGCATCATTTTTGCATCAGAGACATTGAAAATAAGAAAATTTCTATCTAACTGAAATGCAAAAACACATTGAAAGACAAAGCTGTTGCATCATGAGAATAGGTTCACATACTCAAACGTTATTTTTGCTAAAATATGGGGAAGATGTTACCCTTCAGAAAGCTTTTGAAAACTGAGAATTCCTGAATTAACTTGAATTGGCAGTATATATGTAAAGAATTATGATTGGATTGTTTTGTTTTAAATGCCAGCCTCATTATGGGATCTTCCTCATTCTTCATTAGATTGCAACCTTCAGTGGGAGTCCACTGCTCCTCAGAATATCAAAGTGCACTGAGTTATAAGTTTCTTAAGGTATTTTAGAGTGGCACATCATGGCACAGTAGGTCAGTTGGAATATCAGCTCATCGTGCTGCTTTGGAATATCGGTACTGTCAGAGCAGAGCATACCTATTGATTGTCAAGACAGAAGGCACCTAGTATCTACGCGGTTGCTTTGATGTTGATTTAGAATAATAATTCAGAGGCCTGACATTATTTTTTGATCTTTAGTGCCCATGTACACATGTAATGAATTTTGATTGTGGAAGTTGCCCTAGATCCTAGCTTCAGTACATTCATTCAGTCCTGCAGTCAATCAGCCTTTTTTTTTTACAGAGTTTGCTCAATGTGTTAATGCTATCTCCTGACAAAGTCTGGTCAGCTATCAGATTGTCCAGCTAAGGTTGAATTGACTCTGGATCACTAATGGTTACTATGCAGTGTAGCAAAATTGTCTGAGAAACTTTGAGAAACTGATATTTAAGTTTTGCAGAGATCAACATGTTGCAACATGGTGGATCAAGGAGAATGTTTTAAGTGTTCTCTTACTTATTACATTATGAACTGTGTACCTTAGCATGTCCTTTACAAACCAGTGAACATCTTCTTATTCAGATAAGTCCTCTGTATTTTAAGAGGGACCAAAAATTATTCCAGAATAAACAAGGACAATTTATTTCATGTGATTTTGGGGACTTCTTTATATAAGAATAAAATAATTTTTTGATATAAAATTTGTTTTTTTAAATAAATATACTAGAACACTTAAGTTCTGCTTATAGATGAAGGAATTCACAGCACAATCTGCCTGAATTTATCATATCTAAATAGCCTTTGCAGCAAATAACAATACTTGGATTTATTAATAATTTATGCATCTGTTTAAGCAAAGAACTTCTGTAAATTTTCACATTTTATACCTCTATTGCAGGTAGAATTTGCTTTAAATGATGTATCCCAACAAACTGAAAGTAAACTATGAACACATTATCATTGGCTCATTATTAGTAGATAGAAACAATTCTCATTTAAAAATTGTAGGACAGAGAAAACAGAAGACCTACTTAATTAGATTTATCGGAGGGTGTGTCTCTTAAGTGAAATATATCTGAGGTAGTGCACCTTGAATTTAATAGCATTTGAATTCATGTTGGTGGAGATAGACATTCCAAGCTGTGCCAGTTTGTCACTCAAAGTAGTGCTGAGCTATAAAACTGAGCTTGCATGAATTCAAGTGATAAACTTGGTTGAGTATATGTTACACAATGACAAGGCTTCTCATATTTTTCCAAAAATATACATGGACTTTTAAAAATCTTACATTTGTTATTGCTTGCAAATATACAGTATGTGTGCATTAATATCAGTGTTGCATAAAATCTTATTTTTAGTTGGCACTGCAGCAAACTTGTGTAACTGCAGATAACTTGCCTGAGCATGGAAGCAGTCTTTGGAACAATTATTGATTCCCTAAGTCAATCATATTTATCTAGGATTTCCACGATTCTGTACTGAAACAATAGCCTTGAAGGAAGTGCCTTTAGAAACATTTCTTCCAAAACAACATAATTAAGGGAAAAGAAAAAAAAACTTTGAATTATAAAGGACTTTTCACAAAGGCAGGGCGTTCTGAATTACACCTTACTCTAAAAGTACTTTAGAAGAATGGTCACTTCATAATATTAGAGGATGATCTCTTTATCTTTCTGTTCTAAATGCTTTTGTGATTATTATGTGGAAGAAGCAAGTTTTTGAAGGCAAGGGAAATTGTTAGTTCAATTAAGTATAACAGGTATAAAATGGATGCGAGACTCTCATACAGCATGCAAGATACACATATTGCATGCATTCTTACTTTACCTTTTATTGTTTAAATAAAACTGTAGTTTTCTTTAAACATTTTGATAGGATTATCACCACTGTAGCCTAAGTGATTCTTCTTCAAATATTTTGAGACCTTTAAATAATCTTCACGAAATCTATTTTCTAATATGTACATCTACATAAATTTGACTTACTGAAATGGTTTCAAGGGAAATGTAAAAATATGGCGTAGGTATATACACTAAATAAAAGAAGGAAGGGACAAAAGATATGAAGTTATAGAAAAACCCAAAATATTATAAAACCATAAATATTAGATGATAAACATTCAGAGAGATAAGTGAGTTGAGGCTCCATTGAAGATGAAAAGCAACATTTTGACCCCAAACCTTACAAATTCACCCTGAGTTTATGTCAAAATCCAGTTTGTATCTAGTTCTACTGCTTGATCACATCCGATTCCTTGAGTGTGTCAAGACATGAAACTATTTTTGAAATAATAAAAACAGAAATAGCTGGAAATACTGGGCAGGTTAGTTAACATCTGAGATAGAGAACATTACAAATTGATGACTTTCATCAGAACTAGAAACCTTAGAAAACAGACTACTTACAAATTGTTAATCATAGTCTATTAATGTATGGAGGAGATTTAAATAGAAACATATTTTAATTTCATATTTCCAGCAATTGCAATGAACTATGTCATAGAGTTTTAGAATTGTTTTGTACCCTCCACTTTCTGTTCTTTTACAACTCCTCCAGATTGATCATTGGTGATTCACTGCTCTCTCACCCTGCATTACCACCACCCTTGTCATTCAGCACCCCTTGCTCTCCACCCTAATGTTTCTAGTGTTCTCTCCACTCCTCTTGCTTTTCTGCAATGTTAGATATATTTGGTTCTGATTTGTGTCCTTTTTTTGCCGTCAAGCCATCAATTTGGAATGTTAACTCACTTTCTTTCTCCACAGATGCTGCCTGTCCATCTGAATATATCCAACATTTTCTGGTTTTATTTCAGATTCCCAGCATCTGTAGTTTATTTGTATTTTCATTACTATAACTTGAGTTCATACAATAAGATTCAATGGTAAAAGTCAAGGGTTGATTTTAGCCAGAGCCATGTATAGAGTAGAGGGGATGTTATGCAGGTGTGGCTTGACTGCAAGTTAAGCGTTTTAGTAACTCTGCACTTTATGAAGTATTTCAGAGCTGTGCTATATCCAAGACCAGTGGAAGTAATGATTGAGCTGGCCAGTGAGACCAGTAAGACAGGGGTCTGGTAAGATTCCTGATAAGATAGGTATTGAATGAAGGTATAGACTACAAAGTGGATTGGAAAGGAATTGAACGTGTAGGAGAAGGGTTTCAGTTTAGAAGCATATCCCATCCAGGTTGCTTTACTACCCCGTTAGTTTCTGCATTTGGACTCTAAATTTTCAATTAAATCAGTAATGGCCACTGACAAAATGTCATATTGTGATCTTTGGATACGAATCCTGCATCTGCCTTCAATTAATAGCTATCCTGAACTGTTCCAGTTAAGCTATGAGATAGCAGGAGCATTTGGAACTTGGTCTGAACTCTTTGCTAGTTTAGTCAGTCATAAGTCCTCTTCTATGCTCTAACCTCAGCAGATATAGGTAAAATACAGTTAGAATCAACAGTTAAAACCATAGTTAAAATGTACGTGGGTAGGGAAGTATGCAGGAATAGGTATCAAATGAGGGTAAATTGGATGAGCTTAGATTGGAATCTTGATTGACATCGACCAGTTAGGCAGAAGGGCCTGTTCCTTTGCTGTATGACTCTTTGACTCTAAAATCAACCCTTAAGATGCAAGAAATAATTGTCATTTCACAGAAAAAGAACTAGATAATTAAATGAATCGAACTAATGTTTCCACAGCTGACTCTTGAAAACACAAAGGTACAATTTTTTAGTGACAGTAAATTAAACATTTATCTTAACTTTACCCTTTGGATTCATTTGCATCACTCAGTAAAAACAGAATATAATTCTCATTAAAATAACCTTCTCATTATGCAGTCCTCTTGGTGTAAAAGCTCGGTATAGTTAGTTATTTAGTAAGTTTGCCGTGAAATGCTTCCCATTGGTGCAGATGAGATGTTAAATTACCTCCTGTTTTGGAATGGATGTTGGTGGCTTTGATACTGATGGTACCGAGCCTGCTACTAGTTTGTATGGCTCTGATGCTGACCCTCCAGGAGGAGATGGTAGAGGAGTTTCAGGTGTAGCTGTGACATACATATATAAAAAAACAAGAAAAAATCTTATATTTTCAAAGGAAAATCTGGCAACGTAAGCAAGTACTTAAATGCATTTATGTCACACATAAATAGAATGTTGCAGTAGTATTAATCCAACTAAAGACATTGTGGGTTGTGGATTAATGGAATACTCATCCTGCTCTTCTCATGTAAATGTGATATAAGGGCTGAAAATCAGCCCCCTGTCTACTTTTTACATGGTCTCATGGATAGAGTGCTCCCTCTTGCTGTGGACCAAACCCTTGACCAAATCACAGATTAGGGTATAGGTAAATAAAGTTTGAGTTCACAGTTGCTAGAAATGTAAGGCAGAGAATAGTTGTTCTCTCATTAATGAGAGGAAATACAAATCTAAGTCCTCACTGTGGTTGTGCTTGCTTAAAAATATTAATAGTTTCATTGGTACAAGCTAACTATTTACCCTTCCTATTTGGAATTTTGTCATATTAAAACAGGGCATGGTAGTTTGAATTATGAAACAAAAGCCAAGTATTAGCAGAGTAATTTCAGGTTTTGGTTAATACTCACAGATCTGTCCGTTGTGTACTGGAGCAGGCATTGCACTGGCCACAATTACATTCGTTGCCAGGTGTTCCTGGACCAGGTGAGGATGCAGTGAGTGGTGTGTATGTGGTGTTTCATTTGCAGTACCTGAAGAACAAAAAATGTATGAGAATCTGGAAAAAAGGCCAACAAGGCAAACTTGCAAAAAATATTTAGATTACTTACATAAGTTTAACAGGACAATTAAAAGCACAGGTAAATTAGTACATACAGAGAGTTAATTCAGGGGCAGTCAATATAATGGTGAATTATCTCTAGAACTGAGTGGAAAATAACCCATGGTTTCTTTGTTGGTATGAAATGCCAAACTTAGACATCAGTTTTAGCAAAAGAAGCACCAAGTTAACTTCGAATAAGATATTCTTTTAAAAAGGATATTAATTTAAATATTATCCTTTGCTTTAACATGAGTTTTATTATTCTTTGATTTAACTTGAGTTTTTTTAGGGACAAACCTAATTATACATTTTGCTTAAAATGGCTTCTCACCTCCCAGAAGCATCTCTTGAAGCAGGTTGTCAATCTTAGCCATCCCAAAGAGTTTGACAAACTGAATTTGCTCTATCATTTGCCAGGTGATACTCTGTAGAGTAGGAAGCAATAGCAGCAGCTCTCCAAATCGACCGCGAGAGTCATACTGTCTGTCATTAATATAGTCCTCCAAACTGACTTGTACCTGGAACCGCATGCGCTTGATTTTGGCAGGGTTGCTAAGGCCCTTGGCATCTGCGGATAGGAATTAATTCATCATTTCAAAGCTGCATTATACCACTCATTTCCTTGCCTGTAATCTATTGTTAAAAAGGAGAGATAATCTGACTTAGAAAAATGTGAACCATATTAAACATTTTATTTAAGGTAATTGGACTATTACAGTATGACATTACAGGATATTGTTCCTGCATTTTTCAGAGTGCAAATGGCCAGGACTGCAAAAGCAATGCTAGATTGGTCACATCAATATGAGTTGACATAATGGACATTGATATCTGAAGCATTGCCACAAACATTAAAAAGATGTCTGCAGCAAAATTTAAATTCCCTTATCAAAGCTTTCCCCATCAAGATTTCGAATCTATAGCAAATTGTTGCACTTGGGCCAGAAACAAGTACCACAATCAAAGGAATAAATCCCATTTTATGTCTATACCCTTCAAAAAATTAAGAATTGGCTGAGTTTCCTTGGAACTGTTTTGGCTCCATTAAATGTACCTTAGTTAGCTTACATGATTTAACAGGGTGTGCATTGCATCTTTATGAAGTCACTGTGTTAGTGGAAGAGTAGTTCTTAGGAAAGTTCAAGCCTAAATCTTTGTTTGATTCCAGTTGTACACTGACTTTTTGTCAATAGAATGAGGACAGCAAAGCTCTGATTTCCCTTCTTCTAAGTCTTCCTGTTGCTTCTCAAGAACTTACATGAATAGGTAACACTTATTCCTTGTGCCTTAAACAAGTGTTCATTAATCAATATGAACCAAGGCAGTGTGTACTTGAAAGTTATATAAATGCAGATTAACATAAATTCAAGCCTGAATTGGTCTTGGCATTGTCGAGCCTTAGCTAGTGCAGGTCACTTGGATAATGATCAGGTATTGAATCAAACTCAGAAGAATTAATGACACCTTGCTTCCTCCATCTGAGATCATCTAACACAGAAAGACAATGAAAGGAACCTGTAAATTTTACATTATATATGGCTCATTTATTCACCAGAAAGGTTGGCTAAGCTCCTGAGAAAACCACAAGTAGTAAGGAATAAATCGAATTTGGAAAACTTGTTGACCCATGTTCATCTAATAAACGAGAGTAACATTCCTCTACCTACCCATTCAATGGGGAATGGTGGAAGTTCTGACTGAAAGATGGCATGCTAGTTTTAGAGTTTTATTGTTGTTCTACATGTATCTTTTGTTTGGACTAACAAACAATCCACAGGAAGAACTCAGCAGGTCCAGCAACATCTGTGGGAGGATAGGAATTAATTACATTTTGGTCGAAATCCTGCATCAGGACTGTTTGGACTACTTACAAATAGTATAGGGGCTTAAGCACTGGCCATTAATGTTACATTATGTAGCAGATGACTGACTAATTTAGTTCCTTGGAAGTACTAGCTTCACCAATCAGTGAAAACTTAATAATGATGCAAACTTTCTGCTCTTACAATGATGAGTACAGTTATTTAATGCCCATAGCTTGGCATTCATGTTTCTGTGCTTATGTTGCATATATTTAGCTGTTATTTCTTTGCCTACAAACTGCCCAGTACATCTGACCTTATTTCTGCTGCTGGGTTCTGTCTTGAAATCATGGAAAGAGCTCAGTCACATTGAGCTGAGGGGTCAGATGCAGTACACATCTTGCCCCTCAGTTTAGCGCTGGGTTACTGCAGTTATTGTCCAGAATATTCTTACATCTCTCCTTCAACACCGATGTCAGCAATCCATACTAGAAAGAGTGCCAAACAGTTAATTTTACAACTATGACAGATTATGGACATACTGTATTTGTTGGTAGGTGATCTTGTAGAGCACCCTACTATATCCCAAGGAAGAAAAAAAACAAAAGCTCAGTTGAAATCTCAATTTACCAATTTCTAGCCTGGTGGTCATAGTCTGTAGGTGGTCTTTGACCTTTCCTTTCCCCCCCCCCCCCCTCCCAATTACAAGGTTAGTGTGGTGCAAGCAGGAAGTGGCAGACTGGAAACAGATATTCTGAATGTTGGTGATCCTATAGTCGGAGACCTCTAGAAGCTATGGAATTCTGAGGGACAAATTTAGGCTATGAAAATCTAGTAAACAGAAATGTATGAAGAAAGTCCTCTGGTGGTATCGATTTGCACTTTTCTTGGATATATCATGTCCAGATTCATAAATATCTGATTAGAAACTTAGGGTGTAATTTTACCTATATTTCTGGTAACACTCATACACAGCTGAGCTTTATTAAAAAAAAATTTGTTTTTATTTTATTGATTTAGTTAAGGGGAATTAACAGGTTCATAGAAATACCTTTCTTATCTTATATTTGATATACCAGATAAAGCACATTTACAGACATACTTTTCAATAATCAGCTATGAATTATTATTTTATGACATTATGACATTAAACGTCATTATGTAGAGATAGCCTCCTATCATACTGACAAACAACCTACAAGGAAGCAATCATTGAAGAACATAATGCAAATAGTAAAAACACCAAGGGAGGAATGCTTTCAAGACTACATGGCTGTCTTGCAGAATATTCAACTGTCATCTTCTCAGTTTCTGGCATTAAATGAATAACAATGTAAATCTCAACAATATACAAATTGCTGTGTTATTGATAATCTTCAAAGCAGATCTTAATGTTGACCCACTCAGTTCTGTTGCATGTCTCTCTGATGACATACCTGGATCAAAGAAGACAATGGCTTTTAAGCAAGCATATTCATTGTCATCTATTTGGATCTCCTGAAACGTCTGAACTAGTTCATCTAGAATTCTCGTTGCAACACGGCTTATTTCCAGCTCCGGACAATTGCGTGGAATGATGTGGTCATTTCCTTTAAAGATGAAAGGAAGCAGCACAGATTTCAGGGATATTCCTACAATGTTCTGAACTGACTTTTTATTTCACAAATGTCTCATTCAAAAAAGTATATTAGAAGTAATTATTTTACCTAAGAGCAGAACATCTTTGTACATCATGGAACGTTTGGCAGCTCCAAGCAGTAAATGTTCCCCAGCATGGGCTCGTAGCAAGGCAACCTACTCAAAGCAATCCAAGAGTAATATTGATCACATTTTCTCAACTCACAACTTTCTGATTATTAAATAAATCAGAGAATCTTGCAACTTAACATTTCATTGATCCCCTTTAATACACATACAATCAAGAATTAATTTCATTTTCAATTCTTGAATAGTTTTTCAGTCCACCTAATAACTAGGCAAATAAAATGAGAGCTAGCAAATTTAATATTGAAATCAGAAAATGTTTTCTCACAAATAGTTCAGGAAATCAAAACTGTTTCTGAAAAAGCTCATGGAGAATTTTAAGGCTGTTATAGATAATCTTTTGTTTCTTTGGTTTATCAAGGACACAGATGTAATGGGAATTACATGGGGTTAAATGGAGATTATGTTGTGATCCAATGAAATGTCAGACCAAGCTCAAGCTGATGGAAATCTGATATTTCTAAGATGGAAAAGTATGCTGCAAACAAGATCTATTCCAAATGGGTAAATAGTTTGGTAGCTTGGAATGGTTTCACAGCTTTTTTTTTTAGCCATTTTCTTCCATTGCACCAAAATCAAACCCACATTTCAACTTTCTATTAAAAGTGCACGAGTCAGAAAAGGAACTGCACTTAAAATAATCCATGCTAAAACACCACTATGTTGGCTCTTGGGAAACAAATCATATCAATTGCAGCTTAACTGTTCCAATTTATGCTCCTTAGCAATGTTCCTTCTATCAAAAATACTGACTCAGATTGAACTATGGTTTTAGTGATTGCCCCATGACTGCAGAGGAACATACTTATGCATTGACAAAATCATGGTGTTCTCACAGCATGCTCTTTCATCCGGCAAGGTCCTCTCATCATCTGTTTTAATGTGTTCCTTTTATAGTGATGTGGTGATGCTTAATGATATAGTGATGAAACCCCATTTTGAAACTGGGCATAATATATGCTGTACATCCTCATGCACATAAGTATGATCTATCTGAAGTTTTTGTATGGGGTTGTATTTTATTTGTTCAGTCAGTAATTCATTTTGAACTGAGCTAGAAATGCATTTCTTGTCCAGCACAGTGTTTGATGGGTAAGACCAGAGAAAATGCCATTTATTATAGGCATTATGCACTCACTGGCCACTTTATTAGGTACAGGAAAGATTGTTGTTGCCAAATGGGGTTGTTTGTGTACTCATCACCTGGGATTTTCACACACAACAGTCTCTAGAGTTTACAGAGAATGGTGTGCAAAACACAGAAACATCCAGTGAGTGGCAGTTCTCTGGGTGAAAAAGCCTTGTTAATGAGAGAGATCAAAGGGTAACGGCAGTCTGGTTCAAGCTGACAGGATGGCGATAATAATTCAAATAAGCACGTGTTACAACAGTGGCCTGCAGAAGAGCAATTCTGAATACACAACACGTTGAAGTGGATGGGCTACAGCAGCAGAAGACTATGGAACACCCGGATAGTGGCCACTTTATTAGGTACAGCCACTGAGAGTATATTTGACCAAAAATGTTAGAAAGGATTAATAAACTTTTCTGCCTGTCTGTAAGCTGTGGTGTTCTATTCATGTAAACAAAGTAACAAGGGAGACCGCAAAACCTCTGACTGTATTTTTGTTTCTTGGACACATGAACACTAATAACACTGTATAAAAGCATGCAATAGTAACTATCATGAAATGACTTAGCTTGATATGTGGGTAGGACTGATAAAGCAAAGGAACTTATTACTGAAATTAAAACTAGATTAAATTATTTGTGCTCCTTTGGAACTAGTAACATAAATTTCATGAAACAAACATTAGCTGGTCCTTCAAAATAAAAAAATGCTGAGGTATTCAACAAATGATGTGTGTAACAATTAGTGACTTAATACTATGTTTGTCCAGTGTTAATGTTTCTCACAAATGTTTAAAATGTAACATTAAAATGGTGAAGGTGTTGTGTACAACAACCAAATGCTTAACTGTTTATTCCAAAGAAGAATGTCAATGAAACTCATTTTGCTTCCGTTGTTAGATTTTAATGTTAACAGTGCAATTGACAGGTTTAGTATTACCTGAAGCTACATTTTAGTTTTCCTAAATCTCCTTTTTGGTTATTTCATCTATGTTCAGCCTCTTCCACAAGGCACACATATTTCCTGGTTGAGAAAGCTCCTAGGGAACCATCGTTTCCTAGGCCTTTATCAGTACTACTCCTGCCAAGTGTGAGAAAATATTGAGCGTACTATTGGTATTTCCTTACAAAAATGTGAATGAATTTGGAAGTCAGCATCATTGGAGAGGGAAGAAAAGAAAGGAAGGAGTTTGAGTTTATTATCCATATGACTATGTCAGCTCTAATTGACCATATCCCACAATTAATAAACATCAGAAGCACATTGCAACGTTATCATATTCTTCGAGATGGTTTACATTCATTGTTTTCAAATGTGAGAACATCTGCTGATGTTCAAGGCGACATTCTAATTGCGACAGGCAATGGATTTTCCAGCAATGCGTTTTCAGGAGAAGTTTTCTTTGGAAGTAAGTTGGGTGTATTGTGGTCACTGTAATTTTGACTTTCTCCTAGTTAGGACTTCCTTAGCTGTCACTTTTCTACTTTACATATTGCAGGGATTTCTCTACTCTGCATTGTCTTAGAGGCACTCATATCTCTTTGGGTACACCTTGGAACAAATGGTGTGGTGCGCTGCATTTCGTCTGTAGGGAGAGGATGTTAATAAACTTCCCATCATGCACACAACCAGTGAATACCATGGATTTTCACCACTGGATTCCAGGGTTCGATAATTTGATAGTTTTCATCTGCTCATTTGGGATGTCAGCTTCTCACACCCTAAATTCTCACAGATTTCAAAACATGTTCCCCTTCTTGTAACTGCAGAATTTTTATGAAAACCTTCCCCACGTTTTCTTGTTTTATACAATGCATCATCTTCACATCTCTAAGATGCCCCCAAAAATTCTGGGGCTGAAAACTGTAATATAGTTTTAAGCACTGCACAACAGATTTTTACGTCAAATCTACCAGCTAAACATAATCACACGTTTTGTGCATGTAAAACGTGCTCCCGTAAATTCTACTTCAGTCCTTCATGAAGGAAACATAAAGGACGCTAGACATGCTACTTGCACATTTTTTTTCAAATTATGGATACATGACTTATAAACATTAACAGTGAAAGCATATGGTAAGCAGGGTTCTGCATTATTTAGAGCCACTGCTGGGTTGTCCAGCCATTAAGAATCTTGCATGATTGCTTGTTCTCTGTTATAGTATTTCAATCCTACTTCTGCATCTCCTTGCAACCTGACTCCACTCTATTCTGATGCTCTCCATGGACCCTCAGATCTCCCAGTTGCATTGGCCTCAAAATATTGTACATGGTAGGTTTGTGGCCCTCAGGTCTCACAGCCAACTGGTGCGGGACCCCAGCAAAGTGTTACTCTGATAGATGGATTCATATAGAAGAATGATGACTGAGAAACAGACTGATGTGAGATAAATGCCTCATATTTTCCCTCCTATTCTGCAATTATGTATTTTATTAGGGATTATGATTACATAACATTTTCACTTTTCTTCTAAATATGTATTGAAGCAAACCAAGCAAACTATTAAATCTGAGACGCACCTTCACTCCAGAATGCATCCCCTATCAGTTCACCACTGCACTGGTCACAGAAAAGCACATTCTTGCTCTTGTACTGCACTCATCTCACCTAGTTACCGCTTTACATAATGTTACCCCACCTCTTCCTACTCTTTGGGTGATGAATATTAGGTATGCACAGTACTGCAGATATCCTCTCCACTTTTTAAAGAATTATTATCAATTTGTATTAAAACAAATGTTCCAAACCTGGTCGTCCAGTGCTAGCTCACAGAAAGCTGGGATGTATTTGGCCCACTCCACTAGGACCAAAAGTTGCTGTTTCATGGACTCACAAACGTCACTTATCACAGCAATCTTTTTAGATCTAATGTCACTGTTTATAACTGAAACAGGAGAAGAGATCTGTAACAGCAACAGATGAAGCAAATGTTATTTAATACTCTGCAACTCAGTTTATTAATTTCTCTTCAAATAAACAGAGGAACTTTGTACCATGTAATTAATTGTGTTATTTCATATGATAATTTTGTCAACCTCTTTAATAATCTCAAGCAATACCTGTTGGTCTCTTACTTGAGGTTTGAATATGGTTGCAAAATAAATTAATTGTTTATTATTAGAGAAGAACACAGTACCAGGACTAGGGGACATATACTCAAGATTCGGAAGAGTAGATATAGGATGAAGATGAGAGGAACTGCTTTCCCAGAGAGTGGTGAATCTGCGGAATTCTCTGCCCAATGAAGCAGTGGAGGTTACCTCAGTAAATATATTTAAGACAAGGTTGGATAGATTTTTGCATAGTAGGGGTATTAAAGGTTATGGGGAAAAGGTAGGTAGGTGGAGATGAGTCCATGGCCATATCAGCCATGGCCTTATTGAATGGTGGAGCAGGTTCGATGGGACAGATGGCCTACTCCTGCTCCTATTTCTTATGTTCTTATGTTCAGATTATGAGGGCTTCTTGAAGGGTTCTGATTCAGTAATCCTCTAAGGCTTCTGACTGAGGCCTTCAATAACAAAGTAAGGACCATGAGGAATACTGTTAGCTCTCCAACCATAGAAATTTAGGAGTTTGAAAAATGATAACACAAGTATATATCTACTGAAACATGGGCACTCACAACACCAGTAAGATATTGAAAGTGAACCTATAATGAATTGCTCAAGAAATGTCAATGCATATTTGATCACTCCAGGTCAAAACAGAAATCTTGATAATCAAAAACAAGCTGATAACAATAATGAGGAAATCTGCAGATGCTGGAAATTCAAATAAAACACACAAAATGCTGGTGGAACACAGCAGGCCAGGCAGTATCTATAGGAGAAACACTGTCGACGTTTCCGGCCGAGACCCTTCATCAGGAACTGGAAATAATAAGGAATAATAAGGAAGGGTCTCGGCCCGAAATGTCGACAGTGCGTCTACTCATAGATGCTGCCTGGCCTGCAGCATTTTGTGTGTGTTGTCTGATAGCAATAATATCATCTTAAAATTCACTAATCACCAGTTTTCACTGCAAAATATCAGAAATTCTATTATCAACCTATCACTGCAAATTTTGACTGTCAAAAGAAACTGCATTCTTGATGGGTTTGTAAATGTTTTGTTCACATCAAGCCAGCAAAGGATCTGTTGTTCGCATTCAAGAGAAATTTCCATTGCTCGAGTCTGAGTGTTAGAAAATAAGCAATGTATTCCTTAATAGGGCAGGGAAATATGACTCCTGATGAAGGGTTTCGGCCCAAAATGTTGTCACTACCTCCTCCCTTAGATGCTGTCTGGCCTGCTGAGTTCTGCCAGCATTTTGTGTTTTTATTTATTTCCAGCATCTGCAGCTTCACTCATGAGGGAAATATGTTGGCCTGCTTTATGAATATTTACTTCTAACGTGAAGGGCTACTATGAATTATAGTGGTAAGTCATCAAAGATATTAGGCACCTCATTTTCTTCTGGTAATTTGTATGCTGAAAGATCTCTGATTAAAGCACTTGCTTCAGAGAAGCTTTCACATTCGAAACGTTGCACACGTAAGATAAAACAGATTAGTGCATTAAAGCCAACAAATTAAAACTATGTTGCACAACTAGAGATAACAACATTTGACACGGTAAGGTCAAGCCTTTTAATAGCTCTTAAGTTTTCAATTGCATGTGTTCTATAAGTTATCTATTTGAAGCATATAAACTACTCAGGCAGAACTCCACCGTCAGAAGATAACCTGGTGACTAAGTGATCTGTTACTTGGAGTTAGTGTAAATGCATCACATGCAAAAGGTCTTAAAATGAATCACATATCTGTGGTGTCAGGAAATCATTTAAAGTATTAATTATCTGCATGACTGACTTGGGTAATCTAAAGCAGTAGAAGGTAATCTATTACGATGCATCTACTAAAATCATCAATTTATATTCACTGTTACTCTTTTAATGGAAATGATGAAATTATGCTTTTTACTTGTGGCCCCTTGCCAGCTAGTTAACAGCTAGTTAAAATACATTTTTATTTAATTTTTAAAAATGTTGTTTATTTGGTCAGTAGTTCCAATCACAAGGTAGATAAGTATCTATCAGAACTGTAGTTCAAGAACTAACCCTTACCTAGATAAAAAGGTGGATGATTTAGACCAGCTTTTGGCATAGAGGTTATAATAAACTTAAAATATAATCAAGCTTGTTGTGTGTTAATTGGTGAATGAATCCTTCTGCAGAAGCCACCATTCAGGCTGAAACGAAACATTTTTTGGCTCAGGAACATGAAGATATTTTTGATGAAGAATTGGGAAACTTGCTTTCAGCTATCTTTGTGCTGACTAAAACACATATGAATGAAATGATAATTCAGCTGAATCCATAGTAGTTACTTGCTGTAATGCCATAACACAAGTTTCTAAAGCATTGTTTATTTTATTTACTATGGCCTTAATCAAAAGAGTAATCATAGGAAAACAATTGCAACTTACAATCTGGAGATTAATTTCAGACGTGGAAATTTTAAAATAGAAAAACATACAGAGGAAAAAGAGCAATAAAAATTAAATGAAAACTTAAGGAAAGAGATGTAACATGAAAATAAATGTAAAAAAACATTTCTTGAAGGAGTTCTGAGTAACAAGGCGGGCATTGTTATAAAGTGCTAATGATTGCTTCCATCATATTTCAGTGCACTAGTCCACCAGCTCAACTTTAATGCCGTTCACATTATGGTCGAGCAAATAGTGCTTTCTGGGACTTAAGTGAGGTCGGGGTGGGCAGTGCATAGGTCAAAGCTATAATCGGGGTCCTGGGCTTGTGAGTGAGCCATTTAAATGACAGGGTCTGGAGGAATGGGTGTGTTCAGACGAAAAGATAAAATCTGGGGTCTTGGTATGGCTTGGCGGAAGGATCAAGGTCAAGAAGTGGCTGCTATCCAAAAGAAAGTATGCTTGTGGCATATGGTGGAGGTATTAAAGTAACAACATAATGCTCTGGGATGTAGGAAGAGCCACAATTTTGTGCCAGGTTAACGAAGTCCAACCACCAAGTGTGCCCATCAATGCTTGCTACAATTTAATATAAGTTCTCCCAGTTGCTCAGAAAATTAATTTCCACCATAATGGTGAGAAAGGGTTGTATTAACAAATTTATGGACAAGTGAGTTATAGAAAAACTTGAAAAATTGTATTAGCTACTGATCAAGTGATTTCATGTTGACTTGCTATTTTCTAAATGCGATACATATGAACATAAATATTAATGTAAAGAATGGGGAAAATAAAAGGACAACAGATATACAAAGTAAACAAGATAGCACAGCAGATTAATTCATTTAATTATTTGACAATTCTTTTAAAATCCAATTAAAACTAGATTTGATTAGATTGCATTATATCACTCCTTCAGTGCATTTAAACTTTATACTATTAAAAGCTTCCATTTAATTAAGTTAAAACAATTCTTATTATCAAAATTATTGAAGCAAAGGAACAACAATGATAAACTAGGCCTTAAATGTTAACTAAGTAAGTAAAAGCTCTGACCAGATATACTGTATCCTCCATCACAATAATTTGTTAAAACATGGTAGAATGAGATAAAGTTACTGTACCTGTCGAGAAAGAACTTCTGCTTGTATGAGAGCATTAATTGAAGGCAAACTGCTGTCCTCGTAGCTTGACCTCCTTGTACTTATTCTGTCCCTTTCATTCTGCACAGCTGGAATTAAATTCAGTGTTTCTAGATGATTGTGTTTTATAGGTGTTCCATTAAACAGAGAAAATCTTAAATGCTAAAGATATTTCAGATGCTGGAAGGCACAGCAAAACAAACAAAGTGCTGGAGAAACTCAGCAGGTCAGGCAGCCTCTATGGAATGGAAGCTGACATTTCTGGCTGAGTCCCTTCATCAGATTGGGAAAGGAAGGAGGAAGATAGCAGTATAAGAAGGTGGGAGGAGGGGAAAGAGGAAAATCTAAAAGGTAATAGGTGATGCCAGGTGGGTGGGGGAGAGGGGAAAAGGGCTGGAGAAAAATGAATGCAATAACAGAGGAGAGTGGATCATGGGAAAATGGGAAGGAGGAGAGACATCAAAGGGAGGTGATAGGCAAGCGCAGAGAAGAAGTAAAACGCCAGGGTGGGGAATTGAAAAAGAGGGAAGGGGAGGGGAAAAAGTTACTGGAAGTTGGAGAAATCGATGTTCATGTCATCAGGTTGGAGGCTACTTAGAAGGAATATGAGGTGTTCCTCCTCCATCCTAAGTGTGGCCTCATTGTGGCAGAAGAGAAGGCCATGGACTGGTATATTAGAATGGGAATGGGATAGGAATTTTGGCCAGTGGGAAATTCCACTCTTTAGGGATGGAGCTGAGGTGTTCAAAAAAGCGGTCCCCCAGTCTAAGTCAGGTCCCACCAAAGGAGAGGATACCACATCAGGAGCACCAGATACAGTAGACGGCCCCGTCAAATTTGCAATTGAAGTTTTGTCTTATCTGAAAGGACTATTTGAGTCCCTGAATGGAGGTGAGGGAGGTGGTGAATGGGCAGGTGCAGCAGTATTGCCATTTGGCAGGATAAGTACCGGGACAGAGATTAGTGGGAAGGACAAATGGATAAGGCCATCACAGAGGGGGTGATCCCTGCAGAAAATGGAGAGCGGAGAAAGTGGGAAAGTGCAAAAGTGGAGAAAGTGAAAATCTTAAAGTGTTTTTAACTAAAAACCAAACTTGCATTTGAAATCATTAGTGTATGTGTGTAAGTAGATTGAACTGTACTTTGTAATAAATATAAAACAAAGGTTTTACCAAAATTAAAAATATTGATGGTAGTGCATTGCATTGAAACATATATAATAATTTTTCTGCAATGATTCTTTAATGTAGGTTTAAGAAACAGATTTGCCTTCCGAGATGACAATAAAGTTTTGAAATGGAAGCGCATTTACCCAGCTTCGTTCAGGAATTCTTAAATTTATAATGTTCGGAAAAGTTAGTCAGAAGCAGTTAAATTTAAATTAGTGAATAAGTACAAGACACACAAAATGCTATAGTATTTAAATTGCCAACCCATCTACTAAGAGCATTTTGGTTGCCACTGCATCCAAAAACCCCAGTCTGTCTTGTCTCCACTAAAATTGAAAGTGCGTATACTGAGTTCAGCAATCATGTAGCCAATATTTTACCCATCTGATCCAAATTTATCCACTTTGGAAATGGAGGAGTGAGTGATAATATGAATACTGACACTTAATGAATTTTAAGCTGTGCCCGTGATTCTGGACCACTGCATTGCTTAACTGATATTTTATATTAGTTAACCTAACAGTCAAACCTTTTTCTAAATGAAGCAAACTTCTTTAAACAAAAACTTTTGCACGGCTCCAAACTGGAGCCACAAAATTCAATGCATTCCTCTTAATGAAACAAATGCAAAAATTCATCAAAGACTGAAAGTGGGCACAGATTCTAGGGTTTTTCAATGGTTGTTGTAGGTACACCAACTCTGCAGTGTGAGCACCTGTATGTACTAGCATAGAGTACTTCGCTAATGAAATCTTCTTCCAGCTAAAGACCAGTTAACCATAAATGGCATATCCAAATTAAAGTAGAATATAAACTTTAAAGAAAGACCCGGTTAATGTACAATTACAATTCATTCAAAATATCTTCTATGATGCAGATCCTTTGCGCAGATTATTGATAGAATGTCAATAGCCAGAATACATTTTTCAAAATAAAGTGGTGCAATCATTTATTCATACTATTATAAATCTGGAAAACCTGGAAATGTGTACATCTACATAAAATTCAATCAGTTAGATACAATGAATAACTTTTATGAGAGAAAAGTGGCAGCGTGCAGTCAACTGTCCTGAGAGAAGTTCTCAAGGTTACACATTGGTTTATCAGTGGAGACATCATGCTCAGTCACAGAGTGCAGCTTTCTGAATGTTTGTTCAGCACTAACTGGTCATGGGCCTCAAGTGAAATCTATTGAATATTAACAGATCTGGAAAAAGATTTGAAGTGGGGAACTAAACTTACATTTTTCCTGTTTCAATTAGACTATGATATTTTATCTCATGCAATTTTATCTCAGAAAGGTGGAAATTGGATAAATGCTGATCTGGACCAACAGCAGGTTAAATAAGCTACAGGAAGAGACATGGTGTTGGAACATATGCAATATCCCTGAGGCCTAATCAATATTGGTCCTTGGCCTAAAATTTACAGATTAGAATGCAGAAGCAGAACAGCAACAGAAACACAGAACACAGATAGGCTATTTGGTTCTTTCAGACTGCTCCAACATTCAGTATGTTTATTATTAATTATTCATTTCAGTATACTGTTAAGAAATGTATCTCTCTCCTTGAATATATTTAATGATGCAGCTTCCACTAGCTACTGTGTTCATCACCCTCTGAGTGAACTGATTTAAGAGCATAAGATAAAAGAGCAGAATTGGACCATTTTTGCCCATCGAGTCACTTGCCCATTCAGTCATGTTTGATTCTTTTTTCAACCCTGTTCCCTAAATATTGGCTCAAAATGAATTGGCCCATATTCTGAAGCTGCAATCATTCATTCTGAACTCCTCAGTCAGTGGAATGTCTTCCTCATATATCAGCCTTGCCATCAGAGTGTAATAAACCTTTATTATTCTGTTTACATGGCAAGAGCAATCTTTTGCATGTCAGGACTCCAAAACTGCACACGCAACTCCAGTTTGGTCTTGTACAATCCTCTTTCAATGTAGACCAACAAATTATCTGCCTTCCTAACTGCTTGCTGCATCCATGCATGTATCATAAGCGACTCCTGTACAAGTTATGATTTACCTCTTCCTTACCTAATTTTGCAACATTCCAATAAAATCTGCCTTTCTGTTTTTAGAAACATAAATGTCTATCCTCACGTTTATCCATGTTATACAGCTTCTACCATGGATTTGCCCTCTCACCCATCTTGTCTAATTCACAATAGAGTCCCTTCTGCATCATCCTTGCATTTGACTATTCTCCCCAGCTTTGGGTTCTCTGGAATCTTGAAAATGATATGCTTAGTTACCTTATCCAAATCGTGAATGAACTGGAGTTCATGCACTGCTGCCATCAGTACCAGTTATGCATTGCTTGCTACCCTGAAAAAAAGACCCATTTATTCCAGCTGTCTGTTAGACAACTCTCTGCTGACCAATTCCCAGTCCATGTCAGTATATGACCCCTGAATTTTAACTTTGCACATTAACCTCTTACATAGGATATTATCATAGATGAGATACACCACATTAACTGATTCTTCCTATTTAGTTACAATTTTCAAGAATATCTGGGAAATCTGTTAACTATAATTTCCCTTTCATAAAATCATGCTGACTTTGTTTATTGTTATTTTACAAGTATTCTGCTATTGCATCAATCGTTATATTCTTATGCTATTTGTAAATTCCAGTTTCTGTGGCATAGTCTCCTTTAATGAAAGATGAATTTTGTAATGGGATGTCTGTTGGTGAGGGTCAGCCAAGAAGCAGATTGGGTACAGTTGGGGGCATTGAGGGATTGAGGTAAAGTTCAAACAGCAAAGCTAAGAGATCAGAGGAAGTAACTAGAAATCTGAGTTTAGGCCATATAATTTGTTAAAAGAAGCATTTTTTTTAATGCCATGCTCCAATATTCCCTCTTGGTTTCACTTATTCAGACTGCTATGGGCCAAATAAGCCTGAGCAAGGTGGGCCTGACACAACTCTCAGGGAAAATGAACCTCCAAAATTGTTATATATCTAAAATTAATTATGAACAGTAATTGTTACTTTAAGGGTGTTAACCCGTTAAGAATTGTCAAAATGGGAGAAAGTCACAAAAAAGCAAAATGCAGGCCACTTAGCTTAACATATGTCATAAGGAAGATGTAAGAATCTGAGTCTGTTAGTATAAACAGAGACAAATACTTTTCACAGATGACCTTATCATATATGAGTCTGATGTCCCATTCACTGAAGTGGTCGAAGAGATGCAAACCCAGCAATGGGATTATGGAGAATCTTAAATTTGGGTGACATAATGAGAAGGCCAGGAAAGCCTTATTATGGTCCTAAATCAATTCACTCAGTGGGTTATGAACCGATGCATTTTCTGCACAGTAGCTACTGGAAGCTGCATCATTAAATATATTCAAGGAGAGAGATAAGTTTCTTAACCTTATACTGAAATGAAGATTAACAATAAGCATATTTAATGTTGGAACAATCTCAAAGAACCCTTTTTTGTTTCTCTGTTTCTGCATTCTGCAATCCAGACCCACTGGTCTGATTGCCTCCTTACAGTTCAGAGGTAATTGGGAATTCACAATAAAAGCTAATATTTCCAGGAACACCTATATCCTGCAAATGAGCAGATTAATTTTTAAAAGCTGCTACAACAGATTTAGCCTGTATGATAGGCTTTATAATATTATCTCTTGGTATGTTGAAGATGAGAAGATAAGAATTGGGAATTAGAAAAGTGGAAAAGTCAAGAAGATTATGGAACTGAAATGTTCCTAAAGAGAAAATGCTTAAGAAGAATGAATGGGTAACATTTCTAATTAGAGTCATGTTGAGATATTAATGAGTCTAGGGAGAGGTGATACTCAGTGACATTGGGTAAACTCAAAAGAGCTCACACCAGTACTGTTGCAAAAAATCACAGAGTGTGAATATATGTAACTACTACAACTTTGTAAAATTTGTAAATTATTTGAAGTGGAAGCAGTGTAGAATATCAGTATTGGTTGTGAATAGTAATTGTTACTTCAAGGTTGTCAATACTTTAAGGATTACATCATGTGACTTCTATCCTGCAATAATATACATGGAATATTCATTGTAAACAGCTGTTGAATCAACTATAGAGGTTATATTTGGGTTTCTGATGTCTGTATTTTAATTTGTCCACCGTATAATGGATCTCATTGAAGGTTAAGAGCAAACTGAGCACATACAATTTATATAAATTGACACTATGGCCCTTAGTAACATACATAAAATGTTTTACATCAGTTTTTGCTGATAGCAAGAGAGCTAAATCATTAAAGTGCATTTTGTGCATTTTTCTGGTAAACTCAGGTATATGAAGTTGGATTCCTAGATTGAATCCCTGCTTCATTTTCCCTGACAAATGAGGCCAACAAGCCCTTGTTTTGGCACCTAGTGGATACTTGTTAATTGGTTAATTGGCATCAGTCAATTTTCTTTTCTCTGTCTCTGTGTTCTTCCATCTTCTTTGTTAACTTTTACTTCTAGACTGGGTAATAACCACACCAAGTTACAGTTCAGCACTCACAAATATAAGCCTTCTGGAGGAAAGCAAACATAGACATCCACAAAGGGGAAATGGAAACTGAATGCTTGAGCTGATGACAATGAGAGGGAAGGATTTTGCTTATAATGAGAGAAAAGGGTATCCTGGAAATTCAGGCTGTGGATTCCTGGAAGCTGGAGTATAGTGACAAAGAGATAGCCCTGGATTTTGAAGAAATATATCCTATGGCTTGGAAATGTGATCTCTCAAGGAGATCATAGTGATGGGATTTGATGCTCAGGAAGGATAGTGATTTGGACTTAGTGAGGTAGCAGAGATGTCTAAGTATGAACGTATGGCTATTTGAAGGAACTATGGTTTGTGGTTGGGCAAAAATGAGGAGTGAATGATTACTTTAAATGATTGATCAGTAAGTCAGTAATTTGTGGAATACTGTTTCAGCCCTTGGGGAAAGGTTGGGGAAAATTAAGTTGGAATTTCATTTAACACATAAAAAAGTTAGGCTTGAGTTTTAAGGCAAGGCAGATAAAGTTGTAGAAATATATTTTTAATGGTTTAATTTGGAAAAAGTGAACTTATTTGTTTTGAGGTGAAGCAAGTTAAACTACATAAATACGTTGTAATTTTTGCTTCAACCATTTGAATGAGTGCAATTACATCACATTTGTGCAGTGCTTTAGCTTAGCTCCTGCCATTTTCTTTCAATACACAGCACTTGTTGCTCTTCACTGTTCTCATCTGGGATATAACTGGCCTTAGTTCATGGTGTATGCTGCAGAAAGAGGTAAACTTGGAGTCGTGAATGAGTGCGCCAAAGGTAAATTCCAGGACAAGGAGGCTAGAAGTCCAAGGAATGGCATAGATAGAGACCAGGATAACAGAATAGGTGAGACTGCCACTTTACAGTAAGTTCTGATTTTTTAATATCTCCAATATCCAAACTTAGATAAGCCTTATCTAAGGGACATTGTTTGGGCTGAGTAGTTCAGACAAAAGAATACACTTGTATTTATCTTGAGAGTAATAAGATGTAAAAGACTGATAAGGTGAAGATTTTTCCTTCATTTTTATCTTTATTTGAGGATATCCAAATGATGTGCTTAGACTGATAGAGAATGTGCAGACATGGAGCTGGGTGCCAACAGAGTATGGAGATGAGTTTTCCACCCTTTAATGCTATATTTCAAAGCAAACCCACCTTCAAACACCTAGACCTGGGACTCAAAATCTTTACAGCTGAATCCTTGACTTCCAGACCAACTGACCACAATCAGTAAGGATTGTTCTCACCATGAGTATTCTCAATGCTGTTGCCCCACAAGGCTGTGTCCTCAGCCTCCTGTTCTACTGCCTTTGCACTCATGAATGAGTGGTCAGATCTTGCTCTAACTCCACCTACAAGTTTGTAGATGGTACCATCACAGTGAACATATTTCAAATAACAATGAGTCGGAGATAAAGAACCTACTGGTAACAAAGCAAAAGACCTGGTCTTTGACTTCAGGAAGGTGCACATAATCTGCTTATATCAACATTAGTTTCTCCTGGGCATCATGGCCCAGAAAGCTCGCCAGCACCTCTGCTTCCTCAAGAGACTAAAAAAAAAATGGCATATCCCCTTTGACCCTCATCAATTTTAATTGATGTATCAAATAAAGCGTCCTATCAAGATGCATCGTAGCTTGGTATGGCAATTGCTTTGCCCGTGTTTGCAAGAAACTGCAGATAAAACATGAAAGTCTACTTCAATGCTCTGCATAACTATTTCCTTAGGTAGGTAGTGTTGTGTAGCACAGAAGGAGATAATTTGGTCCATCTTGCCATGTTGGCACTTTAGTAGAGATCAGATTTCCAATGCCTGTTCTTTTTTTAAAATTTTCAATTACTTTGGTAGGGCAAACAGATTGGTCTCAATCTCTAGCTCTATACTATTGCTACCACTTAATCCAATTTCCATTCATAAACACTGAGTTGGGCCCTTTGTTAAACATCAGCAAACAAAATATTCCTGAAGTAATGAATCATATTTTATTAGAACAATGCATTTAAATTTACTCATGTGCATCAATCTCATGATGCTGCAGATAGAAAGTTAACAGTGATCCATCAGTGTCGATGCTATCTCACCAGACAACTTGCCATTTAATCATCTCTTCTTGCTGTGAAATAGTCTTGTTTGTTGTAAGGACGTTACTTACTGATTGTATTTCTTCTGGATCCTAAATTTCATTGGTTATAAGTACTATGGGTTCTAATCTTTCTTTTAAATCAACTTCTTCATTGAATTAGATTAAGAACATTGCCTGAATACAAAGCTCTTCAGCTATCTTCTTCTGATGCTTGTGGAATTCCTATGAAATGTAAATGTCTCATTATCAACAGGCTCTGCTTTGTTTATGTACTTAGGTTTCTTACCTTCCTTTTTCATCCCTGCACGAAAGCACTTTTTTAATCTGCAGTATCTACATTGGTTTCGTTTGTCCTTGTCTACAATGCATTGTCTATTAAACCTTGAAGGGAACACACACAAAAAAAATTCACATTATTAACAACTATCAGTCACCTATAACATATTCAAAAGAACGTGGACACATTGAGCTTTATACATAGCACCAAATCAGATTGCTTTAAATGTGCAAATCTAACGATGGAATAATTTATCACCAATATTTTTACAGGCAAACCCTCTCTAATCAACAAGAATGAAACAGAGAGGATGCATGGAATTACATCTATTCTTAGGTATTGTCTTAATAAAATTAAATCAAAGCTCTAATATTAAGTGTAGTTTAAATATTCTTGTCATTGGCACAACAGTGGAATCACCAGCACTTCCATCTTGGGCACTAACCGACAAAGTACCTGGGCATTTGTAGGGAGCGATGTATAAGAAAGGCAGTGTCCATTATTAAGGACCTCCAGCACCCAGGTCATGCCCTTTTCTCACTGTTACCATCAGGTAGAAGATACAGAGGCCTGAAGGCACACACTCAGCGATTCAGGAGCAGCTTCTTCCCCTCTGTCATCTGATTCCTGAATGGACATTGAAGCTTTGGACACTACCTCACTTTTTAAAATATACAATATTTCTGTTTTTGCACATAAAAAATCTATACAATATACATAATTGATTTACTTGTTTATTTATTATTATATATATATTTATTTTTTTCTCTCTCTCTGCTAGATTATGTATTTCATTGAAAATTTAGCTGCTAAGTTAATAAATTTCACATCACATGCCGGTTACAATAAACCTGATTCTGATTCTGATTCTGAATAACCTGGTCACTTCAAAGAATTAGTTGCTCTTTACAAGTGAATATTTCAATTTTTTTCAATTTGAATTGCAATTAAAATGGCATCCAGTTAAAATATTTCAGTTTAACATATCCTATGTCATAGAGCTTAATTATAATAAATTGCAGGGTGCATTTTCAGGTTGAGTATAAGAATAAATGTTTTTTTCTGCCATTACATGCTATGATTGTGAGTGTGTTAGATAATTTTTTGAGGGGAAGTTACTTTGAAATATGATTATTCTTTGGAAACTGGACACAGGAAAAGGAAACATGAATGAGTAAATACTGTTAGTATTCCATTCACAAGCAATAATTCCATTCACAAACAATGGGTCATTTATCCTTTTATGTTCAGTCTGTATAACCATGTATTCTACCTATTTCTGTCAGGCATGACATCCCAACTATGTGCCAACTGCTAGTCTGATTATTGAAATTTCATTGTCATGATCTTTTCTCAACATTTTTACAATGAGACCAATGACACTTAACTACACAATTTTTCTGAAAATTAGCAAATACTTTATTGACAGACAATAAAGACTGCAGAGCAGTTGTGGGAAATGGAAAGTGAACACACAAATATACCTTGAAACTATGTATTCTATATGTAAACAGTGTTTAACTAACATAGCATGTTGCTCATCTTTAAATACAGTACTGAATTCTTCTAATAGTTACTTAGCAAAGATTGTAGCTTATTATCTAAAAAGGATGAGCTGTTTAGGCCTCAAAAATTATCTTGCACCCTCAGCAATGAAACACCCCTGAGAATATTGTATCAGGTGAGATGCTACTGTTTTGAAAGTTTAACAATAATAATTCTTTACATTATTGCTTTACTGCAAATCTACAATAGTTCTTCGGGCACACTATTTAGCTTATATGTTCCTCACAAATTTCATATCCTTATTTTTTAAGAAAATAATCAATTCAGAATATTTTATTGCAGATTCTGTATGTAATTTTATATTTGTGGTCTATACCAACATTGCTTCATGAATGGAATTTTATCCTTGTTTTCCTAAGTTGTAACATAATTGTAATGGAGTGAAACTTCATGCTAATCATTAACAGAATTGGAATGAAGGGGGAAAAAAAACCGTAGGCATACTTCTTTAGAAACAGAGGAGAGTCTTTATAAAAATCTCTGGTTGCCTTGGTAGAGATTGTTCAGTTATTCAAATTATACATAGTTATATTTCATAGACATATCATAAAGATGTTATCAATGGAAATTTAACAGAAGTGTCCATCCTTGGCTGGTACCAAGTAGTACAGTGGCTCCACCTAGATCAGAGACATCCTCTTACAGTGGAGCTTTCTTATGTTTATTTCTCATTTGGTAAAGACATTTTATGAGCAGATGGGTTATTAGATTTCTTGCAATGTTCATCTTAACCAAGGCTATTTACATTTCTCTGAATGGAAATTTCTTCAGGTGGGCATTGTTGAGAGTAAATTATTTATCCCTTGATTTAAATGCCTTGACTCCTGATTCACCTTTGCATACTTTGGCTTCAGCAAGTAATATAAGTCAAAATAACTGAACTCTCAGGACATCTGAATGTTATCAAACCATGCCAACATGGTTTTATGAAAAGTATATCATGTTGCACAAATTTGCTTAAATTCTTTGAAGAATTTGACAGGGAGAGGGGATAGAGGGGAACATGTAGATGTGTGTTTAGATTTTCAACGTGCCATATAAGAACCTGGTGCGTACAATAAGAGCACAAGATATCGAAGGAAGTGCATTGGCATGGATTAATAATTTACTGCCTCATAGAAAGCAGAAAGTTGGAATGAATGAGTTGTTTTCAAGCTGGAAGAAGAGTGCCAGGTTTCTGTTTTTGTTTCCTTTATACACTAACAACCTGGAGAAGGGAACAAGATGCAGAGTCTGAGTGTGATGATTGTGACTACGACATTGTGATTCTGCAATGACATACAGATATTCTAAGACCGGCAAAAAGCCTGGGAAATGGAGTCAGTGTGGAGGAGTATGAGTTCATGCACTTCGAGACGAGGAATCAAATGTGGATTATTCCCCTAATGGAGAGAATCTGCAGATGAGTGAAGTTCAGATGGATCTAGGTGTTCTTGTACACGAGGCAGTCCAAAGGAGAGTCACAAGATTAATTTCTAGGATGAGAGCGTTGTCCTATCAAGAGAGGTTAAATGATTTAGGTCTATTCTCCTTGGAATGAGACATTTGGGATAAGACATACATATTTAAACGTAAAGTATCCTAAGTGGGTTTTCTCCAATTGAGTGTTAAAAGTTTTAGGAGAATTTCACTCTGATGTAACTTCCTAACTGGCAGCTCAGCAAGAACATTGTGTTATTTTTCCACACAAAGAATTTTGTCGTTTGTAAAATTATGTTTTGTCTCTTGTATAGGTTGTCTATTGAGATTGCTTCTTTCATTTCCATGCCAGATGTGCTACATCTGGATTGTATTGATGCATGCACTTCACTATGAACATTTGCTTCAATGTAAAGCAATCTGACAATCACAGGAGTCGGACAAAGACAAACTCTCTATTTGATCCACAATAAAGTCCGGAATGACGCTGCAGAAAACATGGCTCAACAGTTTATTTGCAGTTAGAATGAGTGCTAAGGGGTCAGAGTAGGGAAGGTAAAGAAGTGATTTTTGGACAATGCACTGAAAACAATAATACTTTACCATCTACCAGTACCATACATTAATTGTGGGGCAAATATTCCCATCACTTCAAATCAGTCTAACTTCTGCTAGATAGTTATCATTCTCAGTAGAAAGTTCAAAATTCAAAATAAATTTATTATCGAACTATGTATATGTCACTCTGAGGTTCATTTTCATGCAGGCATTCACAGTAGAACAAAGAAATACAATGAAATCAATGAAAAAGTACAGACAACGACTGACAAACAACCAATCTGTAAAAGAAGACAGACTGCAAATCCAAAAAAAAGGTGAATAAATAATACTGAGAACATGAGTTGTAGAATCCTTAAAGTAAGTCCATAGCTTGTGGAATAAGTTTGGTGTTGAGGTGAGTGAAGTTATCCACACTGGTTTAGAGTCGGAAGGCTGAAGGATGGTTGCAGTTGCGAACTGAATATCTAGTGTTACAGGATAGGAAGATAGGCAGAGGGGTTGGCGTGGTTCTGCTGGGAAAAATTGGCATTAAATCAGTAGAAAGATGTGATATAAGATCGGGAGATGTTGAATCCTTGTGGGTTGAGTTAAGAAACTGCAAAGGTAAAGGGACCCTGATGACAGTTATATACAGGCCTCCCAACAGTAGCTGGGATGTGGACCACAAATTATAATAGGAAGTAGAAAAGGCGTGTCAAAGGGCAATGTTATGATAGAGATCGAATATTTTAACATGCAGGTAGATTGGGAAAATCAGGTTGGTAATGGATCTCAAGAGAGTGAGTTTGTTGAATGTCTACAAGATGGCTTTTTAGAACAGTTTGTCTTTGAGTCTACTAGGGGATCAGCTACACTGGATTGGGTGTTATTGTCAGGGTGTTATTGTCCAGTCTGGAATCTGCGTTCCGGGTATCGATCCGGTCCGAGGGCTCCGGACTCCGGGTCCTGCAGTTGTCCCTCCCATCACCCGTGATCTAGTTAGGACCCTCCTGGTTCAAGGAGGCACACCTGTGAATCATTGAGCTGCAGGTGTTTATAAGGGGCCTTGGGACTGGGACCAGGCAGGTGGTTGTTTTGTTCTGTTTCCTGTTCTCCACAGGCTCCGAACTCTTCTCTGCATTCTGTTATCCTGTCCGGGCTCAGATCTACTCCTCATCATGCTTCTCTGCCCCGTACCAGTACTGCCAGGTTGGTCCTCTCCCCGACCTTTCTTCCCATGAGCTGGTCCCACTTCTCCGCTCGTTTGTTTTGTTTGCGTGGTCGCGCTGTCTGCCGGCCTTTCCTGTTTTTCCTGTTATCATGGCTGTTGTGTTGGTCACCCTGGACCTATCCCCGTTCCTACCCCTTGCCTCTGTTGGGCAGATCTGGCCGACCTGCCGCTGCCCAGCAGTGGTTCTGCCCGTTCCTATCCCTTGCCTCCGTCGAGCAGGTCTGGCCGATCTGCCGCTGCCCGACGGGGGTTCTGCCCCGTCCTCCTCTTCTGCCCGAACCCTGGGATTGTGCCCCGCACCCGCCTAGGGGTTCACGTCGTGCCCAGGCCTCCAGTGTTTCCGCCTGGGAGGCGACCCTACCCAGGACATATGCCCAGGGAGGGCTCTCTGCCAGCCTATCTCGTCACTTAGATTTGCCTGCCTGCCTGAACCCTGGGGACCTGTCTGCCTGAACTCGAACTCCGGGAGCCCGCTCCGCTCCGCCTGCCTGACACTCTATCTACCTGAACCCCAGCTCTACCCTTACATGCCATGGCATCCCCATCCTGTCCTCCCCATAGTACTTCAGTGTCTGTGTCCTGCATTTGGGTCCATCCGGCCCCGTTCCTGACAGTTATGTAATGAACTGGAGGTGATTAGAGAGCTATTTAAGGCAGAGCTTGAAAGGTTCTTGATTGAAAATGGCATCAAATTTTACAGGGAGAAGGCCAGGGAGTGGGGCAGAGGAAGGGAAAATAGGATCAACCATGATTGAATGGCAGAGCAGAATGGATGGGCCGAATGGCCTAATTCTGCTCCTATGTCTTATGGCTTTATGGTTGAAGGGTAATAACCTTTATAAATTGATTAAATTGACTATAAGCTGTCTATCACAAATAGTGACCTACATTTTTGTCCTTCTCGCACACAGTGATTAGAAACTATATATAATACTGCACATGATTATCTTATTATACTTTAATGAGACTGAAGGAAAACTACACTATTATAAATCCTGAAATTGAGATGAGATATTAACTCAAGCCACAACCTATTCTCTCAAATGCTTGTGAAAGATTTCATGTCAGTGTTTTAAAATGGAGCAGGAGGGCTTTCCCTCATGAACTCATCATCATTTATCTTTCATTAATATAATGTTCCTCATTATGGTAATGATGTTTTCCTGGTGATTGTTGTGCACAGATTAGCTGCCACATTTCCTACATTTCAAAAGTAACAACTTTTCAAAATATATGTAAATCACCTTGGAAAGCCTGAGATTGGAAAAACAATACAGAAATTCTAGTATTTTTTTTCAAACATTACAGCAACAGCCCAAATGTTTCGATACTAACTTCAAAATTGGTGTCACATTATATTTACATGCAGTATACTCTTCAGGGGGCTGGCTGGAGGTGCTGTGACATCAGCGCTGGACTCCAGAGTGAAGGTTCCTGAGTTTGAATCCAGTTGGGCCACTCCCAGACACGCTTTCCATCCATGTCAGGTGGAGTGTTGAGCTCGCAACTCAGCCTCATTAAAAAAAAACACTGCGCTGTGAGAAGGACATGGGGGACCACTCACAGAATCTTTCCTCCAAGACAACCACTTGAAAAAAAAAGTGGTCACCGAGGCTCTGGCAGAGTATGGCACACACACACACATACACACACACAAAAGCTCTTCAGGATACATAAGTAACATCAGGGAATGGAAATATGTAATTGGCAATAGTTAGGAATCCTTCCTTTTCATAATGGTGAAGTATTTTCTGTTGCTCAGTAATGAACTTTGCCATGTGCTTGGAGTAAAGCCAAAATGGGAAATTGCCTAACTGCACATGTAGTTGCATAGCTTTTGTGGAGTTTAAGGAGAATGAATTTTGCAACCTATTGAACAGGTTAGACACACTTTACCTGCAAGAATACATGTGGTTCTTTCGCACACTTCGTCTGAAGAACCCCTTGCAGCCATCACAGCTGGAAGCCCCATAATGTTTTCCTGTTGCTCGATCACCACAGATTGCACAAAGAGCACCAACGCCAAGGCTGTTAGACACATTCATGTTGGCGGTTTCACTTGGAGATGTCTCTAAGAACAATAGAAACAGATGCTGTTAAAGGTGAGTCCGGTTGTACTGAAATATGAAACATGAAGGTAACCTTGACTTGGGCATTTTGATGGCCATCATCTATGCCACTATGTTCTGGCCAATATGTGTAAATCAAGTAAGGTTAAGACATGTCCAGCAAGTGGCAGAGTGATAAGGAATACTGATGAATATAGAGATATAGGGGTTCATGTTTAAAGTTCGTTGAAGGCAGCAGCAGAATGAGATAGAGTGGAGAAGAAGACATGGGCATGCTTACCTTCAGATTTCGAGGATGCAATATAAACTTTGGATCGTTACATTGCAAATTTGATTGAACTTGGAGTATTGCAGTTATGATCACAAAACTATTAGAGAATGTGATTGCACTGGAAAGAGTGCAAAGGAAGTTCACCACAATGTTGCTTGTTTTGATGGATTTAGTTATGAGGAGAGATTGGATAAGCTGGGCTTGTTGCTCTGAAATGAAACTTCAGGAAGATGAAATAAAGGATGGATGTAAAAATTCAAAAGATAAGGTAGATGGTCAGAATTTTTTTTCCCATGGCAGGTCTATCAAAAACACAAAGGCATATGCTTCTAGAGACACGGAGGATTTTCAAAAGGGATTTGAAGGGGAAGTTTTTGTTAACACAGTAAGTTTTTGATACCTATAACTTGGAACCATAGGACATAGTAGAATTGGATACAGACAGTACATTTCAGAGACTGTTAAACAGACATGAACAGGCTTAGAGCTCATGGATCCAGTGTGTTCAAATAAGATTATTACAGATGGGCAAAAATCTTAGCTTAGTCATGATGGGTTGGAAGGCCTATTGCAATACTATACATCTCTATGACAATAAACGTATTAAGGGTACTAAATGCAACACAGCAGTTTTCAGGTGATCTAAGATCAAATGCCTGTCCTATGATTGATAAATTTCATTGATTTTGCAGGCCTGAACCAATTTTGTAGCTTGGCCATGTGAAATTTAATCCCTGCCTCCTTACGTGAAACCCAGAGTTCCAAAGTAATGACCAATTTATTTTATAAAACAATTTTGAAACACAAAGCTACTTGCAAGTAGATGTACAGTATATTTTTCTGCTCTAAAAATGGATTAAGCTACAATAAATGTAGGGTCACATCTCACCAGAGCGGGCCACTTATGAATGGACACTATACTTTTCTCAAAAAGAGTTAATTAGAACAAAGCTAACAAGTTGAACATAAATGAACTGAAATCCAGGACAGATTCAACAGGTAAACCATTAGTGGCAGATGATGGAACAGTGCTGATCGAATCTAGGGAGGAAGTTGAGGAGATGATGGCTCTTGTGAAGGAATCAGTGTATCAAAAGGACAATTTAAGCATTCAAGTTCATGTAGGGAAATAAAATCAACAGTAGCATTTTTATACCTTTTGCTTCCAGCCTGTGTAAAATAATGTAATCAGTTATTAGGAATAAGTTTGAGGATCATCTAGAAAATAATTCAAAAATCACCAGAATCTCAACTATAAGGAATTAATGGCATTAATTGTCAACCATGGAAAACCCCCAAAAAGGATTCCATTAACCATTTTACAAAATCCTTCTTTGGAGCCATTGAAACCTGAAAAAAAGGGGTATAAGCCGTCTAAAATCTGAGAAATAACTAATTCTGTTGGAATGTAAGGAAGCATTGAGCAAAGCATCAGGGAATCTGCCAACACATATTTCTATTGTATACTAATGTCTGAAATCTAGAAACTTAGTATAAACAGAATGAATTTGCTGAAATCACAAACCAATGGTGATAAATTTGAAGAAAGCAGACAAGGGATCACCATGTGAAGATAAAATGCAGTGCAGTAATGTGCAGACTAGCTCAGTTTGTATAGAATAACAAATCATTGTGGGGCACAATGGATGATGCTGAAGTTGTTAAGTCCAATGGAAAATGAAATCTGGGAGCTTCAGTCAACTCCAAGTGTGACATGCCAAACCAAGCCAAAGTGGTAATCAGCAAAACTGATGGAAGGAATATCTATGAACATGGGCCACATTCCGTAAGTGAACAGTGCAAATGCCAGTGAAAATAATGGTTATTGTGTACAGTACTGTGCACTGGTCAAAGCATCATTTGAGTATCATGTTCAGTCTGCACTGTCAAGCCACAAAGTGGACATTCAAACGCCATAAATAGCATGCTGAAGAGCTTAGCACCGTTCCTTATCTAGTGTGGGAAGTCTGGGGAAATTTAGCTTTTTTACACTACAAATCTAACATCTGAGAGATATTATGATGGAGGTACAATGTAAGAACTATTATGGAAAATGGAAATCCGCACTATTACATTAAATTACATTGTAAAAGTTGAACGAGGAGACAGACTTGCCTGGCAAAATATAACACAGGAGAGCCTTGTATATTCTATATACAAAGACGTTATGAGTAGATATCTAATGGAAGTGCAAAAGATTTATATGCATCTAATGCACTAGTACAGGGTCCATAACCACTTCTATATGTGAAAGAATATGTTCTATACTGCCTTCCACAATAATATTAAATTGATGATATATTGACCAGACAACACCCCTCCATTTTAACACAGATATGCACATTGTGAGATATCTAAGGCACAATCAGTCTGAAGGGATGATTGTTAACCATAAATAGAATATAGATACTTAAAGATTATAGTAAAGTTACTTCCTGTTCAATCCTCTACAGGTAAGTAACACTTATTAGTTATGAAAGATACTTGGCATTTTGAAAAATAATGAAACTAAAATAGCCATATAAACAAAAAAAAAACTAACTGGGAAAAAAAAACAAGAGAAAGAAAGGAAGAATGGTTTAATGAATAACATCTGAAGATGGTCATAGAAACCGCCATGTGTTATCAGACTGGTTCAGTTGATTACAGTTCAGGCTATATATGACGTTTGTGCTGCCAGCTCACTTCATTGACTTCTCTATTCCTTCAGCAATGTTCCATACAATATTGTGAGTAATTGCACAGCATTGTTTAATTATTGGGAGCAGATGGCTTTGAGGGTCAATGCCATGATCAGTGGCATGCAGAAGAGAGTGATGCTAAACAGATGCAGCATGAACTATCTGTGAGATACATGCACTAGTAAATTCTCACCTAATAGAAGAGCCTTCACTGGATCAACTATTACTGTACATCTGGCTAAAGGTAGGATGGAATTAAACTAGAGATGGCAGTATCTTCTATACTGAGTGTCAAGGATTGGCAATGGAAGGATAGCAAGAAGGCAGAGAGCACATGAAGATATGCTCTCCCTGTATTTTCTCTTATAGACATGGTTTGATACTCATACCATCAGTACAATGTGGTAAATTAAGAGATAACTTAAAGATGATATTCTCAATGTGGTGAGGTAGTAGACATGAATACCTTGCAACTACATCAAGGAGAATGACAGCCAAGATACCAATCAACTATGCATCATATATACCTTCTGCTGCTGTGGCAGATGAGAATTTTAGCCAAAGAAACTAATGGGTATACAAACTGTCAAGCTTGGTACAATTCAAATTTATCAGAAATCCCAAATTCACCGTAAGACTATGGACAGTTCCATCAACAATGGGGCAAAGGAGCTTAGACAGAACTTGTAGCCCATCCTTCAAAGATGGGTTGGTTCTAAACTCCAGTAACATGATGTAGTGATCATTGATAATTGTTTCAGATTCCCTTGTACCCTAAGCAATAGCCATCCAACAGGTGGAAACTCAGGTTTGCTGTAGAGATTCAGACAAGCCAGCTTCCTGTCCTGAAAGCAGACTTTGCCACCAAGATTGATTGTGGATGACAGAAGGCAAGATGTTTTGCAGGGTATTACAGCACTCCATTGCCCTTTAGACATGTAGAGCCTGCAGCATTTTACTTCAAAATTTGAGCCATCTTCCCTAAAACTGATTAATTAAAATGTTGAGCCTCCACAGAAGGGGACTGAACTCAAAGCCGATGTACTCTTTCAAGAAGACATTAGAAACTTTCTTCTGAGCCACAAGTTAAAAAAGCAATTATAACCCATAAAAAGATGCTCAGTATTCAAGTTCCTCACTCATTCCCTATAGTTAGCCCAGGTAGTGTAAATACAGCACCTAACATAAGATTCTCATTGATTTATACAGATTAAACAGATTAGTATATTAACATATTCAGTAGTATAGATTTGTTGAAATCACATCAAGCTTGATTAACCTGATTTGAATTGAATGGAGGTTTGATTAAGGAAGCATGGTTAATGTTGAGCATTTAGGTGCTAAGAGAAACATTTGATGTGGTATTATGTGATAGATACTTTAATGCAACTGTAGTCTGTAGGATTAAAGGTGCAATGGTAACTTGGATACTAAATTGACTGGAAAAAAGCTTAGAGAATGTGAAAGAAGCTTCAAGGTTCCTTCTGCAACTGAAGAGAAGTGTACAGTTTTGTGGTACATTCAGGGTTGATGTTAAAACTGTGGTTAGAATGACCTGCATTTAAGTACTCTGGGTATAATTTCAAATTTTCCGATGAAGATTCTATAGTACAGTAAACAGTGAGGAAATGGTTACAGACCAGGAGGCCAGACTGGTGAAATGGGAGGACATTCACCAATTGAAAATCAGCGTTTTAGTACAATTTGATAGGAAGACTGAGGAGGGCAACATAAATTATGCAATTCATTTTCTAAGAAGGAAGTAGGACGAAACTGATCTGGGGATGTTTATATGCAAACCTTCAATCTTGCAAGACAAGCTGTAAAGGTTATTAAAAAGTATTTGGAACTTTGACTTCATAGCCAATGACAAACTCTACAAAAGCAAAATCTTGCTGTATGCGTATAAGACATTTGCATGGGGAAGAATTGTTAGCATAGCTCTGGGGTTGGATAGGCTGTGCAACATGAAGAGACAAACAAAATCCATGAGTTGTTCAATATAGACTAGGGAGGGACAAAAATAGAAAAATGACATGCTTTTGCCAGATACATTTCACAGCCTCGAAACATTTCAAAGTGGCTTACAGCTAATTTTGTATTTATTCAAGAGAGGTTGACACTAATAAATGGAAAAATGGGGAGCACAGAAGCCAGTTTTCACACAGCAAACAGGAATATACTAATGACCAAATAATTTGATTTTATTATGATTATTGAGAGATTAATATCTAGCATAATGGGGTCTTATATATTTTTTTAGAGAACAGAGGGGCACTTGTTTTAACCTCTGGGAGCTCAAGTTTCAGGACATGACCTCACACTTTCCAAATCAAAGACAGGAGCTCTTTGAATACGGTTGTGGCTGATATGGGGAGATATAACAGAGATGCTGAAAATGATGTAGGCTTATGATAGAATATGTAAGGAGCAAAGAAAAGAGGAATAAAAAATAAAATTTAACGCTGCTTGGACTTAAAAGATAGACATTGCAGATTTCTGTACCATGCTCATCTGTGATTGCGTGATTAGACTGGGTAACCTGAAGCTTGATTTAGCAAAGAAGGAACCATATTAATATAAGAAATACAGACAGGACTGGGTCATATGGCTCCTTGTGTATTTCAGTGAGATTATAGCTGATCTTAAGACAGGAAGACGGAACGAAATTTCGAAGCAAAGGGCTTGAAGGAACGGGTTCCAATGTGGAAACCTCTGGCAAACACTCACTCAACTAGAGAAGGAGCATTGATATGGTGTTCAGAACTGGAAACCATGCATTAGGAACATTGGCAGAATACTCACACTACTTCATGAACGCCTGCCTGCCTTCGTTATCAGTTCCCATCTGCCCCATCTGCGGACAAGACTGCAGTTTCACGTTGACCTCATTGATCACACCTCAGATTCCACAAAACCAGAGTGGAACTAATGGCATTCTTGATCCTGAGATAGTGCAGAGGAAGCATCTCCAAGGATTATATCAATTTTAAGGAAAAGAAGGAAGAGTCAGAGAAATATACAAAAGAGCAGCATCAGTGAAATACAGACTTCTGAGGGGATCACTTGTAAGGGAGAGGAGATGAACAAAATTAAATGGATCAAAACCATGAAAGGATTTAAATATGAAATTTTCCAATGGAGGCATTGGAACACCGAGTGAACGTTCAGTATGTCAGCACAGATAAGAGGTACACAAAAGAAAATTAGTGTGTGATAGATAGGATATGGGGCAGCATAATTAATATTAAGCTTTATAGTCATAGAATAGTAGGAAGCTGACTAGAAGAACATTAAAATACTGTAGTTAGGTTCAATGGAGATGGGAAACCAAGGATTCTAATTGAAAATGCTGGTTTGGAAGGAGAAATTTTTAGTGGTGCTTTAGAACTATGAACTTACTAGATTAGTTTTACATAGAATTCTCAGAAATAGCAGAGGAGAATTTCATTATCCTATTAATCTGGGCTGGATTGGAGAAAATGGAATCAGCATTGCTTTTCAGATAGATTGATAGACAGAAACCTTATTGATCCCAAAGGAAATTACAGTCACAGTAGCACTACAAGTGCACAGATATACAAGAATTAGAAGAGAAGTAAGAAAGAATAAAAAAAGTTATCTTAAAAAGATGTACAAGATTTGCAAGTCAAAGATGACAAGAGTTGCAAGATTTCCAAGTTCACAGAGATAAGATGGTAGTGCAAGAATATTAGTGCGTAATATTATACAGTAATGGCGCACATTCACGCCAGATAAGAAGTGATAAGTATTGCGCAGTATTACACGTGGTGTCTGTGATAGCAAGGTGTGGCAAACAGAACTAAACAGAGCTTAAACAGTGCTCTGGTAAACAGAGGTTAATAACAATCTAACAGGAAGTGGTCATCACTTTCCCAGCCAAAGGTTGACTCGTTATAGACCCTAATGACCGAGGGTAGGAATGATCTCACAGAGTGTGCTTTGGAGCAGTGCATTTGTCTTAGTCTAATATTGAACATGCTCCTCTGTTCAGTCAAGGTGGCATGCAGAGCATGAAAAATATTGTCCAGAACTGCCACAGGATTTTTCAGAGGATCTTTTGTTCTACTACAGACTCCAGTATGTCCCATTTGACCCCTATAACAGAGCTAGCTAGCGCATAACACCCAGAAGAATATTGAGAAAATGTTTACCAGTCAGCCAGTTCTTCTGAGTTGTTCCTAATAGTTTTGTCTACTCACTCACAGGTCAATGGGATCAGTAGGGTATTCAAAAATCCTCATCCATAAATTCAGAGTGGCTCTCATCGGTTTTCCTCAAGGAAATTATTTGTTTGCACTTCTCCAAGAATTCATGACCTAGCCTCAGTGGAAAAAGCCAGCATTCACATAGCAAATCCTGAAAGGTGAGTTTGTTCTTAAAAGAAACATAAGATCTTGTTTGAAATGAAACTATAGTAATAGTTTTACTTTTAGATGCCCCACCAGCCCTCCACCCAGCTGAAAAAAAATCAATAAGCTTTCTGCTCAGTTCTCTTGACTTGGCCTCATTACATTGACTCTATGATTTGAATGCCTCTTTTTTAATGATCAGAACTAGCATCAAAATGGATTCTAATATTGACAATGCTATTTGATTATCACTTTTATGGATTTCTAATTGAAAATGTTATTTGATTATCACTTTTATGGATTTCTAATTGAAAATGCTGTTAGGTTTGTTGATTTTGTTTTACATTTGTCAGAAATTGTTTGTTTTAAGTGAATAATACATTTAAGATATCCTTTTCAAGATATCCTTCTGCTTTAGCTAACACAATGCCGTATATAGAATATATTTCTGTGTGCAACTTTTCAAAATACATTCAGTGACAACTTTATTAGGTGCACCTGTACACCTGCTCAACAAGGCAATTATCCAAACAGCAGTTATGACAGCAACTCAATGCATAAAAGCATGCGAACACGGTGTAGAGATTCAGTTGATGTTCAGACCAAGCATTGGAATGGGGAAGGAATTATATCTAACCTGACTTTGACAGTGGAATAATTGTTGGTGCCAGATGGGATGGTTTGAGTATCTCAGAAGCTGCATATCTCCTGATATTTTCATGCATAGCAGTCTCTAACGTTTACAGATAATGGTGTGAAAAGCAAGAAAACATCCAGTATGTGGTAGTTCTGGGCATGAAATTGTTAATGAGAGAGGTCAGAGCAGAATGGACAGACTTGTTCAAGCTGATGGGAAGGTGACAGTAACTCAAATAACCACGTGTTACATCCATGGTGTGTGGAAGAACATCTCTGAATGCACAACACATTGAGCCTTGAAGTGGATGGGCTACAGCAGCAGAAAACAACAAACATACATTCAGTGACCACTTCATTAGGTACAGGAAATACCTAATAAAGTGGACAGAGTATATAATATCCAGATTAAAATACCCAATGGAGCTCTACATGGTGATTGGAAAGAATAATAGCCAGAATCAAAGTTCCATGAAAAATTACAACTAAGAAAGATTGTTGCCCCTGTAGGAAGCAGCTACCATTATCAGGAAGAAACTTTTGCAATTGTTTTCAATGGAACAGCTCTTATAGCTGGAAACTACTTTCTGCATTGTTTGCATATACAGCATATCTGCTATCATTATACTTCTTTCACTGGTGCATTGTAGTATTTGAATAGATTTTCAAGATGTGAATCTGGAAACTCCAAGAAGTAAGTCGGAATACCAGTAAAGATGAGGAAAGGGTTCATACTTGATAGCTCACAAAAACTGGGCATGGGATCATAATGCAGTTTGGGTAGCAACCTTTATGGCTAATATCATCAGCAGATACTTCCAGTTAAAGGCAGCTTTAAAGTTAGATATTGCCTTTTAATGTAGAAGGCCATTTGCTTCTTCTGACATGCCAACTCAGAAAATCCTCCTGCAAACTGGGCAAATAAATAGAAGTAGAAAGAACAGACACAAAAACTTTGTTAGAACTTAGTCCTTGTTACGTACCGTCAGAAACACATGCAAAAGATACAATCAAGAAGACTCAGGACCCAGCTTCTGATCTGCCATCTGTGAGGACCATAGAAGGCTTTCTAACCTAAAAGTCTCCAGTTTCTGACAAACTTATGTCTATAATTTTGGGGGAATAAACAGTTTGATCAACAGTGCAAAATTAAGTTTTGAATTGTACATCTTTAAAATTACTAGATGTTTGGAATGTCTATATACAACTGATGCTGCCGAGAAAATTAAGACACATAGTAGGTACTCAGGCAGAAAAATAAGTCTTCAGTTAATAATAGCAAAGGCCCAAAAACACATAGATCCTATTTTGTTCCTTTTAAGAAGCAAAGCCTTGAAGTAAAAGCATTAATGAAGATGTTAAATGATGTGTAAAGTAAAGTAGGTAAATCTGCTGTGTTCTGCTAAAATTATGCTTTTTATATTTAGCCAGTCTTTGGTTCTGTTTGTGGGTACAACTGGGAAGGCTAGAATTTTTTGCTTCACCCTTAAATCCCCGCTCACTAAACTATTTCAGAGTCATCAGTCTAAGTGATGATGGCAGAATTCCTTCCCTGAGTGAGATTAATGAATCAGATGAATATTTTAAAAATATCCAGTAGTTAATGTCACAGCTTTTTGATTAAATTAAGTGAATTTAAATACTTCACTTGACATGTCATGTTTTAAACATATCTTCGGATCATTAGAGGTCTGATTACTAACAACATAATGTGAAATAAAGTTAACCATTACACTACTACATCTTAATCTGAGTTAAAAAGCACAACAAAATGAACTGGGAATTCTATTGGATGATATGACTGCTGTATTTAAATGAAGTGCAAATGAAATAGAAGATACTCATTTATATGTAATCTTAACAAAACAATAAACACTTTTCCTATTTGTCCACCAGTTTTTTAGTATGTTTTCTTATATTTATCAGTGAGTTGGTGACATTTACCACAAAATTTGCAAGAGCTTAAATTTAAATGTGTATATGAGGTTCTAATAACTGTTGTGCTGTTTTTAAAAATTAGTCTGGATTTAACTAATCTCCATAGATTTCATAACACACTTTGAAGTCTTGGGCACTTCCTGTTGCAGTATTTAATTTTTGTTAGTTTATTAGGAAAGAATACAGCTGTGCTGTTTGTATTTCATAGTGATCCAACAGACTCAAATAATGTACAGGGCAATGACACGAAGCCCCATTTCAATGCAAATAATTGAACACAAGTATAAATACTGAACATTACGCAAAGAACTATACATTACTTATTAAAAGAAAACAGAAATTCTACCAACCAAGTAGCTAACTACGAATTTACAATGTTGTCAGATTTCAATTATATTTAATGATTTCCAGCAATTTAGAAAGAGGGCATTCATTACTAGACATGAAACATGTAACAAGATCAAATTTTTACAAATGCTCTTTAATATTGCTAAAACAATTGGAAGCTTTTCCAAGGTGAAAAGCTGGAATGTCCAATTAACATTGAATTAAACGAGTATAATTCCACAAAACAGTTTTGGGAAGTTATAATCATAGCAGCTACAGTCAATAAAGTAACTTGCACTGGACACTTATAACTTGTTTTTAACTGACATTTGGCTGTTGCGTTTTACTATTTATTGTTATGTTTATTATTTAGTGTTGCATTTGTTATGTTATGATTGCACTGCTCCTGGGAAACACTCTCATTCTGCCCTGCAGAGCTGATGTACGGTTAGAATAACAATAAAGTTTTTGAATCTTGAATCTTGAATCAAACTTCCATTTTTATTTCAGATTACCTAGTTTCTCATGATAAGTTGCTCACCTTCAATGTGGTCAATTTTGCAGTTTAGAAAATAATTCCTCGAAGATTTAACATGAGGAAATCTGCAGATGCTGGAAATTCAAACAACACACACAAAATGCTGGTGGAACACAGCAGGCCAGGCAGCATCTACAGGGAGAAGCTCTGTCGACGTTTCGGACCAAGACCCTTCGTCCAGACTAACCAAAAGGAAAGATAGTAAGAGATTTGAAAGTAGTGGGGGAGGGGGAAATGAACCAGCATTTTTGTGTGTGTTCCTCGAAGATTTGTTTTGAATAATGCAACTTCAAATCAGGTAATTAAAGCTTGAAATTCCTTCAAAGTCATTATCAAACATGCTGAATTTCTGATAAATCAAATTTTGGAGCTCATCTTTATTGAACACAGATCTCACATTTTGGATGAATAAACAAAATTCTGAAAGTATTTGCTAATTGTTTCAGATGGAGATGTTTTTAACTTTGTGCTTAATTTAGTTTCTCTGATTACATTCTGAAATATTTCAATCTCCATATAAAATGATTTTTATATATAATATTTTATACAGATAATTAAATCATACAATTTTCAAGTAAGTACATAATATCAAAATTTCACCTTATACTGTATGGAAGAAAAGGATCTCCATTTACATATAATTTTTTTGTAACTGCCTATAAAGCCTGTGTAATAATTCCGAGGAGCTGTTGTAATGTAGCAAACATGGAAACAATTTTGTGCCTACCGGATTCTGACAGATAGCATTGATGAATGAGCTGGAAACCTATGCAATACTGAAAGCCCTAGATAGGGTGACGTGGAGAGGATGTTTCCTTTAGTGGGGAAGTCTAGGACCAGAGGGATCAACCTCAGAGTACAAGGACTTCCCTTTGGAACAGAGATGAGAATGAATTTCTTTGCCAGAGTGTGGTGAATCTGCAGAATTAATTGCTACAGACCACTATGGTAGTCAAGTCTTTGGGTTCACTTAAGTCAGAGGTTGATAGGTTCTTGATTAGTAAGGGGGTCAAAGAGAAGGCAAGAGAATGGGATAATAAATCAGCCATGATCAAATGGTAGTGCAGACTCGATGGGCCAAATGGCCTGATTCTGCTCCTATATCTTCTGGTCTTATGGTCTTATTGAATGTTTTCCATCTGGCTCATTACCTGCTCTTACGCCCCATTTTAGTCCTACGGGCTGTCAGAAAGGTTCTGAAGTTCACAGAATATTGCACAACTGTCAAGGAATGTTTCTTTCAGCATTTAGCTGCTGAAATGTTCATAACATTGGTATGTCAGTTGAGCACTTATGGCATTATTAAAGATGTTGCTATGACAATCCTTGGCCCCACAAGGAAGGCTGGAGACAAAGACATCGGCAAAGGATCTGCTCATAGAAAGTCTTGTGGGTGAATGCTAGCCACACTCACATATTTAGATCACGTTCTCCATTAATGTCAAGGTCCTGATGACTGTCAGTTACCTTGCCAGACGATCCTTCCAAGTGGCTGCATGTAGAATGAACTTGCCAACTCAAAGCATCAGCTAATGTCAGAGAAACAGTAGCAAGGTGATCAAGACCCTGAAGTACACAAGGCAGGGACTGGAGAGTGGCAGGAGCAAGATGACTAGGAAGACAAATGTCACTGAGGTTTGTTCTTGCTCAATGTCTGCAGCTTTAACCCCAGCTGAGCAGAGGAGGGAAGCTTTGTTGGTATGGATGATAAGGATATTCACTAATACAAAGAAGCAAGATTATATTCCTCAAGGATAACCAAGTGATTCATTCCATTGCCAATTGTTACTAGCAAGATTGTAATAAGCAGAAAGAAGAGACCGGTTGATGCACATTGATCACACGTATCCTTCAATACATTAACAGTCATCACAGCACATCAACAAATGAGTCCATGACCCTGTTGCTGAAATGCTTGCCATAACTTCTTTATTTATTCTGATGAGTGTCATCTTCTTTAATGAACTCTGTTCATCAAGTAAAATACACCCACTGATTGTGTAACGGTCTACATGAGTGATTTGGACTATTGTTTAGTACTATTGGTGACTTTTTTTATTGTGTATCCTGCACTATGTGGAATAATGCACAATATTTTGAACAACTTGCTTACTTACTGCCTGGTGTGCGTGCCAGCATGATTTTCTGCAAACTTCCATAAAATAGATAGAGGAAGGCACAAAGGTGTTGCTGAGTGACACCTCTCTACCCCTATGTTAGGGAGAGAGAGCCTGTGGTATGATGAATTTGTCAAGTGAATGACTAAGTGTTTGTTGTATTGCCGATCATGGTCTTTCTTGGGGGGCTTTGCTATTGCATATTTGGTGAGTAGATCTTTTTGCTGAAATAAGTAGGGGAGGAGTACTGTTGTTGTGTTGCTGTTGCTTGTGCATGGGAGGGGGAATGGGAGCTTTGGGGTTCTAATGTTTTTTACTGTCACTCATTTTTTGGGGGACTGTTCTGTTTTCGTGGATGTCTGTGAAGAACACTAATTTCCGGATGTATATTGCATCTATTCTCCGATATTAATTGGAACTATTGAAACTGAATAGCCAATGAATCAAACCAGTGAAGTCAACCCTCATTTAGTGATCTCTATTGATTGAGATAAGGATCATTTTAATTTATGGGATTAACAAATCAATTCAATGCATCACAATGAAATAGAACTGTTGAATACTCAGCAGATGAAACCCCACATATCAGGATGTTCACAAAAATGAATGTGATCAATGTAGGGACGCAAGCAAGCAATCATTTCTTGACTGATCCTTCCTCATTTATTTTGTCTCTTTCAATCCCATATTTTGAAAAGTGGTTCCTTTAGAATAGTGGCTTTCAAAAATTTTGGGATACAATCCTCTTGGCTGCCAGGTCACATTCCCATCCCCTCTCTCTTTCTGGCCGTTACATATAAACTATAAAGAATTTTGTTTTAAGATGCAAAGTGAAAGAAAATAGAAGCTGCAAATTCAAAGCAGACAAATAATTGCAAAGAATATTCAAATCTATTGAAAATTACAAATAAAATGATTGATTTATTTAATTACAGTAAAAATAATTTCCATCAGGAATTATAGGGCATATATTAGTAGTCCAACTACGTGCTACTTCATTGCTTTTTCACTTTTCAGTGAGATGGTGGGCTTGGTGAAGTGATATGAGTTTCTCAACATCAGGTGAATGTCACTCAGAAGAAATCACAGATCCCCATCTTCAGTAATTTGCAATCTGTTTTGTTGCTTTGAAAGAAGTTGGATGACTGTTCTGAAACCGCTCTCCACTAAGTATGATGGTAGAAAAGCAATAAAAAGAAATCTTGACCTTTTTCCACTGTGCAGGATAAGATTCTGAGATTTCTTTCTGCAATGAAAAGTCTTGATATGATTTTTTTCAATCTCAGATTCATCTCAAAATCATTTTGAGATCAGTTCTTCCTCCATCCTTCCTGTTCATTCCTCGTTGCAAGTGTTCAGGAATGGATGCATTACCCAATCTGGAATTTGGATTGAGAGAAGATCCTGAAATCTCTCTGACATGTCCTTATGCAGCTCACCCAGGTGTGCACTGTACACCTTAAGATCATCATCTGGTATTCTTTCTTTCATTTCCAACTCAGAGAGGCTCAGAAATTGGAAAAGGTCGTGGTGGCTAATGTTGCACTTAAATAGTGTTAACTTGAACAGAACTGTGGAGACAATTCCTTTGACTTTGATAAGTTTCATATAATTTCCTTGCAACTGAAGATTGATTTAATTGAACTTTGGATATATCCCTGATAAATAAGCAACATTATGCCTAATATTCTTGAGTTGATTACTGAATAAAGCATTTGTGTCTTCAAAGAATTTTATCACAGTTTCAAAAAGCACATAAAGGCATCTTAGGCAGTTTCCTTTTGGGAGCCTTGTGACTTCTGTGTGCAACAGCGAACATTCAAGCTGTAATCAATCTCAATACAAAGCTCTTGAAATATTCGAGAATTGAGAGCATGAGACTTGAATTTATTTACCCCTCCGATAACAGCATTTAATGATTTGGGCAGCTGATCACTTAGGTACTTTGTAACAAGATAGTGTCTGTTAGTTACATAGTAAGTGGTAAATATGTGTGGTACAGCTTTTTTCAAGAAAGTAATAACCCCACACCGGTGTCCTCTCATTGATGGTGCCCCACCTGTTGCTTAAGCAAAAATGTTGGTGACCGGAATGTTCTTTACTTTGAAAATTACTCAATAGCCAGATATATTGACTCTCCCTTCATATCTGTTTCTAGTTCTCTTGCAAATCATCTTTTATGAAGTGAATGTAACCAAGAAGCAAAGATTCGCTGCTTGGCAAAGTTGAATCATCCAACAGCAGAGCAAGTTCTGTTGCCGTAAGTGTGCTACACAAAGTGTCTTCCAAATTCTCAGATATTTCAATTATTCATTGTTGAACACAGTTGTCACTAAACATAATTGTTTTAATTATTTTGTCTGGTGACTTATATTCTCCAACTGCTTGTAGAATCAGTTCTTCCCCATTTGTAATCCCCCTCTGGATTTAACAATGAGTAATCAAATGTTGTACAAAGTGTGCAGACTATCACAGTTTTGTTGTGAAACATGCTTTGAAATGATTTCTGTTTCTTCAAATTTTCACAAAGTCTTGTTTGTTTCATCAGAGTGTATTCTCTTCAAATGTTCAGGGAGCCTTCAAATATGATCAAGATCATTCCAAAGGGAAAATTTTGAACTTTACCCATTAAATGTCTGATTCACAGGAATTGTGTCATTGTGTGATTAGAATATGGGAATTGTATCAGCTAACACTGTACTACAGTAGTGAACAGCAATAGTGTGCAGGCTGGGCCTGGAAATAACACAGTTTCCTCAGTCTAGATTTTTCATGATCTACCAACTACACAAGTGTCACATTGCTTTACAGCAGCTATAACACATTCTGAGCACAGTCTGGGTTAGCAAGAGATGAGGGGATTATGTGATTGTTGTAATCAATTATGAGGCACTGAGGATGAAATGCTTATAAGTAATTCATTTCTTAAATTAATCCTGTAATTCCTCAGCTGCGCCTCTTGCTACCAAGTACCCTCCCCTCAATGCAACTTTTATCTTTATCGCCCCCTTAGAAATGCTCACTAGTCCCAGGGAGGTGATATTACCCATATTGGGGAACATACTTTCGAAGAACAACATCGAATGGATGTTTGATCTCAGCAAACAAGTTTTCTCACATCCTAGAGACTCAGGTAGGAGCCTCTCCCTCAGAAGTTGCCGTTGTAAGTTACTGTAAATGCAGCTTAAGCAGTAAAGTTTCGAGACACTGGAATCAACTTCAGCTGGTGGTAGTACTCACTCATTTCAAGACTAACATGGAAGCTATTGCATAAGTCACATTAAATTTCAATCATAAACTGTGTTGCATCCATTTTTATCTGAGTAACACTTCTCACCAGCTATAATTACATGGAAATACCAATCTTATTGGGCTGAGGCATGACAGAGTACGCAAGAACGTCAGACCATTGAGGCTTCTCTCCACGCATTCCAAAATATTCTTGAATGTTTGAGGGCTTGATTTTAGTGTGAGCTGTGAAAGGGACTGGATGCCAATGATAAGTTGAGGGAATGTGGATAGAGTTTCATTGTGTTTCTTGCAGGTACGTTTGTGTGTGTTGGGGCACAGAGAGAGAGGATAAGAGAGAAAATCTGATGTGTTTAAAAAGCACATGAAAATCATTTCTGTATTGCTGCATTGAAAAGAGTTCGCATTCTTGAAAAAGGCAACTAGACCAACTTCTTGTTCTGATGTGCTAAAAATTGGTAAAGATCTGATCTACTGCCATATATCTTTTATCTCACACAGAATACTGGAGGGACCATCAATTCAGGCAGTGTCTAAATGTTCTGATGTAGGGTCTTGGCCTGAAGCATCAACTTTTTATTGTCCTCTGTAGATGCTGCCACACTTATTGAGTTCCTCCAGCATTTTGTGTGTGTTTGAACATAGAACATCACAGCGAAGAATTTAGTCAGGCTTGTGAAGCATGACCTGCCCCTCACAAAACCATACTGACTATCCCTAATCAGATTATGCTTTCCAAATGCTCATAAATCCTCAAGAAATTTGCTCAGGGTTTTCAGCATCTGCAAAATGTCTCAAATTTATGCTTTATTTCACATTTCCAGGACCTGACATTTCTCGATTTTGAACAATAGTGACACATATCCAACTTGAAATCTTAAACTAAATTTGAGCAACAAAATCTTATTCTTTCAAATCTAAATTTAATTCTCTGATTCTCAAACTCCAATATCCATGAACAGATGAAATAAAGCACAACTGATGTTGAGAAAGACTGTAATGCTTCTCAGGATTTAAATGGTTGCAGAGATTGTTCATAAAATATATAGCATGACAATGTTATCACTCAATAAGTCCTGATTGAGATCTTTAAAATATGTTGTCTGATTGGAATTCACTCTTATGTTGTTGTAGGATGCTCTCAACATTGACAATAGGCCCAGATACCACAAAAATAACAAGATCATTTGGAAAAGTAAATAAACATACAGAAGGTTAATTTATTACCATAGATAACATACAAAGATTCAGATACACAGTTAACCATTGTCTGATGAGGATTTTTAGATATTGTGATCTTATCACAACAATTTAAAATTAACATTTTCTTCTTTCCAAAGTTGTCAAAGCCAATATACCTAAGAAATTGTGTGAGAGAGATGTAGGCTTAAATACTCTAAGGCACCTATTCTGATATTTTTATAAAGATGGTTAATAAAGTAGATTTTTTTCAAGAATGTAATTCCTTAACTCAAAACTTTTGTACTTCCTCTTTCATAGTTTGGGTAAACACTATTGGGTTAGGAAAAGGCAATCTCCAAATTGGCTTGCCTTATCAGGAGGAAAGATCTCTATGATAAATGCAGCATTATTCAGGTTTGGATAGAATTCTTACATTGCATCAATATCTTGGTTTAATTTTGAGGTTAGTGTCCACCAGAACATTTCCAATTTCAATACAAACAATCCCCAAAATTCTTCTGAGTAAAGCAATTTCTGTCAGCATGGGAAAATGTTAAAGCAGAATTTCCACATGGAGATTAAATTGCCCCACATTATTGTGGTCAGACTCAATCCCAATACATACATATTTCTTTTCTTGCTTTGCTCTGATTATCTTATCCATGAGAACACATTATAGAACAGCCAAGAAGCACAGACAGCACCATTCTGGATTTGCACATTTACCACAGGATCCACACACTGTCAGAAACTTCAGAAAGAGCTGTCAGATTTACAATGTAATGACAGAAATTGGTGATCATTCCATTGAATTGCAGAAGTTTGTAGTATATAACTTGACACATGACAGTTGGATTTTCGAATGATCTGATCTTTTCCATTTTTGATTTTATCACATAACATCTATATGTTTTAAGTCCACTGAAGATTTCTAACTGTATCACCTTTTTGGATAGAAAGCTTCAAAAACCAATGACTCTACAGAGCCAAAAACTACTTTCACCTTGCTCCACCTAGTTTTATGAATCATAATATATCTCTCAGCTTCTTCTGGGGTAATAATTTCAAATTAACTTTTATAAAATTTATGTTTCTACTCCAGAAAATAGATTTTTCTCATGTGTTGTGTGTAATTTACTGTTTTTTTTTGTTGCTGATCAAATTGAATGGAATTGACTTTATTACTTATGTCCTTCAAATACTGTTACGTCTCTGTTCAAATGTGCAATGTGCAATTATAGTAATTTATAATAAATATTGTCTACAACAGATTAGTCAATATAACATAGGAATACAGTAGTGTCAGCATGAATTAAGCAGTCTAATGGTCTGGTGGACGAAGTTGTCAGGAGCCTGTTGGTCCTGGCTTTTATGCTGTGATACTTTTGGTAATTTGATACTTTTCTTCTTTACAATCAATGAGGTGATCATTTTTTGTCTCATGATTTTGCCACATCTGCAACATTTGGGTCTTTATTTGTAACATTGAATCAAAGGAAGATTTTTATTCCAAAGCTTTAGCATGACATGTATGTTCCCTCTGGATGAATTATAAAATACTTAAAAATTATTTGCCAGAACCATTATTTAGGTTTAACTGCAGTGTTTCAGAACTGAACGGAAAATGAAGTGAAACTAGAACAGTAATCTGCAGAGCTGAATTTTGCAAAAACATTCCGGGACCACTAAGCTTCATGTGGCTGTATTTTTTACCTCTTTATGGAATTCAATGAGGCAGTCGTGCTTTACACAGATTTTCACGCTCATAGCTTTGGAGATCTGGGCCTCCACCAGATGAGATCTAGCACAAATACTGAAACCCTGTTGAATTTAATGGGAAGTAATGGCTGCAGACAGAAAGGCTGGTGGACTTCTTAATTTGATTTATGTCCATGAGTTTAAAGTTTTAAAATTGTTTTTAGTGCACATATGTTTTTCTTTGGTGCTTTAATTTTGTAAAAGCAATTTAATTTCAAAGTATTTAATTCATATTTCCCAAGTCTATATGAATGCTTCTGAAAGTGAAAGGTGTCTACAGATGCAATTTCAACAGCAGCTTTGATAGCCGGCGATCCTGGGGGATAGAGCCTCAGCAGCTGGTAGCTGCCTTTCTGGTAGTGCAGCCAACCACTTTCAATCAGGTCTCTCTGGTCAGATTGGAGATGAGTTCTAATCAGAAGACTGCACCCCAGACCAAGCTGAAGAATAGTTTTATCAAAGAATGGGTGATTGATGATCTCAGGGTCAGGGAAAGAAATATTTTTAAAAAGTATCTATTTCAGTCGATTCATTTCTCCATTGTTCATGCTACAACCGGGGTTTTTTGAATCTGAATGACTCCATTCTCCTTTAAAATCCAACACAAAAAACTAAGCTGTTCTTTCCAAATTCCTTGTGCGAAACAATAATCAAGAAACTTCAAAGTGTCATAAAACGGTTATACTTTTCGGTAAGATGTTGTTCTTACATAGGTGGCAGTGTCAGGGATACCCTAGACTCCTATTCGGAAATGCATTACTGAATGTATGTTCTGACATTAATACTTTAGCTTCAGTCTGAATATTTAGGTGTGATGACACAAAGGAGCACAAGTGAATAAAAAATGGTTGAACTTCTTGCTGTAATCTCAAGTTGTACAAAAGATAACCAATTCTTGCCATATTTCAGGTTCTTCAGACTGACCAACTGAAAGCATGCTTATGCCATAGAATGTCATCTTAACAGAAAAGGCCTGTAAGCAAGAGATTGGAATCAGGGGAAAAAAATGTATTGAATAGAATGAGTTTGAGACATGCCTACACAGGAACTAAATGGCCACTGATTCATTTAGATGAGTAGTGACCAATCTAGGATTCAATCCTACCCACTATTTGGTAAGCAAGAGTTCTGAAATGTTATGGAAACTTGTAAAGCAGATTTTCTTTAAAAAGATTTATATACAGTACCTCTAACCCATTCCATTGTGCACTGGCGGCTATTGTTATCAGTATTAAATAATTTATCTTATTGACAAGCTTTTTAACTAGACTGAGATATCTCATTTAAAGATTTGTGCTATCTAAAGATGTTAGTGGACAGTGAAAACTTAAAGGCATACTTGGCTATATCTAAACATCCAAATTACAAAGAAAGATCCAAATGTAATCTTATACTAATTAAATAGAAGTAATTAAACAATAAAAATAATGTTTTTTAGAACCTTACTGTCAAATCTAGCTTCAAGTCATTGCTTCCGCCCTTGATTTAGGCCGCTGAACTAGTTTTCATTCTGATGTGCTTCCATGTCAGATTGAGGTTGCGATTGTTGCTGGTCAATGATAATTTTGTTGTTTTTTACTGACCTATTTGAAAGCTTTAAGAAGAATTGGAGTTTTATAATTTAAACTGAATAATTTAGGGAGGCAATATGTGAGACTGTACATTCATGGAAATGTCCTGAAATTGAAATTGACATGTGGTGAAGATTTGATTTTTTTTATCATTAAAGGTAACACAGTGCCTGGGCAGCATGTGGTAACTGAATTGTGCTATAAACACAGTAATTTATTACACAGGTACAGTAAGTACTTGTTAGTTTCCAGCTGAACTGATCCTATGAGCAGAATTTATGTAAAAGCTTCATTTAGCATAATCTAAACTTAAATGATTCTATTTAACATTTGAAATATATTTCATTTGCAGTTTTTAAATGACATGATAACCAATTAGCAGGGCCTTATCACATGGATTTCTCAGGATTTACTTTACTCTCTAAATACCATTGTTTTAAAACTGGAAGTTGTAGCTATAGTGGATTTTGAAACCAGACTTAACACATTTTTCATGATTAAGTTATCTTTGCTGGTTCAGACAGAAAGCATACCCATCAGGTATTCAAGTGCTGCCATTTATACATTGCAAATTGATCGGTAATATATAAAAGGTAATTTCAATGTAAAACTGATCATACAGATACTGATATTTAGGATGGCTCTTTGGAAACAACCTCATGATGTTATTTTAATATGGGGCTGGGTGAGCAAAACAAATTTCAGGTAAACATTTGAAACAATGAGCTAGACAGTAGGACAGTAAATAAGGTTAAAGGACACAAAGAATCTGATGATATAGGTGTCTGCCTAACAAAATCTTTTGGATATTCATTATAAAAATTAGTAAGCAAGTTCTTTATGGGATTTTTAAAGCATTTGTGTTTTCTTAAAAGTACAAACATTGGAATTTATTTTCTTAACTTGCTTAAATATAAACATTGAAGAAAACAAATTAACTTCTAAACATTCTGTAACACTTAAGAAAGTATTAAAAATGTTTTCTAAAGTTCTATATTGCAGTTGGCCATGAGAGTGTAAAATACTACTTGCATGAAGCACACCAGAACTTTCATACCTTTGAAAAGGCTACACTTTGGCAAATTCTAAACCTTACAGTATTAAATCCACAAAACTGACAGCAACGAAAAAATTAGGAACTCACCATTACCCATTGCCAACACTTGCATATTCTCAAACTCCAGAGTTGTGTAAGCAGGATCTAAGGCTGCTGTGTAATCTGGCAAATCCATTTCTATCAGAGCTTTCGACAAGCGCATGTTACCAAAACTCCACAGTCCTTCTTTCAGCGAACTTCTCTGAAGGTTGATGACCAGTCTGCCAGGCTTGCATTGACTGAGTCTCTATCAGCTATGATGTTTAACAAGTATTTTACTTAAATGAAGCACAAACTACTAGTGATATATGCTGACGAGGGGTGGAGGGATTTTCATGTTAATATTTAATCTCTCCTTCTATCAATATGTTTTTTTAAAGGCACTGATTTCTGAAGCAGCTTATTATTTAATGACATGCAGTTTGCTGATCTCAGCTACTGTTTCATTAATAATTGTTAGTGAAAGATGATTGGACCAAGCAGAAATTATATTCTGCTTTCTTTCTTCTATCACTTTATTCTGTCATCTGCCATTGCTAAACAACATAGCAGGAAAGAAGATGAAAGGAAGATAGAGTGAGTTTCCATGTGTGATATCATGTAAAGTTTATATAGACTGTAAGGTTCAAGAGTAACCTTACTTTGAACGACCAACTACAGAAAGCTCAAGTTTTCCATTTATTAATCATGTTAAACAGCATGTATTAAAATACTTGCAGTCTAATATCAGCAATGAACTTGTGTTGCAATCAGTATTAAAATAGCACAAATAAAATAAAGCTCACACCACTGGCATTTTTAATTAATTTAAATACTACTCGCAAACTGCAGCTAGTCATTACCCTGAAGTAGCTTTCAGTGACATATGCAATTAAATTTGAGTTTTTATGCAAGGAAAAGTGGCTAATCGAAGTTTTGCAATCGGTAAATCAGTGTAAGCCATGTTATGGGACAATGCCTTTAACTGCACATCTCCCTTTTCCACTGTAATCATTAATGACTCAGTTTGGATCCCCATTCTACCGCTGTTTTCTTAACTCTGAACATTAGCACCCCAGTACATTCATTTGTGCACTTTGTTTCCTTTTCCTGCTTACAGTTTGCCAAATTTAGATTCTACCAACTTGACTTTTTTCTTGCAATGATAAACAGAATTTTCACCATCTATATTACTGCAATGTTACTTCCATTTTATTGAGAGTCAGATTGGATAAGCTTTTAAAGGTGCCTGGAACAAACTGGATCCTGATAATTGGAGAAGTGCAATATCATACTAGAAGCTGATATTTCTCCATTGCTAAACTTTAAAGTCAGGAGTTCATCACAACAAAACACTAGTGTAGCTTCCATTACTTACTTCTCCAAATACTTCTGCATTTACCAACTGTATAGTTTAATGGCACGCCCAATGCAAAGAGCAAATGTGTTATTTTTCTTTATTAAATAAAATAAACAAAATTTTAAAAAACTGATAAAAAGAGAGTATGCTTTTGTTTTTTTCTTAATTTCCACACTATTTTAAATTAAAAATACTAAATCGACTACAAATATTCATCACTAATATCAGATAGAAACAATTACCATTGCCTGGTCAAACTGATTTTGACAAGGCCTTTGACAAGGTCCCACATGGGAGGTTAGTTAGGAAGATTCAGTCGCTAGGTATACATGGAGAGGTAGTAAATTGGATTAGACATTTCCTCAATGGAAGAAGCCAGAGAGTGGTAGTGGAGGATTGCTACTCCGAGTGGAGGACTGTGACTAGTGGTGTGCCACAGGGATCAGTGCTGGGTCCATTGTTATTTGTCATCTATATTAATGATCTGGATGATAATGTGGCAAATTGGATCAGCAAATTTGCTGATGATACAAAGATTGGAGGTGTAGTGGACAGTGAGGAAGGTTTTCAAAGCTTGCAGAGGGATTTGGACCAGTTGGAGGAATGGGCTGAAAAATGGCAGACGGAGTTTAATGTGGACAAGTGTGAGGTATTGCACTTCGGAAGGTCAAACCAAGGTAGAACATACAAGGTAAATGGTAGGACACTGAGGTGTGCAGTAGAACTGAGGGATTTGGGAGTACAGATACATAATTCCCTAAAAGTGGTGTCACAAGTAGATAGGGTTGTAAAGAGAACTTTTGGTACTTTGGCCTTTATAAATCAAAGTATTGGGTATAAGAGTTGGAGTGTAATGGTGAGGTTGTATAAGACATTGTTGAGACCGACTTTAGAGTATTGTGTGCAGTTTTGGTCACCAAATTACAGGAAGGATATTAATAAGGTTGAAAGAGTGCAGAGAAGGTTTACAAGGATGTTGCTGGGACTTGAGAAAATGAGTTACAGTGAAAGGTTCAATAGATTAGGACTTTATTCCCTGGAGTGTAGAAGAATGAGGGGTGATTTGATAGAGGTGTATAAAATTATGATGGGTATAGATAGAGTGAATGCAAGCAGGCTTTTTCCACTGAGGCCAGGGGAGAAAAAAACCAGAGGTCATGGGTTAAGAGTGAAGGGGCAAAAGTTTAAAGGGAACATTGGGGGGGCTTCTTCACGCGGAGAGTGGTGGGAGTGTGAAATGAGCTGCCAGATGAAGTGGTGAATGCCAGCACACTTTTGACATTTAAGAAAAACTTGGACAGGTATATGGATGAGAGGGGTATGGAGGGATATGGCCCAGGTGCAGGTCAGTGGGACTAGGCAGAAAAATGGTTCGGCACAGCCAAGAAGGGCCAAAAGGCCTGTTTCTGTGCTGTAATGTTCTATGGTTCTATGGTTCTAAGATTTCATTTCAATTAATTTGCTCCTTCAGTTTATCACTCAAGAGCTGAAGCGAAAATTGTATCAATTATGGGCAAAATCCAAGAAGATTGATTTCATTACCATTTGCAGTGACTATAGATTAAATGATTGGAAACATGAATGTCTCAGAGGTGTAGGCAGCCTATGTGATCAAATTAGTGAAAAACTGCAGAAGTATGCAAGAAAAAGGGGAATGTTTTTCTTTAAAACAAGAAGGCTAGAGTTTAATTGTAGCAATTGTGCTGCAACTCGACGAAGTGTGCATTAGATCATATTTGTAATAACATTTAAATTCTGCACCACTCATGTGAAGAACATGAACTGGCATTGAAATCAGTGCCACACAGATTCATAGGAAGAACATCCACTGGCCGATTACAACTTCAGGGATTAAATTAGGAGAGAAGCACAAATTGTTTGTAATCCTTGACAAATAAGAGGTCAGGAGAGACTTTGATTGAAGAAATTGGGATTTTGAAAGCCTTGATAGTGTTGTATAACTGTAGATCAAATTTTACTTGCAGTTCTCATTGGTCTGAGAAATACTCACTGAACAATAAGATTTTGCTAATGTCATTTCTCTAGACCATGTTATTTAAAAGGGCCAAGGCATTCTTTTGTGCTTAATGTGATCAATTATCTCTTATAACTACAAATAAACCCTCACACGTGTGCTTCAGAAGCTTTGCTCCTGGCCATTAAGTTCACGGTCATTCTGAATTCCTGTCCTCAGGACCTGCCCAGGCTCTGCTGCTGATTTCTGCCACACCTCAGTTTACTTGGGCGAGAAAATCTGCGGATGTTGGAAGGACTCCTGTCCTGATGAAGGGTCTCGGCTCAAAGTGTTGACTGTTTATTCTTTCCATTGGATACTACCTGACCTGCTGAGTTCCTCCAGCATCTGGTGTGTCTTGTTCACAGTTTACTTAGTTGGTTCTAAAGAGTCCTGACACCATAAAAGGCATCGTGTGAATGCAATTCAAAAGCAAATGCCTGAGGAACTCATCAGGTCAGGCTGCAACTATGGAGGGAAATAAACAATTGGTAGTTCAGGACCCTTCACCAGGACTGTTAAGAAAGAGGGTAGAAGCCAGAAAACAAAGTGTAGGGGAAGGGGAGGAGCATGAACTGGTAGCTGATAGGTCATCCCAGGAGAGGGGAGAGGTGGAGGGAGGGGAAATGGGAATGGTTTGAGATGCCTGGAGCTGAAAGATGGAAGAGGCAAAGGGCTGAAGAACATGGAATTTGGTGCATGGACCATGGAATAAAGGGAAGGAAGTGAGGAACTAGAAGGAGGAAGGTGTGGGTGATGGGCAGGTCATGAGGGTGGGAAAGAGGAAAGAGCAAGGGTAATGGGACAAGAGGAATTATGGAAAACAAGATTGAGGGGCACAGAGGGGATGGTCTGCAGAAGTTGGAATAATCAATGTTGATGCCATCAAGTTGGAGACTACTAAAATAGAATATCAGGTGTTATTCCTCTACACTGTGTCTGTACTCAACAGTAAGTAAAGGAAGCCATAGACAGACATGTCATTGTGGGAATGAGAAAATGGATGGCCACCAGGATATCCTGGCTGTTATGGTGGATGGAGTGAAATTGTCCAATGCAGCGATCCTCCAATCTGTATCTTCTATCACCATTCCCATCCATTCCTGTTCTCCCAAACTTCCCCATTGCCTTTATTTTCCCTTCATTCCTCTATCTTCCCCCATCTTCCTAAATTTTCCATGACCCCCCTCCAACCCTCAACACTCCTTTGACCCCAGCTCAAACACCTTCCATGTCTTCACCAATTGCTCCAACCTTCTTTTCTCTGAGACAGAACATTCTGCCCTCAGCATGGGCTTGACCTTTGCTTCCCTATCATCCTGACCACACCTCAATGACTTCCATGGCCACCATGACACCAGACTCTTCTTCCATCAGCTGCATTTCCAGGCCTACTTCTTTGGCAAGAATTCCTTACCCCACTGCACCCATGGAGGACCCCTTCTCCTGCCTTCAACCCCCTCCTCAAAACAGGCCACTAGGCCATCTGTCCACTCTGTTTTTTCCTCATTTCTTTCTGCTAAACAGACATAATCAGTCTTGACTTCTCCACTTATCTCACCTGTTCTAACCATACCCCTCTGAACGCACTGAGGCCAGACAGAGATTAGAGAAGCAACACCTCACCTTCTGTCTTGGCAGTCTCCAACACTGATCTGTCTAATTTCTGATAACTTCTTCTGTTTTCCTTTTTCATCTCCCCTTTGTTTTCCCTAATTGCTTCATCCCCGTTCCCCACCCTCATGACCTGCGCATCACCTATATCTTCCTCCCACTGATTCCCCTGTTCTTTCTAATTAATTTTCTGGTCTAGTGTCTTCTCCTATCAGATTCTATCTTCTTAGACCCTTTGTTACTTCCACCTATCACCTCCCAGCTTCTCACATCGTTCCTACATCCCACTCTCCCCTCTCTTCCTCCATACCACCCCACCTCTCACCTGGATCTCCCATCGTTGAAGAGTGGTGAAGAGTAGTGCTTCACCTTGTACTCCTCTTCCTCATCCCATCCCTTGATTCTGGCTTTTGTCCTCTTTCTTTTAATCCCAATGAAGTGTTTCACCCTGAAATGTTTCAGTCTATAGATGTATTTCTGTCTATTGATGCTGCCTGACCTGCTGACTTCCATGAAATCTTTTTTTTTTTTTTTGTACTTTGCTTCTGATTTCCAGCATATCTTTCTGTTTCGCGGGTGACAGCATTTTCCTTCTTTACATTTGTTGTTGATTTAAAATGACAAGGGAAGTAACAGTAAGAGATGAGGTTTTAAGGCAAAAGCTTGTTCAATTCCTTGTTTACAACAGAGTTACCTAGATCACAGTAAATAGAAGAGAGAATGCCATCCCTTAGGTCTCCAATCATGGTTGTTTGTTAGCAAATTATAACGCCAAAAACACTACGTGTTGACAGTTATGGGCTTAGAGGCTTCAAAACATTGGCACATATTCCTTTGTAGAAACTAACTCAGAAAATTTTAAGTATAATAGTGAACTATATCTTCTGTCCTAGCTTTTATGACATAATTCCTGACAGATAGCAAGGAAGGGTAGGTGCTGTGGGTTGACAAAGCTTGGACACAACATCCTATGAGGATCTATCCCATAGGTAGTGGGTAACAGGGTCGATGGCTGTAAGTGTTGCTTTAGATCACAAAACATTCAACTCTCATCCACTTCCAAACCCCATCTCTACCAATGTGATGACAGAGCAAGTCAGTATGGATGAAAAATTGGCTAGCAATTTGCCCTTGCCCATTTTCCACTCTTACTTAATACCAATTTCAACCACGGAGAGAATAATGACTGAATGTAAACAGGCTGAACAAAAGACAGTATTGGGGTGATTTGATAGATCTGGTAGATTTCTTAGACCTTCTTTGGTAGATTTCTTTTCCCAACTATGAAGCCACAACCATTTTCTCCCATAAAATTTAGCAAAGATGAAGCAATCCAATTCAAGTCAATGTAATCAGAGAAACTGATGACATTGATTTGAGTCACTTGTACCTGATCAATATATGTATTTACTGGGATATGGGTTTAGATTTAGGGTTGATATTTAGGGTTCTGAGTTGGATGATCAGCCATGATCATACTGAATGGTGGTGCAGGCTCGAAGGGCCGAATGGCCTACTCCTGCACCTATTTTCTATGTTTCTATATCTAATGTAATTTAACTCTATGAACCTTCAGCAAACTCTGTTCATTAATAAGGACAGAAAGAACACTGAGGGCCAAAGTAAATAAACATACATTTCCATTCCAATACAAATTCAGGTTACAATAATAATAAAATAACATCAGCACCATGCTTTTATAGCTTCTGCTTTTTCTTCTATTTATTTTTCTACTGAATCCTCATCTTCACCATCCTGTGTTCTTTACATTAAGAGCCAGACAAATTTAAAACCTGCAGTTTCTTTGCAGGCCATCCAGGTGCAGCTGAGATTCTGCTGGCATGACTCATGCACCTCTGTCCCGTAGTGCTGCATGTGCTTCCAAGTCGGCACTGGGGACTTCTGTCAGGTGGAATTCCTGTCCCACTGCTGTTCTGACAAGCGAACCATCTATGTGAAAATCCAGGTCCATAATTTACACCAAGCCACAGAAGAATATATTTCAAAAAAACAAATTAAATTAAAGGAGGGAAAAGCTGATATTTTATCCAGGGAGGTTTGCAAGTAGGTTGTCATACTCTTGAATCAACAATACCAACGTGCATTCACGTACAAACTGTAATAATATAAAACTATCCTTAGCAGTGAGGTGTAGGGAAAAAGTGGATAAACTGCTGCAGAACCAAAGTTGTGAGAGTGAATTAAGGCTTAGAGATAGCTAAGGAACTAGCAGCAACTTTGGGATTTTTGGTGATCAAGATATATGCAGAGAGAGGCAAATATGTAAGGCAGAGGCATTTTGTAAGTGGTCACTTTTTTTGGAGGCTATGAGGTCAAATTGCTCCTGTTGAGCTCAAACGTAGGCTTTGGTGAATGCTGGGATTCAGTCAGGTTGGTAAGTCATGATCTGATAAAATCTCTTCTCTTTCTAAGTGAAAGGGACAGGGATAAAGAAAATGTTAGGTAGGCAAGTGGCATGTTCCTCCTGTAGAATGTGGGAGATCAGGGACACTTCCAATCATGACATCTGCAGGAAGTGTGCTGAGTTGCAGCTCCTGTCAGACCACAAACAGCAGAAGCAGCCTGAGTGTGGAGAATAGGTTTAGCAAGTTAGCAAGAGTACAGGAAGAAAGGAGATGGGTGACCACTAGAAGCCAAAGGGCAGTAAGTAGAGGTAGAAACGTCCCATTGGTTATTGGTTTATCAAACATCTATAGTTTTGGAGGGAAGGCCTTTCAGTAGAAGATGCAACAGCTTTGTGGCACAATAGTTGACATTGGCGTACAGCAGGGGAGAGAAATGTGTAGATGAACAATGCTGATGGTGAATCGCTGGGGAGAACAGATGAGTGCTTCTGTGGTTAAGAGTAATACTCCAGAATGGTAAATTGCCTCCCTTGTCTGAATGACAAGGATGCCTCTAGTTGGACAGAAAATTTTGAAAGGAGAGGGCGAACAGCTAGATACTGTGGTACATGCTGGTACAACTGGACTGTACAACCCTGTGACTCTATAAAGTCTGAGAAGTGAGCAACATCTTGGTTACAGAGACAGTTTTGAGGAAGCTTTTAAAGCATTTGAGAAAGGTGAAGTCAGAGGATTCAGGACAAGAATTCCAATGCATCACCCTTCATGCCGGCTCACATTGCGTTTTCCTATAATATCGCATTTATAAAACTCACAGCTTTGTTTTTTTAATCCTTCCATTGACTTCGCCCCTTCCCAGCCCTACAAACACTGTAATCCAGCCTTATAAATCCATAAGGTAACTGCAGTCCACCAGTGCTGGCCTTCTCTATCTATCATTTCTACAGCTGGCAGCAGTGCCTCAGATTCCTGGATTCCAGCTGTGAAATCATTGCACACCTTTCTGTACCTCATCATACCTTTAAAATGCTCCGTGAAATCTACCTCCTACTTGCTAGTCATAGTGTCATGCAATATGGAAAAACACCCTTCAGTCCAACAATTCCACGCCAATCACAAATCATCCATTTTTACATTCATCCTACCTTGAAGCATTTTACTCTCCCCACATACCATCAGTTCTCCCCGGATTCGAGTGGGATTCGCCTACACACTAGAGGGAATTTACAGGGGCCAATTTGCCTACCAGCCCCCCTGCACATTTTTTGTGGTGTTGGGATAGAAGCCAGAGCATCCAGAAGGATCTCGTGTGATCATGCAGCTCCGTACAAGCGGCACTTGGGGTCAGGTCACTGGTCCTCTGGGGGATTGTTTCTGCTTGCTATGCCTCTGTTCCAGCACAGAAACGAGCTCTTTGAAACACACAGTGCTAATTGTTAAGTATTTCTGTAGACTAATCCCCATTACCAAGCACTTTGCCCATAGGCATCACTGTTTTGTTGATTCAAAAGTCCGCCCAGATCAGGAGTTCACATCCTTTTCACGCCATGGACCAATACCACTAAGCAAGTAAACACCCAGGTTGGAAACCCCTGGTCTAGATACTCCTTAAATGAGAGTTTATGCCACCAGTACTCTCCCAGAGCAATACTCCAACTGCCCTCTGGCTGAAAAAAACCTTTCATTACAACCTCACTAAACCTCTTACTCCTTACTCTACATTTACCACATATTTTAATAATGCAGCTGAATATTTATTGCTTTAAATCCATCTTGTCTTTTTATTGACTATTTGGTCACTTTTCAAATAGTGAATTGATCATAATGTCCCCCCGAGTTTTTTTTTCACCTTATGCGATGTGGAAATGTGTTTTCATAATGTGTGTTGTATGATCCTTATATCATGTTCCTGAGAAATGGCTTGGAGCCTTTTAATATTTTAAATGCTTTGAAAATGCAAGTAGTTGTTGCCGCATGGGTCTAAGTGGCTGAAGTGATTTATCAGTGGAAGGAGATTACAGAATGAGGAGACTTTGTAGACATAAATGAAACCATAGATTAGAGGAGGGTGAACATAGGCATAAAGCAGAATTTATATTGTGATGATTTTGGGAAAAAAAATTATGCTGTGCAAACGTTTGTAACTCACTGCTCAAAAAATAAGACATAAAAAAAGGTGCAGATTCAAAACACTTTTGAAGCTTCATCCCACCCTACATGTTTGTCTAATAAAACTGCAGAATCTGCCAGCCATATGAATGTCTGTGATCTATAGATTTTTTTCCTTTTGAAGTGCTCAGTGTGATAAGCTGCAGTAGAGACTGGCTGGAAGTCAAATTTATGTTAATCAGCAGATAAAAACAGGGAGATATTAGAAATAAAGTGATTTTCTACTTCTTAATGTTTTCACTTCTCACAATTTCTCTCAAACCCCTGAATTCCATGTAGAGACTTTTATTACACATTTTGCATTGTGTTAATGATTTATCTATGTGCTCATCTCAGTTATTCAGCAAATAAACAACATCATATCAACATACCTTGATTCGAAAGAGTTTGTGGACATTTTGGTCTGCGTTTGTACAGTGTTCCCAGCAAGCAAGATAAGCATTTCTGTTTGAAATAGCATGCATTTTATTTTATGACTTAATAAGTGACAGTTTTAACATGATAGCATCCTCACTGGCAATGATCAACTTTGTACAAGCTGATATGTCCTTTACCTGCTTAGACATTTATATTGGTACTTGTTATTTAAATTCATTTACACTAATGTACAATTAAAATTATGTTTTAAGATCAGTAATAAAGTCACACAAAATTTTGTCTTAAGAAAATACTCCATTGGAACATTTAAAGTAGTTTCGCTTATTATTAAATGCTGAGGAAGTACTTTGGTGTTCATCCCAAATTAAGGGTGCCAATTTATCTGGTTAAATAACCTCAGAGAATGTTCATCCTCCTTTCCAAAAACTCTTCATTTCATGAACTAGGGCTCTATTCCAGAGCTGTGGAGCTTACCCGTGCTCTGATTTACTACAATGATGGGGGATGCAGTGCAGGGTGGCATACAGGTTCAGAATGCATTGTCCATGTGAGATTTTTGCTGATAATTACCTCCATCAAACAGTACAGCACAGTACAGGCCCTTCAGCCCATGAACGTTTGGCTAAGCTTTTAACCTGCTCTGAGATCAATCTAACATTCTCTCCTACATAGCCCTCCATTTTTCTATCATCTGTGTGCCTGTCTACAACTCTCTTAAATGCCATTAATATTTCTGCTTCTACTGCCACCACTGGTAGTGCATTCCATGTACCCACCGGACTCTGTAAGTGAAAAAAGCTCACTTCTCTATACTTTTGTTCATTCACCTTAAAATTATGCCCCCTTGTATTAGCCATTTCTGTCAGGATAACGTCTTTGGCTGTTCACTTGATCTATGTCCCGTATTATTTTGTACACCTCAATCAAGTCACCCCTTGTCCTCATTAGACAAATTCCCCAATCCAGACAGCATCCTGACACAATATTCCATGTGTGGTGTAACCAGCATTTAATACAGCTGCAACTTATGGCTCTTGAACCTAATCCCCCAACTAATGAGGGCCAACACACCATACACCTTCTTAACAACCCGATCAACTTGAGTGACAACTTTGAGGGATTTATGGACATGGCCGCAAAATCCCTCAGTACCACGACACTGCTAAGAATCCTACCATTATCCCTGCATTCTGCCTTCAAAGTCGACCTTCCAAAGTGAATCACTTCACACTTTTCTGGATGGAACTCAATCTGCCACTTCTGAACTCAGCTCTGCATCCTATGTAACATTGAGTCTCCAGCCATTATAAACAACGGTGATTTCCTAAGGGTTCAGATGTAAAATGCCAAACAGAAGGATAAAAAGAGAAAGATTATGCTTGCACTTTTCATTGACTATAACTTCCAGATCCTTGAGGTTGGGAGATGGAGAAGTCCCATATGCCAGTAATAGTTGGGTGAGCAGAGTGAGAGGCCATGCAGGACCAGAGTAAAGAAACAACTTGTAGGAGATGAGCACTGACCTATCTTGCAGAAGTGACTCCTGGTATAACGCAGAGAAGGATGAAACTCGGCGAATTTGTGACCTTTTAGCCAACCAAATACACACACACACACACACACACACACACACACACACACACACACACACACACACACACACACACACACACTCTTGCTCATACCATTTTCCTCACCGTCTCCTATCCCTCCCATGCTGATTTCACTCCCTTCTTCATTTCTTCCTCCTTCGTTCTCCCAAGCTCTGAGCTCACATCCCTCCACATCTCCACATCTATTTCATGCTCCTTTGTCCTTCATTTGCCCTATTTTCCCCATCCCTTTTTCTCTTGATTTCAGTGCACTTTCCCCTCCTGTCCTTACATTGGCTTGCTCCAACATCTAGCTGCTGATTGTTTGGTCTCAACCGGATCGAGGCCACCCACAGTCTCTTTATAGGAGTATTGTCTGATTTCCAGTTACCTGGCTTTATCCTGTCACAGCAGCCACAAGGCCCAAACCCTGTGGCCTTGCACAGAGTCACCAAACATCTTCCAGCAGGCCTTGGGAGAATCTTATGTTGTTCAAAAATGGCAGAGAGTGCCTACCAGGAAGTGGGTTGTGCTTTGAGATATGGTATCCATCTAACAAAATCCTGCAGAAGAGGAAGCTTTCAGCCCCATTTGTTTTGCAGTGATTCTGGAAATACATCTTCAGAATAACTATAGTATTTGCTTTCACAGTCTACTTATGGTACTGTTCCTTAATATTGATAATCATAGAGAAAGTTGATAAGGAAAATGTAATTTGATCATGCTTATATGTACTTTAAGATGGAATTTGATTAAATTCTCACAAAGTTTATCCTAAGCATGTTTAAGGCCTGAGGAATTAAGGTAGTGGAGGTATGTGTATGAAATTGGCTTGCAGAAAATGGAGTTTTGTTGTTTTCCACACTGCAGGGCTGTTGCTTTCATGATCCCAGTGCTGGGTCCATTAGTATTTTGATATCTATTCATCAGTTTGTAGATAATGCAGTGCTTGCAGGTGCGGTTATCAGCAAGGAGGATGGTAATGGACTGCACAAAAATATTTTAGTACGGCAGAATGGGCAGGCAAGTGGCAGATGAAATTTAATACACAGAAGTGTGAAGTGATACAGGTTGGAAGGACAACTAAATAATTGAAACAGTTCTAAAATTTGTGTAGGAATAGAAGGAAGGGTGGATATAAATGTACACATTCTTGAACTAGACACAGCATTTTGAGAAGGTGCTTGGTAAGATGTATATAATTGCGGAAGTCATTTACAGAAGCAGAGTAAAACACCAGGGAAATTATATTGAATCTGCATCAAATATTATTAAGCTACAAATGCAATATATTTTTAAATCTGGTCATCCCTTCTTAGAAAGGATCTATAGGTCCTTAAGAAGTTATAGTATAACAATGGAGATACTTTAATTGGATGAAAAGATGGGATTGTTTTGAGCAAATAAATTAAACATAAATCCGATAAAGTTCTCAAGATTGCATCCATTAAGATGGGATAAAGAAAGGGAAATTGTTTCCAAGTGTTTTAATGACAAGAGGCAAAGATTTACAAGGTTGGGCAAAAGATACGGGGGGTGGGGGGGAGATGTGAGAAAATATTTTTATGTAGAAGGGTGGATGGTTTTCAGTGACTGTAAGCATAGTGGAAACAGAACAGAAGAGGAAAATCAAGAGAGAACAGCTTTAATATTTGAATGAAAATTAACTACAGAGCTATGGGAAAGATAAGGGAATGGGACAAGAGCTGACATGTATTGCTTCGGTGCTGAAACAATTCCATGATTTGAGTAAATGGAAAAGCAAGTGCTAATGATTAGGAAAACTTGGAGTTCCCTGAGGATGACTTCACTTCAACCTAGTTATCCCTAATTTCATAAAATACAATTAGTAACTTAAACTTTATTACACCCTGTGCAAATATATAAAAAAATACTAGCCAGGGAAGTCATAATTCGTAATGTTCAATTACCAGCTAGCTTGGAATTCAGCTTCAAAGTTGTGGGAGGGTTCATATATTGTTTGCATTGAAACCGTAACAGCCATATTAATTCTGCAATTTAAAAAAGCATCTGCAACATTAGAAAACATTTGATAAGTTGCATTTAAACACTTATTGAATAGAAGAATACAAATTGTAAAAATTGTGAAATGGAATTAGATGAACATTATTGTTATCTTTTCATGTATATTTTGACCCTCACGTGTTGCTGTTAAGCTTCCCTGTGTGTTACGTGCGGGAATGTGAGAGGGCATTCTGGGTGGATAACCTACAAGCAAAATAAACAGCTGCACACTTGTTAGTCACCCCCTGTCTCTTGTGTGTATAATTCACTGCCACACAGCTTCCCATTGCCGCAAACATAACTGGCGATGATGTGTCAAGTTCTCACGTGATATTCATTGTTTTACTCTCTTTGTCAAGAAAAGTCCATGTGACACACTGGCGATGTACTGCCGTGTAATGTGGGTGAGTGAAAAGAAGGTGCCATGAGAAAACAGCCGCAGGAACATGGCGAGTGAAGAATCCGAGGGGAGGGAATAAGAAAAAGACAGTTAAATAAAACAATTTAGGCAGAGAGAGAGAGAGAGAGACTGACAGATAAGACTAGTTAACTTTTCTGGAATATGATTGTATTTGAAAATGGTTATTTGATAATGTTTGGAAGTATGGGACTGTATGACAATGGAATTCATATTCTGTAAGATTTGAATATTTTGCACTGGCAAATAAAATTGCAGATTATATTTATGTACCAACTTTTCTGACTGTGATGAATGCATGGCTGCAATAACATTTAATTTATTACTCAATCTTGTACAACCTGCAAAGCCTGGGGATAAGCTAAGCCTTTATGAGGACATAGTTAAAGCCTTAAAGGACCTCTATTCACCTAAACCTTCGATTATTGCTGAGATGTTTAGATTTCATAAAATGAATCAAGAGGAAGGTGAATCTATTTCACAATTTGTGGCAGGACTGAACCATTTGTCTGAACACTGTGATTTTGGGCAGCTGTTGAATGACATGTTACATGATAGCCTTGTGTATGGACTGCATAGTGAGACAATTCAGAAACACTTGCTTACAGAAGACTGGCAAACATTACAGAAGGCAACTGAGATTAGTTCATCTATGGAGATGGCAGCTAAAGAAGCACAGCTATTGAGCACATCTTGCCAAGTTCATAAAGTTTCTTTAAGAATAAAAACTAACTTTAAGAATAAGATACCTATTGACAATCAGTGTTATTGTTGAGGCAAAACTGGGCATTCAGCAAAAGAATGCTGGTATAAAGATTTAGATCGCCAAAGCTGTGGCAAAAAGGGACATATTGAACATGTCTGTAAAAGTAAAAAGACACTGTCAAAGTCAGAAAAATGGCTTTTGCAAAAACAGGAGGAAAGCCATGAGCACGATGGAGCATACTGAGGACAGATTGAGCGATTCACTTTGTGGTTGAAGCTTTGCATGTTTTATCTGTTTCGGGACACAAAGACTGCTAGTGTGTGACCGTGCAGTTGGATGGGGTGACCGTGAGGATGCAGGTGGACACGAATGTTGCAGTATCACTGGCATCAGAGACGGCTTACCAGGAGAAATTGCAGCACCTCACCCAGAAGGGGCAAGGTTGACTTTAAAAACCAACACTGGTAAGGTCGTTCCAGTGATCAGTACATGCTATTGTGGGATTAATGAACAGAGAGAAAAAATGTCCATTGTATATTGTTAAAAGTAGCTATCCAGCGTTTCTGGGCCGCTTGTGGTTGGAGCAGCTCAAACACAACTGACATGAAGTGCACCTGATTTGTGGGAGTACTGGTCTGCAAGAAGTCACAGTCATAGATTCATGGAAAAATACAGCACACAAACAGGCCCTTTGGTTCATTTAGTCCATGCCGAATCATTTAAACTGCCTACTCCCATCGACCTGCACTTTGATCAGATTAACTGTCTGACAAAAGGAACTTTTAAGATGGTGTTAAGTTTTTGTTTTAATAGCCCGACTGTGCTTTCTGGAAGGGAGCTTTTGGAAAAAGGCAGTTTGCTGGGTGGATAGCACCTGTAACAATTTTTCTTGCTTGCTTCTTTGTCCTGGACACATACCAATGGTGTTTTCTGCTGTTCTGACAGTTCACTGTAGTGGTCATACGTATATTGTGAGAGGATGTTGTGCCAAACCAGACAGCAATGGCTAACATGAGGATGTTCTTGATGACAGCAGTGTCGAATTGCACCAGGGAAGTGTTCCGGGGAAGATGGAATTCTATCAAGTGCCACAAGAAGTACATCCTCTGCTGATTCTTTTTGTTAATGAAGGAAATATGGTTCTCCCTCATCATGAGTTCATGTGAAATAATGAACCCAGGAACCTGAACGGGTGATAACTCTAGAGTTGCTGATTGTTGATGGTATTGAAGGCAGAACTGTGGTGAATAATGAGAATCCTGACAGATGTACTGGGGGAGTTGAAGAGCTGCAGTATGAATGCAGACTGATGTTAGCTGCATCGTCTACTGATCTGCTGGGTCTGTAGGTGAACTTCAGCAGATCTAGAAAATTTTGAGTTATGATTTTGAGAAACGACATGACCAGCCTTTCCAAAGTCTTCATTATGGCTTGAGTGAGTGCAACTGGCCTATACAATGAATCCAGTGATTTTTGAGATTTTGAGGACTGGAATAAAATGGATTTCTTGAAACATGCTGGAACAGTGTATAATTTAAAAGACTGACTGAAAATGTCTGTAAAGACTATAGACAAATGTTAGTGCCGTGTTTAAGAAGCAACTTATCTTAATTGATTTTGTACTCTGTGCCTTTACAACATGAGTTCTGGTAGGCTTTTGCAATTGCTTTCTCAACTTCTCTTGCTCATTCAATGAAATATTCACTTTTATACCCAGATCTTTCTAGATCCCAATTAGTAATTTACTTTTTATATTAATTTACTATTCTAGTCTGCCCTCCAAAATGTACATAGAGTCATAAAACAGGGGAACAGGCCCTTCAGGCCAATGAATCCACGTTGACTACATAGTCAATGTGGAATTACAGAGGCATGAGAGAGGAACTTGCCCAAGTGGATGGGAGGAGGCTGCTGGTGGGCATGACAGTAGAGCAGAGGTGGCTGAAGCTTCTAGAAATAGTTCACAAGATGCAGGACAGATGTGTCCCAGAGAGGAAGAGCTTCTCAAATGGTAGGGGTAGGCCACTGTGGCTGACAAGGGAAGTTAAGAACTGCATAAAATTCAAGGAAAGGGCATATGTGGTAACAAAAGTGAGTGGGAAGTTGGATAATTCAGAAAATCCAACAAAAGGCAACTAAAAAAGCTGTAAGAAGGGAAAAAGGTGAAATATGAGGACAAACTAGCCAATAATATAAAGCAGGAGACCAAAGGTTATTCAGTTATATAAAGAGTAAAAGGGAGGTGAGAGTTGATTTTGGATCACTGGAAAATGATGTCAGTGAGGTAGTAATGGGGGACAAAGAAATGGCAGATGAATTTAATGGGCAATATGCATCTGTCTTCACTGTGGAAGACACTAGCAGTGTGTCAGAGGTCCGTGAGATTCAGGGAGCAGGAGTGAGTGCCATTGCTATTACAAAGGAAAAAATGCTAGGCAAACTCAAAGGTCTGAAGGTGTTAAGTCACCTGGACCAGACAGACTACATTCCAGAGTCCTGAGAGAGGTTGCTGAAGAGATAATGGATCCATTGGTCATGATCTGTCAAGAATCATTTGATTCTGGCATGGTCTCAGGGAAATGGAAGATTGCAAAAGTCACTCCGCTCTTTAAGAAGAGAGGAAGGCAAAAGAAAGAAAATTATAGGCCAGGTAGCTGAGGAAGCTGAGCTACTGAATCTGAAGAATGCTCTGCCACAGACTGCAGTGGAGGCCAAGTCCATGGGTATATTTAAGGCAGAAGAAGGCAGGTGTAAGGGGTTGAGTGGGATCCAGGATCAGCCATGATGGAATGGTGGAGCAGACTCAATGGGCTGCATGGCCTAATTCTGCTCCTATGGTTTTATGGAATATCAAACACCTATTAACAATAAAACACACATGAATCCTCTTTTGTTAATACTTCCCACATTCCTATCAATAACTCCACATTGTACAATGCATCTCCTTCAAGGGAACAAATGTGGAAGTTGTCTAGGGCTACAATTACCTGGGAACTCACCTGGACATTAAACTGGACTGGACTAAAAATGCAGAGGCTCTGTACAAGAAGGGACAGAGCCGACTGTACTTCCAGAGGAGGCTCTGGTCATTCAACATCAGCTGTACAATGCTGCAGATATCCTGCGACTCAGAGGCAGCCAGCATTCGACTCTACGCTGTAGTCAGCTGGGGCAGCTGGGTGAGAACAGCTGACACCAAGAAGATGAATAAGCTCGTCAGGAAGGCTGGTTGTGCTCGGGGAGGGGGGGGGGTGGAACTGGATTCCCCGGTGCTTGTGTCTGAGAGGAGGATGCTGCAGAAGCGACAGAGCATCATAGATGTAATGCCCTGGTTCAGATGCTTCATTTTTTTTCTCTGGTATGCTGCTCTGTTCTGTGTATGCTGCTTTTTTGGGTTACTTTTGAAGATAAGAGGCAGGAGAATTGTATCCCATCCATTTGGGATGGCGAAATTTAGGGGAAGTTTCTCCAGTGAGGGACACTAAGGTTGGTCTTAGGGCTTTGTTGGGGGGCAAGAGAGAAGATGCTGGGGAGAAGTGGTTGTAGGAGTTGACCTGAAGTGGGGCTGGGATTTGACGAAGCCCAGGGAGATCGAAGAAGGATCGGTGATGGGGAAACTGCGAGCTCCAACCTGTGCACATTACACTGTTTCATTAAAATGGGCCCTTTTCTTTTCTTTGTTTTTCCTTTACTAACCCTTGAGTCAAATTAAGAAATATAAAGCTGAATCTTTTAGCTGTATGTGGAGTGTTGTTATTTTCTGGTACTGATCTGTAACAGGGTAACAAATCACGCAGCTTCCACACAAACAGGAGGATTTGGGGGGTTTTTGCACTTCAGTCTCCCACGTTTGGCAGGGCCGCAGATCGTCTTCCCTAGCTGACGAAAGCAGAGTGTTACATGGACAATCCCTCTCACCCCCTCCATGACGTACTGGACAAACAGAGGAACACCTTTAGGATCAAACTGATTCCGCTGACTACATCACTGACCACCACAGGAGGTCCTTTATCCTCTGTAAGTATATAATATGTGGTTTCATTGCACATCTGTATTTTACACTATTATTTTAATGCATATTTTGAATTTTTTCTTACCTCAATGCTTACATTTTGTATTTTAAAGTATATATTTCTGACTGAGCAACTTGCAACAATAAATTCTTTCTGGATAAATGCAGTTTTATCTTACCTTGTCTGTGCTCTGGAAGATATTTACAGTAAATAATTAACCTACTGACTCACATGTTTTTGGGAGGAAATTGGAGTATCTGGAAGAACTCCACATTGTCTTCAGAGCAGGCAAACACCACACAGACAGCACAAAATATCAGAAAATCTGCAGGTGCTGGAATTTCAAGCAATGCACACAAAATGCTGGAGGAACCCAGCAGGCCAGGCAGCATCAAGCATCCAGGAACTAAGAGCCGTGGCCCAAAATATTGATGGTTTACTCTTTTCCACATATGCTGCCTGGTCTGCTAAGTTCCTTCAGCATTTTGTGTGTACTACACAGACAGCACCGGGTTTGAACTCTGGTAAATGGAAAAACCTCTTCCCTGGAAACATCCTTGGGAAGTTCCTCCAGTTCGAATATATTCTTCCCATATTGATGTCAACCAGTCCTGTTTGTAATCTGGCCTGTTTCACAAAATTGCACCATAACCCTTATGCTTTTTTATTCTGTGCCCTGGCATATTAAGCCAAATATCTCATATGCTTTATTAACTACCTTGCCTATGTGCTGCCATCATCAGGGATCATTGGACTTATGGACTAAGATCCATTTGTTCCTCAGTGCTCCCTTAGGCCTTGCCATTTTTGGGCATTTCCTTGTCTTATTAGTCTTCCCAAAATGCATCGCCTCATATTTCTCGGGATTAAATTCCATTTGCAATTAACCAAATTATTTATGTTATCTCATAGTCTAAATGGCATGCTTTGTATTATCAACACCATGTCATCTGCAGACTTAATATCTCTTAGAGAGAGTCACATCTGGGAAAGGCCCCAGCACCAACCCTTATGATACTGTCTTAGTCACGGACCTCCACTAACAAAAAAAAAAATCCAGTTTTCAGGCATTGTTCTTTCCAGATCTACACAGAGCAATGTTAGTCATACCAGCTGTGTAGTTTACTCTATCTAACTCTAGATAAATCTGTTTTCCTCTTAGAGGTAAGGGTCTTTTATCTGCTTCGTAATTCTGGAGGAATCTGATTATCCCAAGAACAGTGACTTGTGTGAAGCAAATTTAAAGGTAATCAGTAGAATCATTAAGGGTGTTGTGCTGCTTCTGGAGAACTTACAGAAGTAGTTATGATAGCTGGATCAAGTCCCTTCTGAAAGCTCAGGCAAGCTTCTTATTGAGGCTTTAACTTAAACTTTTACCGTGCTTTATAATTCTTTCATAAAACTTTTATAATGCGGTGTTTGTTTGAAAAGCAACGCAGTATCTACATAACTACCTGGACACTCATTCAGGTATTCTTGCCGGAATATATGTCTGGGGAACTGGTCAAAGATTGTGTGGTCAGTGAATGATCCTGTGATTTTACTACTCATGGTTGCTATCACCAGTGCTACCCAGTGCTTCTAGGGTGCCTGCTTCTTATACAATAGGAATGCCAGTTTCACCCTGCCCATGGGAGAGAAACTTTCATATTTTTATTACACCTTAATCCTAACTCCTGTCCATCCCACTATGTAAAGAGTTTCACTGATACAAATATATACATCGTAGTGTTAAATCTTTTGAGAATGCATCTTATATTCTTCATTTGAACTAACATTGTAGGCTTTAGCACCAATGATCTTGAGGTTGATATTTCAAGGGGAGACAAGGAAAATCCCCGGTCTTCAAAAATAGAGATGTGCAACGCAGTCTAATCTGCACTGGGTCACTGATTTTCACCAGAAATGACAATAGGTTTTGCCTATTCCTGCTGCTCCCCAAAAAGTCTCAACAGGATTGTTTTGCATCAGTTGTAAAATTTTAACACCAAAAGTTCTGAATCAGTCAGCAGAGTGTAGACTCCGAGCTGCTATCTGCTGAAGTTACATTGAGCCCCCATCTACTAGTTAGATGTACGTATATCTTCTCATGGAGTTATTTGAAGGAAAGTATAGCCTTGATCTCTGCGAATCTGTTGCCATGTACCTAAAGGATTTTTAAAATTCCTAAGTACTTAAAAAAAATAATAATCCTGCTGGTTATTCCTGCCTTGGCAATTAAACATAAACATGTTTTCTAGTTATTTACTCACATACAGGCTGCGTAATGCTTTGGTATTTTGATATCTGCAAATTTGTTGCTGTGTTTGCCCTCATAACATCAGTGACTGCTCTTTAGAAATAATCATTGTTATTGAGCATTTAGAACATTCGGAGGTGATAGATAAAGTACAAGTCCTATTTTCCACATAATTATCTGCCATTAACACAAGGAGTTCTACAAATGCTGGAAAAGCAGACCAAAACACACAAAAAAAGCTGGAGGAATTCAGCAGGTCAGGCAGCATCTTTGGAAATGAATAAACACTCAATTTTTTGAGCCGAGGCTCTTCACCAGAACTGCCATTGATTTGTTTAACAAATATATTTAGGATACTTAAATATAAATCAGCATTTTGAAACTGGTAACAGTTCTAGGAAAAACTACTTTTCAGGTCAGTGAGACTGGTGAACAATGTTTAGGAAACAAGGATACAGAATTAGTTCAGGTAGGAATGAGAAACAACAAAGGTATTTCTAGGACTGATATGCACATCCACAGACAGCAGCCGTATGTTATGACAGAACATAAATGAACAAACAACGTATACTTTTTAGACAGGTACAGCAATTATCATGGGGGATTTTAATCTTCATTAAGAATGGAGGATATTATGTTAGCATAGATAACTTGAACAGAAAATTCATAAAATGTTTTCAGAATAGATTTTTATCACATTCTGGAGCTCACTAGGAATTAGCCTGCACTGAACTTGCTGTTAAATAAATGATAAAAGTTAAGACTGATGAATTAAACAAATATGTTGTCTTTACTTTAGAGAATGGAAGCAAACTAGTACAGTAAACTTAAACAAAAAATAGTAAGGCTATGAAAGCAGACATAGCTAATGCAATATGGCAAATTATGTTGAAGGATTAGTCAATCAAAATGCGGTGGCAGATGTTCTGAGGGGCTTTTTCAGAATACTTTGAATCGATGGATTCCAATGAGAAGCAAAAAAAATCCAAAGGAAGATTATGCCATCTATGGTTAACTGAAAACTTTAAAGGAGTATCACAATTAAAGAAAAAATGCACAACTGAGTAAATAAAACTGGCAGATCAGAGGAGACCACAGAATATCAAAAAGTCAGTTATGAGTGAATATAAGAAGTCTACAAAGAAATATAAATAGCCTACAATGGAAAATGTGAAGTTGTCATTTTCTCCAGGAAAACATAAATAAGCATGTTGTCTTGGAAAATATAAATAAACATTCTCTCTAAATGGCAAAAGACTACAGAGTTGCAAGGCACAGAGGGTTCTGCGCGTGCTAACGCATCACTTGCAAAAGCTTAATATGCAAGTACAGCAAGTGATTAAGAAAGTTTGTATCTGCTGAAATTTAGAAGAATAAGAAGTAACACGATTGGAAATACAAGACCATGATGGTTCTTGAGAGAATGGATGGGAAGAAGATATTTACCCTTGTGAGAGAAACAAAAACAAGAGGGCAGTTTAAAACTAAGCAGTCACCCACTTAGCAGTGAGGTGCGATGCACAGGCTTTCTTTTAGAGCAGGAATTCCTAACCTTTTTTATACCGTGGAGCCCTACCATTAACCAAGGGGTCTGTGAATCCCAGGTTGGGAACCTTTGCTTTAGAGGGCTGTGAGTTTTGGATCTCTCTTCTGGAAAGAGAAATGAAAACAAGTTGTTCTAGCATTTTTAGGACAGAAATGGAGGTATTCTTGCTAAGAAAGAGGGTGGAAGGTTATTGTGTGTAATTGAGATTCCATTCAGTTCTGTCAGGAATCTATTGAAGACCTGAGTTGTGGAGTGGTCCACTCCTGCTCTTGTTCATAGATTCTAGATTGTGGTATTCTGCAGTATTTTGTGGAGCCATATAAAATTATAACTTCATATTTGAGATTCTTGTTACTATTAATGTTTGCTTTTTTTAGATTTTTAACAGTCAGACAACAACAGTACATGAGCAATTAGGTCAACAATCACTGTCACTGACTGATGTAACTGTTTTCTCTTTGAAATTACAAACTCCAGTTTGTGGACAAAGTCCTGTCTACTTCAGTATATGGATCTCCGACCACTGACCAAACTCCAAATGAAACAACAGCCTATTTATACTTCCAAGACTCACTGTAATGCTTATTCTCAGCCTGTACTATAGGTGAACTTTGATGAGCAGAGAAACTGCTACTTGCTAAACCACCTTTTGAAGACTCGGATCTAATGCACCTGATCGAAGTATTGGTGGAAATAAATATATAGGACTGGGAAACAGTTCCCGGCTCTTCATATAACAGGTACATTTTAAAAAATTGTTTTCAACTCTTTAAAGAATGTGCTCTTTCTCTTGGCAGCCTTATTGGTTTTGTTGAAAACACAAACAGCCCGCTGTGTATGAATGTGATGTGTGGTTTATTTTGTGGAACAAACACTTCACGTGGTTAACTGATAACAGGAAGGAGTGTTCATCTTGCACTGATTCTGGGTTGAATATGAACAGCGTAAATGTAGATAGGAGTAGATGCAGAACTCTGTAACCCCTGGACATTCAGCAACAATATCCTTATAACTTTTCTTAACACCAATGAACTTAAAATAAAAGAAGAATTCAATTATCCAGCAATCTGACAGAGTGCGTCAACTCCATTTACTTCAACCACTCATTAAGCGAAAGGAATTACTGTTTTCACAATAATTTTGGCTCTGCAGTGTAATAATCTTTACTGTTCTGCTGCTAGAATGATTTTAGTTATTTATTTAGGAACTTGCATTGTAATGCAAAGTAGAAGGGAAACGTAAATTGAGACAGTACTATTTTCTGTGAAAATGTGTTTTGCTTTTCAGTAAGCTGCCTCAAACTCAAGAAAAGGTAAAACCTTGGCAAGCATCTTGGTAAAATCTCGGTAGGGGTCTTATATGAAATGCTTCAATTATTTTTCTTGCAATAATTATGCAAGTCAAATTAATAGAACTAACAAGAGAAATATTGTGTGCCACTCAAAAAAGATTTTACCAAAATTATCCTTTCACTGATTAACTTTTACAACAGCAATCATAAAGCTCATAAACCTATTTCCCAGAACTCTGCTAGTAGCAATCATTCTCAGGATAAAAAAAATATTAACAACATATTTTCCCAAGTACTAATGGTGAAATAATTCTCTTGAGAAATCTAAGTGAAGGGTCAAGGATGGAATTACAGAACACCAATGAGGCAAATGAGAACAAAAAGCATTGATTTGTTTGCACGGATTGAGTTATTTAGTGTTTTCAATATATGCAAAACAACTTAAATGCAAATATTGTAACATTAATTCCATTGTCCAGTGCAGATGAAGTTTTCAAGACAATAGTACTTCAGGAAATGAGAATATTGAATTACTATCGTGCAGTTGGCATTGGTATTGGTATTGGTTTAAGGGATAAATCTGTAACCTCCAATATACCATAGATAATTGAAGTTTCAAACTTTCTTCATTGTGGCATTGAAAGTTCTGACTTACAACATATTTATCAAAGATTCAGACTTACATCATTGTGGTCGCATTTCTATGTTAGTCCCTTTTAAGAGTACCTCTCCATTGGGAAAGCAATGCTTAATCTTCTATGCTGTATTGTTTATCCAACTGCCTGACTGCAGCTGTATTAGTATTAACATTTTGAATCGAAGTTGCTTGTATCTCTTGGAAGCAGATACTATTTGAATTCCACAGTGCACCAATGCCCAATGGAATGGGTAGGTTTCTATGGCTGAAGCTTGAAAACTTCTGGAGTACAACCTAAATGTAGTGGAAGACTGGGTTTATAATTGTCTTCAATTTAGAGCAAAATCAGAGAAAGTTTCTGATAACACACAAAAAATGCTGGTGGAATGCAGCAGGTCAAGCAGCATCTATAAGGAGAAGCGCTGTCGACATTTCAGGCTGAGACCTTTCGTCAGGACTAACTGAAAGGAAAGATGGAAGAGTTTTGAAAGTAGGAGGGGGAGGGGAAAATGTGAAATGATAGGAGAAGACCGGAGGGGGTGGGATGAAGCTGAGAGCCAGAAAGGTGATTGGGAAAAGGGATACAGAGCTAGAGAAGGGAAAGGATCATGGGATGGGAGGCCTAGAGAGAAAGAATGGGGGAGGGGAGCACCAGAGGAAGATGGAGAACAGGCAGAGTGATAGGCAGAGAGAAAAAAGGGAGGGGGAAAAGAAAGGAAAAAAACTAAATATATCAGGAATGGGGTAAGAAGGGGAGGAGAGGCATTAATGGAAGTTAGAGAAGTCAATGTTCATGCCATCAGGTTGGAGGCTACCCAGACAGTATATAAGGTGTTGTTCCTCCAAACTGAGTTTGGATTCATCTTGACAGTAGAGGAGGCCATGGATAGACATATCAGAATGGGAATGGGACGTGGAATTAAAATGTGTGGCCACCGGGAGATCCTGCTTTCTCTGGCAGGTGTTCAGTGAAACGGTCTCCCAGTCTGCGTCAGGTCTCACCAATATATAAAAGGCCACATCGGGAGCACCGGATGCAGTATACCACACCAGCCGACTCACAGGTGAAGTGTGGCCTCACCTGGAAGGACTGTCTGGGGCCCTGAATGGTGGTGAGGGAGGAAGTGTAAGGGCAGCTGTAGCACTTGTTCCGTTTACAAGGATAAGTGCCAGGAGGGAGATTGGTGGGAAGGGATGGGGGGGATGAGTGGACAAGGGAGTCACGTAGGGAGTGATCCCTGTGGAACGCAGAAAGGGAGGGAGGGAAAGATATGCTTGGTAGTGGGATCCCATTGGAGGTGGTGGAAGTTACGGAGAATTATACGTTGGATCCGGAGGCTGGTGGGGTGGTAGGTGAGGGCAAGGGGAACCCTATCCTGAGTGGGCAGTGGGTGGATGGGGTGAGGGCAGATGTGTGGGAAATGTGTGATGCGTTTGAGAGCAGAGTTGATGGTGGAAGGAGGGAAGCCCCTTTGTTTAAAAAAGGAAGACATCTCCTTCGTCCTGGAATGAAAAGCCTCATCCTGAGAGCAGTTGCGGCGGAGACAGAGGAATTATGAGAAGGGGATAGCATTTTTGCAAGAGACAGGGTGGGAAGAGGAATAGTCCAGGTAGCTGTGAGAGTCTGAAGGGAAGTTTCTGATCCCTGTTTATCTAAATTAAAAAATACAGATTGAAATCTTCAAATCTAGAACTACACTACAGTACCTACTGGGTTGTTGACATTTGTACTTTATTCAATGAGTATGGTTCAATCATATAAAGCAGTATAAATTCCTGTACAGTTATCATTTAAGAAATATATTGCATTCCATACTACAGTTTGTACTTCATTTTTGAAATACCACCCTTTCAAAGTCATCAAAATCATTCTGATGGCATTTTCAACTTTTATACTGTTTTCAATATTCTGTTGACATTACTTGGAAAGTAATAGATTGCTGAGGTTGACCACAAACTAAAAATTTAATCTTAAAATTTAGATGTGATCCAAAATATTTTTTGGATGTCTTGAGCCTAAAAGCTAATTTGCATAACTCCAGGAAAGTAAACAGTGCTGTGAAGTTGAAAACTGTCTTAACCCAAAGTGAAATACCCATGGTGTTGGGGAGTATTAGGCGAATCAGGGTGGAGTGGATGGGAATGGGTGAGAGAGAGCAGGAGGGAATTAATTAGGGGAAGAGACTTGATGGAGGTGCTCTGAGAGTCAACATTGACTTTATAGGCTGAATGTCCTCATTCTACCTGTATGTCATGAAAGAAAAGGATCAGATGAGAATAGGACATATTGCATTGACTAACAATGTCAGTGTCAGTGCTGCATAAATGGGCAAAACATGACAATTCAATCTGTCATTCAATCATGTGCTGATCCAATTCTTCCAGTTATCCCCACTCCCCTGCTTTCACCCCATACCCTTTGATGCCCTGGCAATCAAGAGCCTATCCATCTCTGCCTTAAATACACCCAATGACTTGGCCTCCACAGCTGCTCGTGGCAACAAATTCCACAGATTTACCACCTTCTGACTAAAGTAATTTCTCCGCATCTCAGTTCTAAAAGGATGTCCTTCAATCCTGAAATTGTGCCCTCTTGTCCTAGAATCCTCTACCATGGGAAATAAATTTGTCATATCTAATCTGTTCAGGCCTTTTAACATACGGAATGTTTCTATGAGATCCCGACCTCATTCTCCTGAACTCCAGGGAAAACAGCTCAAGAACTGCCAGACATTCCTCAAATGGTAATCTTCTCATTCCTGGAATCATTCTCGTGCATCTTCTCTGAACCCTCTCCAATTTCGGTATATCCTTTTTAAAATAAGGACCCCAAAACTACACACAATACTCCAAGTGTGGTCTCATGGGTGCCTTATAGAGCCTCAACATCACATCCCTGCTCTTATATTCTATACCTCTAGAAATGAATGCCAGCATTGCATTTGCCTTCTTCACCACCAACTCAACCTGGAGGGTAACCTTTAGGGTATCTTGCACAAGGACTCCCAAGTCCCTTTGCATCTCTGCATTTTGAATTCTCTCTCCACCTAAGTACAGTCTGACCATTTATTTCTTCCACCAAAGTGAATGACGATACACTTTCCAACATTGTATTTCATTTGCCACTTCTTTGCCCATTCCCCTAAACTATTTAAGTCTCTCTGCAGGCTCTCTGTTTCCTTAACACTATCGGCTCCTCAACCTATCTTTGTAACATCAACAAATTTCCCAACCACTGATGTCAGGCTAACAGGTCCATAGTTTTCTTTCTGCTGCCTCCCACCCTCCTTAAACAGCGCAGTAACATTTGCAGTTTTCCAGTCATCTGGTATCATGCCAGAATCTATGGATTCTTGAAGGATCATCATTAATGCCTCTGCTATCTCTCTGCCTATTTCCTTCAGAACCTGAAGGTGCATTCCATCAGGTCCAGGAGATTTACCCACCCTCAGACCATTAAGCTTCCTGAGCACCTTCTCAGTCATAATATTCACTGCACAAACTTCATTTCCCTGACACTGTTGAATGTCCAGTATACTGCAGATGTCTTCCACTGTGAAGACTGAAGCAAAATACACATCCAGTTCCCCTGCCATTTCTGCATCTCTCATTACAATATTTCCAGCATCATTTTCTATTGGTCCTATATCTACCCTCTACTCTCTTTTACCCTTTATATACTTAAAAAAGCTTTTAGTATCTTCTTTGATATTAGTCACTAGCTTCCTCTCATAATTCATCTTTTCCTTCTGAATGACCTTCTTAGTTTCCTTCTATAAGTTTTTAAAAGCTTCCCAAATCTCTAGATTCCCGCTAGCTTTGGCTTCCTTGTATGCCCTCTCTTTTGCTTTTACCTTGGCTCTGACTTCACTTGTCAGCCATGGTAGTGTCCTTCTTCCCTTTGAAAATTTCTTCTTATTTGGAATATATCTGTCTTGCGCTTCCCTCATTTTTCTCAGAAACTCCAGCCATTGCTGCTCTGCTGTCCTTCCTGCTAGTGTCCCTTTCCAGTCAACTTTGGCCAGTTTCCCTCTCATGCCATTGTAATTTCCTTTATTCCATTGAAATACCGACACATTGGATTTAATTTTTTCCCTCTAAAATTTCAATGTGAACTTAATCATATTGTGATCACTGTCTCCTAAGGGTTCCTTAACCTGAAGCTCTCTTATCACCTACGGATTATCTCCTCTGAGGTCCAGTACTGACCTAATTTTCCCAATCCACTTTCATGTTAAAATCCCCAATGATTATCATGACATTGCCTTTCTGACATGCCTTTTCTATCTCCTGTTGTAATTTGTAATCCACATCCCGGCTGCTGTTTGGAGGCCTGTATACAACTACCATTAGGGTCCTTTTACCCTTGCCATTTCTTAACTTAACACCTTCCAATCCTATGTCATCTCTGTCCAATGATTTAATACTATTTCTTATACACAGAGCCACACCACTGCCTCTGCCTACTAACCTATCTTTCCAATATACCATATATCCTTAGACATTCAGCTCCCAATGTCAGCCCTCCTTTAGCCAAGTTTCAGAGATGGCCACAAAGTCATATTTGCCAATCTGTAGATGAATTTCAAGATCGTCTATTTTATTCCTTATGCTGCATGCATTCAAGTACAACCCTCTCAGTCCAGTATTTGTTGCTTTCTGTTTTAACTGCACCACACCTCTATTGCCCTGTAATTTATGCTGCTGGCTTTGATTAAGCCTCATCTCCTGCCTGTTTTTTCTATAACCTCTGCTGCACGATATCTATGATTTATTTCTATTTTCCCCTTCCTCAGCCATATTACTCCGATTTCCCAACCCACTGCCAAATTAGTTTAAATGCTCCTTAACAGCTCTATTAAATGTTCCTGCTAGGATATTGGACCCCTTTGGGTTCAGATGTAACCCATCCTTTTTGTACAGGTCATACCTCCCCCAAAGAGGCCCCAATGATCCAGGAATCTGAATCCCTGCCCCCTACACCAGTCTCTCAGCCACACGTTCATGCGCCTGATCATGCTATTCTTGCACTCGCTAGCACATGGCACAGGCAGCAATCCTGAGGTTATTAGCCTAGAGGTCCTGCCTTTCAGCTTCCTACCTAACTCTCTGAATTCTCTCTTCAGGACCTCCTCCCTTTTTCTACCTATGTCATTGGTACCAACATGTACCAAGACTTCTGGCTATTCACCCTCTCCCTTCAGAATACTCTGCACACAATCCAAGACATCCCACACCCTGGCACCTGGGAGGCAACATACCATGTGGGTATCTCTATCAGGCTGACAGAACCTCCTGTCTGTTCCCCTCACTATGGAATCCCCTATGACTACTGCATTCCTCATCTTCCTCTTTCTCTTCTGCACCATGGAACCAGATTCAGAACCAGAGACCCAATCGCTGTGGTCGTCCTCTGTCAGGTCAACCCCCTCAACCGCATCCAAAACAAGGTAATGATTACTGAGGGGGAATGGCCACAGGGGTGCTCTCTATTATCTGAGCTCTTTCCCTCACTTCCCTGACCATCACCCCCTCCTGCAGCCTCGGGGTGACTAGCCCCCTGTAACTCCTCGCTGTCTCTGTTCATTCTCCCCAGTAAGCTGTAGGTTATCGAGACGTAGCTCCAGATCCCTAAAACAGTCTCTCAGGAGCTGCATCTCTGTGCACTTGGTGCAGATGTGGCCATCTGGAAGACTGGAAGATTCCCAGGACTCCCACATCCGACACCCAGAGCAAAACACTAACCCTACCAACATGCTCACTATTTCTCAAAAAAATGCAAAGAAAAACCAAAAACCATGTCCACTTACCAACTTACTTCGCCAAAGCCTGAATGAGCAAAAGCCTGTCACTTCTACTCTCGCCACTGGTCTACTTCTGATAATGCCTGCTCTGCCTATCCCTTCTGTACTTTCATTTATTTTGTCGAGCTCAGTTGCCGCCGCTGATAGGCTCCACACAATGGACTAACACCCACGAAGCTCTCGTTTTAAATCAGCGACTCTGACTTGTGAGAAGCACTCCTTCGTCGAGCTCAGTTGCTGCCGCCGATAGGCCCTGCACAATGAACTAACACTCTTAAGTGATGACTTAGTTCATATAATGAAGTGCTGGAACAGGGCTTGAGCCCATAAATTAATCCAAACTTGAAGGCACCATTAACTAGCCCAAATAAGCCTAAACCATACAAGTTTGGGATTTCAGTGAAAAGTTTTGATTAACTTAAACACTATTCCCTGATCTTTGAGGTGCATAATTTTATATTTAAAAGATATAGTTTATACCTAATCTTTAAGCTTATTATTATGGTTCAATCTTGTTAACTGAGTAGGTTTATCTATTCATATCGAACAAATAACTGACCGATTCTAGGTGTTAAGTTGCTAAAACACAGGAATGCAAAAGCAATGCAAAATCAAAGAATAGTCTGCATTTCAATTTATTTTACTGCCAGTTAATTATATTTCAGGTAGCATATATCTTGTGAATGGATTCATCTTTGAGAAAATAGAATGAGACACAAGCATTAAAATTTACAGAATATTTCAGGAAATCACACGGTTGCCCATGCTGATCAGTTAAAATGTGTTTTTTGACTTTAATCCTTTTCTTTGTATTTTTAAATATTTCCCACTCATGTAGATCATATCATGCCTCTGATTTAATAGGTATTTATTGTAAAGCATATATAGGTGATACTTTAAATAGGTAAAATTTTTCAAACATTCCACTATATTCTTCAAATACTGTTATGTATACCATTTAGTGTCTGATCTTCTGCTGAATCCTTTGGGTTTAGAATAACATTTACAGGATTCTGATAGGTAGTAGACTGGTAATTTTTAGGTAGGAGGGTCATCTAATTTCTGTTTATGGGTCAGCAATTGTGAAATCAAACGGCATAACTTTATGAAATGACACTTCCAATTACAAGGCATAACTGAAAATCAGAGAAGGATCCCAAGCATCAAATTTGAATTGTTTTTCTTTCCATAGATGCTGCTTGACTTGCTGAGTGTTTCCAGTACTTCCTGCTTTTAACTGTGAGACTTAATGTTTGGAAATGCACATTGGGAAGTAAGGAATGTGATGTATGGGATTTTCCATGCATAAAAATACCAATGTAGGTACTTTCACGGAACTAATCTAGACAGCATCAACAGTGGTTTCAGAGCACTTAGGAACACACGATAAGGGGAAATCTTGCCAAACAAATCTGGAATGTTGGAATTCTTTGAGAAAATAACAGACACGACAGATAAAGGAGAGTGAGTGGATTTTTAGAAGGTCTTTGACAAGGTGCCACACATGAGGCTGCAAAACAAGATAAGCTGGTATTACGGAAAAGATACTAGCATGGACAGATGATTGGCTGAAAAGCAGAAGACAAAGAGTGGAAATAAATGAGGCCTTTTCTTGCTGGCTGCCAGCGACTAGTAGTGTTCTGCAGGGGTCACTCTGGGTCTGCTACTTCTCACATTATATGTTAATGAGCTCGATGACAGAATTGTGGCCAGGTTTGAGGATGATACAAAGATAGGCGGAGGTGCAGATAGTATTAAGGAAGCAGGGAGCCCAAAGAAGGACTTGGACAGATTGGGCAGTTGAGGTACAATGTAATGGTCAAGCATTTTGGTAGAAGGAAAAAAGGCATGGACTAGTTTCTGAACAAGGAGCAAAAAATGGAGGTTCAAAGGGACTAGGGGGTCTTAGTGCAGGATTCCCTAAAGATTAACTTGCAGATTGAGTTGATGGTGAGGAGGGTAAGTGCAATATTAGCATTCATTTCAAGAGAACTAGAGTATAAAAGCAAGGACATAATTCTGAGATTATATTAATTGGTTAGACTGCATTTGGAGTATTGAAAGCAGTTTTGTCCCTATCTAAGAAAGTTTGTGCTGACATTGGAGAAGGTCCAGAGGAGGTTTGTGAGAATGATCCCAGGAATGAAAGGGTTAATGTATACAGAGAATTTGGTCCTGTACTTGATGGTGTTTAGAAGAATGAGGAGTATATTATTAAAATGTACTGAACATTGAAAGACCTAAATAGAGAGTACGTGAGAAGAGGTTGAAAAAGTTAGGACTTTATACTCTGGAGCGTAGGAGAATGAGGGGTGATTTGATAGAGGTACATAAAATTATGATGGGTATTTGTAGAGTGAATGCAAGCAGGCTTTTTCCACTGAGGCCAGGGGAGAAAAAAAAAGAGGTCATGGGTTAAGGGTGAAGGTTTAAAGGGAACATTGTGGGGGGCTTCTTCACACAGAGAGTGGTGGGAGTGTGGAATGAGCTGCCAGATGAAGTGGTTAATGCGGGCTCACTTTTAACATTTAAGAAAAGCTTGGACAGGTACATGGATGAGAGGGGTATGGAGGGATATGGTCCAGGTGCAGGTCAGTGGGATTAGGCAGAAAAATGGTTCAGCACAGCCAAGAAGGGCCAAAGGGCCTGTCTCTGTGCTGTAATGTTCTATGGTTCTATGTTCCAAATTGTGGGAGAGTCTACATAGAAGTCAGAATAGAAGTCATTGGGTATACTTAAGGCAGAGGTTGATAGGTTCTTGAATAGTATAGAGTGTCAAAGTTTGAAGGGGGAAGACAGGAGAATGGGGTTGAGAGGGGAGATAAATCACAATGATCAAAAGGCACAGAAGACTTGCTGGGCCTAATGGCTCAGTTCTGCTCTTATGCTTTATAGTCTTAGCATCTAAAAATGAGAAAAACTCCAATGGGCAAAAAATTTTCAGATTCCCTGTGTGCATCAACAAATGAGAATCAAGAGGACAAGGATAAAAGTAATCACAAATATGATTTTACTTAGGAATGCCAACAAATTCATTCGTGATTCTCTGCATGATATAGATGTTCCCAGTAACTTCTTGTTTCCTTTATATCAGATATTTATGCAATAATCAAGAGTAGGGGGTGAAATAGTTAAATACTTAACTCCTCCATTCAAGACAAGCAATAAGGAAAAGAAGTTCAAAAATTAGAGAAGTTCTAATGGGAGTTCCCTACGTAATCCTACTCAAACTGAATTGTGAAAGTCAAAATAGTTCTGCATGCAAGGTTTTTATAATTAGTTCAAATTGCCATGGTATGATGTTCCTATGCTTAACTTTAGATTTTGCTGAGGTATATGCAATGATAGATCAGCCAGCAGCAGTAGATCATAGTCAATTTCCCTCCAATAGAATAGACCATCTTCAAAATTACTTCCAATATGTCAAAATCAATTCTGGAGCCAAGATAAAAAGTTTCAAATGGCAAAGGTAAAATCAGTTTACGCCAGGTATCCGTTCCTTGTCATAATGCAGCTTTCATGTAGTAGTCTTCACATCATATTGAATGGACAAAGATTTACAATGTCTGGTCATATTAGCTGAAACAATAAAATTGAAACACCTTGACATGAAATGGTCATGATCACAATAAACTTGATAATAGAAGACCATATGTTCCCTTAATCCCTTCAAACTCGGTGAGAGCCTACATCTACATTACCCCCTTGCCCTAACCTCATTCCCTTTGGAATACTAAATACCCGAGAACTTCTGTCGTGGATACTCTGATTTAAAGAGCAGCTAGAGCAGTCACAGGGGAAGAAATCCAAAGGTTCACAAAGCTATGGCAAATAAATGCCTCTTTATTTTATGTTAAGTAACACTTTATCTTGACTCTATAACCACCAGACTCAAAAACAGTTACTTTCTCCAGGAAGTAAGGCTGATCAACACCTCCACCCACTAACCCATCCCTCCATACCTCCATTACTTTATCATTTCCTCAATCACCATATGTACTGACACTGCTCTGTCTACAATCATCCATACTATCAATATATGTACATAAGCTATTTTAGTTATTTATATGTATTGTGTTTTTTAATTATTCCTTCATTATTGTGCTTTTATAGTACTGCTTGGGATCCAGAGTAACAATTATTTCATTCTTATTTACACTTGTGTACTGGAATGACATTAAACAATCTTGAATTAAAGGCTAGACTTTCCAGTTAGGAGAAACAACACTAGCTTCATCAATATCTCAATATTTTCATTTCTTATTTTTCTTGCACTAGAAGGTGGAATTAGACTGAATTGGTCTATCCTAATCAACATGAACCTGATGGGCTGAATGGCCTCCTACTGTGTTGTAAATTTTCTATGATTCATGGCTTTTCAAGTATGCATTCAATTTATTTTAAAGTAAGACACAAAAAATGCTGGAGCAACTCAACGAGGCAAGCAGCATCTATGGAAAAAAGTAGAGTCGATGTTTCTGGCTGAGACTCTCGGTCCTAACAATAAAAGGAAATACCAGAAAGTCTAGCTGTTCTAAAATTTGATAAATCACTGGTCCAGCAGGGATGTATCCTAGGCTGTGGGGGAAGAAAATGCGGAGGAAGATATAAAAAACCTGCAAATCTGAAAAATAAAGCAGAACATGCTACTGCCCTTCTCAGCTACAGAAATGAATTTATTTCCCTCCTTCCTAAAACTGCTGAAGAATTCAGGACTTGAAACATTAACTATGTCTCTTTCCATTGATGCTGTTATCAGCTAAGAAGTCAAGAACTGGAGGGCGGGATTCTATGGCTCTGTGGAAAAAGTAAATAGTAAAATAATCTAAATAACATGGAAAAATCTTTCTTTACACAATGATTAGAGACTGAAATGGACTAGCAGGAATAGGAGTGGAGGCCGAAGCAATTATCACTTTCCAATAGGAGTTGGATAAGTATTTGAAAGGAAAAGATTTTGTGGTCAATTGACAGAGGGTGGAAGAGTGGGCCTAGCTGTAGTGCTCTAACTTAGAATCAATACAACCTCCACCTTCCCTGTTATAATCATGCTATAGCTATGTTGTAATAGACATCATGTTTAAATAAGAATCAAATACACATATCTGTAATAAATAAATTGATGAAGGCCAAATATGTCACCCCTATGTAATCTGCCTTGCACTAAAGTACCGAAAAGTGAGCAAATCAATGTAGCATAATTCAATGTAGTCTTTCAGGAATCTGATTTTGGGTTTTTGTTTATTTTTTGAGATACAGCATGGAGTAGGACCTCCTGGCCCTCAAGCCACGCCACCCAGCAATCCCCTGATTTAATCCTAGCCTAATCACAGGACAATTGACAATAACCAATTAACCTCCCAACTGGTTGGTCTTTGGACTCTGGGAGGAAACCAAGGCACCTGGAGGAAACTCCCGTGGACACAGAGAGAGTGGACATGCTTCTCACAGGCAGCAGCGTTGTGCTAACCACTGTGCTACTGTGCCGCCCCAAAAGAGTTCATGCCAAAATAATCAAAGGAACATTTCCTGTATTGTTACTATATTCTCAGTTCAGGTTTTTTTTTTGTTGTTAATCCAGCATTAATCATTCTGCAAGTTCCTGATAACAGGTACACTGCAAATTTAATCAGTGCTCAATGCCCCCATTTTTAATAATTAATTGGATTTTTTGTTGATTCCAGCATGAAAGCAGAGAAATCTTACAGTAGTAAGTTATTTTAATCACACTAGACTAATCTTAATACATTTCTTGAATTCACCCTTGCTTGCCTCTAGGGGTTTACTGCAATGGAATGGATTGATGGATGCAAGCAGCTTTTATATGCTCCATTTATAAGAATCAATCAGTTTCATTAGTTGTGAAATGGAACAGTTCATATCTATATAATCTTTAGATGTAAGTTAACCTATGTTTTTTTTGTTTTTCATTATCTGCTTTTTAAATGTTTTTGAATTAAAATTTAAATAATTCTGGAATAAATATACTAATTTTACTAATTTTTCTCCTTCCACTCTTTTTCTGGCCATATTAGAATCAGATGTGAATATGGGTGTGCCAGTTATTGGATTCTTACGTTTTTGAGATTAGTTAGAACTACAGGTGATTTAAATATTTGGAAAACAATTATAAAGCTAAATCCATAATGCAATAAATAATCTAGCAGCACACTCTCTTACATAAGTGTATACTTTTCTTGTTTTGACATTAGAGAATAGCACTTTTACCATTTACTGGGGCAGCACGATAGCGTAGTGGTTAGCACAACACTTCACAGTACTAGCGACCTGGGTTCAATTCCTGCCTTTGTCTGTAAGGAGTCTGTATGTTCTCCAGCTGCTCCAGTCTGCTTCCAGAGTCCAAAGACTTGTCAGTTGGTAGGTTAATTGGTCACTGTAAATCATCCTGTGGTTAGGTTAGGGTTAATCAGGGGCTGCTGAGTGGCTTGGCTCAAAGGGCCAGAAGAGCCTATTCTGTGTTGCAGCTCATAAAGAAAACAAATTAATTAATGAATAAAGACACCCAATTGCATTAAATTAGCGCTCAGTAGCCAAAGCAATTACTGCATTAACTTTCAAGAATTATATTGATTTGAAATTTAATGTAGTACAAATACACTGAGCCTTCTTCATGTGAATCTGCCCTTTCCAGTCCAATCCAGTTGTATTGGCAATGTAATGACTTTTTGTGGAACTTTGGCTAATTATAAACCACTGGACATGGTTCAACTATTTCACAATATATTCCCAAAATAAGATTGATTAGTCATTGCCTAATATGTGTTTGCCTGATCAAAGTGATACGACTGCCTCTCTTTTGCACAACTTACTGAGCTTCCATAAAAGTCTGCTGCATTTTGCTGTTGTTAATATCTGTTGACCCACTCCTTCCTGAACACTAGATTTTTGTTATACTGTTAACCTTGTCATAGTAATAATGGGTCTTGTTTCATGTTAATTTTAGTTGCACAGATTGTGTTCTAAAATGTGGCTTTGAGTCTGATGATTTAATTTTATTGCCTTAGTTTTTGTGTTGATCAATAGCAAATATGATCAAAATATTTTACCCAATACATTATTTTCCTATTGTTCTCAGGAAGTGAGCACTACTGCCTTGGCAAACATTTATTCCACATCAGTAGCTGCTGTCCACAGCAGAGGAAGAGTATTCTGGCTTCTTAAAATTTAGTAGTTATTGTGATGTCCACCATTACAATACAGTTGGGATGCAAGTTTTAGCATTTTCATTCAGATGAAGAACTAGCCAGTTATATAAAAGAGGATGCCAAAAGTTTTTTTTTGAGATATGTAAAGAGTAAAAGAGAAGCAAGAATGGATCTAGCAGTGCTGGAATTTAATACTACAGAGGTGGTAATGGGCAATAAAGAAACAGTGGACAAACTCAGAAGTACTTTGCAGCAGACTTCATTTTGGGAAACTCTAGTAGAATGGCAGAACTTTGAAGAGTGCCAGGGTGAAGAAGTGAGTGTAGTTGCTATTATTCAAGAAAGGGAGTAGAGATAGCCCAGGAAATTAGAGACCAGTGAGTCTTACTTCAGTGGTTGGTAAGTTGATGGAGAATATCCTGAGAGGCAGGATTTATGTACATTTGGAGAGGTATAATATGATTAGGAATAGTCAGCATGGCTTTGTCAAGGGCAGGTCGTGCTTTACCAGCCTGATTGAATTTTTTGAGGATGCGACTAAACACATTGATGAAGGAAGAGCAGTAGATGTAGTGTATATGGATTTCAGCAAGGCATTTGGTAAGGTACCCCACACAAGGCTTATTGAGAAAGTAAGGAGGAATGGGATCCAAGGGGACATTGCTTTGTGGATCCAGAGCTGGCTTGTCCACAGAAGGCGAAGTTGTAGACGGGTCATATTCTGTATGTAGGTTGGTGACCAGTAGAGTGCCTCAGGGATCTGTTCTGGGACCCTTACCTTCCTGATTTTTATAAGTGACCTGGATGAGGAATTGGAGGGATGGGTGAGTAACTTTGCTGATGACACAAAGGTTGGAGGTGTTGTGGATAGTGAGGAGGGCTGTCAAAAGTTACAGCAGGACATTGATAGGAGACAAAACTGAGCTGAGAAGTGGCAGATGGAGTTCAACCCAGATAAATGTGAGGTGGTTCATTTTGGTAGGTCAAATATGATGGCAGAATATAGTACTAATGGTAAGACTCTTGGCTGTGTGGAGAATCAAAGGGATCTTGGGTCTGAATCCATAGGACACTCAAATCAGTTGCGCGGGTTGACAATGTGGTTAAGAAGGTATGCAGCCTTCATTAATCGTGGAATTGAATTTAGGAGCTGAGAGGTAATGTTGCAGCTATATAGGACCCTGGTCAGACCCCAGTTGGAGTACTGTGCTCAATTCTGGTCGCCTCACCACAGGAAGGACGTGGAAACCATAGAAAGGGTGCAGAGGAGATTTACAAGGATGTTGCCTGGATTGGAAAGCATGACTTATGAGAATAGTTTGAGTGAACTTGGCCTTTTCTGATTGGAGCAACGGAGGATGAGAGGTGACCTGATAGAGGTGTACAAGATAATGAGAGGCATTGATCGTGTGGATAGTCAGAGGCTTTTCCCCAGGGCTGAAATGCTTAGCATGAGATGGCATAGTTTTAAGGTGCTTGGAAGTAGGTACAGAGGAGATGTCAGGGGTAAGTTTTTTATGCAGAGAGTGGTGAGTGCTTGAAATGGGCTGCTGGCACGGTGGGGTCTTTTAAGAGCCTTTTGGATAGGTACATGGAGCTTAGAAAAATAGAGGGCTATGGGTAAGCCTAGTAATTTCTAAGATAGGGACATGTTCGGCATAGCTTTGTGGGCTGAATGGCCTGTACTGTGCTGTAGGTTTTCTATGTTTCTATTACTTAGGAGAAGGTGCTTCAGAAGCTGAAAGGTACATATAGTAAGTCACCTGGAATAGCTGGACTACACTTCAGGGTTCTGAAATAGGTAGCTGAAGAGATAGTGAAGGCACTAGTAGTGATCTTCCAAGAATCACTAGATTTTACATTTTTTCTGGAGGACTGGAAAATTGCAAATGTCACATCACTCTTTAAGAAGGGAGGGAGGCAAAAGACAAAAAATTAAGGGCTAGTTAGCTGACTTCAGTGGTGCCTTAAGATGTTGGAGTCCATTATTAAGGACAAGGTTTTTGCTGTACTTGGAGGCACATGACAAAATAGGCCAAAGTCAGCGAGGTTTCCTTAAAGGGAAATCTTGCCTGACAAATTTGTTGGAAATGTTTAGAGCATAAGACCATAAGACATAGGAGCAGAATTCAGCCATTTGGCCGATTGAGTTTGCTCTGCCAATCAATCATGGCTAATTCTATTTTTTCTCCTCCACAACCCCATTTCCCAGTCCTCTCCAATGAAGAACCTATCAATCTCTGCCTTAAATACACACAAACAACCTGGCCTCCACAGCTGCCTGTAGCAACAAATTCCAAAAATTCACCACCCTCTGGCTAAAGAAATCTCTCCGCATTTCAGCTTTGAATGGACGCCCCTCTATCCTGAGGCTGTACCCTTTTGTCCTAGACTCTCCCACCATGGAAAACATCCTTTCCACGTCTACTCTGTCCAGGCCTTTTAACATTTGAAAGGTTTCAATGAGATCCCCCCTCATCCTTCTAAATTCTAGCGAATACAGACCCAGAGACATCAAATGTTCCTCGTATGATAACCTTTTCATTCCTGGAATCATCTTTGTGAATCTCCTCTGGACCATCTCCAATGCCAGCACATCTTTTCTAAGATGAGGGGCCCAAAACTGTTTACAATACTGAAGGTGAGGACTCACAAGTGCCTTATAAAGCCTCAGCATCACATCCTTGCTCTTGTATTCTAGAGCTCTTAAAATGAATGTTAACATTGCCTTCTTTAAGGAAATAAAGAATTCTTTAAGCAGGACAGAAAAGGAGCGTCAGTAGATGTTGTGAAATTGGATTAAAAATACGAGGCAACATTAAAAACCATAAATGAAAACAAAAATTATATAGAACAAAATGTAATCAAATATAACAAAGTATAAAAATATAATCAACATCAACAGGCACTAAGTAATCTATAAAGGATTTTAAAAGTTCATGCAAAGTCACAAACAGAAGGGTTGTGTGTGGTGGTAAAAATCTACTGAGGTGTGTCTATTTCAATGCGAGAAGTATTGTGCGGAAGACTGACGAGCTGAGGGTGTGGGTTGACACGTGGAATTATGATATTGTAGCCATTAGTGAAACTTAGCTACAGGAGGGGCAGGACGGGCAGCTTAATGTTCCAGGGTTCCGATGTTTCAGACATGATAGATGCAGAGGGATGAAGGGTGGGAGGGGTGGTGGTGGCATTACTAGTCAGGGAAAATGTTACAGCGGTGCTCTGGCAGGACAGATTAGGGGGCTTGTCTAACAAGGCCATATGGGTGGAGCTGAGAAACAGGAAAGGTATGACCACATTAATGGGGTTGTATTATAGACCACCAAATAGTCAGTGAGAATTGGAGGAGCAAATCTGCAGAGAGATAGCAGGCAACTTCAGGAAACATAAAGTTGTGATAGTAGGAGATTTTAATTTTCCACATATTGATTGGAACTCTCATACTGTTAAAGGTCTAGACAGGTCAGAGTTTGTAAAATGTGTACTGGAAAGTTTTCTAAATCAATATATGGAGGTACTGACTAGAGAGGATGCAATATTAGATCTCCTATTTGGAAACGAGTTAGGACAGGTGATGGAAGTGTGTGTAGGGGAACACTTCGGTTCCAGTGATCACAACACCATTAGTTTCAACTTGATCATGGATAAAGATAGATCTGGTCCTCTGTTTGAAGTTCTAAACTGGAAAACGGCCAAATTTGAAGAAATGAGAAAGGATCTTAAAAAGTGTGGATTGGGACAGTTTGTTCTCTGGCAAGGATGTCGTTGGTAAGTGGAAGGCCTTCAAAGGAGAAATTTTGAGAGAACAGAGTTTGTATGTTCCTGTCAGGGTTAAAGGAAAAGTGAATGAGAATAAGGAACCTTGGTTCTCGAGGGATATTGGAACTCTGATAAAGAAGAGAGAGATGTATGACATGTATAGGAAACAGGGAACAAATAAGGTACTTGAGGAGTATAAAAAGTGCAAAAAATACTTAAGAAAGAAATCAGGAGGGCTAAAAGAAGACATGAAGTAGCTTTGGCAGTCAAGGTGAAGGATAATCCAAAGAGCTTCTACAGGTATATTAAGAGCAAAAGGATAGTAAGGGATAAAATTGGTCCTTTCGAAGATCAGAGTGGTCGGCGATGTATGGAACCAGAAGAAATGAGGGAGATCTTAAATAGTTTTTTTTGCATCTGTATTTACTAAGGAAACTGGCATGGAATCAATGGAAATAAGGCAAACAAGTAGAGGTCATGGAACCTATACAGATTGAAGAGGAGGAGGTGCTTGCTATCTTGAGGCAAATCAGAGCAGATAAATCCCCAGGACCTGACAGGGCATTCCCTTGGACCTTGAAGGAGACTAGTGTTGAAATTGCAGGGGCCCTGGCAGATATATTTTAAATGTCGTTATCTAAGGATCAGGTACCGGAGGATTGGAGGATAGCTCATGTAGTTCCATTGTTTAAAAAAGACTCAAAAAGTAAGCTGGGAAATTATAGGCTGGTAAGTTTGACGTCGGTAGTAGGTAAATTATTGGAAGGAGTACTAAGAGATAGGATCTACAAGTATTTAGATAGACAGGGACTTATTAGGGAGAGTCAACAAAACTTTGTGCATGGTACGTCGTGTTTAACAAATCTATTAGAGTTTTTTGAGGAGGTTGCAAGGGAAGTGGATAAAGGGAAGGTAGTGGATGTTGTCTACATGGACTTCAGTAAGGTCTTTGACAAGGTCCCGCATGGGAGGTTAGTTAGGAAGATTCAATGGCTAGGTATACATGGTGAGGTAGTAAATTAGATTAGATGGGATCAGTGTTGGGTCCATTGTTATTTGTCATCTACATCAATGATCTGGATGATAATGTGGTAAATTGGATCAGCAAATTTGCTGATGATACAAAGATTGGAGGTGTAGTGGACAGTGAGGAAGGTTTTCAAAGCTTGCAGAGGGATTTGGTCCAGCTGGAAAAATGGGCTGAAAAATGGCAGATGGAGTTTAATACAGACAAGTGTGAGGTATTGCACTTTGAAAGGACAAACCAAGTTAGAACATACAAGGTAAATGGTAGGGCACTGAGAAGTGCAGTAGAACAGAGGGATCTGGGAATACAGGTACAAAATTCCCTAAAAGTGGTGTCACAGGTAGATAGGGTCATAAGAGAGCTTTTGGTACATTGGCCTTTATAAATCAAAGTATTGAGTATAAGAGTTGGAATGTAATGGTGAGGTTGTATAAGGCATTGGTGAGGCCACATATGGAGTATTGTGTGCAGTTTTGGTCACCAAATTACAGGAAGGATATTAATAAGGTTGATAGAGTGCAGAGAAGGTTTACAAGGATGTTGCCAGGACTTGAGAAACTGAGTTACAGAGAAAGGTTGAATAGGTTAGGACTTTATTCCCTGGAGCGTAGAAGAATGAGGGGAATTTTGTTAGAGGTATATAAAATTATGACGGGTATAGATAGAGTGAATGCAAGCAGGCTTTTTCCGCTGGGGCTAGGGGAGGAAAAAAAACCAGAGGACATGGGTTAAGGGTGAAGGGGGAAAAGTTTAAAGGGAACATTAGGAGGAGCTTCTTCACACAGAGAGTGGTGGAAGTGCGGAATGAGCTGCCAGATGAAGTGGTTAATGCGGGCTCACTTTTAACATTTAAGAAAAGCTTGGACAGGTACATGGATGAGAGGTGTATGGAGGGATATGATCCAGGTGCAGGTCAGTGGGACTAGGCAGAAAAATGGTTCGGCACAGCCAAGAAGGGCCAAAAGGCCTGTCTCTGTGCTGTAATGTTCTATGGTTCTATAAGTAAGCCAACTGAAAAAACTTAGGTTTGTAGATGTACTTTGAAACGTTCCACAGCACTAGCCTGTTGTATCTCTATTGGTACAGTATTTCAGATTTTTTGTGTATAAGAGCAAAAGGTCACGTTCCCAGTTAGAACATAGAACATAGAAAATCTACAGCACATTACAGGCCCTTTGGCCACAATGATGTGGCGACCACGTAACCTACTCTAGAAGCTGCCTGGAATTTCCCTACTGTATAGTCCTTTATCTTCCTAAGCTCCACATACCTATCTAAGAGTCTCTTAAAAGACCCTATTGTATCTGCTTCTACCACCTTTGTGACAGAGCATTCCATGCACCCACCACTCTGTGTGAAAAACTTACCTCTGACATGCCCCTTGTACCTACTTCCAAGCACCTTAAAACTGTGCCCTCTCACATTAGCCATTTTGGCCCTGGGAAAAAGCTATTCAAGTGATCAATGCCTCTCATCATCTTATACACCTCTATCAGGTCACCCCTCATCCTCCATCACTCCAAGGAGAAAAGGCCAAGTTCTTATATGCTTGGCTCTAGGAAAACTAAGCAAACCAGTATTCGCAGATCTAAGATTATGATTAAGGCTGTAAGGGGATAGACACTCTAAAATTACAGAGGAGCCTAGATTATTAAGAGCCTTATATACAATTAAGAGTTTTTTAAAATTGATCCTGAAGAACACAGGTAGCCAGTGTAATGATGAAAACTGGTGAAATATGAAACATAGAAACATAGAAAACCTACTGCACAATACAGGCCCTTCAGTCCACAAAGCTATGCCGAATATGTCCTTACCTTAGAACTCTTTGGCTTACCCACAGCCCTCTATTTTCCTAGGCATCCAGGAGTCTCTTAGACGACCCTTTCCTTTCCGCCTCAACCACCGCTGACTGCAGCCCATCCCATGCACTCACCACTCTGCATAAAAAACTTACCCTTGACATCTCCTCTGTACCTACTCCCAAGACCTTAAAACTATGCCCTCTCATGCTACCCACTTCAGCCCTGGAAAAAAACCTCTGACTATCAACATGATTAATGCTAGTCATTATGTGGTACGCCTCTATCACCTCTCATCCTCTATCTCTCCATGGAGAAAAGGTCAAGTTTACTCAACCTATTCTCATAAGGCATGTTTCCCAATCCAGGCAACATCCTTGTGAATCTCCTCTGCACCATTTCTATGGTTTCCATATCCTTCCTGTAGTGAGGTGACCAGAACTGAGCACAGTACTCCAAGTGGGGTCTGACCAGGGTCCTATATAGCTGCAACGTTACCTCTCGGCTCTTAAATGATTGATGAAGGCCAATGCATCATATGCCTTCTTTACCACAGAGTCAACCTGCGTAGCAGCTTTGAGTGTCCTATGGACTCGGAACTCAAGATCCCTCTGATCCTCCACACTGCCAAGAATCTTGCCATTAATGCTATATTCTGCCATCATACTTGACCTCCCAAAATGAACCACCTCACACTTATCTGGGTTGAACTCCATCTGCCACTTTTCAGCCCAGTTTTGCATCCAATAAATGTCCCACTGTAACCTCTGACAGCCCTCCACACTATCCACAACACCACCAACCTATGTTTCTTCAGCAAATTTACTAACCCATCCCTCCACTTCCTCATCCAGGTCATTTATAAAAATCACAAAGAGTAGGGGTCCCAGAACAGATCGCTGAGGCACACCACTGGTAACCTACCTCCATGCATAATAAGACCTGTCTAAAACCACTCTTTGCCTTCTGTGGGCAAGCCAGTTCTGGATCCACAAAGCAATGTCCCCTTGGATCCCATTCCTCCTTACTTTCTCAATAAGCCTTGCATGTGGTACCTTAACAAATACCTTGCTAAAATCCATATAAACTATACCTATGCCTCTACCTTCATCAATGTGTTTAGTCACATCCTTAAAAAATTCAATCAGGCTCGTAAGACACGACCTATCTTTGAGAAAGCCATGCTGACTATTCCTAATCTCTAAATGCTCACAAATCCTGCCTCTTCGGATCTTCTCCACCAACTTACCAATAAGACTTACTGGTCTATAATTTCCTGGGCTATCCCTACTCCCTTTCTCGAATAAGGGAACAACATCCACAACCCTCCAATCCTCTGGAACCTCTCCCGTCTTCATTGATGATGCAAAGATCATCACCAGAGGCTCAGCAATTTCCTCCCTTGCTTCCCACAATAACCCGGGGTACATCCTGTCCGGTCCTGGTGATTTATCCAACTTGATGCTTTCCAAGAGGTCGAGCACATCTACATGCTCAGGCTTTTCAGTCCGCTTCAAGTCATCCCTACAATTGCCAAGATCCTTTTCTATAGTGAATACTGAAGCAAGTTATTCTTTAAGTATTTCTGCCATCTCCTCTGGTTCCATACAAGCATTTCTAGTGTCACACTTGTTTGGTTCTATTCCCTCACATCTTATCCTTTTGCTCTTCACATACTTGTAGAATGCCTTGGGCTTTCCTTAATCCTGTCCATCAAGGCCTTCTCATGGCCCCTTCTGGCTCTCCTAATTTCATTCTTAAGCTCCTTCTTCTAGATCTCTATCATTACCTAGTTTTTGGAAACTTTTATAAGCTCTTCTTCTTGACCAGATTTACAACAGCTTTTGTACACCACGGTTCCTGTACCCTACCATGCTTTCCCTGTCTCATCAGAACATACCTACGCAGAACTCCATGCAAATATCCCCTGAACATTTGCCACATTTCTTCCATACGTTTCCCTGAGAACATCTGTTTCCAATCTATGCTTCCAAGTTCCTGCTTGATAGCCTCATATTTCCCCTTACTCCAATTAAGTTTCCCTAACTTCTCTGTTCCTATCCCTCTCCAATGCTATGGTAAAGGAGATAGAATTGTGATCACTTAGATTTTCTTTTTTTTGGTTAAAATATTGTTGCTGCATTTTGAACAAGCTTTCCTAGGCAGTTCAGAAAGGAATGCATTGCAGTTGTCTAATCAGCTAACAGCAAAAGCGTGTGTCAATTTTTCTGACTCTTCAGATGTCATAAGAAATCAGACTCTTGCAATATTGATTGAAATTATGCAGTCTTAGTAATATGATTAAAATGTGATTTAAAATTTAGCTCAGTGTCAATAATAACATCGAAATTCTTTGTTTCGCTTGATTTGTAATGCCAGTTGATCACATTTTTTTCTAAGATTCACACTTTTTTATTGCTGCTAATATCTAAACTTTCTGTTTTGCTGGCTTTTTGAATGTTGCAAAGATAGGTGGCAGGGCAGGTAGTGCTGAGTCTGTTAGAAAGGATTAGAAGATTAGCAGAATGAGCAAAGAAGTGGCAGATGGAATCTAGTGTAGGAAAGTGTATGGTCATGCACTTTGGTAGAAGGAATAAAGGCATAGATTATTTTCTAAGTGGAGAGAAAACTCAGCAATCAGAGGTGCAGAGGGTCTTGGGAATCCTCACTTCTGGATTCCCTAAAGGTTAAATTGCAGGTCAAGTGGGTGGTATGGAAGGCACATGCAATGTTGGCATTCATTTTGAAGACTAGAATACAAAAAGCAGGATATAATGTGAGGCTTTGTAAGGCTAGATTGCAGAGAATTGTGAGGAGTTTTAGATTCTTTATATAAGAAAGGATGTGCTGGTATTGGAGAGGGTCAAGAGAATGATCGCAGGAATGAAAGGGTTAATGTATGAACAACGTGAGATGGCTCTAGGCCTTTACTCACCAGAGTTTAAAAGAATTAGGGAAATCTCAATGAACCCAATTGAATATTGAAAGGCCTAGAGAGAGTGGATGTGGAGACCGTGTTTTCTGTAGTGAGGGAGTCTAGGGCCAGAGGGCATAGCCTCAGAATAGAAGGATGTCTCTTTAGAACAGAGATGAGGAAGAATTTCTTTGGAGGGTGGTGAAAGTATGGAATTCATTGCTACAGATGTTTCTGAAGGCTAAGTCATTGGGTATACATAAAATGGAGATTGGTAGGTTCTTGTTTAGCAAGGAACACAAAGGTTACAGGCAGAATGGGATTGAAAGGGATAACATCAGCCATGATGGAATGGAGGACCAGACCCAATGGCCCGAATGGCCTAATTCTGCTCCTACTTCTTAGAGTCTTACGGTCTTCTGATGTAGTAGCAGCAAAATCTCTGAGTTGGACTAGTATATGACTTGATAGTGTTCTGATATACACATTAATTATGGTGGAAGGTGCCATAAACAAAGCCCATGTCACTTACTGTAATACCTCTTGTAGATAGCACACACTGCGACTGTGGAATGTGGCTGCAAAGAGAATAAAACTTTAAGCCACTGGATGTTTTTATACTCGTTTTTGGGAAGTTGTCCCTGGTTGTGCAAATCACAATAGGCTGCATCGGGCTACACTGGATTCGCTACCTGCAGCTGCTGCCTACTACCTTCACAGACACCTCCACACTTGCAAATCCAGTGACGTGTTCCAGGCAGCATCATGGTCTCTGATGCTGAAGTGGGGAGTGCTGAGCCCAAGTTGTGCTGGGAGGCTTGTATCTCTAGCAAAACCAGGGGCAAGGTTTTTTCTATCTATGAAGGCTGTATATGATTTTAATAATCTTTAAATATCTGTGATATTCAAAGATATTTAAAAAAGGACTGAAAATAAAATAAGTTTGGTGGTATAGCAGTTAGCATATTGCAAATACAGCATCAGTGATCAAGGTTCAGTTCTGCTGCTGTCTATAAGGAGTCTGTACGTTCTGCCTGGGACTGCATGTGTGTCTTCCTGGTGGTCTGATTTCCTTCCACATTCCAAAGGTATATGGGTTAGTAGGTTAATTAGACATATGGATGTAATTGGGTGGCATGAGCTTGTTGGGTCAGAAGGCCTGGTTACCATGGTGCATCACTAAATCAACAATGTAAAAGTAATTAAAGTAAAATGATTAATGAAAATAAAGCTAATTAAAAACACATAGAGCTTTTAAAAAATTTAGAACAGAACTTTCCCCTCTGCCTCCTAAAAGATGTCTTTTCATCTTCGTTGAAATTAGTTTGGCTTCTACCCTAGGTCTGACTTGGTTCAGAGTCACTGAGAAGAAAAGCTGAGCTCCCTGCATTGCAGCACGAGTCCGGGGTGTGATATAAGTGGCAGATGCAGCTCCGCCTGTCAGTCAGTGGGGATCTGTGCACTAGATGTTTGCTACCTACACTGTGTGGAAGCACTTGCAGTGGCAAATGTATAACTTCCAACCTTTTATCACAGAACCACAGGAAAATTACTAGTAAATCAGAAAACATGCATGATTAATTAAGGCACATTAATCGAAAATAAAATAATTAAACTAAGTTTTGTCTCCTAATACGAATTTGTACAGAGGAAAATGGAAGTTCTACCCGTTCAGGCTGACTGCATGTAAAGCATGCTGGGACCAGAGTTTCAGTTAATTGAATAATTTAGGTGATTAATAGAGTTTTATGCTAAATGTGGAGTTTAAGGAGAAAAGACAGCGTGAGGGTGGGAGGGGAAGTATGGGGAGGATCTCAGTGGAGGGAAATCATGATTACTAACGAGAGGCTGAACAGGAAAATGATTGGGCTCTGGATGATCAATGGCATCAGGAAAGTACAGGAATACAAATAAGGTCCAGGCAAGTAGAAAATGTCATTAAGACATAGGGTTATAAAATAGTGTAAGATAAATAATGTTAAGGGGCCCAAAAAGGTTAAAAAGAAAAATCTTGACATGCTGAATCTAAAGGCGCAAAGAATTTATAACAATGGATGAATTAACGGTGCAAAAAGGTTTCAATGGACATTCAAGATTCATTAAGTAATTGTGCAGATAATTTAAATAAAGCTAAGTCTTGTTGTATAATATAATGAAACTGCATATCATGTAACGAAATCTGCGAAATTCAACATAATGGCATTTTTCTTGGCCATCAGAGAGTAACACCACTATTACAACAAGAAGTGCTTTGAGTTAGACTTAAGGACAATCAGAGACTTCAGTAGCTCACCATTTATAATCAAGACCCCATGAACAACTGAAAGCCTTGCACTCTTATAATATCAATGATGCTTTAAATGTTATATATATTTTGGAGAATTAATGTACAAAATATATGGATGTACAAAAATATAAAACTGAATATGGTGTAACAAGATACTGTAACCAATTTACTGTTAACTCCCCACCAAAAAATTGTAATGACTACAGCTTAAGGAAGATACCTTTTAAGTTCATTTATCACTAAATTAGGATGATTGGATTAACTGAAACTATGTGCAAATCTGAACAAAACAATTCAGAGATCTATTGCAGTGTTTGAAGTGTATCAAACAAACTACTCTGAAACTGTGAAATTGTTTGTTACGTCGTCAAAGGTCATCTGGTCAACCCTCTTCAGAAAGTGATAAAAGGATGCATGGAACACACACACACACATACACACACACTATACACTCATTGGCCAGTTTATTAGGTACATCCTTATTTAATAATGTGGCCACTGACAGTATGTTTGTGCTCTTCTACTGCTGTAGCCCATCCACTTCCAGGTTCAACGTGTTCTTCCAGCCATTCTCCTCTGACCTCTCTCATTATCAAGGCACTTCTGCCCTCAGAATTGCCACGCAGTTGATGCTTTTCTTTGTATTTTGCACCACTCTCTGTAAACTCCAGAGAGTGCTATGCATGCAAATCCCAGGAAATTAGTTTCTGAGATGCACAAACCACTCTAACAATCTGACACCAACAATCATTCCATGGTCAAAATATATATAATTCCGGTTATTTGGCCCATTGATTAATCTGGGCAGTCCATTATCTGCATGAGGTGTTTATTTACAGTCAATCAAAAATATGCAGCAGCAGGCTACAGTGGATGAATTCCTCCATCAGTAACTGTTGAGAAGTAATACACAGTTTTATAGTACTGTAGTAGTATTTGTACTGTTCTGTATTTAATTTAAATCTATTATTTATTCCTCATTTAAGCAGTAGTTTGGCTTTTTGATATCTTTTAAACTATTTCTAACTATTTCCATGACACTTCAGCTAATTGGGGCAGCTGTTTAATTGAGCCAAAATGACATACTAGTCCCGATGTGTCTCAATTAACCAGAATCCACTGTGTATATCTATATGTCCGTATATGTATTAAGCTGGTCAGTGGTGTAGTGGCATCTGCACCAGACTTCGAATCGAGTGGTTCCAGGTACGAATCTGGCCATCTCCTGGCATGCTTTCCATTCATGCTGGGTTGATCGTCGAGCTAGCAACTCGGCCTCATAAAAACAGACAAATGCTAAAGAAATGGCAAGGTTGCTGTCTGATGTGTCACAAGAGGAACAACAATATATTTGTATGTTTTTAGAGTTATAGTGATTACGCAATCAATTATTTTGTGTTTAATAATTGTAATAAATTTAGACCAATTTGTAGAAATTTGTTTTCACTTTGACATGAAAGATTTTTTTCTGGTGATCAGTGTCAAAAAAGCCAAATTAAATCCACTGTGATTCAATGTGGTAAAACAATAAACATGAAGACTTCTAAGGGGGGCTGAATACTTTTAATAGGCATTGTATATATGTGTGTTGGTGTGTGTGTGTGCATCTATCTCTTTTATACACACACACACACACACACACACACACACACACTTATATATATTTATACCATGCTACCATGTTGTCTATTCTCGTCCATTTATGGTTTGTTCAAGTAGCCAATTTCTCGCCAAATAGTCCTAGTTCCCCAGCCACTGGCATGGACCTACAGGCAACGTCTGAGCCAGAATGATTCTTCTTGATCTTGTCACTCTCACCTGGAGGTTTATGTCTGAGGAGATACTGGAGAATGGCAGAACTAAGAACCTATGGGATTACCAAATACAGACCAAAAAGCAGGTACTAGCCAACCAATTAGACATACTAATACTAGATAAGGAAGAGAAGAAAGCAATAGTAATAGACAATAATAATAATAATAATAGCAATAGTAATAGACACACCAATCATGGATGACCATAACATCAGGAAGAAAGACTATGAGAAGCTGGAGCAACACCAGAGTTTGAAAGAGCAGATAGGAAGGATGTAGAAGTTTAAAACCAGAGTAATACTGATGGTGATAGGAGTAGTTGGAGCTGTGACACCTGGACTGAAAAGCGTTAGAAATATTGGCATGCTTTGGGCTGGATATATAGCTTCAAGGAGAATATAAGTTGTCTAAATAGTAAGTTTGAAGACAATACAAAGTTGATGGAGTAGTAGAGAGGGAAGATGGTTGAGTAAGGAGACCTAGGTAAGCTGGAAAGCTGGGTGGAGTGAAGAAAGATGGAATTTAATTCAATCAGGTCAGGTAATGCAATGATAGGTCATATAGAATAAATGCAGTAGTGTTGGGAAGTTTGAAGTACAGATGGACATTGGGATGGAAGTCCAGAGCCTACTGAAAGTGGTGACACAGACAGGGAATGAAGAAAGCATCTGGCATGCTTTTCTTTATAGGTTGAAGCATTAAGTACAACAATTGAAATGCAATGATGCAATGTAGAAAACATACATAGGTTCTACTACATTTTGGAGAATTGTGTAAAGTACTGATTGACATACTACATAAAGGATGTAATAGAATAGAGAAGGGAGAAACTATTCACCTGGATGTTGCTGATGGAGGGGTATAATTTTAAGAGGAAAATGCATAATCTGGGTTTATTCTCAATAGAACGTAGGAGGTTGCGTTATGATCTTGTGAACAGGGATCCCCAACTTGGGGTCTATTGACCCCTTAGTTAATGGCTGAGGTCCATGGCATGAAAATAGTTGGCCCCTGCTGTAGGTGTTTAAAGAATTATGAGGTACATAGTCAGGATGGAAAATCTAAATCTTTTCCCAATGGAAGGGAATGTGGAATAAGAGGGGGTAGGTGTAAGTAAGAAGGAAAAAATTTAAAGCAGCTCTGAGGGGCAAAATTTTTCACACAAAATGGAGGTACTTATCTGAAATGAGATGTCGAAGGAGGTATTTGAGGGAGATAAAATTACAGCATTTAAAAGGCACGGATTGATTCTTAACAGGAAAAGGGAAGTGGGCTATGATCCTATGGCAGGCAAAAGGGATGTGTAGGCATCATAGTCAGCACTGGCTGAGGTGGGTGAAATGACCCGATTCTGTAGCATATGGTTAAAACAATGCAATTCATATCAGGATTGTAGAATTTGCATTATAATATTGACTTATCATCAGCTTTGTGATGTCATTAACAAAAAGAATTCTTTCTTTCTCTGCATGAGTCTGTGAAAATTTTCTTACAAGATAAATGACTGTTCTGCTGAGGCTTTGTCAAATGCTCATCCAAGTTTGAACATTTACCAAATCCGTCAGGCTATGAAAGGGTTAAGAGATAAAATTGGCTCAGTGAGACGAGTGAAGCAATGGAGTTCATCATAACAAGCATGAAACACAATAGTCCTTTCTGGTAAATGATTACACATTTAGTAGATTTAAGCTAGTACAAGTGACTAAAAAGAACACTGGAGGATGATCAATAAATCATGTGACACATTTTATATTTAACTTAACAAAAGGTTTTAATTCCCTTGTGTGTAAGTGCTGAGTCATATAACCCAGTACCAAAACAGAGCTTAGAGAAATTTTAAGATTAATATGTGGAAAATACTTCAAGGAAAACTTTTTTAGCTGTCCCATACTTCAATGTAAACCATTTGAACACACATCGTGAATGCAAACTGCAATTGGAGTACACAGAAAGTTAGATGGCTGTATGGCTAAATGTTTAAACCATGCTATTTTGCAAATCAATCACAGCTTTTGATAAAGTGGGTCAATTATTAACAGGGCTGTTGCTGACAGTTATTCCCCTGCTAGAGGACTGAACACAGATAGGCAGAGAATATTTGTGCATCTCAGGTTATTAGAATTCTGCCAAAATTTTTACAAAGATTTTTTTCACACTTCAGCTCTCTAAGAGTCGATCTGAAATGACTTTTGTCTTGGTAAATGTTCTACAATTCATTGCATAGAAAGATACATAATGGAATGTATTTTTTTAATCAAAGTTAATAGATGAGGCAAAATTAAAGATATAGAGCATTGAATAACAAAGCTCCACTACTTACAAAGGGATCAGCTTATCAGTACATACTCAATTAGAAACTTCTTTTTACTGTAATCACCACCTGCAAATATTCATGTTTTTTCAGTGCCAAACTATGTTTCTAGAATTGTACCTGTTTCAAAAGGCACTATAATTACACTCAAATTTTCTTTATTGGAGCTCCCACAAAATTTACCATCTAGAACAAGAGTTGCAAATGAACAAGAACACCAAGTTCCTCTTCCAGAGCACGTGCAAGCTTGACTTGAATCTACCGTCTGGAACTCCATGTGTCTTTAGAACAGAGATGGGAAGGAATTTCTTTAGCTAGATTGTGGTGAATCTGTAGAATTAATTCTCATAGGTAGCTGTGGAGGCTGAGTCATTGGGTATATTTAAAGTTCTTGATTAGTCAGGGTGTCAAAGGCCACGGGGAGAAAGCAGGACAAATGGGTTGAGAGGAATAATATCTGTAAATCAGCCATGATGGAATGGTGGAGCAGACTTGATTGGTCAAACTATGCTCCTATGTCTCATAGCCTTATAGATTCTGGAAGTACTCTCAGAGAAAGGATTGTAATGGTTCAAGAATATGAACTACTTTCTCAAGGGCAACATTTTTTCTTCAGTCCTGACGAAGGGTCTTGGCCCAAAATGACGACTCTATTCTTTTCCATAGATGCTGCCTGGCCTGCTGAGTTCCTCCAGCATTTTGTGTGTTTTGAGTAGATAGAAATGTATGGCTTCATCAGACATCCAACCCCACTAGTTTTGGTAATTCCTTTCTCTTTTTTGATTACAATGATCGGAAAAGCCACATTGTAGAATAAACTTTTAAGAAAGCACCTTTTCAGGTGAGGAGGAATCCAATAAGAAGCAATGATACACTATGCCATGTTAGCTACAAGCAATCCTAAAGTGTTCTGCTCTCTGTTTGGAACTCCAAGTAAAACCATTAAATAGTTCTAAACAATGCAGCAAAGAGTTTACTTGCAGGAAAAAAAGATAAAACCGTGTTGACCTCATCATTTTCTATCTTTTAATCAGGTGAGGCAAAATTATTAATTAGCAAATACCCACCTTAAATTATTTGAAATCATCGGGTGCAAGATCAGTCTTACACACCCAGAAGGAATAACTGGATGCTCTGCATTTTAACAGGTTTAAGCTTGGCGTATTTAACTGCCACTATCAGCCAATGCCCCTGAATAGCACTCTTGTAGGTACCTGCTGAATTGTAGGGTGGAGCAGTGGCACAGCACGTGGTGTTGTGGACTCACAGTTCCAGCAACCTCGATTAGATCCTGACTCCTATTGGTGCTTCTGTAGATTGGTACACTACCTCTGTGATCCTGTCAGTTTCCACTCATATCCCAATGACCTGCTGGTAGATACAAGACCGGCAATGTACCCCTAGTACAGGAGGTTGGTGGGAGAATCAAAGCAAAGTTGATGGGGTTGTGAAAAAGTACGATACAGTGACATAAGTGGGGAAAGGAATTGTTCAGAGCCCTGTATTGACTTGATGGTCTGTATGGACTTCTGTGTCAAAATATGAGAAAGATGTAAATAAAACATCAATTCCTGAAATATAAGAATCCATTGAGGACATCTCCAAAAGGGGTTGTTTCAGGAAGATGGAATCTGTCATTAAGGACCCTCGCTGTGAATGACATGCTCTCTTGTTTTGACTGCCATCAGGGAGGAGGTACAGGAGCCTAAAGATGCATATGCAAAGTTTTAGGAGCTGCTTCTTCCCCTCTGCCATCAGATTTCTGAATGGTCCGTGAGGTGACCATCACCTCACTATTCCCCTTTTGCACTGTTCACGTATTTATCTTTTTATTGTAACTTCTAGTCATCTTTGATATCTTGTGCTGTACTGCTGCCGCAAAACAAGATTCACAACATATGTCAGTAATAACAAACCTGATTTTGATTCTGATCCTTTTCAAGTACTTGTAACATTAGGTTGAACACAAAGCATTTTGCAGACGTGAGCCTTCATGACTGACTTTATTGTGTACAACAGTAACTGAAAGAGGTCTTTTGCTTAAGTTATCAAATCACACGTTTACAAGCTAATTCTTCTGTATGCAGCACAGCGCACACTTAGATTACATGAAACTTAATTTGTTGTAAATGAATAACACTTAATACCTGTTGAGCTTTTGACTCAAATGCCATCTTCAACATCGATCCTCATGATGTTTGATATTCTGCTGTAACTCGTTGGTGAAAGTGTGCCAAGTTGTTTTTACTTCATTGCTGTCAGCAGGCTTCTGGAGCTCATTGTTAACATCTTGTTGTAAGGCGTGTGATAGATCCCAAGTGTGTGGGCTGAAGGAATAATCCTTTAATGCCTGTCACACTGAGGTTGGATTGAGGACAGAAATGAATAGCCTTTGGCCCATAATGCAGGGCTTGTGTTGTTGTTGTGGTCAACAGTAGCTTCAGAAAGTTTATCCAGAGACTTAATTTTGTCCCTCAGAGCAAGAATTATTTGAATTTTTATGTAGTTTTAAAATTACCATAAATAATAATGCAGAAAAAATGTAAAAAGAGCTTTAATGATTGCCTTCACATGATATGAAAAATAGATTCTGCAACTAATTATTCAGTAGTGAATTGTATAAGAAAATTACTACTTGCTAATTCCATCTGGACTTCATGTTATTTGAATGCATTATTTCTGTTCACTAATTTTACTGCAGTAGTTTTGGACAAATCATTGAAATAATCTATTCCCCTGTTTCCAGCTCAAAGGTGCTTCATAGAACTCTAGTGTTAATTAAACTCACAGGGGTATGTCTACAACGATTCTTATACATACCTATTCTGAGTGATATTGGAAGCTCATTATAATTAATGCAATAGTTTACTTTAGAGCCTTCTTTCAATATTTATGTTGTTAATAGATCAGTTTTTAAGTTTATTCAATGATAAAAGCCTAAAATCAACTAGAGGGAGAAAGAAAAGATATTGTCTTCAAAAATATTGAATGACTAAGATTGGGATTTTCACATTGAGAAATTACACCTTCTAGAAGATTAACTATATTTAACTGAAGGCACATTCTTTATTAGAAGGGGCAATATGTAGGCTTGAGGGCTACAGTTAAGTCTCCTGACAGGAGGTTGCTAGGGAAATCATCATAGAATGCGAACATAAGCTACAAACTCTTACAGTTCAATAAAAGAAAAGTCCTTATGGTGGGAAGCTGACAGTTTGAACGTGAACACTTGAGATACACAGGTGAGATTGTATCTGAGTCAGAGATCTCAGCTTGAGGACAAAGAATGCAATTTAAATGCTGGATCTTTTATGAAAGTGGTTTCTGGAAAAAGGGGAGAAAGGTACGTCAATTTTTTTAGACCAGTGTGGCTCAATATCTTATTATTGACAAGTGCTGACATAATTTGGGAAGTTTCACATTGGGAAAAGTGCTAGGAGGAATGAAAATTGTTGTTTTATAACTCCGGAAACTAATTGAAAGAAAAACACTGGGGCCAGGGATACCTGTGTACTTATAGTTTGTTTTCCTTCTTCCTAGTGAGGTACTCACATATTCCAAGGTGGTGTAATGACATATGCCATTCACATACTTCTTATGTATAACACGTAAACAAACAAAGAATGCTTAATCAAACAATATATTTACAAGATAACTCAAATATTACTGAAAAAGTAAATACGCACACTTATATATAATGAATAGATGACGTGTATGTGTGCACAATGACAATATAGACATTCATTTCATAGTAAATAGTGAATTTTAAAATGTCCCATTTGGGCCTAAAGATTTAATTGCTGTGGTGGTTTTCTTACTCTTATGGGATAATGTCTTTCCTGGCTGGTGAGACTTGTGGCTGTGAAACAATCTCAGGTTCTGAAGCCTCCCCATGGTGACTGTAGGAATTCACTTTGAGACTGCAGGAAGTAGTGCTGACAGCACTGGACACCTTTCTTCTCCAACAACTGACCCTGTTCTCCTCAATTGATTGAAGTGTCATCTGCAGATGACATTGGATGCAATAGTCTCTGTGTAGGAGTGTGGCCTAGCACTGTTCTTAATCTTTCTAAGTACCCTCATGTGATCACCTCTGCATTTCTGTAGTGCTTCTCTAAGACTGCTGGTCCAGGAGCTAAACGTTGAACTTCCTTGTTTGAGGAGCCCTCAGTCTGTCTCAGCTGTTTATCCTGAGGTTGGGTTTGAGCAGCTGTAGCTCAAGTGCAAGTGATGACCCAGCAGCAGTGTGCTGTTGGTGAGCTGCACTGTGATATGCAGGGAGCAACTGGCAAGCTTCGGATTCAGTGTGTCCTGCTGATGTTGCTCTCAGTGCATTCTTTAGATTCTGGACAAAGCTTTCCACCAAGCCATTCGTAGGTGGGTGATATGGTGCACATGTAATATGTCTTAATCCATTCGTTTTCAGGAATGGCTGAAAGCGTTCTGCAACTGTGGTAGATTGTCACTGCTTAGGTGTTCTAGAACACCGTCCTTGAGAAGAGGCTTCTCAACACATCAACACTGTGCGAAGCTGGAGTGGAGGGTACTGGCAACACTGCTGGCCACTTCTACCCAAAAAATTGTGCCGTTGAATGATCCAGCAAAATCCATATGGATTCTCTGCCAGGGCAATGCAGGCCATTCACCCGGATGGTGAAGCGCTGTTCTTGGAATCCTCTGTACATATTGACTTCCCGAACGGTGTATGGCAAGCTGCTCGATACGCTGATCTATCCCAGGCCACCAGACAAAGCTTCGAGCCAACATTTACGTTTTGATCACACCCAGATGACTGGCATGTAGCTCATCCAACACTTTAGATCTCCACTCGATCCTCGTATAAGGTAAACTCCGTCAAGGACAAGTTCATCCCGGTGCCGGTAAAATTGGGGAAACAGGAGTTTCTGTTGCACATTCCATCCATTTTGGGTTGCCATGTAGACCTGAGACACTGTGAAGTCTTTTCTGGTTTCCCTTTGTACAATCTCTGCCGTAATCGGGAGAATTTCGATTTGCATTGGAGAGTACAGATCAAGTGGAGTGTCAGTGTCTGTTTTCTGTCTCTTTCAGGTATTTCCTTCTCCAAGGATAAATGGGACAACCCATAAGTGTTATCCTGATGAGTTGGCTTCTTGAATTCAATCTTGTAATTAGGTTCTTCAAGAAACAGAGCCCATCTCTGCATTTGTGCTACTGCTGTTAGTGCAACACCCTTCTGTGGATTGAAAATGGACACCAGTAGTTGAACACCAGTACTGAGGGTAAACTCTCTCCTATACAGGTACTGGTTGAAATGTTTTATATCCCAACCCAGACTCAAGGCCTCTCTTTCAATCTATGCAGAATTTTTCTCTGCAGCAGTGAGGGAACTTGATGCAAAGGTTATGGGGCATTCACTTCCATCATTCATAGCATGTGAATGTCGACACCTATTCCATAAGGCAAGGCATTAAGGCAAGCTTCAGTGGACAATGTGGATTATAATGAGTGAGTAGTGTCTGATGTCACTTTTTTTCTTTGTCTTTTGGAAAACCACCTCTGCTTTGTCCTTTGCCATTTCTTCCTGATCTGTAGAAATGAGTTAAAGGGGTGGAGCACAGTAGCCAGGTTTGGCAGGAACCAGCCACAATACTTGACAAATCCTTAGAAGGACACAAGTGTGGCACCTCCCTTAGCTTTGGAACATCCACAATTGCTTGAATTTTCACAGCACGCTTGTGTAATCTTGTGTGTCTATGGTGTGACCACAGTAAGTGAGGCTTGGTTTAAAGAATTCACAGTCTTTGCATTACACTCTGAGCCCATAATCTTCTAATCTTTTTAACCGTCTTGACATTTTGGAGGTGTTGTTTGTCATCCCCACCAGTGACAATGATGTTATCCAGGTAAGACTGAGTACCTGAACAACCTTGCAGCAACTTGCCCGTAGCTTTCTGCCAGAGTACTGGTGCAGATGCTACTCCAAAAATAAGCCTATTATAGCAATAAAGCCCTTTGTGAGGGCTTATAGTGAGAAACACTTTGGGCTCTTTCAATCTGAAGGTAGGCCTCAGCTAACCCACTTTGCTGAAGTATTTCTCACCAGAAAGGTTTGCAAAGATATCCATTATCCTGGGCTGATGGTGACTTTAAAGTCACCGCAGGTCCTGAGAGACCCATTCTTCTTGGCTACTGGAACTACTGGTATTGTCATGGGCTCCACGCAACCTTGGAAAGAATTTCTTCAGCCTCCATGCAATCTAGTTCAATAACTGCTTTATCAGGGATGACATAAGGAACTGAATGGTCTTTGTAAAACTTGAGTGTAGCATTGTAGTGATGTGCTACACACAGCGCTGAAATAACAACATGCAGTCGGTAAGTCGTTTCAAATCTAGTTTATTCAAACTTCGCGGCGCTGGCATTTAATCCCTAGCGCCCACCCTCTCTGGGCAGAAATGACGTCAGAGATGCATTACCAAAGTCTCTCCCCGCACGCTGGCTATTTGTGAGCCGGTTCACCTGCGCAGAAAGTGGGTCGCCACATAACCTCCCCCCCCCCCCCCCAAAACCGGTGATTGTCCACAGTCTGGATCAGCCTCCGTTTGGGAGGTCTGCCTCTGCGCCGCTGTGCCTGAACCTCGACCGGCTGCGTCATGTCCACATGGGCTGGTTTGTGTCAGTCCACTGTGAAAACCTCCTCTTTCCCCCCAATGTCCAGAATGTACGTGGACCCGTTGTTGCTGATCACCTTAAACGGCCCCTTGTATGGCCGCTGTAGCCCCGTGTCCGCCCCTTTGTACAAACACAAACTTACAGTTCTGCAGGTCTTTGGGTACATGGGTCGGGGTCCGTCCGTGCTGTGAAGTCGGTACGGGGGCCAGGTTGCCGAGCCTTTCGTGTAGTCTGTCCAGGACTGCTGCAGGTTCTTCCTCTTGCCCCCTTGGGGCTGGTATGAACTCTCCCGGGACAGCCAGGGGTGTGCCGTACACCAACTCAGCCGACGAGGCGTGCAGATCCTCTTTGGGTGTTGTGCAAATTCCAAGCAAGACCCAGGGAAGCTCGTCCACCCAGTTAGGTCCTCTCGGTGGGCCATGAGAGCCGACTTCAAGTGACAGTGGAAGCGTTCCATCAGTCCGTTCGACTGTGGGTGGTAGGCAGTTGTGAGGTGTAGCTGCGTTCCCAACAGGCTGGCCACAGCCGACCACAGGCTGGAGGTGAACTGGGCGCCTCTGTCGGAGGTAATGTGGGCCGGTACCCTGAAGCGTGCTACCCAGGTTGCAATCAGAGCTCGGGCGCAGGAATCGGCAGATGTGTCGGTGAGCAGGACCGCCTCTGGCCACCTCGTGAACCGGTCTACCATAGTTAGGAGGTACCGTGCTCCTCGGGACACTGGTAGGGGGCCCACGATATCCACATGAATGTGGTCGAACCTCCGGTGGGTGGGTTCGAACTGCTGCGGTGGGGCTTTAATGTGCCGCTGCATCTTGTCTGTTTGGCACTGCGCCCACGTTCTGGCCCATTCACTGACCTGCTTGCGAAGTCCGTGCCACGCGACCTTGCTGCAGACCAGCCGGACGGTTGTCATGATAGATGGGTGCGCCAAACCGTGTATGGAGTCGAAAACTCGTCACCTCCAGGCTGCCGGGACGATGGGGCGAGGTTGGCCAGTAGCCATATCGCACAAGAGGGTCCTCTCACCTGGGCCTTCGAGAAAGGCTTGCAGCTGCAAACCTGAGACTGCAGTCCTGTAGCTGGGCATCTCATCGTCTGCCTGTTGCGCTTCCGCCAGTGCTGCATAGTCCACCCCCAGGGACAGGGCCTGGACAGCTGGTCTGGAGAGTGCTTCCGCCACGAGACATGCTGGATGTCTGTCGTGTACTCGGAGATGTAGGACCGATGTCGCTGCTGGCAAGCCGAACAGGGATCGGGCACCTTCGTGAACCCGAAGGTCAATGGTTTGCGGTCCATGAACGCGGTGAATGGCCTGCCTTCCAAGAAGTACCTGAAATGTCATATTGCCAGATACAGTGCCAACAGCTCCCGGTCGAAAGCACTGTACTTGAGTTTGGGTGGTCGTAGGTGCTTGCTGAAGAACGCCAGGGGTTGCCAGCGCCCCTTGATGAGCTGCTCCAGCACTCCACTGATTGCTGTGTCGGATGCGTCCACCGTGAGTGCGGTCGGAATGTCCGTTCTGGGGTGCACCAGCATCGCGGCATCTGCCAAGGCTTCCTTGGCTTTAACGAAAGTGGCCGCAGCCTCCTCGTCCCAAGTAATGTCCTTGCCTTTACCTGACATCAGGGTTTATAAAGGGCACATGATACAGGCTGCTGAGGGGAGGAAACGGTGGTAGAAGTTCACCATACCAATGATCTCCTGCAGGCCTTTGACCATGTTGGGCTGGGCAAAGTGGCGGATCGCGTCTAACTTGGCAGGCAGAGGTGTTGCCCCGTCTTTGGTAATCCTATGGCCCAGGAAGTCGATGGTATCGAGACCTAACTGGCATTTGGCTGGGTTGATCATGAGGCCGAAATCAGTCATGTGGGAGCAGAGCTGGCGGAGGTGGGACAGATGCTCCTGGTGACTACTGCTGGCTATAAGGATGTCGTCCAAATAGATGAACGCAAAGTGCAGGTCCCGTCCCACTGCATCCATTAGCCGCTGGAATGTCTGTGCAGCATTCTTCAGGCCAAACGGCATTCAAAGGAACTCAAACAGGCCGAATGGGGTGATGAGTGCTGTTTTGGGGATGTCTTCAGGGTGCACTGGGATTTGATGGTATCCCTGGACAAGATCTACTTTGGAAAAGATTCTTGACCCGTGCAGGTTTGCTGAAAATTCCTGTATGTACGGGATGGGGTAGCAGTCTGGAGTGGTAGCCTCGTTCAGTCTACGGTAGTCGCCGCATGGTCTCCAACCCCTGGCTGCTTTGGGCACCATGTGCAGAGGGGAGACCCATGGGCTGTCGGACCTCCGTACGATCCCCAATTCCTCCATCTTCTTGAACTCCTCCTTCGCCAGGCGGAGCTTTTCCGGGGGCAGCCTTCGTGCGCGGGCATGGAGGGGTGGTCCCTGGGTCGGGATGTGGTGCTGTACCCTGTGTCTGGGCATGACTGCCATGAACTGTGGTGCCAGAATCGATGGGAAGTCCACCAGGATTCTGGTGAATTCATTGACGGACAGCGTGATGGAGTCCTGGTGTGGGGCCAGCAACTTGGCTTCACCCAGGGAGAACATCTGGAAAGTCTCGGCATGTACCAGTCTTTTCCCTTGCAAGTCGACCAGCAGGCTGTGAACTCGCAAGAAGTCCGCCCCCAGGAGTGGTTGGGCCAAAGCCACCAGTGTGAAGTCCCACGTGAACCGGCTGACACTGAACTGCAGCTGCACTGTGCGGGTGCCGTAGGTCCGTATTGTGTTGTCGTTTGCGGCCCTCAGGGTGGGTCCTGGCTTCCTGTTGCGGGTGTCGTACCCCGTCGGGGGCAAGATGGTGATTTCCGCTCCGGTGTCGACCAAGAAGTGGCGTCCCAACTGTTTATTCCAGACGTAAAAGAAGCTGTCCTGGTGGCCAGCCGCAATAGTTATTAGCCGCAGCTGGCCCTGGCCTTTTGTGCCCCACCGCTGGTGGTAGAAACACCACAGTTCACTGTCCTCCTCACTGCGGCCTCTGTGTTGTGTGCACCCCCCTGCCAGGCCTGGTCTGGTCAGCTGTTGGGTGCGTGGCCTGGTAATCTGACCAACGGACGCCACGCTCTCCCTCTTGGCTTTCCACAGCATGTCTGCCCGGGCCGCCACCTTCCGGGGGTCTTTGAAATCTGTGTCGGCCAGCAGCAGTATGTCCTCGGGCAGTCGCTCTAGGAACACTTGCTCGAACATGAGGCAAGGCTTGTGTCCGTCGGCCAGGGCCAGCACCTCGTTCATCAATGCTGATGGCAGTCTGTCTCCCAAACTGTTCAGGTGAAGCAGGCGGGCACCCCACTCACGCCGTGAGAGGCCAAAGGTCCCAATGAGCAGTGCTTTGAATGCTTCATATTTGCCTTCTTCCAGGGGTGACTGTATGAAATCCGCAACCTGGGCGGCCGTCTCCTGGTCAAGGGCGCTCACCACATGGTAGTAACGCGTGGAATCAGAGGATAGCTGCCGAATCTGGAACTGGGCTTCTGCTTGGCTAAACAACACGCGTGGTTGCAGCGTCCAGAAAGTCGGCAGATTTAGCAAAACTGCGTGAACAGATGAGGAGTCGGTCATCGTTGGTCCAAATCCCGTTTGGACCGTCGGGGTCACCAGTGTAGCGATGTGCTACACACAGCGCTGAAATAACGACACGCAGTCGGTAAGTCGTTTTGAGACTAGTTTATTCAAACTTCGCGGTGCTGGCATTTAATCCCTAGCGCCCACCCTCTCCGGGCGGAAATGACATCAGAGGTGCATTACCAAAGTCTCCCCCAGCGCACTGGCTATTTGTGAGCGGGTTCACCTGCGCAGAATGTGGGTCGCCACAGCATTTTGTTTTAACAGTACATTACCCCTGAATTGCACGACTTCCAAAGGCATCCTGAACACTGTTGTGGCATCATTCAGAACCTTTCTTAATTTGTTTTCAGTTGACTCTGCTGCAGAGGATGTGAGGCGTTCACATAGTGCTGGTGCAATGATGTATGCCATTTACCTACTCATTACATATAGGTGATAACGGATTATGTGAACAAAGAGCACTTAATCAAACAATATATTTACTCAAATATTACTGAAGTATTAAATACACTACAAAAATATTATTGGAAATTGAGTTTACAAGCACAAAGATGTTTGAGCTAGATGCAGAGAAGTTTTGTCTGGTTATACTTTTGTGAAGTAGTCTGGATGTTTCCCTTTATTAACAGCACCATGAAAATCAGATAATTATTGGTGCTGAACATATTCAATGAGATCATTTGTTGTTCTTGCCCCTTACTGGAGGACTAACACACCCTTTAAGCAAGTTTTCAGCTGGTAATTCTGTTTTGAGAGATAGGTGAACTGCAAAGGAATTAATGTATCCTGGTAGTATCAAGAAATCATGCATGCACCTATATGAGACAGATCATGGTTGCATATTTGGTACACATTCATTGTACAGAGGCCAAAATAGTTAATTAATACTCCTGTTATCTGAGGACTCTGTAACTGCCATTGATGATTCTCTACTTGTGAGAAGCCAGCCAAGAATACAAATCTGAGTGCACATTCAGTAGGAATGGTGTTAGTGCAGGGGAAGTGCTGGCTGTGACAAACAAGCTCTTCTGTCAACATTTGACAGCTGCTGACTTCCATTACCCGCAAGCATCACCAGGAGAATCTAGAACCTGAGTTTGACACTCACTGATAAATCATGGAAACAGGTCTTACTCTGATGGGCTACAGATAGCTGCCACCACTTCATATGACACATTGTGACCCCTCAGACTCAAGAATCCAAATGCATTATGGGTACTTATCCTCCACAGTCCCAGTACAGCCTTCTGTAATCTGTACCTCCTTGCGGATCTGCTTCCCACAGAGGCAGGGTAGGCAGGTAAGGACCAGTTGTGCTCTTCCTGTTCCTGCAGGCATTGGTGCCACTGTTGTTAGTGCTGCACTTGCTACTCTTGATAGAGGCATTGATTATCATCCAAGATCTAAGGTACCACACTATAAAATACACTCAGATTTATCTTACAGGCCACAACTCCACAATAGATATTGGAAGTACAAATATTCAAAATCTGGTTATACCTTCAAAGCAATAAAATATTCATGAAAATAGTCATTTTCCAAATTTTTATACGTATCTTTCTACAATGAACACCATGTTTCACAGAAGCAGGCATGTACAAAGCTGGAATGTATCCCTTCTCAGTGGTACTTTTCCCTGTCATTTCTTCTATCCCTTGCTGACGTTTTGTTCTTCTATTGCTTTCACTCATGACTTCCAGGAAGTCCAGCACAGCCAAGCACACACTGTAAACTCTGTTCCCTTAACACTAGGACTGCTTCTTTTTAGTTTCCTACATGAATGGGAAGTTGATAAGACATCCTTTATATGAAAATATCTGTACAATGTGAGAAAATAGAAACGAAAGATAGATAGCTACATTGTGTCACAGACAATCTAGTTTGTCATTCACCCTTGAACCTCAAAGGCTTTTCATTGGTGATCAGCTGCCATGAAAAGCATTGTTTAAATCAAATGACAGGTCTTCTGAAAAAAATATGATGGTTAGTCAGTCATAGCTTTCCATTAATAAATCCAGCTTGCTGTCCTTACTTAACTGGTGCCTTGTTAAGTTTTACGCAGTCTTTCACAAGTGATTCCACTGATGTGTCCACAAATGAGTGTAAACTAATTGATCTGCAATGACTTGTTTTGTCCCTAACTCCCATTTTGAATATTGTTCCTATAGATGCCGCCTGGCCTGCTGCGTTGCAGCAGCATTTTGTGTGTGTTGCTTGAATATTGTGACTACATTTGTCATCCTTTCACTGGCAGCACAGCTGTCCCAGGGTTAAGGAAAGGACCTTTGCAATTTACTCCAGGGTTCCCTTCCATTAACAGACTGGAAAATATTTCATTTGTTTTCCCACTTTTAAGCGTTAAACATCGTCTTTCACTCTGTTTACCCCATCCAATATTTCCCACTTCTTCATCTTAAACATATCATCTGCACCCCTCTTTATGAAGGCAAGCACAAAATATTTATTCTTCCACCCTACATTGATTTGTCCTTGGGTCCACGGTATTGTTTCAATTATTCTTTTATGCCTTTATGTATTTATAAAATTTTATTTTATGTTATTTGCCAGCTGAATTTTATTCCTTGCTTTCTCTTTCATCATTTCTTTTTAATTTCTCACCAATTATTTCCACACATTCTGAGGCTATCAGCAATATTTAACTCTCACTACCTGACACAGTACTTTCTTCTCTCACTCTCTGTGTACCTTGTCTTTTGGGGGCTCTAGATTTGGCAGTGACAAATCTTTTCCTGTTGGGCATATGCTTACTGTGAATTCTATAAATCTGTGTCTTGACTGTATCCAAATGCCTTGAAAAATGCATTATCTTCAAATAGCTGAGTAAATGTGATCCATTCCGGAAGTAACATATCCCGACTTATCCAAATACATATATTTATGTTATATTTGATCATTATTGCAGCTCTAGCAGAAGTAGGATCACAACCATACCCTCTTGATGACATTCCAACACTTGGCTCAGTTTCACACCTTACAGTAAAAGTTCTTCTGAATGCAGTTTAGGAATTCTGAGCCTTTTGATTTTTGCAACACTGCCTGTATCCAAGTTAACAATGGGAAAATTGAAATCTTTCATTATTACAGCTTTTACAAAGCTATTACAAATTTCTCTTCCACTTCTCATGGAGGTCTAAAGTACACTCCAACAGTATGATAACTTTCTTGCTCTTTAATTCAACACCTTCAGCCTCTCCTGATGATCCCTGTATTATTGTTATCCATTCTATTAAAGATAATTGTATCTTTAACCTATGTTGCCATCTCCTCTTCAAACCAGACCTCCTCCCAATCTTGACCAGGGATATAAAGCAGCCTTGTTTAGTACAAGTTAAAATGTTATGTTTGCTCATATATATCTGCCTTCAGGTTGCCCATCTTCTTCTCTTAAATTCCTTGCATTTGGGTCTATACCAATAGCACTTCTGTCAATTTTCCAACCATTTAATAAATTGAAACTTTTCACCTTGCTTTTTTACCATCTCTGGTTCAGGTTTTCTGCCATCCCTCTGTCAAGTTAGTCTACAGCATTAGCAAAACTTCCTCTGAGGACAACTGACACACTTTAAATGAAAGCTAATTGGCTTGAAGATGTTGCAATGTGTTGGAAAAATTCAGTAGGTCAGGGGAAAGCCTGATTTCATATTTCAGGTCTGGAACCCTTCATCGGAACTGGAAAAATGAGAAGGATGAGTTAGTTTTCAGGAGAGAAGATGGAGAAAGAGATGAATAGATATATCAAAGGAAATACCTGTGATCGGATGAGTCCATGTGGATTTATGGGGATGGTTACCGGCATACAGTTTGTGTAATGTGTTGATCGTGACAAGGTTGTAGGACATGCCCAGAAGGTCAGACTTTATGAATAGATTAGGAAAAACTGAGCCAAAATTATGACAGACATAAAAGGCAAGTTCTTATATAAGCAGAAAGAAAGAGAGAAATACCTAAAATTGGAGAATTCACTTAGTGAGCAGAGACTAAAAGACTGGAATGTGACCAGATGGAATACAAGGTATTACTTCTTAAGCTTGCTTTGTGCCTTGTAACAGTGAGGAGGCCACTAATCAAATAGGTAAGTGTGGGGTGAAAGTGGCTGGCAGCAAAGTCAGAGCCACTCTTGTGGACTAATTGCAATGCTCTGCAAATCTGTCAGCCCATCAGCATTCAGTTGTCCAACACAGAGAAACTTGCATTGTGAATACCTATTGCATTTCACTGGAGTAGAAAAAATTGCAAATCAGCCCATGCAGTACAGAATATCCTGCAACTATTTCCAGCATTTTCTGTTTTAATTCTAGATTTCCAGCATCTGCAAAGTTTTATTTTCAGTAAATTTGCTTTGCACTGGCCAAGTGCCAGGGGCAGATAATTTACTCTTGAACAATTTTAGATTTCATCAGCACAGTTAAAGGTTCTGCTTGAGGCAAAAGCGATTTTGTATTTTCTGTCCTAGTTTATAATTTGCCACTTTAGCCTTTTTAAAGTGCTGATGCTGGCATTCTTCTCTAATACTTAACACCTAAAAGTTAAACAGTTAACTGTATTCCTGGAGTGGATGGAATGTGAGAACTAAGATAATTATTTAGAAGATTATATGAAAATGTAAGAAAGGTAGATTGAATTGAGAAAATTAAACTACTGTAAATCTTTGGAAATGAGAGCCCTTTTCATTTTGGAGCTTATGAACATTTTAGCTCTTTTTTAGATGCCTCTGATTGCTCTTCCATTTATTCTACTGTATATGTTTGCAATGTTCAAAATACGCTTACTTTCATGCTTCCAAATCCAATTTTAGGGACCTCAGATCAAACTAGCATAGCCAAGGACAGTGTGGAGTGCTTCACAGCTGAATGTCTCACTCAGATGTTTTTGTTAAAGGCTGCGAGAGGCTTGGGAGTGTAAGCTCTTATCCATGTAACTGGATGGAATTTTGGTACTTCTGATCAAAAGCAGAAATCTCAAACTTCTACTTGCCTGATCAGCATTCCCAGGATGAATAACCGTGCTGTTAAACACCCGGGCAGAGCAGCAAGTGCAAGGTAATTTAGTTTTATTCTGTAAATACATTTCATTAGTTGTAGCTGCTTCATTGTAGCTTAACTGCTTTAATATTTTTGAGGTTTTAGTTTTTAGAGTGCTGTTGAATGTTTGTAAAGGTCAAGGAAGATGGAATGGAAAAACAACCCCTGGTGATACTTCATAGAAGACCAGAGGAAACAGAGCTGATGTCTTTGCCAATTTTATCCTTGTATCAACATCACCAGTGCAGTCATCAAACTGCTGCTTGTTGGAGTTGCTGTGTTCAAAATGGCTCTATGTCTCCTTGGTATCACCGTGACCACATTTCAAAATGACTTCATTAGATGGAATACCTTGAGGTGCTGAAAGACCCTTGAGAAGTGCCATGTCTGTTTCCTTTTTATTCCCTTGGGACTTCTTGGAATCAATCATGACCCATTCAAGAAACTAGTAACAGTCAAGAGATAAATTTCCACTCTGATTTAAGCATTCACACCATCTGTAACCCTTACACAGAGAAAACTTGTTCACAAATAAATCAAGTTAATCTAGTTTACCTAAAGATGCTGACTAAAGAAATAAGATGGAAATAACTAAGAATAGAAGATCTATCCAATTCTGGCATCCAAGGGAGAGGTTAATCATTCCTAGCTGTAATGACACATGGCTGGGTGCAGGGCAAATCTCTACCTTGTCTGTCCTGACACTTGGCCACATCAGGTAACCATGGCCAGAGATTCTGGAGGGAACCACCAGTGTTCAGTTACTCTCAAGTTTGTAAGACTTGTCTCTACACTGTATTAGTGTCAACTAGGGGCCTGCAGAAACTGCAGAAGGCTTCTCTTCACCTTGAGTCTGATGATAAAGCACAGTTGTGCTAAGAATTTCCGGTATTACTTTAGTAATTCAGCATTCCCATCCAATCTATTTAGATGGTGAGGAAGCCGTGACTTCCTAGTTTTGGAATAGGATGAGTTGGGTTAAGGTAAATAAGATTAAGTTCAGTTAGTTTTAATTATTTCTATTTGATTTCCATTAACATAAAATATAAGGAAAAAGAATTAGCCATCTGGTGATCTCTACTTTTCATTCCTCAAGATTACGGCTGATCTTTGATAGATCTATATTTCTGTACTAGCTTACTGTTTCACCTTCTTAATATCCAGAAACCTGCTGTATCTATCACGATTTTGTATGATCTCAACAGCCAAGACCCCATATGACTTTGGGGTGGAGAGTTCCAAAGGCTCACCTTAAAAGTGAAGAATTTTCTTCTCACCTCATTTTGTAGTGGCCTTCCCCCTTCTCTAAGATTTTATCCCCCTAATTCTAGATACTTCAGCTGGGGGAAATGTATTCCCTACACCCAGTCTACTGAGCCCCATAAGAATTTTGCGCTTTATGGTATAGTATAAGTATACTGTTTTGGATACTGTTAATGTGGACGACCTACCAGGGAAGTGTTGCAGTGGTTGGATCTCTGGCACTGAGACTGGACCCTCAGCTCAGAAAGGAAGGAGGGAAAAGAGGGGAGCAGTAGTGATAGGGGATTCGATAGTTAGGGGGACAGATAGGAGGTTCTGTGGAAGAGATTGAGAATCCCAGATGGTCTGTTGCCTCCCTGGTGCCAGGGTCCCCGATATCTTGGATCGGGTTCTCAGTACTCTCAAGAGGGAGGGTGAGCAGAGGGATGTTGTGGTCCATGTAAGGACCAATGACATGGGTAGGAAGAGTGAGGAGGTCCTGAAAGGAGAGTTTAGGGAGCTCAGTGCCACGTTAAAGGACAGGACCTCCAGGATAGCAATCTCAGGATTGCTACCAGTGTCACGTTAAAGGACAGGACCTCCAGGATAGCAATCTCAGGATTGCTACCAGTGCCACGTACAGGTGGGCTTAGAAATAGTAAGATAGTGCAGATCAACACGTGGCTGAAGACATGGTGCAGGAGTGAGGGCTTCAGATTTATAGATAATTGGGCAATTTTCCTGGGAAGTTGGGACCTGTTCCGGTGGGATAGTTTACATCTGGACTGGAGGGGGACAAATATTCTTGCAGGTAGGTTTGCTAGAGAGGCTCCAGTGGGTTTAAACTAGATGAGTGGGGAGGTGAACCAACGTGTAGGAACAAATGTATGGGAGAAGGAAGCAAAAGAAGACAGTAAAGTTCTTTGTACTGTTAGAGATAAACAAAGAGGAAGAGGTGGAGAATTTCTTAAATGCATTTAATTTAATGCTAGGAGCATTGTAAGAAAGGTGGATGAGTTTAGAGCATGGATTGATACCTGGAAATATGATGTTGTAGCTATTAATGAAACATAGTGGCAGAAGGGGTGTGATTGGCAACTAAATATTACTGGATTTCGTTGCTTCAGGTGTGATAGAATTGGAGGGACAAGAGGAGGAGGTGTTGCATTGCTTGTCAGAGAAAATATTACAGTGGTGCTCTGGCAGAATAGATTAGAGGGCTCGTCTAGGGAGACTATTTGGGTGGAATTGAGGAATAGGAAAGGTGTAGTAACACTTATAGGGGTGTATTATGGACCACTTAATGGGGAGCGAGAATTGGAGGAGCAAATTTTCAAGGAGATAGCAGATATTTGTAGTAAGCACAGGGTTGTGATTATGAGAGATTTTAATTTTCTCACATAGACTGGGGAGCCCATACTGTAAAAGGGATGGATGGTTTGGAGTTTGTAAAATGTGTGCAGGATAGTTTTTTGCAGCAATACTTAGAGGTACTGACTAGAGAAGGGGCAGTGTTCGATCTCCTGTTAGGGAATGCGATAGGTCAGCTGACAGATGTATGTGTTGGGGAGCACTTCGGGTCCAGTGATCACAATACCATTAGTTTCAATATAATTATGGAGAAGTATAGGACTGGACCCTGGGTTGAGATTTTTGACTGGAGAAAGGCTAACTTTGATGTGATGCGAAAGGATTTAGAAGGAGTGAATTGGGACAATTTGTTTTATGGGAAGGATGTAATAGAGAAATGGCAGTCATTTAAAAGTGAAATTTTGATGGGTACAGAATCTTTATGTTCCTGTTAGGTTGAAAGAAAAGGTTAAAAGTTTGAGAGAGCCATGGTTTTCAAGGGATATAGGAAACTTGGTTATGAAAAAGAGAGATATCTACAATAAATATAGGCAGCATGGAGTAAATGAGGTGCTCAAGGAATATAAAAAATGTAAGAAGAACCTTATGAAAGAAATTAGAAAAGCTAAAAGAAGATGTGAGGTTGCTTTGGCAAGTAAGGTGAAAATAAATCCGAAGGGTTTCTACAGTTATATTAATAGCAAAAGGATAGTGAGGGATAAAATTGGTCCCTTAGAGAATCAGAGTGGACAGCTATGTGCGGAGCCGAAAGAGATGGGGAGATTTTGAACAATTTCTTTTCTTCTGTATTCACTAAGGAGAAGGATATTGAACTGTGTAAGGTAAGGGAAACAAGTAGAGAAGTTATGGAAACTATGATGATTAAAGAGGAGGAAGTACTGGCGCTTTAAAGGAATATAAAAGTGGATAAATCTCCGGGTCTTGACAAGATTTCCCTAGGACCTTGAGGGAGGTTAGTGTAGAAATAGCAGGGGCTCTGACAGAAATATTTTAAATGTCATTAGAAACGGGGATGGTGCCGGAGGTTTGGCGTATTGCTCATGTGGTTCCATTGTTTAAAAAGGGTTCTAAGACTAAACCTAGCAATTATAGGACTGTCAGTTTGACATCGGTGGTGGGTAAATTAATGGAAAGTATTGTTAGAGATGGTATATATAATTATCTGGATAGACAGGGTCTGATTAGGAGCAGTCAACATGGATTTGTGCATGGAAGGTCATGTTTGACAAATCTTATTGAATTTTTTGAAGAGGTTACGAGGAAAGTTGACGAGGGTAAAGCAGTGGATGTTGTCTATATGGACTTCAGTAAGGCCTTTGACAAGGTTCTGCATGGAAGGTTAGTTAGGAAGGTTCAATCGTTAGGTATTAATATTGAAGTAGTAAAATGAATTCAACAGTGGCTGCATGGGAGATGCCAGAGAGTAGTGATGGATAACTGTTTGTCAGGTTGGAGGCCGGTGACTACTGGTGTGCCTCAGGGATCTGTGCTGGGTCCAATGTTGTTTGACATATACATTAAGGATTTAGATGATGGGGTGGTAAATTGGATTAGTAAGTATGCAGATGATACTAAGGTAGGTGGCGTTGTGGATAATGAAGTAGGTTTTCAAAGCTTGCAGAGTGATTTAGGCCAGTTAGAAGAGTGGGCTGAAAGATGGCAGATGGAGTTTAATGCTGATAAGTGTGAGGTGCTACATTTTGGTAGGAATAATCCAAATAGGACATACATGGTAAGTGGTAGGGCATTGAAGAATGCAGTCGAACAGAGTGATTTAGGAATAATGGTGCATAGTTCCCTGAAGGTGGAATCTCATGTGGATAGGGTGGTGAAGAAAGCTTTTGGTATGTTGGCCTTTATAAATCAGAGCATTGGGTATAGGAGTTGGGATGTAATGTTAAAATTGTACAAGGCATTGGTAAGGCCAAATTTGGAGTATTGTGTACAGTTCTGGTCACCGAATTATAGGAAAGATGTCAAGAAAATAGAGAGAGTACAGAGAAGATTTACTAGAATGTTACCTGGGTTTCAGCACCTAAGTACAGGGAAAGATTGAACAAATTAGGTCTTTATTCTTTGGAGCGTAGAAGGTTGCGGGGGGACTTGATAGAGGTATTTAAAATTATGATATGGATAGGTAGAGTTGACGTGGATAGGCTTTTTCCATTGAGAGTAGGGGAGATTCAAACAAGAGGACATGAGTTGAGACTTAAGGGGCAAAAGTTTAAGGGTAACATGAGGGGGAATTTCTTTACTCAGAGAGTGGTAGCTGTGTGGAATGAGCTTCCAGTAGAAGTGGTAGAGGCAGGTTCGCTATTGTCATTTAAAGCAAAATTGGATAGGTATATGGACAGGAAAGGAATGGAGGGTTATGGGCTGAGTGCGGGTCAGTGGGACTAGGTGAAAGCAAGCATTCGGCACGGACTAGAAGGGCCGAGATGACCGGTTTCCATGCTGTCATTGTTATATGGTTATATGGTTATAGTCAGATCGCTGTCAGAGGCAGTATAAAAGCAAAAGAGAGGGCATACAATATAGTAAAAGTTAGTGGGAAACCAGAGGATTGGGAAGCTTTTAAAAAAACAACAGTAGGCAACTATAACAACAATAAAGAGAGAAAAAATGAAATATGAAGGAAAGCCAACCAATATTATAAAAGAGAATACCAAAAGATTTTCTCAAATATAAAGATTAGAAAAGAGGCAAGAGTGGATATCGGACTGTTGGAAAATAGAACTGGAGAAGTAGTAATGGGGGACAAAGAGATGACGGACGTACTCAGTAAGTATTTTGAGTTAGTCTTGACTGTGGAAGCCATCAGCAGTATGCCATAAATTTGAGAGTGTCAGGGGGCAGAAGTGAGCGTGGTTGCTTTTACTAAAGACAAGGGAAACTGGAAGGTCTGAAGGTAGACAAATCACCTAAACCACATAGTTACAGCCCAGGGTTCTGAAAGAGGTGGCTGAAGAGATTGATTAGTAATGATCTTCCAAGAATCACTGAATTCTGGAATGGTTCCAGCGGACTGGAAAATTGCAAATGCCACACCACACTTTAAGAAGGGAGGGAGGCAAAAGACAGAAAATTGCTGGACAGATAGCTCAACTTCAGTGGTTGAGAAGATGGTGGAGTCCATTATTAAGGATGAAGTTTGGCGTACTTGGAGGCTCATGATAAAACAGGTTGAAGTCAGCATGCTTTCCTTTAGGGGAAATCTTGCCTGACTAATCTGTTGGAATTCTTTGAGGAAATAACAGCCAGGATAGACAAAGAAGAGTTGGTGGGCATTGTTTACTTGGATTTTCAGATGGCCTCTTATAAGGTGTCACACTTGAGGCTGCAAAACAAGATAAGAGCCCATGGTGTTTCAGGAAAGATGCCAGCATGGATAGAAGATTGGCTGACTGGCAGGAAATGATAAGTGGGAATTGCAGGGGCCTTTCTGGTTGGCTGCTGGTGACCAGTGGTGTTCCACAAAGGTCGGTGTTAGGACTGTATCTTTTGACATTATATGTCAATGATTTGGATGATGGAATTGATAGCTTTGAGACTAAGTTTGTGGACAATATTCCCTAAAGGTTAATTTGCAGGTTGATTCAGTGGTAAGGAAGACTAACAAAGTGTTGGCATTAATTTTGAGAGGACTAGAATATAAAAGCAGAAATGTAATTCTGAAACTTTTTAAGGCATTGGTCAGACAACATTTGGAGTATTTTGAGAGCAAATTTGGGCCCCTTATCTCAAAAAGTATGTGCGTGGATTGGAGCGGGTCCAGAGGAGGGTCATGAAAATGATCCTAGGAATGAAAGGGTTAACACATGAGGAGCATTTGATGCTCTTGGACTGTACTCACTGGAGTTTAGAAGCATGGGGTGGGGAGGGGTGTAGGGATCTCATTGAAACCTATCCTGTTTTAAAAGGTATAGATAGATTGGACATGGAGAGAATGTTTCAGATAATGGGGGAGTCTAGGACCAGAGGGAATAATCTCAGAAAAGAAGGATGTTTCAGTGCAAATTTGGCAAAGATACAAATTTGGAATTGTGAGTAGGATGGAGGCTTCATGAGGGTATAGACAAGGTAAGTGTATGGGCGAGGACTTTGTAGGTAAAATATATCAGGTCATCCACTTATCCACTTCTATGCATGTATTAGAGATGAGAGGGAGTTTCTTGAGCCAGAGCTTAGCAAACCTGTGGAATTCATTGCCACAAATGGCTGCGGAGGCCAAGTCATTAGGTATATTTAAAGTGGTTAATAAGTTCCCGATTAGTAAGAGTGTCAAAGGTTATGGGGAGAATACAGGAGAATGGAGTTGAGAGGGATAATAAATCAGTTATAATGGAATGGTGGAACAGACTGGGTGGGCTGAATTTCCTAATTCATCTCCTGTTTTATGGTGTTACAGTCATGGTCTTATGGTCATTATCCTAGTCTCGAGAAAATACAGGTCTACTCTATTCCACTCCCCTCATAAAGCAATCATATAATCCAAGGACCAGTATGATGAATATTCATCGCACTCTCAGCATGGCAGGTACCTATTTATGTAAGGAGATGAAAACTGTATATAATTCTCTATGTCAGATCTCATTAAAGGATATCTAATTGAAACGAGACACCTTTACTTCTATACTCAGAAGCTCATGTAATAAAATTAACATTTGTTTTGCCCTTCTAACTTCTCTCTGTACCTGCTTTCAATAAACTGTGTATAAAGACACATAAGTTTCTTTGATTTTCAAATCTCCTACCATTTAAAAATACTATTATTTTCTGTTAAATGCACCAAAGTGGGTGGCATCACATTTTTTACGTTATATTCCACCTACAATGTCCTTGTCCGTATACTTCTTTGCAATTGCCTCTTTGAAGGCTTATCTCACTAAATTTGCAAATGTGACTTTTCATCCCCTCAGGCAAGACACTGAAATAGATTCTGAACAACTGAGGCCAAACACTGAGCAATAGAATTCACAACCTATGAAATGGAGAAAGATCCATTTGTTTCCACTCCTTTCTTTTGATCTGCTAATCAGTTTTCAATTTCTGTTACTCTATCACTCCATTTCATATGTTTTAACCCAAGTGACCAATCTTCTACTTTGGGAGATTTTCTGAAAATCCAAACATACTACATCCATTGGTTCCATATTATATGGTTTTCTAGTCAAATCCTAAATGAGCTAGAACGTTTTCATTTTTGTATATCTCTGCTGATACTGCACAATCCTATTATTCATTGAAGAGTATTCTGCTATTACAGAATTCATTATAAATTAGAGCATTTCACTGCCTACAGATGTCAGGCTAACAGGTTGGTGCTCTTTCTTAAATAGAGAGATACACTTGTTACCACATTTGCTGCAGGTATTATTCCTGACTATATAGAATTTTGAGAAATGATAACCAATATATCCTTTAACTCCATTAGCACCTCTGTCAAAACTCAGGGGTATTGATCATTGATTGTAGGATTTAACAACTTATGGACTCTCGAATTAACATAGTACTTTATTCCACAAATACTAATATCCTGATTTTGTGTGCTAGCTAAACATTTAGTTTCCTTATATTTCTGACACATTTCTTGTGTCATCTGTAAAGACAGACTCTAATTATTTATTGAGTTTCTCTACTATCTCCTTATGCATCATTATAAATTTGACAGTCTCTGTTAGTAGGGGACAAACATTTACCTTCACTGGCCATAGATGGACTGTAGATGGTAGAGCTGAAGAACTGTAAAGGCAATCCTCATTTAGTTTATGTTGTGTCTAACTGGCATAAAGGATTAAAAACAGCATGAAATATGTTTTCACTTATTTGATTTAGAGGTGATAGCAAAGTGAAATCCTTTATGTTATGATAGGATCATATTACAGGCTCAAAGATCAATAGAAACTTGAGGTGCAAAATTCCATTATCATTAGTGGAAGTTAGTGTGGCACTGACATAAAAGGCAAGAATTTGGTGTGGATCAGGTATGTTCGAGGTACGTGCATTCCAAAATGAATGCCTGGTGGCAATTCACAAAGTGGTTCACATCTGCAAATGAAAGCCAAGAGCTCCTTCCCCAAGAATTACAAATATTCCTCCTGTTCTAAGCTTTGATTTACAGAAAACAAGTGATTTTTCAATCTCCTGCAGGAATCAAATCTCCCATTCTTTGCCAATCTACCTTATTTGGCGATAGGCAGGAGGTCTCTGATTGAGTGCGACTCTGGATGTTCTTGGGTCTTTGGGTCATGATGGTGAAGTGGGGTGTGGAGAAGGTAGGTGGCAGGGAACATGTAGATCTCATCCATGGGAGAGACTTAATGTTGTGTGCAAGTTTAAGTATACATGGTTTTGCAGAAGGGGAGAGGATTTTGTAATATGTTGTAACTCCAAAACATCAAACTAATTGAAAGAAAAACAGAAGAATCCAGGATGCATATGTTTAGTTTCCTTATACTTTTAATGAGGTGTGTACTTATGACATAGTGGTGTGATGACGTATGGCATTCCTGTACTTTTACATATAACCTGTAATTAATTATTTAAATAAGCAAGGAATGCTTAATCAAACAATGTATTTACAATATTACTCAAATATTACTGACGTACTGACTCAAATATTACACACGACAGATTTCAAGTTTAAAACCTATGCACAAGTGATTAAATTCCGGTTTCAGAGTCAATAAGTCATAGAGCACTAAGGCACAGAAATAGGCCCTTCAGCCCATTCAGACTTGTTTTTCTGCCTTGCCCCATCTACCTGCACAAAGACCAGAGCCCTCCAAACCCCTCTCATCCATACACCTATCCAAATTTATCTTAACTGTTACAGTTGAACCTCTATCCGTCACTCCCGTTGGCAGTTCATTCCACATTCACACCACCCCCTGAGCGAAGAAGTTCCCCTTAAATATTTCACTTTCACCTTATAGTTATGAACTCTAGCTCTAGTCTTGCCAAACCTCAGGGGAAGAAAAACCTGCATTTATTTACCCCATCTATACCCCTCATCATTTTGTCTACCTCTATAAGATCTCCCCTCATTCTTCTATGCTCCAGGGAATAAAGTCTTAACCTATTCAACCTTTCCCCATAACCAGATCCAAATGTCCAGCACCATCTTTGTAAATGTTTTCTGCTCTCTTTCAAGTTTATTGATATTCTTCATGCAGGTAGCTGACCAGAATTTCAATCAACACTCCACAGTTAGCCTCAGCAAGATCTTAGAGTAGGCCCTCCGTCAGTCAAGGTCAGCCAAGGGTGTTGCATCCTCGCTGTTAACACAACTCAGTGTGCAAGCCAGGGTAGTCTGATATGGAGACCAAGCTGTTGCCCATGCAGCAGGGCCCCCCTGTCCATATAGCTGATGAATCCAAATGAACAGAAAAGAATGATGTTGTTTGGCACCAGTGGCATCACAGGAGTTGCCAGTCAGCATTGAACTCAACATGGACTGCCTTAGGGAGTCCACCTCCTGATTTTCCCTTGAGGATTACACCCAAAGCCTTTCCTGTGAGTGGGTATAGCTGCATCACAGTGGATATCTGAGGTAAGAGTTTCCCTTCTCCTCGATTCATCCTGAATGCTAGCTTTTTGGACCAGCTTCCCAAGCAGGACTTCATCAAAGATCTTGCTGAAAATCATGTAGATAACATCCATCACCTTTTGTTCATCAACCCTTCTCATAACCTTTCAAAACACTCTAGACATGACCTACCATGCACAATACCATGTTGACTGTCCCTAATCAGTCCCTGACTATCCAAATACTTATATATCCTGTACCTTCGAATACCTTCCAATAATTAATCTACAATTTACATCAGGTTCACAGGCCTATAATTTCTCAGCATATTCTTAGAGCCTTTCTTGAACAATGGCTGACTGGATTTACAATGGAGGTCCAGTCCTCCGCTACCTCACACTTGTTTAGGAGTAAGTAAAAAAAAATCACTCCACTACTGAAGATGTAGAAAAAAATTAAAATTCATATTCATATGGCTGCCTCCATATTTCCGTATTGTTCTAAAGCTCTGAAAATGCTAGATGTTTTAGTTGGCATCGTACTTTTCAAATACCACAGTTTCACAAAGTGAATAGAACAGCAACCTACACTCTATTTAAAAAGGTACATATTAGAAACAAAAACATCAAATTCTAAAAGCACATAGCTGGGCATCATCTTTTCAAAGGACAGGCAAGTTGGTACTTTTGTGTTTAGTAGGGTGAAAATTCTTGACCATGGGCTTTCTCTCAACCACTTGATCGGAAATATTCACTTATTTCCTGGGAAATAAGTTCCCTGGGAAGACCTGTTTTTACTGCTGTCCTTGGTGAATTTCATAAAAATCACATCGGGATTGTCCTCCCACTAAAAAGCAATACAAAATCAGCTTTAGAACGTACATAAAGGACTTTTCCAGCTAACGTTTCTCAGTTTAACCGCTGAAAGTTTCCTATTAGTATACATAAAAAGTGATGATATGATCCTTAGCATGTGTTTGTCAGATATGATAACATTGGGAGTTCAGCTGGGACAATGGGGAACAAAGGCATGTCAAAGGTATGCATTAAAGAGCGGCTAAGTGGATCAGGTGATCCTATATACCAAAATTAAAACTATCTGAATGCAATTTTGGCAGAAGAGTACTTTGATTCTTATACTTCATTCTCACCCATGGGATTCTCCTCAAAATTTAATATGTCCTTTCTGATGCAGGCTGAACAGAACAGGATGGAAGAGAAAATAATGCAGCCTCATATCACAGAGAAATACCAAAGGAGATAAACACAAGAGGTTCGACAAATGCTGGAAATCCAGAGCACTGCACACACAAAGCTGGAGGAACTCTGCAGCTCAGGCAGCATCTATGGAACTGGATAAGCAGTCAACACTTCAGGCTGAGAACCTTCTTCAGTGCTGGAGAGGGGCTGGGGGAAGATGCCAGAATAAAAAGGAGGGGGGAGGGGAAGCAGAATAGCTAGGTGGTGATAAGTGAATCCAAGTGAGTAGAAAAGGAGAAGGGCTGCCAAGGAAGGAATCTTATGGGAGGTGATAGCCAATATAAACTCACGGTATTTCTGCACCAGGGTGCCCAAGGATCATCAGTAGGGGGCAGAGCTAATGGTAAATTCAGGGAGAGTGCATATGCAGACACGTTTGATCTCCTAATTGGCTAACTGACTCCTTTGAAAATGTCATCAAGGATTTCACATGCTACAACTTTGTTCTGAGAGCATGGTCTCCAGGTGTATAGGCTCATGAAAAGTGGCTCCACTCCTCACTTTTTTTTAAAACCTCCTGATCTCTCCAGCATTATGAAGATGATGCACCATCAATAACTCACTCTGAGACGTAAAGGCGAGATATCGGCTTTTATTGACTGGAAGAAGGAGCAAGCAGTGGTTGACCACCATACTACATCCTGGAGACTGAGAGGCCAGGCTCAGGCCTCAATCGCCTTTATACAGGGGTCTGTGGGAGGAGCCACAGGAGCAGTCAGCAGGGGGCGTGTCCAGAGAGGTATATGTCGTTCACCACAGAAGATTAGGGAAAAATGAATGCATAGAGAAAACTAGAGAGCAGAAAAAAATTTGCAAGTCAGTCCTAGGATTAAAATCACTACTTTGGTTAAGAAGTTAGTCTTGCTCATGAACAATGATGGAATTGCTGTTTTGGAACTAATTGCACATCTTTATCATGCTTCTATACCTGTACATAATTTTATTGATATACAGTATAAACTTAGGAAAATTAAATAAATTCCAAAAGATCTAATGTAACTGTTATGAATTGCATTATTGAAGTTTCATATTTATAGGAAATAGGCAGAATAGTTGGTTACCTTATAAAATGATTAATTGTTTGCCTGAGGCCTATTATACCAGATTATTTCATGTTCTATTCAATGGTGGTACAAGAAGTGGGAGTTTATCTGTGTGAACAAACTACTGTTTGACAAAGCAAATAATAAAATATTATGTAATTCATGACTAGCATCCCAGGACATCAGATTAAAGTTTTGAAAATTGCAAGTACAACACCTATGTTCAAACACTCTGTCTGGTACAGGCATGGTGTCTATGGTTGAAATGGTTCAGTAAATGGTACAATGCACTGAGAATCTGATTAATGATCATCGAATTTAAATGCTTCCCATTTTCTACAAGCTCTAATTCATGTGTTTGGAGGCTATCAATTATCAGATATATGACAAAAAACATACCTATAAATTGAGGTCTGTAGAGTAATTAAATGCCCAGAAAGGTGCCAATGCAGTGGAATGCAAGCACCAGCAAAAATCAAGAAATCTCGGATGAATCACTTTGTTTAAGTAAGACCAGAAGAATAAGCACCATATTGAATATTCTATATATTTACATCTGTTGTGAAGCATAGAAACATGTTACATTTATCGTTTATATCCTGTGGATTTTACTACATTAGTAAAATCTCCTTCTCTCCTTCTGGCTATATTTCAGTCTTCATTATCCTCCAGTTCTATCTCCTTATGTGCCTCTCAATTTTCCTTTTAACTTTTCTATAGTATTCAGCTCACATACTCCCTGAAGAAGGTAGTTTGAATTTCTTATCATCCTCTGGTTAAAGGGATGCTCTCTGAAAGCCTTATTTTATTAATCTGAACTCTTCTTAAATTGAAGGCTTTTAGTTTTCAATCGTCTCACAACTGATGAAAGTGCATATGAAAGGATTGCATTGGTCTCCAGATGGTCGGAAGGAAAGTGGTGAAGGATAGGTGCTACGTCTTTCTTGTGGTTGCAAGGAGAATTACTGATCGCTGCCAACATTTTCCCTTTTTTTCAGACTTCCAGACTCTGCTTCTTTGATTCTCATTTACTGACAATATGAGAAAATGGGAAAGTGCTTGCTTGCATTTTCACAGGATAAATGTACATCGAAGAAGCACAGGTGTTCTAGAGTGAATCGGCATGATTTTTTTATATTGGAAATGAAAGAACGCAATGTCACATTGTACATGCCTACAACATCTTTGAGGATAGTATTGGTGGTGCCCTTGACCTAAAATCTATCTAGACAAGTTACATAAGCACAGTCACTACAAACTGGATTAGAAGCTGGCAACTTACTGCCTAACGTTTCAAAGGCTTCCCAGCGTCTATAAAGGACAGGATAGGAGAATGAAGGAATAATCCAGAGAACCTGTAGACAACTTCTTCCTATTTATAAATCCATAGAAACTCTTACTGGTTGTTTTGTTGCTATATCCAGGTCTTCTCTCAAAATTTGTTTTCTCCTTCCTTAGGACGCTTTAGGTATTTCACAGTTTGATCCTAAACTTTTCAATTTAACATTACCTTTGACATTGTTTGTTGTCCAGTATCATGAAATCCCTTGTTCTAATTGGGGTACACCCTTGCTGAGCCTCAGGGACCAGCTGTTGGAATATCTGCCACAGTTTATCTACTGATTACTTTTTCAGTCCACCTCAGACACAATTCATATTGTTATACTTGCTCTTATGTGATAGAAGTGTTTCTGGTCCTGTGGTGTTCACCCTCAAATTGTTCTGCAATATTGTCAAAGACAAAAAAATCTGCAGATGCTGGAAACCCAAGTAACTCACAAAGAATGCTGGAGGAACTCAGCAGGCCATGCAGTACCTATGGAAAAGAATAGGCAGTTGACGTGTCAGGCTGAGACCCTGGTGTGTTGCTTTTGATTTCCAGCATCTGCAGATTTCCTCTTGTTTGTGTTACTATCCACTGCCCCGATGTCTTAACAGAATACTGTTTTTATACCTTCCTTTAATAGCATTACTCAGCCTTCTTCCCTTTTGTGCTGTTCTGATGGATTGTGGTACAGCCTAGGATACTGAGCACTCGATCCTAATCATCCTGCAAACACATCTCCATAACAGTTGTTGCATCAAACTTAAATGTTGCTATCTATCATGAAATAAGCTCTGGGATTCCATCTTGTCACAGATCTATCACCTTCCTCATCAGCTGCACACCTTCCTGATCATCTTCCATAATCTGTGTCACCTGTAGTTTGATTGCAGTATGAAACTGATCTTGAAATAACTTTAATTGTATTTCTTAACACTTCTGACTGTATTTCTATACCACTTTGGGCTGGGCTGTACAACATTTCTTTAGCTCTTCTGCCTGGCTTCAGATTACTCCTCCTTTAAACAAAACAATTTATACAAAATTCTAATTATGTCTCCTGTACCTGATTTCCTTCTCTCTCCTTGTCTAGACTTTCCCAAACTTTCTATCTCGAAAGATACTTTCTCATTCCCTAATACTTTAAGGCTGCTGTTAAATATCTAAGATAATCCATATGAGAGCTTACATTATATTATCTTCCTGCCTAATTTTTATGGTACAGATTTTCTTCTTCTATATATCACTGTTTTTGAGGTCTTAAACTTAAAATGACTGCACTCAAAATAGTTAACTTGCTGGGACTCTCCACAGATCCTTACCTTCTAGCATTTAGTACTTTCATTTCTGTGAGGATCCTCCTCGCTTTTTAAAAAAAGAGTTGCTACCAGAAAGAGTGGAACTGGGGAATAATACAAAGAATGAAAGCTAGTGGGACACATACAAGACATCAGTAAATGCAATGCAGCTGTCACAACTGTGAGGCTTTGAGGAAAACAAATGTGTCAGAAAGCTAAATTAATCTGTAAATGTTGGTGTGGAATTAATTTATCCTGCGAGTTGTCAAAGTTTATCTGAATGTATGAAGTGCTAAAGAACGTATGTGAAAGGAAAGGCTTATACCTAGTGTAAGATGGAGAACTGAAAGTTTGGTGTCAATGTCGATGTTACAAAGTGGTGGAGGTGTGTCATGGATTGACTTTAAGCTTTGACTTTTAAGCAAGTTTGTGATTTGATTAATAAGCCAAGAAATTTAGAGTTTCATAGATAAAATGCAATATATTATGCATTTTATAGCTTACAATCATTTGTGTTTTTTATTTGATGATGCAAATGGCATTAAGTCTACATATATTCAATACATTAGATTTTAATATTTGGATATGATGGTAAATCCCGCAACAACACATTTCTTTTTCTACATATTAACCATCAACTAACTTCTGTCTGATGATCCAGAACAGCAGGCATTACCAAGCTGCAGTAAAGTTGGATAATATTGGGAAGACCATGGAACAGGATGTAGCAATTACACAAATTCAAACATGGACAATGAACCTTGTGTTCTTATATCTACATCCTTATTTGGGTTCATGCAATTTAAAACAACTTCACGTGACGTGTTTGATACATTCTTATCAGTAATTTATTTCAGATGTATTATAATGGCAGCATTCACTCCACATCTCCTCCAGGCATTTTTGGTTTGCTTTACTTTAGAATTCATTCCATTCAGCACTGCAGCTTTCAACCACAAACATGAAATAACCAAAATGATTTAGTTCCAGGTAATTGTTAATTCAACAAAAAGAAGTGGTGAATATAATATTGAGACTAAGATGTTTTCGAGCCTTCAGTTTCATCTGTATCATATACTGTTCCGATACTTGGGTTTGTAGACGTTAAATTATTTGGGTTCTGGAACAATCCTCAGACCCTTTGGAAAGATTTGCTTCAGTGCGGTGAGCATACTTTGCTGTCTCACATGAATGAAACAGAGATCATGTTGTTATAATTTGAATTACACTCTCTTGCATCCCTTTCCCAGTGACGCTGCCACATTTAATTTATTTATTTATCCAAATACAGAGCAGAATCATCCTTCTGGCCCTTTAAGCTGCACTGTCCAGCAACCCCCTGGTTTAATCCTAGCCTAATCACCGGACCATTTACAATGACTAATTAGACAACCAACCAGTATGTCTTTGGACTGTGGGAGGAAACCAGAGCACCCAGAGGATATGCACATGGTCACGGGGAGAATGAATGAACTCCTGACAAGCCGCAGCAGGAATCTCAAATCCCTAATACTACTACTTCAGCTTTTGTCACTGTAGCATTTCTTTTTGAGCTATTACAATCCTTTGTACCATTCTGCTGTTTTTGCGCTGTGTGCTGTATGTGTTGCTGCACCTGGTATTACCATGTATACTGCGGGCTTTGTAAGCGGACGGGATTTCATTGCACCTGTTGTGTATGACAATAAACTAGTATGATTCTGAATCTTGATTATGATTTATTTTTCATTAGGAGAGAAGGACACACACACACACACACACATGCTTGCACTGAGCTTCAGACTAAAACATTCATTGTTAACATGAAAGACTGGTAATCCTACAGATGAATGTGAAACAAATGACTTAATTCAGCTGTAGGGAATTGTTTCAGTGTTTTCATAATATTTATCTTAGTCTATAATGTCAAAGACTGATTATGTGTTTTTAACTCACAAATATTTTGTTCTGTGCAAATCTGCTGCAATATTTTCCTATACTATAACATCAATATCACTTCAAAATTGGCTGTCAGAGTTTTGATATCTTAAGGATTAGATTAAAAAGGATGATAGACATGTAAGGCATCTATGTCTTTATTAAACATCTGGATGAAAAGTGTTTAGAGTACATGTATGATTCAATCATTTCTAATAAAATGTTGCTTATCTATTATCTCTGAACATAAAAATAAAGCTGTGATGTTTAACCTCAAGTTCAAGCATATGTGAAAATAGCCAAATGAAGCATGTTCCTCCAGAGCAAAGAATCAACACATATTACCAACAGCATAGAGCACAATAGTTACGATTTTAGAAAAAGATCCAATCACAAAAAAATAATACAAGTCCCTGAGTGACATGACAGCAGTCTTGGTCAAGTTTGTTCTGCTGAGCAAACACCGAAGAGCGTCTCTGAGCAAACACTGGAGAGCAACACGGAGTGAACACTGAAGAGCGTCACTGAGCAAACACTGGAGAGCAACACGGAGTGAAGACTGAAGAGCATCACTGAGCAAACACTGGAGAGCAACACGGAGTGAAGACTGAAGAGCATCACTGAGCAAACACTGGAGAGCAACACGGAGTGAAGGCTGAAGAGCATCACTGAGCAAACACTGGAGAGCAACACGGAGTGAAGACTGAAGAGCATCTCTGAGCAAACACTGGAGAGCAACATGGAGTGAACACTGAAGAGCGTCTCTGAGCAAACACTGGAGAGCAACATGGAGTGAAGACTGAAGAGCGATTCCGAGCAAACACTGGAGAGCAACATGGAGTGAAGACTGAAGAGCGATTCCGAGGAAACACTGGAGAGCAACACTGAGCAGCACCAACAGTAGGGACCAGGCTCCAACCCAAAATGGATTCTGGCATCCTACAGGGGCTCCTCCACTCTGCCTCAGCCTCTCCTCTCCCCTGGTTGCTCGAACAGGCGAACCCACGACTTCGACCTCATTCTCACCACAACTGAGGCAAAGCAGATCCCCTGCTGACCATCTCGCCAATGAAACAATGAACTGAACTTTCAATATACCAGATCCCCAATGTTCAACATGGTCTTGCAATCCCAATAAAAGTGTCCAAGACAATCACTCACACTGTGCATTATCACAGGCCAACAAGTCCACGAAACAATATAACAACGGTACATAAAAAGTCCAGCTCCATCGCTGATGGGATAGTCCTGCAGTACTTGATGTTCTTAGCAGTAATTAGCAATTATAATCAACGTTGTACAGGATGAACAAATGCACCTTTGATTGGACCAGGAGTGGCCACTCTGACCAAGCAGGTCGCATCTAACCAGAGGGCAGGGCTACATATTACCACAGGAGCATGGCTTTGGTGTTCTGAGCTCAATACAACTGCCCAGTCTGTGACTATATTAAACAGAATGGGACCTGGATAGAAAAAGCTATGGTAAAAAGATTCTAAGGGAAAAATATGAAGTAAGTTTCAATATTACTATGTGCATACAACAATCAACAATAAAGAAATTTATAGATGTCATGTACTATAGGAAATTTTGCTATGAACTATATCAAAAAAGACTAATTTTTCAGAGTGTTTTCTTTGATTAATACATTGAAATAGAAGAAAAAAGGTGATTTTAACAACATGAACAAAAAGCAAAATAGCACAATGTGGCAAATAATAACATTCTGGAAAAACTCAGGCAACACTTGGGAAAAAAACAACCGTTAACAACATGGAGTCGATGGAAATTCCCTTCTTGTTAGGAACTTCTTGATTTCCAAGTAAGCAAGCAGAAATATAAAGCCACAATCACCCTGAGGGTCGCAGGCTGATAATTGCCCAACTCTTCTCAATGGGGACATGACATGAAGCCCAGCAGCTGTGTGTCAAACTCTTGCTCATGAGGTAGAAAGAAAGTAACTGACAAAGACACACATGGGCATTCATGAACACTCCAAGAAATATTTGTCAGTCACCTAAGCATGGGAGTAGTTAAGCAAGTGGCCAACACAGTTCTGTCACTGGAAATATTTTCAGCCTGTCCAGCATGGTACTGTTAACAATGAGGAGACACTGTGTAGCATAGAACCTCACCAAACACATTGTGGAAGCTGATGCCAGAATATGTTGAGGTAGCTTAGTTACTGCTGACAGAAATTTTGGGCCCATGTTTTAAGCAACTGACCTGTTTGTCATAACCAGAAGATACTATGTATAAACATTTAAAAAGTAACAAATTCCTTATGGACACTAGATGGAGCTTCCATTTTAAATCTCACTGGAAAAAATTTATTTGCGACTGAATAGCTCACCTTTTCAAAATTTCCATCATCAGGTCATTTTTCAATCCGCACAAGACAGCATAACTTCAATCTACTAGCTACCTCTGTACCCTATTATCCAGTAACTCATCTTATCAAATGTTCACAAGTTAGTTCACTCTCCTAAACTATCAGTCATTAACTCATCCTCCTAACCTATAAAATATTTGTTCCAGGTCTCAACCTATCAGTAACCAGCTAAACTTATGAATGATCATATGAAACAAATGCAGGAATGACAAGAATTATACATCCCTTCCTGGCATGAAATTGCAAAAGGGAAATTAATGCAATCATGGCTAACTAATTAAGTTTATGTTGGATTCAAAGAGGATGCATGTAAGTTTGCTAGATAAGGTAGCAAACCTGAGCATTGAAAGAAGTTTCGTTTTCAACAATAAAGGACAAAGAAAAGGTTTTAAAGAACAAGATTATAAGAGTAAATTTGTGGGGAACATAAAAGTGGACTCCAGAATTTGCTACGGATATGTAAAAAGAAAAGCAGTACTTGTGAAGTGTAGATTCCCAACAACAAGAAACGGAAGCATTTATAGTGGAGAATTTGGAAATGTCAGCACAATTAAATAATTATTGTGATTCCCCTTTCACAGAAGAGAACATAAGAAAGTTTCTAGAAAGGTTAAGGAGCCAAAAAGATCTAATGAAGGTGCATGAATAAAGAAAACTAGTATTGTCAGAAGATAGTGCTGAAGGGACTAATGGGACTAAAAGGCAATAAATCCTCATGGCCTGACAATCACTGTTACTGAATACTACGGTACTCTGAGCCTTGGAAGTAATTGATGTATTGGTTATCATTTTCCTGAAGTTTGAAGATTAGAGAAACATTTTTTCTGCTCAGAGGGTTGCAACTGTAGAAAAAAGGAAAATGGAAGAGAATAATGGGTAACTAGAGACCTAGCATTAGTACTGGCTATGGCCTAATGAGCAAGGTGAGATAATGGGACATTTAGGAAATATCAACAACTACAGGAACACAGACTTCTGCTAGTGAAATTATGTTTGAGAAGCCTACAGGAGTTCTTTCAGAGCATAACCAGTGGAACAGGTGAAAGAAAAGTGGTGCTGTGTTTTCCAAAAAAAGTCTAACATGTGCAAAGTGTAAACAGGTGGTATTATGGGTAATGTATTAGCATGGATTAAAAACTAGTTGATAAATCAAAACAAATTTGGAACAAATGAAGCCTTTTTTAAGGATTGCAAATAGTGGCTTGTAGGATACCACAGAGATCAGTGCTTGTCATGAAGCTATTCATAATATATAGATGGGGAAACCAATTGTAATATTAAACATACAATCTGTCGAAGGAATATCAAGTTGATCTGTTGAGCTGAATCTGTGGTGATAAAGGAATTGGCAACATCTCAGGTAAAACCTCTGCATCAGTATGTGTACTCTTGGTAATATTTTGAAGTAAATATGGCATATAGAGGGATATGAACCATGTGCAGGCAGATGGGACTAGTTCAGATTAGTAACATTGTCAATACAGGCACAATGACCCAAAAGACCTGTTCTTGTATGGTACTGTTCTATGTTCTATGCTTGTC